>NC_141687.1:1819973120-1821228120 GCF_964263255.1 Lissotriton vulgaris
GGCTATAGATAGAGTGAGGGCGATAGATAGAGTGAGGGCGATAGATAGATAGATAGATAGATAGATAGATAGATAGATAGATAGATAGATAGATAGATAGAGTGAGGGCTATAGATAGAGTGCGGGCGATAGATAGAGTGAGGCAGATAGATAGATAGATAGATAGATAGATAGATAGATAGATAGATAGATAGAGTGAGGGCGATAGATAGATAGAGTGAGGACGATAGATAGAGTGAGGGCGATAGATAGATAGATAGATAGATAGATAGATAGATAGATAGATCGACAGATAGATAGAGTGAGGGTGATAGGTAGAGTGAGGGCGATAGAGTGAGGGTGATAGATAGAGTGATGGCGATAGATAGATAGATAGATCGATAGATCGATAGATAGATAGATAGAGTGAGGCCGATAGATAGATAGATAGATAGATAGATAGATAGATAGATAGAAAGATAGATAGATAGACAGATAGATAGATAGAGTGAGGGCGATAGATAGATAGAGTGAGGGCGATAGATAGAGTGAGGGCGATAGATAGATAGATAGATAGAGTGAGGGCGATAGATAGGATAGATAGATAGATAGATAGATAGATAGATAGAGGGCTATAGATAGATTGCGGGTGATTGCGGGTGATAGATAGATAGATAGAGAGAGGCAGATAGATAGATAGATAGATAGATAGATAGATAGATAGATAGATAGATAGATAGATAGAGTGAGGTCGATAGATAGAGTGAGGGCGATAGATAGAGTGAAGGCTATAGATAGAGTGAGGGCGATAGATAGAGTGAGGGCGATAGATAGAGTGAGGGCGATAGATAGATAGATAGATAGATAGATAGATAGATAGATAGATAGATAGATAGATAGATAGACTGAGGGCTATAGATAGAGTGCGGGCGATAGATAGAGTGAGGCAGATAGATAGATAGATAGATAGATAGATAGATAGATAGATAGATAGATAGATAGAGTGAGGGCGATAGATAGATAGAGTGAGGACGATAGATAGAGTGAGGGCAATAGATAGATAGATAGATAGATAGATAGATAGATAGATAGATAGATAGATAGATCGACAGATAGATAGAGTGAGGGCGATAGATAGAGTGAGGGCAATAGATAGATAGAGTGAGGGTGATAGATAGATAGAGTGATGGCGATAGATAGATAGATAGATCGATAGATCGATAGATAGATAGATAGATAGATAGATAGATAGATAGATAGATAGATAGATAGATAGATGGATAGAGTGAGGGCGTTGTGTGTGTGTGAGGGGGGTTGTGTGTGTGTGTGGGGTTGTGTGTGTGTGGTTGTGTCAGTGTGTGGTTGTGTGTGTGGGGTTGTGCGTGTGTGGAGTTGTGTGTGTGGGGGGGTTGTGTGTGTGGGGTTGTGTGTGTGGGGTTGTGTGTGTGGGGGCTTGTGTGTGGGGGGGGTTTCTGTTTATCCTGGGGCAGGAAAGATTCCTGCTAAGTAAGTTTCAGGTGGCACTAGCTTTTAGCCAAGTGTAGACTCAGTGGCGATCACCAGCAGGTGTGTGCCCGGTTGCATACAAAGGGTACCGTGGGCTCGAGCGCAAGCAAAGAAAATGTCCACCCTTCCCCCTGGTAGAGTGCAGCTATAATTTTTAGGCAATGGCCCTCAGAGTCACCACACTGATTTGAGCAGAAAAAGTCTCACTGAGAGAAATTCCCTTCGAGAACAATCTCCTGTCAGAATGTTATGAGATTTTTATTGGATGAGGGATTTTGTTCCGTGATAAGGTCACAAGAGATACTGTCATGTCACCTTTTACCCAATTGCACATGGTAAATTTACACAACCTCTCACACCGTTTGCTAATTACTATGCTCCTGAGTACACCAGGTTGACCACAGCAGCAGCAGAGCTTGCTAAAGATGGAAATTTTTTGTACCAGCTTTCGGGAACAGAATCAGAGGACATGCACTTGCTATACCCCCAACACTTCTGCTCTTCAAATTTGAAGATACCATTTGGTAACATTGGCTTAGAGGGCACCTGGGTGATGTCATCGTGTCTGAGCCAAGTGACAGCACTTCAGAACACAGAAAACAAGTCTTGGCTATTACTAACGCAGTAGGTGCCGTGACACGGCAGGGGTGGCAGGGCTTTGAAGGGCACATTGAACTCCATTTATAGCTGTCTTTCCTTACCTAGCAAAGAAGTAGTGGAAGGCGCTTTTTTGAAACTTGCATTAGGGCATAAGTCACCCTTACTACGCCACTGCCAGAAAATTATACGGGTTCATTTATCATGAATTTAAAGGTGTTAATTTCCATTTTATAATTTATTCTCCTAATAACGCATTTTACTGGTTAGTTGAAATTGAATTTATATAGGGCTTACTAACCCTGACGAGGCGCTGTTGTTGAAATTATAAATGCTTGTTTAAAATTAGATTAAAAGGAGAGGAAGCGTTGTAACAGATATTCGTAATCCTATATACCACAGTCACAAACAACGCCACAGTTCTCCTTCCTACGGCTTGCCTGTTGTTTTGTGCTAATCCGCAGTCCCTTTGAAGTGGCGACCCCGTTCCCGCAAGCCTCGCCTACTCGGGGCAGGTATGTTTCGTAGAAACGTCAATAGATGCGTGGCGTTAGATTCAGGAAGCAGCTGTTGATGACACCATGGCTCTGCCCCCGGCCCGCCTCCTAGATGAAAGAGAAGAAAGAGCGAGCCTGTGGGGGCTGGCCATCCCAACCGGGGCTGCAGCTGGGCTGTCAGGGGTCGTGTTGTTTGAAGAAAGCCCCGCTGCAAGCCAAACACCCGGCATGTAGTATCACAACATCCCCATTCAGCAGAGTGCGAGGGAGCAAGAGGCAGTGCGGGGGCCGCCATGGGAGGATCACAAGGCCAAACAGACTTCTCGAGGGCGGGATGTGGCCTCTTGAAATGCAGTGTGTTGCCTAGCATTGACTGGCACAGGACGGAAGAAAGGAAAGAGGGGTTTCCTATAGAAAACGAGCCGCCCAGTTTACGCCGAAGAAGCAGTTTTGCCGGCGGGGGCGAAACCAGGAAGTCAGGCATCCTTGCCCGTGACATGGGCGGGGTCTGTGACGCGGCCGGAAGAGGCCGGTGATGCTCGTTGTTGCGGGGCTCCCATCATGGAGGGAGAGCCCCGCGGTAGCGTGAAAATCCAGAGAAGTGCCCCGCGTGTGGAGATGCGCCGGAAAAGAGCACGGTGAGTGGAGGGGGAGATCTGTGTGTGCACGCGTGTGTGTGCGCGTGAGTCCCGTGAGTGGTGGGGGAGGGGGATTCGTGTGTGTGCCTGCCTGCCTGTGTGTATGCCTGGGGGGGAGGCGGGTGAGTGTGTGCGTGTGGGAATGTGTGTGCGCATGCGTGACTTTGCCTGTGTGTGATTGCGAGAGCATGTGAATGGCAGGCAGGGGATGTGCACGGCGACGTGCGCGCCCTCGAGGGCAAATTGGAGACAGCAGAGGCTCGTGCATGTACACTGTCTCACATTCCCCCGAACACGCCAACAAAAGTTGTCGAGCAGACAAAGCATGCTTTGCATGCTTTTTAGGTCTGCTCGACCTAAAAACACCCTCCCAACTTAAAGAGTGTTATGAAAAAATGTGTGAATGTTGGGAAGGGACCTCACGGAAACACCACCAGGGAACTGCTGACAGGTATTAGTCAGGGTGTTCCACTTATCATCATCGGTGCCATCCCACCAAAAAATTAAATAAACGTGAAGGTAATGTGTGCAACTCGATAGTGGAAACTAACTACAAAAACCTACTACAACCCGACCCATAGGATAGAACACCAAGGTACACTGTTCTAGCCCTCTAAAAATTAGCTAGGCACCACTAGCACTCTGATTAACTTTATTCGCTGCTGGGTGTCTGCTCAAATTAAAAACCAAAAGCTACTGTTGAGCTTCGTTTTAACATATATGAAGCCAACATGTTTCATTGCCTATAATTCTTTGTCGGCAACTTCTTCAGGGCTAGGGGTCAGTCTACACCCTACTGTGACTTCACCGCAGTAAAACCTGTAGAACACAGACACATACGAAACACAAAAAGACACTCATAGAGTGACACTGATCAGTAGTTGCTCCGGGAACAAAAGTTCACTTACATTGTAATTGCTCATTAGACATTGAATTTTACCCGGTGGTTGCCACTCTCTGGCATACTGCCGCGACCAGTATACAAGACGCGTGCGAATACCACGTCTGGTAATCTAAATTGCACTCCATCAACCTGCAAGCAGAATACACATACATACTGCCATTTCAAACCACATGGAATTACTCTTAATTCAGCAGGTTTAGCGCCTGTCACTATATTAAATATTACTCTCATAGTCATCGAGTTCACACCCGCAGCACAGTGTAACACCTCCATCTTGCGTGCCCTCAATCCAGCACACTGCCTATTTTTGAGGCATGAATTTTCCATACAAATTCTGCAATAGGAGACTTCACCTGCATCCTCTCAGTATCATAATGTCACTGTGCTTTAGAAATTGCATGTGACCCCCAGGATGGTTGTCTATTCTATTCGGGATATATACACACTGCTGTCACATCTAGTAAGTCTCGGTATTTCCTTCTACTGCGAACGACTTTGGTTACCATGCGCCCAGTTCCTTACAAGAACGGGGGATAGCCCATCCGCATCTTACTACTAGTGCGATCACCCCCTGTTTGCGCTCACATTCGTTTTCACATCCACACTCTTACCGGACCTTGACCGACGAGTTTGGTATCCAACTCCCCGCTGTAATTCTTCTCCAGCGCAGAGCTTTTAAAACTTTAACGCTGGGCATACTCAGACGCCCTTGCAGTGTGCACGCTCACTGGTCACGTGATGCGCAACTATGGTGGTCATCTTAGAGTGGGTAAAGATTCCACTGCAACTATTGATGTATTAATTCTCTCGTTGTACTCAACTATTAATTCTGGGGGCTTATTTTTAAAAAAGAACCCATGCCTTTTCCTAGGCATATCGCGATCTCAAAGACATGCTGTAAAGTACACATCAAAAAAGGGGTCCCATCCCACAAAGCCTGCTCCAACATCTTAGCAAGCCTGGCACTCCTAGTTAGCTACTAGTGTCCAACAGTGTGTCCACATATTAACTGCAGGAAGAGTCAAATTTCCCTTGGTTATTCCACCCTCTCCACATCCCTCCCAGAAAAAGTTTTTGGGGGGCATAGAGGGGAGAGTTTGTGATGATCCCCAAATCAAGATTCAATAGGAGATATCTACAGAGTTCAAATGAATTGACACCACCAACTGATAAGTGCAGCAAGAATGTTGATCTAAATGTCAGTTGATAAGGCTATGTGCGTGCTATTACTTTGTTCCACTCAATCACATCGTTCAATCCTATTTTGTCCGCCTTCTCCTGGTAAATCCACTGGGCCTCCTTGGAGGTCAATCTGTTTTCGATATACAATGGATCACCCCATACTTACTCAAGAACAACCCATCTGATATCCCGGAAGCCATGTTTGTGTTTGCGATAGTGCGCTACCAGCCGAGTTGTCAATTTGCTGACTTTGATAGTGCTAAGATGTTCTTGAATACGAATTTTGATCTTACGTGTTATAACACCAATGTAGTAGAGCCCACACGGACAAGTCAATCGATAAATAACATTGACAGTGTTGCAATTAGTGAACTTATTCAGGTGCCAAGTACTTCTGTCCAGCAATTGTACACTGCTCACTTGCTCCGACAAATCACACACAGATCATCCACCACACGGATGGTGCCCTGCGAGGAGGTCCAAGGTGTTCGACACTTGCCTTGGGCGAGTATGTACCAATTGATCCCACAGGTTCGTGGATCTTTTAAAAGCAAATCGGGGGCTGGCATTTTAAAGCAGTTCGTACTCAGCAGATGCCAGTGTCTCTTGATGATTTGGTGAATGTTTGTAGATAGAGGGTCGAACATGGTGACCACCGGAAGACATTTCCCTTTCTCTTTCTTATTCCTCTCCAGTAACACTGTTCTCGGTGTGTTCAATGCCCTCTTCCGAGCATTTTTCACAATTTTCGTGGGGTAAGCACGATTTTTAAGCTTATCTGCCAGTTCCGTCGCTTTCATATCACATAACACATCATCTATAAACTTCTACCAGAGGCAGATGTTCTTCTGGAAGGGGTGAGATGCATGATCGATATAGGGTGCTTCAAGCTGGCCTACATAAATGCAGGCCAGACTGGGGGCAAAAGTAGCCCCCATTGAAGTCCCAGACACCTGGAGGTACAGCTGGTCCTTGTACTTAAAGAAGTTACAGGTGAGAGCTATCTTCACTCATTGGAGTACAAACGATAGGGGCAGGTCATAGAACCACTCACATACCCCGAGAGTACGTGCTGCTGCCACCAGCATGCTTCCTGGGGTATGCTCGTGTACAACGATTCAATATCAATCGTTATAAAAAATTGATGACTGGGATCATACTCCAGAGTCTCCAAGATATTCAAAATATCCGTAGTGTCCTGCAAGTAGGAGGGTTGAGTGATGACACACTCCCTAAGGAAAAAGTCAGGGAACTGCGACAACGGCTCCAATAGGGATTGAATCCCCGAAACAATCGGGCGACCCGGTGCAGGCCGTTGCGCTTTGTGTATCTTCGGCAGTATGTAGAATGCCGGAGTTCTCGGTTTGGTATTAATCAAAAAATTAATTACCTTAGAGGTGATCCATTTTTTCTCTCTCGCCCCTCTCACTAGTCCAGTTATAAGATCCTGTAGTTCCCCAGTAGGATCACGGGCCAATGGTCTATAGTTCTGACGCGCCCCCCATAACCGTAACACTTCTGCCTCATAGTCCGTGGTGTTCATCACGACCACCGCCCCACCTTTATCAGCCGGTTTGATGGTGAGCTGTTGTTTTGCAAAGATTTAACGGCCAACCACTCGGGCTTGCTCATATTACAAAACCCACGTTTGTTCTCTGCTTTCTCCAGAAGATCAATGTCCTGGAGAATTTTCTCCAGCATAAATTTGGGACCCCCTCTATTAGATAATTTTTGGCCAGGGAAAAGAGGGGACAACATTAACAATAATAATAAGACATTCCCACGTGGCCTCACCATAGTTTCTTCAAATGCTTTCAAGAAATTCTCCCTTCAGATCAACACAGGTACACTTAGATCAAGGTATATTTAGTATTTTTATTCATTTTTTAAATATATTTTTATTGAAAGAAGAAAAACAAGAGGAAATATTACACATATCAGGTGTCATACAGTAAAATACATTACAACGGTGAGTAGGCGAATAAGCCAATACGGTAAAATCAATGCACAGGAGAGTGGGACGTCAACATGATCAGGTATATGAAAAAGAAGAAACAATACTATCCACAACCCCGTTATGCTGACGCCAGCAAGGTCCGTCCACCCACGATTCAGGGTAATTAAGACCAGAGCAGACACTCAGTTATGTGAAAAAGATCGACTCAGGATAAGCAACCCACCTCTCATAAAAAGGGGAAAAGAAAAGAAAAAGGCCATAGAACTAAACAAAGACAAAATAAAAAACCCTCCCCCGTTCCCCCCACCCTGCACCCCTGCAATGGCTACGGCCTAACCCCACTAGCAGCGTGCCTGTCACCCAACAACTAAAGCCTAAAAGAAGGTAAAGAGTGGAGGAGGAGATGTCATACAGGCTCCCGGCCCCCCTCACTCCCCGCCAGAAGCAAACCACCCCTAAATATAGTCAAAACATTGTGAAGCAGCAATTACAAAACAACCGGGGGAGTTTGTGAAAACCGCCCGACTCCCGCATCATTGTAGGCTACAAGTCCCGTATCAAATAAAGCCTTGTTATCAAACCCAGATAATCAAACTCAACCCTGGCCACTCCGATTTTTCGTGCGAGCTCTCTCCGCTCGAACCGCCATCTCGACAGGAGAATCAAAACGTTCAAGAAAGTCAAAGTCAGTACGGTACAATCGAATCCAAAGTATTAGTACTCGAAGTCCACAAGTCGAACGGAGATACCTGTCCACCAACAGTAAATCACGAGAACGTAGTTGAACCAACTGGGAGGAAAAGAATGATAAATCAATCCGATAGTCACAGAGGAAATTACCCTGGAGTATAAAATCGGCTGTGTCCATCTTGGGCGGTATCAGCATTGAGTATGATGAGTTTTTGATAGTTCCAGGCTCGCTAGCTGTTGTTCGGGAGCCGACAGAAAACACCAGATCTGGTTTCCGCTCGGGCCCTCTGTCTCAGGCATGCCCTGCTTCGCTGGTAACACAACGTGTTTCAAGTCTATCGAAGGGTCGTAGTCCGGTCCCAGACACATATTTTCAGCTGTTATGACCATTTTGTGGGTGATGGCGGTGACCTGCGAGTGAAGCACCCCAATGGCGGCCATTACGGTCTGCAACGACGGCGTACATTTCACCCGCTCCATATCCTCTCGCAAAGCGACAGATCAGATCTTTGACCCCGGAGGTCGACTACTCCGGGGTAACAGGCACAAGCGGGGCCAACGTTAACGGTGGGCACCCGTCATTCTCGTGGTCTAAACACCGTCGTCGCCAGCGAGGATCCAGACCCGTCGACCCCGGGGGCTCAGCAGGGTCTTCGGGCAACGGACCCCCATCCACAGCAACCTGTGCGTCTTACCGCTGTATCCTTGGAATCAACCTGGCCACCGTACCACCATCCATACCGGTCAGGATATTCTCCACTTCGGGAGACCGGACGCCGCCCAAGTCCTGCGGCCGATGTTGTTCAACTCCAACCCGGATGGGTTAGAAATCGAGGCCCCGGCTTCCACGCTGGGTTAGGCAGAGAATGAAAACACGGCATAGCTTCATCATTCGAGAAGATGGAAATCTCGGGATTACAGCTTTAAGCTCAGCAACACTACAGCCACACGGGAGTCTGGTGCGAATTCAGGATTAATATCAGGATTTATGTTTTATTTATTTTTTAGCATATTTTAGCATATGTATCAAAATTACTTTTCTTATTCATTTTCAATCTTCAATATATTATTGTTTTCATTTGCATTGATTTTTTTTTTAAAAGACATATTTCATACTCATTTTATACATGATTTAGAAGTCAAATATTAAATTTATTTTCTCTTAAAAAACACCCCGAAAACCACACACTAGTCACCAGACATACGCTACTCATTCATACATCTACTGTTCTTTTTGCATTTGTCACCCCGAGTGGGATGGGTATGCTCAGACGTGAGTCCCATGCTCTCCACACCACTGGAGTCAGGCTATCCTGGCTGAAGATGGCTGAGAGCCAGAAACCGGTCCTGGGATGCTTGATTCCAGTCCAGGAAAGACATGGCTTGGCAGTTTCGGCTGGACTGTTCCCATGAGGCACAGGGTCAAGGCTGATTTGCATATGGCCATGTCTGAACTGGGGTGGTGTGGAGTGCAAAAAAACGATGGATTTAGGCCCAGATCTCTGTACTGGGGTGAATGTATGACATTGTTCTGCATTCTGTCCATCAACTGTTATTTTTAGATTGGATTATGGCGATGCCCTATACTTAGGTGCCCCCAAAGAAGTAACTTCCAAGCTACAGGTTACACAGAACTGGGCCGTAAGGCTGCTCACCAATACCCCCGCTCGCTGCTCAGCAAAACAAGCTCAACACTCTCTTCATTGGCTACCAGTTCAGCAGAGAATAAACTTCAAAACCCTCTGCATAGCACACAAATCCCTAAATAAACACGGACCCCTAATCATCAAGGACACGATTATCCCATACAGAGCCAACAGGTCACTTCGCTCCAACGAGCTCCACCTTGCAACGATTCCCAGAATAAAAAAGGCCAGAACCAGAGGGAGGCTCTTCTCGCTCAACGTCTCCAAACTATGGCACGCCCTCCCACTACATCTACGGAGTGAACCTGGCCACCTTAAATTCCGCAACCAACTGAAGACCTGCCTGTTTATATAGACCTCCCCTCATTTCTCCCTTCGTACTCCTTTAGCGCTGGGACGCCTACGGGTAGCTATGCGCTCTATAAATGCCAAAAATACAAATACAAATAAAACGGTCTTTCCCAGAAAGCTTTCTTTCCAGTTATCACCACTCCAATATGGCTGTCAGGAGCATGCTGCTCTGAATGGTTATTATGTGAAATGGAATAAACACCTGTGGCTTAAAGAGGCCCTGAATCGCAGGTTAATAAACGGGTAACCTTTTAGTCAATGACTAAGAACTGGTAATGAGAATGATCAAATGCAGCACCCACGCAGTACAGATATGTCCGTTTCTAGAGATAATCGCCCAAGTAAAAAAAAATACAATGGACAAGTCCGTTAAGAATACTGAAGTCCTGTAAAACAAACGCCAAACAATCAAGTGTTATTATGATAATTATCAATGCAAATTTGGAAAACCTAATCTGATACTTTGTTCACCATTTTGATGCACTCTGTACATTGCAGCTTTTTTGTAATACAGAAAGTTCATTTTGCCAGATCGCTACTTCTTTAAAGCCGATAAACCAGCCCCAATAACGGAGAGATATCATGGAAAAGCTAACGAAAGGCTAAGCGTACCATGTTCATACCAGTGTACACTGTGCCATAATGCACGGCTAATGAATACACTCTTCTGCACACGCAGACAATCGAGTATTTTTCATTTCCTGCCTCATGCCCCACTCCTCTAAAAGCACTAGTTTAGTATCACTACACCAAAACAAAAATGAAAATATTGCCACAATGTCTGCGTTATGTTACAATAAAAAATGGCGGCTCAATATACATTTTGCTGTCATTTGCTGTGAAAAATGCACGTGCAAATGACTAGGGAAACCGACACAACTTAGGGCCTGAATCTGATGCAGTTGGGAATGTCTCCGGCCATCGGTCGAAGCCGTTCTGACCGCATCAGAATTGCCCGTTCGGATTCCTTTCTGACCGACCCATTTTGATGGGGTCAGTCGGACGGGAATCTGAAACGGTTTTCCGAATGGCCTCCGATGGGCTTGGAGAGCCCGTCCGCCATTCGGAAAGCCTGCAGTAAACCCACGGCCAGCTATTTCCGGCCGAGGGACTACGAAGGCAGCTTCCTACTGCCTTTCTGTGCCGGCCTTTCCGACACAGAAAGGCATTGGGACTCCGTCTTTGGGAGTCCACGGCAGGGCCCCCATGGGTGCAAGGCTACCCTGTTGATCCCTGCACCCGGTGACATGCAATTTGAGGTGCATGGATGAACAGCACCTCGGCTGTTTCAGTGGAAAAAGGAAATGGGGAAGCTGAAGAGGCTCAAGTAATTTCTCAAGGAACATTAAGAAAAGAAGAACAAATCATGTTTAATGCTGTGAAGCACG
The DNA here is from genome assembly GCF_964263255.1 of Lissotriton vulgaris. NCBI lineage: Eukaryota > Metazoa > Chordata > Amphibia > Caudata > Salamandridae > Lissotriton > Lissotriton vulgaris. The sequence goes on from NC_141687.1 coordinate 1,819,984,456, forward strand.
ATTCATAAAAAAAGTAGAAGTACTGGTGCAGATCTCAGTCTGTATGTACTTCCCTTTCTTTTTGCTATTCACCAGCATTCCTAGGTGTAAAATTGGGACGATCAAATGACTTTTCCAAGGAGTTCTCCACAGTAGAGAAATTTGATCTGGGGTGATCTATTTCCCTGTGCAAATGCATATGTTTTTTGTCTCAGCAAGGGCAATACTTTTTTCTTGTAGAGAAAGCTGCTCCTAGATTTGGTGAAGGTCTGGGTAAAAGATCTGTTTGCATTCGAACCCTGGAAAGATAGTTTACACCACAGCACCCCATCTTTTAACCTCCCCTTTCTATCACTTGAGTGGAATTTATGATTGGAGAGCTCTCTATACCTGCCAGGAATCGCTTTGAGGATTCAAAACAACTGTTAAAAAGGTACACATTTCTTTTAAAACATATGTTTATGACAGATTTTCCCTTTGTGAATAGGGCCCATCATCTATAGCGTATGGAGATCTGCTGCTAGCAGTGGCGTAGCTAGGTGTTGGAGTGGGGGGTGCGGTGGTGAGCAAGTCGTGTCTGTCGACTACCACCACCACCACCCCCCTCAACCAGAGATCGAGAACAAGTTGTGTGTCGGCCGCCAGTTCACCCCCCTGGAACAAGTTGTCCATCGGCCGCCACCCCCTCTGCTCTTTCCTGCACCTGGCGGCATACTTTGGGTCCACCCCGGGTGGCAGAAGGTCTAGCTACATCACTGGCTGCTAGGACACAATGCTAGACACTTGGGGGTAGAAGTCTCTTCTACCGGCCCCAGTGCGCAGTTTAGGGGCACCGCTACAAAAATAGAAGTGGTCTGCATTGCGAGTGATATACTAAATACAGAAAGAAGAAAAATTGCAGATTATGTGATAGAGTTCCCCCACCACTAGGCCCACTACCATCAATTTTCATTAGTCATCCCCTCCGTGTCAAGGTGTGTTTCACAGGCACCAATACAAAACAGAAAGAAAAAAAAATGAAGGCAACAAACAAAATATGCTTTACAAAAAAAGTACAACCATACCGTGACTTTAAAAGTAGGCTTAATGAAATTATTTACCTCAAAGCTAATATCCCATAACAACATGAGTTTTACCTCAGTAGATAAGAGTATCGTGTTGAGAAGTTCCATCAATTATGAGTATCAAAAACATGCTCACAATACTTGCCGGATACATTCTTCAAAATCTAAACGTGACTACATAATATGAGCATGCAGCCATAGACCAAAGTAATATAGAAAAGGAAGCCAGCAATCTCCAAGCCAATCGTGTGCAGTCCCTCCCCCACCTCCCTCCTTCCAAGAACCCTACATGCCATCAGGGAGTACACCTCTGTGTCCTTTTTAAGTGGTATCCTCTTCACTCCTTGTTTGATTATCTGATTATCACACATTTTTCAAAAATTTGCAAAAAGGCATGGCATAGTTTAGAGGTATTACATCTATGGGTAATGCAGTTTTACGGCAATGATGGTCCAAAACACACCTCGCACACAACTCTTTTGCACTTACTTTTACCACATCTGAAGTGGGAAAATGTGGATAAAGTCTGGTACCTGTCACACCATGTTATCTATTTTTTTGGTTTGGCTTGACAGCACAGCTATTGCAACACCTTATGATATCAACAAAAAATGTTTTAAAGAGCAGTACTGAGTGATGGGGATTGGTGCTACAGACACGTTGATCATCCTCCTTGCTGAATTTGATTGGGAAGAACATGTGTGCCTGCACTGAAAAACAGAGCTGTATTGCACAGATCATGCTCAATAGGGTAGGTCTTAGTTTGCAATAGATACAAACCAAATGATCAAGGCTGTAGACAGGGTTGGTTAAATTGAAAAAGGTTAGGTCACTTGTCATTGGCCCGATAGGTTTATTATGAAACTTTATTACAAGGGAAGTAGGCCTGATTTATTTATTGTGAAAAGCATATGTAAGGGCCATTACGCTTTATTTATTTATTTATTTATTTATTTTTGACATTTCTATAGCGCGACAAATACCCTCAGGCGTCTCGGCGCTGAAAATACAGTTACTTGTAAAGAGGAGAGTGGAAAGAGTGGTGGGGAATCATTGATTGAACAGCCATGTTTTTAGGAGTTTACGGAAGTGAGGACTCTATTAAAGTGTGCAGACAATTAGTTTTAACCTTGTAACACAAAGGAATACATTATGTGCCAAGGGTTGTCTGTGAAGGAGTATGTGATTTCCAGAAATACAGCAGTAAGCAGTAGTACTTAGAGAGGGTCCGTGGCTCTGCCTGCTTGTTGATCTTCTCTGTAAGCATTTGATTGAAAAATAGTTGTCTTAGTCAACCTAAGAAGTACTTCCATTGCTCATAACGGACAGGGACATTGGTAACGCAAATCTCATGTCAAACACAGTAGGGATCGTTTTAACGCTGTGAGATACCCCAACCTATACAACATGAGCGGGTTTCACATTGTGAACTGTCTGACAAATATAATATGGATTTTAAAGAGAACTGCTTGCCAAGAACTCTACAACGTAGCTTTACATTGTGAACTCCTGGCAAAACTCAATAGGCATGGTATTTACATGGTGACCCTCTGACAAGTCCAAAAGATAGGAGTTTTACATTGTGAAGTCCATGACACACCAGATTTACAGGGTTACTTGCCAACTGTGATATTACTTTAGGATACATGATTTCCACCCAGGTTACTCTACAAGAGCCCTCTAGAAGGAGGTTGAAATTATAATTCCACCTAAAATCTTGTAAATATTTTTTGTTTTAATTATATTAGATCATTTATTTCAGCCCTTTAGCTGGTTTCATTCATTCTTTTGGCTTTACTTTTGTAGGTACGCTGTTGATATTCAATTCCTGATACAAGAAATTAGTAGTAACTTAGACTTTCCCTTAACCTTCAAGAAAGTCTTGCTTAATTCACACGTGTGTTGAGCAATAACCTTTTGAAGTTCAATGCAGTTAAAACGGAGGTGTTGGTTCAAGGGAATCATCCTAAAACCTGGATCACCATCTGGTAGTCACTGGCTCTTGGCCTCAGTCCCTGTGACCAAAAATGTTGTTGTTACTAACAATGCTGATCTTGCCATCTGCCACGTGTCAACACGATCAAGGTAAACGTTAGTCCTATTTGAAGAGTTTAGCACAAATTCTGTCCTGCTTCTGATTTGTAGTAAAAGATTGATGACTCAGGTAGCTATTTCATTCCATTTGGTTAATAGAAATGTAGTTGTGGTTGGCTTACCAGAAAATCTTATCTGTCACCTTAATTGTGTAAAATGCAGCTGTCACATATATTACTTAATTTATCTCCGCACACTTCAGCTAAATCACTATTGGACTTTCTCCACAGATTACCAGTGGATTAACTGATCTTGTTTAAGACACTTTGCATGGAGCACAATGCAATTGCTGGCCCATGTTCTAAGAATCTCAGTTGCTTCGTTCCTATTCTTATGCACACTTGGTTGTGACCCGGGTCCATCACACCAGAGCAAACAGGCCCTCTTTTTTAGTTCTTCCTTCTTTTCCGAGTACTCCCACTATTCCCAGTAGAATTAAACGATTTTATTCATGTGAGTGCAGGTTGAGTGGTGTGCCTGTGAGAGTGCATGGTGCAACAAATTACAGCCAGACGAACTGACATTGCCAATGGTTGCTCCCAGTAAATATTTAAATCAGGACTAATGCCAAGCAGTAACATTGCAGCACATTATAGCATATTCTCCAGAGTGAGCCCTGCAGTCTCACTGAGCATGGCAGTTTTTTTTAAAGTCTTACATTTGAATGTCCGCAAGGCCGAAGCATCCCTACAAGTGAAGGTTACCAGACCCAGACAGACTTATCTGGAGTAAAATTGCGATCCTTTTGTAGGTCAACAACCTATTTGTGAAGCATGGTATAAGACCAAAAATAAGGATTGTTTGAAAATATACATGGGTAAGATTTATTGCCAACATGTTTTGCAAATGATCGTGGACTGGATACCATTCTAGCCCACAGCAGTATCATTCAATGTAGCTCAATTGTGATATTCTGTAGCAGTAAAATGCCTCTACAGTGCTACGTTGCATGTGCTTGAGAATGACTCTGTTTATAATGCTAATTTATCAAATGATGAATATGAAGTTAGACAAAGCCATTGCAGTCTTCACTAGTCCCATTCCCGCTATATGTTCCCGGGTAAAGGAGTGCTTTTGTGTGCAGTCTCTAGTTAAAGGGCACAGACAAGAATGGGAAGAGACTGTTAGCAGGCACCTTCAGGGTACAGAATCGTTGACCTTAACATACCCAATTTAGGGCAGAGGAGTCTGCATCCTGCAAGATATTACTGGGGTGCCTAGTTCTAACAGTGCACACTTATGGCATAAAGGAGGGGGGGTCCATCTGTCCACCAGTCTATCAACTGCAGAGCATTAATGGTCAGAGTTTGGTTAAACACAGGAAATGTTCCTTGAAAAGAGGTGGAAAGGGAGGGGGCTTGCTCAGAAAAAAGCAAAGAACGCTCCTCAGTGTCCTCAAATTGAATCTTAGATGCAGGTGTCAAAGGTCATCCAGAGAACCTGCTACACCACCTTTAACACACTTCTTACTCTGTGAAGGCCAGCTCCTCTTACAAAATCAATGCAATAATCTGCGAACACTTGAGAAACCACAAGTGCAGCTGTTAACCAGCAAAAGTAATTATACGAGGAGCTTATTCCAGACACCAGGAGAGGATTAATGCAAGGATCAAACCTATTTATAGCGCAGGGAGTGGGGGCTGACAGCAGAATGAGAAAGTGTGATGGCAGCTCACCAACCTTCTGGGCCATGCCTACAGTCCGTGCCGCCACCAAATGTCACTATTACATCGATGCATGATGCATTTATCACCACTCTATCAGAACTGTGTTTCACCAGTGTGTCACTATCAAGTGTTAGCACAAAGTTTTGGGGTTGTCCACAACCACCAAATGCTATGCTTTGGTATGTATTGAGATTTTTAACTATGCCTTTGTCGCTGTTTGAGTCTATCAATTTGGTGATGGCCTGGCACAAACTGGAGGGCACTCCTACCTATTACATTGCACACGACCCTGAACCCTAACTGGTGTCTACATGTTTGTATCTCTGATTTAATTGTGCTACCTGGTCCAAAGAGTGTTCGTCTCTCTTAGCTATTGTCTATTTCTGGCACCTGTTTCCGCCCGCTTTGGTGTTCAGCCTCTCGTTTTCATTGTCAAAGCCAGAGCGTGCACACGATGATGTGTCACCACTATTCCCTCTTTCTCAAACACTTTCCCTCTTGCTTCTGTCCTCTTCTCTTTCCTCATCTATACACACACTCTCCTTGTCTACCTTGTGTCTCTCTCTATATCTCTCCCGTCTCAACTTCAGCTTTCTCTACTAAACCTCTCTACCTTGTTGCATCTCATCAGTCTCTACCTAACCAATCCCTACATTCTAGCCCTTCTTCCTACCTCACTTCTCTATATACATCTAGCTTGCAACCTCTGTAACTTCTCCATCACCTTCAAACTCACTCTGTCTCACATTTCTTTCTTTCCATCTCCCCACATCTTTCATCTACCCCATCTCTCTCAACCTCATATCTGCCAGCCTAATCTCTCTTTCAATACACCTCTCTAGCTCCCTTCTGTCACGTCGCAACTAGCCTACCACTCTGCCTCTACCCCTTTGCGCTACCCCATATCTCTCACCTCTGTCTCTGTCACCCACTGCTCTGTTCCAAAGTCCCCTCTCTGTGACCCACCATACAAATTCCTTTTTTCCAATTTTTCTGTAGCCCACCTCTGTTTTAACCCTCTTCCACAGCGCTCTCTACCTGGGATTCTCTCTACCCATCACCTGCCTACTCCCATTTCACTTATATGGAGTCTGAGATCACTATCTAGCGAGAGAAATGTAGGCAAAGGAACAGGAGAAGAGAGGCAAGTAAGAGAAAGAGGATTAAGGAGAAAATGATCAGATGACACCCAATGGAAAGGAAACAAGCATTTGCAATGCAATAGGTCTCGCATTTGCGACAGTTTAAGCTATTGGCATTGTAAATGACAATGCCTTTTATCTGCTTTAATAATTAACCTCATCGCTGTGGTGGCTATTCGGCCGCAGCGCTAAGAGGGCAGGGGGGGGGCACACGGCGCGCCCATGCTGGTGACGGAACCGCTCCGTCACCAGCCGCGGTTTGAGCTGTGCTCATGACGGAGCGGTTCCGTCAGGGCCCCGGCCGCTTAATAGAACGCGCCGCGCAGGCACGAAATCAGCACCGCTCAGGCGCGTCGGGCGGGCCATGACGGAACCGCTCCGTCATCAGCACAGCGCCACCGCGGCTGATGACGGAGAGGTTCCGTCATCAGCACGGAAAGGGTTAAAAGGCATTGTCATTTACAATTAGGGCTCCTCGTTTTATGGTATTTATTTTTTTGACATTTCCGTCTGTATTTATCCATATTTATTTTCTGTCAACTTTATCTGTATTTATCCATATTTATTATGAGATTTGTGAAAAAAATTAAGCTGAAACTGGTATGTTCAACATTTATTTAATTGATAAATATGCCCTCATGCTTGAATACCTGTCAGGTTTCAGTGATCTGAACACTTAAATGAAAATATGCACATTTCAGTATCAGGCTTGTGCATATCTACTGCTTTTTAAGCCTGTTTACTAAAATTCTACTCTTTGTTAACCCCTTACCTATCAATCCACACAGCTGTTTGCCTGGCATTCATGACAGAGAGCATTTAGAATCACTCAAAAAGCACCCAATTTCCGTTTTTATCAACATTTAAAATTAAATACAGACTAGAAAATAGATGGTTTTCTGGCTGTATTTATCTGTAAAAATCAGTAAAAACGGAAAACAGGGAGCCTTATTTACAATGCCAATAGCTCAAACTCTTGTAAATGTGAGATCTATTTCATTTCAAAGAAGCGTCCGGCATTGTCCTGGGCTGCTTAGAAGGTGTAAGCGTGCATGGCGCGCTGAATGTTGCAGGAAAGCATGTCATGCCTGCAGTAGGAGAAACACATTAGAGAAAATAGTGCTTACAAATTAAATAAGACATATCATGTAACAACAGTGGTAAAAGGGATAGTCCTCATGAAAGGTTACATATGAAGACAAGGCGGTACTAATGAGGGACTAACAAGCCTATTAAAAAATTGGAAGCCAGCATTTACAAAGGACATTGACACAGGCCAATGAAAAATATGGGCGCAGAGTGGGCGGAGCTTCAAGTCCATATTCGAATACAGCATGACTCGCAGAGCAGCCAGCGCATGCGCATTTCCAATGCTCGACCTAAACACACGGAGAGCAGTGCTTTAGTTTTTCTTGTTGCAGTCAGAATGACAGTTAAGAAGAGGGATTTATTTGCAATTACGAATATCAACCATTTAAAGCAACTGATACGAAGTGATGACTTAGACAATATTTAGTGGGCTAGTTAATAATATTAAAATAAGACATTTGAAGACTGCTTGAAATTGTTGCTTTAATTGTCCATCCGTGCTTTACTGCTAAACTCTATCTTACTTGAACCACCGTCTTTCTATCTTGCATCTCTCTCTATACTCATCCATTCCCTACCTCAACTTTCCCTAGTTCATTTCTCTACCTTTCTGATAAATTGAAGGGTGTAGATGTAGAGAGGGTAATAGAAGGGTAAGAAAGGCAGGGAGAGAGATAACAGCGAGAGATATCTGATAAAGGGAGGTATATAAGCAGTAATGAGGTGAGGCACGGAAAGGTAAAGGAAGTCGGAGATAGAGGTCGTCAAAGAGACGGAGATGGATTTCGGAGATGACCCATTTGTCGGTGCCTGTTTTTGTTAATTTTGCTGATTTTCTATTTTCTGAATTGTGATTATTCTCTGCACTTTTCTGTGCTCACTTAACTCTTTTTGCTTTAAGTTTCTTGGCTCTTTGCTCTTTCCTGCTTTTTTCTTGCTAATTTCGCTTATCTTCGCTCTATTTTTGACTCCTTCTCTTGAGCTCCTTACCTTTTTCTGCTGAGGCCTTTCCGTGCTCTATCAATCCCCATTTCCTGTGCCCAGCCTCAACTCTCCTCCTCGCTGCAGGACCTACTTAATGGTGGCCACAGATGTCTGTCTTCGCCAGATGAGTCTTCCTCCCCCTCACCCAATGAACCGAACATTCTGTGAAAACAACCTTTATGAACCTGATCTTGGACAAGCTGAGTCATTCTTTATCCTCCTGTTTGTCCCCCTATGTAGGTTTTAAATTGTTTCCAAATCGTTTCAAAATCCACCATTTTGTCTATGGTTAGAGCAGATAGTTTTTTCCATGGCACACACCTGCCAGATTTTGGACCACCAAATGCCTATCGGGGTGGGACTTCATGTTTCCAGTGTTATGCCAACGTCAACCTTCCCACCAGGAGAAGGTGTGAAATAGTTTCCACAGGATGACAACCACGGGATCCATAGAGAGGGACAGCCCTGGAATATCTTTCACAAGATTAGTAAACGTAGCCAGATTCAGCTTGATTTACAAGACAAAAATGCATATTCTAAGTGAGACCTCATTGTGTCTCCTTATGCAGCTACCTGGAATTATCAACAGGAGCCTTCTAGACAATACTTTGGATTAAAGACTATAACACCAAGGTAAATCTTTGGGATTTAATCCTGGTCTTTATGTCGTATCTAGGGTGAATTATACACTGATATTATCATAATTATTTGTAGGTACTAACATACCATGACGCACGCATGAAGTACTGTGCCCTCCCGACATGAAGTGAGGATGAAATCTGAAAATAAGGTAAAAAAACTTCTTCTCTAACACGGGTATTGGTTAGAGAATTATTAGACCTAGATAAATTCTAGGTACCATTTGTTTTACAGGAGACTATATGGGAAGTTGGAACTATGGACCACCTCCTCTTGCTCTCTCATTTTTGATGGGTAAGAATAGAATACCTTTCACGGGCTACGGCCTCGCAATTAATCTTATCCACCTCGGTTAGTAACCTCCAATTTTATCTTTCATAGGGTTATTATTATCCCTTGGTTGCCCCCGTTTTGTTTTTCCAGTCCTGATGAAGACTCGCAATCCCCAGGTTCAAATCACCGTTTGGGCATAAGACGAGTCGAAACGTCGACGGTATCTTTAATTACCCTTGGACTAACTATTAAAGAACTCTACATAGTGCAAAAAACCTTAAGACATATATGTCTACTTATAACAGTGTCCTGATTGAAAAACCTTAAAAAGGTTTGGCCAGGGTTTCAATACGGCTAACCATGGGTCTGATATTGTTTTTCACATAACGTGAATAATTATTTCTGTCCACCAGTTTGATTTTCCTTTCTGCTCACTTGTTTCACACACCTGATCACTCTTTTTCTTGCACAGTTCCTCTCTTGGGCAACCTCTGTGTTTTTTATCAATTTTGCAATGAAATATGGTGTATAAAATGAACTGTTAAAATACAAAAAATGATAAATAAGTTAATAAATCAAAAGTAATTTCTTTAACCGTGGTGGAGGTTTATCTTGTGGTACTGAGTTACTTCAGTACAATAGAGCAGACTGGTTGTGGTTGCTCTGCATACATAATACTGTGGGTACTACAATTGATTTAAGTCAATCATTATAATTAATAGGTCTAGGACCATTGTTTTTTCTATATTACTAAATACCCAGTTCCATACCTTATGGGTTACCCCATATTCTTAACGGTCAGCTTGATTTTACGGCATGACCACCGTACATGTATTCTCATAGCTTGTTCTCGACATTGCCTAGAGCACAAGTCAGAGGTTTGGAACATCACATTTGGATACCAGCAAGTGAACATTTTTAAAGATTTCTCCCTGTGCTGTGTGCAAATAGAAACCTTCACTGCCCTATGCAATATTGCGTTCCAGTCCTCATCTCTCAGAATCTGCCCAAGAGCCTCCTCCGATTTGGGCATGTAGTTCTGTCTAGTCGTGGTAAGAGGCCCTGCTAAAGCTACATATAATCAAAATAGGACTCAGGGAAGCTTATGATGTGGGGGTGCGGTCCCTGTATTCCGGTCCCCAGAAATCGCTCATGTAGAGCTGGTGTTATTTTTGGTTTTCTCTTTTTCTGGTGTACCTGAAACAACTTCATGCAGTTCTTCTTATGTTTAATTTCCCCCTTTGTATACGTCTTAGCCTCCATGGCTATAAATCTTCAGCATCAAGGAAGCATGGGTCATTCATCCCCGGAGGAAAATCTGCACTGAAGAAAGGGGATGTTATTAGGGAGAGAAAGGTTATTGTTTTAAAGTCTTACCTAGGCAGCGGATGCGCTGTCTCTTTCGAGACAAGCTGTATCTACAGTATGGGAGTTTGCCACACCCCTCGCTTTTAATTGCTGCCTTTGTGTGTCTATTAAAATCCAGTACTTTTGAGTGGTGATCCCGTCCCATTTGTTCTGCCTGTTGTGTTGTCGTTCCGCCTATGTTGACTGGCCCTTTCACATGTCTTCTTTCTCTTGTGTCCATTTTTCTTTGTGTTTGCACACTCTTTTTTATTGCAGAGTGCCCGTGTTTTCTGAAGGTTCCGTTTTTTGAATGTTGTTCTGTTAAAGCTTGAGCGTGAAGCGTTCTAAGCTTTTGTTTTAATAATAATCTGTATTTGTTTTGCAAGGATTTCCCAAGTGTACATAGTTTTTGTAATTTATATTCTTGTTTAATTTCAATGTACTTAATTTGTTTAGTAAAGTGGTGTCTTGTTGACAGTGATTTGTTTTGTATAAGTTGTGTTGCTAAAGCTTGTTAGATATCCCTTTGGAGTGTGTGTTTTTTTAAGTGTGATTTATGTGTTCAGGAAGGCTTTTTTGTATACACGGCGTATGTGCTTTATTTGTTTCCGTCAGCTTCTCTGTTTTGACGGTGTTTGTTTTAAGTTGGTTTTGCTGTTGGGAATGACAGTGCATGTATTTAATTGAAGATGAATGAACACATAATATTGAACAGATATGCTGCTGTCTGCATACAGCACATAGTGTACTGCCTCTAGCCGCTAAATGTAGAGAGATCACAAGCGCCACAAAGTGCAAGTGGGATTTTCCAAACCGGCGTCTGGAGGACTTCAACTATAACTTGCATATCTTGCCTCTGCTTAGTTGTTTGATAACCTGACGTGAAAAAGTTCACATGAAGCTGGAATATTCCCGGGTTGGTCAGGTCATTGTTTACCAAAACATCTGGCGCTTTGAGGTTTGTTGTGAACAAAACGCGCTCAGCCGACAGCTGTAAATCATGTCCTTATCTGATTTTTTGTCCCGTCTCCCAATCACCCTCCTCCCACTGAATCAGCTCTTGTGTGAACGTTTGTTTATCATTAGGTGAAAAAGCGAAGTTAAACTAATTTCAGTTTCCTCCATGTTTTGCCACAAACAACATTCTGAAATATGCATTGGAGAAAACTATGTTGACAACTTACCCTGTGATGCAAGCAGCAAAAGCTTATGTATCGCAACCTTTTATGTCTAATCAGCATGTCCTGTTAATGTTGATGAAAGGAGTACAACTGATTGCAGCGATAGTAACTCCTAATTTTGGCTTTTAACCCCTCCCCTGCTGATGACGGACCGCTCCGTCATCAGCCACGGTCGCGCTGTGCTGATGACGGAGCGGTTCCGTCACGGCCCGCTCGGCACGCCTGCGCGACGCGGATTCCGCGCCTGCGCTGAGCGTTCTATTGAGCGGGCGGGCCGTGACGGAACCGCTCCGTCATGAGCACAGCGCAACCGATGCTGGTGACGGAGCGGTTCCGTCAGCAACATGCGCCCGCCGCTCAGCCGCTCTCCCGCTTAGCACTGCGGCGGAATAGCCGCCGCAGTGAAGGGGTTAAATAAAAGGTGTATTGCTATAAACCATAGTAGTAGAACTTGTGTTATCTACTTCAGGATGGTGAAAAGGAGAGTATATCTCCCCCACTGCTCTCCAAGTCCACACACCCCTGCAGACCCTCTACTAAACATTCAGAGAACTCTCTTTCTTTCTCTCTCTCACTTTCAAACACACAACTCAAGGACGCACAAACCAAACTCATGAATGTAATCAGTATCTCGCTGGTAACCTGTTAAACACGTTCTGTCGAGTTACAAGCACTCTTGTATTCTCATCCCACCACATATTCCTGCACTCTCTACCACACTGCCTTCAAGAGCAGCTCATACTCTTGCACACACCCTCACTGCTCTGAGGAGCTATACACATTCCTGCAGTTTCAGTCTGCCACTGCTGTGCTCAAGTCACATATATTCCTAAGTCAATCGCTCTCCGCTATGCTTTTATACACACTCCTACAGTCTCTCCTGTGCTGCTCTTGGGTTATAGACATCCCTACAGTCCCTTCCCCACCCTGGTCTCAGAAGGTACACACATTCAAGTAGTCTAGTGTTTCCCAACTTTGTGACCCGAGACCTGAAAGTCCAAACAATAAAGATGCCTTTAAAGTCTGTATTTATCTTGTCACGTTGCAGCCATTTTAAAGTTGCACATAAAGTCAATGGCTGTAGGCAGAAAAAAAGCTGATCAATGCATTTTAGAGATTTTAGTGCAAAAGAGCACTGACCAGTATTCACATGAGCACATTCTACTTAGGGCATATGGTTTTGGTAGATTGCCATCTGGTTGTTTGTTGGAATTTGTACTATAAATAAAACAAAAAGAATGCAACGTTATTATCATTTTATCTTTCCTACTGCAGTGGCTCCGTTTTAGGCAGGGCGGAGCAGAGCTGACCAGAGCAGGGGAAGGAGTGATGGCACTCTAAGTGCACATGACGGGTTGGCCGGCCTTCTTGGACCTGCATGGTACAGCCTGGGTGGAGAAATGCACAGGCTTGAATTCCCTGTCTGAGTGTCGAACCACGGCGCTCAGACTAATCACAACGCTGCTGTCATGGTGACAGCAGAATTGTGATTGGCTTAGGGAAGCCTGGGTGCTTCCAGCTGCCGGGACTCGAGACAGGAAGAAGATGAGGAGGACGGAGGAGAGGTGACAGCGGCCATACCAAGGTAAGCATCCTTTTTGATTTTTTTCATTCAATTAGTGAGCTCTGCATAAAAGCAGCAATCTTAGGAAATAGGGACAAGAATAACTTGTTTCTATCACTGTTATGGTCGTGTGTGGAAACTATTCTCATGACTTAAGCATTTAAGATGCCACATTTCCACCGTCCCACCAGCCCCACCTCTAGTAAGGGAAGAAAACTGAAACTGCAAACCTCTTTTGAGAAGGATTGAAACTTCTGTAGCTTTAGATTCATCATGAAATTGGTGGGTGTACAAATAGGATTTAAGGTGTGTCCCCTCTTTTTTAGGTCAAAGCCTACACGACAGCTCAGCTGTCTAGTTTGCTATAACAAAATCTTGGGGACATTCGGAAAACTTCCCTGGACTGCATTCCGTTCACTGCTTGCCATTGGCTTTGTGGTTTTTGACTCACATGTTCTTGCTTTCTATTTGCTGGTTTTATTTGTTTTTCGCTGCCCAGCTTGAATGAATGAATGAATGAATGAATGAATGAATGAATGAATGAATGAAATTATTTGTAAAGCGCGCGATGGCCAAACGGCTTCCTGGCGCTGGGAGCTCTAAAGAACCGGACAGACAAGGCCAGGAGGATTAGCGGGGGTAGGCCTGGGCAAACAGGAAAGTTTTTAGCGCTTTACGAAAGTGAGAAAAGATAGGGATCGAACGCATAGAAAGAGGAAGGGAGTTCCAGAACCGGGGGGCAAGAACAGAAAAACGGGTTCCACCAGTGCGAGATTTGCGAAAGCGGGGAACAGTGAGGAGGGCAGAAGATGATGAACGGAGAGTGCGGGCAGGGGTGTGAAGGGAAATCAGAGAATTGATGAAAGCCGGTCCAGAGTGATCAAGGGCCCGATAGACAAGGCACCCTAATTTGAACAGGGATCTCTGCAAGATGGGCAGCCAGTGAAGGGATTTAAGGACGGGAGTGATGTGATGGGTTTTGGGCAAGTGAAAGATGAGACGGGCAGCCTGATTCTGGATAGCTTGTAAGCGGCGGGTTTCATAGGCAGGAATGCCAGCGAACAAGCTATTGCCGTAATCAAGGCGGGAGGTGATAAGGGCAGAAATAATAATTTTAAGGGAGTCAAGAGAAAAGAAACGAGAGATTTTCCGGATCATCCGGAGGGAGAGAAAACAGGAGGACACCACGGCACTGACCTGGCCGTGCATGGACAGGTCCTGTCTGACCTTGATGCCCAAAGTTTTAACGGAGGGAACGGGGGTGGGGAAGGGCCAAGAATGGGAGGCCAGAAAGCAGAGGACCAGGGGCTGGATGAGCCGCCAATCAGGACAAGCTCAGTCTTATCTGGATTGAGCTTGAGGTGGTTGGCGCTCATCCACCCAGAAATAAAAACCAATGTGGAATGAAAAAAGGATAAAGCGTGAGAAGAAGAGGAAAGGTCAAAGACGAGCTGGAGGTCGTCAGCGTAGTTATACACAGAGACCCCCAGCTCAAGAAGGGAAAAGATAAGAGATTGAAAAGAAGGGGAGAAAGGGAGGAACCTTGGGGGACCCCACAGGGCACCGGGAGGGGGGAAGCAGAAAAGCCGGGAAGGTGAACAGCTTGAGAACGGCCTGCCAGAAAGGAGGTGATCCAGGAGAGGACAGTGCCTCGTATGCCCGCTGCGCTGACACGGTCCAGAAGAATGTTATGGTCGACCGTGTCAAACGCAGCGGACAAGTCGAGGAGGATCAAAGCTTGGGGAGAGTTGACGTCGGCCTTGGCTTTAAGCTCGTCAAGGACGGCTAACACCACGGTTTCGGTCGAATGACCTGAACGGAAACCGGCTTGGTGAGAGGCCAGAAGCTGGTTCCGTTCAACATAAGCAGAAAGACAGGAAGTAACATAAGATTCGAGAATTTTAGCAAGATAGGGAAGAAGAGAGATAGGTCTAAAGTTAGAGGGAAGAGAAGAATCGAGACCAGGTTTTTTAAGAATGGGAGAAACAATAGCAGATTTAAATGAAGAAGGGACCAATCCAGTGGAAAGAGAAGCATTAAGAAGAGAGAGGGGGGTATCAGGGCAGGACGAAAAAAGGGTTTTGAGAATGCGGGCAGGGGCACAGTCAGTGGGGGAGCCAGACTTGATTTTAGTGAGCAGAGCTAGAAAAGCGTCCAAGGAGAGGGGAGGGAAAGAAGAGAAAGAAGATTTGGGCGCAGAGGGGACAGAGTGAAGAGGAGTAAAAGGAGTGACCAGGATGTTAGATTTAATATTAACAATCTTCTCAATGAAGAAGTTGTTAAGAGAAGAGCAAAGTTTGTACCTTCTGGGGCCCATACCTTATGTACTGTATCTTTCTGAGTGCTCTCTTTTTGTAAACAGGTCTTTAAGTCATGTCCTTATTTTGTCACATTTGCTGTGCATTCAAGGACAGAGTTCAAATGTCAGTCTCCGTCTTCTGAGAGAGCGTGGTGTTTACTTTTCTTTCTCTGACTTCAAATTGTGAGGATTTATTAGACAATCATGCTTGCCACTCGGGGTAATTCCGTTAATTCTGAAGTGTGGTTGAAACAAATATTTTAATACAATAAAAAAAAAATCAATACACTAGATGATGACGTTTCCACACTTTGTCGTTTGTGTGGTGTATAGTTTTATCAGTAAAGTAGTAGTATGTGCAAATGTAATGGTCATTTTAATTGAAGATGTCTTGTCTGTAATGGCAGTGTGCTACCACACCATGCATACTGCACTTTACCACACTCCACAATACTCTGCACCACGCTACTGCACTCTTCTCTGGACCACCCCAAACTATGCACCTCACACTTTGTCACTGCACTCTACTTACTCTGCACCATTCCACTCTCTACGCCACTTCACTCACTGCCTCTTTACTCTACTCCGCATCACTTTATGCCAATGCACTCTATCCTACTCTACTTTACTATGCACCACTGCACTCTCCGCCACTGCACCCTACACCACTCCAGTCTATGCGACTCCACTCTACTATGCACCATTCCTCTGTTTGCAAAACAGTAACATAAGACATGATTTTATTAGTGCAAACAAAACAGATAAATAAGGTCCCACATTCATATACTCTGGAGGCATGAGGTTAACCTTGTGCCTCCAGATATTTCCTCAACCTTCCACTGAGAGGACACACGATAGTTTCTGTGCAATCCCTTGTATAAAACCCTGAATTACCTTGGACCGTGAACTACATTCCCTATGATGAATTGCTCTTGAGTGGTTAGAGTGTAAGAGTATGTGTGTATTGGTGGATGTGAGTGTTTTTAGAGTATACTCTAATCTGCAAACTCTTTTACACGCCACTGCATGTTACACAACTCTACACCATAGCGCTCTACATCACTGCACTCTATTCTACTCTGTTGCACTATTATACCGTTTACCAGTAGCAAGAAGGCTATCATTAAAAACATTTTGCAGTGGACACCGGGTAGACCAAAGTGTATAGTCACAACATACACCACTTAGAATTAGCAGACAGAAAAAAACTTAGCTGTTCTTAAAATCAGGATCCAAGTGGCCACCCGACCACCATCCTGATCAGTTTGGATATGTGGTTTGTATAATAATAATAATAATCCACATTTGTAAAGCGCGAACCATCACCCTTTAGGGTCTCTAGGCGCTGGGGGCCGTCGGGAAGATTAAGCAAGCTATTGCCCAGTCACATGGTGCTGGGTTAATCTGCCGCCGGCCCCGGGGTTCGAACCGTGATCCCCAGATTCCGGAGTCAGTCACCCTGGCCGCGGCGCCACACCTCTCCCCAGCTTGCCAAACGGTCCTACTATTCCTTTTGCATTCCACCACATTGAATTTGGAGCAATATCTCCAGAACAAAGCACAGCAATCCAACTCAGTTGGCAGTTCAAACAGCGCCCTCCTCCCATCTCGCACCTTTAAAGATGTAACTATTTCACATGACTGTCTGGGTTGAGCTAACATGGAAGTTTACATTTACTATTTAGTACACATCTATCACATTTACTATTATTACACATCCAACGCCTCATGTCACCATGAGCCAATCATAGAGGCGAGTGAGCTACTGAAGGCTTGAGCCTGGTTCAAGGCAGATGCCTGGCTCAAATCGGGATGCCTGGCTCAAATCGACACCATTTTTGGAACTTCCAGCTAAAAACGAGCCTTCTGAGGGTTTGTCACTCTTCCTCTTACATCAATCACATTTTCCGCGAACATTTTCTTGTTTTAACTTGATTTAATATGTAATGCGTGTATTAATTTTCAGACAGTGTAAAGAGAGCCTAGATTGCCCAAGCAGGAAACCCGGAGTCAATCCCGGCTTCTCTGCTTTACGAAATTGTGTGATATAAGGCAGTTATCTAATTTCAAGCCGTCTCCTTTTCCTATCTTCATGTTTGAGATAACCTCGAAATACATCAGTTCAGGATTTGAGCTGTACAAAAACCTGTGTTGAATATGTTTTAGTAGACTTTAATGTTGCCTCTATATATAATAACAAGCTAGGCCTAGGCCTCATGTAGGGTAGGGTACACCTGGCAACTGACCTGCCCATTGAATCACCAATGGCATTGCCTTTAGGTCGGTGGGGCAGAGGCATGGATGGTTCGAATTTAAACTACCACTTCTAATAGATGCCACTCAGTGCAGTGATACGAAGGTGCAAAGTTAGACGCTTCCGGCTGTTAAAGAAATGTTTTTTTTTTATTTCATTTGATATCTTATCATACTTCTCGATAGTATTTGCTGCGTGATTTACATGGAAATATGTCCTCGGCTTGACTTGTAATGGTGTTGGAGCCACGTCAGATCCTGGGCTTTGCTTTATCTGTTAATTTGCTGGCTGGCCCGACCTCCATCCACCCAATGCGCAACCTCTGGCATCACGCAAAAATGTGATATCGGTTCCCGTGTGTGCATGGACAGCTTGTGTCTTGGTTCAGAGGGTAAAAGTGTTCTCCAAAGAGGGGCAGAGGGCTGCGTGCTCTGCATTCCTGAAGAATGCGTTTCATATGCTGTGCTTTACAAGGGGCTCTTTCCCATTTCGTCACCAGCGACGGCATTGAAGTGGCTGCCATTGTTCCGCGCCATGAAAGGCGCAGTGTTCGGCTGCAGCCTGTGCATGCTCTGCAAGCACGGCTCACGCATCAGAATGGAGGCGCCCTCGCTAGTTCACGTCAGCGCGCGCGGCTGGGAGGCGGGGGAAGGCAGCGCCACAAGTACCCTTTGTCCTAGTCTGGCATCGCCAGTCACATCTCAAGGTGACTCGGCCTGGACCAGTGACGCTGGGGGGACACAGCACTGCAGGCGGCCTGCGCGGTCTGCTCCCGAGGGCACGCTGCAAAGCAGCCTTCCATCCTGTGAGGCACATCTTGGACCCGCCATGAGCTACGAGGGCAGGCGGCAGCTCGCACTAACCTTCTCTTGAGGGGCACATCGGCCCAGCCCCTTCCTAAAAGGACAGGCTGTGCAAAGCATTCACACTGCCGGGAAGAGGACAGACTGCAGCCCGGCCAGCACTGCCTGCGGAGTAGGACAGATTATGGCAGAGGGCGTATGTGGGCACAAGTAAAAAGAATTGGAAAAGGTCACACAGGCAAGGGTGGGCACCATGCGGAATTTATGGCATGGGCGTACCCATCTGAAACGCTGGCTGCACTGTACAGACGCAGGTGCTATCGCTGCAGTCTCATTTCAGTATCGATACTACAGACCAAACAATCTAAGCCTGCCATGCAGGAGTGTCAATAAAACTCCTAAGCACGTCTGTTCGCCAAACCAGGAACATCTGCCCAGCAACACAGCCTGAAAACAAAGACCGCTTCAATGTAATTAACAGCTCAGTTTTGGGGATACCTGAAATGGCCCTACACAGGTGCAAGTGTTCTCTGACTTATGGCAACCTCAGCAGTGTTCTAATACTTAAATAACTAGGGTTGCAGGGGCACTAAAATGCATGATTTTACCAAAGTCAACTGTGTATTTTACTTCTGAATTGTACTACAAGAAAGAAGTGATTCACTAGGAAACGAGCCAGTACCATTTATCGCTTCTGTTCGTTTCTTGAGGTCTATTGCGTCAAGCAGTAGATCTTGGATGATGGCGATATATCCATGAATTCAAATGATCAATTTTAAGGCATGTTCCATCACATGGCGACTTTAACACGCACTGCAGCATGGTAGTAGGAATAGAAAGGCTCAAGCATCATCTGCAAATGCCCATGAAAGCATTCAGGCAGGCAAATTCAGCAAGCATGGTTTCAGTGCCCACTAGCAGGACCAGACTGGGAACTAAAAGCAGCCCTGGCCGAAATATTCAGACCAGCCCCATCTCCTGCCTTCCTGACTTTTCTTTCCATTTTCTCTCACCCTTTCTTTGCCCACCACCATTAAACTTGGGCTGCCGACTTTCCAAAACTGGCCTACTTTTGCTGTAGCTCCCAGGGAAAACATCGGTGGGATACAAGGCCTGCTCGGCTCAGCCAACCAGGGAACGTTTTGCCCAAAAATCAGCATTGGATGTATAATGGAACCACGGATCCTTCTACCACGGGATATACATTTGGTTTCACTTGCCTAAAATATACTTAAATATTTGTAATAGAGACATGCGTGGTAAAGGCAAATGCATGGTCAAGACCTGCGAAGTAAAGGCATTGCCTGGTAAAGGCATTGCATAGTAAAAACTGAGTGGTAACCATGGTTTCCCACCAGCATTTATTAATGGAATGGAAAGGAGGTGCATGGGATCAACCAGCGTTATAAAGTTGGTTGGTTGACCAGCGTAGTAGGGCCTTGGGGAATGGTATGAAGTGGAAGCAAGGCAGAGCGTGTAGTGGAGCAAGATAAAGGCAAACACTATAAATTATGGTACCTCACTTGTACTGACACTATGCACAATTGCTGTGTAGTATACCCCTATATGATAGGATGGTTGTTCAAAAAGATTATCCTTTAAATTGTCCATAGGTAGCCAAAAGGAAAAATATACATCTGTAACAGATCAAAATAGAAAACCATTCCCCGTGTAATGTTGCTGTGCAAATGTTATGACACATCTGAACTATAACATTCTGGGTGAGGAGTTATGAGTTTCGCATTGGATCATTACAAACAAACATTTTTTTTAATCTGTCACACACTGCAAACCTGATTGCCTCTTTGTCCATGTCAAACACATCCCCAAATGTTGTGAGTGTGTTGTAAATATGATTCCAACTAGCTATTTCCTGTGCTGCGAATACACCTTACAGATGCTTCATACTTCTTGTGTTCCTGTGATGCTTTCATCTACAACAGAGTGCTTAACGTGATTGGCCTTGGATAACACAATCTGATAAAGTGGGGACGCTGGGACTGAACACGGACTTCCTTGTTAGGGCTGAACTTGGGCTTCCTGGTTGAGAAGTATGTAGCTTTGTTGCTCAACTACACCTCCGCCCAAATGACTCCAAAGATCCATTGATGCCAAGCCAGAGTTATTCATATTAAATAAACGAGTTGCAAATAGGAAAACAGCAGGTTACTAACTAGAAAGGGTGGCCAGATTGTTTAGTTTTCAAGTGTTCACTTTATGTTTTCAGTTTCTGTAAAAATGCCAATGACATTTTTTAAAAATTTTCAGTACTTCCCCCCCAAAAAGTCTCTCGATTCCAGCAGCAAACGTTAACCCAAGTTCTCTATATTTACCAGAAAAGCAAAGGGCACTTGCTTGCTGCCTTTTCTGTAAAATTGAACTAAATAAATATATTTTTTAAAACACTGAAATGCTACCATGGATGTGCCAGTGATAAACTACTTAGCTCATTTATATAAGCTGAACCGTTACCAGTCTACCACGTCCCACTCTCCCATCTCCTATTTGCCCTGCGTTGGACAACAGCTTTCCAGAGCAGAACCCTCAAGAGATGATCCTAAAATGGCCCTGATGAAAAGGCAAAGATTAGATCATGCGAAGTCGGCACAGGAGTAAAAGAGTCTCTATGCACCAGAGTAAGGAGAGAGGGAAGGGATAAAAATGGGACAAGAGAGCACATTCTAAGGCTGGAGTGCTAGCAAGGCCAGAGTTTGAGGGCCAGTAAGGGAAGGACCAATAGGTCCTGGCTATACAAGGATGGTCTTGTAGGTCCAGGATGGTAAAGGAAAGCAGGATGGTCACAGAAGTGTGGCATTAGTGTGGCAGAAGGAAGGACCTAATAGCCTAGGAGTTTATGGGGTGGTTCATCTAACTCCTGCATCACCCACACCATCTAGACTCATTGCTACAGAGAATCACCTTGTAATCCAGAGACCTGCAATCTTGCAAAACCCGCCATCGGCCGTATTGGAAGTAGAATGACAGCAATATCTATACCCTCACACATGGGAAGCGCCACCCAATGGCTATTTCTGATCACTGCACTCAATTTTAATTGCTTGAATCTTCAGTTTATTTAGTGGACTCTCATTACTCAATGGTCTCCCACCCAGTAACATCTGCAGGAGGCACACAGTCCTTTCCGTGCTCTTTGAGGGGGATAGTGGACCCTGCTGAACTCCACTGCTGGTGTTCAATTTGCTGCCCGACAATGAGGCACTTAAGACTGTGCTATCACTATCAAAAACATAACTTTGCTAGACTAGCAAGTCCTCACTCACTGGGTGCTATTAACTCTTTGAACATCTGTCATCCTATGTATAGATTTATGTGTAATTGGTCTATGAATTAAACAAACTGTTCTTATGCAAAGTGCTCTGGCACCCATTGGGTCATGTCTTCGCTGAAAAAAACTGCAAAATAAAGACATGTATCTACAAATCCTTGAAAGCTTATAACACAGAAAGTCTAAATTCCACTGACGGAATATCCAATATTATGGGAATACTGAATCCTTTTATAATGTAGCATATTCCTTTTGCGCATTTCGTAGGGAGGAAAAATGCACTAAACTGCATACCGTAATAAAGTTCAATGGGAACAAATCACCGCATAAAAAGCTTCACCAATCTTTACCAGTCTTCTGCAATGTGACCTCCTCTCATTACCTCTTCTTTTGCTGTTTGTGTACAGAACAATAATTGTCTTCGCTCTCGATGATCTTGAGATGCAAGGCTTGGGGGCTTTTATAACTGTGTTATTAACTTTTATTGAGAGAGAGGGAAGAATGCATCCAGGTTACCCAAACCTGTTTGGGAAGTGAATATCAAGCTAGCCTTCTCAAAGGTGGTGCCAAAGCTACACACATGGCTTGTTTCCCATGTCATGAAACGTGAGCTATCTCCACCCTCCTGACTGGATTGGTGTCGTTACAACGCATACATTTACAACGACATACCATTACAACAGAACTTTTACAACGCAAAAACTTTTACAACGCATGTATTTACAACGCATTTTTTTACAACGCAGGTACCTTTACAACGCATACCATTACAACGTAAGTATTGGTAAATATATATTAATTTTATAATCGTAAATTAATTGAAAAAATATATAATTTAATGTAATTTAATTTAATTTCATTTAATTAATTTAATTTAAAATTAATTTTAATTTATTTTTACCCTGTACCCCTGTACCCCAAAAACCCAAAACTGACCCTCAACCCCAAAAATACCCCTATACCCAAAATCCCAAAACTGACCCTGAACCCCATGAATACCCCTTTACTCAAAAACTAAAAACTGACCTGAACCCCAAAAATACCCCTTTACCCAAAAACTAAAAACTGACCCTGAACCCCATAAATACCCCTTTACCCAAAAACTAAAAACTGACCCTGAACCCCAAAAATACCCCTTTACCCAAAAACTAAAAACTGACCCTGAACCCCAAAAATACCCCTTTACCCAAAAACTAAAAACTGACTCTGAACCCTAAAAATACCCCTTTAACCAAAAACTAAAAACTGACCCTGAACCCTAAAAATACCCCTTTACCCAAAAACTAAAAACTGACCCTGAACCCCAAAAATACCCCTTTACCCAAAAACTAAAAACTGACCCTGAACCCCAAAAATACCCCTTTACCCAAAAACTAAAAACTGACCCTGAACCCCAAAAATACCCCTTTACCCAAAAACTAATAACTGACCCTGAACCCTAAAAATACCCCTTTACCCCAAACATATAACATTTAAAATATAATTATATACTTACCAATACTTACGTTGTAATGGTATGCGTTGTAAAGGTACCTGCGTTGTAAAAAAATGCGTTGTAAATACATGCGTTGTAAAAGTTTTTGCGTTGTAAAAGTTCCGTTGTAATGGTATGTCGTTGTAAAAGTTGCGTTGTAAGTGATGTTTCCCTCCTGACTGCGCTGTGCTTACATGTCACATGCATCCTGTGACCATACCGATCTAATCATGTGTCGGGTTATGCACATTAAATTTACGGCCTATTCCAGAAAGTAAAAAAAGCAAGGGGTGGAATGCTTGAATTAATCTCAGCCACTGTTAATTACTCGGGCCCCATCCCAGTCCATCAATATTTTTCCCACCTGGTCACCTCAGATTAGACCCAGACATATGCAAATCAGTCTTGGTTCTGCCCTAGGAGGACCAGTCCAGCACAAACTTGTATGCCAGGTCCTCTCTCAACTGGAACACAAGCAACCCAAGAACAGTTTAATCCTATACTGGCCTCCATAGTTGAGTGCAGCTTGGGTAAGGTACCACAGTGAGCATGGGACCCATGTCTGAGCATGCCCGTTGCACTTAGAGCTTCACATTCAAGTAAACCAAAAACTGATAGGTAGAATGCTTGAATTAATCTCAACCGCTGGTAACTACTCAGGGCTGCATCCCAGTAGATCCTTATTTTGTCCACCACGCCATCTCTGACTAGACCCAGGCATATGCAAATAAGGCTTGGTCCTGCTCCAATAGGAATAGTCCACCTCATACTGCCAAGCCAGGTCCTCTCTGGACAGGAACACAAGCATCATAAGACCGGTTTTGGTCTATTTGGGCCTTTTCAGTTAGGTACAGCTTGGTTATGACACCGTGAGCATGGGTATGCCCAGTGATCACTGGGCCATAGGACTCAAGCTGCACCTCACTGATGAGACCTAAGTAGGTTCAAACTGATCTGGGGTTGTTTACTGAAGGAGACCTGGCCTAGTAATTCGGGCTGGATTGTTCTTATTGAAGAAGGACCAAGACTGATTTGCTTAAGGCAACTCTTTGTCTAGAATGGCACAGTGAGCAAAAAACTAGTTTGAACCGTGGGCCCGAGTGTATGCCAGTGGCCGGGATTAACTTGACCATTCCTTCCATCACCTTGTTGTTTTGCAATACACACCTTTTCAAGAAGCAGGCATGCAAGACTGCATGAACAACACAGTAGACAATGCACTCACAGCCCCAGTGGGACAACAAGCAGACTACTAAACAGGAGTGGACCTGGAACATACTCAGAAACCTTTAACAGACCCACACAGGTAAGGTGGTTAAGCCTACTCTAGGGTTCCACTTCCAAAAGCTAATCTCACAACTAAGCGAGGCCATACGTTTTTCTCACCGTAAAGCTTTATGTAACATAGAAGCCATAGGAGGCAATCACAGTAAATCCAATTAACTGCATAATATCTAAAAAGTATCAGAAAATCTCCAAAAGTAAATAAGCTCACAGAGGTATAAATAAATAGATGGGCCCAATGACCAACACAGCTTGGTGTATGCATTTTTAGCCTGGTTTGTAAACTTTTGTATTAATTTGTCATTTGTGATTTGTATAGTGGACAATTGGCTATTAGTACGGTATCGTGGCACTTTTCCAAAGGCTGGGGGAAATTTGATCAACACAGATGAAGGGCTGCCTTAAAGCTCTTTGGGCAAAGGAGCAGATCGGCGCTCTGGTTGAGCATTGTCAGGTGAGGTAATTAGGTGAAAACCAAGAGCTTGTAGAACAAAGTTTATGTCTTGTCTTGAAAATCCTCAGGTGTGCTTCCTGGGAAAGAGCTAAGGGCGAAGAGAGCACCATGAACTAAAAGGAGTTTATTCCCCACCAACACCATTTCCTTTAGTACGAGGATGCACATACAGCAATCCTTTTTGTGTAGATGATCCTAGATGCCAGGAAAATTGTAAAACACCATAACATTTAGTGAGGTAGGGGTGCCATAGGGGTAAACAACTGTGCAAGAGGCAGGGTATCTTGAAGTCATCCTTATGCTTGACTGGAAGCCACTGAATGGTCAATGACGTAGGGGAGATGTGAGTAGGCCATGACATAGGACTCATTGAATGTTGATCATCATCTTCGTAGAGAATCCAGGGTAGATTGTGTTGCATTAGTCAATGTAAGAGGGGTGATTGTGAGGTTGAGGTGAGCTAATATGGCAGTAGTAAAGGCATGATTCTAAAGGCAAACTTAGAGACCAGCCCCCCGACCCTTAGAGAAGAGAACCCCTGGGAAGGGACCTTGGTTAGTTCCATAATGAGATCGATGGCAAATGGGGTTCTAGCCTGTCCAGACTATTAAGTGAGTTAGGGCAACAGCAACAAAAACAAACACCCTCCAGTTATTAAAGTTGTTCTCAGTAAAGTCCTAGAGACATCTTACTCCTCTCTCACTGCCATTCTTTAAAGATAGTTACCAATCTCAACAACTGCTTATTATTATTATTATTTATTTTTATAGAGCGCGCAGTCACCCGGAGGTATCCCGGCGCTAAAAGATCCTATCTCTTCAGGTCAGTGGGAAAAGGGAGGAAGGGGGGAGGGGAGGGAGGGAAGAGGGGAACAGAAGATCGGGGTTACGGACGAGCATGATTCATTGGGGAAAAAGATGGGTTTTGAGCCGCTTCCTGAAGCGAAGGTATTGTGGTTCGAGTCTCAGGTCGCGGGGGAGTGAGTTCCAGAGACGTGCAGTGTGGACTGAGAAACGTCTTCCTCCTGAGCGGGCTTTCTTAGATCTGGGAACAGTGATGACATTTTCCATGTCCGAACGGAGGGGTCTTGGGGATTTGTAGGGTTTGATGAGTTTCCTGAGAACAGGGGGGCCTTGATTTTGTAGCAGTTTGTGGGCTAGGCACAGGGCCTTGAATTTGACCCGCTCCCTTATAGGAAGCCAGTGGAGGAGTTTTAGTGCAGGTTTGGCCGAAGCTCTGGCAGGGGTGTTTGTGAGAATCCGGGCCGCGATGTTCTGAATTCTCTGAAGCTTGTTCAGCGTCGCCTCGGGGGCGCCCAGGTAGATCACATTGCTGTAATCAAGCCTCGAGAGTATTAGGCCTTGAATTAGCAGTTTTTGGGAGTTGGGGGGCAAGAGGGGCAGGATTTTCCTCAACGATTTCAGGAGCCCGAAGCAAGTCCCGGCTAGTTTCTTTGTTTGCACAGTGAACGAGAGATCGGAGTCGAGCCACACACCCAAGCTTTTTACTTCTTCTTTTGGGTTAGGGGGGGAGCCCAGACAGGCTGGCCAGATGTTCGGGGAGAGTGTGGGTCCTTTCTGGCCGAGGAGCAGAACCTCGGTTTTCGTCCCGTTTAGTTTTAAGGCTGAACCGTTCATCCAACGTTGGACCTGCGTGAGGCAGTTAAATAAATCTGCTGGTTGTTGTCTGGGGTGAGATAGTGACACAACTAGTTGTGTGTCGTCGGCGTAGCTGACGACGCTCACTCCGAACGGGGTGATGACCTCCTCCAATGTGGACATATAGATATTAAATAATGTGGGGCTCAGGGAGGAGCCCTGAGGCACGCCACATTGGAGGGGAGTTTCGGAGGAGCAGGCGTTATTCTCCCAGATCTGATAGGTCCGTTGGGCCAAAAAGGATGAGAGCCAGGTTAGGGCGGAGCCTTCCACACCGACTCTCTTGAGTCTTTTGATGAGAAGTTGGTGGTTGACGGTATCGAAGGCTGCACTCAAGTCGAGGAGGATCACTGCCACTGATCCTCCTTCATCTAAGAGTGCTCTGGCCTCCTCTACCGCAGCCAGGAGGGCGATGTCCGTGCCCTGCCCTGGGCGAAAGCCCGTCTGGGAGCTTTTTAGCCTGTTGTTGTCCTCCAGGAACTGGGAGAGTTTTTTATTAACCAGTTTTTCAGCAATCTTGCTGATTCCTGGGAGTAGGGAAATAGGCCTATAGTTCGCCAGGTTTTCAGGATCGAGGGAAGGTTTCTTTAGTAAAGCTTTAACGACCGCCGCCTTCCAGCTCGGGGGTACGGCTCCCTGTTGGAATGAGGCGTTGATCAGGTGGGTCAAGGGGGGGACAATCGTGGGAGCTACCTCCTTGAGGATCCGAAGCGGGGCGGAGTCCCTGGGAGATCCGCTTTTTATGGATTTTAACGTGTTACCCACCTCTACGGTCGTTACTTGACCCCAAGAGGAGAGACAAATGGGTGTCAGGGTGTGCGGGAGGTCGTTTTCCTCGCACGGATTCGCGGGGGGAATTGAGGCGAGGATTTTTTGAATTTTTTCGTGGAAGAAATTGGCCAATTGTTGGCATTTTTCCTGATCAGCTTTGGGGTCTGGGGGGTGTCTCGGTCCAGGTTCTGGGGTCTTCAGGAGTTCTTTTAAGATGACGTAGGATTCTTTGCTGGAGCATACCGCTTTTTCTATTCTTTCCTGGAAGAATGCGCTTTTAGTTGTTCGAATAGAAGTTTTGTAAGTTAAGAGAGAGGAGGTGTAAGCGTCTTTATTTGCTTTCGATTTGTCTTTCCTCCAGGAGCGTTCCATTCTCTTGCATTCTTGGCGCAGGGCTTTAAGCTCTGGGGTGTACCACAGAGCAGGGGATACTCTTTTAGGATGTTTAAAGGTGGCAGTTTTGGGGAGGAGTTTATCTAAAGAAGAGGTAATCCACTCATTAAACTGCTTATCGGCCGTGGCAGGGTCGGTGGAGAGCTCGGGGTGGAGTCTGAGAGGGCGGCAGCCCATTCCCCAGGTGCAAGTTTGTGCCACCGTCTGTTGGTGACCTGGATTTTAATAGTTTGAGGGTTCATGGTGGGTACTTCCCAGGAAAAAGGGATAAGAAAATTATCCGTCCATGGAAGGGTCAGGGGTGGCCTGGTGGTGATGGTAGCCACATTAGTGAGGATGGGGTCCAGTAAGTGTCCCTTCTCATGGGTAGGCTCATTGTTGGCCAGTCGGATATTAAGTGACGATAGGTCCTGAAGAAGATTGGAGGCTATCCGGTCTGTAGGGTCCGTGAAATGCAGGTTCAGGTCACCTAGGATGAGAAAGTTAGAGGCAGAGGATGCTAATTGTGAGACCGATTCGGTAACGGCATTAAGGAACATCCCAGGGGCACCTGGGGGTGGTAAATCAGTAGTCCTGACAGGGAGTGAGCTGGGGAGTTTTGAATAGAAAATTGGCAACTTTCGCAGTCCTCGATGTGGGCGTTGGAGGTTCTACAAATAAGTTGTTCCCTGTAGATTATGGCTACCCCCCCTCCCCTCCCTTTAGGTCTGTGTAAGGCTTGACAGAGATAGCCTGGGGGGAGGGCCGTGACGATGTCCGAGTCAGAGCTGTCCGATAGCCACGTTTCCGTGAGAAACAGCAGGTCGAAATTATGGTCTTGAATTAACAGGTTTGTTTCGAGCGCATGTTTAGGAAGGGAGCGGTGGTTGAGAAGTCCTATCTTGAGTCCGGGTATCACTGGGCTCAGGGGAGTAGGATTGCAGCGCATACAGTTAGAGAAGGGTTTACCTTCGGTGTGCGTATGGTAACAGGCCAAGGTTTTTTCCGGTTGGAGTGCGCGGAGCATGTCTCCTGTATACACCATGCGATCATGAGGGGTATCCGACAGAGTCTCTGGGCCTGGGTCCGTGTGGGCCCGGACGGGCCCAGACGGGCTTGCCTTTGGTGCGCGTCCGTGGGAGACACATGCTTATGAAGGTGAAGGGGGCGTGGCCTCGAGCGAGTGGGCGTGGCCAACGACCGGCTCACTGGCTGCTGGCGGTGATGAACAGGGCGTTCCCTCTGCAGCGATTAGCTCCGCTGCGTGGGGCAAAGGAGAAGCGAGTGTGGTCTCCCTGAGGATCGAGCAGGTGAGAGAAGAGTGGTCGTGACACAGAGAAATACACAAGTTTTAAAATCACAAGTATACAAAAGTATTTAAAAATAGCGCTCCCTGGAGGAGCCAAGATGGCGACCGGAGCGGACGTGTAAGCTCTCGGCTCCGCCGGCCCTTGAATCCCACACCATCATTCTGCCTGATATCCTGACGCAAATCGCCTCCGGGATGTGCGCTACAGTGTGCTGACTTAGCCAGCGTTCCTCCGGATCCTCCGTCTGCCCGGTGTCCGAAGATATCCTGGTTTTGCCTAACTGCCCTGGCCCCGGCTTGTATCGCTGCGCACCGCCGGACCTCTGAGGCTTTGTTTCGACCGGGCTGCTCGCTTGGAGCCGGAGTGTGGGGGGCGCTGCCTTGGCTCGTGACGCAGACTGTCCTGCACAGTCTGCCAAAGATTACATCGCGCATTGGAATTGTAGCGTGAGTGTTTGGGACAGACGCGTTGGGTGATAGACTCCTTTCTTAGGCGCTGACGGAGTGCTGCCTCGACCCCATCGCTGCTCCTGCCTGGCATCTGCGAGCCCCCCCCCTCCGCCCTGACTAACTAACAACGCTGATGCGGCTCCTTGCGAAACTCTGCTGGCCGTGAGACGACCCTGGAGACACCGAGGGCTTGCATCGATCATCGGTAGTGCCTCGTGAGCCCCCCACCCCCCGGCTCCAGCGCTATATTGTCGGCAAGATGGCGACGCCTGTTCACTTGTATTGTGGGGGGGATGGCCCGTCCTCGCCCTGTGACTGCAAGCCCATGTACACACAGGGGGCCAGATCGCATTCATCCTCCTTTGATCTGGAACTAATGGGACCGCAGCCTGCGTGGTCAATTGGTGATGTTATGGCTGCTCTGGGAGACCTGAGATCGGCGCTGGAACATGGCTAAAATACACTGGGCGTGAAGCTTGATGCCATTGTGCTCGACTTGAGGCGGGAGCGGAAGGTCTGTCCCCCACAAAGTCTGGATCTCCCCGCACAGTTGGCTGACTGGGATACAATGTCTTCGAGGGCCCGCAATAATGATGTTACTGTTTTCACCGTAGCTTGTAGCAAATCAAGGCCACCTGTCGGACCGGTTGATACTACTTTGTTTCCCTCTCGTTCCGAGACTGCCTTGCAGCCTTGTCTAGTATCGCCACTGTTTCGGGCGCTAATTACACGGCCTCTCGCCCACTTGCCTGCTTTGCTTTTGAGGTTTCCATTCTCTCCATTGTGGAACTTTTACCATCAGGATGTGTCGGAGAGTCTTTCAACTGAGGACAGTGAACTTTTTGGAGGCTGGCGACGTCCATCTTGCGTTCATGTCCCTCCCCCTCTCTCAATGTGGCCATTTTGTTCCTTTGTCTCCGAAGGTATTGGATTTTCATGGGGGGTGGGTGTAGGGGGACATCCACGATCGGGCCAGGGCTACGCGGCTTCCTTAGTGGAATTGATATACCGGCGGGCGGGGACTGGGTTGGGAATGCTTTTTGCTTGAGTTGTATGCTTATTCAGAAATGATTCACCCCACTTGCAGTACTGGTCGCTATTATTATTGTGCTGATGATACTTGGGGCGGCGGATGTTGATGGGGCCGGCGGTGATCGAGAGTATGTGGAACTGACCTCCTCCCGACTTGCTTTTCTTTTTGGGAGTTATAGATTAGAATGCTCTTTTCTTACTCCCTATATTCAGATTTTATAATTCTTCCTTATTCTTTTCCCCTCTTTCTTCCTTGTCCTATATTTCGGGTTTATTGGGCGACAGACACACTGCTGGGGGGGGGGGGTAGGCCGTAGCCTCTGCATGCGTGTAGGATGGGGGGTTGGGGGATGGGATTTTAGTTTTCTTATTTCGGTTCTATGGTGCCTTGAATTTTTTCCCTTGTTTTGTCTCTTTTTCTTTATTCTTTCTTGGGTCCGGGTTTGCTGTAGCTTTGGGGCGGGTGGCGATGGATGGTGATATGATGGTTGGTATAGCTCCCGTTGCATCAATTTTGAGCTGCCATGCTGCCGTGAGGGACTTGACTATTGAATAACTTGATTGCGTGGCACACTTGCTGCTGCTGTCATTTCACGCTTGCACGGACTCCAATTTCTTTGCCTTCTTTTTGTATAAAAAAAAACTGAACTGTCGGATTTCAATAGTTGCTACTAAAATATAAAACGAACCTTCATAACTCCTGGGACGCGGGATCACACATCTTCCAGTGTAACTTTAAATGCTTGTATGTTGTATTAATGTGATACTGCGTCACCGTATTGTTTGCTTTGGTGCGACAAACGTATCCGTGGCCGGCCGGATGGTTGTGGGCCCGTATTTGTTCTTTGCCTAACGCACAATAAAGGTTTACAAAAATTAAAAAAAAAAAAAAAATAGCGCTCCCGGCTGTGCCTCAGGAGTAGGGTCTGATGAGAGCTCAGAATTCGCTCTGCTTATAAAGGTGAAGGGGGCGTGGCCTTGAGCGAGTGGGCGTGGCCAAAGACCGGCTCACTAGCTGCTGGCGGTGATGGACAGGGCGTTCCCTCTGCAGCGATTAGCTCTGCTGCGTGGGGCAAAGGAGAAGCGAGTGTGGTCTCCCTGAGGATCGATCAGGTGAGAGAAGAGTGGTCGTGACACAGAGAAATACACAAGTTTTAAAATCACAAGTATACAAAAGTATTTAAAAATAGCGCTCCCGGCTGTGCCTCAGGAGTAGGGTCTGCTGAGCCTGGATTTGCTCACAAAAAGATGGGCTAGGCCTCAGTTCAGGATTTAAAATCGTTACTTATTTTGCCACTGACGATTTTTCCTATGCCTCAGCTCCCCTATTTGACTAAGTTGATCCATGTAATGAAACCAGAGTCAAAGCCTGACCCATTGCT
Organism: Lissotriton vulgaris; assembly: GCF_964263255.1. Taxonomy (NCBI): domain Eukaryota; kingdom Metazoa; phylum Chordata; class Amphibia; order Caudata; family Salamandridae; genus Lissotriton; species Lissotriton vulgaris. Next base: position 1,820,016,307 of record NC_141687.1, read on the forward strand.
CAATAGGTTGATGTTTTATGTAGTTAGGCAACTTACATTTGCTGCAGAGTATAGACACTATGCAGCCTTCAGAGTGGCTTCAAGACATCATGTGGACCGCAAGGTGTCTGGAGATAAGAGGCCCTCGGTATCGGGTAAGGTAACAATGCATAAATCCCGGTCAGTGACTGCAAAAGTTTCCCGCAACAAAGAATGATCCAAAAATCGAAATGGTGAGAAACTCAGTCTCATACTTTAATCTTTATCCAGCACCTGTTTCAGAGACTAACACATTAAATCTCAGCCAGCACCTGTGCCGAGTCGTAGGTTAATTTCAGGCAATATTAGCACCCAAATGTAACTATGACTATGCTGGCGTCTAATTCTCAGAGACTATACAACAGTCTGATGCTTCACTTCAGCCTGCAACTATACGAAATGAAATGAACCACTGCCCCATAGCCTCCCGTCAACTGACTATCAAGGCTTGATATATCAGTCCCCTGCACTGTACCACCATCTGATTTTTCATGGTGAGGCTGAGGAATCAATGCCAGCTAGAGCCTGTACCCAGTCTGATAAATCACTCCTCGGCAGTGGTTGTATATAAGGCTCAGCCAAGGCAGTACTGATTGTAAGACACAACTATAGAAATCCCTGCAACATGACATATCACTCTCACAGCCAGTGATTCAACCAATCCTGTACATCGAACAATCGGATAGGCTAGTGCTAGACCATAAAGAAGACAGTATACCACTATTCTATAGCACTGTAATCCCATCTGTTACTGCACGATGTGTTGGTGGATGCACCAAAGAAGTTAGTTTTACTGCATGGATAAGGCGGTGTGAAGTCCGACCCAGTAGTGCCTTCGGTCTGGACATATACACATGCTTCTCCGGAGCCTGTGGGCAGGACTATGGGCTCAAGAAGAAGAAAGATCGGGCCAAAGCAATCCGGCCTGGTCTGCAGTCTCTGGACACGTTTTAAAGCGGCGGGGCTCTGTACCGCCCCAGATCAGAGGGGACTCCGTGAAATATGATGTACAACCCTTCCGCCTTGTTTGGGCTACGCAGAGGTCAGACGGACGCAGTGTGACTCTGGTGGGCGTTACTGTCTTGTTTGCAGAGAATGGAAATGCATCGGGAATAATAGTTCTTAAATCCGTTGGAAACAGTCCTAGTTGGGCGCCTGCCTTCTTGTTCTTCGGCGATTTCAAAGCCTTCATTAATTCCTTCTTGATAAATGTCAAGTTCTAAAGGGAGAGATTGATCGTGCTAAATTTAGAGCGAACTGCTACAGAGCCCTGCGGCAGCAGAACCAGTGACTGACTGCACGCAGCCGCCGTAGGTGGAGCACAGCCTGTGCAGCACTCTACTGTACAGGCGGAGTCTGTGCAGGGACTACCGAGGTTCAAGGAAGCACAGGCAGGCCCTGGACCAGAGTCTACACAGCAGAGACAGTACTGGAGCAGACTACTGGGACCCACGGTCAGGCAGTGATGGGACCAGCCTCCACTGAGACTGCTCCAGCTTCTCACTCCCAGCACAGCCTCGGCGCCTTTTTAGGCCCCTCTTCAACTGAGACTACAGAGTCAAGCAGTGGTTATTTTGTAAAAAAAAAAAGAAGTGCCGGGGCTTTCGTCAGGTGGCAGCTTGCACCAGCCAATTTCTTCTGTTAGCGCCGCCTAAAATAGAACCAACTACTATCCATGAAAGGGGGGGAGGGTGGGTGGCGTAGTGGCCAGAGCTGCCGATTGCGGAGCTGACGAACCAGGTTCCATCCAGTGTCGGCATAGGCTCAACATCCTGTGATTCTGGGCAAATCACTTAATCTATTGTAACATAAATGAATGTGTCCTTAACTGGTGCTCATGGAAAGCGCCGGTGTTGATGAAGTGCTGTGATGAGCAGTGAAAACAACCAGCTCAAATTAAGCACTGTAGTAAAGGGTGCAATAAAGAGTGCAGAGTATCTGCAGAGAGTACAGGGAGCCGAACACAGTGAAGTGTGTAGAGTCTATGCAAAGACTGTACTGGGAGAGTCGAGTGTAGTCAGTAAAAGGTGCAGAGTCTATGAAGAGTATGTTAATGGAGTCATGTATAGTCAGTAAATGGTGCAGTTTCTATAAACAGACTGTACTAGGAGTCGAGTATAGTCCGTAGAGCATGAAAAGTCTATGCAGAGACTGTACTGGGAGTCGAGTGTAGTCAGTAAAGCTTGCAGAGTCATCAATGCAGAGACTGTAAAGGGAGTGGAGTTAAGTCAGTACATTCGGCAGTATATTGAAGGACTAATGGGAATACAGAGATTGTACTGGGAGCGGAGTATTGTCAGTAACCAGAGCAGAGTCTATGAATTGTTTGAGCTGGGAGTTTAGGTTGCCATTTCCCAGGCAGAGGAAGGGGTCCCAGTAATCAAAGAACAGTTTACTAAATAATAACAAATAAATCAACCAAGAAACAAATCTGTCCACATTGTTTTAATCACAATGTGAATGTATATACCAAATATATAATTTTATCTCAGAACGTGAACATGGTTTCGCAGTGCCCCAGGTATAGTAGAGAAACAAGGGAGGGGGGAGTGATCCTGTGAGGAGGAAGTGGAGGGAAGGAGGAAGAAATTCTCAAGTGACAGTTTAATCAATAGATATACATCATTTGTCCTTACTACACAGTGTGTGTAGAGATGGGGACCACAAGGTTCAAATAGTTATTTCCACAAAACAGCATACTCCACAAGGTTCAAAAAATGAAAACAATGGGGCGTGGAGTTGATAATGCGAATAGTTGTCGACGTTTCGACCCTCTAGTATGCAGGTAGAGTTGCTATCCTTGCTGTGGGGTCTTCATCAGGACAGGGGTGGGGACACACCTATTTAATATAAATGTATAAATTAATGGAGGGAAACGAATCCCTATATTATTCCAAAGGAAATGCACATCAGTACTAGCATGAAGTGATGGGAGACAAAGTCATTACTATGCCATAAAATTAGTGTGGTTGATTTATTTGTTATTATTTAGTAAACTGTTCTTTGATTACTGGGACCTCTTCCTCTTATTACTTTGATAGCCCAGGTCCCAGTGACACTATCTGGGTACAACCCCTTATCTATACCCCATTTCCCAGGCAGAGACGGACGAGTGCAGGTCTCCGTGCTATCGCTGGCGAGAATTTTCCCGCCACTGATTTACTCTGAACCCTTCATTGGACTTCTTGCAACACATCAAATATTGGAATCCTCAAAGGAAACGGAGGAACCTTTACTGCAATCTACTAAAGTCTACTAAAGACCAACATTTTGCAATGCAGGGCGCGCTACGAAATTCGTTTTATTAATTAAATTGTTTACTTACCTTCAATTATGGCGTATATTTAACAAGGACCCCCTGAGTTCTTAGAAAATAGATTCCTAGACCAGGGAAAAGTAACCATTTGATATTTATCAATCTAGGCAACCATAAGAGACAATCAAAGAAGTTTTAATAAATGGAAGGGAATTAAGCTACAAAATGTTCGTAAAGAAAACAATTTGTTAAGAGTTAAAAAGAACAATATCACATTCACAGATTTAATATGTACGTTAAAAGAGTGTAGTTTAAACAAACTAGACTTAAAACAACAATCTATAAATCACATGGCATAAATCACAATGCAAATGAGAACACATATAAAGTTAAAAAACACTGGAAGTGGCAGATTGGTACTCTACGCGCGTTTCGGCGGCCAGCGCCTTCTTCTGGAGTAGCCACAAAAAGTTTAAAAAGTTGTTGTAATGATGTAAGGAAAATACTTTTCTTTCTTAGTTTCTTTAGAGAGCGGTTCTAGCTGTCTGGTAACAAGAGTATGATATGTAGATATAGCGTGTAAAGCTCAATGGCGACGTCTAGTCAAGATAGGACAATAGTATTTTATTTCCTAGATGGACGGATTCCAAACAAGAAAATATCACGCTGTATGAAAAAAAGGGTTAATAACTGATCCCGCCGGCCGGAACCTCTTATTCATTCAAGTGAAGGATATACTTGGTAATTTAAAATAGCGAGATCCTCCTGATGTGGAGATATTTGGTAGAGCAAAACCCCTCTAATAAGGTGGTTCTTCTTCCAATTGAGATGATTAGTTAAAGGTTAAAATAACTCCCTGTCCAAAATGATTCAACAGGGCTCTCTACTTCCGGCGGCGGGACTCGAGGTTTGTGCAAGCGTGCACAAGCAGAAAGTGAGTCCCGCCGCCGGAAGTAGAGAGCCCTGTTGAATCATTAGAGGGGTTTTGCTCTACCAAATATCTGGTCCCCGCGCTTTGTTTACCTGGGGCGCCATTTTGGGTAGGTCGAAGTAACGCTCCTCAGCTATTCGCTGAAGCCAATCACGTGGACTCGCTAGAGCCCTCTATAATAAGATGGACACGACGCGCAGCGTGTACGCGCATCGTGGGCGCCGGATGCCCGCCGGAGTCACGCCAGAGTCCAGCCCATCTGCGCCCGTCCGCGCTGAGGACGCGCTGGACGGCTGGACTCTGGACTCTGCCGATGCTACTTCTCCTCCCCTTAGTTATTCCCGTCAGGAAATGCTGCGCCTGAAACCCCGAAGATTAGGGTGTACGCACTCCTCTGAACCAGATGAACTGCTCATTCCTTTGCGATGTGGTTGTCACTACAATCCTAGGCCATCCGACTCCCCTCACCATCTTTCCTCTGGTAATTCCGACGCCATCAGGTCCACAACAATGGGAGTAGAAGGCATTCTGGTCAATGCCCGCTCCCTTGTCAAAAACAAGATAATGTTTAGGGAAATGGTCTTAGATAGAAATCCTGCTCTAGTGTTTATTACTGAAACTTGGGCCAAAGATTCATCTGGCCCCGACTTAATTGAAGCGGTCCCTGAAGGGTACTGCCTGGCTAGACTTGATAGACAGGGACGAGTGGGAGGTGGTATAGCGATCCTTCATAGAGACCACCTGCAATGTCACACTGTACCTATTCCTGATTTCCCGGATTGTTTCCAAGCCCTTTACTTTCCCATAAAGGAAGCACAATGTCCTTTTCTTAATGGAATCCTATTATATCGACCACCAGGCCCACGGACTGATTTCACCTCCAAATTCCTTCAGGCCCTGGAACCATACTTTGGTCGAGAAAACTTTTCCATCTTGGGCGATTTTAATTACCATTTAGAACGGCATGATGCATCTGATACCTCAGGACTCACTGAGGCTCTGGCGTCCTGTGGGCTCACGCAGCGAGTCAGTGGAGCCACCCATCGGGCAGGTCATACGTTAGACGGTATCTTCTCTAACGACCATCGTTTAACCATCAAGGATCCGGTGCATCTATCTTGGTCTGATCACCTCGCAGTTCCATTCCATTTGGAATATCACAGGGGGGATGGAAGCAAAAAAGGGAATCACGCAATGGTAACGGCTAGAAACTTTAAGGACATCAGAAGCCATTTTTTTGCGCCTTTGGCTGCCAGCCTTTCTATTACGGGTATGGACAGTGTACAGACCGCAGTTAGCCATTTTGAACAGGTCGTCACCGAGGCCATGAATGAGCTAGCCCCTTTACAGGCCCGCCGCCGAGCAAGGAAGAGACCATCGGCCCCATGGTTTTCTGACTCCCTTAGGCTCCTCAGGCAAGAAGTGAGGAGAAAGGAGAGGCTCTGGCATTCTAGCTGGGACCTTAAGAATAAAGAAGCCCACAAGCTCCTTGTTAGGAAATATAAGGCTGAGATCGTGCAGGCTAAACAAGATTATTTTGTAACCCTGACAACCTCGCTCTCCTCGCCGAAGGAGCTTTTTAAAATTGTCGACTCCCTAGTCGACTTACAAACCCCTGACCCCGTCACACTTTCGCAGGATCTATGCGATAGAATTGCCTCTTTTTTCCACACTAAAATACTGGATATCCATCTAGCTCTTGAGAAACAAAGAGCTTGCATCAGTGTGCCTACTGTCCGGGTTGAGACGAATGCGTCCACCATCGATGCCTCCCCATTGGGCACCCTGGACTCCTTTCCACCCCTAGATCCGCAGGATCTTGAAGTCCTACTTAATAAGATCAAATCTGGTTCCCCCCTGGATACTTGCCCTTTGAAAATCATCAAGCAGTGCAGGGAGACCTTCCTGCCACCGCTGCTAGAAATAATGAATCTAGCTATAAGAGACGGTGTCTTCCCCTTGGAATGGAAGAAAGCAGTAGTAAAACCCCTGCTAAAGAAGGCCTCCCTCGACCCGGAAGTCCTAAAAAACTTCCGCCCAATCTCGCTGCTTCCTGCCCCTGCGAAGATGCTTGAGGCACATCTGAACAAGCATCTCGCTGCTTTTGTGGAAAGCTCGGGCTGCCTTGACTCCTCCCAGCACGGATTCAGGAGGGAACATAGCACTGAGTCGGCCCTCACCATCGTGCTTGACAACATACGCACGACAGTGGATATGGGCCAGACCACCCTCCTGGTACTGCTAGACCTAACTGCGGCATTCGATACCCTCTCCCCCTCAGTTCTTACATCTCGCTTGAAGGATGTGGGGGTGAAGGGCGCAGCTCTAGATCTTCTGGCTTCCTTCCTCATTGGGAGGGAACAAAGAGTCAAGATGGGTGAGTTTCTATCTCCATCCCGACCTGTGCTATGTGGGGTCCCACAAGGGTCGGCTCTTAGTCCGACCCTATTCAACATCTAGGGGACCCCACTGGCAAGACTAATAAGAACTTTCGGGATGGAGGTAGTCTCCTATGCGGATGACACCCAAATACTCGTCTCTCTCTCCCATTCAGATGTGCAGACCGCCTCCAAGTTTAGATCTTGTATGGAGGCGGTTGGTCACTGGATGATTCAGAACTCTCTTAAACTGAATGGGGAGAAGACGGAGGTGATGGTATTTGGTGGGAACGAAAACATCTGGTCATCTAGCTGGTGGCCTGATTCACTTGGAGTGTGCCCCTCCCCCACAACATCTGCAAAAAATCTTGGGGTGATGATAGATCCTGCCCTGGATATGGGCAGACAGTTGTGTAGAACCATCTCCACCTGCTGGGGCCTAATCCATACCCTGCGAAGGATCAGGAAATATCTCTCTGTGCAGTCCAGAAAGCAAATAGCTGTCGCACTCATTGGTTCACGTCTGGACTACTGTAATGCGCTGTATGCGGGGCTAAACAAGAGCCTCCTGCAGCGCTTACAGGTAGTCCAGAATGCCACAGCCAGATTTGTTTTGGATGTTCCCAGACGCTCTTCGGCCACGTTGGCCAGAAAAACGTTGCACTGGCTTCCGGTAGAATACCGAGTACGGTTCAAGGTCCTGTGCATGACATACAGAGCCATTGCAAAAAACAGTGACTCTGGAGTGGGCTCTATCATCTCCCACTACACTCCCGGAAGGAATCTGCGTTCCTCCGGGAAATTGCTTCTGTCAGTCCCTCGTATACGAAGAGCCAAATGGGGTGGCAGGGCTTTTTCCACTCTAGCTCCCAAATGGTGGAATGATCTCCCTTTAGATCTTAGGTCCCTACCTTCCTTACAGACATTTCGCGGTGCCCTAAAAACCCGCCTCTTCTTACAGGCCTATGTGTAAGGATGAATGGTTCAGACTTTTGATTTTATTGTTAGGCGCCTTGATACCTGCGGGTTATTGTTCTGCGCAATATAAATTTTTATCAATCAATCAATCAATCAGTGCCTAAACACAGCTGTGAATCACCATTGACTTTCTATGGAGAACGAATAAGTTACAATTTTAAAGATTAAGGACACTTAGAGGTGAACTACGATGGAATCCTTTTAGACTTGGACACTTCGAGAGTCAAGACCCACGGGAGCACCGGAGTACTCGTGTTACCTCATCCACCGAAGCTGGGTGCATAGGTGTCTTTTGGTGTCGGGTTTCGTCGTCGATTCCAATGGAGAGCTGCGAAGAAATGCTGCAGGCGACGAGAGGAAAAGTGTCCGGATGATCCACGGGTGGATCGGAGATGTGAAGAACCTTAAAGCAGAGGGGACAGAGTCTGGGTCACTAGCCAGTAACCAGGATGGCGACAGAAAGATGCCAGCAGATGTCGGGTGTTTTCAGGTGAAGCTTGCCTCTTCAGCCACGAGGACCAGGAGGCGTCGATGATGACCAGGAGTTGGATTCGAGCTGTCCCACGAAGGATGTAGAGTGCTGCAGCGTCAGAATCCTGATTGGACCCAACAAGCCTTGGCAACAGCAACCCAAGCAAGATGACAAGATTGGCTTCAGTGCAGACCAGCAAGGTCTGAGGGACTCTTTCTTTGGAGGGGAGTCAGGACACGTCTGGAGCAACCAGGAAAGCTCCAGAAACAAAGGATTGTCCTTCGTGGGGGCCCAATAGCCAACGAACTAAGAACCGCGAAGAAGCCTCGAGCACAGTGAAGAAAGGGGACTCACGGGTCACTTGTGGAGTGCTGGCCTCTGTACTTCGGTGCAAAAGGTGCTCGGGCAGGGGCTTCAAATACCCCAATGCACAACTTCGTGAAGCTTCGGGAAGCAGGTGCAGTTGCAAAAATGCAGGATGTCCAGGAGTTCCGGTCCCACGTCTCTAGTGTCAGCTTCAGGTCTCAGCTCTGCTGGGAACTCGTGTCAGCTGGAAATGTCTGGAAGTCTGTGTCCTGTGTCGCAGATTCTTCAGGATCCGTCGGGAGCCTTAAAAAATGCAGTCCGTCAAAGATGCTTCTTTGGTGCCTGTTTGAACAGGGGGGTCACTCCTTGACCCCAAGGGAGATTCTTCAGTCTTTCAGTCGAAATGAAATGTCGAAGGTACAAGATTTCTTCTTCAGAGTTTCGTCCAGGGTAATCTAAAGTCCTAGGGACTGGGTTCCTATACTTATACTAAGTTTAGGGGTTGGGCTAACTATAAGGTCCCACCTATGGGTGGCCTGGGGACAGGGTTGTTACACCCCTTCTCCTTTTCCAGTTTCGCGCCAGTGCTGGGGCGGAGTGCCCCAGCAACCAGTTTGAACTGGGAAATGCATGGAGCACCTTGTGTGCCCCAGGCAGTGTCTGCCAAGCATTCACTGAATGCAACCCACCCTGCCCCAATACACTAAAGCCTGTCTGGGGAGGTGGACAGGAAACCTATTGTCAAACCTCCCCTGCAGGAGTTTCATCCAGCAGCAGGCGGGCAGACATGTGTCTTTGGTAGCAGCATCCATTTTGTCATGCTGGGGCTCTGTTTATCTTTAACCGGGTATACCAGTGTGTACATGTCTTTTCCCTCTAGAAGGGTGGAATGCTACCCCCGCTGCCAGAACTGGCGGGGGGGGGGGGGTGTAGTATTCCAAATTGTTTGACACCTTACACGACATGTTTTGATAAAGCCAAACCAAAGTTAGCATTTAACTGCGAGGTTCATAATGCATTTAAGAGTATATGGTATGGCTATATCATAGAACAGCTATAAGGAGATATTTTCGAAAGCTGCAGAGGGGCTCAGCTTATGCTAGGACATCCTCTCACACAAAACCAAGCACTCTGCCTTCAGGATTGCCAAGGCCTGCCATAGGAGTGACTTATAGGTTAATATTTCGTCTATATTTAAGGGTAGATATAGGTATACTATATCTAAGTAAAGGGTGCTTACACCACCTTACCCAGGCTGCAAGTGCAGACCTGTGGTGTCATTTTGGAAAGCTAACCAGGGGTGGCATAATACATGCTTCAGCCCCTGGTATGCCTCTGGAGTCCCTATGCCCTGGGTACCTAAGGTACCATATACAAGGACTCATAAGGGTGACCCAGTAACCAATCTGGTATGTACCTAAAGCACATGGTATCAATTTAGAGAGAGAACATCTAGGCTGTGGTCCTGATTAGCAGGGCCACAGCCAGTCTAAAGTCGAAAAGCCAGTGAAACACAGCAAAAAGTGGGGGTAACCATAGGAAGCAGACCCTACTTTCCCACAGAAGCAATATGGAGGATGGGGGTCAAAATCAAAGAGGATAAGGTCATGGAAGAACAAGAGGATGGAGGGACGGGAACAACACCGAGGACGGGCGTGAAGCAACACAGGGGCACGGTTGGGGGAGTAACACTTGAGTGAGCATGGAGGGAAGCATACAAACAGGGGAGAGAGCATTGTGGAGAGGAGAATAAAAGTAAACTGACAAGAGAGCAACAGAAGTGGGTGGGAAGAAACATACAGGCAAGAGATAACACAACACTAAGTGCAGAGGGGAGTAAAAAAGGACACCAGGGAGACAGTTGGAAAACACATGCACTCTCATTGTGGGTTTTAAAAAAAAATAAAAAAAGTAGCACCCAAAATATGAAGAATTGAGGAACACAAGTAATGCATCCATGCTCCAGGGGAGGGACAAATAAAAGAAGAAGAAGCCCACACAAGCTAACGAAAAATAAGCAAGAAAATGAGTGACAATGAGGCACAGAAATGCTAAATCCACTGTAAGCTAACAACACATCCTGAAACGGTCAGTACATGTGCTGTCTACTAGGTGAAATCTATAAACAAAACGATACAAGCCCAGAATAGACCGTTGCGAAAGTAGTTTTCTTGTAGCTATCTTCTCTACCCTTTCGTTCTCTTTCAGCTGTCCTTAATCTTCTAACAAGACATCAGAATGGGGTACATACTATCATGTATATCACCTACCTGTAATCAAAACAACTATAACCAAGATTGACTTGTACCCTGTAACAGAAAAGCGAATGTACCTGTATGAAAAACTCAATAAAATACTTTGAAATTGAAAAAAATAATAAAGGTGCATGATACCATGTGCAAGCAGGCACTGATATGCTTATGTGTAAGAACATTGTACAGACTGTGTTTTTGTTTCTACCAGCACTGGGGCTTGTAGATGGGGCCACCAATGAAATCAGCATAAATTGCACAAGTATGTAAGAAATCTGTTCTTTCCTGAAACATTGCGCTTGCATAGCTTGCTCTCTGCGAGTTTGACGCAAATATATATTCATCTACAGTAGCAGCTAACATTTCATCAGAATTGAGCACCATATTCGGAATTCCTTTTCCGTGCATCTAATTCTGAAGCGGTAGTGTCAGCAAAGTTCTTCCTCCCACACCAGTTTCTATCTATCAGACTTTACACACCTTACACCCTCCTCCCCTTCAGAACAGTTTAAATGCTGGTTATTTACCATTCGCTGACTAAGGAGGAAATACATAAAGAGGCGGAATTATCCGAGAAGCTGCCCCTGCCTGATACGAGTAATCCGGAGGACCTGAAATATTCAAAGCCTCTTACTAAAGGCAGCGCACATCTCCCGGATCCGCAGAGTGGAAATTATTTTTTCTCGCTTTTTAATCCTCACTGTCGGCATCAAAGCTTCTGAGCACAAACCACCCAGGTCTCCCAGGGAGTATTTCGGCGAAGACTCACTAAAGTACAGACCATCCAGGACCGACTAGAGCGTGTGACCAGGACTCATTGGCACAGTCAGTGAACACACAGGAACCCCAAGCACAGGATGTTAGCTCGCAGGACTTCAAGCGCAGCTTCCAAGCACCCAGGAATCCTGCACGCAGATCTTACAGAACCCGTGAGTGGAGCCTGGGAGCATTTGGGAGCTTGTGAGCAACCACTGCATCAAGTACGGCCTACCATGACTTACTGAACCCAGAGCCACAACTCTTGGCCGAGTATTTGCGAACCTAAGACTTTTGGCACAGTCTGTGAGCACCACCTGCACCGGAGCACAGCCTGTGAGCATCCACAATTCATAAGCACAGACCATCCAGAACTCCTGAGTAGAATATGGAGCATTCAGGTCTCTTAAGACAGCGGGAGTATCCAAGACTGCACAGCTTTCAGAACTCCTGAGTGCAATCTCTAGGCACATATACAGGACTATTGGGTACCACCCATGGGCTCTCAGGAGTCCTGGGCATAGCCTGCGAGTACACAGATGTGACAAGCACAGCTTGTCAGTACCCAGGACTCACAAACACTGCCCATTTGTGAGTCCTGAGCAGAGCACATTAGCCCCTACAACTAGTAAACACAGCCCAATAGCACATATATCTACTGGCCAAAGCCTTCAGCATCCACTGCATGTGAGTAAATACCCCCAGCAGCCTTCAACACAGTCGATCACAAGATGTTATGTTATTAAAGCTTTTAGAGCGCGCTTATACCCAAAGGTGTCCTGGCGCTGAGCACCTCTGTCTTACTGAATCCATAGGTAAAATGTCTTAAACAGCGAATAGCCATGTCTTCAGCCCCTTCCTAAAAGGAAGGAGCTCAGTGCCGCCCCACTTGGCTTTATTCACTCGGGGACAATTACTCATTTTCCTTCTGGGGAGTGCAGCGCTCTAACAGGGACATACCATTTAAAGCGTCTACTCAGAAACTCAGGACCACTACCCATCTACGACTTGAAGACAGTACACAAAGCTTTGAATTGTGCTTGTTTTGTTATTGAGAGCCAGTGCAGTTGCCGAAGTCCATCTCTGGCTGAGACAAACCTTGGTATGCCCGTTAGCAACCTAGCCGCCGCATTTTGCACTAGCAGGAGGCTGTGCAGATGTTTTTTGTTAATAATCAGGTACAGACTATTGAAAAGGCTTTCGCCGCACAAAAGGAAAAGCTGCTGCTGCCCCACTTGGCTTTATTCACTCGGGGACAATTACTAATTTTCCTTCTGGGGAGTACACAAAGCTTTGAATTGTGCTTGTTTTGTTATTGGGAGCCAGTGCAGTTGCCGAAGTCCATCTCTGGCTGAGACAAACCTTGGTATGCCCGTTAGCAACCTAGCCGCCGCATTTTGCACTAGCAGGATGCTGTACAGATTTTTTTGTTAATAATCAGGTACAGACTATTGAAATAATCCAGCCGTGACAAAATGAGGGCTGAGACTGCTGTCCTAAAGCTATCCTCTGGAAGGATTTTTTTTAAATTTTCCTCAGGATTCTAGGGAGAAAAAAACAGGTTGAGGCAACTCCGCTGACCTGATCTCCTAGGTCGAGTTTATGATCCATAATCACTCCCAGGTTCTTCGCTTTAACCGTAGGGGCTTGCCCATTTCTTCGGGCCACAAGTCTGGTGTCCAGTGATTGGAATTGTTCACAAATAGAATGACCTCGCTTTTGTCTACATTAGGTTTCAGGCAATTGGAGGCCATTCAGCCAGAGATGCCTTTCAGGCAATCATGACAACTAGAATCCCTCCAAAAACAGAGTGGAATTGACGGCCAAGTCCTAAAATGGTTCACCTCCTATCTCCATAAAAGCTCTCAACTAATACAAATCAACAAAACACCCTCAGACAGATCCACTATAACAAGGGGTGTCCCCCAAGGCTCAGTCCTCTCACCTACAATTTTCATCATATACATGGAACCCCTCACCACGATACACAAGCAACCAAACATCCTATATCACCTATATGCTGACAACACCCAGATCTACCTGGAAATATCCTTACTAGAAGATGTGGGATGACTTAATTCCACTCTCATAAAAAGCCAGAACTGGCTCTACCACAACCACTTGAAACTCAAACAACATAAGACGGAACTCCTGCTCCTATCCAACAATCGTCTGACCGCCCAGGCCCAAGAGAGGATTAACGCCATTGATGCTCTGACCTGCAAACGGATGCTTTCCAAATCTGTCACCTCTCTGAGTATTTCCTTTGGCACAAGCCTGAGCACGAGTCAACTCATAAAAAATTCAGCTATGAGTGCATTCTACAACCTAAAATTTCCACACAAAATCAAACCCTTCCTCCCCCCAAATGATGTTAAAATCGCCACACAAGTGATAGTATTTTCTATACTGGACTAGGGGAACACTACCCTCACTGGCTCTGCAAAATCACACCTAGCCCCCCTAAGAGCCACACAAAATACACAGCAAGAATAGTCACTGGAGCAATAAGACATGATCACATCTCCCCCTTCTTGAAAAAACTTAAATGACTCCAGTTCGAAGTCCATTGCTGCTTCAAAACGGCCTGGCTCACCCACATAAATACTCCACACCGGGAAACCAACTTACCTTGCATCCAAACTTACTAAGGATGGCCAGACAAGAAATCTTAGATGCAGCAACATTCTGCTACTCATCCCACCAAAAAAACACCAACAAAAGCCCTCATGGGCTCCTTCTCAGGCAATGCATTCAAAATCTGGAACTCATTCACGCTGCATATCAGGATGAACCCCTCATTTGTGAGCTTCAAAATACAATTTAAAGGTCTCCTCTTCAACCAACACTTCTGGCCCTCGGACTCCAAACCCTAGCCCTCCATTGGACTCACTTGTTCTACCCACCACTGAACCCATCCCGATGAACTTCTGTAACCTGACATTCATTCAAACCTATATTCTACAATCGATGAACTCCAACTCTGTCTTGTCTATAGTCTTTGTCTCGGTTATGGAAAGCACTCCAATTGCCAGCATTATATAAAACTCTTCAAATAAATAAATAATAAAACCACCCAGAACTCCAGATAGAACAAGTGAGCACTCCATTCTTTTAAGCATAGCCCACTATCAGAATTCCTGAACATATAAAGGGGAATACATGATTCCTGGGAACAGCATGTGAGCTCATAGTATTCCCTGCACAAGGAACAAATAATAGACGGAATGCTGAACAATGCAAACATTCACCCCCAGCCATAAAGATCTGGGTTTAATCCATCGCTCTTTTGCTCTCCACACCACCCCAGTTTGGACCCAGCCATATACAAATCAGTCTTGACCCTGTTAGTTATGGAAACAGTTGAGCCCGAAATGCCAAGCCAGATCCTCCCTGGACCGGAAACAAGCATCCTGGGACCGGATCGGCACATCAACCATCTAGCTTGAATCCAGTGGCGCAGTGAGCACATGACCCACGTCTAGGCATAGCCTTCCCACTTAAGGCGACAAATGCTAAAGGAACAAATGATGGACCGGGTGAATGTTTGCATTGTTTAGCATTCCGTCCATCATTTGTTCCTTTGGCATTTGTCGCCAAATGTGGGAAGGGTATACCCAGACGTGGGTCCTGTGCTCACTGCACCACTGGATTCAAGCTAGCCTGGCTGATGAGGAGTGATGCCCCGAAACCGGTCCCAGGATGCTTTTTTCCAGCCCAGGCACCATATCATATATTAGTTACTACAGATCGGATGGTTCCCTACCTCTATTCTCTACCTCTTCATTATCAGAGATTCTATCTCCTCAGTTTTAGGTTCAATATAGCGCAACATTTGGTCTCCTACCCAAGAGCTGCCTACGGTGAATCAGGTCTTGAGCTATGCCCTTGTGATTTTCAGTCAGACCAATACATGTTCCAATATTTTTCTTTTTTATATACTGTGCTATAGAAAGATATTTTAATCCATTATTAAGGTCCCTGAATATCAGAAAGTGTAGAAGAAAACAAGTTACTTACCTGTAACTTCAGTTATCCAGTATTGGTATCTTTCATAGATTCAAACGCTTAGAATCATCCCCGCCGATGAGGTGGGAGTCTCGCGGTACAATAAAATATATATACATCATAGTAATAATAACATTACACCATAGGCTACAGTAGATAGCAAAGTCACTACACTAGCCTATCTTAGTCCTTTTGCAAAAAGAACCAAACTTGGAAACCAGCTAACAGGCGTCAGCCCCTCCTAGAACCTTCCCCACAGAGAGGCAAACCCTCAGATTTTCGTAGCACAAGTGACAATAAGTATGCCATAACGATAAGGTAAGCCTCTCCGGGGAGGAGGGAGGGTCGCATGTGAATCTATGAAAGATACCAATCCTGGATAACTGCAGTTACAGGTAAATAACTCGTTTTCTTATCCAGTATTGGGGTATCTTTCATAGATTCACATGCTTAGAATCAGAGTAGCTAGCAGTAAATAATACTTATAGATATAGTGGATAGTGGGTATCATAAGAAGTTCAAGAGATACCATGTCAAACCATTGCAAAATATATATGTATGTATAAACAAACCTATTTTGTGGGAAAGAGTAAGTCATACACATACACAAGAATGATTGTATACAATAAAGACTTTGCATAATATCAGAAACAAAATATTTTGCCATCAGGCTTACCTTATCTAAAGAGGTTTCGTAGTACTGCTTGTCCAACTGCTGACTCAGCTTCTGTTGCCAGATCCAGGCAATAATGTCGAGTGAAAGTATGCACACTCTTCCAGGTTGCAGCTCGGCAAATCTTGTCCAAAGACACACCAGCAAATAATGCTGTAGATGAGGACATAGCCCTGGTAGAGTGAGCTTTAGGCTTGCTTGACAATGGATGGCCTGCCTTGCAATGGCAGAATTGAATGGTGGATGCAATCCACTTTGAGATAGTAGCTTTTGACACAGCTGAGCCTGGCTTTGGTCCACCATACAAGAGAAATAATTGATCAGATTTTCTGATGGACACAGTCCGAGATATGTAGAATTTCAAGCATCTTTTGACATCCAAGGTATGCAATGACTTCTCCGCTGCTGAAGTCGGATTAGGAAAGAATGTTCGCAATATTACCGGCTCATTGAGATGAAATGCAGTGGAAACCTTGGGTATAAATGTGGGATTCGTCCGCAGGAGGACATAATCATTAGCAAATTTCAAATATGGTTGCCTTATAGTAAACGCCTGTATTTCACTCACTTGTCGGGAAGAGGTGAGTGCCAACAGAAGAGCCGTCTTCCATGAGGGATACTTGATAACGGCTTTATGTATGGGTTCAAATGGATGTTTCATTAGTTGCTGTAGAACCAGATTTAGTCCCCATTCCGGAGGAGGAGCTCTAATCGGTGGGAAAGTTCTGAAAAGTCCCTTCAGGAACTGCTTAATGAGACGATTGGAACAAAGTGATGCCATCCCAGAAGATCTTCTGTATGTAGAAATAGCGGCTAAATGCAGCTTAACCGTTGTAAACATTAGACCAGACTTTGAAAGCGACAACCGATAAGGCAGAACCCTATCGAGAGGACATTCCAGCGAATGCAAGCTGTTGTTAGAACACCAGCAACAAAATCTCTTCCATTTTAAGGCATAGGTCCGCAATGTAGAAGGGGCTCTTGCTTTATTCAGAATGTCTCTGCATTCTTGAGGTAAGTCTACATCCCTGAAATCTGTGAGTCCAGGAACCAAGCATGGAGTTGCAGTTGAGCTGGGCTAGGATGCAGAATCTGTCCTTTGCTCATTGTTAGGAGATCCGGTAGTATCGGAAGGCGGAACGGCCTGCACTTGCAGAGAAGGAGAAGCTCTGTGAACCAGTGCTGACCTGGTCACTTCGGTGCAATCAGAATCATGCAGCATGGTTCCTTCTTCATCTTGTGTAGAAGCCTCGGGATCAGAGGAACAGGAGGTAATGCGTAGGCAAAGATTCCCGTCCATCTCATCATGAAAGCGTTCCCCCAGGAACCCTGCTCCGGTTCCCAACTTGCGAAGAAAAGGCACTTCCGATTGTCTTTAGTGGCAAAGAGATCCAGATTTGGCTTGCCCCACTTTTGAAAGACATTGTCCAGTATTGTTTGATCCAGCTCCCATTCGTGACACGATTTCTTTGCCCTGCTGAGGGATCTGCCCAGGCATTTTGGACCCCTGGAAGATGTTCCACTTTGATCGTGATATTGTGCCGGAGAAGCCACTTCCAGATGCCTTGAGCTTCCTGGGACAGAATGTGAGACCTTGTACCACCCTGCTTGTTTAGGTAATGCATGCAAGTGGTGTTGTCGGTTCTGATGAGAATTGTAGATCCTCAGAGACGATGTAGAAACGAGTGCAGGGCCAGTAAAATTGCTGGAAGCTCCAGAAAATTGATGTGCATTTTCGCCATTGCTGAGGGCCACTTCCCTCTTACGCTTAGATCTTGAAGATGCGCACCCCAACCTTCCAGTGAAGCATCTGTGGTGATGATATAATTTGGAACTGGAGGCTGAAAAGTGAGCCCTATGAAACATTCTTGAAACACCTCCACCAAGAAAGCGTTTCTTTCATACCTGGAGTTACTTGAACCATGTCGTCGAAAGAACCTGAGATCTGGAGCCACTGATTGTCCAGCTCCTCTTGAATTGGCCCCATCTTTAGCCAAGCGTGAGGCACTAACAGAATTGCTGACGACAAAATTCCCAGAAAAGATTTGATCATTCTCACTGAAGCAAACTTTCTTTTTAGGAGGTCCAAATGCCAGAGAGAGAAGGCGAGATATTCTGTCTGTGGACAAGAATGCCTTGTCTTAAACAGTATCTAATTTTTCTCCCAGAAATTGTATCATTTGAGAAGGATAGAAGCTTGACTTTTGGGCGTTTAACGAGAGGCCCAGAGAATGAAATGTTTGCAGGCACTTTGTTGTTGCAAGAGAAGCCTGGCAAAAGGATGGAGCCTTTATCAGCCAGTCGTCCAGATATGGGAATAGTTGATGCCTTGCAGCCTGAGATGAGCCGCTACCGGAGCTAGACATTTGGTAAAGACTCTTGGACCGGAGCGCAGGCCAAATGGAAGGACTTTGATTTGGAAATGTGCACCTGCCACAGTGAATCTCAGAAATGTTCGATGTTTTAGGTGAATAGGGATATGAAAATA
Organism: Lissotriton vulgaris; assembly: GCF_964263255.1. NCBI lineage: Eukaryota > Metazoa > Chordata > Amphibia > Caudata > Salamandridae > Lissotriton > Lissotriton vulgaris. The sequence goes on from NC_141687.1 coordinate 1,820,034,823, forward strand.
AGCATCCTGCAGATCCAAGGTTGTCATGAAATCCGCACGGTCCAAATGCTGAAGAATTTCCTGAAGTGTCACCGTGTGAAAGGATTTCTTTTGTAGGTATTTGTTCAGCATTCGTAAGTCTAAGATCGGCCTCCAATCCCCAGACTTTTTCTTTATCAGGAAAAAGCGAGAGTAGAATCCCTTTCCTGTTTGAGAGTGAGGAACTCTTTCTATCGCCCCTATTGACAACATAGATTCTACTTCCTTCCTGAGTAGAGAAAGATGTGGTGGATTTTTCTTTGGAGGTGAATGAGGAGGGGGAAATTTGGTGAACTCCAGGGTGTGTCCAAATGTTATGATATCTAATACCCACTTGTCTTTGGTTATTTTCATCCAATTGTTGAAATGTTGGGAAATATTAGGAATTTTGTATGTTTGAGGCATGTCTGGTGCAGGTGTAATAGGAATGTCACTGCCTTCTGGCAGAGTCTATGCCCTGGGGTTGACGCTTCTTGCCTTGTTGCCTATAGGCGGCCGTTGCAGGGTTTCTGTAGGCTTGTTGTTGCTGCTGGTAGGAGGATCTGTATCGACCCTGGTTCTCTTGCTGGTATTTATGGTAACTTCCCCGAAAGGAATAGGAACCTCTGCCTCTTGCTACTCGAAAGGGCGTCTCTCGATATTGCAGGGAACCCAATGATCTTGCTGTATTGGTGTCCTTTTTTATATCCTGTAGTGCATCGTCAATATGCTTGCCGAACAAGAGATCGCCATCAAAAGGCATGTCCAGGATTTTCGTCTAGATCTCAGTGTGAAAATTCGTGGCATTAAGCCAGCCCTGTCTTCTAAGTGTAGCCACTCCAGCTAGGGGTCGGAATCCAAGAGACGCAATATCCATAGAGATATCTATGATTTCGGAAGCGGCCCTCTAACCCCCTAATTTTTTCTACCTCCATCTTCTTATCATCTGGCAGATCTTCTACATATGGCGAGATGTCCGACCACAATTGACGGTCATATCTGCTTAGAATGGCCAAACAGTTTGTAGACAGAACATTAGCGCCTGCCATTGTGTTAAAATGTTTGCCTATATTGTCCAGGCGCCTTCCATCCTTGTCAGGAGGAGCTGCTATTGGAGCTGAAGGGTTCCTTGATTTTCTTTGTGCTGCCTAAGATATAACAGAGTCTGCTTTAGGGTGGCCTGAAAGGCAGGCTGCTGCATCCTCCGGTGCTTTATACTTTTTGTCAATCCTGGGGAGGATTGCTGAAGCGGAGAATGGAGTTTGCATGATTTTTATTCCCCCTTTCCAAATATGATCAATTATGGGAATAAATCCTGTAGACTTCTTGTTTTGGTCTTTAAAATCATATAAGAAGCACTCCGTCTTCCTTACCGGCATGTTTAGGTGGAACCTAGCAGAAGTCCTTTCTATAATGGAATGGAATCCCCCTATGTCCTCAGGAGGAGAGTCTGCAGCTGGAGGAATCGGTGAAGCTGGAGCCGAAATTAGATATTCATCCCATTCGTCTACGGTAGTGGGTGAATTAGGAATTTCTCCATCCTCAGCCGCTGTGTCCCCGTCATCATCCTGTAGCGGCTGTGAAGGCAACGACACCTGGGGTTCAGCAACTGGTGTTGCAGGTGTCACAGGTTGCATTTGCACAGGAGAAGGCTGTAGTGGAGGTGGAGCTGGAGGAAAGAGATTGTTGTAGTCCTTCAGCATTGCCGTAAGGTCCTGAAGAAGGGAAGCAGGCATTTGAACCACTGGCTCTTGATGGAAAACTTCTTGCGCCGCTCTCAACGACTCACATGGCTCGTAATATTCTTCTTCTTCATCATCGTCGTCTTGATATTTTATCCTGAGTTGTGAAGGATCATGTGCCTTTCCGAAGGGGTCATCATCATCTTCAGATTCCTCCAAGTAATGGCTTGGAGGTAAAGGTGAAATATGTGATACATCATGAAAAGTCTGTCTGGAAGACGACAATTTAGAGCTCAAAACAGGTGTAAATTGTAAAGGCTTAGGTTTTTTACGCTTCAGAGTGGCAGAAATATATGTTGATGGTGATTCATATTCTGCTGAAATGGCTGTAATAGACGGCATCGCTGAGGTTGTAATCATAGTCGTCGTCGACGGAAAAGACATTGTTGGCGATGTGGTCTTCGACTTCATGGTTGAAGTTGTCGTCGACGGTGGACTCGTCGACGAGGGCATGATCATCGTCGACGGTGAGATAGTCAACGGTAACTTCGTCGACGACGTAGTCGACGGCAGGCTCGTTGACGGAACATGAAGTATCGTCGACTGGGTATCATCGACGACGAAGCCGGCGCCGACATGATGTGGGTCGTCGACGGCGCAGGAACACTCGTCGCCGATGCCGTCAACGGCGATCTCGTCGACGGTATACTTTTCTTCGACACTGAAGATCCACTCAGCTTCTGTGGTGATTTTCTCGTCGATGACAATGTTTTACTCATCAGCAGAGGATCCTGAAGAGATTTTGAGGCAGTTTTCTGAGAAACCTTCACCTTATCTCTGGATTTCACCTCAGAAGAGAGACTTTCTCTTTTTTTGAGGCAGAGTGACCCACCTCAGAAGAGGATGTTTTCAATGTCTTACTGAGCTTTTCAGGAGGATCTCCAGATCTATCCCTATTCTTGGAAATGGGGGTGGACACCTGAGGACTAATACTGCCTTCACCTTCAGAAACCACTCCAGATGATGCCTTCAACTTCTCCAAGCAAACCAGCAGGCGTCCTTCTCTGTCCTTTAAGGTCTTGGCGGGAAAGGTTCTACAGAATCCTGCAGTCCTTCACCTTGTGTGCTGGGTAGAGGCAATACATACACTCTTTATGAGGGTCTTCAAAGTGCAGCCTCTTCTTCCCACAAGAAGAACAGGCCAAAAACAAACTCTTTTTGGAATCAGACACATTTCTTCAAAGAAGTAAATCTTGAGTAAAAAACTGAGCAGAGCTCAGGGAGACTCCCTAACACACAAGGTGCGGTAGAAAATCTGAGGGTTTGCCTCTCTGTGGGGAAGGTTCTAGTAGGGGCTGATGTCTGATTGGCTGGTTTCCAAGTTTGGTTCTTTTTGCAAAAGGACTAAGATAGGCTAGTGTAGTGACTTTGCTATCTACTGTAGCCTATGGTGTAATGTTATTATTACTATGATGTATATATATTTCATTGTACCGCGAGACTCCCACCTTGTCGGCGGGGATGATTCTAAGCATGTGGATCTATGAAAGATACCCAATACTGGATAACAGCTCCATTTCATTTACAAATATTACAACCTAAGTAGATCTGCATAACGGTTTATAAATGTATGTCGGCCACTATAAGACTGAGGAATATGGTGGGAAACTCATGTTTTAATGGTGATCTATTTAATTTGTTTTTAGTTTTTAGGTCTCGCCTGAGACAGCCTCTTCGAGACATTTAGTAAGTGGCTTTTAAAAGTGCCACCAGAGACTTTTGCTGGCCTACAGCTTGCGTTCAGCTCGTGCACAGCTGCCATCTGTGTTTTTATTGCTGTAATCAGGCCCCTCTGCTTGCACTACCCCCTCCCTTTTCCCCCTACCTCCTGGTCAGCTTAATTTGTGTCTTCTAGCTGTGAATCATGCTCTTCTGCTCACACTCCTCCTCCCTTCTCCGCCTCCACCCCCTCCTCTTTGTCAGTTTCATTTGTGTCTTCCATCACTGGGAATGCTCCTGCTTCCACCAGGCACACACACCACCAGCCGTCAGTGCACGCTTCCGCCAGGCACACACACACCACCAGCCGTCAGTGCACGCGACCACCAGGCACATACACCACCAGCCGTCAGTGCACGCTTCCATCAGGCACACACACCACCAGCCGTCAGTGCACGCTTCCATCAGGCACACACACCACCGGCCGTCAGTGCACGCTTCCACCAGGCACACACAGCACCAGCCGTCAGTGCACGCTTCCACCAGGCATACACACCACCAGCCGTCAGTGCACGCTTCCACCAGGCACACACACCACCAGCCATCAGTGCATGCTTCCACCAGGCACACACACCACCAGCCGTCAGTGCACGCTTCCACCAGGCACACACCACCACCAGCCGTCAGTGCACGCTTTCACCAGGCACACACACCACCACCTGTCAGTGCACACTTCCACCAGGCACACACACCACCAGCCGTCAGTGCACGCTTCCACCAAGGAACACACACCATCAGCCAACAGTGCACAATTTCACCAGCTGTGAATCATGCTCCTCTGCTCACACTCCTCCTCCCTTCTCCCCCTCCTCCCCTCCTCTTTGTCAGTTTCATTTGTGTCTTCTATCACTGGGAATGCTCCTGCTTCCACCAGGCACACACACCACCAGCCGTCAGTGCACGCTTCCACCAGGCACACACACCACCAGCCGTCAGTGCACGCTTCCACCAGGCACACACACCACTAGCCGTCAGTGCACACTTCCACCAAGGAACACACACCATCAGCCAACAGTGCACAATTTCACCAGGCACACACACTACCAGCCGTTACACACTACCAGCCGTCGGTGCATGCTTCCACCAGGCACACACCACCAGCCGTCAGTGCACGCTTTCACCGGGCATACAAACCACCAGCATCAGTGCATGCTTCCACCAGGCACACACACCACCAGCCGTCAGTGCACGCTTCCACCAGGCACACACACAACCAGCCGTCAGTGCACGCTTCCACCAGGCACACACACCACCAGCCGTCAGTGCACGCTTTCACCAGGCACACACACCACCATCCGTCAGTGCGGCAGGCAGGTTCTTCTCAGAGTTTCTTGGTAAATATGTGTTTGATGCCTTGGAGGGAGTGGGTCGAGTTTTCTTAAACCATGCTGAGTATGCAGGTGTAGTGCATGAACTCCTGTGTGAGTGAGTCATGCTGCCTGGGGCTCACTCATTCCACACTTGTAAATTGCGCCTGCACCAGGCTTTTTCTCATTTGAAAAGTTCAGCGCATGAGCACAGCTATGCAGCCCCCAAACCCCCGGGAATGACTGCTTCCTACAACCAGAATGGAAACAACATTCAGAGCAATGTAAACAAGTTCATTTGATGCAAAGAACTGTTAACAAAAACCATGTCCAGCTATTGTAGATCTGGCAACTTAAACAAAAAGCAACAAAAAACAAACAAGCATTGGCATAGCCAATTGGTCTCGCTTTTTCTACCCTATAAGTATTTAGTTATGCAGCAGAATATCCTTGGTGCAACAACACTAACTGTTGCATGGCTAAACACTTATAAGTATCCAAATGAGAGACCTATTGGTTATACCAATGCTTGTTGTGATGAGTATTTGAGTGTGAAGCATGGAGACAGTTTTTACCTCACTATTTTCTTCTAGTTTTAATATTGCAATGTTTTTTCTTTTATGTTTAAGTCACGTTATGGACCCAATATCCATAATGGCGTACTTGTTAGTAATTGGTGAACAACTTTGTCATTGCACTTCACTTTCGAAATTATTCTATGCATTTCAATGGTGTTCTATTTATTCAAACAATTTTTAGTCTTTGTGACAAGTAACCGAGTGAGAAACATGGGGCCGCATTATTAGCCACTATTTCTTTCTAGTTTTAGTACTGTAAATTTCTTTCTTTTATGCACAAGCCATTTTATGGATCCAATCTTCATAATGGAGTACCTGCTTGTTTTTTGCAAGTATCTTTATGTCGCTTTAGGAATTACTTTATGCACATTTTAAGAAATTGTAATTGTTATGATTTATTGTTTGTATATTATTGGTTTTTATGCTGTGCATTCTTTTATGGTTTTACAAGACGAATAAAGATTGAAATGATGAACCCAACATTCTTCCTTGGTGCAAGTACTTTATTTATTTTTCCATAAAATAATATTGGTAGCCGACGTGTTTCAGCAAACGCCTTCAACATGGCCAACACCGCCAAACAACTGCGAAAATGATTTATACACAGTCCTTCCTTCATGTTCACGGCAAATCTAGAATGTTAACCCTGCATTTATTTTCTTCCATCCAACAGCACCATTTCAATCTCCTGCTGTAAAACAATCTTTCAAATAAATAATTCCCAACATATCAGTTACAATTCTGCCATAGGGCTACTTTCAGGGATACCCAAATTTAAATCAGTCTCTCAAACAATTCACAAACTACACTGGATGACAGTCAGAAACCACATCAAGTTTACCTTGTCCAACTTACTATTATTTAGGAATGAGCAAAAAACGAGGTTATTCAGTAACTAGTTGTTTGATCCTTTTTTTGCTCTAGCAGAGCTAGTGCCAAGACACCTCTGGGTAATCGTGCGCTCAATAAATCCTTTTAACATAACGTAACAAAGATTATTCAGTCATTGCATTATTTCATCCTCGCATCCATTCATATTCAAATATGTACAATTCCGGGATAACAACTGTAATTATGCGTTTTTCCTATTATGCTAAGTTAGATGTGTATGCATGAAAGCCGACCATTATAACTTCCATCATCTGTGAATGCCTAAATGTTATTATTGGCACATATTCCATTCAAATCGACAAATGAATAATTAATAATGCCTGCCCATCAATTTATTCCTTTAATTCTATGCCTATTTAACTCATTTCTGTTGGTTTAAAAGAGAATTGCAGTTGTTTGGAACTTCTATTCATGGGCGTGGGGCCATACACTGTTCCACAGTCAACCTATACAGGAGTAGGCTCCATGTGTGTACACTCATGTCTCTATGCATATTTGGAATAAAAGATCCCAAAATAATACAGTGTAAAATTTAAAACCCCTTAAAGGGCAAATGTAACAAAAAGTTCTCTTGATTGAAAGTCAGAGTGTTCCTGTGTATAATATGATTAACTCTGTTCTCCATAATATCCTATAACATAAGTCTCTTCTTGCAAGCTTCTATATCTCTGTTTGTAACATGGTGTTCCCATAGGGTTGATTCACTTCATTTATAATTTTCAGATATCAATTATATAATTTATTTCAAATAGTTGGGTAACCCTGATTTTTTCATTATCAATGATATTGGTATAATGGTATAATACTGGTCTAAGGGAGGGATGGTGATCTTCACTTCTATATTCTTGGTGCTGTCATCCACAGCTACATCTTACTTTTATATATGAGAATATCCTTTATCCCCGTGTGTCAATACCATACGTGCATGCTTTACATTTTCCACAATTTCAAAATCAATTGTTTTTATTGATCAACCAATTAATGTTAATGCCAACATTATCAAACTGGGAAGTGGGTGATTTTGATAAAAAAAATAGAACTGGAAGAATGCAATTACCCCGTATGCTTATATTGAAACAAAGGACATTTTATGAGGAAATACCTAAAATAAAGTCATTTTTTGCTTAAAAAAATCAGGAGTCTCCATTCTGAATTGGGTCTAGTGGCATTTGATTTGATTTGATTTTTAAATTTATAAAGCGCAAAGAATGCCCGGAGGCGTCTTGGCACTGAGAACTAAAAGGTCAGGATGAGTGCTGGCGAGTTAGAGGTCTGCTCGGAATAGCCAGGTTTTTAGTGATTTTCTGAATGAGGTAAGATTCGGGCTGTTTTTAATTGAAAGAGGTAGGAGATTCCAGAGTTTTGCCACCTTAGCAGAAAACCCCTTCCTCCCCAACGTACCTGCGTAAAGATCTGAGGTTCCTGGACGGGACATAGTACTTTATTCTAGAAGTCGGGTAGGAGGGACCTCTACCTTGGAGTGCCTTAAACATAATGCAGAGTGCCTTAAATACTATTCTTTTCTGTACCGGCAGCAGTGAAGCGCTGCTAGCCTCTGGGTCACTGATTTGTGCCTGGGAATGTTCAGGATCAGTCTAGCTGCCGCATTATGCAGGCTTTGGAGCTTACTCAGATGTTGATTTTGGATCCCAAGGTAAAGAGCATTACCATAATCCAACCTGGAGATTGCAAGGGCCTCTCGGGGGATAAAAGAACAAATCTTTCTGATCAGTTTTAATATAGCCCAGAACCTTGCCGTAAGGCAGTTAATCTGGCTATTGAAGGTTAGCCGACAGTCGAAAATCACCCCTAGATTTTTGACCTTGCAAACTGGTGGAGGGCATTCGCCCAACTCAGTGGGCCACCATTTCGGAGACCAACCTAAGGGACTGGTACCTAGCAGTAGGACCTCTGCTTTGCTGCCGTTTAATTTTAGGCAGTTGAATTGCATCCAGTTGTTGACGTGGGACATACAGATGTTGAAGCGTTCTGCCACCTCATCTTCGTTGTTGGCAATTGACACTACAATTTGTGTGTCATCTGCGTACCGGATTACTGAGAACCCAAACTGTCTGATCAATGCGGCCAGAGGGGCCACGTAAACATTAAAGAGCGTGGGGCTCAAGGAAGAGCCTCGGGGCACTCCACAACGAAGATTGAAAGTTTGTGATCTTGTTCCGTCTGCTTCTACTCTGAAAGATCTTTCGGAGAGATAAGATGAAAGTAGCGTTGAAGCCGAGATGTGGACACCCAGCTCTGTCAGTCTCAATATTAGTATATTATGGTTAACGGTATCGAAGGCCGCCGATAAGTCTAGTAATATCAAGGTGGCCTTCCCGCCTCAGTCAAGAGATTTCCTAAGCTCTTCACTTGCAGTCATTAGGGCAGATTCAGTCCCGGGGCCTTCTCTGAATCCACTCTGGGAGTGGTCAAGCAGATTATTTGAGGTGATGAAGGTAGAGAGCTGGGTATTGAGTATTTTCTCCAGAACCTTAGAGCAAAAAGGAATTCTGGAGATGGGCCGATAATTATTGGGATCATCGGGGTTCAGGTGTTTTTTTATTTTAGCAAGGGGAGCACAGAAGCTGTTTTCCTAGGCACGGGGAACTTCCCGTGGTGTATGATTCCCGAGAACAGATCTTTTAAAGTTGAGCACTGAGCTCTTCTGGATAGAGGTGGAATATTTTAGGGTATGATGTAAATGTATATTATATACATACACTACACAGTGGTGAGCACCACTGCGTAGAGAGCAAAAAAAAAAAAACCTATGGCACTATTTGACAAATTTGCCTGGAAAGTTTCATGCTGATCCGAAAAGCCAGAGACAAGAAAAAGGGAGGGGCTCAAAATGCTGATTTCCCATTTTAATTCTCATAGGAAATTTTGCTCTCTGATACAACAAAATCAGCTTACAAGAATTAAACCAAATTTGGCAGAAAGTTACAACTTTACTTGGAAATCGTGCTTTTGGTGATTTGTTGTAAATCCATTCAGTCGTTTGAGGAAATAAGACCAGATGTATGCCCATTTTTAGCGGTGGCAAACGGAAAGTCAGACCGTTTGCGACGGTTAAAAAGGGTTGTAGCATGTATCAAACCTATTTTGCGAGTTGGATACTTTTTACCAATTAACAAAATAGGTTTTGCGAGTCATAAGTAGGAAGGGGCGTGCCAAGGACGTTCCTTCCTAATAGCGACTCGCAGGGGGATGCAAGATTGTTTTGCGACCGCAAATGTGGTCGCAAAACAATTGCACGTACCGGCAATTTCAAATTGTTGGTAAATGGGAAAGGATCCCCAGTGGACCCATTCCACTTTGAGATTTGCATTGAAAATGTTTTTTAAAGCAGGCAGCGGTCCCCCAGACCAATGCCTGCTCCTAAAAAATGTAACTGAAGAGTTTCATTTTTATTTTTTTAATGTATCTCGTTTTCCATGAAGGAAAACGGGATGCATTTTTAAAAACTGCTTTACTGAACAAGCAGTCACGGACATATTTGTCTTCTGACAGCCAGCAGGCCACCATCCCAGTAATTGCAAGACATTCCTAATGGGTCGCAAAATGTGACCTGCCTCATAAAAATGAATGAGGCAGGGGGCGTGGCCAAGATGGCGTCGGAGTAAGATGCACTTTCGAGTCTCTCCGGCGCCCGACCAGCTTAGCATTGTATAGCATCGCCCACGGGGTGCTAACCGGTCTTCAGATACCCGCAGGGGCCACTGACATCGAGTGGAGCGGTCCGGAGCTGCCGGCGGGGCAGCAGGAGACCGGAGAACGCCATTCGGGGAGAGTCGACATCCGGCTTCGTAAGCACCGGGCTTGCGTAAAGAGGTGGCCGACCCGTGAGTGCGGAGGCGCCGACGCCGGCTGGGCGTGGTATCGCGGAGCCGCGGGTCTCTCCTGCCCTCCTTATCGCACGCCAGTACTGCGGCACACCATCGAGGCACCGAGGCAGTATAGGACGCTCTGTTGCAGCTGACCAGGGGGACTTGGGGGCCGACCAGCCACGTGGAGAGTGCAACTCGGGCTATCGGCGGAGCTGTGAGAGGCCGGGAGCGGCCATTAGTGGAATGCACCAAGGAAGCTAATTGCACCACTGGTGGAGGGGGACGTCCCTACCGCAACTGCGAGCGACTTTGCACTCTGATGTATTGACCGTAGCGTGAAGTGGCTAAGGGCCGGAGGAACTATCCCTGCACTGTGGACCCCGCTCCGGCGAGAGGGCGGATCTAGATCTTGAGGACGCCGCAAGGCTCCACGATAAGACGACTGCCACGACCACGGGGCCTTCTGGTCGGATTACAAGCCACCTGGGGCCGAGGTACGGCCTGTGGTTCCCTGGGGGAGCCGGGAGACAGGAGCTGGGGGGTCCGGAGACCAGGGACACAACGACATTAGCGGTAGTGGTGCGGCCTATTTCGCCTTGCGAATTGACAAGCTAGCCTGCTCTGTTCCCTCGACGGCGGCTGAGACATAGCCTTGAGAGGAGTGCGGGGGAGCGCTGCTGGAGCCGGGGGTCCGGACTAGTGGCCCCGATCTACAGTGGCGGAAAACCTGGGGTCGGGTTACCGGACGAAAATGTCCTTGCATTGACTTTGGAGGGCGCCTTCTGGCGGGAAGTTTTTGTGACGCCATCTTGGCCGGGCGGCCATTAACTGTGGCGCGGATACACGGAGGCCGAGACTGAATACCTGGTGAGGTCTTACGCTGCGCCTGAGCACTCCTTGTCCCTGGAGAGGGTACGGTAGCCCTGTTCCCGCGCCATAGCCGGACCTCCATGATGTCCACCACGCTTCGCAAGGGAAGGCCGGGTAAGGACGGTGCCTCCAAGTCCTCGCAGCAGCCATCTTCCCCTGGGGCAAGTGGTTCGTCCAGGCAATCGGACGATGAAGCACCCGCCACCAAGGCCTTCATGACGGAGCTGTTCACCTCTATTAAGGAGGACATTTCTGAGCTTCGCGCCCAGTTGGCGTCCGATCTCCGGGAGGTGCGGAGAGATGTAGATGGAATTGGTGAACGGGTGGCGACCCTGGAGGATCACGACTTGAGTGTGGCAAATGATGTGCACCAACTACAACAGGACATTATTCGTCTTACGGAACAGAATTTGGATCTGCAGGCCCACACGGAGGACTTGGAGAATCGTTCCCGAAGGAACAACATTCGCATTAGGGCGGTCCCTTGGGACGGAGAAGCTGGAGACCTGCGAGGATATGTCCAGGCCCTGTTCTTACAGATTTTAGACGAAGAGGACGTGCAGGAAATTAAAATGGACAGGGTGCATAGAGTCGGTCTGGCTAGAAGAGGGGGGGCCCCCCTCCGGACATCCTCGTTTGTGTACATGACTTTCAGGTGAAGGAGCGTATCCTGCGGAAGGCTAGAGCCATCTCCTCCTTGCAATTCAGGGACCACCATCCGCAGCTCTACCAGGACTTGGCGGCATCGACACTCCAGAAGAGGAGAGAATTCTGCCCGGTAACTGCCTTCCTGCGGGAACGCAACATCTCGTACTCCTGGGGGCACCCCTTCCGTATCATATTTCGATGGCAAAATAGGCTGGCCCAAATCCGCTCCCTGCAGGTTGCGAAGGATCTTCTGGGCCTAGAAGACGTTCCTCCCTCCCAAGCGACACATTCCTCCCCATCGAGGAGACGACACCGATCTTCCTCATGGCATAGAATTGGTTCTTCCCCGAACCGGAGGCGTCCGGACCGCACTGCTAGCTTGCAAGAAAGGGGTGCTGCGGTGGCGTCGGTGGCCTCGGCCACATTAGCAGATTCTCAACAGAGCTCTGGAGCAGCGTGATCCCCGATTCCGTGATGGTTGGGCGCCGGAGGGTCTCTGGCCCTAAGGTCCCGGGGTACTATGGTACTTTTGGAGAAGACACCCCGGACCGTGGCCCTGGGGGTCCCGGAATTGGTGCCCCCACCCCGATCCCAGTCTGGTGAGGACCTTGTGAACCGGGGCCCATTGGAACTGCTGAGTACTTTGTTCAGGTTTAGTGCCTTGAGTTAGGTCTTCTTGACTCTTTGTTTGAAGGGGGGGGGTGGGTGGTGGGGAGTTCTGGGGGTTGGGGATACAGGGGGAGTGTTGGGGTTGGGGTCGGGGAGAGGGGAGAGAGTGGTGGCGACTGAAGATGGTATGTGTGGGGTATTGGTGGCGCTAGTGGTGTTCTCCATTGCAATCACTATCTTGTGCTGTGCTGAGGATTATACAATTTCTGCTGTCTGCATGGGGGAGAACTGTTTGGAACGCTGAGGAGGGGTGTGTGCGGTTCCCCATGGACGGAGGGTGCTTGAGACATTGCACTTGGTGTTTTTATCCGATTGCTCTCAGTATAAAGTGCTCAACGTGTCATCTTGTCTGAGGGGCTTTGGGAGGTCCGGTGAAATGGAGTTGCTGGAGGGAGGGGGTGGACTAGAGTTTGGAGGAGGTTGTTGGGAGATGGGCCTGATCCAGGGGTGTGTAGACTGGTGGTTGGCGGGGGCCAGGGAATGGGCTCTGAGTATCTTAGCAAACACACAGAACGGAGTCTCACGCCATCATTATGTTAGTATAGGTACCTGGAATGTGAAGGGTCTCAATTCCCCACAGAAACGCCAGAAGCTCTGGAAGTACCTGTCAGATCACCATCTGGATGTGGTTGCCCTCCAGGAGACCCACTTGGCTAGGAGAGATGAACTGAGACTCCGGCATAGGCATTTCCCCCTTATCTATAGGGCGTCAGCATCCACCAAGCATAGAGGGGTGGCCCTCCTGTTCCGGGCCTCTCTCCACTTTCAGCCCCTGGGGGTGAGTGGTGATAAGGAGGGTCGTTGGCTAATGGTGAAGGGGTCATCATATGGCCGCCAATGTACGTTTGTGGTGGTTTATGCTCCGAATGCTGGCCAGAATGTTTTTTTACAATGCTTGATGGACAAGATGGGGGACTTTGTGGAAGGGCACTTGATACTGTTGGGGGACTTCAACATGGTGTGGGACAGGGATTTGGATAGCTCGGGGGCGCGCAGAGCGGATGCTGGGGTCTTTTCGGAAGAAACGCAGCGACAAATAGGCGAATTGGGATTGGTGGATAGCTGGCGCTTCTTGCACCCTCAGACCAAGGATTATACATTCTTTTCTCATGTCCATCGCTCGTACTCTCGTATAGATCACATTTTTATTAGCCAGGCCCTCAGGGGAGATGTCTGAATGGCTAGTATTTTTCCACTCTCAGTATCTGATCATAGCCTCGTGGTGCTTGGGTTGCATTGGTCCGTGGGGGGGGGGGGGGGGCGGCTGGCGGAAGTGGTACTTCCCAGCAGCGTTGGTACGGGATGAGGTGTCTTGTAAGGAGCTGCGAAGGGCTATAGGAGATTTTTTCGCTCTTAACCCACCTTCTGATACATCAGTATATACCACGTGGGATGCGTGCAAGGCCTCAATACGAGGTACATGCCTCGCCCTCAATGCGAATCTTAACAAGCTTCGACGGAAGGAAAGGGAGGCTCTGGAGACGGAGCTTGCTACACTGGAGCAAGCGCACAAGTCGAACCCCTCTAGGGTGACCCTCCGTCCGCTTACAGCGGTAAGAGGGAATTTGAGAGCCCACTACAACAACCGGGCTGAGTTTACCCTCCTGCGTCTCAGACGCGTCTCCTACTCCCAGGGGAACAAGGTGGGGCGTCACCTGGCCCGGCAGCTTCGAGATAAACGTGAGAGGGATTACATTGGGGGCATACAGGACCATACGGGTTCTGTCCGGCATAAGGATGCAGACAAGGCGGCCCTTTTTGGCCGCTTTTATGCAGATCTTTATTCGAGCGACGCCCTGGATCCAGAGGCCCAGTCTGCGTTCTTGGGTGGTCTTCCTATCCCACAGGTCTCCAGGGAATGGAACGATTTGCTGTCTTCCCCCATCTCTAGGGAGGAGGTATTGGACGCCATTAAGGCTCTGAAGCTCCACAAGGCCCCGGGTCCTGACGGTTACAAGACATTCGCGTCGGACATCTGCGATTACCTGGTTTCCCTTTTTAACACAATGGCGTCTGAGGGAAGAACCTCTGACACTATGGCTGAGGCTCTGATTACCATCCTCCCCAAACCGGGGAAGAATCTTACCAAATGCGCATCTTATCGCCCGATAGCGCTCCTCAACCTGGATGCTAAGTTGTACTCATCTATACTTGCTAGCAGGTTACAGGATTTGATGCCGGCTCTGGTCCACCCGGACCAGTCCGGGTTTATAAAAGGTCGACAGACTCACGACAACCTGCGGCGCGTAATCCATCTGATTGAGAAGGCTGAGCGATTTCGCATACCGGCGGTATTAGTGGGGCTCGACGCGGAAAAAGCCTTTGATCGCGTTGATTGGGGCTTTTTACATCGCACACTGGAAGCCTTCGGGTTTTCACCCCAATTCATAAGAATGCTTGAGGCTAATTACAACAACCCCACCTCCCGGGTACTGATTAACGGACATAGGTCCGGGAGTTTCCACCATTCCAGCGGAACGCGTCAGGGTTGCCCGCTCTCGCCACTTCTCTTTGCGTTAAGCATAGAACCGTTGGCCCTAGCGATTCGGGAGAACGAGCAGATCTTGGGCCTCCCCTTTTCGGGTGAACAACACAAGATTTCGCTCTTCGCGGACGACGTGTTACTTTCGGTTCGAGATCCGGCGCTATCGTTACCCCATGTCCATACAGTGCTCTCTGATTTTGAAACGGTGGCAGGATTCAGGGTCAACTTCGATAAATCGTATATTCTGAACCTGACTCTACCGCCCGAAGAGGTGCACCGATTCGATCGCTTACTCCACTCTCATGGTCGACCTCATCCCTGTTATATCTGGGTGTGAGGCTGACCTCTACCCTGGGCGCACTGTTTCCGGCCAACTTCCCTCCGATGCTGGCAGCGATACGTGCGGAGCTGGAGAGATGGAAACCGAAATATATCTCGTGGTTGGGTAGGATTCATGCGCTTAAGATGGTCCTCCTACCTAAACTCCTATATCTCTTCCAGGCACTGCCCATTCCGATAGGGGTGGACTATTTCCGCCGGCTTAAGACCTTGATGTTGAAATTTGTATGGCAAGGCGGTCGGGCGCGACTTTCTTATGCGGTTCTTCGACGTCCGCGGGTGGAAGGGGGGGTGGGTTCCCGGACATGCACTTGTATTATAAGGCTGCCCAATTAAGAGTACTGGTGGAATGGTCCGAACAGCTTTCAGAGAAGCACTGGCTCCATATGGATCGGAGTGTGGCCGGAAGATCCATCTGGGACCTAGCCTGGAAACCTAAGGTGGACCGGCCCAGAAACGCGTATATTAGCACCCCCACCAGCACGGTGTTGAAAATCTGGGACGCGGTCAGCGGCGACGATCGATGGACCACCTTCCCGTCCCCATTAACTCCTATCCATTTCAACCTGGCCTTTCCTCCGGCACTGACGAATGGACCCTTTGGTGTCTGGAGAGAGGGTGGTTGTAGGGCCCTCACCAACCTGTTTCACGGTACAACGCCTCTTACCTTCCATAATTGTATGCGGGACTATGGTGTTATGCCTACTGAGCGCTTCCGTCACCTTCAGCTCCTCCACTGGGCGATTTCCCCCGGGGTGATGGATGCCGCTACTAGACCATTGACGAAGTTTGAATCCTTTATTCTTCGCACGTCCACCATGAAGGGGACGATCTCCTTCCTTTATGGGTTGCTACTAGACACCGCGGTGTCCCCCCGACCTCGATATATGGACCACTGGGAGACTACATTAGGGAGGGACATTTCTGACAACGAATGGAGGAGCCTCTGGCGAAATGTGGCGGCACATAATCATTCCACAGATCTTAGAGAGGCTCATATGAAGCTTATATTTGATTGGTATCTGTATCCATCCAAGTTACATCGGATATTTCCAACGACCTCGGATAAGTGCTGGCGAGGCTGCGGGATGTTGGGTGACTTCAGCCACATCTGGCCATTCTGGTCCGAGATCCTCTCCCACATCAAGGATGTGATGGGTTACCCAATCCCGGATTCAATGGAATTTGTCCTGTTGGGACTTAGAGACCCGCAGCTTGAACATCAAACGAGAGCTGATAAACGCATTATATGGCTATGCCTGGGGGCGGCCAAATTGACTTTGGCGGCCGCTTGGAAAAGCCCGACAGCTCCGGCCATTTCTTTATGGCATGCACGACTGTGGCGACTAATGAGTATGGAGAGACTTTCAGATATCTTTATGGGGAAATTTAAAAACTTCATGTTCAACTGGGGACCCTTGGTTAGGTTTTTGTCTCGAGGTTTGCCTTCTGCAGTTTGCCCCTCAGCTCTTTGTGCGCTGCACCTCTTCCAAATTTAATCGCCTGCCTGTCTGATGATGTTCTGAATGCATGATGGTCGCCACCACTAGGGACAGGGCGGGGGGAGGGGGGGGGGGGGGGGGGGGAAGTGGGGTGGGGTGTTCAGTTGGGATTGTTGATCTTCTTTTGGTTGCGACACAAAGCGCATATGAAGACGGACTGCACGGCCTTCCTCTATGATTGTGATCATGATTGGGACACCCTTTACTTCTGAGAACCTTGAACTAGCTGCTGAGACATGGGTGCCTCTCCCGATCGATGGAGATTGGCGAACAATAACACTCGCATTGCTTTTGACAACGCTAGTTGCCGTCCCTTCTGCTGTAATTTTGGTCTTTTTCTTTGCAGTAATGTTCTCCAGCTCCCCCTGTGTGGGGATTTATGGCGGAATGTCGCCTGTTCCTTTACTCTCATTCTCCTTCTTTTTCTTGCCTTTTTTTCCTCCCTTTCTTCTACTTAAAACCTTGCAAAATAAATATTTTACCAAAAAAAAAATGAATGAGGCAGGTCCTTTGCGACCCATTTGGGAATCACAAACAGTGTCTCAGACACTGTTGTACATCAGTGTTTGCGACTCGCAATTTGCAAGTCACAAAAAATACAAATTGAAAGTCGCAAACACTGAGGGTCGTACCTCTGGCCCTTAGTGTTTAAAGAGGTGCTCGGTGGGCATACAAAAACTAATCTCCTGGAAAAGTTGCTGATATTAGGACTTACATACCGCAGGACTCACACAGTACTAAAAGTGCAAAAAAAATCTAATCCATTGGCTGAGGGAATCTTTTCTCGCAATGCTGTACCTGAGATCATTTAGTTCTACACCGCAATCCGACTGAACACCCACAGCAGCTAAGAAAATATCAAGCCAGCCATACCAGGACCTGGTCACGCTAGGGTCATGACCTGACATCACTCGATGTTAAATAACATCACTGATGACATCATCCAGTCAGTGTGACAGCATCTTATAAACTTTGTGGATTTTAAGTAACTCAACACAGTACACCTGTGGCTAATTTTCCGCGGTAATATGAACTTTGGCCACATGCTGAACATATAGCAGATCTGTCAAGCCACCTACATTTAGTGGATGTTACCTCTTTTTACTGGTATTCACCCACCTAACACAAAAAAAGCCTCCACACACTTTAATGGGGACCCTTTTTAAAACTGGAGCGTCCTTCAAAAAACTTTCTACTCTATTCACCTTTTAAAGGTTTCATATGACCTGTAATTTTGAGTAAGAGGTGATAGGTAGGCATTTACCACTGAAAAGACACTTTCAGACAACCGTCCATTATTTGGTAAAACATACTACACATATTCTGAGATAAGAACATTGGCCTACAAGCTTAGAGCCATACTTAAAACACCAGTGTCAGATACATCGCATCTAAGTGAGACACCCCTATATTCTATTCAACAATATCCAATGCCTTAAAATCTTACTCTTTAACCCCTTCACTGCGGCGGCTATTCCGCTGCAGTGCTAAGGGGGCGGGGCGGAAGAGTGGCGGGCGCATGCTGGTGACGGAACCGCTCCGTCACCAGCTGCGGTTGCTCTGTGCTCATGACGGAGCGGTTCCATCATGGCCCCGCTCGCTCAATAGAACGTTCAGCGCAGGCGCGGAATCCGCGCAGGCGTGGATTGAGCGGGCCGTGACGGAACCGCTCCGTCATCAGCACAGCATGACCGCGGCTGATGACGGAGTGGTTCCGTCATCAGCAGGGGAGGGGTTAACACAGGCAGGTGCGCAGATATCCACTGGTGGATAATCGATTGACAACAAAAGCTTTGGACTAATTCACAGATGTTTTGCACAAGGCTTTGGCTTTAAATCATAACCTACTTTGAAAAATAACTCTGCAAACCAATCAGGTGTGCTCAGCCTTTACCTTGTTTAACATGGAGTACTAATTGCATCCTAAAATGTCGTTTTAGATTTGTTAATGGTGCTCTATATCACGTTCAACGTGCACAACCAAATTTGCCTTCAGGGCATATGCTATTCCCACTATGCACTCACACATGTTCACACAGTAACTCCATATTGTATAGGACTATGGGGTTATCAGTGGCCATTTGAGATGTCATTAGTGAAGTCATCAGTGATGTCAATTAACATGTCACTAGTGATGCAATATGCGAGTTCATAAGCAGTGCATGGAAGGAGTGTAAATGATAGTTAGTTCAGTAAACTATAGTTTGTGAATTCATGTTTTTTAAACATTTTCACGTCAACTTAACACCCACTATAATGCCATTTTAACCTTTTTTTTTCAGTGAGCATATATGTATTACTCTGGCAGCGGTAGCATCACTGTAGTTCTAGTTAGTTCCGACTGTTCATAGAAAGGCATTTATTTATTTAATAACTTGGGAGTCGTTTGGCAAATCTGCACAAAACGTCCCCATAATAAAGCTCACTCACTTCAACTCTTTCAATGAAAATGTTAAGTAGATCTGTCAAAGAAAATACAACATTAAAGGAGGGTCCTAGGGCTAGATTAACGACCCAGCAGACACGTGCCCTGTTAACACTATACAAACAAAAGAAGTATCTGGGGGTCAGAGGTAGACTACAAACCTACTGTGAGAACATAAGGACGAAGTGTTGTGAAATAAACAAAATAGTGTGACTATGTGTCATGCTGCACTCAAATTCTCAAATTTTGAAAAAAGTGCCCATCCGCTCCCGCCCGGTACTGCTCTACATCATTTGGGCTCTCCTTACCGAGGAGAAGGTGCAGTATGTCTATCAGTGTAGTGTTGATAGAACAACAACTTCGGAACAATCCAAAAGTTGTCTTTGTTGCATCCCATGATACCGGAGGTTTGCAGATAGGGAGTGCATCCTAAAGCTTCGAGCATTGTGGAACTGTATGTTAATACCCGGCTGCTCTGCCGGGGGGATTGCACCACCGCAGGAAGTTACAGCGGCCCGGCGGGCCCTTGATAAGGAGCCTGGTTATCGGCCATTCTGCTGGGCGTTCACTGGTGTGCAACAGAGGCTTCAATGCATGAGAAGCCCACTAATGTCAATATTGATTTTAAGTAATTTTGAGATGACAGCGTGAGTCTTTATTACGAACTCTGGTGTTATAGAGACTACGTATCCCAGATGGTCTTTGTTGCAGCCCATGATACCGGAGGTTTGCAGATGGGGAGTGCATCCTAAAGCTTGGAGCATTGTGGAACTATATGTATGTATATATATATATATATATATATATATATATATATATATCATCACAGGTAGCCCATTTGAAGCAGATCCACACGGAGTTAAATAGGCACATTTCTTTATTTTGCAACCATTTCACAGCTCGCATCCCAAGCTGCTCCGAAAACCACCTTCTTACATATGAGCCTGACGCGTTTCAGGAATTGTCCTTTCATCAGAGGCAAGGTTCGAAGGTTCTGAAAAACAGTCTCTGGTCGTACACCTCTTCAAATACAAATCACCTGCCTCTGCAGGCAGGCAGGCTTTAATATCACGAGTGCATACTGCCTCATCATTGCCAAGCAGGAGCCATTGAAGAAGGGATAGACTCCCGAAACCGGTCTGGCTGTACACGAACAGATGGTGACTGTTCTCTCTGCTTCTCCTGTTTCAGCTGCTCCTTAAAGAAATGGATCCAAATGTTACCATTCTTGTGGCTTCTTCCACTGAGGGCTAAATTCTTTGTTTAAATATATATATATATATATATATATATATATATATATATATATATATATATATATATATATACATATACACTCACACACACACAAACACTACTGCCAGTCGCCAGTAGGTATAGTTAGGATCATGATTCCATAGAAATGACTTGCCTCTATCTTTGGCGGCGTTTGACTAATTTTCATGAAATCATGAATAGTGAGACTTGCTGTGCTTGGAAAGTTTAGGGGTGATCCGCCAAGTGGGGACCGAGAGAACGGGCAGGGGTGTCATAAAAACTGTGTTGCCAATGTTCGTGCGCGATTGTTAAAGGTCGTTGGCGCTTAGGTAAATTCAGACCAATGGTCACTAAAACCGAATCATTCAGAAACTGTACAGCTCAGCGAGCTGAAATAAGATCCCTAAAGATGGCGCTTGAAAATGCTGATCGCGAATTCCCCACAGTAATAGTGTGCGATTCGCATTACTGCGTCCAGTCTTACAATAAGAAATGAAATGAAAAATTGCATTTGTATAGCGCATAACCGCCCTGGGGCCTCGCAGCGCTTGGAGACTCGGAGCATGCAGACTCGGATTCAAAACGGTTACAAAGATGACACAGGTGCCACAATAAAGCATAAAAAGCTTTGGGAACAAGTAGTTCTTTTGCAGAAAGAACTACAAAAGACTCACGTGATACATACACTGAGTCATCGACGTGATGGCGTTCACGTTGCAGGGAATTCATTGGCTGATAGAGCCACAGCGGCGGCTGGTCAACTGGCTTCCGTAGCCACTATAAAGCGTTCAGAAAAACAAATAGATGGAGAAACCATGCTTGCAGTAAAAGCATCATTAAAAGACGACTATGCAGCATTACCTCTCAACTATCCACTCAATAATACATACATAATTGATGCGAACTCAGTTCCGTTTGCTCGAATCCCTGGAGTGGGGGGTAGGGTAATTCCAAACATGAACCGGAGTATCTTCTTGATACAAGAAGCACACATGGGATTGGGTCTGAGGCACCAAGAGATCCTGAAATCTCTGATAGAATTACAATCACAATACTGGTGGCCGGGAATGAGCGTAGAAATTTACAATTTTGCAATAAATTGTGAGGACTGCAACAGAGATCGCAGTTGTGAACCGGACCAGGCTATCTATGCGCAGACGTCCGACCGGACAAATGCGGTCCCATAATTATTAAGACTAGATTCACTAAAGATGTGGCCCCAGCGCACGGCTGACGCCAGAACTGTTATAAAAGATGTGCGAGTCTTTATCGGCACATACGCAATTGGCATGCTACATTCTGATCAAGGTCCCGCGTTTAGCTCTCGAGCTTACAAAGAGGCCATGACCAGCATGGGCATTGCATTGCGGTACTCCTCTCCCTTCCATCCTGAGGGAAATGCGGTTGTGGAAAGAAAAACCGTGACATAAAGCAATCTATAACAGCGAGGGTATTAGGTTTGGGTGATGGGTAGGTCAAACATCTAACAAATGTCCAACGTAGTCTTAACAATCTGCCAAGAAATTCTCTAAAGGGTTTCACTCCATACGAACTATTGTTCGGCACTAGTATGAGAATCCAGGACTTAGATTGTCATACTTCAGTGGTGGAAGAAAAAACCTTTGATATCAAACATCGTTTGGCTGGTCAGAGAAAAGATCGCAGTGTAGAAGGAATTTGGGCCTTCTTACAGAAAAGCAGTACCTGTCTTAGCTGTCAGCGGAACAAGATCAGTGGTACTACCGCGACTTGCTGGTAAAAAGGAAAACAGAGTTGTTTCCATCGACCTGGTGAAACCACAATCATGTGGCCAATAATAAGTAGTAGGCCCAGTGGACTCCCAAGAAATAGCAGAAGACCAAATCTTGCTACAATCCAAGAGGTTCAAACTGAAAGACTAATCACTTTCGATAAACCATCAGTGAATAAACAAGCACTGGCGTTGCCAATAGGTCTCGCAGTAGGAAAGTTTGAGCTATTGGTTGTGTAAATGACAAAGCCCTTTATGTATTCTAAATGATAACAACAGTGAAAGGCATTGTTATTTGCCATTGTAATAGTTCCACCTGTCGTACTGCGCGATCTATTGGCAACGTGAGTGTTGTTCGTGTGTGAGTGGCGTTGTGTGTGTGAGTGGCGTTGCGTGTGTGAGTGGCGTTGCGTGTGTGGCGTTGCGTGTGTGAGTGGCGTTGCGTGTGTGAGTGGCGTTGCGTGTGTGAGTGGCATTGCGTGTGTGAGTGGCGTTGCGTGTGTGAGAGGTGTTGCCTGTGTGTGAGGCGTTGGCTGTGTGATTTGTGTTGCCTGTGTGAGTGGCGTTGGCAGTGTGAGTGGCGTTGGCAGTGTGAGTGGCGTTGCATGTGGCAGTGGCGTTGCATGTGTGCGTAGTTGAGTGGCGTTGCATAGTTGAGTGGCGTTGCATAGTTGAGTGGTGTTGCGTTGTTTAGTGGCGTTGCATGTGTGAGTGGTGTTGCATGTGTGAGTGGCGTTGCATGTGTGAGTGTCGTTGCGTAGTTGAGTGTCGTTGCGTAGTTGAGTGTCGTTGCGTAGTTGAGTGTCGTTGCGTAGTTGAGTGTCGTTGCGTAGTTGAGTGTCGTTGCGTAGTTGAGTGGTGTTGCGTTGTTTAGTGGCGTTGCATGTGTGAGTGGTGTTGCATGTGTGAGTGGCGTTGCGTAGTTGAGTGTCGTTGCATAGTTGAGTGGCGTTGCATAGTTGAGTGGCGTTGCATAGTTGAGTGGCGTTGCATAGTTGAGTGGCATTGCGTAGTTGAGTGGCGTTGCGTAGTTGAGTGGCGTTGCGTAGTTGAGTGGCGTTGCGTAGTTGAGTGTCTTTTAGTAGATGAGTGGCGTTGCGTAGATGAGGGTGAGGTGTTGAGGGTGAGTAAGGATGAGTGAGAGTGAGGGTGAGTGAGGTGTTGAGGGTGAGTGAGGAGTTGAGGGTGAGTGAGGTGTTGAGGGTGAGTGATGGTGAGGTGTTGAGGGTGAGGTGTTGAGGGTGATTGAGGTGTTGAGGGTGAGTGCGGGTGAGGAGTTGAGGTGGAGGCGTTGAGTGTGAGTGAGGGTGAGTGTGAGGTATTGTCATTGAGTGTGAGTGAGTGTGAGTGAGGGGGTGTGAGGGTGATGGGGGGTGATGGTGAGGGTGTGTGAGCGTGAGGGTGTGTGAGTCTGAGTGTGAGTTATTGTCATTGAGTGTGTGTGAGTGTGAGTGAGGGGGTGTGAGTGTGTGAGTGTGAGGGTGAGGAGTTGAGGGTGAGTGCGTGTGAGGGTGACTGTGGAGTTGAGGGTGAGTGAGGTGTTGAGGGTGAGTGAGGTGTTGAGGGTGAGTGAGGTGTTGAGGGTGATTGAGGGGTTGAGGGTGATTGAGGGGTTGAGGGTGATTGAGGGGTTGAGGGTGAGTGAGAGTGAGTGAGCATGAGGGTGAGTGTGAGTTTGGGTGAGGTGTTGAGGGTGGGTGAGGCGTTGAGGGTGAGTGAGGATGAGTGAGGGTGAGTGAGGAGTGAGTGTGAGTTAGGGTGAGGGGTTGAGGGTGGGTGAGGGTGAGGGGTTGAGGGTGAGTGAGGATGAGTGAGGATGAGTGAGGATGAGTGAGGATGAGTGAGGATGAGTGAGGATGAGTGAGGATGAGTGAGGGTGAGTGAGGGTGAGTGAGGGCGAGTGAGGGTGAGTGAGGGTGAGTGAGGGCGAGTGAGGGTGAGTGAGGGTGAGTGAGGGTGAGTGAGGGGTTGAGGGTGAGTGAGGGTGAGTGAGTGAGGGGGAGGGGGAGGACCCAGGACCTAATTGGGACACAGACTGGCATTTCTGCTCCAGACGACTAAGAAGCGGCCACAGAGAGCCAAACGATAAAAGCACAACTAACGAGAGGCTGAAATTCTACTTGAATATTCTGCCCGCGTTGCCTTGTTCCTTTTGAAAAGGAGATACCAACGCTGAGCGCTGAGATACAGCGTGGCACTTCCTAGCATTTTCGTGGACCTCAGTCGCGTATTCTGCAGATGCGTACAGAAAATGCTCGTCTATAGATCCCAACATGGGAGTAGAAAACGGAACATGGGGACTGAACCACCACCACAACGGACACGACCATCTGTCGGGCCAACCCGAACCGTTTGCTGCAAATGGCGGCATGTGCGCTGCAAAACAAGGGGGTGGGGGGCTGCAGCGCACAGCCCACCCCTCCAAAGCAATCGACAGAAGAAGCATGGCGTCCTTTTCTGACCCAGGTGCACGCGAGAAAAGGGCGCGCGTGCAAAACGAAAGCAGACGCCTTTCACGATGTTGATAAACACGATTGATTTTTGCCATGCATGAAAAACCATGAATGGAGGGAGAGGGAGCCAGCGAGCAGCCAGCCAGGCGGTGGAAGCGGTGCGAGCACTCGGACAGGAGAAACGCGACGTGCACCAGAAACAAAAAACGCCGGATGGGGGCGGGAAAGCCTGGTGGGAGGCGTGGAGAGAAGCCTGATGCGAGAGGCTGAAATTCTACTTGAATATTCTGCCCGCGTTGCCTTGTTCCTTTTGAAAAGGAGATACCAACGCTGAGCGCTGAGATACAGCGTGGCACTTCCTAGCATTTTCGTGGACCTCAGTCGCGTATTCTGCAGATGCGTACAGAAAATGCTCGTCTATAGATCCCAACATGGGAGTAGAAAACGGAACATGGGGACTGAACCACCACCACAACGGACACGACCATCTGTCGGGCCAACCCGAACCGTTTGCTGCAAATGGCGGCATGTGCGCTGCAAAACAAGGGGGTGGGGGCTGCAGCGCACAGCCCACCCCTCCAAAGCAATCGACAGAAGAAGCATGGCGTCCTTTTCTGACCCAGGTGCACGCGAGAAAAGGGCGCGCGTGCAAAACGAAAGCAGACGCCTTTCACGATGTTGATAAACACGATTGATTTTTGCCATGCATGAAAAACCATGAATGGAGGGAGAGGGAGCCAGCGAGCAGCCAGCCAGGCGGTGGAAGCGGTGCGAGCACTCGGACAGGAGAAACGCGACGTGCACCAGAAACAAAAAAATGAAACGCCGGATGGGGGCGGGAAAGCCTGGTGGGAGGCGTGAATGCGCGAGGGGAGGCAGGCGGATTGGGAGAGAAGCCTGATGGGGGCGGGAGAGCCTGGTGGGTGGGCGTGAATGAGGGGAGGACTGGGCTGGGCTTGCATGCGGATTGGGAGAGAAGCCTGATGGGGGCGGGAGAGCCTGGTGGGTGGGCGTGAATGAGGGGAGGACTGGGCTGGGCTTGCATGCGGATTGGGAGAGAAGCCTGATGGGGGCGGGAGAGCCTGGTGGGTGGGCGTGAATGAGGGGAGGACTGGGCTGGGCTTGCATGCGATGCGCGTGCATGTTGACGGGCACTGCATGAAAACCGCGGGCTGAAAGCCCTTTGGTTTGAAGAGAAAATAGCCGACTTGAATTCTCCCCATTTCCCATTCCTGCGGAATGGTAAAGGCTCGACCTAAAAAGGACTATGCAAGAAATCAATGGAACTTGTGCCTGTTGAAACCCAAATTGCAACAGTTCATGAAGAAACACCAGTCTACAACGATGTAGCCTCGGACTATACAATGTAACAAAAGATAATGCAAAGATCAATGGAAATCCGGAAGCAATCCCACCAATTGACAGAACTTCATCTGGCTACTTTATCAACTTTGATTACTTTTCCTATGATCCTAGTGAACATGGAGACAAGCCAGCAACAAAAACTTTCAAAATGAAAATTACAGAACTTTTTCATCAACTCAAAGAAACATATCTGATTTCCCCTTGGATTGAACTATGGATTGTGTTAGGTGTACTTATCCTTCTACTTTGGCTAATCCTAGTTTTAATTTTGGGTACATTTATTACAGTACAATGGACACAGCAAGTCAGAACATCAACTTGGTCCTGAAACCACACAGATCCTCTCACATAGATAAAAGAGAACTATCATCAGTGAACATCACAGCAAAGCCTATACCTGGTGGTATAGCATGGGACAGAACTGACTATGGCCCGGTAGAGCTCTTGAAGTATCCACACCAATTCAAGATTTCATTAAGTGACTTTATGACACCAAGTTCTTTTTCTGATGATTGGGACTTTGAAAACATTAATAATATGATGTCAGATTTAGAAATGTCAGCAAAATTTACAGAACATGATTATTTACAGGGCTCATCGAATTATGAAGAGATGTACTGTTATAACCACTATGGTCATCATTATCTACATAAGTCGTCGAATCCTAGAAATGTTTTTATGTATAATCAGTGGGAACATTGTCCAACTCCGCCAATAGGCAGTTCGAAAACGATTTATGAAAAATTCCCATACTTTTCAGGGTTCAATCACACCGATCCAGAAATGTTTTATTTCAAGATGTTAAATAAGAAAGGAATGAAAAGCATGCTGACAAATACTAAATTGATTTTATTCTGAAAAATGTTATGACAAAATCTCAACATTTGGTTTTGAGTTTTGGAAAAACAACATTGAAACAAAAACCATCTGGGGAACAAAAGAATGGCAGGTACAAGGTCTAGAAGCATTATTCAGAGCCTGCATGATCCCAGAAGAAATTATGTTCCTGAATGACACAATTCAGCAAACAACCTGTCTTGGCTTGGCTAAGATAAAAGATTTAAATATCCCGACTATACCAAAACCAATGCCTGATAGAAACACCACTACAGATGAGGGGTTAGACGTGTCCTATATTTTAAAACAAAACAGAACAGATCCTGACTGGGAAAAATGGTTGATCTGGCCCATAGACACAAATAACTGTCAAAATAGATTCCTGAACAAAATACAGGGGTTCAAACAGAACAGGCCAGACCCTAGATACTCCCAGAGACAACATCCAGGGATAGTAACAACATTTAGGGCCCGATGTAGGTCCCCAAATACCGACCGGTATTTGGTGATTGAGATGTAGGGGGCTATATTTTACAGAATCAGTAAATTTACCGATTAGGTAAATTTACCGATTCTGTAAAATACCGAATCGGTAATTTTACCGATTCGGAAAATTCCTGATGTAGGTAGCACTGTTTCCAGTGCTACAAGCCTTTCAGATTCGGTATTTTACCACCCATTCCAATTGGGTGGTAAAATACAGAATCCAGGTGTGCATGCACATGTGTGCATGCACACCTATGCCATGTGACAGACAGACATGCCCTATCTATAAAGGTTTTTTCCTAAATACACCAAATCACAAAACAAGCATTTACAATGCAATGGTTTCGCCTTTGGAAAAGTTAGAGCTATTGGCATTGTAAATGACAAAAGTTGTATTTATGTGTTGGTTTTGAAAACAGGTTAATAAATGGAATTGTCATTTACATTGCCATTAGCTTAATCTCTTGCAAATGTGAGACCTATTGTACCCTACGGACTCAGCAGACAGCAATTACTACCACACACACACACACCCAGACACACCCAGAGCCACACACACACACACCCATAGCCAGCAACACACACCCAGAGCCAGCCAGCCACACACACACACACACACCCAGAGCCACACACACACACACACCCAGAGTCACACACACACACACACCCAGAGCCACACACACACACCCAGAGCCACACACACACCCAGAGCCACACACACACACACACACACACAGAGCCACACACACACACCCAGAGCCACACACACACACCCAGAGCCACACACACACACCCAGAGCCACACACACCCACCCAGAGCCACACACACACTCAGGAGAGCAAGCAGAGCGAGGGGGCAGGGAAGCAAGCCCAGCGAGGGGGCAGGAAAGCGAGCACAGCCAGGGGGCAGGGAAGCAAGCACAGCCAGGGGGCAGGGAAGCAAGCACAGCCAGGGGGCAGGGAAGCAAGCACAGCCAGACGGAAGCAAAGGTAGCGCACTAGTCGATCTAGCCTCCTCTCCCTATTTAACATTGAGGGAGGCGCGGATGCGCGCAGCGGCACCCTGACTAAGAGGGTGAGTCGCTTTTGGGAATAGCGAGCATCTAATGTATATCTAAAACTGTCGGAGGCTATTTTTAGATATCAATTGATTGTAGAATCATTTTAAAATATCATTGATCATTGTTTGTGTTTTCCGCCGTAACAATTGATTGTATGATTTCTTTTTAAAAACTGCACTGTCCACAATAGTCACTGACTTCACTAGTGATTTACTGGTAACCCTGCCCGACCCCGGTCCGCCGCGGCGTATGCCGTTTGTTGCGGAGGGTCATTTTGGCAGCACACTCCCTTCCGCTTACCCAGACGGAAGCAAAGGTAGCGCACTAGTCGATCTGGCCTCCTCTCCCTATTTAACATCGAGGGAGGCGCGACGTGCACAGTGGCACCCTGACTAAGAGGGTGAGTCGCTTTTGGGAATAGCGAGCATCTAATGTATATCTAAAACTGTCGGAGGCTATTTTTAGATATCAATTGATTGTAGAATCATTTTAAAATATTATTGATCATTGTTTGTATTTTCCGCCATAACAATTGATTGTATGATTTCTTTTTAAAAACTGCACTGTCCACAATAGTCACTGGCTTCACTAGTGATTTACTGGTAACCCTGCCCGACCCCGGTCCGCCACGGCGTATGCCGTTTGTTGCGGAGGGTCATTTTGGCAGCACACTCACTTCCGCTTACCCAGACGGAAGCAAAGGTAGCGCACTAGTCGATCTGGCCTCCTCTCCCTATTTAACATCGAGGGAGGCGCGGACGCGCGCAGCGGCACCCTGACTAAGAGGGTGAGTCGCTTTTGGGAATAGCGAGCATCTAATGTATATCTAAAACTGTCGAAGGCTATTTTTAGATATCAATTGATTGTAGAATCATTTTAAAATATCATTGATCATTGTTTGTATTTTCCGCCGTAACAATTGATTGTATGATTTCTTTTTAAAAACTGCACTGTCCACAATAGTCACTGACTTTACTAGTGATTTACTGGTAACCCTGCCCGACCCCGGTCCGCCGCGGCGTATGCCGCTTGTTGTGGAGGATCATTTTGGCAGCACACTCACTTCCGCTTACCCAGACGGAAGCAAAGGTAGCGCACTAGTCGATCTGGCCTCCTCTCCCTATTTAACATCGAGGGAGGCGCGGACACGCGCAGCGGCACCCTGACTAAGAGGGTGAGTCGCTTTTGGGAATAGCGAGCATCTAATGTATATCTAAAACTGTCGGAGGCTATTTTTAGATATCAATTGATTGTAGAATCATTTTAAAATATCATTGATCATTGTTTGTATTTTCCGCCGTAACAATTGATTGTATGATTTCTTTTTAAAAACTGCACTGTCCACAATAGTCACTGACTTCACTAGTGATTTACTGGTAACCCTGCCCGACCCCGGTCCGCCACGGCGTATGCCGTTTGTTGCGGAGGGTCATTTTGGCAGCAAACTCACTTCCGCTTACCCAGACGGAAGCAAAGGTAGCGCACTAGTCGATCTGGCCTCCTCTCCCTATATGTTAATTCTGGTCCTTCTACTGTACCCTTAGCTCTGAGAATGGTTACACCTACTCCACCTCATATCAGGTATGAACGAAAAGATTTGTTAGATTTAAACTGCCTCCCTTCTAAAGTATCAGAAGAACTACTAACCGATCTTAGGAAGGCCCCCTGCGCCTGCATCAAGATAGATGATGCACAAACCAAACTCACTAGCCCCCCACAGGGAAAATACACAGCCATATATTTCAATGCCAGATCCATCCCAAGACATGCTCTTGAGATATGGAGTCTCCTTAACTTTGAAGAACCAGATCTATGTTTTATATCTGAAACATGGCTACACGAGCACGCTATCCCTGATCTTCATACAGCCTTTCCCCAGCAGTATTCTATGATTAGACGTGATAGAACAGGGGGAAAAGGTGGTGGAGTACTCATAGCAGCCAAGGAGAATATGAATGTTCAAATCATAGAAAGCCCTGTGGTAAATGATTCAGAAATCATAATTTTCAAAGGGAATAGGCTAGGAAAAGAAGTCATATGGAAAGGGGCATTATTATACCGTCCCCCTGGGAATAAAGGAGACTTTGCTAACATCCTATTAGAAACCATAGCCCCTCACGCACTGACAGCAGACTATTTTTTACTATTAGGTGATTTTAACTATCACGCCGACGACCCGTCCAACACCGATACAGAAAAATTAATCTCTGCTATGAACACCCTCAATTTGAGACAAAAGATTACTGGCCCTACCCATCAAGCTGGTCATACGCTTGATCTCCTATTTACCAACTCCCCTAATATCTCGCTAACCACTCCTACTCCACTATTATGGACCGACCATTTTCTTGTGAAATTCTTTATAAGTAGCTACAGACCAGAAATCGCAAGAAATAAAAATCAAAAATCATGTAGAAACATGAAAAAAATAACTTTAGCTGCCTTTTCTGATAATTTTGCGACAGACCCAAAAAATGTAAATGAAAATGTCAATCTTAGAGCTATGTATCTGGAATCCGCTGTCTACAAGACACTGGACAAGATAGCCCCTTTTCGAAAGGTGTACTGTAGGGAGAAAATTTCGCCCTGGTTTACTGACCAACTAAAACATCTCAAAACCTTAACAAGGAATGCCGAAAAAACCTGGCGTAAACATAAAGACCCTAATAATCATAAAATCTATCAAACCCTACATACCAAATATATGAGGGAAATAAAATCAGCGAAAAGAACACACATAGCTGAACGAATAAACAAAGCCGAGAATTCGTCCAAGGAGCTCCACCACATCCTAAAGGAATTCACTTCCTTTAAAAGTCCGCAAGAAACGCCAAAAACAAATGAATGGACGGAAGACCTTTCTACGTTTCTAGACGACAAAATTATAAAAATATGTAAATTCTTTGAAATAGAGAATACATCCCTCCAAGACCTGGAATAGGAGCTACACGCGAATCAAGCTGTACACACAAAGGATTCATCCCCGAGCTGGTCCACTTTCGATCTGTTGGATAACGAAAAAACTATGCTATTAGGATGCAAAATCAAATCAGGCTCCCCTAGTGATCAGTTAACCTCAAAACTATTTGCCATTCTTGTCCCAGTGTTAGTAGACCCTCTTTCCTGCCTCTTAAATACATCCCTGACAGAAGCGGAATTTCCTAAAATTTGGAAGGCAGCAAGAGTTAAACCCATATTAAAAAAACCCGGTGCTGATGCAAACACTTTCTCAAATGACAGCCCCATCTCCCTGCTGCCATATCCAGGGAAGGTACTGGAGGCATTTGTAAATGAACAACTGGTAAACTATCTTGAGAAGAACAACCTACTAGACTCCTCGCAGTCGGGCTTCCGCGCTGCCCACAGCACGGAAACAGCCCTGATCGAGGTTGCCAACAACATCAGACTTGCTCTGGACAGACGTCAATCTTGCATTCTGGTGCTTTTGGATCTGTCGGCTGCCTTTGACACCATATCCCACCAGATCTTGATCAGAAGACTGTGGGAGTGTGGTATCAAAGGGCAGGTTTTAAAATGGTTTATCAGTTATCTGTCAAATCGAACAACTACACTGCAAATAGGCGAGACCCTGGCCAGTACTCGGCCTGTCACAAGAGGCGTGCCTCAGGGCTCTATTCTCAGCCCCTCGCTTTTTAACGTTTATATGGCTCCCCTGGCCAAACTGATCAGGGCATACGGATTTGACGTGTTATCATATGCGGATGACACGCAAATACTGGTCACCCTCGGCCCTGATGTAAATGACACCAAAAAGCGTTTTAAAATGTACTTGACAGAGGTAAAAAACTGGACGAGTCTAAATCATCTCCAGCTGAATGGCACCAAATCTGAAATTATGACATTTGGGCGAGCAAGCGAACATTGGACCCATGACTGGTGGCCCCCGGAAATGGGGGAGTGCCCCGTCCCAAAAGAATCAGTCCGTAACCTAGGATTCCGCATGGACAACAAATTATCCATGAAGGACCATGTAAATCATACTGTAGGCACCTGCTTCGGAATCATGCGGAGTCTACGTAAGGTCTTCAAATGGTTACCAACAGAAGCCTTATAGTAAATAGGCTAGACTATGGTAACTCTCTTCTCCTTGCCATAAATGAGTGCCATATCAGGAAAGTGCAAGTTGTACAAAATACAGCTGCTCGTCTGATTCTGGGTTTACCCAGACGATCCCCCTCTCTGCCATGCCTAAAAAGCCTACACTGGCTCCCTGTTAAACAAGCATTGGAAATGCAATAGGTCTCGCATTAGGAGAGTTTGAGCTATTGGTATTGTAAATGACACTTTTTTTATTTATGTGTTGGTTTTGAAAGTAGCAAAATTAATAGCTTTGTCAGTTACAATGTCAATAGTTTTAACTTTCGCAAATGTGACACCTATAGCATTTGTAATGCAATGTGTGTTGTATTTACGTGACTTAGATGTATTGATATTACAAATAACAATGGCTTTTAATTTTGTAAATAATTAATACTTAAATAAAAGTTATTGTAATTTATAATGGCAATAGCTTAAACGTTTGTAAATAACTTTTGTGAAGATTATGTTCAGTGTATTTTATTGTGACGAAAATCCAAGAACATTGCATTTGCACCTAAACACACACAGAGCCACACACATATAGATGTGGTGGTGGTGGATCTGGGGGATATGGTGGTGGTGGATGTGGTGGTGGATGTGGTGGTGGTGATGGTGGATGTGGGGGTGGATGTGGGGGTGGATGTGGTGGTGGATGTGGTGATGTGGTGGTGGTTGTGGATGTGGTGAAAGTGGCGGTGGATGTGGTGAAAGTGGTGGTGGATGTGGTGAAAGTGGTGGTGGATGTGGTGGTGGAAGTGATGGTGGTGGGTATGGTGGATGTGGTGGTGGTGGATGCGGAGGTGGATGAGGTGGTGGATGTGGTGGTGGAAGTGGTGGTGGTGGATGCGGTGGAAGTGGTGGATATGGTGGAAGTGGTGGATGCGGTGGAAGTGGTGGGTGGATGTGGTGGTGGATGCGGTGGATGTGGTGGATGCGGTGGATGTGATGGATGTGGTGGTGGTGGATGCGATGGTGGTGGAAGTGGTGGTGGATGTGGTGGTGGTGGATGCGGTGGTGGTGGAAGTAGTGGTGGATGTGGTGGTGGTGGTGGATGTGGTGGTGGTGGTGGTGGATGTGGCGGTGGTGGTGGTGGATGTGGCGGTGGTGGATGTGGTGGTGGTGGATGTGGTGGTGGTGGATGTGGTGGTGGTGGATGTGGTGGTGGTGGATGTGGTGGTGGATGTCATGGTGGATGTGGAGGTGATGGTGGATGTGGTGGTGGTGGTGGTGGATGTGATGGTGGATGTGATGGTGGACGTGGTGGTGATGGTGGATGTGGTGGTGGATTCGGTGGATGCGGAGGTGGTGGTGGATGCGGTAGTGGTGGTAGTGGTGGATGGGGTGGTGGTTGTATTGAATGTGGTGGTGGATGTAGTGGTGGTGGTGGTGGTGGTGGATGCGGTGGTGGTGGATGTGGTGGTGGTGGATGTCATGGTGGATGTGGAGGTGATGGTGGATGTGGTGGTGGATATGATGGTGGATGTGGTGGTGATGGTGGATGTGGTGGTGGATGCGGTGGTGATGGATGCGGTGGATGTGGTGGTGGTGGTGGATGCGGTGGTGGTGGTGGGTGGGGTGGTGGTGGATGCGGTGGTGGTGGATGCGGTGGGGGTGGAAGTGGTGGTGGATGTGGTGGTGGTGGTGGATGTGGCGGTGGTGGATGTGATGGTGGTGGATGTGGTGAATGTGGTGGTGGATGTGGCGGTGGATGTCATGGTGGATGTGGAGGTGATGGTGGATGTGGTGGTGGATATGGTGGTGGTGGTGGATGGGGTTGTGGTTGTGGTGGATGTGGTGGTGGATGTAGTGGTGGTGGGAGTGGTGGTGGTGGATGCGGTGGTGGTGATGGATGCGGTGGTGTTGGATGCAGTGGTGGTGGTAGTGGTGGATGGGGTGGTGGTTGTAGTGGATGTGGTGGTGAATGTAGTGGTGGTGGGTGTGGTGGTGGTGGTGGATGCGGTGGTGGTGGTGGATGGGGTGGTGGTGGTTGTGGTGGTGGATGTAGTGGTGGTGGGTGTGGTGGTGGTGGTGGTGGATGTGTTGGTGATGGTGGATGTGGTGGTGGATGCAGTGGTGGTGGATGCGGTGGGTGTGGTGATGGTGGTGGTGGTGGTGGTGGATGGGGTGGTGGTTGTGGTGGATGTACCGCGTGGATGTGGTGGTGGTGGATGCGGTGGTGGTGGAAGTGGTGGTGGTGGATGCGGTGGTGGTGGAAGTGGTGGTGGATGTGGTGGTGGCGGTGGTGGATATGATGGTGGTGGATGTGGTGGTGGATGTGGCGGTGGATGTCATGGTGGATGTGGAGGTGATGGTGGATGTGGTGATGGATGTGGTGGTGGATGTGGTGGTGGATGTGATGGTGGATGTGATGGTGGATGTGGTGGTGATGGTGGATGTGGTGGTGATAGTGGATGTGGTGGTGTATGCGGTGGATGTGGTGGTGGATGCGGTGGATGCGGTGGTGGTGGTAGTGGTGGATGGGCTGGTGGTGGTAGTGGATATGGTGGTGGATGTAGTGGTGGTGGGTGTGGTGGTGGTGGTGGATGTTAGAAGAGTGTAACGTGTGAAATGAACAGGCAACGCTTTTCCTACTGCGACTTGTAGACTCGAATTTCGCATGATGAAGTATTTAGGTCAAATTTTCAAACACTTTACAGTACTACCGGTGGCTCTTCTAAAAACTAACGTTGTGCATTTTTTAACCATATCATTATCAAATCCAGTGTTGTTTGCTCCTATTAACAAATTACTTTGTCTTAAACTTTATAAATACAAAATAAGCTGCTATGGTTGCTTATGTGAAATGACCAAGATGGCCGCCGCATTGACTTCAAATTATACTTTTTTCGCTCCACTTTGGGCAAGATAATCATTGTATTTTGGCTTGCACATACATATAAACTTACTAACAATGTGTTAGTTTGAAAAAGAATGGTGGTAATGATTTTATATTGGGCATCCGGCTGTGGGTGCTCCAGCATGTATGAAACTGCTGCCGCCAGTCCTTCGTCAGTTTCCTTGGCTCAGTCGATTGCGACAGGCGTTGGACAGGGCAGCTACAGTTTGGGGGCCTTTCGTTTCCACGTGAGAAGAGACAGATCTAATCCCAAGACAAGCAGAGTATTCAGAAGGAAAACATGGGGGGCCAGGAGAAGAAAAAGGTAAGAAAGTCTGCATGGCGTTAGAAAAAGGTAATAAAAGGGGCACAAAAAGAGAAAGGGAAAGTGGTTGGAGTAACACAGTAAGATGAAAGAAGGGGTGTTTGAGAGCAATGGAAGTGTGTGTAATAGAGACAAGTAGGCACTCGAAAAATTGTGTGAAATCAAATAGGGATGAGTAGGTACTCTGGAAAATGAAAGCAAGTAGGATAAACATGGGCAGGAGACGACGAAGAAGTAAAATAGGGCTAATGGGTGCGAGCAGATGGATTCCCTGTTCAATTAAGTAAGTATGAACTGGAGCAACGAGTAGTAAACTTTGTGTCAAGGCAGTAATATAAACATGTTATTTGTATGCGTCTTCTCTGATAACAAGGTTGCAGAAACAGTGTCCCATGTGAGAATCTGAATAAAGTTATAATAAGCAATGATCAAGCAACCAACACGTGTTTCGCCACAGATTACTCTTAAAAGTCCATCGACACGGCGGGCAGGGGAGGGGGCGGAGCGGGGAGAGGGTTAATATTCCCAGATAATAAATATGTGTTTGATAACACTTGGGATTTCCATGCCTATGGATACAAACCAGCAAAGTGGCGTCAAAGATGACTGTCATGAAATTAGAAAATATAATTTTATAATTTAAAGTGCTTAGATTGAAGCATCATTAGTAAAGTGAAGCACCAAGATAAAGAGGTTGGGCTATATATTTAACAAGGGAAGAGAGAAGGAAAGGTGACAGAGAACTGCTGGAGGAGCAAAGAGGAGAAAAGAAATGCGACACGGCGGGCAGGGGACGGGGCGGAGCGGGTAAAAAAAAAAAACAAGACGGAGGGAAGGCAGATAAGGGGAGGGGGGAGGAGAAATGCGACACGGCGGGCAGGGGAGGGGGCGGAGCGGGGAGAGGGTGTGAAAGCAGCAGGGGCCTGTAGTGCGGCTGAGGGAACTTATGTGCACGCGCTTTTAAGCTCAATGCGCATGCGCATTGAGCTTAAAAGTCACGGGCACTGCAAGGAATCGCCACGATTCCTTGCAAGTTAGTTAAAGACTGGTTAAGCCCCCATAGTCTCACAAGCTCGATGCGCATGCGCATCGAATAGCGAGACCTAAAAAAGAGCCATTTTTAAAACCATGTGTTTGGTTCATAAACACATGTATGGCACAGGACCTAAATATTGGAATCAAAAACTGACATGGTACCAGCCTGGTCGACAACTGAGATCAAGTTCCAAGTCACAACTTACGCCGCTGAGAGTTCTAACTGTTAGAAACGGCGGACGCACCTTTTCCTTTATGGCGCCATCCCTATGGAACAAACTCCCCCTAAACATACGCACAACTACTGAACTCATGAGTTTTCGCAAAAAATTGAAAACATGGCTCTTCAGTTAAAATTCCATTCCAGACTCACCCACTTCTTTCTAGGACTGTCCGCATGCGCCATGAGACTCCCTCGGGATGTGATATGTTGCGCAATACAAATATCCAGACTAGACTAGACTAGGGCAGGGAAGAAAGCACAGCGAGGGAGCAGGGAAGCAAGCACAGCCATGTTTCCAGTGCTTGGCTATTCTGAACAAACCATTGGTATCCGGCCTGCCACTCAAACGAAAACAACTCCCAGAATACCTTAAATAGCTAAATGAAACCCCAGAAGTAGAAACATTATGTCCTGACTACACGAGAGCGGCTGCAATTGTAACTGCGAGGGACAAATACCACTGAACTGGGAAGAAGACGGCATACAACTATAGTGGAGGAATAACAACCTCGTACACTACTGCATACCACTGTGCTTTGGATCCAGGAACACCACAGGCCCAGGTTTGGACGCTACTTCAGAAATGCCACAGCACAGAGAGAATAACATTACCTAATGTACTTGTGTAATGTAGTTGGTGCTCATGTAAAGCACTCCAATACCTACTTTCGCGTTATTTAAAACTGCCCAAAAATAGAAGCGGACTTGAAGTCCTGGCAACGTGTTACAAATGCAGTTCATTAAAAAACGTTTTTTCTTGTTATTGAGGCCGCAGAAACAGCCAGTCTCGAGGAGCAGCTTCAAGCATGGGGAGTAACTGTGACGGTGAGTAAGCTGTTTTCTGGGCTAGTTCTTTAGCTGCTTACCGTGCCGCGCGAGCGGGGACGGTGCTTTGTGATAGGAGAATAAAGACTCTGCAATGAACAAAGGCTGGAAATCTATAAGAGCGGCATACGTGGCATTGTGTGAGGAGTTGGGCACGAGGTGACTGACTCGGTGAAGTCCGTGAAGGGAGCAGGACTTTGTGACCATTTGAGGATCAGAAAAGCGAACGCCATAAGTGGACTGACTGGGGTTGTAATAGAAGGCTTTCGGCACTACAAAGGGGAACCTACTCAACGGGGCATTGGGTTAAGGAGAAGTGGACTGCTCTATGAAGAAAGCGGGGTTGGGGAGTAGGTGAGACGAGGTTTTCAGACTGTGGGCTCCCTGGGGCAATTGTTTGACGTTATCGTTAGCGAGGGCGGGACGGAGAAGAGCTGCGGAGAGGAGAGCTGCGGGCAGAGGGAAGGGGGGCCACGCACGACAACAAAACGAGACCACAGGACACCCAGATGACAAAAACAAAGACAACAGACACGAAGAACAGTACACAGAGACGACAGGACACGGAAAAGACCTACAAAGTAAACAACCAGAAAACAAAGACAAGCCATGGACGTACAAAATGGCGCTTACCTGCTAGCAAATCAAGTAAACTGAAATCGCGCAACCCACCCTTGCAAAACACATGTCCAAAATGACCAAAACATGCAGAGAAAAAAAAAAACATCCGCCCACTGCCGCATGACGTTCTAAAAGGGGCGGAATGAGAACAAATCTATGGAACGCCCACGAATCTGCTCGGACAATAACGGACAGATCTCTCTTCCAATGGCTAGCCTCCATTTATGGAGATAGCCAATGGAAGAGACAGGCGGGACAAAGCCCCGTATTGCTAAACAAAAGATTTCGCCTGCGCGAACACTGCTGCGCAGTGGACGCCAGGCGAAACCTAAAGAGACCTTTCTGGATCAATATTTAGCTATCTGCCAAATTTAGAGTAATTCTGTTCAGCGCTTCAGGGTTGTACTGGTGTTCCAAATCCCTATGGGAAATTGCATGGGGAAAAATCAGTTTGGCCAGGAGCAGATAGCTAAAATGAAATAACCACTTGCAAAGCAAAAAATGGGTCTCGCATTCAGTTAGAGCTATAGGTGTTGTAAATGACAGTGTGTTTCGCCTATATATTTTTATTTGGAGTATGTTTGATATATGAATAAAGATATAACTACAGTGCTGAATAGAGGACTTAGAATGAAGAATTACCACTGGGACTAGAGAAGCAGCTGCATCATTGTGTAGAGGATTTAGAGTAGAAGCAGGTAGCAGCAATGTGTATAGTATTTAGAAAGAGGAATTACCCTCAGGACAAGAGAAGCAGTTAGTAACACGGTTTAGAGTAAGGATAAGGAGTTATTGACAGGATAAAGATGCAGCTGTAGCAGTGTGTAGAGCTTTTAGAATGAGGAATTTCTGATGAGAGCAGAGTAGCAGCTGCAGCATTGTTTCGAGGAGTAAGAATGAGGAATTACCGTTGGCACTAGAGAAGTAGCTAGCAACAGTGGCTAGAGGACTAAGAATGAGGAATTACCTCTGTGACTAGAGACGCAGTTGCAGTATTGGTTTAAGGATAAAAAATGGAGAATTACCATTGGGAACAGAGAAGCAGGTGCAGCAGTATGTAGAGGCATAAGAATGCAGTATTACCAACAGGACCAGAGAAGCAGTTAGTAGCAGTTGCTAGAGGAGTTAGAATGAGGAATTAACGATGGGACTGGAGAGGCAGCTACTAGCAGTGTGACTGTAGAGGATTAAAAATGTGGTATTACCATGTAGTATAATTATGCTAGGTGGTTTTGAATTGTGTGCTGGTGAATTCTGTGGTGTGGTGTTGTGTGTTATAGTAAATATGAAGTTATAATGAAGGAAGGTTATGTTTGAAGGAAGGATATAGAGAGGAATGTTGGAAGCGATGTTGGAAGAGATTAAAAGAAGATAGTATGTTAAGATGTGTTTGAGGGAAGCAGGTAGGGTGGAAGAGATAGCGGAAGAGACGAACAGGGAAGAATGAAAATGAAAGGAGTTTGTAAGAAAAAAGAAGGAATTAGTGAATGAAAAAGACAGATTATGAGAAGAAGCGAGTGAGCTGTGGGTGATGAAAGTAATATGGTGAAAACTACTGTGAAATATAGCACTGCTGCTGTGTCATTTTATTATTTTAATTTACCATGGAAGAGCAAAACAGCCAAAACAAAATGGAAGAAAGGCATAACCCGACTTTGCAAGGTACATCTGTAATTACAGAACTAAAGTAAGGCACTGTATTGGTTTTTTTTTAGGTCGAGCCTAGCAGCAGCGCACATGCACTGCTCGCTCTGCAAGGCCTGCTGTATTAGGGTATGCACTGGAAGCCCTGCCCACTATCCGTCCATATTTGTCATTGGCTTGTGTTTTTGTCCTTCATAAATGCTGGCTTCTGATTTGTAATTAGGCTTGTTAGTCCCTACTTGGTACTGGCTTGTCGGCATTTGTTACCGCCCATAACAACTGGACCTTTTACTTGGCTTGTTGCACTGACTGCATTATAAGTGGGTCAGCACTATTTTGTTTATTGACAGTATTGGGGACAATGGCAGTCCATTTTCTTATACACTTTTAAATTCTATGCCGAGCACGGCGCCCACTTTAGGTAAACCGCGCTCAGTTTAATTTTATTTTTTTTATAAACTTGAATGTTGAGCACAGCGCCCCGCTTCAGGTACACCGCTCTCTGTTTATTTATTTTTCATTTAATACTGAGCGCAGCGCCTGCTTCAGGGACTCTGCACTAGATTTCATTTTTTTTTTGGTGTGCTTTGTATTGCATTGTAAATGCTTGTTCTTTTATGTATTTTTTTTGTTGTCGTGGAGGAGAGACAAGCTGTCAGTATGCCAGCCGTTTGTAAATCGTTCACACCTCATTGTAGTTCATGCATGAAGGGTGTGAGAAGGAAGGTGTGAAAAAGGACTGAAGAATTTCTACTTATGTTGGAAATGGCGATGCATAGAGTTAAAGATCGCTATCGGGGCCTGCAAATGCGTCCTGCCTCTGACCATAAACATTCAGCCAATTGCTCTTAATCAGAGCCTGGGAAGAATACCACCAAGACGGTACCCCAAAAAAATCTTTTTTTACTCAAAAAAATCGTGTGCCAGTTTAGTAAAGAAAAGAAAGACACAAAGAAAGACACAAACTGAAACCTTTTTTATAATGTATTTAAACATTTCCCTAAAAACAACGGGTGTGTTTAAACTGTTTATTTAAAAACATTGCATGAATGGACAAAGTGTAAGGAGGAAAGCGAGTTGGTTCACTAGGCGATAAAGCCCCAGTATGAGTTGGCTTGAAAAAATAATAAACATTACTCACCTGGGTTTAAATGAGTGCGGTCGTGATCTAGACCACAATAAAAAGAAATGTGCCCTGATATAAAATCACCGCTGAAACTGGGTGCAAAGAAACATTAGTTTGGGGTGTAGAGAGCTCAGGAAAAGAACCTAACCGAGCCAACCCGACCACACACTCCATTAGCAGAAAAGGAAGAAAAAAGTCAAGTGATGTGGAGGTGGGATTGTGACCCCTATAATAAAGTTCCAAACGTTGGTAGAACCAAGTAAAAGAAAATACCAGGAGAACTGACAGGTGGGTTAAAAAGCATGTCAGGTCACTAGCCACTAGTGCCCCAATAAGATGTTCTAAGAAGTGAGGCACGTTTTAGGAAGACCTTGGTAGCCGAGCAATGGGAAACCCCAATTATTATCCTGCATACTGCAAAGACCCTTCTTTCCTGCGGAGCACATATTGCTGCATGCACACGATGTACCTTAGAGTAAAGTAGTCCGATATTATTTTGCAAAGATTCATCTATGGCTTAGGCTGCTTTGTAGCGCATACACTGTGAACTATTTCTTTTAGGCACTGAGGGCCCAAGTAGGTGCGAGGCTGCTGCTGCACTGATGGAGGAGAAGCTACGTTATTTATTTAAAGGCTGATTTAGCAGCAAACAAATCCTGGACGTACATACACGGAACAAAACGAGCAGCGAAAATGTCTGTCACACCGACACATTTAGTAAATATAAACACAGTAGCCAAAGCCCATTACTAAATGTTCATGTTTAAAAAAGAAACACGAAAAAAGCAGTGGTAGTGATTTTATCGACCTTAGAAGGATGAGAGAATAAGTGGACCTGCCGGGATTTGACCTGTGACCATGAGGTGGAACACAGGCGGTACAGTGAATGCATTAGTTCAGTAAACCGCCAGACCCGGCTTATGAGGATGGCAAACACAGTATGATTAGAGTGGTCAATAACAATTGGTATTTTATAAATGTGCAAATACAGAAAATATGGTGAAAACTACTGTGAGATATAGCGCTGCTTAGGCTTCTTTGAAGCGAATAGCAGATACGCTGTGAACTATTTCTTTTAGGCACTCAGGACCCAAGTAGGTGCAAGGCTGCTGCTGCACCACTGGAGAAGGAGATAAGGGCCAGATGTATCAAGCTAATTTGCGATCGCAAACGGTGAAATTAGCAGAATTTCATTATTTGCAATTGCAGAATCGTAGTGTGCAATGTATGGAAGAAAAAAACCCACTCGCAAAGTAAGAAGTCGCAAAAATGGAGTTCACTATTTTTGCAATTTCTAATTTTGCGGATATGAACTTTGCGAGTTCCAAATAGCGACTCACTATTTACGAAATTGCAGTTAAGAAATCCTTAAGAAATGTATGAAAAATCGCAAATAGCGCTTTCATTGAAAATCGCAATTTGCCACTAGCAAATTACCACCAACTCAAGTCAGGCGGTAACCAGGTTCAGCCTATTTAAACAGGCCCAGAGTGCCTCACAATCTTCCACAATGGCAGCCCTGTTTGTTTGCCATGATTCACTTCCTGTGCTCTCATGCCCACCACCAGGGGACCAAATTGTGGGGCTTTCCTGTGTTCTAATAAGCTTCCAGACCCTCCCCTTCATGGACATACTGACTTCCAGCCATTTGGATTCTACTTGCAAATTGCGATCCATTCCCAATCCATGCCGGGTTTTGTGGAACTAGAAACAACTAGGGCTGGCTCTGATCAGTAAGGCTGAGCCTGATAAACAAAACAACAGAGGAGAAATGCCAATACTGATGCTGTAATTCATATATCAATTTGTCATCCAAATAAAGATTTCTATTCAAAACTGGGAAATGCTATTTAATAGCTGTTTATTCTACAAAAAATATTGCAAGGTACATTGAATTGACCTTAGTACATAATGTCAAATATAAATTCGAATTATACATTTATAATTGCCATTATGTACTAAGGTCAATTCAAATAGAGTGTGCATTGCCCTGTTTCAGCAGACAGAAGACGAAATACATGATAAGTACAGGCTAGACTCAGCTACTATACTAGACCTGATAGATGACCTACATACAATACTGGAGCATCAGACCCGCAGGACCCAAGCCATTCCAACACATGTGCAGGTCCTGTGTTCACTGCACCTACTAGCATCAGGGAGTTACCAGAGGGTTTTAACTGACAGGGAATACTTGCGCTCCGCTACGTTTCTGACTGCCTGTACGGCTGAATAGTTATAAAATTTGAAAACAATTTCCTATGCACACACAATATCAATTCAAACACAAAGTAATGCAATCGTTAGTCCGGTCAGTATAATCCTAGAAATTATTTTCCACTTCTTCTTTATGTAGACCTATTCATAGGCCCTATTGTACGAACTATGGCAAGCTATATCCAAGATTCGAAACATATATTGAGTCTATTGGAAGACTTACAATGGCAACTTAATTTACTGCTAGCAACATTAGATGTAGTGTCTTTGTACACTAGTATAGAGATAGAAAAGGGTTTGACAGCAATCACTCGCTTACTCAGCAATAGACCTGCTACACAGTGGTTGCACAATGAAATGCTGATTGGAATGATGGAATTAATCCTAAAGAAAAATTTCTTTTTGTTTGACAACAAATGGTACAAACAAAACAAAGGGGTGGCAATGGGATCTAAATTCTCACCCTCGTTTGCCAACCTTTACATGGGCTGCCTTGAAACTGAATACATATGGGGTAGTGAGGGGTCTGGCTGGATTGATCGAATTGTTTATTGGGGTCGGTACATTGACGACTGTTTACTCATCTGGTCGGGCTCGACCAATGAATTGAATGAGTTCAAAGAGTATCTGAATAAGAACAAATATGGCATGCAGTTTACCATGGAACAAAGTGCTGAGAGGATACATTTTCTAGATATAGAACTGTATGTGGAGAATAACAAACTGAACAGTAGACTTTTCAGAAAGGACACTTCGTGTAATTCTATACTGCACGCATCCAGTAGTCATCCTAGACATCAAATCAGATCAATACCGTATGGTGAATACCTACGAGCCAGACGCACCTGCAGTAATGACCAAGATTTCAAAAATTGTGTTAAAGATATGGAACAAAGATTCAAGAATCGAGGTTATGACAACACCACATTGTCGAGAGCAGCCAAGAAAATAACGAAAGTCACAAGAACAGAAACACTCAGAGGTGGTCCAACAAACAAATCAGATAACACCTTAGTACGCATGATCACGGAATACAATGGAATGAACCAGACACTAAGGAAAACTCTCAATAAACACTGGGGGATCCTTAAACGAGACAATATTTTGTCACAAGAAATACCAGCTCGACCGTTGATTACATTCAGGAAAGGGAGGACTTTACGCACCAGGCTCAGTCCATCATTGCCGAGAACACCACAGAGTAATACATGGTTAACACCACACACCAAAGGTTTTTATAAATGTGGGTTGTGCAACATATGTAAATGGGCCCAACATAAAGTTAAAATGTTCAAAGGACCTAACAACCATTGTTATGAAATCAGGCAAAATATTAACTGTACTACGAGATATGTGGTCTATCTACTGGTGTGCAAATGTA
The DNA here is from genome assembly GCF_964263255.1 of Lissotriton vulgaris. Taxonomy (NCBI): domain Eukaryota; kingdom Metazoa; phylum Chordata; class Amphibia; order Caudata; family Salamandridae; genus Lissotriton; species Lissotriton vulgaris. The sequence continues at coordinate 1,820,079,368 of NC_141687.1, forward strand.
ACAAACAGTATGTGGGAAGCACCATCAGAGCCTTAAAAGAGCGAATTACAGAACACATAAGAGCTTTAAAAAATGGGGACCCACGATATCCTGCAGCGATCCATGCTTCACTTTGCCCAGCCCAAAACACTCATAAGGAGATTTCGTTCTTTGGGATTTAAGTGATAGAGCAAAACCCGAGAGGTGGAAACAGGGAACTTAGACTCCGTAGAGCGGAGGCATCATGGATAATGCATTTGGAATCAGTGAAACGGGGTCTTAATTGTGATTCTGAAATGCAATTTTTCTTGGGATAAATGCGTACTATGGCAAAATATGGCTGGTACTATGGTATTGCAATGTATCTAATCAACTGTAACATGTACTACGGGTTAATTATGATGACACTTAAGTGAGACAAAGGTCCACATGCATAAAGATGAATGAGCATGCATTACATGTCACTTAAGTTTGTCACTAAGAATGCACAATGTGTTGACATGAACTACAGAGACAGACCAAGGCAATAAATTACCTATAAATAAGATCATCCTTAACAAATCGGTCTGCATACTTGGGATACAATGGGGGTAATAATATAAAGAATTTGATAATTCATAGAACTTTTGTATTCCATTGTCTCCAACTTTCACATCTTCAATTTTCATACATACTAAACGTGTTTCATCACGGTTATGATCTACAACAGACGCTATTGTTTGTTGTTCAGCCTCTTGTCTTTTCTTTATAGCATACAAATCTTTTTCCATTTATGCAATAACATATCGTTTGATAATATTTTTTTCCTAAATCACGGCGTTTTTATAAACAATTTTGGGTTCTGACAAACTCGTTTTTACCGACTTCCGGGGGACTATTCTCCGTAAAACCGGAAGTAAACTGTTGCGTTCTAGTCTCCACCTACTGGTGAGGAGTGCCCCTTTAACACTCACGCGGCAAAACGTTCTCTTCCGTACTCGATCTACACCATTGCAGTGAGACGCCGGACTCGCGGCCGGGCGGAATAGGAGGTATTGGAATAGATGTTTCATATGTAATAGGATTCTGAGATTGTAGCAAGTAGCTATTGGATTATAAATACTGCAATTGGATAATTATAGGTCCAGGGATATTCGGACTGTGTATGGTGTAAACCCGAAGAACCACCATATTACAAGATCTATCTCGCTGAGACTGGGTTTTCAAAATAGTAAGCATACGAGCCCTTAAGGGTTTTTTTAAACAATTTATTGTGACATGGGATACAGCTAGAAGACCGTATTGTATAATATCTTTACACGTTCCTTGAGGAATTAATGAATATAACACAAGGATTGTTCCTGTTCCGCTCTTGCATATAAATACGGCGCATAGAACATGACAATTATTTTATAAAGGTGAGCAGTTCTTATTAAAGTTGAACCAGTAAAGGAGAAGAAGTAAGGTGGACTATATAAGGTTAAGACTATACTATAGAATATGTAATTCTGGATATCTTTTTTGCATAGAGTGTAAGAAGGATAGAGGTGAAATTGATTCTGGCAGGCATTGTGGTCGCAACTGTCAATGAAATAAACGAGATAGAAATGTACCGATATGGAAATTGATTTGCTCAGAGAGTAACAATTGGGTGGCTAAAGACCATCAAGGTTCTTTTACAGTATTGTAACATTGTTTTACTTACGTTTCCGTCGACTGTTAGGTTGAAAGGCTATCTGCAACTCGAGATTTAACATATAAACTTGGGAAGAGACACTTGCTCATTTAGACCCATTCTACTTTTATTTTTGTATATACCACTGCGGGTAATTTTCCACATCGATGAAGACGCGAGTGAAGATCTATATTTATAGAAACCACACAAGACACCCATACCGGGTTGGAATTATCACCGGTCAAGTGGTAAGTTTTGCTGTTTAAAATCGGGTAGGGTTTTTATAGTGGTTAGATCCATTCTTAGTCGCATTATGAACATTACTCATGTGTATCAATTTTTGATAGGAATTACAACACACACCATCATTAGAAGAAAGGTATGTTTTGGCATGCCTATTGCTAGACATTGTTCATTATCGCTCACCATAACTGAGGTGCAGGGTCTTTCCTTATGTCTCTCGCCGTCGGTAATAAAATTCGCACCTTTGTCGTTGTGTTTTCACCTTTATGAGCACAATATTTCCGCACGGCCATACATTGTAATCTGTACATGAATTATTCTAGGCGATTTCAATGTGTTTTTTCTGCAACATGCAGGTGTGTACGAGAATATGTATAATTTCAGCTCATAAGCGCAATGATTCGTCGCGATTTTGGTCACTCATTCACCTTTCCTTTGCATGTACATGTCACTTACACGAGTGAAATGTGCAGTTATAATAAGTGTGGAATTTCTCTTTAACGGAAGAGAACAATGTTGGTGAATTAGCGTTCGTGTTTTGTACATTGATGGTCCTTTTGGTCTTCAAACCCCTTGTTTTAAAATACCAGCCCCGCCTTTGTCCCTGGGGAGTGAATGTGTCGCTTAAAATGTCGAAATACAACATCAAGAAGTATTTCAAAGTGTTGCCACTTTCATGTAAAATCGTATATTCTACTGAGCTTTTAAGACAGAAATGTCAGTACTATGTATATTTTGTTTTACTTCCAGCCCTGAAGAGTCACAGCAATCTGCACTCTGACGAAACACGTGTCGGCTGGCGTGACATTGCTTGAGCAATAAAGAAAAAATTGCTCATACAAGAAGAAGTGGAAAATAATTTCTAGGATTATACTGACCGGACTAACGATTACATTACTTTGTGTTTGAATTGATATGGTGTGTGCATAGGAAATTGTTTTCAGTTACCAGAGGGTGATAGCTGTAGCTGGAGGGGTCTCCCAAAGTTGCCTCTCACACTTTTTTAATTCTTTCCTGGATGCCATGGCTCCAAGAATGCACCATTACATCCGGTTTCCTACTACGCAACTGGAATTGCAGAAGACAAAAATTGATTTTTACCAGATGGTGCAATTCCCACATGTCATTGGGTGCCTTGGTGGGACACATGTCACAAGCTGCCCCCCCTCAGCTAATAAGTATGTGTATAGAAACAGGAAATAATTTCATTCCATCAACGTCCAAGTCATATGTAATGCCTCACACATCACTGATATTGTTGCCAAATTTCCGGGTAGTACGCCTGACTCTTACATCTTCAGGCATAGTGGAATCTATACACATCTCACTGGGGGAGAATTTGGAGAAGGATACCTGCTAGGTAAATGAATGGGCACCTTGGATGTGTTGAAATTGGCCTGTGATTAATGTTTTTTCCTTTCTCATGTAGGTGACAGCGCACATGCAGTGCATTCATTTATACTCCCACTGTATCTCAATCCAGCTACCCCAAATGAAAGGAGATACAATGCTGCCCATAAGTTAACGCGCAATGAGGTGGAGGGGACATTTGGACTGCTAAAGAGTAGGTTCTGCTGCCTACACAAAAGTGGAGGTGCACTTCCGTACCAGCCAAATATATGCTGTAAAATCATTGCTAACTGTACCATGCTATACAACTTAGCAACAACAACCGGAATCTCATTGGACATCACAGATTCTGACTCGGAGGATGATGACCCACGGCCACCTCAGACCAGCAGGTGGTGTAGGTGCCGCAGTTGGGAGACACAGATGTGGTGAGATCACACGCAACTATTTTTAGGTGAGTAATCAGACAAAGCAATACATGACTGTTGCAGAACTGTGTTTTATTGACCTTGACATCAGGTAATGTGTGCATACAGCCTCACAATCCTCACCACTGTGTGCCTTGAGTTGCTCATCATGGCATATTTATACTCCATGCATATTTACAACCCTTTTACTCTTATGTCATGGGTTGCTTCACCCATTTGCATGCCTCTGCCACAGCAGAAACTATTTTTAGCGTCCACGCGCAGCACTGCTACGGTCTGTGTTCACACTGCCCTCCCTTGATGAGGGTTCTGCTGATGTCCCTTGCCTTACACTTCACCGTCTGGGCTCTGTGACTGGTGGAGTGATGCTGCTGAGGCTGGAGACTTCCTCACTTTCCTAGCACCCAATTCACCTGTGGCAGCTATGTTGACTGCTGTAGCTGTTTTACAGCATTGGTGACCTGCACCAATTCCCTTGCAGCATCCTGGCTGTAGTGGGCTATTTCCACCTGCATGGAGACGGTGCGTCTGGTAAGAACAGCTGTGGCATTGCACAGACTGTTGACTGCCTATGTGTACACATCCATACGGCTAAATAGGCGTTGCTTTTCACTGCGCCTAGAGCCATGTTTCCTCTGCATGATAGTGCATAGCAGTTTTATTGCTACAGTCATGTCTGTGATACTCTCTGTATTAGCCCTATGACCCTCTGCAACAGTCCAGATCACGTATGCCATCCTTGATATCGTCGTGTTATGATTTAGGGATACGAGCTGCCTTTGCATTGATCTCATGCTTTTTAATTGCAGCCGCAGCACCTTTACCATGGTGCACTCAAGCCCAGAGAAGACAGTGAATTCCTCCCCATGGTCAGCAAAAAGTTGTGACCGTTCTATGCGTCTGAGGCTACTGGTGTTACGCTGCACATGAGACTGATGATTTTGACACTGTGCTAGCTCTTCAGGCATGGACTGTGGATCATCCTGGATCTCTTCCAATCCTCCCTCCATCTCCGGTATTGGTGCCACAGTGTACCTGCTTGGTCTTGGTGCAGGTGTTGTTTCTGTTCTTGTGTGTGACTCTTCCTCACCTGCATGTTGTTGTTGCTCAGGTGCCTCATCAATCTGTGTGTCTTCTGCCTGTGGTGCAGTTTCTCCTATGAATACAAGATAACCATTTACGGTGTGGCCTTCTTTCTATTTTTATTGTATTAAATGTACATGATTTAGTATAACAAACAACTGTGCTTAGCTTGCTCATTGACATGTGTGGGTACACTGTGAATATGTTTCTCTGTGCCACTGCTTGGCTATCTAATGTTTGGGACTACATCTCCCATTATATATTGCTGGGTGTTCACAACATGTGGACTGGAGTGGCTATCTTACTGACTCATTGGGTCATTTAGGAGAGGGGAGTTTGGAGAGTGATGGCTCAGGGGGACTTTAGCATTCATCTTACCTTTTCTGGTGTTGTCTGTGGCTGAGCTGTCAATATCTCCTATGCCACTGATGCTTTCTATCTGTAGAAGGACTCGACCAAGTCCTCCAGGGGTGTTGTCGCTGGCTCTGTGGATGGTCCTCCACCAGTTTTCTTTGCATACCCGTGGTACCAGTGCTTCCGTAGGCATTCAATGGAGCGCTGTGTGACCCCAATTGCATTTACTTGAGCTTGAATTGCCAGCCAGATATTACTCTTCTCAGATTCGGGTACTTTTTCTTTTTGCAAAGAGTTGTTCAGGGCTCTTCACCATTTCCTCAATGAGGACCTCCAATTCCTTCTTGCTCAATTTATGTTTACTTTTCCCTGCTGCAGGCTCCTTTCCCTTCTCTTGTGTGTCCAGTATGTGAGTTTGGGCCTGTCTTGGCACTCCTGATGAGCCCCTGAGTTGTGTGCTCCTGCTCTCAGCCTCTGGCACTGTGAAACAGCATGGGCAGTCTCACTTCCTGCTTGTGATGTCATGAAACTGCGCCAGAATAGCAGATATGCAAAAAAATGTTTTTATTGCAAACCTGCAAATACCGAATCTCTAATTGCGATCCCGTATTTCGAATTGCAATTATTACAGAATCGCTATTTTTTAGCGTTTTTTTTTCATTTTTTTTTCTAACATAGCTATTTGTGATTCTCAAATAGCAATTCGGTAAAAATCGCTATTTATGAATCGCAAATTTGGTTTTTGCCACATCAGGCCCGAAGTTATTTATTTAAAGGTTGATTTAGAAGCAAACAAATCCAGGATGCACATCCGCAAAACAAAACGAGCAATGCAGATCCTCTAGGAGGGTAAAACTGAATGCATGCCATACTACAAGAGGGTAAGAAAATTGGAAATTGAAATATCAAGCATCCTGTAGACAGACAACAGGGGGAGAGATTAGTGGTATGGATTGGGACTAATTATGGGAGGAGCAGCACAAGGGTAGGAATAAGGCATTGCTCTTATGCGGTCAACTTTACCGCGTTGAATACCCTTCGACTGCAAGCTCATGAGGCTTGGAACATTTGTTGAAATAAGACCGCAATAGGTCAATATTTTTGACAATATTGGTAAACTTACCATGCTTCACTTGGGCCAGCTCATGCCCTGAAGCTCAAACAGGCAGCCTATTTTTGCTGCTTGTTTATAGGACTTTAGGCTTATCATTTTAGAACCGAGCATTGTGTAGTAGGGACCATTAGATGGTCCTGATGAGTAAACAGTAGGGGACTGTTTACGAAACAGGTCGACCTGGTAGCAAGCTATTGCTCTACCTCAAAACCCCCTTCTTAACGTTCCCAGCCAGAGAAGCAAATAAAATATATTTTTTCTACTAGCCAGGGAATTTTTAACCTTTTTATCCTCTCTTACACTCACATATTAGGTCCCTACACTTCACTGACACCTCCTGCACTGACACATAGCCTTCTGTCACATAAACTGAGTGCTCCCACGTAGTTCGTAGGTCGCAGCACGCCCGCCCCGTTAGAGGGACGGGAAGACCCCCATGATGAAGCATGAAACTAAAGGAATTTTTTAGTGTGTTTGGGGTATTCAAAAAAGCACATAGTGCTCTTGTCTTTTCAGATCTAAGAGAGCCTAGTATCTCACTAGACACAGAAAATATAAAAAAATAGTCACTACCACACATTGATAGAATCTCTTTGTTTACTTAGGATATAAGGAGAACCTCTAAGTGCGGGCAGTATAAAGAACAATTATATGAACCCACTCAACACCACAATACCCTCCTGATTGAGTTGTGTGTTATTCAAATACACATAACATGTACAACTGGTAACTAACACCACAAAACTTACAAAGTCCAGGGACAGTTTAAACATGTCAAAGATGTGAGATGGGGAGGGCACTTTGGCTCATAGTTGATGGATGTATCAAATGTGTCCAAGATTACAAGGTTTCTCGAAAGCCGTAAATTAGCTGAATCTGTTTTGGTGCAACTAGGAATGGTGATATTGGGTTAGAGATCCCATGGAAGTGGTGATCCATAAATGTGACTGGAATCTTGTAGGGGCATTTGCTGATGACGATGAAACAACTGGTGGTGGGTGCGCTGGAAAGCGACAGAACTACTTTTGATGGTCATACAATTTCATAAAATTGTGTAATGTTATCGCTATGGAAAGAATAGAATATGATCTAGAAGGGCGACCTAAAATATGATACTAGAACAATGAGACCGATATGGATGAGGGCTTTGGACCTGCAATATAGATGTTATGTATATGCCCGGTTGTGAATGAGGTATGGACTAACAAGGAAAGTTTGGATTACTTATGCTGTACTACTTGTTTCAGCAAGTGTAGGGAAAGTGTATATGTGGGAGAAGTTAAGATGATCATCTACACTAGCAGGGTGGAATAAGGAAGCCATATATAAAGCGAAAAAAAGAGTAGTACATTCTGTATTTGAACTTTAAAATGTAGCAAAATATTTGGATTACGAAATATGGTTAGTTTTAAAGAAATCATACAATGAGGAATTAAGTATTCTAAACAACCAACACTATCTATTACTCTCACGTGCTATCCAGGTCTACATAAAAGCCATCCATCGCTTGCAGAAACTACTAAGGTGCATGTATGGCATCATCACTCTTGCATGCTATCTGGATCCATGCCCAGTAACTAATTCTCTCACATCTCTAAGTACAGCATCCGCTGGTGTCATGTTGTATCTGGATCTATGTACAGCATCCTTAACATTCCTAATATGTCTAAGGGCATAATGTATAGCTTAGCGGACTGTACTGCATCACAAATGTGATGGATATCCCATCCACCTCATTAGAAGTGCCACAGGACATACTGTGTTTGGAATATGGCGGACAAGATATCTATCATGTTTGTGATGGAATAACGCATCAGACAACCTCTTAATCAGGCTCTACGTCTTTAAGGTCATCCACTGCTTTAACACCTTGACTGCTGCAGCAATTCCCGCTTGGTGCTGAACTTTTCAGATTTCCATGGTTCATGACGAGCTCAGCTCGTCATAAGCACACGACCAGTGTACTGCATGACGAGCTCGTCATGAGCACGGAAGGGGTTAAATAAAAACGAAGTCAAAAAGGGCATCTATTGCTTGCACAAAAAAATCCTTTCAATGTAATCCATCACTCTCACAAAGTAAGTCTTTATATGGCATGCATCCCTCAAGCATGCTACCTGGGTTTAAGTACGACATTTGTCACTTTCACATACTAAGCCTTTACATGGCACCCATCGATCTAGCACTCGATTCTGGTCTAAGTACAACATCTAATGTTCTTGCATACTTTCTAGGTCTATGTAGAGGCTGCTACCTGTTAGTTTGTCCTGATGAAGACCCATGGTAAATTATTCTGAGGGTCGATAATCTTTTATGCATTGACAGCAATCAAATAATGGACATACTACCTATGGACATCAGGGAATGTTTTGGAGTTGTTAAAAACTGTTGCTGTGACTATTACATATATGTACTTTATCACCTGATTTCGTTGTTGCACTGGTCTATACCAGGAGCACTATTACCTGGTTGATGCAATTGTGAAATTTTGTTTGGACTATAAAATGTATGTTCTTATACGAGAATTCGTCTGTGGTTTCACTCTGTTGGCCTTGCTTTCGTTCTCGACTTGGATCCCTTAATCAGCAATGATCCAAAATGAACCCAAAGGAACAGGTTCGTTTTTCAAATCATTGTGTCTCAGTTCAGCCAGTAAGCAGACTGTGAAGAACCATTTACCTTCACAGAATAGGACTCAGTGATTTCAAAAAGTCCCATGGGGTAACTTTTATTTCTAACCTTTATTCCCACTACACACATTTTGAATTTGGCCCTTCTAAGGCATTTCATCACCCGTGAAAGCCTGTCACTGTTTAGGTGACAGAACAGTGCCAGTTATACGCTACATGTAAGCATGCAAAAAATCCAAGGAGCCATCCTCCGTATCGAGTTCTCTCCATCAGAAGGCAGTCTTGCATACCAATGGTAATCTGCAACGACTTAAGTGAGTGAGCACAATACAAGTCATCCCCATAAGAGACAATACTGATACGGACGTAGTTATCATAAGTCTCAAGGCAGTGATCACAATATCACAAGTATTGTTAATCAGAAGACATTCTGAAAAGCCCATACAAATGTACTGCAGATTACCAGTGAATACTTGAGCACGTGAGTGAGTGTATTTACAAGCCAATCTCCAGACGGATATCATGGGAAAACGCTCAATACTCTAGACTCCAAAAATGGTGGATTGTGTCATAAACCTTCCCCCAAATGGCATTCTGGAATGTTTGAAGATATCCTCCAGTTAGGGAGAACACTACAAATAAAACTTGTACCTCCTCCCCCACACATGGGCATCGTGAGATAGCTCTGAATATCCCAGAAAATGTGCACTGCATCTTACATCTTCTCCTCTGGGCATTCTGGAATTCTTGTGGGTACCCTCTTACCATTAAACCCATTAACAGATGGATATATCAGTCAAAACATATAGCAAGAAAACAACCTGGTTAGTTTGGAGAAGTCTATTTTTCCATCCGTGGCTCCTGGTCAAAAACATTCTGTTTTGAGGTGCTCACAAGACCCTCACTCTCCCCCCATCAGACCTGCCCCTCCACAATCCTCTGACCATGTACCGTTGACCTGTGGCATGTACATGATGGTGCACCTAACATGTGACTGCCTGTGCATCAACTCTACTGGGCTTACAGAAAACTCTCAGGAAGTTTACCCATTCCTACATATAGGATGCCAGGCTTTCCCCTTAAACATCATCCTGGTCTAACACTATTGTATACCTTGGCCCAGCACTGCTACGTAATCTTACTCTGCTGTTTTTCTGGTAGGCCTTGTGACATTACAGGTAATTGCTCATTATCGCCTGTCCCTGCATCATCACACACTCTGCAGTATTGCACCCCAATGTACAACACCATTGCATCCTCCGGCAATTCACCACCAGAGTGCTTTGCCCGCAACACCACTTCATGTCCCCCTGCGCCACCTGGCACTGCACCATTATATTAGCTTGCCTTTCACGGTTTTTCACCACTGCTGTGTCGCATCACGTCCTCTATGGCTGCACTACCACATACTCTGGTCCAGCACCATCGCATCTCTTCACCAGTAGGCAAGTGTGTAGCAAGGTAGTCTACACAGGAAGGTTGTAATTCAGGATGATTTATTCAAGAACGTAACAAGTCGTATAGTTCTAGACAACAAGGAGTTAAGTTCTCAAGGAGAACCCCACCAAGAGCAGCCAGTAAGCTGCTCAGCCCATGTCCAACTCACTTCACCTCCCTGTGTCCCAACATTCTGAGGCACATCAAGACTCCAACATTCTATTGGGCACAGAGTGATACTGTGCATCGTGGGTTTTGCGTTATTGCGCATGGACATTTAAACCGCATTATTTATCCATCACCTAGAGCACACCCAAGCAGCATAAGTGTGATTCGTACATGAATAGCTTAATTTCCCTTGGACTTAAGATCCTAGCCCTGGTATATTCCAAGCTTCACTTTGACTTTTTAAGACTTACAAGGTGTTAATTGGGCCTCATTTATAATGAGGTGATAACCAGCTTCATTATTCACAGCAAGCGTGATACATTTTTAGAACTTCGTTTCAGAAAGTAGGTCTGTTTTAAGGTCTGAACATTTCTCTGTCCTGATTGTTTTTCATGCTTAATAAGTCATGTGGTTCCCGTGCCAGGACTGAACTAACCCAGCGGAAATAGGGAGAGGAAAACTACCATGGGCACCGGTTCGATTTGAGCCATGAAAAAGTGTTCTTAAAATCTCCTATTGGATTACACATCTGGTCGGAGTAGTACTGGACACAACAAGGCCCTGACAAAAGTAATACATGGGATCCTAGAGTAAAGACATAGTCACGGATTGCCCGTGGGATTTAGCACTGCAGACGTACTGGTAATCCAATAGGGTTGGGGGTGGGAGTGGGTTAATTCTGCAGTGTCTTCATCCTACAATCCCATATACAACTTTTGGAGTTGTCTACTGCCCTGCAATTGTCTGCACATCTTTCAGCTTGGACTGTGCCCAATGATCTTGTATACACCTAGTTAAGTTATACAATAGTGTTTGAAAGGTGATCTTAAAAGAGAGTTCTACTCCCCAGGCAGCCAAATGGTATGTTTATCTTTCACAAAAGTTGTGCAATAGTCTTTTGAGTAACTTTGTTGAAAAGACCTGCCACATATTATTCCAACAGAGCTTCCTCTTCTTTGATTTCAGGAGTACCTGAGAGACAAAGGTAGGGGGGGGGTGGGGGGGGGGGGAGGACAGTCAAAGCGAACAATATGATGAAAGATACACTGTTCTCTTCCTTTTATATACAACTCTGAATTATATTTTATTGATGAAAAACAGACACGAAGGTGTCCCCTACGGTTTCTTGCCTACAAAAATGCTTCTGTTCATTGCCGAGATGCCTATACCATTAGTAAAGTGTTTAATGCATCTCAAGTCAGCAGGGCAACTCAACTGGCTTTGAGAAAGCCATAGTGACCCAACTACAAAAGAAGTTTTCAAACTCAGATTATATCAGTAACGTTTACCAATCTCCAACGTTCACTAGACTGCAAGAAAGATTTGCCAGACCTCCATTACAGGTGTCAGAGTTCAATTTCTGGCCATGAAATTCTAACCCACAATCGGCAGTGAGAGTTTTAGTCAATCAGTGCACACTGTATAAAACTATTGCAATGTAATAAGTCCCACAAGGGCGGACTGCGTTACCAATGCAGGCTGTCCAGTTGAAGTCCTTATTTCTACAGATGTAACATCAAAGTACCCTCTTGTTCATGTGTGCAGCCAGTTCGCTACAAATCTGAAAGAAGTAATGCCCTGGTAACAAGCTCCAACTCTGATGTACGTGTGTTTTCCCCCTACAAAACGTGTGTGTGTGTGCAGCCACCTCCACCAGGATGCAAACTCACATGTAATTTAGTGGTAGATGAACAAAATACCTTTTATATTTTGTGAATTGCCAAACACTTAAAGTCATTTTCCAGTTTTTGTTTTTGTGTACTGGAAGATCTGCCTTGGTCACTAACTTTTTGGTTCCTAATTTACTTGTTTATTAGTACCAAATCTACTATAAAGACGAGGTTAAATTAATCAACAACATTAATTAATCTAAAATATTCCAGTAGTACAATCAAATTAAAATGCATTTTTTTTTTAAACCTAGCAAAAGAATACCGATTTATATGGAATTTGCATTACTTGGATATCTTAAAGCTTCCCTTATCGAATTAATATAACCCTTTATGAACAAAGGTCATATAAACCGTGAGCGTTTGGGTGTGGAGGCGGTGGGGTGTTATTGCTTTGCTACTGAACATCACATTCAAAAAAAAATTGCACCCTTTTTCCACAAAATGGGCATGTCCTCTCTGATCCTGTTATCTTATATAAGGCACCTCTGTTTGGAACCAATAGTAAATCTTAAGACTCAAAACTCCAATAAAATCACTGATCTCCCTATTCTAAGGATGATTTGTCCTTGACTGTGCACATATGGCACTAACGAGGAATTATTTGCAATTTGAGGATGAATTCTTTCTTCAAACCCCTGTAACATCTATGGGAAGCGCATTTGCACCCAGTGTAGTGCGGAGCAAACTCCTTGGATAAGATCTAAGCATGCGCACATGCACTTGGTGAGGGCTAATACTTGTTAGCATCGGAGATTGTGAAATTGCAATGAACACAAAATCAGTGGGTGATTTACCAATTTATTTTTAAATTAAAAGACAAACTATTGAAGTATATGTACATGTTCCTACAGGTTCAACATACAACCACGAAGAACAGGTAGGAGAGCCTTATGCCTCCTTATCTTCTAGACTCTTTCAGGGTGACTGGATTATAGGTAGGCAGTTTAATAGTCCGAAGAAAGCAGAGGGAACCACATGAGCAGTAAAAATTCCACTGAAACATGTAGGCTAATTCATTGATGGGTGTGAAAAACATTATGTTTCAGTAAAACATCCAGTCACATAGGCGTTTTTAATTATGACATGGATACCCACTTAATAAAGAGAAATCTAGGAATTATCCATAGTCATTTTTAACTGGAACCCTGCAAAAGTTTCCAGAAAAACATTCTTTATTACAAGCTCTCAAAAAATCTCCTCAGATTTGGTCGAGCTAATCCGGGAGGTATTTACCTACCCAGATGAGAGGAGGCCCCCATCATGAAGCATGTGGACATAGGACGGGTGAGGTGTCTCCTCTAATACCAAGTAGACATTCCTGTGTAGGGCATGATAGGAATCCTTATGAAGTGGACTGATTTACAAGGGGGATATCGTATTCTGTATAATATGGTTAAATACAATTTGAACCTGCCAAAACTCGCTGTTTCACACATCAACTGCATATGTTTTATATTCTTACTACCATGACCTACATGCAGGGCTAAAGGAATCATGCATGGAAAGACAAAGTTAAGCTGGTCACTAATTTAGGCAGCAAGAAGATGCAAAATATACAGTATAACGTAGCACATTTTGTGATAATATTACTTCATTATTTTGCCATTTTTACTTGTTAACACTTTCTGGGCAAATGTTTAACTTCATTACAGAGGACAGCAGCTCTGTCTCGAGTGGGTCCAGTACAGGCTCCACCAACACAAGAGGGAGGGGACGCAGAGGCCAAAACTGGCAACAACCCTGGCAAGGGCCCCCACAACATCATAATTTCGGCCCTCCGCCCTTTGGCCCAATACCACCACCATACTTTGGATACCCTCCACTATATGCCCCTGGACAGATGCCATACTACCAGAATAACCAAAACCAGCGATATCCTTTTTTAGGACAAGGCCGCAGATCACGTGGCAAGAGAAGAAATCCTCCTCAACGGGTACATTGGGAAACAGAAGAAGATCCTGTGAGCTCCAACACCCGGAACAAAACCCGGGAACAAGCAGGGCCCAGCAAGTAGCTATACCGCAAACCGACAACCCTTTGGTTTTCAATATCTCTGATGTACCTCTAACCAACGAGGAAACAACAGTCCTCAACAAAGGCCTCTCCTTCGTCCCGACCACCAGATTAGACACGTTCAAACTCCATGTGGAACTCGCAAAGTTAAAAGCCTTTTTTGAAAAACAAGAAAAGACGGATGACAACCGAGAGAACACCAATGAAACGGGATTGAAACTCAAGTCTACATTCACTCCCCCGCCAGCAAGCGTACCAGTGGAAATCACCACATTTGAGAATGCAGTCTACTCAGAAATAGAAACACTGCAACCAAGAAGCACATTTAACAACCTTTCCCACCAGGATCGAGAAATCATCAAACGCTTACAGAATGACCCCACCCGCATTATAAAACCTGCGGACAAAGGAGGAGGCATCGTGATTATGAATAAATGTGATTACGACAAGGAATGTTGCCGACTACTGAGTGACACTCGCAACTACAAACTTCTGAGAAAAGATCCAACTGAGGAACTACAGTTGAAAATAAATCGTCTCGTCAAGGAGGCCAGTGATGCGGAACATATCTCCAAACAGGAGGCTGACTACCTCTGCACCAAAAATGCGAGGGTACCTTACTTTTATACTCTGCCCAAGGTGCATAAAGGCATTACCCCACCACCAGGAAGACCTATTGTATCGGGCATTCAATCACTGCTCGAACCCCTTTCACGCTTCTGCGATTTTTTCCTTAATCCACTAGTACAGAAGACATCATCCTATATACAGGATACAAAGCATCTGCTGAACATCATTAAAGACACCAGCTTCAACCCTGAGACACAACTCCTTGTCGGATTAGACATAGAGAGTTTGTACACAAGCCTACCTCAGGATGCAACCCTACGTGTACTACATGATGTACTGATGGAAAATACTTGGCAACACCGAACCCCTCGACACTTTATCCTTGACTGTGCGGCCTTAGCACTAAAAGACAACTACTTCGAGTATGAAGGAAAATTCTATCTCCAGACGAATGGAACTTCGATGGGGAGTGTCTTTGCCCCGAGCGTGGCTGGGCTGTACGTTCATCATTTTGAACGTACTCACATCGAGGCCCCCACTAATCCCTACACAGGCAACATCAAAACCTGGCGTCGTTATATTGACGACATCTTCATCATCTGGGAGGGCAACGAGGACACCCTGAATCAATTCCTAACATGGATCAATGACCGTGATACCTATCTCCGGTTTACCTGTACTAGCAGCTCAACTGAGCTAGCATTCCTGGACCTCAACATCAAAGCTGAGCAAAATGGCTTAATCACCACCACACACTACAAGCCTACCGCACGCAACTCCTTATTGCGCTTTGACAGTTTCCATCCTAGGCCACTCAGGGAAAATCTTCCCTTTGGCCAGTTCTTACGCATAAGGCGAAATTACAGTAAGATTCAAGACTATAAATCACAGTCGAAAGCATTAATCCACAAGCTGGAAGAGCGCGGTTACCCCACCAGAATCATCTCTAAGACCTGCAAAAGGGCTCGGAATCAGAACAGGGAGGCACTCCTTGACACCGTAATCAAACCATCTGAGTCACCCATCATGACTTGCGTGACCACATATAACATTGCCTCAAATCAGGTGTCCAACATTATAAAGAAAAACTGGAAAATAATCAATTCAGGAGCAAGGAAGTGGGACCTTCCTCGTTTTGCCTATAAGAGAGCAAAAAACTTGAGAGACCAGCTAGTGTCCACAAGACCAAGAACAAACCCACGACCCACAGACAATACTATCCTCAATGCATGGGGTCTACCGAAACTCACTGGACACCAACCCTGCAACAATTGCAGCGTCTGCCATCTCACCGCTCCCTCAAAGACATTAAATTTGGAAAATGGCAAAATTTGGACACAACGTCAGTTCACAAATTGTAACTCATCCAACTTGGTATACTTGATCATATGCCGTTGTGGCCTGAGATACATCGGCATGACCACCAGGAAAGTAAGAACTAGAATGACTGAGCATAGGAGCACCATGAGATGTGGCAAGAATATAAGTAAACTGACAGAACACTTTCTGTCCCACAATCACACTCCTAACGATTTCACATGGACTGTAATCGAACAATTTGAAAACTGTGATGACAAAATTCTCCATACAAGAGAACAACGGTGGATTTACCGCCTTTCCACTCATCTAACCGGACTCAACGATTCCATACCATGGAATTCACTGAATACTTGAATCCCTGTTTCCGTTTGGACTCGTGGTTTGGTCCCAGTCTGTATGTTTTATCAGTATATATCAGTGCTATGTCCTCCGCCTCTCAACCAACACCTGGGAATACATGATGCACTAACCGCATACCAGCACCAATACGCATGCTCTATTCATGAACATACTGCGCATACTGTGACTCTGATCATGCGCAAATGCACTGCTTAGTAAACAAATAGGCGCTTTCCATATAGCCGCGCCCATTGCTCCACCCCTCTGCAGGTGCCGCCCTCCCGGAGGACTATAAATACCCGACTGTGATTTTCCAGCCAGTCACTCGGGACACCGCAGCAGGACTACAGGTTTACGGACCTCGCAGACCGACAATTTCGTGAGTATAGAGACTACCTCAGCACGACTGCCTAGGTAAGCAGCTTTTTCTCCCAACAGGATTGGCACTAACCTCTGCCTTCTACAATACCTAGGGTCCTCTCTCCCACTGCCAGGTGATCCATGAGGCTTTAACAGCTAATAGCGAGTGTGAGGAAAAAGAAATTTTCTTACCTGTCTCTCACCCTTTGTCTATTTTTCGCTGTTTAGTCCACCACTTACACCCCGTTTTTAACCGCTTTGTAGTCACAACCGCCATGTAACTTTCATGGCCACGTTCCAAACCGCCGGTAGAGGTCGTTCACACACCTTAACTTGCCGGCAACATGTTGTGTTATAAGTATATCATACTTATTGACTCTACCTTGTAAGTCTGTCTTCGTCCTTTTTGTTTTGTGTACAGTAAAGCGGAGGGAATCACCCCTCCACACACGTATAGCACCTTAGCGTGTGCAACACTTTTTAAACACGTATCACTTAATATAATTTATAGTTTTTTCACCCACACACTCATTGGTCCTGAGGAAAGCCAGTTGTAAATATAAAAGGCCTGGCTGAAACATGTCGACCACATAGGACGTGGGAGCTCATAATTCGCTCCACTGCGTCCGTCTGCCTTTTTATTCGCTAGCGTGGGCCCAGATATTAAAGTTTTCTATATACCCTCGGGAACTGGGACCTACTGCATAGCTTTTAAATCACTTTCTTATACACCCCCTCACAGCACACTCAGAGAAGTATACCAGCTCCTCAGTAATCTGGAGTCGAAGCACACCCGGGACACATTCGGTGTCACTGTGGTGGGCCCGATGATGAAGCATGCCACCAACTAGGTTGGTGGGTGAGGGCTTAACAACCAAACCAAATGGTTTGCCATCATACGTACTGAGTCTTCCCATAAACACAACGAAGCTAGTCCTTTATTGATAAGTACATATATAACTTCATTACAACCCATTTAACACCTACATACAACAATAAACAACTAAAAGGTGACCAGTCAACCTTTGAGAAGGGCCATCAACTGCGCAGCAATGGAAGGCCACTGCGTTTTAGTAACTTTTAATCAGTTTCTGCTAGAAACCATTTTTGTTCAAATCTGAAGATTGCGCGGCAAATACAGCAAATCAATATATATGTGAAAAACGCCACAGCTTGTATATTTTCTAAGGCCCTCACATATATGAAAAGCATTAAATCTTGAGCCTGCGTCCCGCTAGCCCAGTCCTTTGCACTCTTGGCGCTGCAGATTGCAACTGCAGACTATAGGCTACAATCAGCTAAGCTGTGGAGGCGGAAGCAGCCCAGTCTCAGGTGACTAACTAGACAGTACACACTTATACTTTCCTATCACATGGTTCTTGTTGTACCATTTAGCTCCTATATAAAATAAAGGAACTCTGCTTGATACTCTTTAGCCCATCAGGACCCAGTGGCCACTTGTGCTACTGTTGCCCCTGATTCAAATGCTGATAACTGCCTGTGGAGAACATCCGTGAAAGTGGAAAAGGCAAAACAGCCATGAGAGTGAGGAAAGTGAGATGAGAAATCACATGGTAAACGGAATATGCACTGTAGTAGTGAGCTAGAACAAGAACTGGCAAAGTTAATAGGTCTCTCCTATGCACGAGCTATTGGCTTTGCCAATGTGTTTAGTCATGATATACACCAACATGGCTGCTGTTCAACATCGCTAAAAATGAGTGACGCAGAGTGGGGTGTGTCATACAGTGGAATAGAGTAGAGTAGAGTGTCGAAGAGTGGAATAGAGTAGAGTGGAGGGATGGAGAGTGGAGTAGAGCTGAGGGGTAGAGAGAGGAGGGGCGGAGAGAGGAGTAGAGTGGGGCAGAGTGGAGCGGCATAGAGTGGTGTATAGTGCAGTAGAGTAGTGTGGCAATGGAGTGGCAAAGAGTGGAGTAAAGTGGCATAGAGGGAGTTGTGTACAGTGGAGTAGAGGGTTTTAGAGTGAGTAGTGTAGTATAGCAATCACGACCGGCATGACTCACCGGGGGCGGGGGGGAGAGGGGTGAATTTTAAATAAATTTTTTAAAATTTAACTTACCTTCGCAGTCTAGTCCCACGTCCTCTCCTCCACACAGGAAGCAGGCAGCCTCCCTCGCCTAAGCCAATCACAATGCTGCAATGGCAGCGTTGTGATTGGGTGGGATGCTGACCACACAGGCATCTATGGGGAGGCCATTTCCTCCATGTAGGCTGCATGCAGCCTACATGGAGAAAAGGGCAGAGTGTGTATGACTGGTTTGGTCGGCCCTGGGGCCGACAGAACAGTCAGCGCCCGCAACAGTGGACAAGCCACTCCTCCCCTGCCCTGGAGCAGAACTGCCTACCCGCCGGCCCCCAACCAAGCCCTTCTGGTTTCTCACAGTAAATGGATATTACCATTTTATATTTCTGGTTATGCTTCTCGCACTGCGAGAAAGCAGTGGGGAGACACTCTTCAGTCCACATGGAGAAGCCACCCCTGGCATAGAGTGGAGTACAGTGTCAGAGAAGAGTGGCATGTCGTAAAGTGGCGTGGAGTGTCATAGAATGGAGTACGGTGGCATAAAGTGGAGTGTCATAGAGTGGCGCACAATGGAGTGGTGCAGAGTTGAGTAGAGTGTCAGAGTGAAGTGGCATAGAGTGATACACAGTATCATGGAGTATCATAGAGTGGAGTGTCCTAGAGCGGCATAGTGTGGAGTGTCGTAGAGTAGCACAGAGTGGAGTGGAGTGTCATAAAGGGAATTGTGTAGAGTGTCATAAAGAGGCACAGTGTTTTCGAGTGGTATAGAGTAGAGAGAGTGGAGTGGTGTAGA
The DNA here is from genome assembly GCF_964263255.1 of Lissotriton vulgaris. Classification (NCBI taxonomy): domain Eukaryota; kingdom Metazoa; phylum Chordata; class Amphibia; order Caudata; family Salamandridae; genus Lissotriton; species Lissotriton vulgaris. The sequence goes on from NC_141687.1 coordinate 1,820,098,920, forward strand.
GTCAAGTAGAGTGGCCAAGTGGAGTGGCATAGAGTGGTATACAGTGCCATGGAGTGTCGTAGAGTGGAGTGTCATGGAGCGTCATAGTGTGATGTGGAATAGCACAGAGTGGAGTGGAGTGTCATCATGGGAATTGGGTAGCATGCTGTAGAGGGGCACAGTGTTGTGGAGTGTCATGTCGAAGAGCGGAGTGGCGTAGAGTGGAGTGAAGTAGAGCGGAGGGGGAGGGGTCGCAGAATGGAGGGGTGTAGAGTGGAGCAAAATGTCAGGGTAGAGTGGTGTGGCATAGAGTGGAGTGGCATACAGTGGAGTAGAGTAGCAAAAGGTGGAGTGGAAGAGATTCATGGAGTGGAGTGGCATAGAGTGGAGTAAAGTGGCTTCAACTGGAGTGGCATAGAGTGTTGTGGAGGTGCATAGAGTGGAGAGGCGTAGAGTGGCATAAAGTGGCACAAAGTGGAGTAGAATGGCTAGTAGTGAAATGAAGTAGAGTGGAACAGAGTGAAGTGTCATGCAGAAGAGAGTTGTAGAGTAGCGTAGAGTGGAGTAAAATGGAGTATGCATGGTGTAGTAGTGCACTGCCATTACAGACAACACATTTTCAATTGAAATGACCATTACATTTGCACATACAGCGCACAATCATTATGTGTGGAAATGTCATCACCTAGTGTATTGATTTGTTTTGATCGGGCTCAAATATTACTCACCACCACACTTCAAAATTACAAAAACTGTGCTTTGATAATTCCGATACATTCTGAAATATTTGCACAGTTCATTTACAGACATTTACATTTGATTGTGTGCTAGAAAAAAACCTTTCCTTTCCTACCTCCAGTATCCGGCAAGATTACCACATAAATCTTTCCATTAAAGTCAGCAAAATAAAGGTAAACACCAAGCATCTCTTGGAAGAGAGTCTGACATTTGACCTCTGTCTTTGAATGCACAGCAAATGTGACAAGATAAGAATAAAATTCAAAGGCCTATTTACAGAAAAGTGAGTACTCGTGGAAGAATACAAAGAGTGATGGTAAATAGGGTATGTTCAAAGGGAGGGACAAAGACTTGCTGAACAACGTAAAAAAAATAAAGCCAATAAATCGAAAGTAAGAAAATGGGAGTTACAAACTACAAAGCCAATAGTAAGTAATGGGCAGAATGCATTTCCAGGGAAGTTTCAGAATGTCCCAAAGAAGTCTTTTCACAAACATGCTGTCTGGTAGGCTTCGACCTAAAACGTAGGTGAGCTTCTACAGGATTAGGTGAAGGGTTAAAACTGGATTACGTGCTGTTTTTATGGTTGTGTTATGCGCTCAAACATCAAACCAAACCTAGACACAATCAATAGGTACTATTCAAAATGTTAAGATTTTAATCTTGCTTGGGAACACAGGAGAACCATTTTAATACGCATCTCTTTGAGCACCCAAAATTAAAGTGCTTGTTTGATATGGATACAGTGATGCACAGAGCAGAAAACAAACCAAACTTCACACACTTCTTTTAATACTATGTCACTTTTGGGGTTTCGCCTACTAGAAAGGGCATGAGATGCCTGTTGCAAGACATATTCTTAGCTTACAGTGGGTTTAGAGCCTGTACATTGCTTAGTATTGGTCGCCTTTATTGTCACTCACATTTGCTTCCTTTTTATTCATTAACTTGTGTAGGCTTTCCTTCCTCTTCCTGTGTCTGTCCCTCACCTGGATCCAGGACACATTTCTGAATCCTTTCAATGCTCGCTTTTTCAGGTGCTACTTTTTTGTTTTGGTTTAAGCAATAACAAGAGTTCATGTGGTTTCTACCTGTCTAACTCTTGTGCTTCTCTCGCCCCACCGCAGTCGGTGTTCCTCTCTCGCCATGTGTAAACCCCCCACTACATCTGCATTGCCTTCTTACTTGTGTGCTCTCTTCCACCATCTCTATGTTACTATCTTTCGTCCGTTTGAACTTCCCTCATTGTTTCCACCCTTCTCCCGTGTTGATTCCACTCCACACCCACGCCACCCCATGTTGCTTCCCATCATTATTGCTCCCCCACTCGCTTTTAAAAAAAGCAAATCTCTGTGACAGGGGAGTACCTCCTAGGCAAGCACAACAAAGTAGCAAACTGGAATTCCAGATTCAACATGGGCTCCAGCAATTAGAAACTGAACCTCTTTGCATCCGGGTTGAGTAATCAATATTTTAGCTGGAGACCAGACCCAGAAGCGACCACAGAGAATTTTTGTGCAGGACGGTCAGGAATGCAGAATTTTGCCTTTTCTTTGTTTGACATGATTGCCAGTGTCTCGGCACAGGTGAGACAACAGACAGCAGATTCTGGGAACTACCTGCTGGAGACCGCAGATGTGGTTCCCATGTCTGTTGGAGCTATTAGTGGATGCCCTGAAAACTAATACTCTTACAGATTGCAGAGGTAAGTTTCATTGTCTGATCCTGGAGGGTCATCTCAGGTTGATGGCGTGAAAGTTTTTACTGGATGTTGGATGAACCAACGGATTTTGGTGATCTCTTTAGACCTGGATCCAGTGAAGGCAGGAGTTGTCCATGTTCTGAATTTTTTTATCAGAAAGGACGGCAGCAGGGTTGGCCTATAAATCAGTGAATACATTCAGGTCATTAATTTCTGCGGGTCATAGCCAGGTGAATGAGACCCAGGTAGGTGACACTTTGGGTGTGCAATGCCATTAAGCTGATTAGGCCTTCTAAGCCTCCAGAGCCTAGAAACTCCATCCTCCGGGATGTGGATAAGTTTTTGAACTTGTTGTTATCATGGAAGGACAATTGGTTTATGTTGGAAATGGGGGTTGCCCAAGTCTCAAAGGGGGTAGCATGGCATCAAGCGGGCAGGCCAAACTTGGAGGACATGTGAAGCACTCACGCAGTACCCACAAACGACACACCAGGCACACTACAAAAGAGACGCAACTCCACCTTTGGTTGGAAAAGAATAATTTTAGTGTTATCTCCAACCTGCAAGGTAAAAAGGAAAAATACACTGGTAATCATAACATGGCGCCAACTGGCACCCAAGCCAAGTATTTCAGTGGGGGATTATTTACATGGGACAAAAAGGGTTTAGTCCATAGTCCATAGTGTCTAGCTGAAATATAAAAGGGTTAGCATTTGGCATGTAACATCAGTGACACCTATATAAGGGAAAAATGCACTTGGCGTATTTGCCCATTAAACATGCAATCAAACATTAGGGGTAAGAACCCAAAATAGCTGGCATTGGCGACTCCTGCAAAAAGAATAGGAATCACCTGGCATTAACATTAGGCAGGAACACCTGTAATAAAACATCAGGTTTCTTCCCCCCCTCCACCTAAGGAACTATGCGTCAGGCAGGGCCAACTCAGGCCTTCATCCTCGGTAGCGGCTGTAATTACAACAGGCAGCATCCTGCATAACCCCTGTAAGGAAAGACATCATGGCATACCAGCATCCACTAGCAGGCGGGCATAACCATAGGACTCTTAAGCCACTTTCGCAAGCTCTACAGGGCATACAGAACCCCGGTGCTATAGCCTTAGGGAAAAGACCTGGGGAACATGACTCCTTAGCCCCCAACCTGCAACACAAACATCAGGTAGTGCATTGGCCTTAATAACATTTGAACCAGGCTTGAATCCCACTGCACTTGGGCATCGATCCCCTAGCTTAGGCGTAACACTGGGCATTTCATCACAATGCAGCTTAGTCTACTAATCCTCCCACCGCAGGAGCAAAGGGGGGTAGTCAACCTCTCCCTACCTTCCCCTATTAAAACATTTCACAGGGGTGCAATTCTATGACCCTGGTAGCTTCACCATAAACATTCCACCAAGCCCGCCCCTGCAAGAAAGGCAATAAAAAGGAGCTCAATTAGCATTTCCTGGAACCAGCACCTGCACATCATTTCAATAGTCATGGATCAACCAACAGGCAGGAAACATCAGGTAAGTAGGCACCTTTCCTTAGGAATTTACAATCACCAGCACCCCCAGCGCGGGGTTAATCCTTAATAGGCACCCGGCCCAGTTCTGGTACCTTAAGGGGGCCAGTCTCTAGTCCTTCTGAGGGGAGGGGCAGTTCTGGGTCCCCCTACTTGCTTCAGGAAGGCCCCGTTTCTGTGCCGGTTCTCCGCCCTCCCCGGGGCTTTACCTGCTATCTTCGGGCCTTCAGGCCCCTTGCGTGGACTTCTGGCGCCTACCTACAGGCATGCGGTTCCCTCAGTCGCGGGGCTCCTCTCAGCTCACCGGGGGCCCCGTAGCCTTTCCGTTGCCTCCGCCCAGGCCTCTCCTTACTCCCGAGCCGGGCGGGGGACTCACCGGCAGTGTGGGCACCCGCTCCGGCTGGCCTCCTTCGCCGGCCTCTCTCCCGGCTTTGTTTGGGGAGGCGGGGCTGGCACCGACAGTATGCCCCGGCCCCGCCTATCCTCCCAGCTTCACACTCAGGGCGCAGACCGGCAGGGTAGGCTCCTGCTCCGGTCACTCCCGATCGGAGCTCTGCAACGATTCTTCACCCGGGTCCCCCCTCCTACCTCACGGGGACCCGGGGCTTCGATTCAGCTCCTTCTGGCCTTCTCGGCCGTCCACCAATCCCTGCGCGGCCTTCTCGGGGGCTCGGCCGCGCAGCCAATCCGTGCGCGGCGTGGCGGGGGCGTGGCCAATGACGCCACCAGGCGCCCCCGTCACATGACACGGGCCTGGACGGCTTCCAGGCCTAGCGCGGCCCTCACTCTACTTCGGCGGCCCCCTCCTGGCATCGGGGGCTGCCGCGACGATGCACACCCCAGCAGGGGGGTCTCCTCACGGCGGCGCCGGGCGGCAGCGGTGATTTTCGGCGCTGCCACACAGCGCGAGGACCGGACAAAGGGTAGGCTCCCTTTCTGGATATTAAGTCCCTTCACAGTCTCCTCAGCACCCGGGCTGCGACGGTGATCTCCGGCTGCGACAAGGGGTAGGCTCCCTTCTTAATTAATTAATAATGCGGCAGACAGCGCGCTGAAACGAGGGTAGGCTCCTCCAGCGTGATTCTCCTCAGGAGAATGGCGCTATTCACAGCGCACTACTCCCTCCTCTGCCCACACAGTCCTCAGGGCCAACAGCACTTCGGGGGCCACATCATTCACAGGGCACAGTCCCTTGGGGGCACAATCCTCCCCAGGCAGCTCCACAGGCAGCAACAGTCTTTAGACATCCAGCGCTTATGGGGTGATACGGCAGTTTACGCCTGTCAGCTGTCCACAGCCCTTCACCATAGGCACCTCACAGCCCAGCGCTTCCAAATTATAGTGCTTCTCACGGAGGGGGGCGAACAGCTCCACAGCCAGTCCCAGGGGCACACTCCTCACCTCCTGGGGGGTTCAAGCCCACAGCATTCCTCCTCTTCTGGGCACCTTTTTCCCTCAGCGCTGGCGTAGTTCAAGGTCCCACGGCGTCAGGGACCTATGAAGAGTCCTCCCTTGTCAGGGGCCCATGGGGACAGCAGTGGGGGGGGTTTATAGGGGTGCAGGGCCCAGCTCACAGGCCCATGTGGCGGTCGCACCTCACAGCAGGTCCCCCTCCCTTCCTTGTCCCAGCGCTGACTGACTCTCTGGTGACACTTCCCCTATTTATACCCTCCTCCCAGGCAGTGCCAGGACCTTCTAGAATGTTGGCACATCTAGCCTAAACTGGTTCTAGGGGAGGGGGTGAGCACCCTGGGTGCCAGGCTTTCCCTCCAAAACTAGGGGTTGTTGGGTAATGTTATCTAGACAGCTGACCTATGTCAGTCAGGTGGCAAAACCCATGGCCATGGCATCCATTTTAAAAACAATACATTTCAGTCAGGTGCGTTTTCAAAATGGGGGATATTTACAAGTGTACCATTTACAACATGTAATTTTACATCTTCACAAAGTGTCTCACATTATGTCAGGTAATTTACATTTTTCAAAAGGGGTCTCACACCACTCATGGCCTATACAGGTTTAATCCCATGGGGGAGACAATCCAGATAAGGGGGTCAAAAGCGAAAAATTTTGGGGGAAAAAGGCCAAGTCCAACACGACTCCCCCCCAGCCAAAAGCCAGGGTAGACACATCAATGCCTTGATGGGCTTCCCTGCTTGGGGCGGAAAAAGGTGGACGCAGGCCTGCAACTACAGGAGCACCTGCAGTCTCTCCTCCACTCTGGAACCCAATGGTTCTCTTTCGCAACCCTCCCTTCACCAACAGAACCACCCCACTGGTGTTCCCTAGTGGGATGTCTCTCTTTCCTAGAGTGGGAGGCACTAGCCTCAGGCTTGTGATACTCTGGAACCACTCTCTTCTCTCCAAATTTCCACTGGTCCACCCACCTGGGGTCTATACCCTCGGAATGACCAGCCCTTAGGGGCGAGGCTCCCCTCCCCCTACTTCTCCTCCTTGGGTTCCTCCATCTCCTACGCCTGGGGACACCCTCACACAACTCTCTCCCCAACTTGGAGTCGAAACTCACAGGCTGAACCGGTGACAGGGGCGAGTCCTCCCTCTCCCTGCACCCCCTCCCAGAATTCTGCACCCTCCTACCCGGAGAAGTACCCCTGGGAGTCACTTCCGGGGGGACTCTGATTACAGATGTCCCTCCCACCAGGGCAGGCAACTCCTGTCCCTGGCCACCCAACCCGGGATCTATGCCCTGTGGCTGAGCCGGTGACAGAGAAGAGACCTTCCTCCCTCTGCACCCCCTCCCAGAGTTCCGCACCCTCCCACTGGAAGTGGTACCCCTGGGAGTCAATTTGGTAGGGACCTGCTTTACAGGAACCCCACCCTCCAGGCCAGGCAACTCCTGAACCCGGAACCCCAGTCCAAGATCTAGACCCTGTGACTGGTCAGTCCCCCGAACCCCTGGAGCTCTGATTAATGATGCTCCGGGTTCTCCTGACATAAGGGGATCCCTCCCTCTGGATGACACATCGGGGCAGCCTAGCCTCCCAAGCTGGGGTTCTCTTAAAGAACACTCCAGGCCTGGTGGCCGCAGCTGGGGTACCTTGGGACACCTCCCCGTCTCACTCCCTTCGGGATCATTCCCCTCAGCCTTCCCAGACGCTCTGGCACTTACCCAGAGGTCTGCCTCCCGTGCAAGTTCCCTGGGGTCTGAGAACCCGCACTGCAACAGATGGTGACGCAGTCTTGGGAAACAACTCCTCAGCATGTGCTCCCGGATAACGGCATGGCACAGCCCTTCCCAATCCTCCACTGCTCTCCTCACCACCCAATCCTCCAGTACAGTCCAACACTCCTCCTCGAACTCTCCCCAGGACTGATGGGACAGCTTTCCCCTGCCCCTCAACACTAACCCGTCCTCCTCTTCCGGGGAATCAGGCACAGTCTCCTGGGCTTCGGGAGTGGGACACCTTGCACTGGACCTACACTCGCTGCCACCACTGGATCCCACCCACCTCGGGGAATCCAGACTCCTGAAACCACGCTCAGGGGTCAACCTACCCACCTGAGCTGATCTCTCTCTGGCGAAGGCCCTCTCCGCCTCCGCCATCCTCTCCAGCGCTAGGACTTTTTCAGTCTCTAGTCGCTGCTCTTCTACCCTCAGCTGCGCTAAGCCCTCGGCATGCCTGAGCTTTGCCAGCGCCAGCTGATACTCCCTCTCTTCTCGCCTATCTACCCACTCTTCTGGGGACAGGGAAAGGGATGGGGCAGTGCCCCCGGGACTGGACCCAGTGCGAGACTCCCTATCTTCGGTGTCCTCCACAGCTACTGGCATCTCCGCCCTCTCCAATTCTTCCTCCTCCTCGGAATAACTACCTCCCAGGGTTCTGGATGGGGAGCCCTCTTTCTGGTCTCTAACCCACTGACCCTTCAACACCTCGGGGGGGTAGTCAGACAAGTCCCCATCAATCTCTAAGGGCTCTCCCCTCTTGAGGGCCTCATAGAGAAACAGGTTCCTCCTAATGTTCCCTACTGGGGGTATCCCTCTCTCCAGGAGGAAGTCTATCACCTCCTGTTCGGTGTACTCCATCAGTTCCACTTCCTGGTAGATCAACCCCATCGTGGCGAGGTACACCCGGGACACACCCTCCCAGTGGAACAAGGGGACAATTCAAAACACTCTTCTGGAGGAAGCAATCAAAAACAATAATCCCCACAACAAGGCTCGGATTACATCCAAAGCTCTATTTGCAGTGTAACCCGTGGCCGCTGTGGTACTGCGCAAACACAAGTCCTATCCCACCGCTCTGCCACCAAATGTTGGAAATGGGGGTTGCCCAAGTCTCAAAGGGGGTAGCATGGCATCAAGCGGGCAGGCCAAACTTGGAGGACATGTGAAGCACTCACGCAGTACCCACAAACGACACACCAGGCACACTACAAAAGAGACGCAACTCCACCTTTGGTTGGAAAAGAATAATTTTAGTGTTATCTCCAACCTGCAAGGTAAAAAGGAAAAATACACTGGTAATCATAACATGGCGCCAACTGGCACCCAAGCCAAGTATTTCAGTGGGGGATTATTTACATGGGACAAAAAGGGTTTAGTCCATAGTCCATAGTGTCTAGCTGAAATATAAAAGGGTTAGCATTTGGCATGTAACATCAGTGACACCTATATAAGGGAAAAATGCACTTGGCGTATTTGCCCATTAAACATGCAATCAAACATTAGGGGTAAGAACCCAAAATAGCTGGCATTGGCGACTCCTGCAAAAAGAATAGGAATCACCTGGCATTAACATTAGGCAGGAACACCTGTAATAAAACATCAGGTTTCTTCCCCCCCTCCACCTAAGGAACTATGCGTCAGGCAGGGCCAACTCAGGCCTTCATCCTCGGTAGCGGCTGTAATTACAACAGGCAGCATCCTGCATAACCCCTGTAAGGAAAGACATCATGGCATACCAGCATCCACTAGCAGGCGGGCATAACCATAGGACTCTTAAGCCACTTTCGCAAGCTCTACAGGGCATACAGAACCCCGGTGCTATAGCCTTAGGGAAAAGACCTGGGGAACATGACTCCTTAGCCCCCAACCTGCAACACAAACATCAGGTAGTGCATTGGCCTTAATAACATTTGAACCAGGCTTGAATCCCACTGCACTTGGGCATCGATCCCCTAGCTTAGGCGTAACACTGGGCATTTCATCACAATGCAGCTTAGTCTACTAATCCTCCCACCGCAGGAGCAAAGGGGGGTAGTCAACCTCTCCCTACCTTCCCCTATTAAAACATTTCACAGGGGTGCAATTCTATGACCCTGGTAGCTTCACCATAAACATTCCACCAAGCCCGCCCCTGCAAGAAAGGCAATAAAAAGGAGCTCAATTAGCATTTCCTGGAACCAGCACCTGCACATCATTTCAATAGTCATGGATCAACCAACAGGCAGGAAACATCAGGTAAGTAGGCACCTTTCCTTAGGAATTTACAATCACCAGCACCCCCAGCGCGGGGTTAATCCTTAATAGGCACCCGGCCCAGTTCTGGTACCTTAAGGGGGCCAGTCTCTAGTCCTTCTGAGGGGAGGGGCAGTTCTGGGTCCCCCTACTTGCTTCAGGAAGGCCCCGTTTCTGTGCCGGTTCTCCGCCCTCCCCGGGGCTTTACCTGCTATCTTCGGGCCTTCAGGCCCCTTGCGTGGACTTCTGGCGCCTACCTACAGGCATGCGGTTCCCTCAGTCGCGGGGCTCCTCTCAGCTCACCGGGGGCCCCGTAGCCTTTCCGTTGCCTCCGCCCAGGCCTCTCCTTACTCCCGAGCCGGGCGGGGGACTCACCGGCAGTGTGGGCACCCGCTCCGGCTGGCCTCCTTCGCCGGCCTCTCTCCCGGCTTTGTTTGGGGAGGCGGGGCTGGCACCGACAGTATGCCCCGGCCCCGCCTATCCTCCCAGCTTCACACTCAGGGCGCAGACCGGCAGGGTAGGCTCCTGCTCCGGTCACTCCCGATCGGAGCTCTGCAACGATTCTTCACCCGGGTCCCCCCTCCTACCTCACGGGGACCCGGGGCTTCGATTCAGCTCCTTCTGGCCTTCTCGGCCGTCCACCAATCCCTGCGCGGCCTTCTCGGGGGCTCGGCCGCGCAGCCAATCCGTGCGCGGCGTGGCGGGGCGTGGCCAATGACGCCACCAGGCGCCCCCGTCACATGACACGGGCCTGGACGGCTTCCAGGCCTAGCGCGGCCCTCACTCTACTTCGGCGGCCCCCTCCTGGCATCGGGGGCTGCCGCGACGATGCACACCCCAGCAGGGGGGTCTCCTCACGGCGGCGCCGGGCGGCAGCGGTGATTTTCGGCGCTGCCACACAGCGCGAGGACCGGACAAAGGGTAGGCTCCCTTTCTGGATATTAAGTCCCTTCACAGTCTCCTCAGCACCCGGGCTGCGACGGTGATCTCCGGCTGCGACAAGGGGTAGGCTCCCTTCTTAATTAATTAATAATGCGGCAGACAGCGCGCTGAAACGAGGGTAGGCTCCTCCAGCGTGATTCTCCTCAGGAGAATGGCGCTATTCACAGCGCACTACTCCCTCCTCTGCCCACACAGTCCTCAGGGCCAACAGCACTTCGGGGGCCACATCATTCACAGGGCACAGTCCCTTGGGGGCACAATCCTCCCCAGGCAGCTCCACAGGCAGCAACAGTCTTTAGACATCCAGCGCTTATGGGGTGATACGGCAGTTTACGCCTGTCAGCTGTCCACAGCCCTTCACCATAGGCACCTCACAGCCCAGCGCTTCCAAATTATAGTGCTTCTCACGGAGGGGGGCGAACAGCTCCACAGCCAGTCCCAGGGGCACACTCCTCACCTCCTGGGGGGTTCAAGCCCACAGCATTCCTCCTCTTCTGGGCACCTTTTTCCCTCAGCGCTGGCGTAGTTCAAGGTCCCACGGCGTCAGGGACCTATGAAGAGTCCTCCCTTGTCAGGGGCCCATGGGGACAGCAGTGGGGGGGGTTTATAGGGGTGCAGGGCCCAGCTCACAGGCCCATGTGGCGGTCGCACCTCACAGCAGGTCCCCCTCCCTTCCTTGTCCCAGCGCTGACTGACTCTCTGGTGACACTTCCCCTATTTATACCCTCCTCCCAGGCAGTGCCAGGACCTTCTAGAATGTTGGCACATCTAGCCTAAACTGGTTCTAGGGGAGGGGGTGAGCACCCTGGGTGCCAGGCTTTCCCTCCAAAACTAGGGGTTGTTGGGTAATGTTATCTAGACAGCTGACCTATGTCAGTCAGGTGGCAAAACCCATGGCCATGGCATCCATTTTAAAAACAATACATTTCAGTCAGGTGCGTTTTCAAAATGGGGGATATTTACAAGTGTACCATTTACAACATGTAATTTTACATCTTCACAAAGTGTCTCACATTATGTCAGGTAATTTACATTTTTCAAAAGGGGTCTCACACCACTCATGGCCTATACAGGTTTAATCCCATGGGGGAGACAATCCAGATAAGGGGGTCAAAAGCGAAAAATTTTGGGGGAAAAAGGCCAAGTCCAACAGTTTATATCTAGGAAAGAACCGTTACCAAAATTGCTATGCAATTATGTTTGGTATTGCGTTAAAGAGTATATGATGTTAGGTCCCTTGACCTTTCAAAGCTTATATTTAAGCCAGATGGAGTATCATTCACCATTGTGAGGAGAATGAAGACCAACACCAGGTCCATTTCATATCCGGCATTTGAAGACAAACCAAAATAGGGTGTAGTTACATGTGAAAAGGTCTATGAGAACATGACAGCAGAAATTAGGCAGAGGGGACAGAGGCAATTACTGATTGCCCTGAAGAAAACTCTCAAGGCCGTCAGATTTCTATCCATCACCAGGAGGTAAGGTGGATTATGCAGGAAGCGGGTATTGAGGTGTCAAGTCTTGGGGCACATTTAGCAAGAAGGGCAGGGACTTCCAAAGCTTTAGCAGTGGGAGGGCGACTAGAGGACATTATGAATACCACAGACGAGTTGACCTTTAAAAAAACAGCTTATTTAGGGGTCAGTAGACTTTGAACATGCATAATCCTCGCATCCGTTCCTGACCTACAATGTAAAAATTCCTTTCTATCAAGAAGGAGAGTTTCAGTTCTAAAAAGGATACGGATGCAAGGATTATTCCACCCAAGAAACTTAGGAGGAAAAGGAATACAGCAATCAACAGTTGGAAGGTAAGGACTTAACATTTGCAAAGTAGGAGTCAGAAGCCACACTTCAGCCCAAGCAGAGTATTTAGGAAACGTTTTGTAGAGATTTGTACGCTATGCAGCAGTTGATGGGTAATGTTGCAAATCCATACGTTTGGAAGAAGCTGTGCCAACGCATGATTCTAGTGGCCTTTGGTTTGAAGGAAATTGGCATCAGTAACCAAAGTGGGTAAGGGGAGAACACTGATGTGATTATCAAACAGACGGTAGTCATGCCAATGGGGAACATGAACACAGAAGTAGAAAAAGTGAGAGAAACAACAGGTAGGTGGGCAGAGAAAGTAGTAACGAATGAGGGGAAAGGGATAGCAACTACAAAAGCAGTAAAAGCAGTTGGAGCCACAGAAGTGGGGAAACATTGTCACAAAGAACGAGGGGAAAAACACAGCAGACATGGAAAATTGAACAAAATCTGGAAATTAGTAATTACTGTAAAAGTCCTGTGAACTTTCCAGGGTAAAGGTTTGTAGTGGACGTGGAACTAGGTTATGCATGATGTAAAACTTTCACGTTATCGGGTACTGCGGATATTGTGATTTATAATTTTGTTAATAGACTAAAGAACTGGATAACATGTTTGCATTTCCTTTACTGGGTACAGAGCAGAAGAATGGCCAGTGAAAGTATAACAGCATAGGCCTACCTCACATGAATAAATTGAAGGAATAGACAAGGGGCCTTCTATTGGACTGGATGATGTGATTGGTGGACGACATGGTAATTTCATTGCATTTGAATTTCCCTGTGTTTTCTTGTAAATGTAGTTGCCTGGTTACCAAAGAAGTGAACTTTGATAAAACTGCTATATAAAATAAAAGGAAGTAAGTCATGCATTATCCTTGCTTCTGTGTCCTTTAAGAACTGAAACTTTCCTTCTTGATAGCTAGAACATTTTACATTGTGTGAGAAACTACTTGTATGAGATCTCTTAAACGTACACATCAGTTTATATGAATGGTAATAAATATATTAATGACAAAGAAGGAATTGTTCTTTCCACCCAGTTTGTAATACATTTAAATACGCAAGGTTTGGTTTTCCTGTTACAGACCAAAGAGCCCTTGGGATTTTAACGCCATTGGGGATTCACGTATACAGTAATAAAGCAATCAACAGGTGAAAGGTAATGAGTTTTACTTTTGCAAAGTAGGAGTCAGGAGCCACACTTCAGCCCAAGCAGAGTATTTAAGATACGTTTTGTAGTGGTTTGTAAACTATTCAGCAGTTGATGGATATTGTTGCAAATCCATAACTCTGGAAAAAAAGTGCAGCAGTAACCAAAGTGGGTAAGAGGAGAACACTGATGTGAGTATCAAAAGAACAGTAGTCATGCCAAAAGGGAACATGAACATAGAAGTAGAGAAAGTGAGAGAAACAGAAACATGGGCAGACAGAGCAGTAACGAATGAGGGGAAAGGAATAGCAACTACAAAAGTGGTGAAAGAAGTTGGGGGCCACAGGAGTGGGGAAAGGCTGTCGCCAGGAAAGAGACAGCAGACATGGAAAATTTAAATACATCTGGAAATGAGTCATTACTGTAAAGGTCTTTGCAAAAATAAAGCAATCAGAGTCCAAAAGCCACACAGAGCAGAGGGCTGTGGTTTGGAACTGCGCAAATAGCATCAGTGACAAAAGTGAAAAAGGGCAGAAGTAGACAAGACCACAGGCAACAGGAGATTCCTGGGCAGACCCACAGACGTGGGAAATTAACAGGATGGAGCAAAAGTGAAGGAAAGGATAATAGCCATGCAAGGGTTTTGGTCTTTAGGACTATTGGTTTAAGTCCATTCATCAGAAATGTGTCCCTCTTCCACTCTCATAAAGTGCTGGGTTCATGGTGTGCTCTGCCGAGAATGGAGGGTCTGATTGTCATGTAATTAATTTACCGGCATTGTCAAAAATGTCTTCAAGCAATGCTGGCACATAGGAATGAGGTCAAGCGCCATTTCGTCCACACATATCAACACCGGCACACTCAAATCTATAAACATCACAAGGGCCTCGCATAGAATCTCCCTACGACTTGGTACACTAGCATGGGAACAAATGGCACAGCAGAAAAAAACAAAAGAGGACCAGGTTAAACAGTAGTACTGGGATAGGCAATGCGATGACAGTGGTTCAGGAGGAAAGCATGCAACAACTTGTGGAATACACCAAAACTGGGATGGGAATACACTGCCACCATAAAGGAGGACGAACACACACTGTGAGATATGAGTATTGGGAGACAGCGTCACCATACTCGGGACCATGGTGCGTACCGTAGAAATCCAACAACCACAATGGGGTTCTTTCCCAAACAAAACAGCCACAGTGCAGCATGGTGCAACAACAATGCAAAGGCATAATACGCCTACATACAACAGGGAGACACAGACTGACCGAAAAACACGGATGCACACTTGGTCAGAGAGAAAATGATACCCACGTTTGCACCAGACGATTGGGACACGGGCCCAGAAACACAGGAGCAAGGAGATTGGCACACTACCAGGGAACATAAGCATCTAGGACAGGGAAGCCACCAGGAGACAGGGAAACCCCCACATAGGTAACATACTGGAGCAGGTAGACGACGTTTGCACCGGAACGGGGACAAAGGGTCTGGAAAATACAGAAACGGAGAGAAACATGTGTGCCACACAACTCTCACTACGGGGGAAAAGGTCGTCTAACCCGGCGGTCCGACTCTGGAACAGGCTCACGTCCACCGAATCGGGAGACGGGCACCAGAAAAGGAGCACATTACCGCTGCCATTACATATACTGCCACTGGGTCAAGAAAAACCTTTCAATCCGGACATAAGACGTCTTTGGGACTCTAGCTGATAACACTCCTGTCTGAGTCGGTGTTGCGCTCTCTCTTCTCTGTATGCAGCATTAATTTGTAATAGCGGAGTTTGGGTGGTCCAAAGATGAACACTTTCATGTTTGGGGGCAAAATGGAGGATGGGTGATGTCATAAAAAGCTATATCCTGTTTGCCCCCCCCCCCCCCCCCCCCCCGTTCCCCCCTCCTCCCGCACCCCATCCCCCGGAATTTAGAAAGAGGTCCAAGGTGGTGCAGTCGACTCTCACTGGTTAGAAGCGTAAAGATTCCTAGCCATATGTCTGCGACCAGACAGACGACTCTGGATCCCCCGCGGCTCCAATGACAGCGTTTTGTCGGAGTGATAGTGATGACCCTAGACCCAGACAGCTTTCACGTTGGGACGGTGTGGTGGGGAACGAAGCGCTAGTGGTACCCACAATTTACTTGGACAAGAATGAGACGAGACTTTCAAAGATTAAGTAGACCAGGCAGGAGCTCCAGCCTAAAAATCACCACCCCTCAAGGTCGGTCTGCTGTTCACCAGTGTCAGAGAGTCCTGCCTCATTTTACGCTAAAAGCAAATTACGCAGTCTTTCTGAATTGTTTTATTCTGAGTACACTTTGGATGCCGAATGCGCTTCCCATAAGTGTGCGCATACATCCCTATCCATGCCTGAAACTAGCTCATCAGACTTCACCCTTCATGACCTTACGTTTAAACAAAGCATTTCGTGTAAACTGCCCAGAGAGAAGCGCGTAAATTGTTATTCAAGAAAAATCAACCTCTATCTAAATAACTTTTTTTATATCAGAAAATCTGTGCGCTCACCTGGATTGTGCAGGTGTACTCGGAATCGTCCAGTAAGCGCACGGTGCAGTTGTACTCCCGGTCCAAAGTTCTGCTGCTGCCGCTCATCAACCTGCTCAGCATCTTCTCCGGGAGCTCCTGGGGGTGGGAACGAGGGTGCCAATGCCCCCGAAAGGAGCCCCCGGTTAACTGGTCAAAACCAATCCTCTTGTACAATGCCTAGGAGCCTTTCTTCAGTGCGCTTCCTTTAGCCTTTTATGTTGCTCAGGGCAACCCCAGACACGCTGCTGCTCCCCAGAGAACCCCTTCTCCCACGCACAGAAGATGGCAGAGGCGCTCGAACCCCGCAATGAATGAAAACAGCTTACAGTGTCCGAGGAGCCTATGCCCGCATGCCAACCTATTCGAATCATACCGTAGGTTCCCAGACCCGATCATTACCTCCTAATTTTGTGCATTCTTTTGCCTCTATTTTAATTCAGTCTCAAACCAGCGTAAAGATGCACAGGCGAGGGGAGGTTATCACAAAGCTGGCTTTAAACTGATTGACAGGCTAGAGGCGGTACTAGGCGGGCCTTTGTGGCTACACTTCCCAGTGTTCTCCGCGATTGGTTAGCAAAAATGACCCGCCACGGAAAAAAGACCGCCCCCTCCATCCCTGAAGAAATATTTGGTGCACCGGAAGAGACTTCCTCTGCTGCTGCACCTGACGAGACGTCTAAACTGATCCGGAAGACATGGCCCAGTCACACGTGAACCGGAACTGCCGGCGGCGCGTGAGACAGCGTTGGTACAAATGACTGCGTGCCTCGAGCGCTCCTGTGTTGCTGTGTGCAGCTGCTGGTGTCGAAGGAGCGCGCGGGGAGACTGAAACGAGGAGAGTCGGCTTTGGTTCACGAGGGGAAACTTTGTCTGCGGATGAGAAGGGAGAAAAGTAGAGTTTGGGACATCTGCGTCAAGCCGGGAGTCTGCCTCTCGAGGTGTTAGGCTGAGATGGAAGAACCACACCCCGGGCCGGCAGCGTTGATTTCCCAGGATGCGCTAGTGACTGACAGATCAAAATAAGAGCAGGGATTGCTCCTGGCCATTATTTTGCATAGTCGGTAGTTTTATCACCACTTACCCTATTGAAATGTAAACAGAGCAGAGGATATACATGAAGAGCTCACTTTATTAAGAATTTGTCTAACCCAGCGGTTTAAAACCTTTTGAAGTGTGTGGACCCAGGGTTGGATTGGGATTAAAAATCGGCCCGGGCACGCATAAAAAAATCGGCCCACATTTGATTAATGCCTTGCCTCAAATCACTGCTTCAGCGTAATTTTACATAAACAAGGGGGGAAGGAAAGGGGGGGGGGGGGGGGAATATGCACGCATCAGATTAAACTAGTGAAACACCCCTGAAAACAAGTGAGGCCACTTCTGCACAGGCCCCCTGCCCCGCTCAGTATGCCTACATTAATGGGAGGCCTAGCAAGAGAAAAGGGGTGACACCTCTACCTGTTGCTGCTATATGGGAGGTAATGATGGCCCATCTCCCTCCAGAAAGGCCACTTAGACACCCACTGGACCGCTAGCAGTATAGTCTGACAACAGAGACACCGCCCAAATCAGCCCCCAGGCTGCTCAAAAGCAGCCCTCAGGTGGAACTCGGCCCCTAGCCCCTAGGGCATTGCCCGAATTCCCCCGTTACCAATCCGACGCTGTTTGGACCCAAGGGGCGCAACTAGTGGCATATTTCGGAAGGGGCTAATGCAAATTTCGGGTTGGGGTGGGGGTGGGTTAATTCTTGCAGCAAAAGGCAGAGTGGAGATGCAAGGGCTCTAAGAAGGGGTGAAAACACAACAAAGCCTGGTTGTCAAGTAAATGGTCTTTTAAAGACCTGTGAAGTGCTCAGATGCAGTTGCAATAAGGCTGCCAGCCTGAGAAGCTGTCTCAACCCGAGCTGACACACACAACGGTTGGTGGGGCGGCTTAAGTCCTTTGACCCCAATGGGCGTTGCGTATCTGATGGACCCCCAATCATTCACTACTGGAACTCAGGAAACCCCACCTAAGCGGTTTCTATGATTTGAACCTCAACATAGCTGCCAGGTTTCCCAGGTCAATCTGTGACTAGTTAGACCAGTTCTATTTTAGGTTGACCCTGGGCAGCGCATGCGTTGCTGCGAGGCATGCATTATTGGAGCTTGGCTTTGAAGCCTCTCCCACTCTCTGCCCATATTTTTAATTGGCTTGTGTCATTGTCCTTCGTAAACACTGGCTTCCAAGTTGTTATTAGGCTTGTTAGTCCCTCCTTCGTACCGCCTTATCTTCATTTGTTACCTCCCATAACAACTGGACCTTTTATTTGTGTGGTTGCACGGTCTGCTTTATCTTGGCTGTGAGCACTATTTTGCTTGTTTATTTAATTCACGGCGCAGTCCGCTTTCACTTTAGCGGGCCGCTTATCTATTTATTTATTTATTTAATTCACAGTGCGACAATTTCACTTTAGCAGCTGCACTTATTTATTCAATTCACAGCATGGTCGCTTTCACTTTAGCAGCTGCGCTACAAAAGCGGAGGAGCGTTCTGTACTGGGAACTTCTTCCTGATTCGCAGAGCTCAGCAGAAGACTTGCTGTCTGGTTTCTACTCTTTTGGTTCATGGTCCTTTGTTGCTGTTGCTTGAGGATCTTGGAGGCAAATCTAGAAGCGGTCTTTGTGACGGGTGCTTTAAAGGTGACTTGCTTATGTAGCATTAATATTGTATGACATATGGTTATTGGTGAAAATGTGGAAGGCAAGAAGATGTGGGCAGGTTTCGGAACTTGAGAAAATTATACTGCAGTTCTGTGGAAGTCACTTATCTTGTGCTTTAAAATGTAATTTCGCGAAGTGTGAATTTATAAAAACTACCTGTAATGTCCCAATATAACATGCCCATACCCTCTCTCACTGCAATTTAATTGTGTTTATCTGATCTCAGCTGGCCCTCCCACAAATACGTGGTGCTGTTTGTCATATGTAAGCTAGCAGCATGGTTTAGCTTGTCACTGATGTGTGCTGACACGTACAGACCCTGGGTTTGAATTCAACAGGACCAGTGCAGCCTTCTATCCTTGTGAGGCCGATAACTTTAAATAGAATACCAGCAACACCTTTCATTTACAGTGCATACAGATTTCAACAAACGTGGGACTAAGTGCTATAAATAGTTATTATGCACAGAATCACAAGGGTGAGTTGCAAATGATGCTGCGTTAAAAGTGATCTCTGTAAATCTTTACTTTTCTCTGTAGCCAGATCTACTCTGTGTCTTTATATAAAACAAGCATTTGCAATGAAAAAGGTCTTGCATTTGCGAGAGTTTAAGCTATTGGCATTGTAAATGACAATGCCTTTTATTTATTTTTTAAAAACCAATACGTAATTAAAAAATATTGTCATTTACAATGCCAGTTGCTCAAATTCTCTGATATGCAAGACCTATTGCATTGCAACTGCTTGTTTCCTTAGATGTCTGGAACTTGTAGTCTTATTTATTTAGCATAAAACTAGGACTACAAGTCCCAAAATTCTTAAAAAGGGACTGGACTAACTAGTCATGCATCTACCGTTAAAACTTAGTAGCTGTGCCACAAAGCAATACACAAAAATACAGAAACGAGTATACCTCAAATATAAAATTATGGATTATGTTTCTTTAATTCACAAACAAAAAATACAAAAATCGCAATTTTAATGGTAAGAGCGGAGCTTTTCAGAATGTTGTGTTACTTCTAAAGATAAGCGATGTGTTAGATTTAACGTATCAGTTTGTCTCTTTTGCTCCTAATGCTTGCTTGCTTTCTTTTTGTTGGCACATCCCAGTGCTGCTTCAGTTAGAGACACTAACAGTCCATGCTTCATTTAGTTTGATGTACTTGTGTTTTTCCCAGGAATCAAGATAAGGATACCTATGTACTTCTCAATTAACAATTTCAAACCCCTTCACATTTACAGAGCTTTTTAAAACTTAACATTTTGCTTTTATAGGCATATGTATTTTATTAATGTCCTTATGTTATTTAATTATCTAGATTGTCATGGACACCCTGAGTAAGGATCCCTGACCTCAAGGTTTCCGTGGACCACAGGTCTTATCTATTCTTATATGGTTATTAGAGAAAAGGAGGCATAACTGATACATTAATAAAGAATAATGCACATTTTTCAGAAATTGCTACTGGGAAGTGGCTCCAAGGCTCAATATTGCCATTTTATTGTCTAGTATGGCGCTAGGCCCCTATAGAATCTCAAATCATGAAGAAATGACTGGTGTTTTTCTCTCAGAATTGTGGCAGACTTAAGGGCACTGGAGGAAAGTTTAAACCTGGTCTCACCCCGATCAGCAGTTAAGCCTTTGAGTATATAGTATTTAGTACTACCAAAACAAAAAGTTCAAACACAACGCTATAAAAATCCCACAACCAATAACTAAAAGTCTAGAAAAGCTGCAAAATGACTAAACTAAAATTGCGGAAGCCAGGCAAAGAGCGCCAAAAAAAGCAAAAGCACCAATCCGAAGTCACTGTTCATGGAAGCAAGGCACAATTTCTGGCCAGCTGCCATGGAGTGAATGCTGGATGCATCAAGCAGGTTGCCCCGGTCAAAGTTTTTAACTTCTGGCTTACAGTTTAAAATTTTTTTTTTTTTTATAGAAGTCAAAATCCTCCAGCAGGGCAAGGTTGAACGCAGGATCCGATGAAATCCTCATAAAGTCAGTTAGTCATTGGACAAGAACACCCTAAAGCTTAGTAATTTCTAAGGCTCTCAGTACTACTTGGGCTGCACTTAAGGGCCAGGAATTACTCCTGCAGGGGTTACCAGCAGGTCTAGTAAGGGCCTAGTGGTGACTTGTCAGGAGGTCACTCTTGACTTATTCCAAAGTGTTCCACATTGCACTATTCATTGTGAAATTTAACGTGGTAGGACACATCTGTCCCTGGAGGAGGCTGAGGCTCAGCCAGGGGTGTGTCTAATAATCCCTTTGTCCTCATCCTTACCAAACTGGTTTTGGGTCCACCTCCCTTTTGTGCTGAAATGGAGCCAGGCTGGTTACAGTAGGTTTTAGCATCCAGGAACCCCTCTTCCGTAGGTCTCACTGTACAGTTAACTATGAATGAGCAGGCTTCACGCTGGTCCTTTAAGTTAAATAATTCTCCCCGCCTACTGTTCCTGAGAGAGGATGTCACATACTTCACACCCAGGTCTTCCTGTCAAAAGGCCCAAGCTATTGTTTCTGATCTGGGAGCAGTTTACACACCTCCCCGAAGGAAAAGCACTGTCCAGACCGGAAGCTGCAGGCAGGCTACCGTTCGTAAGCCCACTGGAGTTTCAGACAGGAAAGGTCTAACTTTTTTCAAGTTACTATTCCTGTATTTTTATCAAATATCCTACATCAAAATTCAATTGGATGTTTAATAAATATGAAAAACAGCGGTTGAATGCTCTCTGTATCTTATTCCTAACTAAAATAAAAATAATAATATCATAGTTGTACTTTAGTTTTAATATGGAAACCCATACTATGAAAAAATCATTTGGGGGGGTAGTTACTAGGAACATGCCAAACTTAAACTCTTACATGTTCCACGTTTAAATACCAGGCACCCTACTGTGTTGGCTACAAGGCTTACTTAAGGGTGACTTAATAGTTCAAAGTAGTGTTTCTGGCAGTTAAAATCTTTTATTTTGACAGACCTGCATGCAGGTTTAAAAACTGCAGCCGTCGGGCTATGCATGAGGCCATGTGTCCGTGCCAGTCTAGTGAATGGCACAATTTGTTTCAGGATATCAATTAACTTGCCATGCCATGGGTGTATTTCCTGAATCATACAACCATGGCCTTGCTGGAAAGTTAAATATTCAGATTGTGGATTAGCAGATTTTACTATGTTTCAAAGGTTAGAACACATACAGTGGGGGTAGTCAGCAGTGCCTCAGCGTGCAGAGCCGGAAAAACCAGCAATACCAGTCAGTAAAAAATGGGGAGGGCACGATTAAAGAGGAAATATTCTCACCTTTAGCATGTTAGGCTGTGGACATGGCACACAATACTGTCTAGCAGTAGCATGTTAGATGCAGCCTAAGACATAGAACTCTGCATAGGCTTAGTAGAATCCCAGGAGGCAACACAGTGTTTAATGTATCAGTGTCAGAAACCGCATGTCAGGCTAGGCATCAGCATAGAATGAACAGAGATACCTCGAGCAACTGAGAAGTCATTGCCAATCTCTCTAAGCTTTAGGCACTGCAATCCGCTCCAAAGTTGTTTGTTGGTTCTTGTTGCAGGTTATAGTGCTGAGTAGTGAGCAGTGATCCAAGAGTGCAGTGCATCCATTGTTGGGTAATCTTGACCATCGAAGGTGCTTGGAACCTCTGGAACTTTTTGAAGTGCCAGTGTCTACTCTACTTTATTACTTCTTTGCTTAAGATGTTTGGATTGTAGCAAACAGGTAGGAGTGAATCATCAATACCAACAAGATAGACTGTTAAAAGAAATAAAGATTGTCTTCAGTAGCGGCTGGTGACATTTGAAAATGGTAGGGCGGGTGGGGCACTTAAAAGTGAAATAATTTTGGAAAGAAGGACATGCTGAAATTTGAAAGGCAGAGGTGATCGGGGTACATTCTATATGTACGTGTCACCTTGCTTATTGGAAGGAATATTTGATAGGTTCCGTTCCTCCTGATGTGGTGTGAGCGCGTTGTCAGCACTGCTTTTGTTTTGACTACATTTTTGTGATTGTGCAGTGGGGTGAGCGCAACCCTATGCAATCCACACCTTGAAGGGTGAGTACACTGTACACTCTGCTGTGAGTACACTGTTACCAAAAGCACATTATGTACTCACTTTTTTCAGCTTGATCACAGGGTTTCTCTCGGACCGGCTTGAAGCTGGTTCAAGGAAGGAGGGAAATACGAAACCAGCGCAGGAAGCAGTACTTGAAATCCCGCCTCCTATTGTCATAGGATGACTGTATCAATGGTCATCCAGTCAGAGGTGGAGGTGGGATCCTAGAACTAGAAGAATGTTCTGAGCTTAGCTCCGGGCGAGCCGAAAATCCGACCAAAGTCTTGGAAAACCAGCAGTTTCAGGTAGCGCCTTCTTGTCCTCACCACTGCCTCAGACACACACTGCACATGCGTGACTTGAGCGATACCGAAATCGGACGTCCACCACACATGCGCAGGGTGTGTTTGTACACTACCGTGCTGCACTTCTACCAGAGTGCCGCAGCCTCAGACCACCAGTCTCCTTTCAATCTCTTTCTCCTTCTTCTGAGACTGGTGGTGCTCCGCCCCATACGCCCTCATGCAGGAACCGTGCCTGATTGTCTTTCTTTTCTTCATCTCCCTACTAAAACACAGTATAGTTAAGTGCCTTCTATGGCGAATGATCAGGAAGGAGCCAATTATAGCACCTGGACAAATTGCACTGACAGTTATTTTTATTGTATTGTATTGCTATTTATATAGTACCACCCTATCACTTGTATTGTAAATGGTTCACATGTCAATGGTTACGATTCTGAGGTGCTACATAGTCTCCTCAGTGACTTATTTGTGGGGACCATCTGGATATTGTGGCATGTGATTGAACAAAATATGTACCTAGCTATGTATGCAAAATGTAGAGGGAAGCATTCTTTTATAAACACATTTGGTTTTCATCGAAATAGAACACCACATGCAAGATACAAAAGCACATGAATGCCATTCTGAATGGTTAAGCAGCCAAGCGTGGGACACATGCAGAAACCTAGGAAACAATTTGAAGAATATTAGGCTAACACTGGTGGCCTCACAGTAACTGTCTTCCAGATGATGTTCACAGATAGTGCCTCAATCAAAATTGTTGGAGCACTTCACAATGAGTTTTATAAACAAGCTCAGTCTTTTAAACCTTTTTGCATCATTAATACAGTAGCTGCGGAAAGCCTTTAATAAATTATTGATGCAATGCTTTCAAAAAGTTTCAAAAATAAGACAAAATCATATATTATTTTATCTTAAGTAGTTCATTTAAATGGATAAACAATATAATTGGACATAGGCTGTGGTCTCATTCTCTTCTTGTCTTCAGAAAAGTAAACTTTTCTAGGGTGTCTTGTATCCGCATCTTCTGAATTACAGTTCATTTGTATGAACTGATACACAACTAATTTTCAAACAGTGTTATACTTGTCTCTCTGATGTGTCCAGACAGCATTTTGGCACGTCCATCATATTTCTTTACTCTCAAGGTTATTTTTCCTAGTCAATGATCTTTGGCATTTCTTGGAAATTCAATCCTATTGTTTTATTTCTTCTTGAAACCGGTCCATAACTACTTCTAGAACTACATAGCATCTTTAAATTTCAAACTCTCAATGTCTTTTTTGGCTTCAATTTTATTTTTCATAATCCTGCTCACACAATATAATTGTAATGATTTTGAATAATGCTTCCTGGCGTTTTAGCTCGCATTGTGCAGCTGTTTTGTTATTCATTTCTTCGACAGAAGGAAAGATATTTATCTGCAACCATCACATGATTCTTTTTACTTCTAATTGTTTTTGAAGGCTCAAGGTAAGAAGGTGCAAGGTGAAGGCGGCTCTGAAGAATTTTAAACGAAAATGTAAAAATAATATTCCAAGATTTGGGAACAGAGGAAAGCAGTGTACGAGGCAAAATGAAAAACGTTGAACTTCTGGTCCTACTAAATTAACCAAGCCGTCCTGAAATCACTCTGCAGACTGGCAGATCATTCGATACATGTCACTATACACCACACCTGTTGAAAATGACAATTATTGTCAAACATGTTTGTGGCCTAAGGAGTTTAATAATTAAAGTAGTTATAAGACCCAATTTCTTTACCCACATTAATTATGTTGGGAGGGTGGAAAGGTTATCATAAATAACAGGGCAATTGAGCTTGTATTTTACAGTGAAATGTTATCTCTCTAATTACAAATTTGTCCCCAAAAACTACCAATTATGTAGTTGGGTCTCCCTGGTACCCCCCATTCCAATTCCTGAGGGAAGACAAATAAAAGCAGATTGGATCCTCTACACCTCCCTTGATGTGCAATGTCTTGAAGGAGTGTGCCTTTAAGGAATTTCCCTACAGTCCTGGAACATGTGGAAAGTATTTTATTTATAACTTATTTTATTGGGGGTATTTATGCATTGGTGCTTTACCGCAGAGGGGTAAATGAGTAATTTACTCAGTAATAGGAGTATGTGAGCCGCACGTAGGAACCTTAAATTAGCTTGTAGTAAAGTGGTGCCAGCTGAGGTTTGGAAAGGGTTCAGCAGTGTTTAGGGGAGGTGGCTGGAATCAGACAATGGGGTCAGGTAGACGGAAAACATGAGTTTTCAGGTATTTTTCTGAAGTGTAACAGTGCGAGTGCATATGGCGGTGCAGAGGGAGAATATTCCTGAGTACTGTAGAATAGCCACAGAAGGCCTTTTTTATTAGTGTGGTCGAGTTTTTTTCCATCTCACTGTCCTAGGGCTCGGTTAAGCCTTCCCTGTATTAGTGGTAGATGTAGTTAAACAGTTGGGAATAATCTTTGTCAGAAAGAGTGGCATGCCTAGTCAGTGTGTGGAAATCGAAAATAATTGCTGTTAGCATGAGCTTAAGCCATCTTGTTTTGCAGCATCCATTTTTGGTAGCTTTGTGATTCTGCAGTTTTCACTGTTGCCTGCCTTTCTATTCTGCTTGAGTCATCAGCTTTAGTTCACTCTTATTCTAAGCTCAAGCAATGTATGAGCTCAGAAAGGCCTGAAGCTGCTAGATTGTACCTGTTTGAGATGTTTCCCCTCCCACTTTGCTGACTAAGTATTCATCTGCACATGATTGTCAGTATCTATTCCTGTGTAGGCCTGTACCTTCTATTTGTAACTACATGCTTACTTTGCAACAAACTGTGTATAAAAAAACCATGGTCTGTGCATTCAAGCCTCTACCTCCTGGAATACCCTAGGCTGTTGTATGGACATGGTCTCACTCATGAGTGAATAAACTTGTTATCTTAAATTCCAGCTTCACTGCCAATCCCTACTTTGTTAGTCTAAGGAGCCATGGACAGAGACTGGTGAACCCCTGCACCGGTGGGACCCTAAAAAGGCTAATTTCCACTATTTGGCGCCCCTCGTGGGGCTCATCGGAGACTCGGCCGCCTGAAAGAGTGGTCTTGACGGAGGAATGGAATATTGCTGAGGAGGTACCCTGCATGAGGAGACCCATGTCTTTGCAGACCGAAATGTTTTTTCAGGTTTTCCTGTTCCGACCCTCAGGGTGGTGGCGGTCCCAACTGAGATTTCCTTTGGCGCACGTTTTTGCAGTGACCGTTAGGTCAACCAAGGGATTGGAAGTTGGAGGCTGGAGACTTTTGTTTGGTAAGGTCGGTGAAGCGGCACTCTTGATTTTGGATTTGCTTGGCCAAGATTCTGGTTTTGTTTGTTTATTTATTGCAATAAATAAAGGCAATTAATGTGGGGATTTTTCTTCTTATGATATTTGTTTTATTGGGTATATTTGGAAGAACATGCCTGCATTTAGTAACATTCGTAAGTGGTGATACGGAGCGCTCGAGTGTTCTGCCAGGTCACTTTGTAATTAGGTCTCTTCTTGCAAAGGCTTGGGGTTTTTTTTCCCTACCTTGTTTTGGGTAATAGGCATGCTTTCTGGAATAAGTATGATTTGGTAAAGACATAGTGTTTGCGAACACTCTGCCAGGCCAACTGGTAATTCGGCGTATTTTCGAAAAGGTCTAGAGCTAGAGCCTGTCTTCTTGAACATGGAACAGTCTTTGGGCTGTTTACTTGTCTTGGTGCAGTCTCTGGACTGCTTTTGAGAGCTCTTTCATTTGTAAATATGATTTACAATTGATTTGGTTTGAGAACATACTGTGAGTTGCCTCTTGTTTTTGTCCTGGGGTTAATTTGTGGGTTGATTGTGTGTTTGAGTGTCTATGGGGTTTGTGGACTGATACCAGTGGTAGTGCTTGTGAAGTACTTGTTTGCGTGAGTAGCGACTGTGCTCTTTGTGTAAGGATGGCTTGCCTCAGCGAGCTGTGTTATGAACTAAAACAATCGTGGAGGAGGAGGACGCCGTGCAGTTCAGCTACCAACTACAAAGTGGACAGCTAATTCGAAAAAGCTCCAAGAAAATGACCCTTGTATTTATGAGGAAAAGCACATATGGATTAATCAGAAAGCAATCTCCTTTTACCACAAAGATTAAGTGGGTGATAGAATAGCGTAAGGTAGCTCCCAGAGGCGTCCCTCCAACCATCTAAAAGAACAAGAAAATAGGACTGGATTGAAGTTGGTCCATTTTATTCCAACTCCGAGTGAAGTTTTCGACAAAAGCAAATACAAGAATAAAAGGATGAAAGAAGCATGAGCGGATGTAAACGTGCTCGGATAAACCTACAACAACAGAACCTGGGAAGATCTGACCTGGATAAAATTAAGCTGTGAACGAGTCCTTGAAGAAGGTGCAGGATAAAAAGAGGCACCGAAACGCCGCGTCGACAATTTCGTTCCTATAACAACCTATTGACTTGTAACATGATGTTGTAATGTTTGTGATAAATGTTGCCAGAACAGCAATTTTTAAAGAATACTGTATACTATTTAATTTCTGAATTTTAGGGAAAACAATTGTGTATATGAATTGTATGTTATGATCAAATTTTTAATCTTTTCAAATAAATGTATGGAAAATGTTTTTATAAAATAGAATTGTTTCATGTTTTTCATGGTATCTTGGGACCCTACAAACACTTAGTTGTAAATTTGGTAACCGGTGCAACATTGTAATCCCTCTCTTTGCTTTAAACGTCCCCTTTTGGGATCTTAACACCACCAATGATTCATTGAATTTAGGAGAAGGAACTCTGTTTTTTTTATAAGAGTGTTATGAGTGTATGGCACCTTCTTGAAAATGTTTGGAATTAGCTCAATTTGGGTTGTTGTTGTCATTTTGTTCTGCAGATTCAATTGGAAGAATTACACTTTCAATCTCAAAGAATGAATTATATAAAACATGTTAAGTAGCTACACGCTACTCTGGAAAGTAAAGCAGTAACAAAGTATAGATGTGTAAACATGCTATTATTATAGTGCCACAATGGTAAAAAATTTGAATCAAAACTCTAGGTAGAATTGCCTAGCATTCCAAATAAAAAATGGACTTTGCATACATTGTCCTGTGTTTCATAGAAGATATTTTGTGTTTGTTTCTGTACATAATTGATGCATTAAGGACTGTTCATGTTTTATGTACCACTTGTAAATGTTATCTCCTAACAAATGTAGCGCTTTGTGACCTTTGGGTATAGATAGAGCTATATAATGTTTAAACTAACTTTACCTAGAGAAAGGCACTCAATAGGAAAAAGTAGGCCTCACAGAGAAATACAAATTTGTGTGTTTTACACAAATAGGACTTAACAAAATTAAAAATAGATACCCAACATTTTGTTAGTACTGCTTATCAGCTGTGCAAAATGTTACACCACTATCCTTAAATACATCTTATCAAATATTAAAAGGCATTCACATTCTATGAGTATTGCTGCTAAAATAAAAGCGTCCTCCTTTTACCACACTGCAAACAATAGATTTTGACTGGCTTGGGATGCCTGTTTTTTTAATGGAATGAACTGAGCCTCATTCCCAGCACCAGAAAGCGAGCTTTTAACACCTGCTCAAGCTGTCTGTCCGAAGGAAGCTGTCTGTCAGAGCAGAGGGAGGTAATGAGTGGTTTATCAACTTTTTGGGGTTTCTGTGAGGACATTAGAATACAGCATATTGCTGTCATATTGGAAACAGATAGCATCATAAGGGGCCCTGTGCCATTAATTATCAAACAGGATTTATCAGTCCTAGAACACAATGCCTTCTTTCCTGAAAAAATGTAGAAGCTAACGCCTACCGGTCATAAAACACAGCTAAATAAATAAGACCGGCCTTACCCAGGCAAAAGCTACAAATAAACACTGGCAAATAGGTTTTAAGTTAGTACAAAATGGCATAAAAGCTTGTGCATTAAAGACTACTAATTTTGAAAGTTAGAAATTCAGCTTCATTATTTTGGATAAAAGAGAAAGGATAAAAGTAAGGACTTTCTTTCCTGTTGCTTTCCTAAGAAGCATATATGTGGATCTGATGGTAAATAATTACTCCTTTCTAAAGGGTGAAACACACTTTCCAGACCCTCCAGGATATCGCGATTTCGCGATTTGCCGCGAAATCGGCACTTTTGTAAAAATGCCGCGATTTTTACGAAAGTGCCCGCGAAATCGGCACTTTTGTAGAAATCACGGTATTTTTACAAAAGCTAATCCATGTCCTGTAGTCTAGAGGAAGAAGTGAAAGATTGTGACCCCACTGAGGACGTGAGTGACACAGGCACACCCCAAATAACTTCACCTGCAGCCAAACCACGAGAAATATGTTTATATAATTAACACAGTTCACCGCACATCACATAGTTCGTGTACATAAATCAGGATTATGTATAGCATTACGAATTAGGTTTTTTTTTACAAGAATTACTGATAAAGTTATTTTACAAGAATCCTTCTGTGCCTGAAGTTACCTGGCTCGTGAGGAGCGGAGCACCCCGAAAAGAGGTCAAAAGCGCTCACGAAGCCGAGCACACATGTCTGGGTTCACGGCATCCTGTGACCCCCTCGGTCAGGGAGCTTGACAGGCCGGTGGGCGGGGTGCAGGGGGGCCCATCCAGAGAGCCCTCTGCCCAAACACTGCCACGTCAGCGCCCGGGCCATTAATGCGCCTCGACACCCCTGACCGCTTGAACCCACGCAGAGTGGGGACGGCGCAGTTCAAATAAACAGTAGTGCCCTGAGATGGGCCACGGGCCTTCTACGTGCTCCGTGTGCCGAGTTTGGCATGTGGGGCTGATTACCTCGGAGCCAAGGCGGGCTGGGCAGAAAGGCTGGCAGGAAATGCAACGGGCTGGGGTGGGAAAGGTACCCTGCCGAGGGTCGTTCAGGATGCAAAGATGAAACTATGGGTTTTGGCAAGTGGCTTCTACATCTGTAGCTGGGTCAAGTGTGCATTTCAGCTTTTATATTGGCAAGCACCACTTAACCCAATTGTGTGATCTTGGGCAAATCACCAGATATCCGTGTGGAGGCTGCGCCGAAATTCCAAAGCCCAACAAAAATGTGTCCGGCTCACGAACAGATGAACTGTATTTGTGAAATGTACAGCCTTGTGAGCTAATGTACTCTATCAAGAAACGTGCCATATTCTAGTATGCATTAACATTTAGTTAAGGGTAATAGTATTTGTGTAAATGAAGTGATGCTGCTGTTTTCTGTAATGCAAATGAATATTTGGAGTGGGAAGTGGAAAAGTAGGTGCTCCAAGTGGCAGAGGGTGCTGAAGCGGTTATCTGCCTGTGAGGAACAGAGTAAAAGAGATACAACTTAAGAAGGAATTGTGAGCCGGTGGATGGTTTAAATTTATTCCATCCATTCTGGACCAAGCTTTTAAAAGGAAGTTTATAATCAGGGTTACTGGAATGATGTGGCAGTAGAAGGCTAAATTATGCAGTAGGGTTGAGTAATTTTGTTGGCGATAAAGGGCAAATTTTGCGGTATAATGTAGCAAATTTGTCATTGGATTATGTCATTATTTCGGTACTTTTCAACTTGGTAACACTCTATGGGCATTGGATGCACCTCATTAGTACCAGTTTAACACCTCAATATAGCAATATAGCTTCATGTTGTTAAATAACTAAAAAAGCTAATATATCTGTGTTTGTTGTAGGAAAAATGGGCAAATAAAATGCCACAAAATTGCCGCTAAATTTCCATATTTGTGCTGCTAAATTTCCATTTTTGTGCCGCTAAATTTGCGAATCCATGCCGCTATATCCTGGGGGGTCTGACTTTCTATGTTTCAGTAAAGCTTCTGTGCTTAGTTTCAAAAGAAGTTTTGTAAGTGTTATAAATAAATGCATTTAAAGACAAAAGGAAAGGAATGAGGTTTGCTTTTCATATGTAGAAACAAGTAATTTAAAAAATGAATAAATGTAAACCATTATTAAAAGTCATTGCACTAAAATCATTTTTGCATTATTATGATCTTTATAATGTCTGATAACACTACTGTGAAAATGCAATAATGTTTATCAATGTAAAAAATTACCCTATGCAAAGTGTGCATAAGATTTCAATGTCTAAACGGTTAAATATATTGAGCATCAAAATTAAAAAGGTGAATATTAGTTTCTCTAACAATGACAATATTACTGTATCTTAGTGACAAACTTAAAATATGATTTCTAGTATGGCCTAATGGCTACAGTCTCAAATACAATTAAAAGTTATACAAAAAGAGGAGCTCTAGAGACATGTGAATTACATAGCACGCGTTAAAGCACAATAGTTCTGGGCGCAATATGGCATTCTGAAAACTACAATTTTGAACCAGTTCTTTAGGTGCTAGAAAGCACAGTGCACAAGAAAAAAAAAAATAAAGAGCAAAGTTACATACTACCTTTAAAATATCAGCACACAGGCAGGGAGCAGGGATGCCCCTCAGTCATGCATTTCAAAGACTTCATTTGAATTGTGATGGCCACATGGGGATAACTTTGCTCAGACAACAGGTTTAAGGGTCAGAGGCCAAGTTTTGTATTTAGTAAACTAGCACTGTTGAAAGCAAAATGCCCACACAGGAGCGTTTATTTCTGGCAGGCTTGCTCTGGCACTTCGACCTTGGAAGACATTCTGAAGGAAGGGGCCAGAGCTTAGAGATGGAGGGGAGGCTCTGCTTATTATTTTTGGCAAAAGAAGAGGCAGGTTCTATGAAGCCAGAAGCAGCGTCTGTTGGCCATGTGCAGCTCCTGACACAGATAGCAGCTCTGCCATGCATACAGAATAATGGTTTCCATTTAAGGTTGCTGTGCCAGGGCTAGATGAGGAGGCAATAAAATAAAGTTTGCATTCATGCGCCATCATGTTAAGCAGCACAATAAGCTAAAGGAATTGGTAGTTGGTCATTGGATTAATGTTTTCTAGTTAGCTCAATATGCTTGTACAGCAAAATTGACAAAGTGGTACAGTCCAATAGTATTGGACATGGCCTCCTTGCTATGGATTGACCATGGGCATAGTTCGCGTAGTAGCGCTAAGCGTAGCTACGCGAAGTGCACTTTGCACTACACTAGCTACGCGAACTGCGTAGTGCACTGTGCAAAATGCTGTTCGGACTGATTGCACAGTGCCGGATGCTTGTCTGCACTGTGCAATCAGTGCAAACCGCATATTGCACCGTGCAAGCGGTCGTTTTCTGCAGCTCGAGTACATTTCTACTAGAGCGGCAGCTTTCTCAACGCTGACTGGCAGTTTCTCATCGCGAGCATACGCGACCACTCGCAATGAGAAACCTGACCTCCCGCGTTGAGAATCTCGCCGGGAGGTTTATTTTCTACGCCAGCGATCGCCAACTTGATGTTGCTGATCGCGAATGAGGAAAAAGTCTTGCCCGAATGTCATTTTGCTCGCTCGTGGTCGCCAACTTGACGTTGAGGACCGCGAGCAAGCAAAAAATACTGCTACGCGTGTTTGCACTGTGCTACGTGCAATTGCGTAGTGCGAAGAAGCACAAACTTCGCTAGCGTAGTACTTCGCCCAGGG
This sequence comes from Lissotriton vulgaris, assembly GCF_964263255.1. Taxonomy (NCBI): domain Eukaryota; kingdom Metazoa; phylum Chordata; class Amphibia; order Caudata; family Salamandridae; genus Lissotriton; species Lissotriton vulgaris. The sequence continues at coordinate 1,820,131,396 of NC_141687.1, forward strand.
TTAGTATGGATTTCCCTCTCCCTCTCCCTCTCCCCCTCTCTCCCTCTCTCTCTTTTGAGCCTGTCTAGGAACAGCCATGAGACAATCGGTTGGGCTCGCTTTAGTCATTCATCTCACAGGATGCTGTGAATATGTTCTGAATAAATATAGACAAAGCACCTCACCAGTGCACATCTAATTGGGCCACTTTGAACCTCTATATTAAAGGGTAGAGGGTGTAGCTGAGCGGGATATAAATGAGTGCCCCCATTTGCAGTTATCTATTTCTGCTGCTCCAACAATTTCTGTGAAAGAGATATTAGATGCCCTTAATAGGATTTCTCCCGCTAAAGCACCAGGATTAGACAAGAACCCAGGTGACCTCTTCCGTAATGAGCCGAAAATCTGGGTACCATACCTTTGGACTCTGTTTAATGCTATCCTACAGGGAATGCCAATCTTAAAGACCTGGATGGGGGCGGAAATCATTCCAATCTTTAAGAAGGGCTCACCACTTCTACCCCCCAATTATCGCCCAATAAGCCTCATAGATGTTACCCAGAAGATATATTCACAAGTGCTATTGGGTTGACTAGAGAGCCGGATGGAGGCGTACTCCATACTCAGCCCCTTCCAAGTAGGTTTTAGATCTAAAATGTCCACAATAGATCAAGTTCTTAGGCTGCAACTCGTGTACAGGACACGGTACTTCTGGAGGGTGGCAGCCTCTAATTGATCTTTGGCGACCTAAAATTGGCATTTGACCTGGTCCCCAGGGACAAATTGTGGAGCATATTACTAGAAATGGGGGCTCCCCCTTACCTCTTCTACCAGATGAAACGGCTCCACGAATGTAATTTTGCCCAAATCAGGCATGGGCAGAATGATGAGCTCATTGACCCCATTTCCATAGAAAGAGGAGTACGACATGGGTGCGTGTTGGCTCCGACCCTCTTCTCCCTATTTATTATCGGCTTAGTGGAAACCCTGACCGCTGGGAGGGATATAGATGCCCCTAGGTTAGCGAACCTCAAGGTCCCTGCCTTGATGTTCGCTGATGATACCCTCTTACTATCTAAGTCCCCTATGGGAATACAGAGGGCACTAGATATTTTCCACTCATTTTGTAAAAGCAGGGGTTTAGAGATAAACACACGAAAAACAAAATATATGGCTTTTAACATAAGAAATACCACACAACCAAACCCCCAGCTAGACGGGATACTACTAGAGGGTTAATACTCACTGAGAAGATGGAGTGGAGCACACAAATAAAGATGGCCAGCCTTAAGCTGGCACAGACAATGGGGGGGACGGTGAGGAAACCCTCTCTGAAACAAGGGTTTCTTCAGATACTCCAGTTTCTGTGCATCAGGCCCCTGAGACCCTGTCCCGAAGTGAAAACAAGTCTGCACCTTTGTTGATATGGAGGTGCCTGGGTAATAGAGCTGACAGCCCTTGCTAGAGCTGATGAATAGGTTTCTCCCCTGAATATGATATTACATGGCCCAGATCGTGAAAAGTATGATGCATATGGTTCACAATGCTAGGAAAGATGCCCTTAGCACACATTTTTAAGAACAAAATGATCTTTTGCTTTTTTCCTTGTCTGCCACAAACAAGTTCTGCTGGAAAATTAATGTACCTACTAAGTTATGTTTGATTTATCAGTTATTCATGTAATATGGATCTCTGTTACATTCACAGTTTTAAAGTTTTCTGCTACACCTATAATATGAGAGCATGGTTATAAGAGTAAAACATGGTTGTTCTTATGCACGGAAAATAATTTTAGAGGTGTCTGCAGTTTTGCACAATAGTGAAGGTTCACAAAGTAGAAGCTGTATAGCTGTATCGTGATTTCTATGACTTTGTTAAAAAGAATAGTTGTTTTCAAATTCCTTTTTTTTCGGTTCCTCAGATGAATAATGGAGGGGCGTTTCTGAAATTGAATATCCTCTTTTGATTGATTATTTGTATGTTGTGCCTAAAGATTTCAGTTCTGTTCACAAACAGATATATTCTGCCCTACAACCATTGCCAGAGGGACCAGGATATCAGATCCAACCAGGGGACTAAGTGCAAGCCTAATTTTGAGCTGAGGTGAAGGGACCCAGCCCAGGTGTTGCTGGCCCCTATAACAGCGGGGAAGGTCCACTGTCGGATAATTCTTGGATGAAAGACTGGGTCACAAATCAGGACGGAGAGCTGATTCTTTGCTTTGTTCCTATTTTTGTATGCCTAGCTAAGAGAGAGACACAGACGATAACAAGAGCAACAGGGGTTTTACCTGAGGAGACCCTCTCTGAAACCAGGGTTGCTTCATATACTCCAGTTTCTGTGCATCAGGCTTCTGAGACCCTGTCTCCAAGTGAAAACAAGTCTGCACCTTTGTTTGTTGAAAAGGAGGTGCCTTAGCACACTAGGTACAATCTGAGGCCCGACGAAAGAGCTGTGCGCCAGCAGGGCAACACAGCAGTTAGGGAGGGACTAGAGTTTAGGGTACAGGTGCTGTGTCTCTGGTGCCTGTTAGATCAGAGTGAACAATACTTTTGCACTGCCTGAGACACTGGACAGGATCATTGAGGGTGATTGCACTGTCCTTAACACCTTGACTGCTAAGGCAATTCCCGCTGGGTGCTGACCTACTATGAATACCATTGTTTCATGACGAGCTCAGCTCGTCATAAGCACACAACCAGTGTACTGCATGACGAGCTGAGCTCGTCATGAGCAGCGAAGGGGTTAAAGAAATACTTTTTCCTTAAGCCTGGGCCACGATTGTTTTTCTGGGTTGCAAGTTGTGCAGCTCCACCGTGGGAGAGTCAATACTTGATGAGTGAAAAGAGCCTCCTGTGAGGCTCAGAAGGACAGAGGAAGAAGACTCCCCCTCTGGCTGGTTGTGCAGTGGCTTCAATTCCCTAAGTATTTTTTTTTGTTAGCAATGCACCCCTTTGGTCATCCCATTTTTGAGGAGGAGCAGCCCTCTGCGGCTCCTCGTGACCCGATATTCTGTTCCCTATGTATTTCTACTTGTTCCTCATGTATACCGACTAAACAAAATGTCACAAATGTAAATGCTTGCTTGGCAATGGACCAAGCAATTACTGAATTAATGTAGCTAGATGTGCACAATGTTTTCCGTACTCCTTCAAAAGTATAGGAAGATGTCTTCAGCTAATGCTAAAAGGGCCGTCTGTGGAAATTGAAAATATTTTCTGTTAGCATGAGCTGAAGCCATCTTGTTTTGCAGCATCCATTTCTGTTGGCCTTGTGATTCTGCCGTCTTCACTGTTGCCTGCCTTTCTATTCTGCTTGAGTCATCAGCTTTAGTTAACTCCTTCTATTCTAAGCTCAAGCAATGTATGAGTTCAGAAAGGCCCGTAGATGCTAGAATGCACCTGTTTGAGAATGTAACTGTCCATCATGTCTTACTGATGTAAACAGTTCTGTTTCTCCTTCCACTTTGTTGACTAAGTGATATTCATCTGCCCATGTTTGTCAGTATCTATTCCTATGTAGGCCTGTACCTTCTATTTGTAACTACATACTTCCTCTGCAACAAACTGTGTATAAAAGACCCATGGTCTTGCTTTCAAGCCACTACCTCCTGGAACACCCGAGGGTGTCGAATGGACATGGTCTCACTCATGAGTGAATAAACTTGTTATCCTGAATTCCAGCTTTAGTGCCAATATCTTCTTTGTTAGTCTAAGGACCCGTGGGCACAGAAGGGTGAACCCCTGCACTGGTGAGCCTCTAAAAATGCTCATTTCCACAATTCACACAGTAGATTTACACAGGAGGAAGGGTAGGCTCACTTGAAGGGGTACAGAAAAAAGCTATACCTCCAATAACAAAATCACAGTGCCACGAACAGGTAGTCTTCCATAGACTTTATTGAGATTGCTTCCTGATCGGAGGAGGGGTGCACTTTGGCATCTTTACTGACCAAGTTGTGTTCACATTTGCCTAGTAGCTCATCAGAACTGCCCCCCCTGAGGTCTCTGGGTCAGGGACTATCAGGTGAGTAATGCTGCAGAGAGGGTTACCTACTAGGGCTTTTTGTCTCTATCGGGTTATTCACTTATTGTTTGCCATTTCAGTATTGCACGGTTATCATACTCTGCTATTTATTATTCACCTTCCCCTACTAATATTTATCCATGACATCACGCATGGCAGTCATTTGAGCTGGGAGCTCTGTCCTAGCCCGCAAGAAATCTTGTCCCTACCACGGCATCCACTGACTTAGAGGTACAGAGACTGACCCGCCACCACACTAAACCATGGGGGGGTGGGGCACAGCAGTGATTTGCTTTTGCCAAACGAAGCTCCGAAGAGCGAAATCGGAGCTGAGGCAAGGCAGCCAGCACGAGAGCACAGAAGAAATACTTTGCCTGAGAGCTCTATCCGCTCTCACATGAGGGGCACAAGTAAGGTGGATCGACTCTGGACCTGTGTAGCAGAGCGCAACGAGAAGACAACACAGAGGCAGACCGCTCGGCCCACAGCGTGCTGAGGCGGACCAGTTCTCATAGGGCGAACGGTGAGGCACAAGAGAGCAGCAGGGCGAGGTGCCAACAAGAAGCTAACAGACCCCATAATGGCAACCCAAAGCAGCACCAGAGAAACAGACGCAGTAGTAAACGCAGAGTAGCAGCGACGCCCTACCTGGCACTGCCGTTCGGATGGCACAGTGAGTGCACGGGGCAGAGTGAGAGGCCCCAGTCGAAGGCTGGTGCGGCAGTGTCTGCCTGAGACGCCGGGGGGGCTCTGAAACAACCAGCTGGCCTCACACCCAACCTCCAGAGCGGCGTGTTACGCCGAGGCAATGTTGGAGGAGGGGGCATAAGGAAGCAGAGACGAGACCCATCGGAAGCAGGACCCAAGCAGCAGGGGTGTGGCCTTGCCTTAAGCCGCCGACAGCAATTCATCAGCGACGGGTGCAGCCCTCACGAGTGGAGGGAACAGTACCTGGGAAAGCGAACTGAGACCCCGAATGTGACACAGAGCGGCGTATCCATAGCGGGACAATAGCTGTTCTCGGAGCAAGTAGGATTACCCTCTCCGTTTCTGTCACTGTAACAAGGCCTGGAGGCAAGTGGAGACCGCCATTACTGAGTTGCAACCAGAGCCAACACACCACTAAACTAGTCGACCTTCCCTCTGAATGACGATCCTTGAACGCAGAGCTGAAGATGAGGAAGGATGCAGTCAAAGAAATAATATAAGAGTAGTAGGAGTCCCCCAAAAAAGAGAGGGGAAGGACATGGTGGACTACCTGGAAAAATGGCTGCGGTCAGTGGTGGCTTCAGAACACCTCTCCCAATTCTTCGCCCTGAGGCACCCAGAGTGCTGGCTCGTCTGCCGGCCCCAGGAAGGCCTCCCCGCCTTAAATTGCCAGACTCCTCCACTACAGGGATCGAGACACGATATTGCAGCAAGCTTACACACATGGCCCCTACATAATGGACAACAATAAACTCCTCATATTCCCTGATTTCACTGCTAAGGTTCAGGCTCAACAAACATCTTTCCTGGGAGCAAAAGAGCCCCCCGAGAGGCATGAATACATTATTCTTTAATGTTCCCTGCAAGGCTCAAAATCATCCTAGACGGGGACACACACTTCTGCGATTCTCCAGACGAAGATTGGTCTTGGCTAGAAGCTTACAATGTGGGCACACCCCTACCTCAGAAAAAGCAAAGTGCACAGACGGTGCATTATACAGCCAGAAAGAGACTGTGGCGGCCACGGAGGAAATCTCAAATACAGAAACCCACGACCTCGCAAACTAAACAGGATAGACAAGCAGCATTACAGGCAGTGGTGCAGCTCCTATCGCCCCACAACCGAGACACAGACTCATTCGCTAGCTCCAAATATGCAACCTCTGAGTTTAGAGACTCAATCGAAAGCGACCCCCACTGCCTAAAATCACCCCAAGGTCCATGGACAACATTGTTTAAATCTGCTGAATCCAAGGCAGCACCTGGACTGGGGTACAAATGGATGCCTTGAAGAAGATCCCAAGGGGGAAGATGTGATATGTGCGATCGTACATTTAGGCTCCATAGAAGGGGGGCATGAAAAATCATCTGAGAACAGTCGACTCGAAGATGCCCAAAGGGACAGGGCTGGGATGAGGCCCTATTGCTCCTTTAACACACTTATTCCCCCCCCCCCCCCCCCCGCAAAGTGTTTTTCCTGATGTATCAGTTGCAGCGTTCTGTTTTAACGTGTTGTTTTGTTTACAGGTTTGGGCGATTAGCTGTTGTGCTGTTGCCCTTGTGTAAGGGAGTTAGGGTTCAGAACCTTCAAATGAGCACTTGGGGTCTAGTCACAGGTCCACCCAGACACCGGAGGTAGGATGAGACACTAGAAGCACATGGTAGTCCCAAACGCAAACATTAAGGGGATTAAAGTAATATCTTGGAATGTTAGGGGCATGGGATCCCCGTTAGATGCCTCAACATACATAGTTACATGCGGCTTAGAGGAACACAAATAGTTATGCTCCAAGAAACTCACTTAACATTAGAAGAAGGACAGCGCCTCCGTAGAAGGTGGACGGGCCAACTGTTTGTGAAAACCTACTCTGCCTACTCCTGAGGGGCGCTGATGTGGAAACAATGGCAGACCCCGAGGGCTGACACGTGCTAATTAAGGTTAGGCTTCTGGGCAAAGAGGTAACAGTGGGCTGTGTTTACGCTCCTAAGTAGGACCCACCACAATTCCTCCACAAGCTAACAGGTCCATTAGCGGAGTCGTGCACAAGATATATTATTGGGAGGCGACTATAACTGTGTGGCAGACTTAAACATTGACAGATCCACTCCCCTTTTGCACGGACCAGTAGAAAAAACAAACGCGAAAGTTCTTCGGGACTGGATGGGGCACTGGGAGCTGGTCGACATATGGTGGCTGCAACACGAACACCCGAGAGATTACGCATTCTACTCCCCACTATGCTGCTTACAAACTAGGCTGGAAATGTTACTCTGCTTGACACATTTAAGCCTGCCGGTAACAGATACTGAATACCCGGAACACACCCTATTGGACCATAGCCCGTTGCTTATGTCTCTCTCGGTCTCCAAAGTGGTGGCCATCCCAGTCTGGTGCCTTGATGCTGCCATTTTGGAGGACGCCTCCTTTCAGCAAACATTAAGTACCTCCATTACAGAACATTTCCAAAAGAATCAAGGTGTTACCAGTTCCTCCCTGATTGAATGGGATGCTTTTAAAATATTCATTAGACGCCAATGCTTGGGGCAGACAATAGGGGCAAGGAGGGGGATAGAGAGCGAGCTATGGACATCTGAGAGTGAGATCCACGCCCTAGAAACCAAGCTTGGTGTACAAAATGACACTCAAAAGCAGCTATCCACAGCCAGGAGTAAATATAACCGGACACTGGATAGATTAAGAACATTTGATCTTAAAACATACCAGAAGAAAACAAAACATTGAGGGTGGGAAATCCAGGAAACTGCTGGAGTGGCAGATTCGACCTGAAAACAGAGGCACACCCATTATCAGATTATAGGCTAATCTACTCACACAAGGCCATCTATACAACTTTCTTAGAATACCACACTACACTACACTATACGGGCCCCCAGCGGAGCTGTTGGGCGAATACATAAATAGATACCTCAACAGTCTACACTTGAACAAAGTGGACCTGATGCACAGAAAGAATTAGGGAAACTAATAAGTGCCCATGAGATCCGAGCAGCAATCAAGGATATGGCTAAAGGGAACACCCCAGGCCCAGATGGGCTTCCGGCAGAGTTTTATGCAGCTTTTAGCTCCCTATTGGCCCCCCCATTTAGAGAAGCTGTATGCTGACTCTTTACAATCTAGAAATTCCAACTTTAAATATACCCAATGCAATATTCTGTATATGGCCTACCTCACCTCCCACAGACTTAACATAATGTTAGAAATCACCGACAAGCAATGCCCAAGATGTGCGACCCTGGATGTGGACTGTAAACACATTATTTGGGATTGTCCGGCTCTGCTTGACTACCAGCATCAAGTCACTGGGTTACTACATGGGGTTCTCACAGGCCTCCTCCTTCCCACGACCCAAAGCCAAAAAAGTTGGCACTTGTCTTAAAGACCTAGCCCTAATATTGGCAAAAAGACAGATATCGCTAAGATGGCAGGCCACAGCAGGTCAAAAAAATTTGGATTGTAACTTGTCTGGCTCTCCTCCTTTCTCCAAGGGAGAACTCAGAGAGTCCAACTGGCGGACCTATCTTCAACCACAGTGCCAATCACCTGTGGTGTACCACAAGGCTTTGCCCTTTCCCCTCTTTTATTTAATGTTTATTTACAACCTCTGATTTCGGCCCTTAACCAGATGGACTGTCAAATCTACAACTATGCTGACGACACCCAAATTGTCATCCAAATGGAGGATTGTTCGGGTGCACATGCAAGAATGCAGAATATCCTAAGATACACCGCTAATTGGATGTCTCTGAACTCGTTGAAAATCAATCCAGACAAGACAGAGGTGTTGCCAATTACCATCATGGGCAACCCCTGAAATGATCTGTTCTGGCCATTAGATCTAGGAGCGCCTCCAGAACCTGCAGCAGTAGTGAAAAGCCTATGCATCTCCTTGGATGGGAGTCTGACTATGCAAAAGCAAGTCTCTGGGGTGGTGGGCACGTGTATAGGCCTCCTTCGACAACTAAGGAAAATTTCCTCACTCTTGTCCTTTGCCACCCTAAGACGCGCTGTTTCTGCCATGATCCTAGCCAGGATGGACTATGGTAATTCACTTTATGCAGGGCTCCCTCAAAAACATCTGAACCGTCTGCAAATTGTTATGAACTATGCTGCTAGATTGATTTTCAAGAAACCTCGGAGAACGCATGCTTCTCCTCTATTGCGTGAACTCCACTGGCTACCGGTCAAACAGAGGGTTTTGTTCAAAGGGCTCTGCATTACGCGTCAATCAATCAATCAATCAATCAATCATAGGCATTTATACCGCGCACTACTCACCCGGAGGGTCTCAAGGCGCTTGGGGGGGGGGGGGTCCGCACTGCTCGAACAGCCAGGTCTTGAGCTTCTTCCTGAAGGAGAGGTGGTCTTGGGTCAGGCGTAGGTCGGGAGGGAGGGAGTTCCAAGTCTTGGCGGCCAGGTGGGAGAAGGACCTTCCTCCTGTTGTCGCTCTGCGGATGCGGGGGACGGCGGCGAGGGCGTGACTGGTCGAGCGGAGATGGCGTTTGGGAGCGTAGAAGTTGAGGCGGCTGTTGAGGTAAGTCGGGCCTTGGTTGTGTAGGGCTTTGTGTGCGTGGGTGAGGAGCCGGAAGGTGATTCTTTTGTTGATCGGGAGCCAGTGCAGGTCTCTCAGGTGTCTGCAGATGTGGCTTCGTCTGGGGACGTCGAGGATGAGTCTCGCCGAGGCGTTCTGGATACGCTGGAGTCTCTTCTGGAGCTTGGCGGTGGTTCCGGCGTAGAGGGCGTTGCCGTAGTCCAGACGGCTGGTGACGAGGGCCTGGGTGACCGTCTTCCTGGTCTCGGTGGGGATCCACCGGAAGATCTTACGTAGCATGCGCAGGATGTTGAAACAGGACGAGGAGACGGCGTTGACTTGTCTGGTCATGGAGAGGGAGGAGTCCAGGATGAAGCCCAGGTTGCGTGCGTGGTCTGTCGGTTTGGTACGTTGCCCAGGGCGGGGGGCCACCAGGAGTCGGCCCAGGCGGAGGGTGAGGAGCCCAGGATGAGGACTTCCGTCTTGTCTGTGTTCAGTTTCAGGCGGCTGGTCGTCATCCACTCGGCCACGTCTTTCATCCCTTCGTGTAGGTTGTCTCTGGCGGTGGCGGGGTCGTTGGTCAGGGAGAGGATCAGCTGGGTGTCATCGGCGTAGGGGATGATGTTCAGGTTGTGTTGGCGTGCGATGGCCGCAAGGGGGCTCATGTAGACATTGAAGAGGGTGGGGCTGAGCAAGGAGCCCTGAGGGACGCCGCAGATGACTTCCGTGGCTTCTGATCTGAACGGGGGGAGGCGGACTCTCTGTGTCCTTCCGGCGAGGAAGGAGATGATCCATTCCAGTGCCTTCTCCTTGATTCCGACGTTGCTGAGGCGCTGCACTAGGGTGCGGTGGCAGACAGTGTCGAATGCCGCGGAGAGGTCCAAGAGGATGAGGGCCGCTGTTTCTCCGTTGTCCAGCAGGGTTCGGATGTCGTCAGTGGCATCGATGAGGGCGGTCTCGGTGCTGTGGTTGGCCCGGAAGCCTGACTGAGATGGGTCGAGGGATCCAGTCGTCTCGAGGAAGACTGCCAGTTGCTTGTTGACGGTCTTCTCGATGACTTTGGCTGGAAACGGGAGGAGCGAGATGGGGCGGTAGTTCTTGAGTTCGGTGGGGTCCGCCGTTGGTTTCTTTAGTAGAGCGCTGAGTTCGGCGTGCTTCCAGCTCTCAGGGAAGGTGGCGGTGTCGAAGGAGGTGTTGATGATGTCCCGCAGGTGGGGTGCGATGACCGCGTCGGCCTTGTTGAAGATGTGGTGAGGGCAGGGGTCGGTTGGAGATACGGAGTGGATGGAGTTCATCGTGCTGATGGTGTCTTCGAGGTTGATCGGTGTCCAGGCGTTGAGGGTGGTGGTGGGGGGCGTTGGTGTGGTCGTGGGGAGCGTTGTTTGTGTGCTGAAGCTGTTGTGTATGTCAGCGATCTTGTTGTGGAAGTAGGAGGCGAGGGAGTTGCAGAGGTCTTGTGATGGGGTGCTGTCGTTGGTTCCGGCGTTGGGGTTGGAGAGCTCTCTCACGATGTTGAAGAGTTCCTTGCTCTTGTGTGCGTTGTTGTCCAGCCGGTCCTTGAATGCTGTTTTCTTGGTGGCGTGGATCAGTTGGTGGTGCTTTCGGGTGGCGAGCTTGAGGGTAGTCATGTTGTCCGGTGTAGGGTCTTTTCTCCAGGCTTTCTCGAGGGCACGGCAGTTCTTCTTGGAGCTCTTGAGTTCGTCGGTGAACCACGGGGCCTTCTTGCTTCCGGGTCTGCTGGGTGGGGTCCTCAGAGGGGCGAGTTCGTCCGTGCAGGTGCAGATCCATTTCGTGAGGTTGTCGGCGGCTTGGCTGGGGTTCGCTGAGCTGGCGGGAGGGTGCTGGCTTAGGGATGCGGCGAGTTGGTCGGCTGTGATCTTGTTCCAGCTTCTTCGTGCAGCCTGTTGCTGCTGGTGGTGGACCGTGGTCCTTCTGAAGGTGAAGTGGATGCAGCTGTGGTCCGTCCAGTGGAGTCCAGTGACGTGGCTGAAGGCGATGTCTTTGCTGGACGAGAAGACGGCGTCGAGTGTGTGTACGGCGAGGTGGGTGGGGGTGGTCACCAGCTGCTTGAGTCCGAGGGTGGCGAGGTTGTCAAGCAGGGTGGTGGTGTTGCGGTCGTTGTTGTTCTCCAGGTGGAAGTTGATGTCCCCGAGGAGGATGTAGTCAGCGGAGGGGAGGGCGTGCGGGCTGATGAAGTCAGCGATGTCTTCGCTGAATTGAGTGCGTGGTCCCGGGGGTCGGTAGATCAGGGTGCCCCTGAGGGTGGTCTTGGGGTCGGTGTGGATCTGGAAGTGCAGGTGTTCGGCGGTTGTCAGGGTGTCGTCGGTGTTGGTCGAGATGCGAATGCTGTTCCTGTGGATGATGGCGATGCCTCCTCCAGTCTGCTTGTCGCGGTCTCTCCGGATGATCTTGTAGCCCTCTGGGATGGCGATGGCGATGTCGGGCACTGAGGAGGCGTTCATCCAGGTTTCCGTGAGGAAGGCAACGTCAGGAGCTGTGGTGTCGAGGAGGATCCAGAGCTGGACGGCGTGTCTGTGGACGGAGCGGGTGTTTAACAGGATGCACTTCAGGTGGTTGCTGCTGGTGTTCGGCTTGGTGGGCGCTGGTGCAGTGCAGGTCCGGATGCAGGAGAACTTGCAGGACTGGCAGGTGAAGGGTCCGTGGGTGCGTCTCGGGGTGGCTCGGTAGCATCCAGGGGTTCGGCCGGTGTTGAGTGCGTTGAGGGTGGCGGCGTCGTACGTCCGGCGGGTGAGCAGGGGTCTGCGAGGGCCAGGGGTCCTGGCGCTGGGCGCGGTCCAGGCGCGGACGGCGCTCAATCGGTGCTCCCGCTGCGCGCGTCCGCTGCGCGGTCGCTCTGGGGGCGTCATAAGAGGGGAGCCGGTAGGGAGGGTCTGCGGGGAGGCGGGGAGCGTGGGAACCAATCGGTGGCCGGGGGGCGGGGTCTCGTGGGAACCGGCGGGAAAGCCTGGGGGCTCGGCGGCGGCCCTGCGGTGGCTGGGGCGTCGCTGGGCGGTCCTGTGACGGCTGGGGCATCGCTGGGCGGCCCTGTGGCGGCTGGGGCGTCGCTGGGCGGCCCTGTGGCGGTTGGGGCGTCGCTGGGTGGTCCTGTGGTGGCTGGGGCATCGCTGGGCGGCCCTGTGGCGGCTGGGGCGTCGCTGGGCGGCCCTGTGGCGGCTGGGGCGTCGCTGGGTGCGAGGCTCAGGCAGGTAAGGAGGAGCAGGCGGGAGGTGTGGGGGCGACCAGGCCGAGGGCACAGTGGTCACTCCAGGGCAGCGGTGTGGGACCCCTTAAGAGGGGAGCCGGTAGAGAGGGTCTGCGGGGAGGCGGGGAGCGCGGGAACCAATCGGCGGCCGGGGGGGCGGGGTCTCGTGGGAACCGGCGGGAAAGCCTGGGGGCTCGGCGGCGGCCCTGGGGTGGCTGGGGCGTCGCTGGGTGGTCCTGTGGCGGCTGGGGCGTCGCTGGGCGGCCCTGTAGCGGCTGGGGCATCGCTGGGCGGCCCTGTGGCGGCTGGGGCATTGCTGGGTGGTCCTGTGGCGGCTGGGGCGTCGCTGGGCGGCCCTGTGGCGGCTGGGGCATCGCTGGGCGGCCCTGTGGCGGCTGGGGCGTCGCTGGGTGCGAGGCTCAGGCAGGTAAGGAGGAGTAGGCGGGAGGTGTGGGGGCGACCAGGCCGAGGGCACAGTGGTCCTGTATGGAAAGGCGCCAAGCTACATCAAAGCCCGTCTGGGCCCATACAAACCTGGTAGACGGCTGCACTCTTCAGATGCTACTTCGCTAACTCAACCGCGTTTCAAATTATCCACCCTGGGTGGTCGTGCTTTTTCTAACATCTTCCCAGCTGTCTGGAATAATTTACCTACCGAACTGCGCAAAGAACCCAACTTGTTGCCTTTTCGAAAAAAAACTAGAAACAGTGCTTTTTCAGCAAGCATGGGCCGTGCTGTAATTTGACGATCGGCTGCAGAACTTGGTTGGTATATACCTGGTAAAGCGCTTAGAGACCCCGGGGTGATTACGCGCTATATAAATTAAATAACTAAATAAATAAATGTCACAGCCTGGGCAGGGGCGGAAAAGCGGGTATTGACTGAGGAAAATATTAGAAGTGTGAGACGCCAACCCATAGCAGATTTGTGGTAGGAGGTGTTACCAAAGTGGGATGCCAGAGGCATATGAGAAGGGGACAGCTCACCTGACATCTCGTAGACTACCAAGCTAATACAACTACTATTGTTTGCCTGCTCCCGAGTTAGGCAAGGGGTAAGGGAAGATCGCCCTGGACATAGAGTTCCCACACCGAATCGCCTTCAGCAATAGAATGTACCTTATCTATAATAAAGAACACCAGTTATTATGGCAAGCTGGGTAGATGTCTGAAGATCCTTACTAGAACCCCTGTGTGCTCTTGTTGTTATAGAGTTCTACATGTAACTGTTGTTTACAATGTTAAATTGTAAGATATTGCATTAGCGGACCTAGCAAGCCATGATGGCGGACGTGTGATAGGCGAGCTCCGTCCAGCCTTGACGAGGATCCTTCAATTATACTGCTTCTCCGATTTCTTTTCCAGACCTGGATCGTGTCCCTGGTGGGGCACGTGTGGGGGGTGCGCTTTAAGCCCTGTTTCGACATGGCAGTGGTGGCCCGGATCGCGGCCTGTAGGCGGCTGGGTTACAACATGGCCTGAGGTGGAGCGCAACGACTGGAGGACAGGGTGTCCGATGTCTGGGGCCCCCGGTGGAGTGCCGCGAGCCTTTGTAGACTGCTCGTGCTGTGAGGGTCTCGCACGGCGGTGACTGCTCGTGTCAGGCCGCTGCCACTTGGAGTGAAGTAGTCTTCTTCCCTGCCCCCCCATCCCCTCTGGGCAGCAGCTGCTGGGTTGTCGGGGGCCATATCGGGCCACGGGTGGAGTAGTGTGAGGGTGAGGCCGTGTCCTGGGACCTGTGGACATTTCTTTGATGCTGGGCTGGCGTTGTCTCCGGAGCCTTCTCTGCTCTCCGACACCAGGGGCCGCCCTCTGCTCCTCTCCCCTTCAGTAGCAATTTCGGGTCGCGCAAGGCTGAGAGGCTATCGGGGGCCTTGGATCTTGGTCACTACTGTTATCGTTGGGGCAGGCAGAAGACCTACGTGAGGGCAAAATGGAGAGTGCGGGGGCCCCCTCCCCCCAGATTCCCATCAGAGAACTTCATCAGCCACGGGCACCCGCAGGGGCGTAGCCTCCCTGAGTGTCAGTGCGGGGAGCTCCAGTGGGCCACAGTGTCACCCCAGCGTTGGGCAGCTGCCCATGGGTACTGACTGACCAGTGTTGGGCTCCTCTGGCCCATACCCCCCCCCCCACCCCCTTGTTGGTGGTCCTGTATTTGGCGGCCAGATTGGGGCACCTGGGCCACGTTTTTACAACTCTGTGGCCCTCCTCCGCTTCATATTCTCTCTGGACTGGGGGTTGTGACAGATCGGCTCGCCCACAAGAGCGTGCTTCCCCTCTATCTTGCACTAGGGGGCCCGTAGTCTTCTGCCAGATCAGCTTGGTGAACAGGCTTGAAGGTATCCTGGGAGTCGGAGGGCTCAGTGGCCGACATGACGAGGGACAAAATGAGCGGGGCTTGGCCAAACAGAGCATGCTCGACAAATTCATGGGCCCTGCGGCAGCATCCGGGGAGGGCACAGGGAGACATGCCTGACAACGCTGCACTCATGGCTGCAATTACGCAGTCCAGGGACGTTCTAGACGCTAAAATTGGAGCGGTCGGCTCTGATGTCATGCTCCTACAGCAGGATTTGCGCAATGCGGGGACAGGCATCACGGAGGCCGAGTCATGGATCTCTGGAGTGGAAGACGAGGTCACAACCCTGCAGAAGTGGGTGGCTTCACTGGAGACCACCCAACGTGGTCTAGCAACAGGAGTGGAAGATGCTGAGGGAAGGGCCAGACATAACCTCTGCATTGTAGGCTTCCCGGAGGGCTGCTAGGGGGAGACATGGAGCGGTCCTTACTCGGTGGCTGGAGGACTGACTCCCCCCGGAGTACTTGTCTCGCTGTTTTGTGGTGGAACGTGCACATAGGGCCCTTAGGCAGAAGTCTCTGCCTGGGACCCGCCCGAGGCCGGTGATTGCAAAGTTGCTGAACTATCATGATCGCAACGTTATTCTTAAACAGGCCAGGGCCAAGGAATCTCTGCTGTTCGAAAACACCTGCACCCTGATATTTCCCGACTACGAAGCTGGTCCAGCAAAGGAGACAATCGTTTCTGACAGCCAAAGCCTGCCTTCGAGATCTTAAGCTTCAAATCGCCCTGCTGTATTCGACCCGGCTTCGGGTGGTTTATCAATCTCGCACTCACTTTTTCGACAAGCCAGAGGACGTTTTTCAGTGGACAGATGAAACGTGAGACTGCGTCCCCACACGCCTGCCTGGCGGGAATCTGATTCTTCGTCCAGCAAGGTAGCTTGGAGGCTGCCCAAGCCGAAGCTTAAAGGAAATAGATGCTCCAGATGTCAGTATCAGTCCTTCAGTGCGTCCTCCCAGGCCGGGTTGGCCTCTCGGCAGCACTCATCGGCTTCCTAATTGGAGGAGGCGACCACAGTCCTGTGTGATTTCAGCACTACTGCTTTGATCTGAAAAGCCTGAGTGACGGCCGGTTTCTCTGTTAGACCTTCCCTGACAGAGAGAGAGCCTGCTGACAATGGGCTGTAAGTTAGGGATCCATTGGTCGGGGTGCGCTGGGACCTCCTGTTGGGGTCTGCAGGCCAAACCCTCCGCAACTGGTACTTCATCGTTGTTGAGGAATAGGTTGGGGAGTTGTTGGGTTGTTGTTTTTGTTCCCTGATCGCACTATGCTTTATTAGCATTAGGCCTCCACACGCACACCAAACACCTTTCTCTGCACCAGCACTAGACACCAGGGTTTTTCATGGCAGCCCTGTTAAATAGTCCAGGGGTGCCCTCGGGTACCCTTCGAATTGTAAGTTGGAATGTCAGGGGGGCACAGGATAAAATCAAACACAGGCCATACTCCAACAGGCCAAAAGGGCTCATGCCGCCATACTCATGTTACAGGAAACACACCTTATGGGGTCGAAGGCATTATGCCTTCAGCGATATGGTTACGTCCAGGTGTCCCATTCCGGGTTTGTGAGGGGGTCACGAGGTGTCAATCCTGATCCACCACCGGGTTCCATATACACATGTCAAGACGTGGGCGGACACTCAAGGGCGGTATTTCTTCCTTCAGGGCACGATTTGTGAGAAGCCTATGGTGCTGGGTTGCGTCTATGCCCCCCTCCACTTTCTCTCGGCAGTTTACGATTCCTTTCCCTGCCTAAAGTATCTGTTTGTTCCCTGGGTGGTGGCGGGCCGGGTGGTCGAGGCGGATATCCTTTTGCAGGGTCTCTCTGATCACTTGCCGGTGACCCTTACCCTACAGGTGGGTCGGGTGATACAGCCTTTCCGTTGGCGCCTCTCGGCTTAGAACCTGCAGAAGAAAGACTATAGGGAGCATATTGAGAGTCCGATTGCCTAATATCTGACCCTCAATGTTGGATTGGTTTCAGGGGCCGAACCCCTGTGGAGGCATTGAAGCCCACTACACTGGGTATGGGCATCTCCTTTTGTGCGGCAGCTCGCAGAGCGCGTAAGGAGACCCATTTACAATTTGAGGCTCAAATTATGGACTTGAAACACCGCAGTAAACAGGATGGGGGGAGTCAGGTCTGTCAACATTTTCTGCTGGCACAACAGAATTATGCCGCCCTTATAATGATGTGGCCCACCCAGCTTGGCTGGCGACACGCAGTAGGGTATACCAGTGGGGAGATAAATCCAGTAAGATGTCCCACCGGTTGTGTCAAGGGATATTCCACTCCCAGGCCCTTCCTGGTATAGCTGCCAGGGATGGGGAGTCCCTTATAGGTCCCTCTGAAATTGTCAAATGTTTTGCTACGTACTACGCGGAGTTATATGCCCCCAGAGAGTGTCTCCTTGAGGAGGTGATAGGCCGTTTTCTTGATGACCTCCCGCCTTGTAGTGTAGTTCCTATATTCCCAATAGGCTCTGCGCATTGGAATAACATAAACAGCAGTGTAGACGTAGGACTGAGGTCATCTAGGTGTCTACTGACTATGTTAGACTTAATTAGGTTTTTGCCAGCTAGCTCAGAGGTCACTAGAAACTTTCTTGAATGTTCAGGAAAGGGTTAACCGTCCTGATTTAGACAAGAAGGGATTACAACTGCATAAACATGACAACTTTGCCCCTCAGAATAAAGAGTCTATCTCTAGAGTTGTGTGAAAACAATAGACAGCTAGTTTACTCAGTCAATCGTGCATGCTTAACCCCTTCGACGCTCATGACGAGCTCAGCTCGTCATGAGTTACGCCTGTCGTACGCTCGTGACGAGCTAAGCTAGTCATGAACCGCGGGTTTTCGCAAGTGTCGGCGCACAGCGGGAAAACGCGTAGCGCGCATGGTGTTAATTTCACCAGAGTGAAGAGAAATAGAGAGACTGGCGTTTTCAATAAAAGGTGTTTTTTTTTTGAGCAGTCTTCTTTCTCATGCAAGAGAAATGAATTGCCACAATTGCAATACTTATTATAAAGTAAAGTGCGTACAGTTAAAGTAGTATTATGAAATAATACTGTAAAAGCATTGATATGGTTTCTTAGCCATATGATACTTTAAAATGGATCAAATATATATACATACATAAAAACATTGACTAACAAACTCAACTGGTGCTTCTAAAATACGCCTACCCCGGTGTACCTGACCTAAGCCTAATATGTGGGAAGGAGTAAGTAAGTTGCAGTTTTAAGTTAAGTTAGGTTTTTTGCAAAGAATCGGAATCAAGAATTCTCTCTAAGGTTTTAATCAGCTCCGTACTTTGGTTATAGAATGAAGGAGGTCTTGTATCTCGCTTCTCAGGACTCGATCTCCCAGCAACCCACGAGGGTGACTTGGGAACACCGGAGCTGGATTTCCTTGGCTGGAGAAAAAGACAGCGTCTCTCTCAGTGCGTCGAAGGGAGGGGCGTTTTCCTTCGCTCTAGCAACAGCTGGGCTCCCGGGCAAGTAGAACGTCGCTCTGCTCCCAACCACCGTGTGTTTGCTTAAGGCAACGTTGGTATATTTATACCTGAAAGGTGCCGGGTTTGATGTAAGGTTGGACATAAGACGTCACTAAGAACTAACAGTTCTTTCTGGATCCAGGAGTTCTTGTGCAAATCAAAACAAAAGCAGGGGGAATTCCCGGGCTGCTGGAGGCTTGGTTTGTTTAAAGAACGCGTTGTGCTTTCTAGGTGTCTATGGGAGTAGCCTTGCCGTGTTTTGGACTGCATGGGCTATTACTAAATATGGATATGATTCCTATGCCTTTATAAGGATATTATTTGTTATAACCACATAAGGGCATGAATCTGGAATATCGAATTAGGGTCCTAGATAGAAATACAACAGCCTAAGGCTTTATCTGACGAGGGGCGTGCGTGGAGCTGGATTTTCCACTCACGGAGGAGGAGTTGGGTGCTGCACTGGGGGACCTCCACTCTGGGGAGGCCCCGGGGCCGAACGGTTTTCCTTGTGAAATTTTTTTTAAAGTACTTTTTGCAGCTGAAGTCACATTATTTCAGGGTAGTAGAATAGGCCGGGGAGCGGGGCTGTCTCCCTTGCGAATGGGGACATGCGGAGGTGGTGGTGTTCCAAAAACCTGGCCGACCTCCAGACCAACACGCATTATATCGCCCTATTTCTCCCCTGAGCGTGGAGGCTAAAATCTTGGCCAAGGCTTTAGCCAAACCCTGCGTCCTCATATCACTGCCCTGGTGCACCCCGACCAAAACCATAATATTCGTCTGGCAGTTGTTGCTGTTGCGACCATTTGGGGTCTGGGCGAGGAGGGCACCCTGATACATATGGTCTAGCACTGCTCTTCCTTGGCACATTTTTTGAGGAGGGGTATGGCCTACCTCTCGAGGTGTTGGGTTGGGACCTCCCCTGCTCGCCGAAGCTGGTACTCCTATATGTTATGGATGGTATAGGGGGCAACATATACAAACGCCATCTTATGTTGCTTGGGTTCACTCTTGCTAAAAGAGAGATTGCTAGGGCATGGAAGACACCGGCAGCACCCTCAGTGTCCGCATGGAAGAATGGCCTGGACTTTTGCATGGGCTTGGAGATTCCCATTTTCATTGCAAGAGGGTGCCCACATAAACATTTTAAAATTTGGAAGCGATGGGCGGACTATCGAGGTTTGCAGCTGGAGCCTGTCTCTGCGGCAGGGCCCTTCAACCCAGCTTAATTTCTATTCTGTTGGTGCAAACCGTGGTTTCCTGTGTATTTGTACGCTGCAATCATTGTCGATGGTGCATTCTCTATTGCTCTGCTGCTGCTGGGAGATTTTTGGTGCGACGGGGGGGTTGTTGGGTTAGGGTTTCTTCATGGTTTCCTTTTATCTGTATCTCTCTCCATGTTTCCTTGATTTACTTGCGTAAAAGTCAAAGTCATAATAATATACGCTTATTATGCAGAAGTTTCTAGGTTACAGAGCTCTGCTTCATATGTGCTATTTGACTTTTTAAATCTGTTTAAAGAAAAAATGATAAGATATTGAATTATCGTACTAAGGACACAGTGCAAACTCCCTTATGTTACACGATGGACAATGGGCCCGAAAGTACAATTAGTCCTCAAATGTATCTACAGGATGTTGTAATTTGGGCGGATTGAAGGTAATTCTGTGACTCTTACATAACTTCATGCCTATTGTTAGATGGCTATTACTTCGGGAGGCTTAATTACATATATATTTTATGTAACTGAAAAACTCTAATAAAAAGATATGTTTAAAAAAAATCGATATACGTAGTCCCCTCTCACTTACCTTGGTTCAGAAGCGTAGATATGTTCTATTTTTTTAATTTTAGACATTTAAAGTAGAGATGGATGCACTATAAGTATTATTTGTTAGGGGTAGTCACATTACCTGTATTGGGCTACACGCACATTTTTCTGTTTGCCATCATCATCATTGTACGTAGTCCTCTTACCTTGGTTCATAGGAAACACAGAGGCAGAAAGCACTGTTGGAACTTGTGGCTGGCAAAATCTTTAGCGTTTTTAATTGTAATATGACATCTCACTATATGTGATGAGACAGGTCACTGACCCGATCACTGCACTCAGTCGTTGGGGGGCATATACGCCCACCCCTAGATGATGCCAATTACATATGTACTTTGTTTTGCTAGCCGGCACATATCAAGTGTGAGAAATGGTTAGTACGCCGACAACCAATCTGAACTAGACTTCTGGCTGATTATGTAATCTTATTGTAATTAATTATTTTGCTTCCTGAATCAAGACCTATCTCCCTTTCAAAATCTGAGCACAGAAAATGATCATGGATTGATTTTGCATCCTTAAATCGAGACTTATCTACCTTTATAAAATTGAGAAAAGGTTGTGGCATCATCCCTTGATGGTCACTATAGCTTCTCAATTTGTTCATTGAACGCTGGTGTTCACCACGATTTTAGGAGTACCAAAGGGTGTTCGTTAAAGAGAGTTTAAGATCGTTCAGAGGTACAGTATAACTCAGTAAGAAAGAATTTTTGTAATAATAATAAAACAGAGAATCAAAAGCCATAACCCCAGCAATGGAATTTTAGAAGTCATAAGAAATACTAAGTCAGTATATCTAAAAAGAAATTTTTCAAATTAAAAGGGCACTACTGCTGTAGATGAAGAGTTATACTGACTTTATCAAAAAAGAGAAAGGTATAAGCCAACCAATCCAGGTATATGAGAGCCTCGCAGCCAATAGGCAGGATGCGGGCTAAGATTCAGTAAACCTAGAACAAGAACAGGTGAAGAAACAAATTGAAAAAGATTCAGTGCATCCTAAAATGAAAATGATTTTCTGAATAAATTGCACCTCGATAGAAAATTCAAATGGCTAAGAAACAGATCTATTTTTAAAAAGCCTCCAATCTGCATTCTACTTTTGGGATGTGTAAAGCCTTATGATACGTTATTAGGTCTATTGACTGTAATAGAGGCTGACAAGTGCTGCTTGTTCCCATAAAGCTTCCAGTCAGTTCCTGTGAGATACAGTCTTAGTAGATGCAGGTTTTCCGATATTACATAGTGTGCAGTGTGCATGGAGCTTGTATTTCAGAAGTCACCGAGGGCAGGAGGCTTTGTTTCTATTTTCTACAACCTTCGCTCGTGAGCTCTTACCACCGACCCATACTGCTTCCCATAGCCACAGTATATGTTACTGGCCTATCGATGGATGCTACTCTTTTCTTATTCAAAATTAGACCACCCAGAATTAAATACGCCTTGTGTGGGGGTTAATAGACAAGTGTAGAGGGATGCGCTTTTACTTCGCCCCTCAATTAGCTGCCCATTGTTAGTGGAACTCGACTCCTTGGACACTGGCTGCTTTTAGAGTGAGGAGGTGGGTACAGGAGGGGGTGGGAGCCCCTTTTCAGCTGAGATCTGAGGTCATTTGATCACTTTGCTCTTGCTGCACTCACCCTCTTTTCCTTCTTTGGGGTCTTACTCCATAATATTTGTAATTATTCCCTTTCTCTCTCGCCATCTGCTTTAAATATTGACCCACCGATGGTGACGTCTTTGTTGGTCTATTCCCTAAAAAGCATTGAGTCATTTCTTAGTAGGGCTTAATCTTCGAGTTTTTGAACCATCCTATTCGGCGTTATCTTGCACAATTCACAGACTTAAAGAACATGATAGGCATTCTCAGCTTGCCCTGTTACTGCAGCGTGACTTCACATGAGTTCCGGGTTTGGGGATATTGCTGATTGCTTGCATTGTGTCCGCAGCTGCCGAGGGAAGGATGTTCTGAATTCTGCCCATATTGCTGATTGCATATATTATGCCTGGCGCTTCCGTGGATGGCTTGTCCCTGTGCTAGGGGTGAGTGAGACTGCGTGGCGGTGACGCAGGAGTGCAGCACACCCCCTCCTTGGAGAAACCTCGTAACACCGGCCTCAGGGAGACCTTGTCGGCGGCTGGGGAGCTCTCGTCGGCCGGGCTCTGTCACTGCAGATCTCTGGTTGCAAGGACGTGGCCCCCGAGCTGTCACTGTGCATCTCGACGAGCATCTCGTCTCCGCTGTCAGGGGGGGCATCCGCCCCCTGAGCCTCTTATTCAGGTCGACAGAATGGGAACAAGGCCGTCTGGGGGCTAGAACCAGGGGCTACGTGGGGGGTGGCTTTAAAGTCAGGGCGCGGGAGGACGCGGGGAAGGGGCGCAAGCTTCACACGGGAATCCACATTGAGGAGGGGGCGTTGAACGTGCAGACGGTGGGGGGTGCGGTGCGCTCTACATTTTGGAGCCTTCATGGGGGGGTGGGTTTCACAACGAGGTCTGTAAAGCTGGGGGTGGGGAAACGGGGGGCTACACTGGGAGGTTCCGTTGCGAGGGTTGCAGTCTATAGGGGGTCTGCACTACTAGCCTCGGGGGGGGGGGGGGGGGGGGGGCGGGCGATTTACAGCTGGAAAGGGTTCGACATAGCCTTGCAGACTGCGCGGTAAAGGGGGACTGCACCGCTAAACTGGGGGGTGGGCAGTCTAGGCAGTAGAGGAGAATTAGAAAGATTAAAGAAATCTGTATCGGGGGCTGTTTAATACAAACACATACATGCCAACATACCCGATTCAGTCGGGAGACTCCCGACGTTTGAAGCAATAAACAAATGCAGGTTGACCAGGCGTCCCGCATTTGCCAGGTCAGTCCCGGTGTTTCACCAGCTGCCCCGGCAGATTTCGAAAAATGTCGCCTTTGTCCTTTTTTATTTTTTTTTAAAGAGAAGAGCGACTGAAAACAGAGGCAGGTTTTTATGCACTCAAGGCAAGACAAGTTAGCAGTTCTTCTCAGAGCAACATCTAAATAACACCCATGCGGTTAGGTTTAAAAGTTGATTTTAATGTAATTCCTTAGTGCCACGTTTTCTGTGTTTCTATGTTGATGCACACTATCAGTTAACTCCTTATATGCCTTTCTTTTCGCGTAAAAGTGCAGTCCTGATTGCTAAATGTCCCGGTTTTTGGTGCTCAACATCTGATCACCCTTGAAAAAATTCCTTTCTTCTACCTGTCTCCCGCCTGAAATTGCCTCCAATTCAATGTATGAAAGTGGGTAAAAGATCGATTTTTCCCAAATTCTCCTACTTTCCACTTGTAAATTGTTGGCATCTATGGCATTGTGTACAGCTGGATGAAGATGGGCCATCCCAAGGAGCGGAGAGTAGAGGGCCTCGGTATGCGCGCGGTGGGACAGGGGTCTCAAGGTGAACAGGCATAGCGGGTTAGCAGAGGCAGCTTAGAAAGCATGACAAGTTCAGGTGCACACACAGAGCTCACCGCGCCAGTGCACCGGCGACTCAGCCAGTGCCACAGGTGAGTCGTATCGGAGACTATCCGTTCCTGGCGGTCTTTCATAGGTATTGGCCCATGTCACTTCCCCATTCGCAGGAAAGCCAGGTGTGAACTGTTGACCCCGTTCCTGCCGTCTTTCAGATCTACTGACTCGGGATGTAACGCATCGCTGCTCTCGGAGGAGGCACCTGCCTGGCCCTGGTCCTGATGACCCTGGTACCGTTTAGGCCAATCCCGCGGGCATCAGCCCCAGACTGACTGTACCTCAGAAGTCCTCTCAAGCATAGTGACGCGAAAAAGGTGTACTTTAAGTTGAGTGACCAGATTTTGAAAGGCAAAAAATCGGGACAGGCCTGACATAAAGGTAGGACTAAAGCCTTGAGTTTTACTGCTATATCTGGCGTGTCCCGTTTTACGCCTAGTCTTTGTAAATATGATTACATGTGTATACGAAGTCTGGTGGCTCAGTGGACTAATACGTCCATTGCAGGGGCCTGTGTTTGACCTCATGGTCACAGGTTCAAATCCCGGTGGGTTCACTCAGCCAACCGTCTTAGGTTGATAAAATAAGTAACATTGAGTTGGGTAGCATCTGTTATTCAGTGCCAAGATACCTCCAGGTGAACGCATACTTTACGAATACACGTGTGGTTATATATATATATATATGCAGGGCACAAGTTCTATAAAAAAAGTGGGTGGACGCTGTGTACCCTCGTGTACCCCCGATTCGTGTATATACATTCACTGAAAAAACCATAGGTTTCGCACCAGTTATAGTTAGGAATTAGCATTTAAAAAACCTATTAAATTGACTGAAAAAACCATAGGTTTCACACCAGTTATAGTTAGCTGGAAATTTTAGTGACATAAAACCAATGAAATTCCCACGTTATAGTTAGTTGGACTCACTATAACTTGCGCGCCTGCAATGCACTGCTGATGACGTCACATATTACATCATTCATGACATGGTCATTGACATCACTCATAACATCACTGATGACACCATCCAGTGAATGTGTCTTTCTGAAAAATATATATGTATATGTATATGTAAAGGTCGATGGAAGAATAAATGTTTTAATAAGTGTGTAAATGGATGTTTTTAAAAAAAAAATTGAGTGGTTAACTGGCTTATTAATTGTATCTTAGTGAATACATATATTAGCGAGTAATTTTCAAATATTTAAATATATGTATCAGTGTTTCACTTTGTGTATAAGTGGCTGCATGGGTTGGTGAGTAGCTACATGTGTGTGTATATGGGTTATTAGATTTTTTTTTAGTATCAGTATGAGTGTCTGTATGGTTTGGTGGGGGTATTACTTAGCACATATATGCATCAATGGCTGACTCACTGTTTGTATGTGTTTTGAAGACAGCATATGTGCAGGACTGTATGGGTGGATGAGTGTGTATATGTGTGTGTTAGTGAGTGAATGACTGTCTCACTAGTGTCTTTATCAGTAACAACATATGTTTTAATCTAGTATATGTGAGTATTGATGTATATAAGTGAGTATATGTGAGAGTGAGAGATTGTAAGAGTTCCTGTTTAAATAAGTATGTGTTTCTATAAGTGATTTTTTATGAGAGTAAGTATGTGTATGTTTCCTTAGAAGTAAGGTGGTAGTGTGTGTATTGTTGTATATGCAAATAAATGAATGTTCAGTTTATTTGCATGTGTGAGTATGTGTGTGAGTAACTTTTGGATGACTGTCGGTGTGTAACAGGATGTATAGGTGTATCGCTACATATGATGAGTGAGTATATGTATGAGTGACTATATAGAACTGTTGGTGAATGAGTGGATGTGTATATAGATGGTGGAATTACTGAACTGGTTGTTGTAACTAGTATGGGTATCTCCATTTTTTTGACAATCTTAATTTCTATTTTTGAATATGTGTTTCAAGGGTTACATTACACTGAAAAGAGGTCTGTCACAAGGATGGAGTCATCATTGATGTCATGAGTGATGTCACTGACCATGTCATGAGTGATGTAATATGTGACGTCATCAGCAGTGCATTGCAGGTGCGCAAGTTATAGTGAGTCCAACTAACTATAACGTGGGAATTTCAATGGTTTTATGTCAGTAAAATTTCCAGCTAACTATAACTGGTGTGAAACCTATGGTTTTTTCAGTGAATTTAATAGGTTTTTTAAATGCTAATTCCTTACTATAACTGGTGTGAAACCTATGGTTTTTCAGTGAATTTCAAAGGTTTTTTAAATGCTAATTCTTAACTATAACGGGAAGCACCCCTTACATCGGATACATCGCATCGCTCTGACATTGCAACGCGGCCATTACATCGTGCCCGTCATCACATTGCATGTCATCAGGACGCATGCAAGTACATCGCATTAGCTAATACATCGTTAACAATGACATCGAATTTTGTTCAAATGGGAAGCACATTAAAACGGGAAGCAGCGCATATGGAAAGGGGCGACCACTCGGTCCCCCCGAACGTATGGTAGGGGGCCCGGATCCCCCCGGGAGACCATTTTGGGCGGGGGGCGTGTCCCGGCTGGTATGCCCAAAGCGGCGTAGCCGGGGCGCGCCTTTTTCCCGCCCAAGGAGGGTTGTCCTAGACACCTACACCGTTGGCCACGCCCCGTAGGCGTACCAGAAGAGGGTACACGCCCTCCCGAAGAGGAATAAAAGGAGCAACAATCCAAAGAAGCATCCTCTTGTTCCTGTGCTTGGAAGCTGCACCGTCTCGTTGTACATGAGCCCTCGACGGAACAAGGAGCAATTTTTGAGAACTTGTAATTCTTGTGTTTCTCTTTCAGCGACTCCGTACCTTCAGATCCAGATCGAATATCCGACAACGATGCCTGGCAAGAAGCCCGGAAAGAAGGCAGGGACTGACCAGATGCTCCGCATGTTAATGAAGGAAATGGCGAGCATGAAAAAACAGATGGCGGCAATGAACAACTCGGGCAGACCGAAGAAGGTAATCGGCCCAGCATTGCCGGGAGTAGTCCCCGCTGGGAGAGGTAAAAGGGCCAGGAACAGGGCGGCAGGGGGGGAGGCCCCAGTTCCCGAGTTACCCCCGGCAAGCCCGGTTAGTCCAGTGGAGACCCCGGTTCCGATCCCCGACGCAGGCCAACCGATTCCGGTTGTAGTGACGCCCACTAACGAGGAGGATATGCCTCCGGAGCTGGCCGCCCAGTTAGCCGCATGGCTCGGCAAAAATACCGAAGGAGCTACGGCACCAGGAGACACGGCCGAAGAGGCCAGATTACTAATGAAGCAGTCTCGGCAATCGAGAGATGCTGCGAAGGCGAACCTCCCTGTTGTCCCCCCACAGGTTCCCTCGGAACGACCGGTGTCTGGCGTTGAAAAGACAGCGGGACCAGCTACGGATTCGGGTAAGCAGCCATTGCCAATGGCGAGGGAGGGAGCGATACCCTCAAGAAGGGAAAAGGTGGTCCAACATATTCCGCTGGCCACAAAAGAGTTGATTTGGGCTGATAAATATGTAAATATGTTTTCTCTGTTGACTGACCACCACGAGGTGGAGTATGTTAAAAGTCAGAAAGATTTGTGGCACCCGAATGTGTGGCGTGCGAAAATGGTGGGATTCAGGGTGGATGAGACGATCTCAAATTGGGCCAGGGCATTTGCGATGTTTACCGCTATCATGGGGGAACGTAGGCCCAAAGTGTTGACCGAATTGGCCTGCTACCAGACGCGTATAATGGATTTCTATGAATCATATGAAGGCAATGAATGGTTGGGTTATGATAGTAAGTTTCGTAAGGCCAAGGAGCACGATTCATCTCGGACGTGGGATTGTCTCGACTCCATCTCTTGGCAGAAGCAGCTCCTGCCGGGCCCGACCAAGTCGTCTTCGCTTGGCGGGAATGGGTCGGCGCCCTCCCGCCAACATTCGGCGGTGCCCTTTCGAGCAGGCGCCAATGGTGACCACCAACCAAGGAGTGGTGGGAACGGAGGTAAAAAAGGGGTTTGTTGGAACTTTAACAGAGGCAATTGCACGAGGCCACAAGGGACATGTAAGTTCAGGCATGAGTGTGCAGGGTGTGGACACTCTTCGCACCCTGAGAGTTCGTGCAGAGCCAAGAATGGTGATATAGGGGGTAGAGGAGGGACCAAACAGGTCTAATGTCGACCATGGGGTACCGCTACCTACCCCCGTAGATATTATGGCAATGATCCCCTGGCTAAATGAATACCCTGATCATGTCTCCGCTGGGGTGTTGCGGGATGGCTTCTCGTATGGTTTCCACATCCCGGCGGGGGATTTTCGGGGGGAATCACTATGTAAAAACCAACTGTCGGTGCAGCAGAATACGGCAGTGGTGGAAAGTAAGATTGCAAAAGAGGTTGCCCGGGGCCGGGTTGCTGGCCCATATAGGCACCCGCCAGTCCCCAATTTCGTTTGTTCACCATTGGGAGTAGTCCCCAAGAAGGACCCAGGTGAGTTTAGGTTAATTCATAATCTGTCGGCCCCAAGGGGTCTTTCGGTGAACGATGCGATTGATCCAGGAATTTGTTCGGTGCGGTACGCATCCTTCGATGAGGCCGTCGCCATGTTGAATCGCCTAAATCGGATATTGAGTCAGCGTTCCGGTTGCTCCCGGTACACCCACAGGATCAGCGTCTGTTAGGCTTTGTGTTTCAGGGACGCTACTACATGGATAAATGTATGCCAATGGGTTGTTCTATCTCTTGTGCCTATTTTTAAAAATTCAGTTGTTTTCTGCAATGGGCGTTCACCAAAGCCACTGGCCATACCCAGGTTATGCATTACCTAGACGATTTTTTGTTCCTGGGGGCTGCTGGCGACACACAATGTGCGCTGGCGTTACAGGAATTTTGCACTCTCATGAAGAGGTTCGGGGTGCCATTGGCACCCGGTAAAACGGTCGTACCATCCACTTCACTCGAGTTTCTTGGAATTGAGCTTGATTCGGTGGAAGGATGTTTCCGTTTACCGGTGGGGAAGGTAGCGAAGTTCAGGGCTTCCCTGGAACTGTGCATTAGCAAAGAGAAGGTTACTCTCCATCAGTTGCAACAAGCAGTGGGCCAGTTTAACTTTGCCCTACGAGTGATACCAATGGCCCGCCCCTTTTCCCGCTCTATTGCACAAGCCATGGTTGGTCTCAAGGAAGGACACCATCGCACCAGACTGTCTGCAGAGGTTCGCCAGGACATGCGCATATGGTTGGCATTTCTGGCGGATTTCAACGGTCGAGTGGTGTGGGGCAAGTCACCAGCGTCCTCCGACGAGCTGGGTTTGTGGACCGACTCGGCAGGGAGCGTGGAATTTGGCGCCATCTTCGGTAATCGATGGTCGGCAGAAACATGGCCGACGTGGTGGCACACCAGTGGGCTCACAGGTAACATTGGGTTTCTTGAGCTGTTCCCTATTTTTGTGGCTCTGAAGGCATGGCCGGATGAGTTTCGTGATCGCACAGTGGTGTTTTGGTCCGACAACATGACCGTAGTTGAATGTATAAATAATCAGGCAGGACGCTGCAAGTGGATATTGAGATTACTGAAAGAAATTGTACTACTTTGCATGAGACTGAACGTACAGTTTAGGGCGAGGCACGTGCCGGGTGTGTTGAACCAAGCGGCTGATGCACTCTCTCGTTCCCACATGCAGGCCTTCAGGGCTTTATCTACCTTCCGCGGACCTAGTGGCAGCACCATTTCCCAAAGCTCTCTGGTTACTCGGTGCCCCGGATTACAGGACCTCGTGGGAGCAAGCCTAGCCCCCAGGACAAGGAAGGCATACGAAGGAGCGTTTTGTTCCTATTGTACATTTTTGGGTCCAGCAGGAGGGGATAATTGGGGGCAGGAGGAGTATGTTCTAAAGTTTTTAGTAGCACTCCACAAGGCAGGCCGATCAGCGGCAACGGCCAATAGGCACCGGGCCGCCATTGCATTCATGGCAAAGGCGCATGGCATCAAGGACCCCACATCGTCCTTTCTGGTTAAAGAAGGCACTACGTGGGTGGCAACACCTCGAGGGTCATAGAGCTGACGAGAGGCGCCCGATTGGGTTGGACAGATTGTCCCTGTTGATGTCAGTGCTCCCCGCGACATGTTCCTCCCAGTCCGAGGCAGTGCTGTTCCGGGCCGCTTTCGCATTAGCATTCCATGGGGCTATGCGGGTGAGCGAGCTGGTGGCAAAAAATAAGCAGGATGTGGGGGGAGGACTGTGTCGGGAACACATTCTGATCAAGGGTGATTCAATGGTAATCACGATAGCCAGGTCCAAGACCGATCAACGTGCTATGGGGGACAGTATTGTTGTCCAGCGCATGCGAGGGTCCCCCATGTGCCCGGTGAAATGCGTTGAGGAATATTTAGCTCAGAGGGCGGTAACATGGGGGGGAAGCTTGCTGAGACACACCAACGCCACCCCACTGACTAGGTTTCAGTTTCAGCGGGTGCTTACAATGGCAATCGCGGCAGCGGGCTTGGACCCGGGCGATTTTGGGACCCATTCCTTTAGGATCGGGGCTGCTACAGAGGCTACAGCCAGGGGTCTGAGTGTGGAAAAGGTGAAACAATTGGGGCGTTGGTCCTCGAACTGTTATAAAAGGTATGTGCGGTTGCACATGTTGTGAAGCCAATGTCATGCACTCACGCTTCTTGTCTTTTGTTTGGTTTACAGTTTCGCAAGCATACGATGCGGGGCGGACTGTGCAGTCGACCCGACACCTGGGGACCAGCGGTCAAAGATCGCCGACTGAGGAGAGAGTGGTGTGGGTCGTGGGCCACTCATACGTGAGGCGTGCCGCGGACGTATTCAAAGCAGGTGACATGATTCACGCAGCTGGGGAATACGGGTACAGGGTGACCTTCCACGGAAGGGGCGGGCTCTGTATTGACCAATGTCAAAGTTTTGTTGAGGGACTGTTAGAGCGGACAAGGTCACCGCCGTCTGTAATCATAGTACACCTGGGGGGCAATGATCTGGTGACACTCGGTAGGCGAGTACTACTCGAGAGAATTCTATCCACTGTTAGCTGGTTGGCAAGAAGGGTCCCGGGGTGCACGATAGCATGGTCACACATGATTCCCAGGAAGGTGTGGCGGGGGGCCCTCTCTGTATCAGCTTTGAATCATTCTGTAAAGAAAGTCAATAACAAACTTGGTAGGTTGTTTCGCTCAGCGCAGTTGCACTGTATTCCGCATGGATGTATTCAGGGGGATCACATGTATCTCGAAGATGGGGTCCATTTGTCCCGGGAGGGAAATGTCTTACTCATAGGAGACTTCATAGCATGGTTAAGGGGTTTGTAAAAGCATGACCTTTAGTAGGAGTGTGGGGGGGCCGGATAGCCGGTCAACTATCCGGTCATGATCGGTGAGCAGTAATTTCAAGGTCCCTAGAGGGGGGCGCCACCCATTATGGATGGGAGCGCCCGGGGGGAGGCGGCCATTGGCCCCTCACACGGGGAGGCGGCACCCACTAAGTATGGGGTCGCCGAAGGGAAAGCGGTCATAGGCCCCTCCCAGGGGAGGAGGCGGCTAGATGCCCCTCCTACGAATTTCCCAGGGCCAGGATATCCGCGACGGCGGATGTGAGAAACAGTGTGGGGTGGGAGGGGGGTCCACGCTACCTTCTAGACACCTCACACGAGTCCTCGGACGACCATTAAGATGGCGTCGAGTTAAATAAGTGGCCCCCGCTAAGACAAGGGAAATTGGAAGTTGGCACAGAGGTACAGTCCTCTGTGCGCCCGCCCCTCACACCGTGAGGGGGGAATTGTGGTGTGGGGACCTGGCACCGGTTACGACCTTGCCGTTGGCCCGTAATGTTAGGATGTACAATTTTATTTAGAAAGTATGCATTTGCAGGATGCTTAGACTCGCCTAGGAGAACCTTTGTATTAGAGATTTGTTAAGGTTAGCCAATAAAGATGTCTGCATCGTGATGTCATAAATATAAAATTGTACATGATATGAAACTGTTATTTTAATGTTTTTAATTTTGTTTCATATTTTAATAAATACGGCCAGGAGGGTAACTCCCTCCTGCCTTCCAAAAGTTCAGAACTGCGTCCGTCTTCCCATCCTTGGGAATTGTGTTGGGAGGGGGTGACAGGCATCCTGGCCATATGGAAAGGGGCGACCACTCGGTCCCCCCGAACGTATGGTAGGGGGCCCGGATCCCCCCGGGAGACCATTTTGGGCGGGGGGCGTGTCCCGGCTGGTATGCCCGAAGCGGCGTAGCCGGGGCGCGCCTTTTTCCCGCCCAAGGAGGGTTGTCCTAGACACCTACACCGTTGGCCACGCCCCGTAGGCGTACCAGAGGAGGGTACACGCCCTCCCGAAGAGGAATAAAAGGAGCAACAATCCAAAGAAGCATCCTCTTGTTCCTGTGCTTGGAAGCTGCACCTTCTCGTTGTACGTGAGCCCTCAACGGAACAAGGAGCAATTTTTGACCCACCCACCAGCCCCTTATGGCAACGTTAGTATTGCAATAAAATTGGTTTTGGCTTTGTTAATATCGTTTTCTCCTGATTTAGTGGTTAATAAAGATGTCGATGTCTGTACTGCAATAAAATGATTTACTGCATAAACATTTTCCTCCCCAGTGAAGCAGAGTATCACAGTCTAGATGTGTTGAATGTTTAAGTTAGACGATAAATATTGCAACGTAAAGTTTAATTTTCTTTCTTCAATAGGTAGATAAAACGTCGTATTTATTTTTTGGTCGGGCGGTAAGGTCATGATCGGTGAGCAGTAATTTCAAGGTC
Organism: Lissotriton vulgaris; assembly: GCF_964263255.1. Lineage (NCBI taxonomy): Eukaryota > Metazoa > Chordata > Amphibia > Caudata > Salamandridae > Lissotriton > Lissotriton vulgaris. The sequence continues at coordinate 1,820,163,815 of NC_141687.1, forward strand.
CCTAGAGGGGGGCGCCACCCATTATGGATGGGAGCGCCCGGGGGGAGGCGGCCATTGGCCCCTCACACGGGGAGGCGGCACCCACTAAGTATGGGGTCGCCGAAGGGAAGGCGGTCATAGGCCCCTCCCAGGGGAGGAGGCGGCTAGATGCCCCTCCTACGAATTTCCCAGGGCCAGGATATCCGCGACGGCGGATGTGAGAAACAGTGTGGGGTGGGAGGGGGGTCCACGCTACCTTCTAGACACCTCACACGAGTCCTCGGACGACTATTAAGATGGCGTCGAGTTAAATAAGGGGCCCCCGCTAAGACAAGGGAAATTGGAAGTTGGCACAGAGGTACAGTCCTCTGTGCGCCCGCCCCTCACACCGTGAGGGGGGAATTGTGGTGTGGGGACCTGACACCGGTTACGACCTTGCCGTTGGCCCGTAATGTTAGGATGTACAATTTTATTTAGAAAGTATGCATTTGCAGGATGCTTAGACTCGGCTAGGAGAACCTTTGTATTAGAGATTTGTTAAGGTTAGCCAATAAACATGTCTGCATCGTAATGTCATAAATATAAAATTGTACATGATATGAAACTGTTATTTTAATGTTTTTAATTTTGTTTCATATTTTAATAAATACGGCCGGGAGGGTAACTCCCTCCCGCCTTCCAAAAGTTCAGAACTGCGTCCGTCTTCCCATCCTTGGGGATTGTGTTGGGAGGGGGTGACAGGCATCCCGGCCATATGAAGCGCATATGAACAACAATGTTTTACTTCAAAAGAACAATGTTTTCATTCAAATGGGAAGCGAGCACAAAAAAAGGACATTAAAACGGGAAGCAATGTTTTTTTAAGTAATTGCAATATGCGCACAATGACACTGCAGCAACAGGCACGGTTCGCGCCGGCATATGAAGCACATATGAAGAATGTTTACTTAATGTTTATTTAAGTAATATTTAAGTAATCTTTATTTAAGTAATTGCAATATGCGCAATTTACACAAACAAGCAAAGCTGCGCATATAAAGCATACAATGTTCAATATGCTCAATGTGATCAATATGATCAAATTACTTCAAATGGGAAGCGAGCACATTGCAATATGCGCACAATTACATAACAAGCAAAGCTGCGCATATAAAGCATACAATGTTCAATATGCTCAATGTGCTCAATATGCTCAATGTTTTTTTAAGTAATTGCAATATGCGCACAATGACACTGCAACAACATGTGGACTAACGGAAACATAGACAGACTTTGGTGCTGACAAACACGGTTCGCTCCGGCTATCATACACTCATACCAAGATAATATACTTTTTTTAAAAACTTTTGATGGAAAGTGTATTTAGCACGCACATTTCATGTCATTTCTTAGAGCGGCGGATTGGGTCAATATACTAACGGATTGGATGGGTGGGTGCCTGGGTGGATGCATGGATGGATGGATGGATGGATGGATGGATGGGTGGGTGCCTGTATGGATGGATGGATGGGTGGGTGGGTGGGTGGGCTTGCTGCATGGATGGATGGATGGATGGATGGATGGATGGATGGGTGGATAGATGGATGGATGGGTGGATGGTGAGATGGGTGGATGGATGGGTGGGTGGGATGGGTGGATGGATGGATGGGTGGTGAGATGGGTGGATGGGTGGGTGGGTGGTTGGTGAGATGGGTGGATGGATGGATGGGTGGGTGGGATGGGTGGATGGGTGGGGTGCCTGGATGGATGGATGGGTGCATGGCTGGATGGATGGGTGGCTGCCTGGATGGGTGGATGGATGGGTGGATGGATGGATGGATGGATGGATGGGCGGGTGGGTGCCTGGATGGATGGATGGGTGGGTGCATGGATGGATGGATGGATGGGTGGGTGGGATGGGTGGATGGATGGCTGATGGTGGATTAATGGATGGATGGGCTGGCTGGATGGATGGGTGGGTGCCTGGATGGGTGGATGGATCGGTGGGTGGACGGGTGGATGGATGGGTGGGTGGGTGCGTGGTGAGATGGGTGGATGGATGGGTGGGTGGGATGGGTGGATGGATGGATGGATGGGTGGGTGGGTGCCTGGATGGATGGATGGATGGGTGGGTGCCTGGATGGATGGATGGATGGATGGATGGATGGATGGATGGATGGATGGATGGATGGGTGGGTGGGTGGGATGGGTGGATGGATGGCTGATGGTGGATTAATGGATGCACTGCAACAACAGGCACGGTTCGCGCCGGCATATGAAGCACATATGAAGAATGTTTACTTAATGTTTATTTAAGTAATATTTAAGTAATCTTTATTTAAGTAATTGCAATATGCGCAATTTACACAAACAAGCAAAGCTGCGCATATAAAGCATACAATGTTCAATATGCTCAATGTGATCAATATGATCAAATTACTTCAAATGGGAAGCGAGCACATTGCAATATGCGCACAATTACATAACAAGCAAAGCTGCGCATATAAAGCATACAATGTTCAATGTGCTCAATATGCTCAATGTTTTTTTAAGTAATTGCAATACGCGCACAATGACACTGCAACAACATGTGAACTAACGGAAACATAGACAGACTTTGGTGCTGACAAACACGGTTCGCGGCGGCTATCATACACTCATACCAAGATAATATACTTTTTTTAAAAACCTTTGATGGAAAGTGTATTTAGCACGCACATTTCAGGCCATTTCTTAGAGCGGCGGATTGGGTCAATATACTAACGGATTGGATGGCTGGATGGATGGGTGGGTGCCTGGGTGGATGCATGGATGGATGGATGGATGGATGGATGGGTGGATGGGTGGGTGCCTGTATGGATGGGTGGGTGGGTGGGTAGCTGCATGCATGGATGGATGGATGGATGGATGGATGGATGGATGGATGGATGGATGGATGGATGGATGGATGGGTGGATGGATGGCTGGATGGATGGATGGGTGGATGGTGAGTTGGATGGATGGATGGGTGGGTGGGATGGGTGGATGGATGGATGGATGGATGGATGGGTGGTGAGATGGGTGGATGGGTGGGTGGGTGGTTGGTGAGATGGGTGGATGGATGGATGGGTGGGTGGGATGGGTGGATGGATGGGTGGGTGCCTGGATGGATGGATGGATGGGTGCATGGCTGGATGGATGGGTGGGTGCCTGGATGGGTGGATGGATCGGTGGGTGGATGGGTGGGTGGATGGGTGGATGGATGGGTGGATGGGTGGGTGGGTGCCTGGATGGATGGGTGGGTGCCTGGATGGATGGATGGATGGGTGGGTGGGATGGGTGGATGGATGGCTGATGGTGGATTAATGGATGGATGGGCTGGCTGGATGGATGGGTGGGTGCCTGGATGGATGCATGGGTGGGTGGTGAGATGGGTGACTGGGTGGATGGATGGGTGGGTGGATGGATCGGTGGGTGTATATGTATTTTCTTTACTTTCGGCCATGTAGCACAGTTTGTGTACAACATGGCTACATACCTTTGGGATTGTCAATGGCTCTTGTAAGCGACACTTATTGGCTTTGCCAAAACTAAGCAATGGGTGGGCTCTAAGTTTCCCTGTAAGTCTCAGGCGAAACTGAAAAGAGAGCCTGTGGCCGAAATGGTCTAACCCCCTGCCCCATTTAGTTTGATATGGGGAGGGGGTGGGGGGGGTAAGGTTAATTTGAATGACAGCTGAAATGAGTAAGGCTGGACCAGAACCCCTCTGTATAAATGTATGTTTCTGTATTACATGTTTGTGATGCATGACACAGGCGAGACAGGTAAGCCAAAGCCAGCCCTAAAATACTGTCTGGTCCTGGCATGCCAAATGTTGCTCTGAATCATGTTTTTTAAATGATGTACTCTGTGTTTCAGTAAACCCTATGGAGAGCTGAAGAAGCTGAGAGCAATACCCGGTTGGCACATGTTTTGAAACTCCTTTTCATTCCTTGTATAACAATTGCGAACTGGGTAAACAGTTTGACTTTATCTGGCAATGTAAAGAATGCCCTTGAAACCCTGGTATGTGCCAATTTAAGAACTTAATGGAAACCATGCTACTTAATCCTTACTTTAACTACTTATTAAAGATTTAAGCGTTTGTGGGGTTATGAAGAATGGCAGCTGGTAAAAACAAGATTTATTTCAGTGGCGTAGAAAGTACTATAGATTTGATCAGCTCAGTTGTCTAATGTGACTGGAATGCACTGTAACTGTACCTTATAAGGAATAGATGTACCTTTCCCGGCCTAGCTGCGGGGCACAATCTCACACAGACTGAGCAGTTCTAAGCTAAAATTTATTGTGAAAAGTGTGTCTGGCTGTGTAGTCTATTCCAAACGTACTTGACCTTCCATATGTTCCTTTGGACGTCTCGTATTTTCATTTTCCTATTTTCTGATGTTTTGGGTGGTTTTCTGTCGAATCTGCACTTGTTTTATTTTCCCTCCTTTTACATGCCCCTCTACTGTGCAGTTCATGTTTCCATCATAGCTCGCCTTTGATGTCTTCTTTTTCATCATTAGTTTAAAGTGTCCAGCCTCCCAGAGGAGCCCAACTAGTACTTAATAACAATATTCCGATGCTACGCACAAGCAGGCCATGGGGCAGAGGGGACTGGTTTGCTTTTATCTATGAGACGTGTTCCTAGAAGAAAAAATATGAAGCAAAAAAATATGTGTCAAGTATAGCAAGGGAGATCAGTAACCTAACACTACATTACGTTTCCAGCGAAGCACAGTGGAATCTCGCAGGAAACGCAGCTGCAACGTTTGCAGAGTGACGCGTGACAGAGCCTAGAAGTGGCATACGAAGAAAGAGCGGATTGTTAAAGGCATGACACAGCCTCATGCCATTCAGCACTTGTGCACATTCTCAATGCAGTCATCTCGGATCAAAAACATCCTCCCCAGGGTAAGAGGTCATGACCGGCTTCACCCAGGCATAGTCCTGTTTTTTTCTTTACTTTTTCTGTTTCCTCAGGTTTAAATCTAAGATTTTATTTTTTATGAGAATGAGACTGCACCTTATGAACGCTGGGTGCCGTTGCTTGAAGAGTAGATAACTCTGTGAAACATCGCGTTGTCATGTCGCGCGATGTAATGTCGCCAATGTGATAGGCGATCCTAGGCCACGGCTGCATTTGCGTTGCAACGACGTGCGATGACAAGATGGCCGATGTAAGTGTCATTGCGATTTTTTGGCCGCGATGCGAACGGCCGCGAGGAGTTGGTTGTATGACGATCCATCGCAATCCAACTATAACTGGTGTGAAACCTATGGTTTTTTTCAGTGAATTTCATAGGTTTTTAAATGCTAATTCCTAACTATATATAGGGCCTCAAACCTATGTTGTTTTCAGTGAATTTCAAAGGTTTTTTAATAGCAAAATTCTACAGCTATGAAATGTAATATTTTGTATAATGAATCCTATATTGTACATTTATGTAATACTATTTTCTTTATGTATATTTTTCATGTTTTTTTTTTTTGTCCTGGAACGCTCCCGGTGCGCGTACCGGTGAGCGTACCAGTAAGCGCAGTCTTGCGGCGCGCCCCGGTGCGCGTACCGGTGAGCGTCCCGTTAGCGTTATTGCCGCAAACGAAAACATTATCGTGACGTATCGCGTAGCCGCGTCCGCGTGATACGCACGGCGTAAGCGCACCCGGAAGCAATCGAGCGCATACGATCGCGCTACGTAAGCGCCCCCGGGGGGCGTAGCGTAAGTGCGTCGGGTCATGTGACCTGAAAATAACACTTTTCATTGGTTCAGGACAGTTTTGGTTTCCAAATGATAAAGCCAGTGTCATGTGACCTGAAAATAACACTTTTCATTGGTTCAGGACAGTTTTGTTTTCCAAAAGATGAAAGCCCCCACCTTTTTTCCTCATTCTCACTTTTTACTTTGACTGAGGAAGACCTGTTTGCAGACCTATTTGTACTGAGAAACTGCTACAGTAGCAGCAGCAGCAGCAGCAGGAGCATCTCAACCACCACCACCACCACCACCAACACCACCACCACCACCACCACAAGGACCACCACAACACCACAGTGGTGGAGAAGAAGAAGAAGAGGAGGGGGAGGAGGAGGAGGAGGAGGAGGAGGAGAGGCAGTACCTACCTGAAGATACTACCACCTATAAGCCAAAGGAGCACATAGTCTGGGAGTTTTTTAAAATCCCAAGGGGCCTCAAAAAAGTTAATGCGCCAAAGGTTACTTGTATGATCTGTGGCACTGTACTTTCCAGGGGGAACCCTGCCAAAAAGTATTCTTTTGGCAACAACACCATGATTCGTCACATGCAACGCCGGCACCCAAACAACTATGCTGCGGCAGAGGTCAGAGAACTGACCAGAAACCCTCCCCTATCTTCTCCCAGCACCTCCCAAAGTAAGCAACCCACTCCATCGGGTCCAGAGACAAGGGAGATGGTCTCAAACATCCAAACCCAGTTTGGAGAATTCAAAATAGTTTGCATATTTTGTGGAAGGACAATTCGCTATGGTGAGCAAAGCATTAAACTCATCAACCGTGCTGGTGACAACCACAAGTGCCCAAAAAAACCTTAATTTTTTCCTGATTATTTTTGCTCCAGTTGAGCCGTTTACAATTCCCAGTTTTTTGTTTGTCCCAATAAAAATAACAAAAAAAGATAAAATTGTTCATAAAAGCCAAAACAAGTAAAACATGTTCCAAAAAACAATAAAAAAAATATAAAACAACAAAAAGAATACAAAAACAGTTCTTTTTAGAACTACCTCCAATTTATAAAAAAATGCTACATTTTAAAAAAAATCTGTCATTCTTTTTTCTCCATGGTATGCTTCCCGGTACGCTCCCCAGTGCGCGTACCGGGGGCTCCCCCGCGCAAATCGAAAAAAAAAAAATGTTTTGCCCCGCGGGGCCCTTTTATGGCCTCCACATCAAACCTAGGGGGTCAGGGGGGGGGTCTACCCTGCCCCCTTTTGGTCATTTCCCCCTTTGTTTTTGCCACCTCTTGTGTCTCGATCCTACCGAGACACAAGATGTCGGCCGCTCCGGACTGTTTGGAATGTTGACAGACACCCGAGAGCTAATCAGCTATCCGCTCGCGAACTCGCGTAGCGCGCTGGAGAGCGCCCCGGTGCGCATACCGGGGCGCGCCTATAGATATATATATATATTTTTTTACATCCACTGGAGCAAATATCTTGAGACATAGCAAAGGCACATCGGGCTACCAGTCCCTATAATTTTGCCAAGTTTGGTGGAAATCCATTCAGCCGTTCGGGCTAAAAGTGAGTCCAACCGCCCTCGGAAATTAACATGGGGAAAACACGTTTTGGGACCCCCCTTTTATCTCTGCGCCCGCTTGACGAATCCCCCCCAAACTTTCAGGGAAAGAGCGGAGCACAGCGAGGCAAATTTAAGGAAAATTACAGGCAGATTCCTCAACCGGCACCAAAGTTATTCCCAATAGAATGTTGCGGATTTCCTATGGAAAACAATCCTAACTCGCCAGTAGGTAAATAATCTTCACGAAATTTTAAAAACTCGTGGGGCGCTCCGGTCCGTTCCTATCTTGAAAGTTTCGGGAAGATTCGGCAAGAAGGGGCCTAAAAAAAAGGTGTCCCAAAACGTGTTTGTCCCATGCAATTTTCCATAGGAAACTGTAGCCGCGGCTACAGCCCGAACTGCTGAACGGAATTAAACCAAATTTGGCAAAAAAGGTAGCCCTTGGTTCAGAAAGAAATCTTTTTGTTAAATGGTGTAAATCCGTTCAGTAGTTGCTGAAAAAATCAAATAAAAAAAATATCTATCTATGGCTGGGGTGGATCCGCGGACCCTCCCGACCACGAGCTGTATTCTAATTGGCTGTCAGCACTCCAAACCAAGAAGTGTTGGAAGCCATCATGCTCCTCGGTAGAACCGATGCAAAAACCACAGTTGATGGACAGAATGCAGAACAATGTCATACATTCACCCCAGTACAGAGATCTGGGCCTAAATCAATCTTTTTTTGCACTCCACACCACCCCAGTTCAGACATGGCCATATGCAAATCAGCCTTGACCCTGTGCCTCATGGGAACAGTCCAGCCCGAACCGCCAAGCCATGTCTTTCCTGGACCGGAATCAGGCATCCTATGACCGGTTTCTGGCTATCAGCCGTCTTAAGCCAGGATAGATTGACTCCAGTGGTGTGGAGAGCATGGGACTCACGTCTGAGCATACCCATCCCACTCAGGGTGACAAATGCAACAAGCATTGGAAATGCAATAGGTCTCGCATTAGGAAAGTTTGAGCTATTGGTATTGTAAATGACACTTTTTTTATTTATGTGTTGGTTTTGAAAGTAGCAAAATTAATAGCTTTGTCAGTTACAATGTCAATAGTTTTACCTTTTGCAAATGTGACACCTATAGCATTTGTAATGCAATGTGTGTTGTATTTACGTGACTTAGATGTATTGATATTACAAATAACAATGGCTTTTAATTTTGTAAATAATTAATACTTAAATAAAAGTTATTGTAATTTATAATGGCAATAGCTTAAACGTTTGTAAATAACTTTTGTGAAGATTATGTTCAGTGTATTTTATTGTGACGACAATCCAAGAACATTGCATTTGCACCTACACACACAGAGCTACACACATGTAGATGTGGTGGTGGTGGATCTGGGGCATATGGTGGATGTGGTGGTGGTGGTGGATGTGGTGGTGGTGGTGGATGTGGTGGGGGTGGTGGTGGATGTGGTGGTGGATGTGGTGGTGGTGGTGGAGGTGGTGGTGGTGGTGGAGGTGGTGGTGGTGGTGAATGTGGTAATGGTGGTGGAGGTGGTCGATGTGGTGTTGATGTGGTGGATGTGGTGGTGGTGGATGTGGTGGTTGTGGATGTGGTGAAAGTGGTGGTGGATGTGGTGGTGGAAGTGATGGTGGTGGGTGTGGTGGATGCGGTGGTGGATGCGGTGGTGGATGTGGTGGTGGTGGATGCGGTGGTGGATGAGGTGGTGGATGAGGTGGTGGTGGATGCGGTGATGGATGTGGTGGTGGTGGTGGATGTGGTGGTGGATGCGGTTGTGGTGGTGGTGGTGGATGTGGTTGTGGTGGTGGTGGTGGATGTGGTGGTGGTGGTGGATGCGGTGGTGGATGCGGTGGTGGTGGATGCGGTGGAAGTGGTGTATGTGGTGGTGGATGTGGTGGTGGATGTCATGGTGGATGTGAAGGTGATGGATGTGATGGTGGATGTGGTGGTGATGGTGGATGTGGTGGTGTTGTGGTGGATGTGGTGGTGGTGGATGTGGTGGTTGTGGATGTGGTGGTTGTGGATGTGGTGGTTGTGGTGGATGCGTTGGTGGATGAGGTGGTGGATGAGGTGGTGGATGAGGTGGTGGATGAGGTGGTGGTGGATGCGGTGGTGGTGGATGCGGTGGTGGTGGATGCGGTGGTGGTGGATGCAGTGGAAGTGGTGGATGTGGTGGTGGATGTGGTGGTGGATGCGGTGGATGTGGTGGTGGTGGTGGTGGATGTGGTGGTGGTGGATGCGGTGGTGAAGTGGTGGTGGATGTGGTGGTGGTGGATGTGGTGGTGGATTTGGTGGTGGTGGATGTCATGGTGGATGTGATGGTGGATGTGGTGGTGGATGTGGTGGTGGATGTGGTGGTGGATATGGATTTGATGGTGGATGTGATGGTGAATGTGGTGGTGATGGTGGATGTGGTGGTGGATGTGGTGGTGGTGGTGGATGTGGTGGATGCGGTGGTGGTGGTAGTGGTGGATGGGGTGGTGGTTGTAGTGGATGTGGTGGTGGTGGATGCGGTGGTGGTGGATGCGGTGGTGATGGATGCGGTGGTGGTGGATGTGGTGGTGGCTGTGGCGGTGGATGTCATGGTGGATGTGGAGGTGATGGTGGATGTGTTGGTGGATGTGGTGGTGGTGGTGGATGTGGTGGTGGTGGTGGATGTGATGGTGGATGTGGTGTTGATGGTGGATGTGGTGGTGGATGCGGTGGTGGTGGTAGTGGTGGTTAGGGTGGTGGTTGTAGTGGATGTGGTGGTGGTGGGTGTGGTGGTGGTGGTGGATGTGGTGGTGGTGGATGCGGTGGTGGTGGATGTGGTGGTGGATGAGGTGGTGGATGAGGTGGTGGATGAGGTGGTGGATGAGGTGGTGGATGAGGTGGTGGATGTGGTGGTGGATGTGGTGGTGGATGTGGTGGTGGTGGATGCAGTGGTGGATGTGGTGGTGGTGGTGGATGTGGTGGTGGTGGATGTGGTGGTGGATGCGGTGGATGTGGTGGTGTTGGGGGGTGTGGTGGTGGATGCGGTGGTGAAGTGGTGGTGGATGTGCTGGTGGATGTGGCGGTGGATGTCATGGTGGATGTGATGGTGGATGTGGGTGGTGGATGTGGTGGTGGATTTGATGGTGGATGTGATGGTGGATGTGATGGTGGATGTGGTGGTGGTGGTGGATGTGGTGGTGGATGCGGTGGATGTGGTGGTGGTGGATGCAGTGGATGTGGTGGTGGTGGAGGTGGTGGATGTGGCGGTGGTGGTGGATGCGGTGGTGGTGGTAGTGGTGGATGGGGTGGTGGTTGTAGTGGATGTGGTGGTGGATGTAGTGGTGGTGGGTGTGGTGGTGGTGGGTGTGGTGGTGGTGGTGGATGCGGTGGTGGTGGTGGTGGTGGATGTGGTGGTGGTGGATGTGGTGGTGGATGTCATGGTGGATGTGGAGGTGATGGTGGATGTGATGGTGGATGTGGTGTTGATGGTGGATGTGGTGGTGGATGCGGTGGTGTTGGATGCAGTGGATGTGGTGATGGTGGATGTGGTGGTGGATGCGGTGGTGGTGGTGGTGGTGGATGGGGTGGTGGTTGTAGTGGATGTGGTGGTGGATGTAGTGGTGGTGGGTGTGGTGGTGGTGGTGGTGGTGGATGCGGTGGTGGTGGATGTGGTGGTGGTGGATGTGGTGGTGGATTTCATGGTGGATGTGGAGGTGATGGTGGATGTGTTGGTGGATGTGGTGGTGGATGTGGTGTTGATGGTGGATGTGGTGGTGGATGCGGTGGTGGTGGATGCGGTGGATGTGGTGATGGTGGATGTGGTGGTGGATGCGGTGGTGGTGGTGGTGGATGCAGTGGTGGTGGATGTGGTAGTGGTGGATGGGGTGGTGGTTGTAGTGGATGTGGTGGTGGTGGATGCGGTGGTGGTGGATGCGGTTGTGGTGGATGCGGTGGTGGTGGATGTGGTGGTGGCTGTGGCGGTGGATGTGATGGTGGATGTGGAGGTGATGGTGGATGTGGTGGTGGATGTGGTGGTGGTCGTGGATGTGGTGGTGGTGGTGGATGTGATGGTGGATGTGGTGTTGATGGTGGATGTGGTGGTGGATGCAGTGGTGGTGGATGCGGTGGTGGTGGTAGTGGTGGATGGGGTGGTGGTTGTAGTGGATGTGGTGGTGGATGTAGTGGTGGTGGGTGTGGTGGTGGTGGTGGAAGCGGTGGTGGTGGATGCGGTGGTGGTGGATGCGGTGGTGGATGAGGTGGTGGATGAGGTGGTGGGTGAGGTGGTGGATGTGGTGGTGGATGTGGTGGTGGATGTGGTGGTGGATGTGGTGGTGGATGTGGTGGTGGTGGATGTGGTGGTGGATGCGGTGGATGTGGTGGTGGTGGATGTGGTGGTGGATGCGGTGGTGAAGTGGTGGTGGATGTGGTGGATGTGGTGGTGGATGTGGCGGTGGATGTCATGGTGGATGTGATGGTGGATGTGGTGGTGGATGTGGTGGTGGATTTGATGGTGGATGTGGTGGTGATGGTGGATGTGGTGGTGGATGTGGTGGTGGATGCGGTGGATGTGGTGGTGGTGGATGCGGCGGTGGTGGTGGATGCGGTGGTGGTGGTAGTGGTGGATGGGGTGGTGGTTGTAGTGGATGTGGTGGTGGATGTAGTGGTGGTGGGTGTGGTGGTGGTGGGTGTGGTGGTGGTGGTGGATGCGGTGGTGGTGGATGAGGTGGTGGTGGATGTGGTGGTGGTGGATGTGGTGGTGGAGGATGTGGTGGTGGATGTCATGGTGGATGTGGAGGTGATGGTGGATGTGTTGGTGGATGTGGTGGTGGATGTGGTGTTGATGGTGGATGTGGTGGTGGTGGATGCGGTGGATGTGGTGATGGTGGATGTGGTGATGGTGGATGTGGTGGATGTGGTGATGGTGGATGTGCTGGTGGATGCGGTGGTGGTGGTGGATGCGGTGGTGGTGGCGGATGGGGTGGTGGTGGTGGTGGATGCAGTGGCGGTGGATGTGGTGGTGGTGGATGCGGTGATGGTGGTGGATGGGGTGGTGGTGGTGGATGCGGTGGTGGTGGATGTGGTGGTGGTGGATGTGGTGGTGGATGTGGCTGTGGATGTCATGGTGGATGTGGAGGTGGATGTGATGGTGGATGTGGTGGTGGATGTGGTGGTGGATGTGGTGGTGATGGTGGATGCGGTGGTGGTGGATGCGGTGAATGTGGTGATGGTGGATGCGGTGGTGGTGGTGGATGCGGCGTTCCAACCCGTCACACAGCTAGTACTTGTGGTTTAGAACAACAGACATATGAACTTCGATTATTTCAAAAGCCAATTTCCAACATGAAAATATTACCTTGTCTGACACCGACTCTTCTCACTGTGGTAAGTGTAATGCCGATAGTTAAACAGTGCGCAGGCTCCTGTAATTATTGTTGAGCACGTTTGGCCCACACCTGAATTGCTTACTTTTTCCTCATAAGCAAAAATATCATGCAGTGCTGTCCCTCTCCCGCTCAGACGCTGGAATTCCTAGATTGTATATTTTGTTTGAAGTTGATAGCTGTCTGAGCTAATAGCAAGCCTCAGAGCAAGATCGGACAGACTCCCAGCCAGATTCAAAGAAGGGCATGGAGAACCCCAGCAGGCAACTAAGGTTATTCGAAAGGGGCTATGAGACGTTTTTATGGGTCGCTGCATCAGCACTTCTACTTGGAAGCATGCCAACAGAAGGTTGGTTGGGAACATTGTGCGCAAAAGTGGATTAAATGTCCAAGGTCAGGGGTGACCAGAACTAAAAACAGTGTTAAAACCCTCACTGAGGAAATCGGACAAGCTAAAGCTGTCTCGAAATGCAAAGTGCAACAAAAACGTTCCCATAAATGTGAGGTCTGCTGCTATTCTCACATTTAGATCTACAAGGGGCTTAAAAATCAGGTACACTTAATTCAGTTCCCAAATGAAGAGCCGCAGATCAAAATAATTATTTAGAGCGAAACAAGGAGAAACACGAGAGACGGCCAGCGGCCGTCAAAGTGAAAGTACGGCCGGCTGAGGGAATTGCTGTGGGGAGGGGGGATGAGAAATGCGACACGGCGGGCAAGGGAGGGGGCGGAGCGGGGAGAGCGGCATGAGGGTGTGAAGCAGCAGGGGCGGAGTGCTGCTGGCGATTGACTGGCGATTTGATGATGTGCATGCGCATTTTAGGTCAATGCGCTTGCGCATTGACCTAAAATCCCAAGGGCACAGCATCAAATCGCCAGTCAATCGCCAGTCTAGGTAAAGCTTATTTAAGCCCCTATAGAGCTTCGCCAGCTATGCGCATGCGCACAGCAGGCGAGCCCTAAAAACCACAGTTGATGGGCCGAATACAGAACAATTTCATACATTCACCCCAGTACAGAGATCTGGGCCTAAATCCATCGTTTTTTTGCACTCCACACCACCCCAGTTCAGACATGGCCATATGCAAATCAGCCTTGACCCTGTGCCTCATGGGAACAGTCCACCCTATATAGAGCACAAGCTTTTGCAAGGTGATCCTCAAACAGTTAGTCATAAAATTATAAATATGTACAAAATTACATTGTGAAACCAATATTCTTACAGGGGCCAGACATGGATTCTAATAGTGTAAATCTTGTACCCGCAGAGGAGGCGGTGGAGGTGGTTTAGGGATAACCGAAGCAGCCAAGATGGTGGACTCATCCTGATGGAGTGCCTTAGACCTCCTCCTCCATCCCGCTGAAACCTGCACCCTGAGTCCAATTACCTGGTATTTGATAAATCTGATGCCCCCTCTTCAACTTTGGGCAGCTTCCCTGTGGCCAGACCCCTTTTGTTGGGGGCACCAGAGGAAAGATTGCTGACAGGGCCTTGCTACGTGCCTGGTGTTAAGATGAAGGCGGTTTGATACCTCAGCGACTGGGCCCGATGCTGTTGGTCCTCAAGACCTGGCTCTTCGAGCAGTAGCAGCATCCCCCACCCCCCAGCGCCTTGAGACCCTCACGGGTAAGTAGTGCGCTCTACAAATGCTATGATTGATTGATTGATTAAGTGGTGCTGTGCCTGGAGGGGAATGTGAGGAGGCCGTGATGGTCTTCTTTTGAAACACGACGAGTGCTAATTTGGCTTGAAGACACCCTCTGATGTGCTTCATCCATGCTCTGGGATTGTGGTATGTGGCTGGCAGTGATGAAGAGCTTGGCAACGGCCTGGGCAGAGTGCAGAAGCTGCATTCCCGCAGTCCAGCACTTCCCCTCCTCCTCCGGACTGTGGTGTTGTTTGGAGGGCAGAGGCGCCACACCATGAAATCGCGGAGACACCAGAGCTGCGGCCGGCTGCACACAAGCTACCTCAGGTGCCCCTGCAGGTGCTTCTTCCTTTAACCCTGCCGGGTAGCCTGCCTTTTGGACTGGTCCGCTCTGCTTTGCCCACCGGAATTAAGGACCATCCTGAATTCGGGTGCTCAGCACCAAACTGATGTTGGGAAGTCCAGGCTTCTCGTAGAAGGGGGTGACACATCCCCCCTTCCCCTGTGTGGTGGCTGCATTTCTCCTCCCCACATGGACCCTACAGGTTTTTGGGGGACGACTGAGGCATTCCACAGCGACATTGCTGGGAAATTGAGGCAGCAGTCAGCTGCGCACAGGCTACCTCGAGTGGCCCCCGGTAGGTGCTTCTACCTTCTACCGTGCCAGAGTGCATGCACTTTGGACTGGGCTGCCCTCATCTGCCCGACCTTCTGTGTCTTTTTGAATGTGTGCGTCAAACTGTTATTGGGGGCCCCCAGCTCCTTGTCGGGGGAGTTAGGCTTTTTTCACCCCTCACTCCCCTTTGCGGACCTGTCCTGCATCTGGGGGTGAGGAGGCCCTTGATCCGCTCTCAACATCCAGGGGCCCCCTGGCTGGAGACGGTAGCAGATACGAGTGGCCCTCCCTGAAGCTGATTCTTGACCCAGGCCCCTGATCCATCAAAGTAGGCTCTAAGTGCCTTGTAACTGTGGGGCACCAATATCTGAGTGAGCAGTTAAACAGAGAACCATGCAAAGGTATGAGCTCGCAGGCGATGCCTCTCCAGCGGACGCTGGTCCTTCACACTCAGACTTTACCCGCTCTCAGACTCGCAATCGCCCCCCTTGTCTTTAATGCATTGTATTTTCTTTGTTTTATTTGCTCCTGTTGTTGGCAGGTCTTCCCCGTGGAGTCACAGAGAGTCAATTCCTCCAGTAGCCCATACACATCCAAGCCCTTTCCAGTATGGAATGTAATCTTATTTAATGGAACGTAAATGGCCTATCAGATTGCCTCAAGTGTACTGCGGTTTTTAGGTTCCTCCGTCATCATCAGCCTGCTGTGGCTCTTCTACAAAATATGCATGTCTTGGGCACGCTTTGTCCATTCATATTTAGGTTTGGCTTTGACTGAGTTTATCACTTCTGCTTTACTAGGGTTTCCAACGGGCTGGAAATCCTTCTTCACAAGAATTTTACTTTGGTGGTCACCCAGGTTTCTCATGATCCCTTGAGTAGGTATGTGGGAGTAGCTGGTTTACTGGAAGGGTAGCCATATAATCTGTTGAGTATCTACATCCCTCCTCAACTTCAGGGACAGACCTTTTGTGACTTAACGGAATCGATACCTAACTTGCCATATGGGATACTGATTCTTGGGGGGATTACGATGCTGGAGCCAAACCCGACTTTGATGTCTCTGGCACCGTCACACGAGACTGCCGGGCTCTCTCCAGGTCTCTCATCGCTCGGTCAATTCACTTGGACTCTGTGATGCCTGAAGGTTGTGGAACCCAGAGACAAGAGCATACACACACACCTCAGCATCTACCAAAAATATGTCCTGGGTTGATTATATCTTCCCCCTGGCTGTTGACGTTGCAACC
Organism: Lissotriton vulgaris; assembly: GCF_964263255.1. Taxonomy (NCBI): domain Eukaryota; kingdom Metazoa; phylum Chordata; class Amphibia; order Caudata; family Salamandridae; genus Lissotriton; species Lissotriton vulgaris. The sequence continues at coordinate 1,820,179,954 of NC_141687.1, forward strand.
AGGGCAAGAGTCACCATGCTTCCCCGTGGTATCTCTGACCATTCCCCGTTGTTTTTTTGGCTCGGGACCCCCCTTCGCCATAAGCTCCCAGTGTGGCATCTAAATGGTGGATGAGGGGCTGGTAGATCACTTGTCTGAGGAGATGTGCTCCTACTTTGAGATTAACAAAGGAACGGTTCAAAAGGCTGGTATGTTTTGGCTGGCAAGCAAGCATACAGTGCAAGAAGTTTCCAAGGCATATCTCAAACATGCAGATAAGAACAAGCAACAGGGTATTGTAGACCTAAAGCCCGCATACTCCAGTGTGAGACTGAGGCGGCGGTTCAAGCAACTGAAGCGCTTACTTGACAATTGGATCTTAATAGAGCCTCCTTATGCCAATTGGTCTGTCAGGAGGCTCTCCAGTGTTGGCACACTACTTGTCAATGTGTATACGAAGAAAGGATACAAATAGCGTACTCTTATATAAGTTGGCAAACAAGATCATTGGTTCACGACTAGTCTTGGACATTGTGAATGATTCCGGGGCCCTGGCCACATGGCTGAAGAAATTGCAACAACGTTTGCAGAATATTATAAACATCTCTATTCCCCTCAACAGTGGTCTCCCCCCGAACTTGCCACCCACTAATTTCTATTATGCCTCTCCCCTGTCTGACTCAGTTGCAGTGGAAATCCCTGAACTGCTCACTGAAGATGAGGTCCAAGCAGCTACCCGAGACTTGAAAACTGGAAAAACTCTGGGACCAGATGGCTTTCATCTCAAATTGCACTCTAGATTTCAAGATATTGTGATGCCCCCACCTTCTTTAAATGTATTCAATGTCTACAAAACAGGCATCCTTCCCTCTGGAATTTGAGCTCGCAACTATTGTCATCCCTAAGACAGGCGAGCCATTGACAAACTGTGTGTCTTATCGAACCATTTCCCTAATTAATACAAATATTAAAATATATGCCAAGATCCTAGTGACCAGGCTTCAATCGTCCTTAATCCTCCCGGATCAATGTAGATTCATGCTGGGCCGCAGCACAAAACATTGTATTTGGCGGTTACAGGTAGCACTAGCCAATGTAGAAGAGATAAAAGAGGCAACAGCCTTATTGCTTGTTGACTTTAAAAAAGCATTTGATACCATCGACTTGGATGATCAGTGCTGAGCTGAATAGATTTTGATTCTTGTTTTCGGGCGATGGTGGCACTACTGTATTCCCAACAAAGAGCCCAGGTCATGGTCAATGGAGAATTGTCTTATGAGTTTGCCATCGGACAGGGTACCCGGCAGGGATATCCCATGTCTCTGCTCCTTTGTGCCTTGCCATTGAGCCCCTCACCTGTTTAATCTGTTGATATGCACAGATACGGGAATGGAGATGGAGTGGAGCACTCAAGGTTAGGATTGCATTATACCCAGATGATGTCCTCCTGTTCCTTGCAGATTTGGAGGGTTCTGGCCACGAGACCTCGAGGTCCTCCACCTCTTTGTGGAAGCTTCTGCCTCCAGGTAGATAAAGGAAAGTCACTACTTATCCCTTTGCAAGGAGATAGTGCATTGGTTGACTGGCGGTCTGGAATTCCTATCCATCACCTCAGTTTCAAATATTTGGGTGTCCACACTTCTACACTACCAGAACTCATGGACGGGTTTGACCATAAATCACTCTTAATGGGGACCAGAACCAGTCTGACCTCATGGCAAGATTGCGTTGATTAAAATGACGATGGTACCCCTTTTTCTGTATATTTTGCAAACTTTTCCACTCCAAATTCCTGCGTGGTTTAGAGAGGTGGTGGCGTTGCTCCTGTCCTTTCTATGTAGAGGCTGAGTGTGACTGTTTGGTGTGCAATGGTGTTATTGGGGTGGTGGGTATTCGATTGTACTACTGGGCATCCCAACTGTTAGTCATAGATGATTGCTTGACAGGTGGCTGGGATGACCCAGCTTATCGGCTGGAACTCTCTAGCCTTGGTCTTGATGCGGTCATGCACTTCCACTTGCCCTCCTAAAGATCACAAGAGTGCTCTCTTAGTGTGGAGAGGAGAAACACAGTTCACGGGCTGGGACAGACGCCTGACTCTGCAGACTCCTCTTTGAAGGCAACGCTGTTTGGAACAGGTGTCATGTCTGGAGGGATTTTGCTGCTGGGACTCCATAGGGATTACAGTATTGGGGATGTGTGGTGGGGACATGTATAGGTCCTGCAATATCAATATCAGCCGTTCTAGATAATCCAGTTATATTGACTCCGTAGATGGCCCTGCTAGAGATAATGGAGGATGTTGGAAAAATGCAAGGGGACAGAGCTCTGGTGGGATTGGCGGCCGTGGTGGCCAAGAGGGACATTGTGCTGTCATGGAACCAACCAAGCCCCTGAGTTTAAAGATGTGGCGTGCAGGCATGGATTGGTGTGCCAAACAGGAGGAACTCGTCTAAATTGCCTGGGAGTGTCATTAGAAATTCACTAAGATCTGGTGGAAATGGTGGGACTATTATGAACTGTCTTCCATATTGGGAGCTAGGCCTTGAAGTGTTGTCCTTTATTTGTGATTGGCTGCGTGTGGGAGTGGGGGGGGGCATGGGGGGCAATGCTTATGTTTTTGATGTTTATTGACTTCTTGTTATTAAAACCAATAAAACGTTGTTTATAATAAAAATCTTGTACCTGCATGGTTTGTGAAAAGTGGTTGTGCTTCAACACATAGCATACAATGTCAGAGTAACTCTCTGCTCTGTCTCACCCCACCCCAAAAAAATCACATAAAGAGGCTTCCTGAACACTGTTAATGTGATAATTACAACGAAAGGAGGGAACAGTAGGTGACTATAATGGCACATTTTCTTGCCGAAGTAAGTAAACTACAGTATGCAGGATAAGGATGGCAAACCTGGGAAGCCCCTGTACCTTCTGAATATGTCCTATATATTAAAGGCAGAATGAATGTTTGAAATTGAGTGTTGTGCACAGGATGGCATTTGACATTTTCTGGTGCATTCACAAACGAGAGCCCGGTTTTACCTCACATCCCACCAAGAAAGAGTGCATAAAAAAAATTGTGTAATAACCACACTGTCCGGGCCTTATGTACACATAGGCCTTTATAATTCTGACTATTTAACCAAGCATGAAATCTTTGTCATCACCACATATGTGTGCTGCGTGTTAGTTTCAATTGTCTAGTAGGTGCACACTGTGTTTCCAGTCTAGTACAATCATAACTGGTTTCAATATATGTAATGTTGAGTCCTACATATGTCTAAAATTATATATAAAATTAAGAACCCTGGCAACGTGGTTACAAGTGGTCCATTCTCCCCCCTCTTGATCTTTGTAAAAATATATGTCTCCACATACAAGAGCGTGACTACAGAGAGAGCTGCCACTTCATGACTGTGAAGCATATCTAAACCCAATTTAGGGTAAGTGATGTGCTGGAAATAGTGTGCATGGTTACCTTCTCACGTGTTCTGTATGTGTACTTCTTGTAGTTACTGCACTACATATCGCTTTGGGAAAGAATGGTGGGTGCTTGTTTTCATCTCAGTGTTTGTTCACAACTTTGAAGTAGAACAAAGCCATAAAGGATGTACCTTCGCCCCCAATATTTATCCTAACCATATATAATGTCTATTACTACTTTCTACCAATGAAGGCATCAGAGTGTGATGCCAAATTTTGTTATGAATGCATAAATGTGAATACTGTCTAGGTAGGGATCTGTCAAGTCCTGATGAAGGCCATTTACCCAAATGGGCACCAAGTACCGTTGAAACGTGGATGCATGAGCCATTGATCTCAAAGGCATCCTGCATTATTTCCTTTGTAACCTTACCCAGGGTAGCCATCCTATTAAAGAGATGTATATTGGTTTACTTTAATGTATTTTAATAAGATCTAACCTTTCAGTTATCTAGTCAATTTAACTTTTCAATCCTGGTGGTATTCATCTACCCAGAAAGGGAGAGGACACCAACGATGAAGCATGTGTCACAATAAAATGTAGGTTAAGTGTCCTTTCCCATCATCCCCTAAACCTGTGTATAACAAAAAGTGTGATCCAGTCAATACACAATGCTGATTCAAGAGAACACCTTTTTAGGTTTTGCCTGGCGAAAGCTGCGCACTGCGCAGCTTTTTCGCGCAGGCGAAAACCTAATGAGTATAGTATGGGGCTTGGAATCCGCCCCTGTCTTCCATTGGCTGGCTCCATAAATGGAGGCTAGCCATTGGAAGACACGTTTGTCCTTCAATGCAGGACCAGATTCGGGGGCGTTCCAGAGAATTTTTGGCTTTTGGCTACGTCACGCTACGTCAGCCGAAAGCCAATTCTCGGGAACGCCCCTGAATCTGGTCCGGCATTGACGGCACCTGCCTTCGGCTACTAGATCCCTTGCCGACCACGCCCACAGACTCCGACAGAGTGGATTTCAGCTTTCGTCTAACACTCGGGCTTTAAAACATTTCTCTACAAACTGGGGTAACGTAATATGGATTTATCAGGGGGAGGTGAGCGAACAACGCCAGGCGGAGAGGACAGGGGGAGGAGACCAGAGCAGCAGCCGGACACAGGAGCACCGAGGGAGCCGAGAGCAGGGGGAGGGGATGAGCAACAGCACCAGCCGGGCTGAGGCCGCGGGAGGCGGAGGCAGCCGCACTGAGGAAGCGGCTTCCAGGGGAAGCAGAGCAATCGAAGTGAGGACGGGAGGGGAGGCGGCTTCAGCAGGCTGAAATACGGAGGGAGGAGACCCGAACACAACAACAGACGGGGGAAAGAAAAGCACAAGTTACGGAGAAACGGGAGAAGGTGGCAGCCAGAACGACTGGAGGACCGAGGGAACCAGGCGGCCGTAGCCGTCGAGGGCACACTGAGGGGCTGCGCTTCACTGAGGTAAGGAGACCGCTGCGCATGGAAGGGCAGAGGGGGCCGCGGGCAAGGGTTGAGGGGTGCGCATGGATGGGCTGAGGGGCCGCGGGCAAGGGTTGGGCTGAGGGAACCGTGGGCAAGGGTTGAGGGGTGCGCATGGACGGGTTGAAGGGCCGCGGGAAGGGTGGTTCTGTGAGGTAATGAGCTCCGTGAGCAGGGGCACAGGAAGCCCCGGGGACGGCGCGCGGGGAGGCCTCGTGGGATGGAAACAAAAGACGTCGCGCGCTGCGTGAGGCAGCAGCGGGCATGAGGCTGTGCTCTGGCGGGTCGCTCTACCGGTCCCACGATGCAGGCCTCGGCCCGACTCGCTCTCTCTTACACCGCGCCTCCCTTCTTCACTTTGTATATTTTTTTGGCTCCCTGGGCCATATCTCTTTGGTGCCAGCACACCGGAGCTGCGGGGTAGACTTTACGCTCCCTTGCTTAGGCTGGCCCACACTCGTCACTTGCACGGTTTCCTTTTTCCCACAGACCGGACCTCTGAAGACGGGTTCGCACTAGGAGTCTGTGTTCTGCCGGTATCAGCACCCTGGCTGTATGTGTAACACCGGCGTCCACCCGTGCCCCTCTCATTTCCCCGCGGAAGGTGTTTCCGCCCAAGTCCCTGCCTTTCACGCAGAATCGTCCTCTTCATAAGTACATGATGTTCAACCGTCGTTAGAGGGGAGGAGGCGTCCCTCCCTCTCTTTAAATGTACCAGAAGCACCGCGGTTTCCGTCTACCACGACCACCCGGGTCTCCCACCGACAAGCCTCCCCGTTGGGCCCCGGTCGGGACCAAGCGCAGCTCAATCCTGGCAACGAGTACGGAGCGCCGCTGTTCCCGGTCGACGCCCGGCCCTCTCTTCCACTGCCCGGTTGAGACTCCGCCCCTTTCTTCGGTCGACGTTTCCTTCCCGTACCCCCACCATCCCTAACCCCGGGCTGCGCAACGGGCTGGGCCGGAGACGGGGTTTGTCCTGCCCCCGCCCGGCAGAGCCTGTGCGGATAGGGGGCGGGGACCGGGCGGGAGGCGCGTCGAAGAGGCCTTACCCCTACCGGGACCTTTAACCCTGCAGGGCCCAGAGAAGGGACATGGGGGCACCCAACTCCAGGGGTCAAGAGCGGGCTAAACGCACCTAGGTTTGACCAGAGTGCAGAACAGCCGCTTCACTGAATACCCATGAGGCTAGGGCAGATTGGCAATGGGGAAGCCGGGGCTTCTCAGAGCACAAGTTAATAGGCTGGCGTTTATTGTGGCAAAGGCTAAGTAAGAGTATAGCATCCAGCTCACCATAGGCCCACGACAAACCATACCACCATTCCCGAAGCCATTGAACCTCCGAGTCACGACCCAGCACAGGAGCCATAAGCTAGACAAGGAGACGCTCTTTAGGAGATCCAGGAGAGAGGTCGCCCATCTTCCGGGCAAGGGGATAAGTACCCATGGCAAAGACTAGGAGAGACCCAGACAAATAGAACACCGGCACTACAAAGTATTAACTACTCAGCATAGGAACGAGTAGAGCGATCAATGCACCCAGGTCATGTTCAGCACAGGAGCCACACGAGAGACTTCGGCTCTTCTCCCAGCACAGGAGACATAAGAGAGGTTAAGGCACCCACCCAGAACAGGGAGGAGAAGTGGCTGGAATAAATCCCAAAGATATTCACCTTAGGGACCAGAAGAAGGTCATTCTATACAGGTCAATGAGAGAACAGAGGCAAGCCGTGGTTCCAGATTAAAAGAGAGGCCATGCATGTTTGAGCATGGAGAAAATTAGAAGACTGGTGACACTCGAAGCAGGAGTGGCATGGACCTGAGTCATACCAAACATAGCCAACTAGGGACCAAAATATCAAGCCCAGGAACTATGAGACACAAGGGACGTCTATCTCAGATGGCAGATGCATTAGTGCCCAAGCAACACAAAACTGGCCTGGAAAGACAGTAGGGACTACTGAAAAAGCCAGAAGGGCATCCACAAGCACAACTCTTTCAGGGACACTTGGCACAGGGGTCAGAGGAGAGGTTCACAAGAGGACAGCAGCTTGGATAGTACATCAGAGAAAGCATATAGACATCTGAAGTGCTCTGAGGAGAGTTTAGTACCCCATAAGGGGCTGGAAGAGAGGGTGGCCAATGACACCCTGACGCTCATGGAACCCAAATAAAGTCTATGAGGACTGAGCTTGTGGCCCAAAGAAATATGAGGCACTCCGCTTGGGGACCCTGATGAGACATCCAGCTTAGGGTCCCAACAAGATATTGGGGACATGCAATAGTATGTCTCAGAAGTGTCCCAAGAGCCCAACTCTGCCTAATCAGAACATCCATTTAAGGAATCGAAAAAGATGGTGTAGGGACAATCCTAAGTCAGTCACCCAGCTCAACGGCCAGAAGATGTTAGGGGCCCAGAAGACCAGATGGACAAAATACCTGGGGACCGAGAAGAGACAAGCTCAATGTAAATAAAAAAGCTATGACCAAGCAGCCTGGTGCCCAGAAGAAGCAGCTGCTCAAGGGCCTAGAAGAGATGATTGTGACACTAAGATTAATTGATTAAGAGGGGCTAGGAACACCAGAGTAAGGGGCACAGGAGATGGAATTTTGAGGTCGAGAAGAGCTGGTATGGATGAGGTCTAGAAGTTACTGCAGCCATCCAGCTAGGAGGACCAGAGTGCTTAGTGTCATCCAGCTCAAGGGACCAGAAGTCCTGAAATATTTTTGGGGTAGTTAAAAGAAACAACATTTCCAGATTGGGGGGGGGGTGTTGGGGAGGTGTTGAAAGGTGCATTATTTAGCATTGACCAGTGCTGTGCTGAGAGCATCAGTGCTGGCCAAAAACAAGGAATACTTTCCTTTACTCTCTGCAGCAATTTGTATTTCGTGAAACCAAACTGGTGTCAGTCTATTTAGAATTTCATGTGTTTCTTTTTTACAAATCGGCATCCATGTCAAAAACTAAATTGAACTTCTCCGGCTTGTGTTTCATACCACAACATTTCGGGCTCCGGTGTAGTGAGGGCTGCCGCGCTGCAAATCCTACAGAAAGTGGGGGGGCATGTAGGCTTGCTGGCAAGGCCTGGCGGACTTTATTTTGCGGGGGAGGGGGGCTTTCATGTTTCACGACCGGCACCCGTTTCAGAGGGCGGTCATCTTTCCCCCTCCTCTACCCTATCGGGTATGGACAATTGTGCCAGGTAGGCGCCTGCCTGTCCTTCCCATGAGGTAATATGAATTTATATGGTCAATTGTGTCCCCTAACGTAGACCCCAACAGCTCCATGTACGTGCTTCAAGTACATGTATGTTCCCTCCACTTCCAGCTATGAAGACGCAAATACATTTGCGTCCAACGTTAACATGTCCTCTTTCAGATCCACCATGAATGGGTCGAATATTCAGTTCCTAAGTATGCCTTGCCACCGTCTTTACTTGGTGCACTTTTTACGTTTTCCTGGCTCTGGCGAGTTAGGCCCCGATTTCTGCCATCGAGCTTTTTCTGCCTTCTGCCTTTGGAAGCTGCAGCCTGGACCTGCATCTGTATCCCTGACCTTTGTCTTACTCCCTGCGCGGCTAGCGGTGCCTGGCTCGGCCTGCTTGCCTGCCAAAACAGTATTCAGCCTTCAAGTTATCTGCTCCGCTCCTCGAAAATACATTCCTGTCTAGTAGTTTAGGTAAACATCCTTCCCAGCTGCAGAGCAAAGGGCCCGGCCTTTCTGTCTCCTTGCAAGTAATTCATAGCTCCCGTTACCATGGTAGGCCCATGGCCCCTTGCTTTACACGTAGACACATAGTCGCATATGCACGCACTAGCAGTCAGTATAGAATAGCCTCTGCCCGAGAGACCTTTCCTTCTAGATAATATAGTTCCTCAAACACAAGATACCAGATATGATTTGGGATTAGGTTGTTCTGACACGCCAGACTTCTGTCTCCCTGTATAGCGCAAATGTCAAGTCCCCTTCACCCTCCAGTTCCACGTCAATTACACGTCATGCTGCTGCGCGCGCATCTCTGCCACATATTTCTGCTGACTCTGCAGGATTCTTCTATGGATCCACCCACCTGTGACACTTCTCTATGACGTTTCTAGCACACACCTCTGTGTACGCCCTCGTGCACGCCTTCTGTTACGCATGTGTGTTCTTATCTCATTTCTCTCAGCTGTTACGCCTTCTGCATTCATCAACACTATATGCATTGACTATATATATGATATTCTGTTAATAAAGCATTGTACATGTCCATATCCATTCCCTTCCTGAACCCTTGTGGTGATGGAACATGATACCTGGTTCGAACCAATTCCTTTTTAAGGAATAAAACCCTTATAACCTCAGATGCCACGGACTCTGCCTCTCATTTTTTTGACTGAGTTATTCTTATTGAACTTTACCGCATAGAAATTAAGTATATGTAATTTAATTTACCACATAATTGGCGCCCGAATAGGGACCCCTCCCCCACCTTACGCGCCGGTGGTGCGTTGCAGGCCTGGTCCCCTGCCACAGCCGTGACGGACAACTACGCGTACCCGCAGGATTTCCTGTATCTCCCTCAGGCCAACGGAGGTGACTGAGGCTGCGATCGACACCCAGACGAGGCGGTGAGGAGTGCGGAGGATCCCGACCAGAGCCCAGCCGAGAGAGCAAGGTCCGAGGTGTTCAGAGGCCCACCAGTTCCGAAGTTCCGAAGTACCTAAGTCCAGAATCGAGGTCGAGTCGAGTCCAGTCCGGTCCAGTCCAGTGTCGAGTTTCCGAGGCCTTCCGTTCCGTGCTTCCCGGTGAGTACCGTTGCTGGGGACGCATCTAGACGGGTGCATTAATTTGTGCCCGGTCAAGACGAGTTTGGGTACACAGACCCGGTCTGCACTGTTTAGCAGTGTATCTGTACTGTTTAGCAGTATATCAAGTTATTGTTCGTTGTTCGAAATGTTTCAATGTGTTTTAAATGTCGTGGTATGAGTGATTGTTTGATTTTCATTACTGTGTTTATTGTATTAGTTGTGCCCAAGTCCGAGTAAGTATTAAGTATCAAGTATCACAGCTCAACATGCCGCTGTTTTCGAAATTGAAACAGATAGGAACTAGAAAAGGGATACTTGAGGAAGCTGTTCCCATCCCACCCAGGGACACTCCCGGATATTTTATGTACCACAAACACGGCTTAGATGCTGTATTATATCTCGACTTGTGGGTGGACTACACCAAAGATCTAGCAGAGAATCAGAGATGGCCCGTTACAGGGACATGGGATGCAGAGTGCATCTTGAGAGTAGAAGAAGCATTATGGAAAAAGAAAGCCAGACAGTCACAGAAAGATGCCATTGAATTATGGCGTAAAGAATCACACCGACGGACAGAGAAAGCACTCAGAAAAGCAGAGAGAAGTAAAGAGGAGTCCGAAAAAGCCAAAGAAAAAGAACTACTAGAAGAAGGAGAACGAGTTAGGATAGAACAATACGATAGACGTAGTAATGCTATTATGACAGGATTGTATCCAGTCCTGGCCGAGGGCCTGCCTAAGGCGACCCCGGAAGTACCGAAAGATCAGCCCCCTCCATTAGTTCCGACTAAATTACGTCACAAGACCGCAGCAGAGATTTTCCTTTCCTCTTATTTAGACGATGTAGCACCCGCATACACAAATGTTCCACCTGCACCTATACCACCCACTAATAACCTTCCCCAACGACAGACCACTCCTCCACCACTTCCTGCACCCCCCATTAACCCTATTAATCCGCTTAATCCTTTCGGGTCTGACACGACCCTACAGACAGATCATGCTCAAGCCTCCGCCTTAGGAGGTGCATCAGGGGGTTATCATACCCCGCCACCAGCACACCGATTAACTACTAGAGAACTAGCAATGGAACGTACTCCGAAACCAGCCACAATGGAAAAGCTTAAAGAGCTTCTTACATACTGTAGATATGACCCAGTACCAGGCAAAGACGATTGCATGATACTAGCCTCAATACGTATAAGACGTGCTGCAAACTTTTTGGTTTTATTTCCAGGAATGCAAGATTACCTAGACAGGATATATCATTTTGTTCAGACAGGGGAGGGTCAGGAATGTATTCACGAGGCTATGGCACATCAGAAAGTAGACCTTCAAAGTGTACTATTAAGATTCCTCATAAACTGTTTCATAAGAGAATGGGACCGGCCTGGAGTAAATAAAGAAGAGATGGAGGTACTAACTACGTGGGGTCAGAATATTTCAGAGGGAAAACATGATAGAAAGGCATGTATAGAGGCCATGTAAATGAAAATTCGTAAAGAAATAGTAGTATTTCATGCAAAAGAGAAAGCTGAAAGGGGAGCAGAATCAGACGCGAATAAATCCTCAGAGGATGAGCCAGAGACAGAGCCAGAAGATAGAAGAACGATAGCATATGTAGGAAAGGGTAGATCCTTTAATAAGCCGATACGCCCAGAAAGCAAGAGACTTTTTCACTCCGCTATGTCAAACCCGAAGACTCCTGAACATCTATTTCAGGCTACCGATAATATACTTCAAGAACGAATGGGGTACCATGTACTCGATTCCATGGATGAACAAGAATTAGCCAGGTCAGCAGTACAATGGGCTGACAATTCTGATAAATATAGTGATGACGCATTAGCGCAGACCTTTTTGAATCTTTCCCCAGACGAACAGCGACTAGCTAGTATGTATATGATACAACACCTCCTTATATTATATAAGAGCCAACATTCTGATCCAGGTCCCTTACCTGATGTACTAATAGAGTTACTCATGAATAAATGGAGAGGCCTGGGTACCGATTTAATTAAGGTAATTCTAGAACATCGACACAGATATAGTGCTTTCCTGAATCCACAGTTTGTTTCAGCTCCACCCCCAGAAAGAAAAATGTTTTAAATAGACAGACAAAATCCCTTGCGAGAAGTGCATCCAGTCAGGAATGCTGATAATACCTTTAGACGTGTGTTTGTGTACACGCCCATAACTAAAATGGAATTATTGGAAATGAAGAAACTAGTGCCCAGTCACGATAAAGACCCTGCAGGTTTCCACCGTGAAATAAAAGACATGTTACTCATGGGTGATTATACCTATCCCGACATCATGAAAATATTGATAGTATTATTGCCTGCCGGTATTTACGAGAAACTCAAAGAAAAAGAATGGGAGGTGGGAGAGCAAAAGATTGATTGGGCTGCATTAGAGAACGAAGAAAATACTCGAACCCCAGGTCTAGGGCTTGGGGATAAAACTAAAGCATTACCAGGATTGTTAGTACAAGTATTACCACGTTTATTAGCAACGAAAAAGGAGGACTGGGATGCAATCTCAGCCTGCAAACAGAAACCCGATGAAGACACTAGTGATTTTTATTCCCGATTTGAGAAATGTTTTATTATTACTAGTGGCCTGAAAGCAAGTAGTGAGTCATATCCACACCTTTTTGTATCCAAGTTAGTCGAAAATTCTCTGCCCCAAGTTAAGAATCGTGTACTGAAAGTCGAGAGTACCTGGCAAGCAAACACGCCTTCCCAAATGTTACAAATGTTACAGTACCACCAGAACAGAATTAGAGAAGAACATGATCACGAACAAAGACGTATGAAAGATACGAAAATGAAAATGTTAGTAGCCCAGTCAGTTCCAGCTGACGGTCAGAAAAAGGGCATGACTCAGTCCAATAATTCAGCAGCTCCTGTTAAAGGGACATGCAACTATTGTAAACAGCCAGGTCACTATATAAATGATTGTGCAGTTTTGAAACACAATATAGCTACAGGTAAAACTAAAGAAAGACCGCGTCAACCTAGACAGGACCAGGTCCAACAACAAGTACCACAGAATATCCAGCCTATGCAGGCTCCACAACAGACAGTACAGACCGTAGCGGTACCACAGCCACAACCGATTGCCGCAACACAACATGCGACTCAGCAGATGTACCAGTATGCCCAAACTGATTATCCCGATTATCAGCGATACACATGAAACAGCCTAGAGAGGGAAGTTGGCTTGCCTCTTATTGAGGTTCCTGTAGATCAAGAGGGTCCTTACGTACATAGCCAAGTGTTAGGAAAAGATAGAAAGTTTTTGATTGATACAGGGGCAAGCAGGACGACAATAAGTCACGACGAGGTTCCAGGGGCACCCCTCTCAGGCTCCCAGAATGTTTCCCTTGGATTTTCAGGCAAGCCTATTGTAAATGAAGTATCGAAACCAGTACCTTTTTTAGTTGGTCCGTTGTCTCGCACTACAGATTTGTTATTAACGAAATCATGTCCAGAAAACTTGTTAGGTATCAAGACACTGAAAGCTCTAGGAGCTGTGATTTGCTGTTCTCCGGAAGGAGTGAGACTGTTTTTGCGTGACTTCAAGGGTCACTATGTGTTGAGAGATATTGATCCCAGATTACAGAATGTTCCTGCACATTTATGGGCACAAGGCCCCACTGATGTAGGTTGTATGCACATTACACCATATCGAGTCACACTCAGGCCAGGAGTGGTATTACCGCGAATCCGACAATACAAGTTACCCCCAGATGCTGTAGTGGCTTTACTGAAAATCATTGACGAGCTCATTGCACAAGGAGTGGTTGTAGAAACCGACTCAAATTTGTGTAATTCCCCTATCATTCCGATTCTTAAACGCACTGATCCAAATGCAACTCCAGTTTATCGATTAGTTATTGATTTACGCGAATTGAATAAATGCATTGTACCACAGTATCCTGTGGTCCCAGATATCTCCTCACTACTGACAGCTATTGATTCCGAGGCAACGTTCTTTACTGTAATTGATCTGAAGAACGCCTTCTTTAGTGTCCCCATTGATCCGGAAAGCCAATATCTCTTCGGATTCTGTTTAAATGGCCGAAGCTTCAAATTTGCACGCGCACCTCAAGGATTCACAGAAAGCCCCAGCATCTATAGCCAAGCACTGAAAAGACAACTTGACAGTATCCTGATGCCTGACAACACTGCCCTACTTCAGTATGTCGATGATCTATTGATCACCGCCCGAAGTGAACCTGAATGTGAGCAAGCATCACTGACGGTTTTGCATTTCTTGGCTGACAAGGGACACAAGGTGTCTCCTTCGAAGCTGCAATTCTGTGTTCAGCAAGTGGTTTACCTTGGGCACTTGCTGTCCAAAGGGGGGAGACAGCTAACGCCTGACCGTATCCAGTTAATTGTAAACATGTCACAACCTAAGACACAAAAGGAGGTACGAGCCTTTATAGGCCTCACTTCTTACTGTAGACAATGGATTCCTCAGTATGCATTTCTAGCCAAACCACTCATACAGTTGACAACCCAGGAGGCAGCGACATCGACTGTCCTCCCTTGGACTCAGGAACATACACAAGCTTTTGACGACTTAAAGAAAGCCTTATGTCAAGCACCAGTTTTAGCGACACCATGTTACAGCAAGCCTTTTACACTTTTTGTCACAGAACGCGAAGGTACTGCATTGTCAGTACTCACCCAAGATCAAGCAGGTTCACACAAACCGTGTGCTTATTTTTCTAGTACATTGGATCCAGTAGCCCAGGCGCTGCCTGCGTGCTTGAAATCAGTAGCAGCGACAGCTCTAGCAATCAGACAAAGCGATTCCATAGTGTTAGGACATCAATTGACAGTACAAGTTCCACACTCCGTGGAAGTTCTTTTAAACCGAACACAGACTCAACACTTGACTATAGCAAGATTGACAGGTTATGAATTGACATTGTTTCAGCCACACATAGAAATCAGACGTTGTAATACATTGAATCCTGCTACACTTCTGCCATTAAGCGAGACAGATCCGTTGGCACATGATTGTATTGAAGTTATTACCATCACGACGAAACCCAGACAAGACTTGACAGATACCGCATTACCAGATCCAGACCTGACACTTTATGTGGATGGTTCATGTATGAGAACAAGTACAGGAGAGTTAGTGGCCGCATATGCAGTCACGACAGAAACTGAAGTCATAGAAACGAATTGTATTGACACCCTGTCAGCTCAAGCAGCAGAGCTCATCGCTCTGACACAAGCCTGTATTCGAGCAAAGAACAAGAGAGTTAACATATACACAGATTCACGTTATGCATTCGGAGTTGTACACGACTTCGGAGTACTCTGGCGAGAGAGAGGTTTTTTTTGACTTCTCACGGTGCCAAGATCCAGCACGGTCCCCTCATTCAAGCTCTGTTAGACGCAATACATCTGCCTACAGCCATATCCATTATGAAGTGCAAGGCACATACGAAAGTCACAGATATCATTTCCCAGGGTAACGACCTGGCAGACCGAACAGCCAAGCATACAGCTCAGACTCAGACTCACACAACTGACCTGACAAAGACAATAGTCCATACACCGACACATTGCATGACAGTTAAGGATCCCGCCCTAGATGTAATTGACATACAGACACATGCTACACCAGACGAAGTCAAGAAATGGACTGAACTAGGAGGGATCCAGACAGAACAGGGATGGATGACGAAGGGAAAATCTACATGGTTTCTCCCCGACTCTATGGTTCAAGTTATCATTAACACAGTACACAGTCCTGCACATTTAGGAGAAAAAGCCATGTTAGACAGTATTCAAAACCTTTGGTTCAATAAACATTTACGAGCAGCAGCAAAACAGAAAGTGCGTACTTGCATGATCTGTTGTCAGTTCAATCCAGGTAAAAGCATTCCCGTAGAGCAAGGTGGATTTCATCCTCCCGATCACCCTTTTGAAGTCCTCCAGATGGATTATATCCAGATGGAACGCTGTTGAGGATTCAAATATGTCCTCGTAGTTGTATGTGCACTCTCCCGTTGGACAGAAGCGTATCCAGTCCCAGATTACACTGCTCCGACCACTGCCAAGCAGCTGGTTCGTGAATTCTTCCCCAGGTATGGTTTGCCCCGTATCGTATACTCAGATAACGGTCAGCCATTCTCGTCCGAGCTTATGAAGCAGGTATCACTCCTGCTAGGCTATCAATGGAAATTCCACTGTGTCCGACATCCCGAGGCAGCAGGTCTCGTGGAACGCCATAATCAGACTCTGAAAATTCGTCTTGCCAAGATCTGTAGAGAGAAAGGCGTTGACTGGATAGTAGCTTTACCAGTTGCACTCTTTTACATGAGAATGGTAGCGCACTCTAGAACAGGGCTATCCCCGTACGAGGTGGTCTTTGGCAGGCCACCGAATATGTGGGGGACGCCTCTGCCGAGAAAAATTACTGATGTTGACTGTAACATGCTGACAGATTACCTTGCTTCCTTGATGTCTGCACTACAATCATGTCGTTCACAGGTTGCTGCAGCCTTTCCCGACAACACCGAGGTGAAGCCACATGAGGTTGTTCCGGGGGACCTGGTGTTCGTGAGGAACTTCGACAGGAGAAGTCCGCTGGAGCCCCGTTGGCAGGCGCCGGAGCTAGTACTATTGACTACAAGGACTGCGATTAAAGTGGAGGGCCGTAAGGGCTGGCTTCACTCGAGTCATGTTAAAAAATGCCATGGACTGCCGCCAGACTTAGACTCCCAGCCCTGCCCTCCTCCACAGACTGACTCAAAACTCCCCCTGGTAGAGAAAACTTCTTCTCAGGAGTATAAATTAAAGTTGAGGTCTAGCAAGTCAGACAGTTTAATTGTTTAAGTCCTCCCCTAGGTGAATCGGTTAGACAAGTTTCTGACATGTATCCCCTAGACCCCAATAGAGAGAGAGAGATAGACAGAAACAGCTCAAGAAACGTGAATATTGTAAATCACTTCGTAGTCACTGTATTGTGACACTATTGATTATGTTTTTTCTGAGTCTTATGATTATTGCTGCAAGTATACTGTTACATGTATATTTTCCTATTTTCAAACGTGCACATTCTTCTCCAAATGACACTGTCGAGCACACTTTCAGTGAACTGTCCCCGCATGAGTTGTCTTACCGACTTGCGCTGCGCAACAATACATTCATTAGTATGTTACATCATTCCCATCAGACCAGCAATGCTACCAATTGTTGGATATGTGGCCGACTCCCTCCCTATCAGAAATACAAGGGAGTTCTGCCCCTCTTTCCGTACCCGTTCACACACAATGGTTCCTGTGGTGCATGGTTTAGTTTGATTAATTCCTTAGACTCTGATTCCGTAGTTTACCAAGGTAATTGGGTATGGGGAAATCTGAACACAGTTCTGCATAAAGTATGTTTTCCTGACAAGGAGGGTCTTCCCCAAAGGACAGGGACTGATCTAGAAAATGAAGTATATGGATTAGGTAACTTTACACTTAACCTCATGATTCTGAATGTCCAGTCCGAAGCCGAACCAGTCTTGCCCGCTATGTCAGTATTACCAGTAAAAGGTGAATTATGTGTCAGAAAGAATGGTTCAGTACACCTAGGTCATAGTACATGTACTACTGTGATCGAATTTAGTGATAAAGGCAAGTCTACATTCAAGGCTTCCCGTCATTCCTATTTCGTTTGTGGTCATACAGCATATATACGTCTACCTCTAGATTGGGATGGTACTTGTTACATTGCCTTCCTTCTGCCACCTGTTTTCCTAGCCCCTCCTGATTACCATAGGGACTCCCATCTAGTACACAATAGACCACAGAGAGATCTCCCGATTGTCGATTACACTGAAACGGCATGGGAGCAGTATACAGATTTCAATAAAGGTTTCTTTCCCTACTTAGGTGCTGTCTTCAATAGTAAATTGATACGTAAATTAACCAGGACCCTTGAAGCAGTAGTGAATGAAACTACTTCCGCCCTAGGCAACTTAACAGAGGAACAGTCTGCTATGAGACTTGTCGTTCTTCAAAATCGTCTTGTCCTTGACGTCATCCTGGCCGATAGGGGCGGAGCTTGTAGAGTCATCGGATCGAGCTGCTGTGTTTTCATTCCAGAAAACGCGCCATCAGTATATAGAGCCATAACCCGTCTTCACAAGATTGCAAGTCAGATACACCAGAATCCAGGCACCTGGACTTGGTCCGGTTGGTTCTGGAGCGTGTTATCAGCCTGGGGATGGAAAGTCCTATCCTTCCTAGGAATAGCCCTTCTCATAGTATTCAGTTGTTGTCTATGTCTGCAATGTGGGCCAGCGATTTGCGGCTTGTGCGCCACATCATGTATTCCTCATTCAAGTCCACGTTCAAAATACCGTAAGAAGAAAGAAGAGCAAATGATGTTACATGAACAGATTGATAGATTAATGAGCATTGATATATCATGAAGGGTCCGTAGGGGATAAGGAGGGAATGAGGTAATATGAATTTATATGGTCAATTGTGTCCCCTAACGTAGACCCCAACGGCTCTATGTACGTGCTTCAAGTACATGTATGTTCCCTCCACTTCCAGCTATGAAGACGCAAATACATTTGCGTCCAACGTTAACATGTCCTCTTTCAGATCCACCATGAATGGGTCGAATATTCAGTTCCTAAGTATGCCTTGCCACCGTCTTTACATGGTGCACTTTTTACGTTTTCCTGGCTCTGGCGAGTTAGGCCCCGATTTCTGCCATCGAGCTTTTTCTGCCTTCTGCCTTTGGAAGCTGCAGCCTGGACCTGCATCTGTATCCCTGACCTTTGTCTTACTCCCTGCGCGGCTAGCGGTGCCTGGCTCGGCCTGCTTGCCTGCCAAAACAGTATTCAGCCTTCAAGTTATCTGCTCCGCTCCTCGAAAATACATTCCTGTCTAGTAGTTTAGGTAAACATCCTTCCCAGCTGCAGAGCAAAGGGCCCGGCCTTTCTGTCTCCTTGCAAGTAATTCATAGCTCCCGTTACCATGGTAGGCCCATGGCCCCTTGCTTTACACGTAGACACATAGTCGCATATGCACGCACTAGCAGTCAGTATAGAATAGCCTCTGCCCGAGAGACCTTTCCTTCTAGATAATATAGTTCCTCAAACACAAGATACCAGATATGATTTGGGATTAGGTTGTTCTGACACGCCAGACTTCTGTCTCCCTGTATAGCGCAAATGTCAAGTCCCCTTCACCCTCCAGTTCCACGTCAATTACACGTCATGCTGCTGCGCGCGCATCTCTGCCACATATTTCTGCTGACTCTGCAGGATTCTTCTATGGATCCACCCACCTGTGACACTTCTCTATGACGTTTCTAGCACACACCTCTGTGTACGCCCTCGTGCACGCCTTCTGTTACGCATGTGTGTTCTTATCTCATTTCTCTCAGCTGTTACGCCTTCTGCATTCATCAACACTATATGCATTGACTATATATATGATATTCTGTTAATAAAGCATTGTACATGTCCATGTCCATTTCCTTCCTGAACCCTTGTGGTGATGGAACATGATACCTGGTTCAAACCAATTCCTTTTTAAGGAATAAAACCCTTATAACCTCAGATGCCACGGACTCTGCCTCTCATTTTTTTGACTGAGTTATTCTTATTGAACTTTACCGCATAGAAATTAAGTATAGGTAATTTAATTTACCACACCCGGGGACCCTGTGCATCTCAGGCTGCTAGGGAGGTCCGCATGGGGTGCCCCGGTCCTTCATCAGCGGATAGTGGCCATCTTGTGGGGCCGCCATTGCTGGCCACGAGGGTCATTTGCCTGTGCGGCCTTTTTTGGGGGTCTCGACCTGCTCGGACAAGGGGGAGGGGCGGTGGGAGCGGCCATTTTGGTCACCTCCACCTCTGGCCTTCCAACTGTTTTTCAATCTAGTGAAGTCACTGTGCAAGATTGTGCCTATGCATGCTTCTGTGTGTCATCCTCATGTGCCTCATTGATGTCTTACAACAATACGTGCACTCTTATTCTAGGACCTTGACCTCACTGTGTATGTTGTTTAAAGAAGTTTCTAAGCAGCTGCCTGCGTCCATCTGAGAGTGGCTTGTATGAGATATATTGTCCCCCATAACATTTGTAATATGAGCAATTCAAGTCACCAAGGAGCATTGTGACCTTCTAGAGGAAAGAGTCTGAAAGCGGGTTACTTAAAAAGGTCTTGGAACTGCAGGTATCTTGCAATATCATTTTAATGTATAGTTGGGAACGAATATATTCTTTATAATGAACAGTTGCAGAATAACTCTCTCCAAAGCTGTATAGAACTCTGAGGGCCTGATGTACATTGCCAGACAAGGGGGGGGGCTCTCTGTGTGTGGGCGGGGGGGCTCTCTGTGTGTGGGGCGGGCTTTCAGTGTGTGGGGGAGGGGCTCTCTGTGGGTGGGGGAGGCTCTCAGTGTGTGGGGGGGCTCTCAGTGTGTGTGGGGGGCTCTCAGTGTGTGTGGGGGGCTCTCAGTGTGTGGGGGGGCTCTCAGTGTGTGGGGGGCTCTCAGTGTGTGGAGAAGACTCGCTGTGTGTGGAGAAGGCTCGCAGTGTGTGGAGGGAGCTCGCAGTATGTGTGGGGGGCTCGCAGTGTGTGTGGGGGGCTCGCAGTGTGTGGGGGGGGCTCTGTGTGGGTGTGTGTTGGGGGGGCTCTCTGTAGGTGTTTGTGGGTGTCATTTGCGAAAGATAAAGCTAGTGGCATTGCAAATGACAATGCCATTTATTTATGTTAAAAAAAACATATATAAAAATAATGTCAAGAGCATTGCCAAATAGCTCAAACTTTAACAAAGGCAAAACCATTGCATTGTAAATGCTTGTTAAGTTGAGGTAATACCTAAGATTCACATAATGTCACGTTGTTAGTGGAATGAGTGGCATAACGTTACACAACTCAATACAAATATGATTTTAGGAAACATGGGTTATTACAGTGACAGTCTTTTATCTCCTGGGTTTTTCATTCGAATTTATAACACATAAACAATTGCAAACTAAAGTAAACTAGGACATTCTCTGTAACACAATTTCTGCCTACAGCCTTTACACTGTGTAATAATCCACCTTCCATAAAGGCCTATTTGCATTAATAAACTATTTTCACAGCAAAGATGCAAGGCCTACTGTCTTCGTCATACTTTTTTTTTAATAGTAAACAGATTAGCCATAATAAGTGGCGTCATATCATAATCAACTCAGCCCTACTGTTTTTCATTTCAAAAGAATTTTATTGTTATAAAGAAGCAAATGAAGATACAGAATACAAGTATAAGTGATACAATTGATAACAGATAAAAAGCAATCAGAAGCTGAAATTCAAAAATGAGTCGTAACAAATACATCCATAAACAAAAGTAGCCTGCCAAAAACAGAAACATGAATTAATTAAGATAAAGTAAGTATCTTAGGCAGAATCCACAATCAAGAGTATCACTATCAGCTGGTATAATCAGGGGAAGAGAGGAAAGGAAAAAAGAAAGAAGAAAGAAAGAGAAAAAGAGGGAAAAGATGGAAAAAGGAGAGAAGCCAAAGAGGAAGGAGAAGAAAGAAGGAGAGAAGGATTTCCAACGGACTAACCCGACAAACAAGACGCCATTCAACCAGACAAATCGAAAGGATATTGGTCAACCAACCCCTTTGATGACAAATCCATATAGTTATCCAGAGCATTCCAAACCCCACTAGCAATAGATGGAGAGAGGTTCTCATGATCGACCGAGGTATGAGCACTTCGTAAAAAGGAAACCCAAGCCCACCAAGTATGATAAGAAACAGAGGAAAAGGATTTCCATTCCATAAGAATTACTTTCACTGCAATAGTCAATAGGAGATCCAACAGCTGTAATTCCATGAACTCAGGCCTACTGTTTTGAGCATAAGCTGTCCCTCACGGCAAACATCAGGCATACAGTCATAACATTACCAATATATACAATATTGGAGACAGCAAAACAAAATAAAACCTTCCCCAGAGGGCCCCCAGGTTTCATCAGAGTGGATAACCAACACCAAAATATTTGCTTACAATATATATCCCAAAACCAACCCCACCCCCTCCTCTGCGGGTACAAGATTTACACTTACACTAGAATCCATGTCTGGCCCCTGTAAGAATATTGGTTTCACAATGTAATTTTGTACATATATATAATGGTATGATAAATGTTTGAGGATTACCTTGCAGAAGCTTGTGCTCTCTATAGTGATGGTGGCAAGCCAATTTTAAAGGATATAGGACTGGCTAGTTCTTTGGTAAATACGTTTTGCACCATACATAGGCAAAAGTTTCTAGTTATTATGAAAAGCATTTGTTAAAGCCAAAAGGTCATAATGACTGATTGTTGTGGCACTCCTCGAGTCTGTGGGTAGGTATTTAGATACATTGAGTCTATTACCTTAGTAGGAAACAGTTTTGGTGTTGGTTGCTGACTTTAAACAAAATAACTGGAGGTAGAAAATGTACTTACTTATGCCTACTGCCCCTCCTGGGGGTACAGGCTGTCAACCAAGCCTCTCCAGCCATCCCTGTCTTGGGATTTCCTTTCAATCTGACTCCAGGTGTAGCCCATGTCCTTGCAGTCAGTCTCGAGGCATTGGTGCCAGGTGTTTCTTTGCCTTCATCTTTTCCTTTTCCCCTTGGGGTTCCAGGTCAGGAGGCCTCAACGTCTTACAGTACACCCACTGTAAGAGTGACTGCAGTTGTACTGGCTGTTTAGCCTCACTCTTGTTTCTCTTTCATATGCCTGTTGGGCTATTGTGTTTTTATTGTTAAGGAGTAAGCGACAAGTAATAATGGCATTATTCTTGTGATGGTGAGAAAAGATTTCAGTGATTTATACCTGAGGTCAAACCCTGGTAGATATGGCACAGAGCAGATAGGATTGACTTAAGAAAATGTGTAAAGCATTTAGAGATACCAAAACAGGTAAACAGTCAAAAACACAACGCAATAAAAATCCAACCCCAATTTATAACAATAGAGAACATTTTAATGACAAAATATTACCAAATCAACAAAAATCCAACAAGGGAAACTGAAGATATAGATTTTTATAGTTTAAATTACATTTTAGTACCAAAAAGTGCAAAGTGGCAACTGGAACAAAAGTAAGGAGCTCCTGTTGGCTACAAGGTCCAGGTAGGGTACGGTCAAAGAGTTATCTTATGGCTAATGCATTTTTCCACAGAAACGATGGCCCTCCGGCAAGGAAAGCTGCGTGCTGGAACTGAGCGTGAGTTTGACGATGATGGGATAGTGAAGAGCGGGGCCCCAGTGCGGTCGTCTTCAAAGGGGAGATTCCTCCAAACGGGTAAAGTTCGGTGACTGCATCCAGGAAGGTCTCAGCATTGATCAGATTTTGGCTCTGCTTCGCTCTCAGTAAAGCCCTATATGTTCAGATTTAAAAACATTTCTGGAAGTCGGATCTCATTCAGCTGGACAAACCAGCAAGTAGGATGCAACTGGTGATTCGACGGCAGTCTTAGTCTCCCACCTGAACATCAGAAAATTATTTTGCGGAAAATTTCCAAGTCCCAGCTTTTGCAATTTGGGCAGGAGGAGTAACATCAGCTAAGGGTCCCTGGACCTCGACAATAGCAAATGGGAGTCAGGATTCCACCAACAATGTACAGGGCAGGTCCAGTTCAAACTGGTCTACTGGGCTCTGCAGGAAAGTGGGAATCTTGTAGCTTGTGTAGATTAATAGGAGGTCAGCCCACTGATCCTTGGTGTCCACATCTTGGTTCTGGGTACCAGTGGAAGGGTTCTCATCACAGGTCACAGTAGCAATTTCAGTCCTTTATCTGTCGTCCACAGGTCAAGAAGTATTCTAATTTGGGTACTGAGGGTGCCACATTTATGCACAGTGCCAGCATGTGGGTGGGGGAAACTCTTGACCACTACCTAAGCAAAAATATAAAAGTTCCCACCTGCAGCAAGAAGACTACCAGAAACATATGGGCGAGGCCATAGCTCATTACTTAGTGGAGAATGTGGGTCCATCGCAGATGCCGGGACTGTGTGGGAGTTTCTGAAACCCACGCTACAGGGAGTGGACATAGCTTGGTGTGCAGCTGCCCGGAGGAGGCGCAGGTCGAAATTGGTACAGGCCGAGGCGGAGATTGAGGCATTGGAGCGTCGGGGCAGTGTCGAGGGTGAGGGTCAAGTGGTAGGGCAACTACTCCTGGCGCAGCAGTCCTATGCCTTTCTGCTGATAGACAAGGCGCAGGAAGATATAGCTTGCGACGCGTAGCAGGGTATACCAGTGGGGGGATAAATCGGGTACGATGCTGCACCGGCTATGCCAGGGTATTTTCCAGGTGCAGACCCTGCCAGAGATATTAGATGGAGCAGGTGTTCTGGTTACAGATCCAAAAGAGTTAGCGAGGGCTTTGCGGCATATTATGCAGACCTTCACGCCCCAAACGAATGCCTTCCTGCGAATGTGGTGGACAAGTTTATCGTGGACTTACCGCCACGTGCAGTGTCAGATGAGGTGAGAGAGCGCCTTGAGCTTCTGCTGACGGAGGAGGAGCTAGGCACGGCCTTGGGCGAACTTAACACAGGAAAGGCTCCCGGACCCAGTGGGTTCCCTAGTGAATTTTATAGGAAATATCACCTACAGTTGGGTTAGCACTACAGGTCGGCCTTGGAAGAGGCCAGGGAACGAGGCAGCCTCCCTCCGGATTGGAGACACGCCGAAGTGGTGGTATTCCATAAGCCGGGCCGGCCCCGGAGCGCCACGCATCATACCGCCCAATCTCTCTGCTGAATGTGGAGGCCAAGATCCTGGCCAAAGCATTGGCTAACTGGCTTTTGCCCCATATCTCAAAGCTTGTCCATCCAGACCAGGCTGGCTTTATGCCCCAGAGGGCGACTAGACACAATATTCGGCGAGCGCATGTGGCGGTGGCGGCGGTTCGGTGTACGGGGGAACAGGCGACACTTCTCTGAGCGGATATGGACAGGCATTCGATTCGCTGAGTTGGGTTTATCGGTTTGCACTCCTGCCTCGGCTTAACTTAGGGCCCCGCTTCCAGTCGTATCTTCGACTTTTATATACCGATTTGACAGCCTCGGTTCGGGTTGCGGGAGCCGTATCCTCCAGTTTTTCCATCGGGCGTGGTACCCGGCAGGGCTGCCCCTGTTGCCGTACCTTTTTGCCCTCGTTATAGAGTCGCTGGCGGCGTGAGTGCGCATTGATGCGCAGCTGGGGGGGTTTGAATGGGGGCGGGGACTGTCTGATAGGATCGAGCTCTACGCAGACGATGTCCTGTTTTTCATTACGGACCTTAATTGGTCGGGCCACGCCTCCTGCGAATCATGCAAATCTTCGGAGAGGCCTCAGGGCTCTATGTGAACCCTCGCAAGTCAATTCTATGGGTGCTGGGGGAGCGATCAGGAGTGGGGGACTGGGCGTCTACACTTCAGGTAGCGGTGGGGGGCATTAAGTACTTGAGGGGGTTTTTGTCTGAGGTTCCCACGGTCTCCTGGGAGCGGAACTTGGCGCTGGTTTGGGAGCGGGTCCGGGCAGATATCAAGACGTGGTCCCGCATGCCCGTGACGATATATGGTAGGTCGGCCATTTTTAAAATGGTGGCCCTCCCCAGGCTGCTATACCAATTACAGAACCACCCATATCCCATTCCGCCTCACTGGTTCCAACAGGTAGACTCCGTACTGGGGCAGTTCCTCTGGGCGGGGGGCACTGTACGGATGGCGTTGCGCACCTGTTTTTTGTCTACTTATTGTGGTGGATTGGCGACCTCCGATATTCTTTCTTATTACCAAGCCTCCCACCTTCTAGTTTTGAATGAGTGGTGGTATGGAGACAGGGAGCTCCCGGCATATGCCCTGGAGCGCTGCCTTATGGGGTCCCACACGCTACACACTATTCTATATACGGCACAGTTGCGGAAGACGCTACCACCGGCAACGCAGGTAGTGTTTCAGATCTGGAGACAGGCTCTGCGTCGTATGGGATGGTGGAACACTTTGACTGATGAAACCCCCCTGCGGCACAATGGGCGCCTACCTGGGCTGGCGACACTATGCGGCTTCCGGGGATGGGGATAGCATTGGAATCTCGACACTAGATGTGCTGTCAGGAGTGACACTTAAGTCTTTTCAAGATCTGAGTAGGGAATATGGTATGCCTCGATCTCAATTTTTGAGATACCGGCAGTTCCACCATGCCCTCGCCCGAGCCTTGAGGGCCTGGAATCCCTCCCCGAGTTTAGCCCACTGGAAGCGAAGGTGTTTAGGGGAGACCTGGAGACGAAAAAGATATCACGCATTTGCCAGTCATTAGTCACACTCTGTTCCCCCTCGCTGCAGAAGCTATGGGCGTCTTGGGAAAGGGACGTAGTAGAACTGGAGGAGGAGGATTGGGGGGAGGCGTTGGCAGCCCCCAGGGCTACTGCCATAGCGATGCGCCTACGGCTCATCCAATTTAAGTACCTATATAGAGTTTACTTTACTGGAGAGAGATTGTGGCGGGCGGGACCGATTTCATACCCGGACTGTCTCCGATGTGGCCAGGAAGTGGGGACATTTCTACACACGGTGTGGAGCTGTGGCTCTCTGGATCTGTTCTGGAAGGGGGTGCTGGATTGTATGTCTGAGGTCCTGGGGTGGGAGCTCCCCCGTACGCCGCAGTGAGGCTTATTACATATGATGGATGGGGTGGGGGGGTAATGTCTACAAGAGACATCTATTGCTGCTGGGTCTCACATTGGCCAAAAGAGACGTGGACAGAGCATGGAAGGATCCACGGGCCCCTTCTGTGGTGGCGTGGAAGAGGGGGTTAGACTTTTGTATGGGAATGGAGCAGCCGATTTTTGTTGCCTGAGGATGCCCACGAAAGCATTATAAAATCTGGAAGCGCTGGGCTGAATTTAGGGGCCTGTGGCTTGAGTCTCCGGGGGAACAGGAAGACCCTCCGGCATGAAGGAGCCATGGTAGAAGGTACATGCATGCAGTCAGTTAAATGTATAATTTATAGGAGACATGCGATGGACATTGTGCGACTGGGGTGGGCGGGATCCGGGAGGGGGGAGTTCGGGGGGAGGAGGGTAGAGTGGGAGTGGGTGTCTAGTATGGCTTTGTTTATGTTTGCTTATAAACGGAAAGAAAAGTGGATTGTACTTCAATTGATGTCGCATATTTGGCCTGCAAATATCTCTGGTGTGCAGAGCTCTGCGGAATATGTGCAATCTATCAATAAAGTCTGTTTTCAAATAAAAAAAGAATATAAAAGTTCCTAGGGTAACACTCCCTACTTTTGCAGCACCTCCAGTGTGTTTTACTGGTAATGGTCCAACTCTACGTAGCAGAACCTTTCTTCCACTGTGCAGAGCTCCTATTCCCAACCTATTTTTTTTTTAATATAATTTTTATTGGCATTCTTATCAAAGGGGAACATCTCGTATCACTGTACAGTAACACTCTGCAATTCCGAAATACAATGCAATCTGTATTACTCATGCCTTTTATGTCGTGTGTGTTGTCATATCAACCAGTACAAGGGGGACAGCTTCTACATGCACTTTCCAATCATGCGCTAGAACCTATCCGCAGCAAGGTCGGGTCACCCATCCAGCCTCCAGCCCTATAGCACATTTTCCTCTTCATCACTCGAGCCATCCACCGAGCGCTGCAGATCCGTCACCAGTGCCTCCCACGCCCTAGCCACTTCCAATGCCCTGTCGTTATCTTGTCGTCTCGCCTGCTGCAACCGGAGAGAGCTCGCAGCCCGTGCCCAGCGCAGGAGGCACGCCTTCCACCGCAAGTAGCTAGGACCGGTGCTCGACTTCCAATGCATGGTAAGATCCCGTTTGGCTAGGATTAATCCCAGGTCGTAGAACTTACTAGTGACTTTCATCCGGGGGGTGTGCGGGAAACAGAGCAACAAGCAAACACCCATGTCTACTTCTATCTGCCGGTCCGTGACAGCATTCAGACAATCAACCACCACAGTCCAATAAGCCGTCAGTATTGCGCAAGACCAAAACATATGAGCAAAGTCAGCTCCCTCAGTGCCGCATAGTGGGCAGGGGGAGGTGGTGCCCCCGAAATAGTGCGAAATCTTGACAGGCGTCAAGTACGCTCTGTGAAGGGTGAAAAACTGGACCAACTGGAACCGAGCGTTCCGCGTGCCCTTTCATGCGCGCCGCACCAGTTGAGGCCACGTCGTCTTGGGGATGGGCCTCCCAAGATCTAGTTCCCATTTGGCACTCAACCCATCCAGGGACACCATGGCCTCCGTCGATAGCCTCCGGTAGAGACAGGTAACGGCCTTAAGAGTGCCAGCCGCCATGACCACATATTGGCACCCCAGGGAGGTCGCCGGTTCGGCAAGCCCCCCGCCCCAGTGTTTCTGGATACTGGTCACCAGGGCAGCGTGCAAAAGATAGTCCCCCCGCGGGAGGCCGTAAGCGACATGCAACTCCTGAAAGGTCAGCAACGCCCCATCGCGATAGAGGTCTCCAAGCATGTGCAGCCCAAGGTCCTCCCAGGCTGCCAACGCCGACCAATCCCCTCCTTGTGGGAGGGCCGTACACATCCCCAGAGGAATCTCCGGGGCATAGGGGCGGGGGGAGCCCGTGCGCCTGTGGCTCCGGAGCCAACACAGACGGAGGGTGCGTTCTTCGAGAATAAGGTGGCCGAGCTCCAACTTCTGGCCCATAACTATGAAAGAGAGGACATGCCTGGGGATCAGCCTGCTCTGTGGTCTCTCCGGCCCGCAAAACTCACATGCCACCACCTGGGTGAGCCATTGAAGTTGCGCCGCCAGGTTGTACCACTCAAAATCCGGGACCACTAATCCCCCATCAGCTCCAGGACGCATCAGAGTTGCCAATGCGACACGACGCCTGCCCGCTCCCCATGTAAACCCCGTGGTTAGGGATTTAAGTTTATGAAAGAACAACGCTGGTACCCACACCCGCAGGGTGCGAAACAGGTATATTAGGCGAGGAAGTACAATCATCTTCAGCAACGCCACCAGGCCCGCCGCCGAGAGTGGTAAGGCTCACCAGAACTCCATGGATCCCTGCAGATTCCTGAGCACCCTGTGGATGCTGCCTTCTAACAAATCCAATTGGGTGTGATAAATCTGAGTGCCCAGGTAAGGGAGGCAACGTTGTTCCCAGCAAAAGGTTCCCCTCCATCTGGGATTCACTTTCCCTCGGGCCACTGGGAAAAGGCAGGACTTCCCCCAGTTGACCCGCAGTCCCGAGAAGTCGCCTAAAGCGACGAAGAAGGCGTTTGGCCCCACGTAGGGATCCACTGGTATCAGCCAGAAACAACAGCAGATCATCCGCATTAAGAGAGATGTAGTGAAGTTCGCTCCTCAGTGCTAGGCCCTCATAGTACTGCCCCATCCGAGCATGCGCCGCCGGTGGCTCAATGGCCAGCGCGAACAGCAAGGGGGACAGGGAACAGCCCTGGCGTGTGCCTCGGCCAACCGGGTACGCTGAGCTCCTTTGCCCACCCTAGAGGTGTGGCCAGGAAATTGAGCAAACCTTCCCATCCGGTCACTCAGAACCAGTTCTGGGGACAGTTCCTTTCCTACTGAGAGTGGTGCCTGGCTGGCTAGCAGGACTATAGAGGGGCAGACCCAGGTGTAAGCTCCTGTCAAGGGAAGGCCAACCCATCTCCCTTTGTCTCAGCTCTGGAAGCCACTTCACACCTAATCAAGGAGTCATTCAGTTCCTGGGTGACACTGAATAAAAGGCTCATTTGCTTTAGACAGGAAAATGACAACTTTCTAAAAGTTTTATTTATCAAAGGTGGACATAGACACTTGTAACTGCGTTACGCACAGTAGTGTAGATAACCCTCATAAACGCTATGTATTGAGGTGATGCGGTTTATGTTGATTCTCCGCCCCACATAGACGTTATGGCATTTATCATTGGGTCATCACTTGTGCTGTATGCCTGCCTCAAGCCTGAGGTCAACTCTGGAGTAACGCAGCAGTGTCCAGAGAAAAAGGTGAAGCCACAATGAAGGATTACTATTTAAGAAACACACCTCCACCAAAAGATCAATTTATTATAAAGCTGATGTGGTGTGTTATTAAAATTCATATGGGTATACGTTTGGACCAAGTTACTGGGTCCTAGTATATCACTTTGAAAAACAAACTGCCAACATGTTTCTGCTCCTTTTGGCCCAGCCGGGTCTGTGGAGCATTCGTCAGGACAAACATAAAATTAAAATTATACTCACACCCTTTTTGTGTGGTATGGTAGTGGATCAATTGCTCTCACTGTTGTATAGTATTGGAGGTTCTATTCAACCTAGTTAATGTATTGTTGCGTGTCCACGGGGGAAAAGGACATCTGAGTCCCAGGCCGCATTCAATGGCGAAGTCCGCGTCTGGTGCTGGCACTGCCCCCTGTCCTTTCCCCCCCCCCCCCCTTTTCCCCCCAAATTGGAATTGATTACCCTATGTATTAGAGGTTTCTGGCCAGAATTTCAGTCACAAACGATTGATAAGTTACCAACTCCCAGAGTTGGATTGGGACCTCATTTGCAAAACAAAAAGGTTCCCCTTCCCCTTTGCGAATTGGGATGTCAGCTTTAGAGAAAGTCTAGGGGACCAGTGGCAAGTCTCACTGTAGTTGTTCAAAATTGAAAACTCAACTTTAAAAAAAAACTAGTTCTGTTTCCTTCTGCTTTAAAAAAAAAAAAAGCTTTCAGTTATGAAAAATCATCAAGAGCATTGGGGCCTGCTGACCATTGCAGGACACCATCCCTATGAATGTAGGCAATCTTACTGGGTTGCAAAGTGCGACCTACCTAATTAATATTTGTTAGGGCTGTCATTCTGGGACCCACTGGGACTTCATATTTTTTTAACTGACCTATTACTATATAGGTCGATTTGCTAAACAAGATTCTAGTCGGTGTACAATTTATAACCAACTTTTTGTTGATTGAATTATCGTGCATCTGGCGTTTGGAAAAGTGGATGGTATGCATAAGAAGCTAACAGAGCAATAAGTTGAAAGATCACCGTGGATCCACAGTAAAACTGAATATGGGCAGATAAGGGAATAAAAAGATATGACAGAAAGGATAAAATAGTGAACTTGAAGAGGAAAACCCCTCATCAATGATAGACTCGAATGAAAGATAAAAACACAAATGAATGGGGATTGGGGCTGCATACATGGAGGGATATACCTGGTAGATATAAAAAAGATGTGTGACAAATGAGAAGGTATATTGGGGAACATGTTAGAAGCCTCGAAAGATGGCCACAGCCCCATAGCCATCTTTTGAGGCTTCTAAGATGTTCCCAAGATACCTCCTTACTTGTCATACATCATTTTTGTGGTTATGCTAACATGATAAATGTAACTGTGTTGTTATGGTATGTTATGTTATGTTATATTGATTTGTATAGCGCACTAATCATCTGAGAGGGTATCCAGGTGTTTGGGCAGGTGTGTAGGTTTGGGGTCCCCATTGTGCTTATACACAGAGCCGGGTCTTCAGTTTCTTGCGAAACTCAAGAAGTGAGGAGGAGGCTCTGATGTGTTGAGGGAAGTCATTCCATGTCTTGGGTGCAATGTAGAAGAATGAGCGACCTCCAGCTATGCTTTTGCAGATGCGGGGAATGTGAGGGAGTGAGTGTGAGGCAGAGCATGGGTGTATGGTGGGTTAGTGAAAGTGTATGCAGCTGTTCAGGTATTCGGGTCCTGTGTTGTGTAGGGCTTTGAATTTGTGCGTGAGAAGTTTGAATTTGCTGCACTAGTGAATGGGGAGCCAGTGAAGCTTCCTGAGGTGCGGTGTGATGTGGGTGCAGCGTGGGAGGTCGAGTATGAATCTTGCAGCAGTGTTCTGGATGGTCTGGAGTCTGTGTAGGAGTTGTTTGGAGATTCCGGCATAGTGAGTGTTGCCGTAGTCCAGCCTGCTGGTGATGAGTGTTGCATGTGCAATAGTCTGTCTGGTGTTCTGAAGCAATTGTTGTAAAATCTTTAAATTGTACGAAAGGCAACCATTTTAAGCTCTTTTGTAGCAATGTGTAAGTTGCGCAGAAAGTGTACATTGCGTTGACTTTGAGCTGTCATGTTGAGCTTGTCGTCTAGGATGATCACTAGATTTCTTACGTGGTCTGTGGGTGTGGTGTTGGTTCTAGCTCCAACGGCCACCAGGGTGCAGGTGGGAAGGACAATGGGTTCTGAGGGTGTTGGAGGGGGAGAAAAAACAGGGAAAAAGCAAAAGGAGCACAGTGGAAGGGGAACAAGTAACAGGAGCACTTGTTGAAGGGGAACATGTAATAGGAGCACGGGTGGAAAGGGAACAAGTAACAGGAGCATAGGGTGGAAGGGGAACAAGTAACAGGAGCACAAGGTGGGAAGAGAAGAAGCAATAGTAGCACAGGGGTTGGGAAGAGAAGAAGCAGCAGGAGCACAGCAATAAGAGGGGGAAGAAGCAACACGGACATACAGCGGCAGAGCCAGTGTGTCATGGGCTCTAGTTCAAGGAATAAAATGGGTCCCCCTGGCCACTGTTTGAATCGGGAAATCCGGCAATAATCACAATTTGGTGGGCCCCTCAAACCAGGGGCTTAGCTTCAGGGTGGGGGGTGTTTGGGGTGTTACACCCCCTAATAAATGTATTATTTAGTAAATAGTTGGGTTCAGGTGCTTTAAGTCGGGTATGATGAGGTGTCTGTCAGACTTCATTTGGGATTTTTACATACACATACAGACAAAAACACTCACACACACACACACACGCTTGTCTCTGTTTTAACCTCTTCGATGCTCATGACGGCTCCCGGCCATCATGAGTCACGGTGGGCGTGTGCTGATGACGGCCGGGAGCCATCATGACCACGCCAGCAATTGGAAACTTCAGCACTGCGGTGGAATTCGCGCCACATTGATGAGGCTAAAGGCCTAACAAATTGTTATATTGAGTTATAAGTACCCCTCATAATCTGCGCACTTCTTCCTTCCTACTGCTTCTTAAGGCCCCCCTCCTTATTTGCTTCTTGTATAATATATATTTTAACCCGCATGTTTGTTGGGAAATTTGAAGCTCACATACCTCCCTCTCCCCTCAATCTTACTGACCAAGCTACACCACTGCCTCATGCCTCTGTGCCCCAGGGACACTGCACCTGCTGGACCAAGGGAAGTTGCACCAGTGGAGAAGCCACTTATAATATCCTTGGGCATGATTCCCTTTATGTGAAACTGTCAAAAATAACATGGTAATCCTGTCTGTCACTCACATCAATTCAAATCCTTCAATTATTAAAGACAAACCATGAATGTTTGATGTCAGAAGCAGATACCCATCTTCCGGCTGGTTTGCTCTGTGCGCACATGGTGGAACTGAATAATCCCGGCTTCCCTCCTTGACAAAGGGTTGTGATGCTAGGCAAATTAATACTTTATGTCACCGAGCCTGTTTTTGCTCACTGTTGTTTATGAGGGCTCCACGCACCTTCAAATAGTGAGTTCAGGATCTGCGCTGTACACAATCTCGTGTGTGAGTTACTTGCCTATAATGTTGCTTATCTATATATAAGAATCTAGGCCACATTTAGGAGGTACAAGATGACTCGTGACACGCCTCTTAGTTCATTCATAGAAGCGTCATTATGGCTAGCGCAGGCGTGCTTCTCAGGTCATGTTTAAAAGCTCTCTAATAAATACACATAGGTCTCACATAAGCTGAAGTACTAGTAAGGTGAAACGCTTCTGTGTGCTAAGCGAGATGCTATTTTGAATTTTGAAGACCCTAACCCTGCCTTATCATATTCTAACATGATCTTCGTTGCATGATTGGCATGCATTGCCAAATGTTATCAATGCTCAGCTCATCGAAGGCCTCCTATTGCCATCGCCTGGG
Source organism: Lissotriton vulgaris (assembly GCF_964263255.1). Classification (NCBI taxonomy): domain Eukaryota; kingdom Metazoa; phylum Chordata; class Amphibia; order Caudata; family Salamandridae; genus Lissotriton; species Lissotriton vulgaris. The sequence goes on from NC_141687.1 coordinate 1,820,213,553, forward strand.
CCTTGGCTCTGCTGTCTCTTCTCCCTGGTGATAATATGAGCACCTCAGGGCAGGGCTGGACTGGGAACCGGCCCTGGCAAACTGCTCGGCCGGCTGCCCCTGGTTTCGGACGATTTTGTTTCAGGGGGCCGATATTGCCGACCCCCAGTAACACAAATGGCCCCCCAGGTGCCCAAAACCGGCCCCCACCCTGGCGGCCCACGGGGGAAAAGCCCGGTGCCCGCTACGGCCAGCCCGGCCATGCCTCAGAGGGGGGGGGGGGGGGGGGGGGGGGAGGGAGGGGGAGGGGGGGAATCGCTGCTTTGTGTGCATGCTGACTAACTAGGACGAATCATAGGAGCATAATTAGGGAAGCGACGGGCCCCCTTCAAGATGATTACGTTTTGAATAATGAAAAATGTGAAGCACACAAACAGTTTTATTACTTTTATTAATTATTATACGCGCCGCATGCAAGCTCCGTCCAGTCTGCAGGCTCCTAATTGGCACAGCCTTCTTCACTCTCTCTCCCTCCTGCTGGGATTACGAGGCCTCGGGGAGAATGGGAAAGCGGCAGCGCACTGACAACAGCAATGTAGGTTGGTGGGCCACTCAGCCCAGCAGTGGCCATGGGCAAAAAGTGAAACTAGTCAGCAGCTCTAGCACAACATCTCTGTGGCTCGGAAGCTGCTGATTGGATAAGCCATCTAGCACAAATCATTGGAAAAAATATATATCTATACGGTGATGCAGGCGGGTCACAGAGGGCCTCATTTACAAGAAATGGAGGCATTGACGTAAATGTGTCAGTTTCCTTGCACCTGTGCCAAATGTCCTTACAACACCATGGATATGCTGTATTTACAGTAAGGGCTCCATGGCGCAAGGATTAACAGATGCGTCCAAAATTCTGACGCATCTTTTTGGCTCAAAAATGATGCATTGCTGGAGTTGGTCATAAAACGAAGGCAACTTCAGCAATGCGTCAGAACACATAGGCAAGTCCCATTGTAAAAACCCTGCGTCAATCCTCATGCCTGGTCTGATCAGGTGTAATGATTTTGACACAGTAAAGTCATAGATTGATGCAGTGAAATGTAAATTTCACTGCGCCAGTTCTACAAGGCTTTTTTTGCGTGGGAATGCCTACCCTGCATGCATTATATCTGGCGCAAGTATAATGTGACGGAGGTCTCTACAAACTGACGCACTGGACCGAATGTGCGCACAAATTGTTCATTTTGCAATTAGTGCTCAGCAAACGTGTGGGCCTGTTTGGCCACAGCTGGGAGTAAGATGAAAAACGGCCCAAGGACTGGCCCAGTTAGATGGCGCCTCTGGCAGTGCCTGATTGCCTTATATGCAAGTCCGATGCAGGCATTGTGCAGTGTTAGCACTGTGTTCAAGGCAAACTGGGCCCGTCCGACCTCTGGGCAGGGCCGGCTTTAGGGCAGGGCGACTGGTGCGGCTGAAGTGGGTGCTCGCCTGTGGTGGGGGAGCAGACCCAATGGTGGGGGCATTGTGTTTAGCAATAACTTAGGATCTGAGAAATGAGGGGCACTTATGCCCAGAGGTAGTGAGAGAATCCGAGTAGGAGGTCATGGGGTGTGGAGGGCCAAAAATGATTGTTGCACCAGGCGCCACTAGCGCTAAAGGGCCCCAGTGGATTGCACTGGCTGTACCAGTGGTAGCTATGCTCCTGGGGTGGGACGGGAAGAAGCAAATAAAAAAAAGTTGTATTTCTAAAATGTGTTTATATAACACTTACTAACCCTGACCAGAAGAGGGTGGCTGAATGCCTTTATTTCAAGGAGTGGCTCTCCACTTGGAAAGTGAGTGGAAGGATAGAACCTTTTGTCAGTCACAGGTTAGCCACACAAGGACCTTTTCCATCTTTCATCATTGGATAAAATGTATGCCATCAAACTGGCCAGTTATACCACTGAATATGTGGGCATAACAAGCTGTTATGCATGACCACCGAAAGGTGGTCAATTTAATAAAGCTTGAATGCAGAAACCAGATACTTGCTCATCTAGAAACAAAGAATTGTGCATTGTTACAAATTACAAAAACATCCCACACTGAGCTTCCGCAGAATGGCTCAACGCAGTAGGATGTTGGGAGACGACAGTAGTTAAGTGGGAATTGAAGAGGGAAGAAGCACAGTTTCTCCGACTTAAATAAATTGTGTGATCCTTTGCAAACTTCACTTCGAAACCGGCTACAGAGGCAGCAGCGATATTAGCTGCTACACAGACTGCACTGGAAATGGAATCGGGTGGAGGATAAAGCAACTAGATGATCGTGCAAGAGATAGAAAACAACTGAACAACGTCAGCCATGCGCATCCCCTAAAGACTGTCAAAATTGATGCTGAACCAAAACATGCACAAATCACTTACCAATTAACTACTTCCCTGGGGCCTGAGTCACTGCTATTCTGTCCCCAGGTATCTAGAGACACATTGAAAATATATGCAATAGGGTTCTTTTGGAACATAAAAAATACCTTTAACGGAGCCTGCAAATGTTGTAAACAAAGGGGCATATTTACAAGCCCCTTGCGCCACTTTTGCTTCATTTTTAACATAGAAAAAATGACGCAAAAGTGGCGCAAGGGGCTTATCAATCTGCCCCAAAGTATCTTTTCATAAAGCTGTATGTAAAGGTGGCTGGAGGAAAATATCTAAATCCATTTTCCATAGAATAAAAAGTACAGGCCTTTAAGTACTTTCATGAGAAATTACAGAAAATTACATGAGAAAGTAAAAGTGGAAGCAAATGGTTGACACAGGCACTGAAATTGGACATAAACAAAGGGAGGAACACTAGGCGGGCAATTTAAATCTCCAAAGGCTGTTTAAAATAGTTTAAACTGCCCTCATCAAGTCAAAATGGCTTATTGCACTTTAACCCTGTCAGCAGTGTTCAGACCTACGGTCCGAAATGGATTCCTTATCATTGAGACACCAACTCCAAGCACAGTGGGAGCAATGGATGAACAGTGAAAGGACACTAATCAAGCTAAATCAATCAGTAGTTTGTCCTTGCTCCACAAGAAACAAGCATTTGCAATGCAATAGGTCTCGCATTATGAAAGTTTGAGCTATTGGTCTTGTAAATGACAATTTTTTAAATTTATTTGTTGGTTTTGAAAATAGCTAAATTAATAGCTTTATCATTTACAATGCCAGTAGTTATAACTTTCGCAAATGTGACACCTATAGCATTTGTAATGCAACATGTTTTGTATTTACGTGACTTAGATGAATTGATATTGCAAATAAAAACGGCTTTTAATCTTTTAATTGTTTTAAATAATTAATACTTAAATAATAGTGATTGTAATTTATAATGTCAATAGCTTAAACTTTTGTAAATAACTTTTGTGAAGATTATGTTCAGTTGCATATTATGAGTGTCAATGGTAGGTGCTTTTGCCTATCACTAGTGTCAATGACGGGTGCTGTTGACCATCACGAGTGTCAGTGGCAGGTGCTGTTGCCTATCAAGAGTTTAAATGGGAGGTGCTGTTGCCTATCATGAGTGACAATGGGAGGTGCTGTTGCCTATCATGAGTGGCAATGGTAGGTGCTGTTGCCTATCACTAGTGTCAATGACGGGTGCTGTTGACCATCACGAGTGTCAATGGTAGGTGCTGTTGCCTATCAAGAGTTTAAATGGGAGGTGCTGTTGCCTATCATGAGTGACAATGGGAGGTGCTGTTGCCTATCATGAGTGGCAATGGTAGGTGCTGTTGCCTATCACTAGTGTCAATGACGGGTGCTGTTGACCATCACGAGTGTCAATGGTAGGTGCTGTTGCCTATCATGATTTTCAATGGCAGGTGCTGTTGCACATCATGAGTTACAGCGGTGACCATGGATTGGTACCCAGTTGGTAGATGGGATCTATCGCCACTGGGTTGTCAATCGTACCAAGTTCACTGTGTGGACATGATATGGACATCAGCGCTGGCCTGTGTGAAAGTGATTTTCGTGATGGCACTGAAATGGTCGTTTTTTCAGTGAAGATGAGACCACTGAAAACATTGCTCTTGTGGCATGAATAATTATGTCGTTACAACTGATTATGGTGGCACTGACATTTGTGCTTAGGTCAGTGAGATTGTGCATGAGGCCATGAGCCTAACAGAGGTGTGGTCAATGTCACCAGCAGAGAAGTTGATTGTGACCTGACATGAATGATGGAGAAGGCCTCAGTTCTATCTAGATGCCAATGCTGCCAGTGCTGACGGTGGCAGTGATGTTGGTAGCCCTAGCCAATGATCGAAGTGTCCGTGGTGGCTGAGGCACTGGGTGAAGAAAGCACTGCTCCAGCTAGCATGATGGTGGCAACGAGGCTTGCTGCTTGAGGCATCAGCAGCACTGGCAGAGATGCTGTGACATTTTATGCAGCAGTAATGGCTGTGGGCACAGAACTGGCAGTGAGACTGTTGTAAATTCATACTTAGCTCTATATGGCTTCTTGGTGTCTTTAGTCCTTTCTTTGTGTTTCTATCTTCTTACCTAGCTGTGTTCTATCTGGTGTGTTGGAATTCTAGCCCTGGCAGTTGGTCTGGTCAGCTGTGGGGTTTTACTGCTCTGCTATCTTATCTTGTCTAACTTAATAAATACATCTTAACTACCTGAAGACGTGTCCTGCTACCTACTTAATTCTATGTACAACATTTTGGCGACGTTTGAAGCTGACCAGACCAGAGGCAGACCAAAGGAGAAGACCAGGAAGACCAGAGCAGTACCACACCAAAAAGAACCCACCTGACTGCGGCAAGAAACAAGAGGAAAAGTCTTAAACCGGCGTACGCAAGAAAGTCTGAAATAAATCCTGTGAAGCGCTTGAGACCCGCTGAATCAAGAGATGGGTGGGGACAGAAGAATGTCTCTGGACTGGAATGGGACAAAGTAAATTCCAGGACCCGTTGAACCAAGAGATGGGTGGGGACAGAAGAATGTCTCTGGACTGGAAGGGGACAAAAGTTCTGAATTTAGGACCAGGAGAGGACAAAGGACGTCCCAGGACCGGTGGAGGACAAAACTCCCATAACCTGTACCGGGAGAGGATGAAGAGAGTCCCAAGACCGGCAGGGTTCACAACGGAAGTTCGTGAAGGACTAGAGCTTGAGAAATGAAATTTAAAGAAATTTCGGAAGCCTAAAAACAATCTGAGGCTTTTAACCCGAGGAAAAGACCCAGAACCTAGACACCTGGTACAGAACTAGCTTTTGGACTGTAAGAAGTCTAGATCCAAATTCTTCTTCGGGAGCATTCTTCCAGTACTGTTCTATCTTCAAAATAGCGAAATCTGCGATGGACAATTTCTGATTGGAGAAAGTGAACTCTCTATTTCCGTTTTTGATGGCCACAATGATGGAGTGTAGAGAGTAGACTGGCTCTTCGTTTTTCTCCCTGTTCTGGAAGTTCATGAGGTTGCTGACCTCCTAAGTGTTATATGTTTTCTCCTTCGTGTTTTCTCCATGCTTTAACTCTATGTGTTTGAGTTTTTCTTTGTGTTGTGTTTGTAAGGGGGGAAGATGTGTTGTAAATTCATACATAGCTCTATATGGCTTCTTGGTGTCTTTAGTCCTTTCTTTGTGTTTCTATCTTCTTACCTAGCTGTGTTCTATCTGGTGTGTTGGAATTCTAGCCCTGGCAGTTGGTCTGGTCAGCTGTGGGGTTTTACTGCTCTGCTGTCTTATCTTGTCTAACTTAATAAATACATCTTAACTACCTGAAGACGTGTCCTGCTACCTACTTAATTATATTTACAACAGAGAACCATTTCAGTGAGGTGTCTACTTGATGCTTTCGGTATCCAAGAAGGCAGTGCAGGTGTTAACACTGATGGTAAAGACACATGAAGTGATGCTAGAGGGAGCGGTGATAACACCGGAGGGTGGTGGCAGTTATGCCAGTGAGTGCTGGGAGCACTGGCTGTGATGCTGGTGGCAGCAATGCTGACGGCACTGGCACTGCTGCTGGCGAAGCTACCACAGATGCTTGCTCCAACACTGTTGATCCTGGTAGCACTGTTTATTGTATAGCTAGTAAAGCTTTTAAAAACATGGCTATTCTAGCCGATTGGTCTAGCTCAGTTGTCGCTGCTTATCTGTATTTAGGCTTGCGTCGAGATATATCTATGGTGTTGATTCATTTTGCGCCATATCACATGAAGTTAACATAACATAACAAACTGGGCACACGTCTTAAAGAACGTACGCATGGTTCAAGTTAGTATAGACAATGTGCAGTGATCTCACATAGTGGAGAAAATATAAATCTCTTCCACATGCTGCGCTTCACTCTGTAAACGTAGGAGTCTATTCTCCCTGTACTGATTGGGCTTGGGCATCCACATATAATATCTTTTCGAGAAAAACCCTCCCTTTTCATGACGTTCCCTAGTGCAGGAGCCTGCTCCATATTTACGAGGCAGCACTAAGCCACTTTTTGGGCTTAATGCTGCCTCGTAAATATTGTTCCTTTTAACACCGTTTTCTGTGTTAAAGGGGTGTTGCTGTGGACGTACCCCACAACATCCATGGCATTTTGACACTTCCCCAGAATTTACGAGAGATCTTAAATCTGAGGCATTCTGCAGCACACTTAGAACAAGCATTTGCAATGCAATAGGTCTTGCATTTGCTAGAGTTAGAGCTATTGGAGTTGTAAATGACAATGTATTTCACCTATGTGTATTGGTTTGAAGTGTAGTAAATGTTTGTGGTTTGATGCAGAATTATGTGCGTTGTATTGGAATTATTAGCTGTGGTAAGATGTGTAAATTTGAGGTGTTTTTGAGGTATGTGGTCTGTTGTGAAATTGTTTTGTGTATTTGAAATATTTAGTTTTGTGTGGAATTATGTATGTGTTTTGTAAATGGGTGGAGTTAAATTGTGTGGCGTGGAGTGAAATTATGTGTATTGGATTTATGTGTTATGGTGTGGAGTGCATTTATGTGGATTACTGGTATGTGGCATAGAGTGCATTTATGTGGGGTGTATTTATGCTGTACTGAGTAGTGTAATTACGGGTAAAGTAATTATGTGAAGCTTAGTGGTATTATGTAGAATGTAATTATGCTGTGTGGTGCAGAACTGTGTGACATTGAATTGTGATGAGTGGAATTATGTGGCATGGTTTGTTGTGGTGGTACAATGTGGCATGGTGTGGACTAGTATTTTATGGTGTGGAATTATGTGATTGAACTGGGATTTCTAGTGGCATATCTTGGTGTGGTTCAAGATTGTCTTAATGTCTCACACCAGCAACATTAAGCCGTGTGCGGGCGGAGGGGGGTTGGGGTGAATGGGATACATCCGTTATCACCAGTGTGGCTCTCTTCAAGAAGATTCTGGTGTCAATAGAAGACAAATAATCCAACAAGTAGAGTTTCCCTGTGCTGATCCGTGCCTTTCAGGCTTCAGCTGCTGATGGTGCCAGACACCCTTAAACGCAGTCACAACCACCTGTAAAATAACTGTTCCCTTTGGTTACTTCTTAGCTCTCTCTCCCTTATAAAGATCCTCTGATAAGAATAAAAGTTAGCCTTCAATGTTCATGACTTCAAGGAGCACCATGAGCTCCAGTCAAAGCTTAATGGTCAGGTGTCTTCTCTGCTGGGCTTCAGCAGTGGTACGAGAGAGCTCCATGAGAGCAGGCAGATGAGGTGACCGACACACTTCTTATGGAAGGGCGTAGGAGGACACCCAAAGTACTGTTTCATGTCTCGTGGAGAAGTGTGGCTCAATGGTTAGAGCGGCAGACCCTGATGCAGAGGTCTAGCCCGGGACCAGGGTTCAATTCCCTGCCTCGGCGGGTTTTGGGCTCAAAATACCACGGACCTGATAATTCTCGCCTCGGTGCCTATTCCAATCATGGAGTCCCACTCTGCAACTCTGGGCAATAGCTTGCTTAATCTCCACAACGGCCCCCACAATGCTAAGGATGCCTGGCCTCCACCTTGGGGGGCCCAGGAGTGGACGCCTCTCAGGGAAAGCCAGGATGGGTTCCACAGCGGTATTCGTACAAGCGCCTTGAGACCCTTGCGGGTGAGTAGTGCGCTATACAAGTATCAATTTACAATTTTATGTACCCGGAATTACCCATGCATTGAGTGCGTCTGAGGACGTCAAGGTGGAGCTACGATGGGTGCAGGTTAACAATTTAAATGTGAAACAATACAGCACCCAGAAAAGCATAAATGACAATTTACAATGCTGTTAGCATCTCTTAAATGAAAGCAACTGAAAGTATTTTTGGAGTTTAAGATCCTTAAAACCGGGAGTCCGGTTTTACTGCGCCCTCTGTTGTCCCTGTATGTTCCCCGGCGTAGCCTACGCTCACTGGGACAACATAAGGTGAGTGTACCACGAACTAAATTATGCCGAATGGGTGGTCGCTCCTTTCGGGTCTTGGCAGCTAAACTATGGAATTCCTTGCCGTTCAACATTCGTGGTATGGAGAACCTGCTGGCTTTTCGGAAAGCCATTAAAACCTTTCTTTTTCCACCACTATAGGTTTCTCCTGTCTATGACTGGCTAGCCCTGAGTATCTGTCTCTTTTGATCTAGCAGCGCCGGGACGCCTCTTTGCTGGGGCAGCTGTTGCGCTTACAAAACACTTAACATAACATAACATAACATAAGCGTGTAGATTTTCCTATGCGTTGCTGCCTAGAGCTCACATCCGGCTTCTGCACTCTTAGCTTGGGATGAGCCCTGTTTACGCCACTTTCATCACCTTCCAATTATAACATCGGTAAACATCCCCGTCCTATCACAGAGGCTCAAATTCTGTAGTCTAAAACTGCCCTGAACAGTGTGTGCACATAAGAGAACATTGAAATAAACGCAATTTAGCTATGGTCCTAAAGTTACTCGACAGGTGTACTTGAGACCAGCCCTGAGTTGGCGATTTAGAGGACAGCTATTGGCATTATGAGGCAGGTGAGAACCAAATTATGTGGCAGGGATTGCTAAATTATGCGGATGAAAAGGGAAAATATGTGACATAATGCAGCACATTTGGTGATTGTATTACCTCATAATTTCTGTCTTTTTTTTTTACCTGTTAACACTATCTAGAGAAAGATTTGACTCCATTAGTACCAGCCTGACACCCACGCACTGCAATCTGTAACAGAAATATTAACAATCAGTCTTTTCGAAGGGCCTTCCGCTGTGCCACAACACATTTTGCTGTGTTTTCAGTGAGCTAGAAAGATTGTTAAAATCTGAAGATTATGCAGCAAATGATGGAGTATGTGGCAAATACGGAAAATCTATAATTCTGAGGAAACATCGAGGCTGCAAAATTGAATAATTACAGTGACTCAACAAGTTGGATTGCCATCTGAGGCGAAATTAAACTCTTATTTTATTTGACTGCATAGGGTTACATAGAGTCTGGATTTTAGCTGTTAAATCCAGACGTTGGTACTACACCGCAATAGACCAAAGGGCCCGCAGAATCGCGAAGTGTGCCCAGTCACCTGAGCATAAGGACGTGGCCCTGCAAACACAATGAAAGTAACACAAGGAACCTGGCACTTCTTTCGAAATGTAGTTTTTACACAAGTTCAATTTTGTGCACAACCTTGGAGATGGCTTCTTGTAAGAAAAGCTGAAGGAGCAAATCTGGTGGGACCTGCTTCTCTGCAAGGCTCGAAAAGACCTGGTGGCACAGGGATGCAAACTCCTAAAAAAATGACAAATCTGTCAGGATAACCACAAATTTCAGGCTACCGTCATCATGTACATTTACTTGCCTGTCTTCGGAAGTACCATGAATAAACCAACACAAAGATAGACTTAAAATGAAAAAACACTGGCAAAAAACAATAGGTCTGTCCTTAGCAATTATGAGGTCGTTTTTGTTTACTTATTTTTCAAACCTGTAATATGGAAAAACAGTTGGAAAAATATACAAAATAAAGGCGCAGGCCAGAGCCCCAACAGTCAGCACATGCACTGAAGATTACTCCTTCTCTTGCTCCTGTGCACATGTGATCAAACAAATTACTCTCACTCCTAGTGAGGACAGCCAGTGAATGAAGTGGGCTGACCTGAAGTCACAGGGCAGTAGATGAGCTGTACGACGGATGGGTGCTATGCAACCCTTGCTCAATTCGGGAATGACAAAAATCAAGGAGCAGCACCAAAGGAATTGCTAATAGTACATAAAGCAAGTAGGGCAAAAATGAGCAGCGTTTCCTTCCATGTGAAAAGTTATGCACGCATAGATCGAAGTGAGTATCTCCCGCTGTGCAATTGCACTGAAAGTGTTCAGACCTTAAACGGACTGCAATTTCTGACTCTACAGGTGGGGAGGGAGGGCAGAATAAGGTTTTGCGAGCTGCGAGGATGCCACAATTCCTAATCTGTAAAATATATTTTTAAAGGCACATACGCTGGCACAGGAGATTAGAGAATAGTGAGGGAGGTTTAAAAGGAGAGCCAAGGAAGGTCGAACTACTTCTACTCACAGCTCCAATCTTTTGACCCTACTCTCGGTTTGAAAAGAAAAGAAAGGGCTGTGTACTATGTCTGGGAATTCTAGTTGAACCACCCACTGTGCAGGCTAATGTGCCTCCTTTAGGCTGTTCTGCCCTACAAGATTTACTTTAAGAGTTGGTGGGGTTTAACTTTACCGGATGTGTGCACAACTTTACATTGACCTTTCAACAATCACGTCTAGCCTAGTCAGTGGCTGCAGGGAAAGCACACATCACTTTTTGTTGCGGACCGCTTCAATGCAGCCTTCACACAAGTGACAACAGAGGTGTTCGTTCTTCCACTTCACATTCTGATATATAACAACACATAGTGCCAATATCGGCCCGCACACCATCCCCCAAAAGTCATGATCCCCATCAAAATAAGTGAACAAGACAACTTGTTGTTGGGAAAAAGTAGTCGCAGGTTTATTAGCATATCATTGCCAAAACATGGTGGGTTAACTTACAGATGATCCATAGGCAAGCCGCCCCTCGCAGCTTGCCACCTGATAGGCCAAGTAGCCCGTGGCATTGGCCATACGGTGCTTAGCGGTTGTGGTGAGAGGATAGCCCCTCACCTGTCCGGTGAACCATTGGTCCACCCTCTAGCTCACACCCCCCCCTACGAGGGGCGGAGCGTTCAAGCAACCCCCGGTTGTCCAGGTAACCAACCGCCCGTAGGATAACGGGGCGCCGTCGCACCCCCAGGGTCCACCGCACGGATCTCCCAGGGATAATAGGCCTCAGCACCCTTTGTGCTTCTGCATAGGGTACTCCTAAGTACCTTTCGCCTCTGGATCATCATGTAACTCCTCCTGCAACACAAATAACAATATTAAAAGCATAGCACCCCCCCGCCACCTGAGATGTAGGGTAAGCGGCAGGGAGGGCAACGTTGAGGGCAGCAAGGCACAAAAGAGACTGCTCGGAGGAGGGGGAAGACATAAATACCTCGTCCCCTCCCACCCCAAAATGTAAACGCGTTGACGTCACAGCAGCGGCCACCGGCCGCTGGACACCTGAAGGCTGGTGTGCCTGCCATCTTGTGGCACTACGGTGACCGCCCTCTTATGAGGGTCACCTGCGGCGACGTTTCGGGCGGCCTGCATAGTGCCAATATCGGCCCGCACACCATCCCCCAAAAGTCATGATCCCCATCAAAATAAGTGGACAAGACAACTTGTTGTTGGGAAAAAGTAGTTGCAGGTTTATTAGCATATCATTGCCAAAACATGGTGGGTTAACTTACAGATGATCCAAAGGCAAGCCGCCCCTCGCAGCTTGCCACCTGATAGGCCAAGTAGCCCGTGGCCTTGGCCATACGGTGCTTAGCGGTTGTGGTGAGAGGATAGCCCCTCACCTGTCCGGTGAACCATTGGTCCACCCTCTAGCTCACACCCCCCCCTACGAGGGGCGGAGCGTTCAAGCAACCCCCGGTTGTGCAGGTAACCAAGCGCCCGTAGGATAACGGGGCGCCGTCGCACCCCCAGGGTCCACCGCACGGATCTCCCAGGGATAATAGGGCTCAGCACCCTTTGTGCTTCTGCATAGGGTACTCCTAAGTACCTTTCACCTCTGGATCATCATGTAACTCCTCCACAGCCCTGGATGTGGCGACCGTCACAGGCAGGGCCCCCCACCAGAGCTACCTCCTAGACGCAGCCTGCAGAGATTAGCGCTTCCTGAATGTCCAATTGAAATAAGTCCATGCCTACTTTGGACAGGTGGACTCCTTCTTCGTCAAGGCAACCAGAGGTTTTGGCGTGAAGTTCCCCATGTCGGATAAAACCGAAGCCCATCAGCTCCGTGAACTTACGCATAGCGCAGTTTACTTTCCTTCGCGCCACTTCTATTGCTTGCCCAGAGCGAGCACCTAGCCAAACCCGGCATGGTGTGATCTCAGACCACCAAAGATCGCAAGGACCCAATAAATTGCTGATTTTGGTAGTGTTCACTTTCATGTCCCTTAGGAGAAACCTTTTCCCCAGGAAAGGCAGGTCGTTCCCTCCCACGTGCAGAATGAGCACGTCTGGGGGGTGGGCGTTCCCTTGTAATTCTCGTGTTAGCAAACCAATCACCCCGCTCCATCGCAAGCCAGTGATTCCACGCCAGACAAACTGAGTTTTGCTAAACCCATGATTCCACTTTCTGCTTTCTGCCCACTGGGCCAACCTGGAAACCCCCTCGTGTCCCAACACCCAGACCGTTGTTCCTGGTAAATAAAGAGAGGTTTTGTATGTAACTATTTATTAAACACACACTAATCACACTGGTAAAAAATATCACACTGCAAACACAACACAGCAAAACATTGTACATGGGACATGGCCCCGGGTGCCCAAAATACACAGATTCTGACCCAGGACAACACATCAAACATCTCTTGTGCTCGCAGAGCACTGCCTGTTACTGTCTGGTCTGATGTATCTTTTGTAACAGTCAGATGACCATCTCCTCAGCTGTTTGATGCCTTCTACCTGTACCCCTTCTGAGGATGCAGTTGTGGCTGCGCCTATGCGGAAGGAGTGGGAACTGTACTTTTTGCCCACCGATGAGACACCTGCTGCAAACAAGCATGCGTGCATGACATGTTCCACTTGGAATTTAGTCAAAGGCGTGCCATCTGCATGCAAGAGGAAATAACCCATCCCGGGAGGACGGATGGCAAGGTAAGCCGACAGGAGGCTCACAGGGCAAAATGTGGGCGCGCCAAGGCTTTGTAGCCAGAGTTCAATCCCCCTGCCCCTCTGATCAGTCTTGGATTGGCGCAGAGTAATCTTGAGCGTGTCTCCCAAAATCAAAATGTCCTACAGGGACAACGCTACACCTGACATGTCATGTTTGGATTTAGCAACCAGCTCAGAGATCCTGAATGTGCCGAAGAAGGCTAGACTGAAAGCAGCTGCAAATAAGGCAGACTCGTGAGCGGACGAAGTGATCTGAGGCAAGCACAGGATCATACTCTGGAGGGTAAGAAAGTCAATAGGCGATCTGTTATCGGGCACTTTGTGTTCCCCTCTAGCCCATCCTTTTAATGCTGCCCTGGTAACAAATGCCCTGGTAGGGTCCGCCTGTCCTAACCACTTGGCCTTGTGACTGATGGCTGCTATGTGTCCAGAGATCCAAGAGTGGCTCTTATTGTTGTCTTTTGCCCAAAGGATGAAGGCCTGGACTTTCAATTCTGCCGCATCCCCTGCAACTTCCCAAGGTCCGACAGTGGCACAAAGTTTTTTTACACAAGCCTTGTATCTATTGATAGTGTTCAGCGCCAAGGACCTCTCCCCCAGAGCCCTCATCCTGTTTACCACTTCAGCAGGTACCAGAGGTGCGCAGGGAAAGGGGTGGCTTCCTCTCTCGCTCTCGGCCAGGCTTCTCGGAACCGTTGCCACTGAAAACGAGAGAGAGCATCAGCAGCGATGTTCTTGATGCCCTGAATGTGACGCGCCCTGCATTCAACATTGTTATATAGGCAAGTACGCACCAGCTCGCGCAGCAGACAAAGAACCAGGGGGCAAGAAGCAGAGTGGGAGTTGATGGCCTGAACCACTTCTAAATTATCTGACCACAGCAGAACCCTTTTGGCGGACAGGATGGTGGGCCAAAGGTGGAAGGCCACCACGATGGGGAAGAGCTCAAGTACTGTGATCTTAGCAGTCACCTTTTTCTTGATCCATGCATTGGGCCACTTCTCTGCGCACTATTCCCTGTCTAAAATGGCCCCAAAACTGTGCCTGCCTGAAGAGTCCGTGAACAGAGCAAGGTCAGGGCTGCCAGCCCAGGGAGCCCTCCAAATCACTGTCCCATTGAAATTGCGCAGGAACTCCGCCCACATGGCCAAATCATGCTGAATACCTTTGCTTAGCTTAACCATGTGATGTTTTTTGGAGATGTTAGTAGTGGCCCTAGCAAGTCTCCTGGCAAAGACCCTACCTGCTGGAATTATTCTAGCAGCAAAGTTGAGCAGGCCTAGGATGCCCTGGATACAGCCCAGGGAAGCTTTGTCAAGCCCTACCAGCGCATGAATCTTGCTAGACAGGTCGCGCACCTTCTCCTCAGGTAATCTGGACTCCCCTGTAATAGTGTCAATCTCTATACCCAGAAAGGTCAGGATTTGAGCAGGCCCCACTGTCTTACCCGGGGCAAGGGGGATCCCCAGGTGGTCTGTAAGGAGGACAAAATCTGCCAGGGCCTGTGAGCACCGCTGTGTCCCGTCACTCCTGATAAACAAAAAGTCATCCAAGTAATGAGTCACCCCTTCTACAACGGATGTGTCTTGGAGTGCCCATTGCAAGAAACAACTGAAAGCTTCGAAGTACGCACAGGACACAGCACAACCCATGGGCATGCATTTGTCAAAGTAAAACATGCCGTCGAGCTTGAAACCTAGCAGGTGGTAGCTGCTCGGTGGACTGGTAGTAACCTGAAAGCTGATTCAATGTTAGCTTTGGCTAACCAGGCCCCTCAGCCCGCTCTCCTGACCAGATCCAATGCTACATCCAGCGTGGCATAAGACACAGAGCATGCATCCACATCCAGCCCGTCGTTGACCGAAGTCCCTTTAGGGTAGGAAAGGTGGTGTATCAGTCTAAAGGCACCTGGTTCCTTTTTGGGCACGACCCCCAAGGGAGATACAACAAAGTTCTCTAAAGGTGGGTGTAAGAAAGGACCTCCTACCCTGTCCAGCGCTCTCTCTTTCTCAACCTTCGCCCTCACCACATCTGGTTGTTCCTTGGCAGATCTAAGGTTATCAGCATCCCTGCTTCCCAGAGTACCCGAGTAAGGGATCCTAAAACCTTCGTGGAAGCCCGATAAAAGCAAGCGGCTGTCCGCCTCTAAGGGGTAACGCCTTAGTAAAGAAGTAATGTTGTCAATGATCACAGGGGACCCTCCCAGCGGCACCGGCCGGTGTAAACTTGTAGTGGGAGAGGATGAGACTGTGGAAAGAGGGCGCCCAGAAAGCTCGCTGAAACGTAAAGGGGGAGGAAGAGAGGGCGTGAGAGGAGAAACCAAACCCGGAGAGCTGCTGCCTGACTCCAACTTACTGTCCCCCTTTGCTAGCTGGCTGGGAGCTATGCTTGGATTGGCAAGAGGCTCAGGTTGCGGGGTGGGGCCCCCCACATTTGTTACAGGCGTGGACAAACTTACATGTCTTCCCCCAGGAGCAAGACCCATTGTTGAACAGGCGGCAGGTGCCGGGAGGAGAACACTTGAAGCCACATCTGGCACCACCTCCTCTGCGGCCCCCTCAAAAGGAATGGATCGCCTGTTAGATAACCCACCTTGTTGGCATGTGTATATGCTAATAAACCTGCAGCTACTTTTCTCCAACATAAAAGTTGTCTTGTCTGCTTATTTCTGCGAAATGCATGTTACTGCGAGCAGGCTGGTGAGTGGGCCGATATTGGCACTATGCAGGCCGACCGACACGTCCCCACAGGGGACACAAATAAGAGGGCGGCCACCGTAGTGCCACAAGATGGCAAACGGGGGCAGACCAGCTCTTTGAGACCCTGGTGGGTCCCGCGCGTCACTTCCTTCCTGGAGTGGGCGGGGGAGAGTATATATTCCTCCCCCGCCCACCGAGCAGCCTCTTTGTCCGCTGTCCCCTCACCCTGACGCCATTTCCCTCTCAGCTGTCATTAGCAGACACTCTATCCGTTAGTCACTGGGAGGAGCCATACATAGCCTAGGTGATTAGTACTCTCCTTTTATGGGGTTTTCCTTCTCTGCGGGGAAGGATCAATTTATTGTGGAAGTGTCTTTTAGGGAAATTGATGTTGAAGTCTGCTCGTAGGCCTTGGACGAGGTTGTGTCCCTGGGTAAGTTGGTAGGGGACGAGTTATATACCATGCCTATCTAAACATATTAGTGCTAGGGTCTTCTCCTGTCCTAGCATACCTCCTGTTAACTCCGTTTCATGACACGCATAAACACTAGCCCTGCGCTACTCAAGGGTATTGTCCCTCCCCACTATGACTTCAAAGAGCAGACGGGGGGAGGGAATGTGAATGTGTGCTGACAAGAGATGTGCGTGACTTTGGTGCGCGAAGGGAGACAGTAGGTGGCACGCGCGGACAGGAGATGTGCACTGCATACGCGTGCACATCTCCTGTGCACGCGTGCCACCTCCTGTCTCCCTTCGTGCACCAAAGCGTCAGCAATAGTCTAGTTAGCGAAGCAGTTATGCTGCATTCGCACGCTAGACCTAAAAAGGACAAAGCCTTTTGTGATTGTTTTTGTGCATGAAGGTTTACATTCATGCACACAATCATCCCCTCAACGCTGGCACCCTTGCACCATGGCACAAAGGTGCCTGCACGGCAGCCCATTGTGCGCTAGCGCAGTGGAAAAGGACAGGAATGCGCAGTAGCTCACAGATGCTGCGCATTCCTGCCCTTTTCTTATACTGTAGGACAGCGCAGTCGGGAGGCCTGCGGCGCTGCCCTACGGTAAAGCCTCATTAACGAGTGCGCAAGTCAGCAAACACACAGCTTGTCTATTCGTCATCCTAAATGTATTTTATCTCTTCAGCATAACATGAATTCTATCAGTGACTGCAGTACACCAGCGCACCGTATGTTAGACAGGTAACTCGTTCCTCAGGTATACAACCCTTACAACATATCTTTTACCACGCACTACCATTACAACGCAGTCATTACAACGCAAACCATTACAACACATTGCGCTGGGGGGCGCTCTAGGATAGGGAATAAGTTTAATTTACTATCCAACACCTTCCCTAGTGTCCACGGGGACTGGAGTTGGAATAGTAAATTAAACTATTCACTATCCAGCACCCCAAAGCCCTATGCGTTTTAATGGTATGCGTTGTAAAAACCGCGTTGTAATGGTATGCGTGTTAAAAGTATGCGTTGTAACGTCATACATCCGTTCCTCGGGTTCTGTCTCGGTTCCATATTGCTTTTCACCCATCGTGCACGTCACCATTAATTTATACCAAATTTGAGATAATAGTTAACATGCGGCCAAGCACCTGATTCAGGCGCTGAAGACTCCCAGTGATTTAAGACAAAAAGTGCTATATTTTAGCCGCCTTCAGCATAAATTTGCATCCACTCGATATAAATCAATGGGAAACATTAATTCCCCGATTTTCTTTCAAAACTTCCCTCGTTCGAGTTTCCAGATGTTGACATGTGTGGTTAAATTCTTTCCTTTTTTAGCCAGTTCATTCAGTTGATCAGGTTACTATATCAGATCCTCTTAATGGATTTGGTCAGATCATGTTTCATTCCTTTTATTGATTACATATGAAAAACATCTATACAATTTCTGAAAGATAGCATACCAAATCAAAACGTTCACAGTGGAACTTGTATTCCTCGAAGTCGTGATTTCAATTAGTTAAACTTTCTAGCTTTAACTAAGGCATATAGCTCCCTCTTGTGACAAAATATAGTAACACCTGACACTCTCTCATGACACTTCGTGGTTTTGTATTCATTCCAGAGTCTCATTTTCGAGGTCTCCATTAAATTCCTCTATACATGGAATAACGTTCTCTATGTTGTACATAATAATGATATGGCAATTCACGGAACAGCTCCATGGCCATGTAAAAGAATGAGGGCAAAGGCGAGGCTGGGTGACTTACAGTATCATTTTGATGTGGTACATAGGGTATTTCAGTCATGGTCACACAATTCCTCTGCCCCCCACCCCCACTCTCCCCTAAAAAAAGTAATTCCTTCATTTCTTGTTTCTTCGTATAACTAAGAAAGGGTGTACATATTTATAATACATGTGGAACCTATAATGCCAGTGATTCATTAAAAAACATTATTATGTGCAGTTCAATGTAAGTCCCTTTAAAAAATACCTATAGTTAAATTTTCTGCTTTCCTCTAACGAACTAAAGCCCAATAAAAATATAGACATGCTGCCGTAAATGCCTGTCTGCATAAAACTATTCATTTTAGGAAAACAAACCAAAAAAAGCTTAACAGCTAGCTATCGTTTTCATTGTTTAACAAAAAGTGGTAATTCTGCTCCATGACCTGCACTATTGGCTCTGGCAGCAGGCATTGTAACATCATAATTCTTCTGTAATAAATTATACATTTGAGTAATGAAGTCATTGTTTTATTACATGTGACTAATGATGTTACTAGAAGTCTGTTAAAAGAAAAATTAGAGACATCTTTTCACATAGGATTGCAAACTCCGAGGTATTTAATATATTACAGACACAGTGACAGCAGCCACTGTGTAGTTTTGACTCAGTTGTACTTTCCATTCAAAAGGCAATTGATTGGGTAAATGAATGAATAATCTTTATTTGCATGATTAATTAAAAAGACAATTGTGCCTTGCCTATAGCTTTGGCCACATAGACGGATCTGAACCAAATTTGACACTTGCTTACCGATGTAACTAAAGGATGGCATGACAGTTTTGGGCAGTTGTGTGCAGAGTTAAAAAAAAAATGGGAGAAGCTTGAAAAAAAGATGTGTTTTCCGACTTTTGCTCCCTAGGGAAAGTGTGCTTGCAACTAGAGAAAACAAAACTGAGCAGATTTAAATCAACTGTGGCATAAAAGTAGAACTTTATTCATAAAGTGTTATTTTTGTGTTTTGGTGTAAATCCGTTCATTAGTTTTTAAGATGTTAGTTTTTGAAAAAAATGAAAGTTGGTTTTGAATGTTAAATTGACAGGGGTTTATTTACAAACCCCTTGCGCTGCCTTGCGTCACTTTTTGTGACGCACCGGCGGCGCAAAATGCTGCCCCGTATTCACAAGGACACGTAAAGCCACCCTGCGTAGCTTTTCGTGTCCTTGTAAATATGGCCCCTTTACATGCAACACTTTGCGTGAAAGGGGCATGCCATGGAGGTTGCTGTGGGTGTTCCCATGCCATGGCTTCTGCCACATTTCCAGATTCACGAGAAATCATAAACCTGGAAATGTGTCAGCATGCTACACCTCCCCAGGGATGTGTACTGCATTAAGCAGCACATATAGAAGTTCCAAAACTCCATTTGAGATTGTTTATGTGCAGGAAGGGACACCTTCCTGCACACAAGCAATCATTTCCCTCAACACAACCACCCTTGCACTATGGTGCAAGGGTACCTGCATTGGCGCATGGCAGCAACTTGTGCGCCAGAGCAGAGGAGAGCAAAGGTATCCGTTCGGAATTAATGAAGCGCCGCACAGCCAATGGCTTGCGGCACCACGCTGCGTTAATTCCTTGTAAATGAGTTCCACAATTTCCAAAGGTTAGTTCCCTTTCAATCACATTTGAATTTTTAAACAAATGTTATTGACTGATGAAGCGGATCAAAAAAATCTCGCCATCTTGAAAATTGCGATTTTAGGGCCAGATGTACGTAGGAAAGTGTTTGTGATTACCAAATAGTGAATGTTTGTAAGTTGCTATTTGGTAATAGTAAACACCTATGTGCAAATGTGTATTTAACACAGTTTGCGATTCCCAATGGGTGGCAAATAGACCGACCACATTAATATTCACACTGTAGGTCTTGGTTTGCGACCCATTGGGAATCGCAAAAACCACAGGGATGGTGTGGTCTGCTGGGGTCAGCAGCCCATCATGTCTGTGATTGGTTTTCAATAAAGCAATTTCTTTTTTATTGAAATGTAGCCCGTTTCCTTAATGGATAACGGGATGTGTTTCAAGATGTGTTTCAAAATAAAAAGTTTTCTTGTCATTTTTAGGTCGAGCCTAGCGCAGCATCCACCTTGTGGGAGCGAGCAGCAGCAAGCAGGGCCCATCTGTTTGTAATTAGCGTGGCCTCGTGCTCTTGTTCTTCCACTGCCTGTCTCACCCTCGCTCTCCCTTGTTCTAGTCTTGCGGGTGTCACTTGACTCTGAGCGCACAGGCACAAGCGGGCGCCTAGATACTGGATTCGAATGACCTACAAAGACGACATTAGAATTCGCCCGATCTAGATGCTAAATGGTTGTTTTATTATTTGCAGGAATGTTTCTTTTTTGCCACGTTGAAGATATGTCATTGTGAAGCACTTTGAGCAAGTCAAATTCTTCATTTGGTTATCCTCAGGATCAGGGCTCGAGTCGGGGTACCACGCGGGTGGACGGTGTCCCCCCACTTATTTTACCAGGGGGACGCCGTCCCCCCTGCAAAACAGCTGGACAGAGAAAGAAATGCTTTTATGTTCCTAATTAAAGAAGAGGATTTTCCCAGGAAAACCACTTTACTTGTCTACTCGTTCAACTAGACTGTTCGGATGCCCTCTTTGAACATATTTAGCAGGACATAGGCAGGTTGCAGAAGCGCCACGAGGGAGGCTGCGTGCGGTTCAAACGAGACCATCCGAAGCAAATATTTTTCTGAACTCTGAGGGGGAAAAGAGAGTGTTAGAGGGAAGGGAGCTGTTTGTAAACAGACACTGACGAGCTGATGACATACTCGTCTCGGATAACCGCAGCTTATCAGTGTTCATTAGCTGGGACAGTAGTATTTGTAACGACTAATATGCGTATGAGCGGGCAATTTCCTGCAGATCAATGTACCTTACTCCAGTCGGTGGTGGTTCAACAACTAAATCCAGCCCTGGGAATAAAGGACAGTCTAATTCTTTTTGATGTTTGTATTGTGAGCACATGGTTTAAAGCTTTAATTGAATTTCAGCCCGCTGCTCGCTTTGCAGGAGGTGCAGAGTACATCCTACATGAGTGGTGGAAGTAACATATCCGGAAGTGTCAATCAACATTGTGTGTTTGCTTTGAACTCCTCCTTGACATACCATTTGGACTCATGGCTGTTTGAGGTAACCTGTATTTGTGACACGAATGGGCAATTTTTCTTGATTACAAAATCCAAGCCCGATGGCGCAAGCCACCTTTCGTGATGTCACTTCCGGTCGTGACGTCACTTCCGGTGACAGATTTCCCCCCCCCCCCCACTTATTTTTTTACGACTTTTGCCCTGCTCAGCATGTCCCACCTACAGATGGGCACTGCAGACCAGTCTTCTAAACGGAGGGCACGCCAATGTGTCTGCACGTGCCTCACATCTTTCGTCGGATTTTTAGAAAACAGCGCTACAGACATTGCTTTCGTAATCAGGCATTCATTTATCTGCCAGTGTTTGGTACGGAAGAGGAGCTGACTCAGAGAGGAAGTGTTGTTAATTTTTTTTTTTTTTTTTTGCTGCCTGGAGCCGCAAGTCTTTTGGGAACTTCCCACCTCTTTAAAAGAAGTGTAACAGAAGGCATAACTTGTCAAAAGGCAGACTTGGCGTCTCGCGCATGTACGTGCTGCCTCGGGCTCCTGTTGCAAACAAGGAAGTTGCATTGAAAAGAAAGAAAACTATATTTCAATTACATCTAGGCCCATGCCATCAGTTATCTAACTCCATTCCTTAAAAGGTGTAGCGCTTTGGGATTTCAGCTTTCTTGTGGTACAGTTCCTGGCTTCTCCAGGCCCCAAGAACAATACATGGGGGCGTATTCACAAAGGCATTATGAGTAAGTGTTATAATCTTTTACATGAATCTGTGACTTAGCACACAAAATATCTGTCAAATGAATAATATACAAATATTAATGGAATAGTCAAACAATTAGTATAAACAGAAAAGACTGTGCCTTCTTTGCATTTTTACTAATGAGGATTTTGGGTTGATTTACAGACTTGTCAGAGTACGTAAACGAGTACTACCTGTACTTGTAGATGCTTTTTGTGAATCGGCCACGTGCTTTGTCCTACTCCATGTACATTTATACAGTGTTGAAAGGGAAGTCCCATTATATAGCGGGTGTTCGTTGGGGGCCTGAAACAGATTAAAACAAGCATTGGCAGAGACAATAGGTCTCGCTTTTGGGACCTTATAAGTATTTAGATATGCAGCACAATATCCTTGGTGCAACAACATCAACTCTTGCATGGCTAAACACTTATAAGGTCCCAAAGGCGAGAACTATTGGCTATGCCAATGGTTGTTTAAGAGAAGACAGTGGCCCGTGGCACCACTGTGTGCTCCTAAAAAATGTTTTAACAAACATTTACAAAGGGGAAGGGTTCACTTGGGGACCCCTGCTCATTTGCAAATAGGTTACCACCTACTTGAAGTAGGTGGTAAAATGCAAATGTTTTACGACCGCATTTCATTTGCAAAACATTCACACATACCACTGTGTTTCGGCTTTAGGAAGGGATACCCTAAAACACGGCCCTTCCTAATACCGAATCGCAAACCCAATTTGCGATTCAGTAATAGGTTACTGAATTGCAAATTGGGCCTTTGTACAATGGAAAAGGTCTTTTTGCGGTTGCAACCGTCCCAATTCTGCAAATCGGGCCATTTGCAAATGAAAAAAAAACTTTGTCCTATCTCAGCATGAATTGGCAGAGAAAACTTTTTTGAAAATTTACTCATTTTGTCCCCATATGTCACCATGTCTGTTTATGAAAATACACTCTCTCGGTTTTTATCCCCAATGTGCCCTCAACATGAGATTGCAATTTTTAGAAAACAAATGATTTGCTGCTTTCTGGACAAATAAGCCCACCCCCCTTCCTCTGCCTCCACCCCCTCAAACTGACCACCCCAGACTCCATACATTAGTTTACCATTTAAAAAAAACATAAATGTTGCCCTCATGCTTGTCATTTTCAGAACATAAATTTGCTAAGTCCCCAGCATGTCAGGCACCACCTCACACTGCAGAGTACAGCCTCCTAAGTCCATGTATCTATAGCAGGTGCCAAAGAGGATGACCAACTAGCGTGCATGGTTAACAACTACCGGAGACAACCACCAGAATATTAAAACACCGCCATATATGATGAATTAAAAACATGTGTCCATAGTGTTGTATACTAAAGAAATAATTGGCACACAAACGTGTACGCACACATTTACAAAAGTGTGCACTCCCCACAGCCTTCTCAGTCTCTCAGTGACCTGTGTGGTGCCTCTTTGCTCAGCTGTTCCCTCTTGGCACTTAAGGGCTTTGTGCTGCCTGGGCTGGCTGTGTGGGTACAGGGGCCCATGGTGTCAGCGGGAGCCTGTACTGGGTCCTTTACTGTGCAGCAGTCTGACGTACAGAAATGGAGAGGCTGGCTATCTTGGGCATGTGGAGTGAATACTAACAGGACAACATCACCTCGGATGACCATTGGAGTAGCCACATTTTGCGAAGCAACAAAAAGGAAGACTCTTAACTCCGCGCTAAGGAATGGATCAGTTCAGCAGTTTCAGGCATTCTTCAAAAAGTTAATCGATAACAATAAAAATATGTGGCCAAGAAGGCAACACTGTGTAACATGGCTGCACGCTAAGATGAGCTCTATTAAGAGAATAGCCTTCCTAAAGATGACATCCACCATCTCACAGCCTGATCCATCAATGAACTTCTTCAGTCAGACAGAAGCCTTAGACTGGTTGTTAATTGCTCAGTCCTCATTCTAAAGGCTTTTTATATCTTTCTAAAGCCTCATTATATCTCATTTTGTGTTCCTTCTATGTTGTATTTGCGCCCCTTGCTATGTTATTCCATTGTTGGTTTTCAATGTTTCTCTCTCTTGCCAGCACTCTGAGATGGCAGCTTGTGGCTTGAGACCTCTATTAAAATTCTAAATAAATCCCTTGATGGGACACGGTGACGAACTGGTCTTTAGGACCAAGTCCTGAAATCCAGTCCAACAGTGGAGGGACGGGAAGGTTCCCTGCATGGCTCTGCAAGTGTGCCCCTCCTACTCTGAATAACCCAAAATGTGAGCCTCTGGTATTTTTTACCCTTTTTTGGCCTTGACGTGTACGGCAGCCATGATCATGCTTAAGGCTGCTATTGTGATGTATTGCAATCCAGAACTGTCGGGTCCGGAGTAGCACACCATGTGCACTTTCCATTTCAAGCGTGACTACTGTCTGCTCACTGGATGTCCATAAGTTAACAATTGCTGCAGTGCTGAATTGTAAGCTGAAGGGCAAGCCTTTCTTCTGCTACTGGTTGAGGGCAAGTGGCTCATGCCTGTGTCTGTGAAGTCTTTGGCAATGAGGTACTTGGTGGCTTCGAGAGTGCCGGGGTACCACATCTGCTTACAGGGCAGCATGTGCATAGCAGGATGTATTGAGAATGTGCGTCAGGGATGAATGTTGCTACACTAGCACAGTGGAATCCATTTTAGGATCTCCAGTGTAGAGTTGAAGTACAAAATGGAGGTTGGAGGTATCCTTCCAGATGAGCTATGTCTACTGAAGGTGTTTCTAAAGCTTTTGTGTTGAGTAAGAGTCAAGGGTGTGAGAGGACTGTGTGCTCTCTTTAGAAGTGTGTGGGTAGCCTTTTGTCATGTCCTGCTCTTTTGTTACTTTCATGTGAAACCCCCATCTGATGTGTAGGTTGTGTGAGAAGACCCCTAAACTTTTACTCTGTTTAGAAGTGCACGGCTATACTTTTGCCATGTCCTCTTTTTATGTTCTCCAAGAGATTCTGGTTTCAAAAGGTTGATGAGTGCAAAGCACGAAGGCTCTTCTCTCTTTTACGCCCATGTTTTGGATCTCTATCGGCAGGAGATTCCCAGCTCTGCCCACCCTTTGATGTTGAAGCAAGAACGCACAGACTGTGCCTGTAGAATCTATAAGCCTGTCTGGCATTGGGTATAATAAGGAGAGTGAAACTCGAAGTCAGCTGTTGCTAAGTGTCACCCTTGAGGGTGTTGAAGAAATTGAGATCAAAAGCTGGAGTCACTGACAACCATGTTCTCAGCTAGTGGTGGGTACATCACTTGGGAAGAGCAACATCCTGCTGGAGAGGCTGAGACTCTGCCATGGATGGGAGAGAACTAGAGATGACTCTGGAGGATGAGACTGGCAAGAGGGGGAGCCCAGCTGAAGCTACTTGGTGGAGGGGCTTATCAAACAATCACATCAGCACTTCAATGCCCGGAGGGGAGGTTCAGAGCTACTTGAGACGATAGTGAATCCCAAACCCTGTTGAAGGAGCGATTTCCCTGGCATTGAGCGTGTATTAGGCCCTCCTCCCTATCCTGGGAGAGTCTGTGGGTTTGCCAGTGTGGACTTTGTTTGCCTGAAATCTACTGGAAGGAGCCCTGCTGCTGAGAAGCCCTTCTGTGTTCCTGAGGCTGACTACACTACGGCCCTCTACATAGGAATCGCCGCACACCTTCTACAGAGACTTCAGACCATACAGAACACCGCAGTCAGACTCATCCTCGACCTTCCCCGCCACACACACATCACACCACACCTCAGGAAACTCCACTGGCTGCCCGTACAGAAGAGATGTCAATTCAAGCTGCTGAACCAGGCACACAAGGCTCTACACAACCAAGGACCCGCCTACATTAACCACTGCCTGAACTTCCACCAACCATCAAGAAGACTGCGTTTCACTTCCCTTTCACTTGCCCATACTCCCTGTATCCACCAAAGCAGAAGTGAAGGACGCTCCTTCTCAGCAAAGACCAGAAACAGCCTCCCCACACACCTCCAGACCATCACCTCACTTCCAGAATTCTGAATGGCCCTCAAGAACAGACTGTTCGAATATGCTTCCGTGACCTGCAAGCGCCTCGATACTCTATCTGGTGATTAG
The DNA here is from genome assembly GCF_964263255.1 of Lissotriton vulgaris. Lineage (NCBI taxonomy): Eukaryota > Metazoa > Chordata > Amphibia > Caudata > Salamandridae > Lissotriton > Lissotriton vulgaris. The sequence continues at coordinate 1,820,239,621 of NC_141687.1, forward strand.
CCACGCTTTATAAATCCTTATTGATTGATTGAAGGAAACACCTTCTGATCCCTGTAGCGCTGTGGGATAATTTGAACTGAAGCATATCCTTGTATCTGTGCTACTCTTCTGCACTGCAGGCACTTGACACTATTGACTGCCCCCACTCTGATTGTGACCCACTAAGATGCTGGAACACGGACTCGATGAACATCAGTAGTGTGTAGTCCCTATCGAACTCCCACCTCACCAGCATTGAAGGTTCTTGGGGTGGAATGCTTGTTCATTTTAGTGGCAGGTTGGTTTCCTTTAAGGCCTAAATGGTGACTGTTCTGCCATCAGCGGATACAATCTTGGAAGGTGAGAGGCACCGTGCCAAAGCTGCTTGAAGAATCCCAAGTGGGAAGAAATGAGGTAGGCTGGAACAGTTGAGTTTATAACGATTTATTCCGCATATTCAAGATAGCTTGGTTAGGAGCCCACGCCAACCGCCGCACTGGAGAACTCGGAATCTCCTACACAGAGGGTTCTGAGTTCCAGAGACACGCTTCAGACACGAGCACCCTCACGAGGATACCACACATCCTCCTTCCTTGAAAAAGAATGATACAATTTGTCAGGATCTAACTAGACGCCTGCATTGAAAACCTGGTACATCGCCTAGAAACTACATTTCCCAGAAGCCTCGGCTGAGGCTATTTCAGGAAGTAAGACACGCTTCCTGTTGCGTGTAATTCCTGCGTTTTGGGTGCTACGTGAGAGGGAAGCCTTCTCTCGCTCTTTCGTTTGGTCATTGAGGATTCTCCTGCGTGGAAGAACTTTGTTAAAGGTAGGAGCGGTATCCTGTTCTGATTCCCCGTCATTGAGCGGAGCGCGGTGGCGGCTGCTATGCGTTGCCGTCTTGCTCGTCGCGTGCAGTGAAGGAACTGCGCGCGTTATTGTTTGTGGATTGTTTACTGCCTATTGCGGAGCGTAGTGGTTCCCAGCCACACGTTACCGTATTGACCTGGACTGGGTGTTCTGTGATATCGCTATTGTCAGTCTAGCCTGCTGAGGCTTAAGGGGTGCATGGTGGTGTTAGACGCTACGTGTCACCAGTACAAGCTGTTTGGTATTCAACAGGATCTGGCAGAGCGGAATGCTGTGGTTCTTGCTTCCCACGCATTGCCGTGTTCTGCGTTTCTATTGTCTGTGCTGCCGCTCTTTGGTCCTCATCAGTCCTCCTTTTGAATGAGAATAGTGGGATACTATCCCAGGAACCCCCTTGTTTAGATATTGCTGCTTCTTGTAGAAGGTATGAGAGACATAGCATACTAGGTTCATTGTTACTGTGGCGCATGTGATTATTGGTCTCACTGTATTTATATCTCATATAGGACGAGAGTACCCAAAGAGGGATAACAGAAATACTTTTCCAGAACTCCTGTTTTATATCCACAGGTATACAGTTTATATATGTCTACTATATGAGTGGTCAGATCTTAGAAAGGAACAGTATTCTTATCTCTGTGCCTTTTGTCGTTTCAGATATTCCCTTCCCCTGCAGACCCCTCCCTTACCTTCCCTGTTTATTATTTTGTATTTACCCCTCGCCTAATGGCTCAAATCCTCTGTTGACTTATACTCAGAGGGTTTGTGACGTTTGGAGGTGGGCTGTATGATCATCATCCGGATCCTGTGGAGCGTACCTGACAGAATTACACGCCCACGAATTTAGCTACACCCGATCCGGGTGGGGGTCATATGGCTACCTTGGAGGATGTGCTTCAGGCCTTGGTACTGGTGCAACAAGAGCTGGTTGCCTCCAAGGCAGAAGCTACTGCCTTAAAGGAAAAGGTGGATAGATTAAGTAGGAACCCTTTTGATGCCTCTCCCTCGCAAATCCAGGTCACTGTTCCACCTCCTATTCCTCTGGCTAGTCCAGAAAGATACTCTGGTGATCCCTCCAAAACCCAAGTATTCCTGACACAGATTATGATGCACTTCTCGTGCAAGCCGGCCTCCTTCCCGACCAATCATTCTAGAGTGGCTTTCGCTATCTCCTATTTGATTGGAGATGCTGCTAATTGGGCTGTGCCTTTAGTGCGTAACGATGACCCTGTTCTGAATAATTGGACGGCGTTTAGGGCTGAGTTTGAGCGTGTGTTTGACCGCCGAGCCACCTCTTTCAGCGCAGACAGGGAATTGTTGTCTCTTAGACAGGGTAAGAAAGATGTAATAACCTATTTAACGGATTTCAATCGTTTGGTAGCTGAAACAGCTTGGCCTGAAGAAAAAAGGATGTCTCTTTTTTATCAAGGGTTGAGGGATAGTCTTAAGGATGTTATCGCACAGATAGACCCCCAGCCAGTTACCTGTGCCGACATGATAAACCTGACCCTACGTCTGGATGGTCGGATAAGTGATAGAGGGAATGACAGAAGGCGATGGGAACGAGGGACCTTTGGGTCCGACTTTACACCCAAGAGAGCAGGGATGGCTACAGAACAGGGGGCTGAACCTATGGAGATAGGGGCGGTTAAAGCCCCACTGACAAAGGAAGAAAAGGAACATCGCCGAGCTCAGGGTCTGTGCCTGTACTGCGGGAAGAAGGGCCATTATGTTAGGGAGTGTCCTGCTAAACCTAAGATGAGTGGTGGGTGGAATAGGAGTAAAAAACTGGCCATCACATCGATGGGAACTCCGGAGAAAGGTAGGCAGGTGGAGGCTGAAGTAGAAAAGGGTTCCCCGCCTTATCAAATCCCCTCCTTGACAGTAATGACATTGATGGAGACCGAGACACACATACTCCTTCCCATGGGCTTGGAGAGTCGGTCGCATACCCACCAGGTGAGCGTCATGATCGACTCCGGAGCCACCGGGAATTTTATTGACAGTGGGCTGGTTTCCGCTCTGTCTCTGGAGAGAGTGCCACAGGAGTTCCCTGAAGAGGTACTGGCTGTGGACGGAAAACCGTTAAAGTCAGGAAAGATTACAGAACTAACAGACACTCTTGTGTTGTCTGTACCAATACCGGAAGGACTCCATAGAGAGGAATTACAATTGAATATCATTGAAGCACCTCAATATGAGGTTATACTAGGAATGCCCTGGTTAAGCCGCCACAATCCGACGATTGATTGGAAGACGAAGGAGGTTCGGTTTGCTTCCGAGGATTGTAGGGAACATGTGATCATCTCAGGTACAGAGAAGGCTGCAGTCTCGTATCTGCCGCTAGTAGTGGCTACAGCTGCTGAAAAGGAGGTGGTATTGCCCTTACAATATAGGGGGTATGAGGATGTCTTTAGTGAAAGCATGGCTGAACAACTGCCTCCTCATAGACCCTACGATTGTCGGATCGATTTGGTGGAAGGGGCAACACTTCCCTCCTGCAGAGTATATGCCCTATCGGTTCCTGAAACCGCTCACTTGAGGGAATATCTAGACCACTACGTGGCAATTGGGTTCATCCGTCCCTCCAGATCCCCCGCTGCCTCCCCCTTGTTTTTTATCAAAAAAGCCAACGGTGAGTTGAGGGCATGTGTCGACTACAGAGTCCTAAATAAAAACACAGTGAGGAATAGATACCCTCTGCCCTTAATAACAGTCCTACTAGATCAGGTAAAAGATGCAAAAATCTACACTCGTCTGGATTTAAGGGGAGCCTACCACCTGGTCAGGGTTAGAGAGGGCGACGAGTGGAAAACGGCCTTTAAGACTCGTTATGGCCTCTACGAGTATACTGTCATGCCGTTTGGGCTGTGTAACGCCCCTGCGGCATTTCAGTATTTTCTTAACGATGTCTTAAAGGAGTTTGTGGATGTGTGTGCGGTTGTCTACATAGACGACATTCTTATCTATTCCGACAACTCCAAACAGCATCATGTTCATGTCACTCAAGTGTTGCAAAAGTTGGGTGACAACAGACTTTTCTGCAAGCTATCCAAATGTGAGTTCAGTGTGCCTGAAGTTGAGTTTTTAGGGGTGGTGCTGAATCATTCTGGGTTGCAGATGTCAGAACGAAAGGTGAAGGCGGTGCAAGAATGGCCTGTTCCAAAAAGTGTTAAGGAAGTACAAAGCTTTTTAGGGTTTTCCAACTACTATCGCAGGTTTATAGCACAGTTTTCTCAGGTGGCAGCCCCTTTGTCCAGGTTGTTGAGAAAAGGGGTTCCCTTTCAGTGGAGTGAGGTTGCGGATGGAGCCTTTCAGTCCCTTAAGACAGCTTTTACCTCGGCTCCCGTTTTGGCACACCCTAAACCAGAATACCCGTTCATTGTCGAAGCGGATGCATCGGATGAGGCTGTAGGGGCTATCTTGTCACAAAGAAATCATCTTACGGGACAATTACACCCTGTGGCCTATCTATCGAAGAAGCTTAGTCTGGCTGAAAGGAACTACACGATAGCGGAAAAAGCACTGCTTGCGATTAAAAAAGCCTTCCAGGAATGGCGACAGCACCTGTGGGGGGCGGCTTTTCCGGTTACCGTATTTTCGGACCACCGAAACTTACAGTACATGAAAACCGCCCGCAACCTCTCTCAGAGACAAATGCGGTGGATGCTGTTTTTCTCTGAATATGACTTTGTTATCACCTTCCGTCCTGGGGCTGACAACAAGAAGGCTGATACCCTATCCCGTCAACAACAGGGGGAGACATCCACTGAACTACCTAGACTTGAGGCCATTGTGGATCCAAAAAAGGTGGTGTGTGTATTACAGGCCGACTCTTTCCTGGATCACATCAGTCAGGCAAAGACCCCACGGGAATGGATCGAGTGGGCAGCCCAGGGTAGTGACCGCACGTTAAAGAAAGGACTTCCTTTCCAAAACAACAAGTTGTTTCTTCCGGAGGAACTCATGAGAAAGACTGCTTTCGAATGGTGTCATGATTCTCGGTTGGCAGGACATCAAGGAGTGAGCAAGACTATGCAGTTATTACAAAGACACTTTTGGTGGGACTCTGTCAAGAAAGACGTGGTCACTTGGGTAAGGTCGTGCAGTGAATGTGCCATGGCAAAGACCGAGACTGGGAAAAAGAAAGGGCTGTTACTTCCTTTACCCACTCCCAAAAGACCCTGGCAGACTATAAGCCTGGACTTTGTTACCGGCTTACCCCCGGATCAAGGGAAAACCGCTATCTTAGTGGTAGTCGATTGTCTATCCAAGTTGGGTCATTTTATTCCATGTGTAAACTTGCCCACGGCAAGCCAGACAGCGCAATTACTGTTGTCCCAGGTTATCAGGCTCCATGGAGTACCCGAAGTAATTGTCTCCGACAGAGGGCCTCAGTTCATAGCCCGGTTTTGGAAGTTTTGGTGTCAGGCTCTGGGCATTCGTTCCTCTCTTTCAACCAGTTTCCATCCACAAACAGATGGACAAACAGAGAGGTTAAATCAAACCCTGAAGAAGTATCTAAGGTGTTATGCTGCAGAAGCTCAGGATTCATGGGTTTCATTATTGTGGCTGGCTGAAGTAGCGTACAACAACGCTTGGCACTGTTCCTTGGGGGTAACCCCATTCTGCGCTACCTATGGGTACGATGCTAAAATCCTTCCCATTACCCTTCCTGAGGTGTTATCCAACCAGCCTACTGTATTGGGTCAAATGCGTAAGGTACAGGCCATCCACAAAACGATCAGGTCCCATTTGATCAAAGCAAAAAGGGAGTATAAGAGATACGAGGATAGACACAGGAGACAAGGGCCTTCTTATGCGGTGGGAGATAAAGTATGGCTTTCAACAAGAAACATCAGATTCAAGCTCCGCAGCATTTTCCACCCTAAATACATTGGGCCATACACAGTGGTGAAACAGATTAATCCTGTCACCTACAAGCTGAAGCTACCTGGGTCTCTTCGTATACATCCGGTGTTTCATTGTCATCTATTGAAACCAGCATACTCGGCCAGGCGTAGGACCCCTCCCCCTGTGTTGTGTGACGGCGGTTTCGAGTATGTGGTACGGAGCATTAAGGATTCAAAGTTTCGTACGGGGGTGCTATGGTACCTGGTGTCATGGAAAGGGTATTCTGCTGAGGATGACTCATGGGAACCGGTGACCAAAATCCATGCACCTGGGGCTATACGTTCCTTCCATCGTAGGTTCCCTCTGCGGCCTGGTCCTAGTAGGCGCTAGAAGCGGGACATACTGTCAGGATCTAACTAGGCGCCTGCATTGAAAACCTGGTACATCGCCTAGAAACTACATTTCCCAAAAGCCTCGGCTGAGGCTATTTCAGGAAGTAAGACACGCTTCCTGTTGCGTGTAATTCCGGCGTTTTGGGTGCTACGCGAGAGGGAAGCCTTCTCTCGCTCTTTCGTTTGGTCATTGAGGATTCTCCTGCGTGGAAGAACTTTGTTAAAGGTAGGAGCGGTATCCTGTTCTGATTCCCCGTCATTGAGCGAAGCGCGGTGGCGGCTGCTACGCGTTGCCGTCTTGCTCGTCGCGTGCAGTGAAGGAACTGCGCGCGTTATTGTTTGTGGATTGTTTACTGCCTATTGCGGAGCGTAGTGGTTCCCAGCCACACGTTACCGTATTGACCTGGACTGGGTGTTCTGTGATATCGCTATTGTCAGTCTAGCCTGCTGAGGCTTAAGGGGTGCACGGTGGTGTTAGACGCTACGTGTCACCAGTACAAGCTGCTTGTTATTTCTTCGTTTATGATCATTTCTGGATTCAAGTTACAACGGAGCACAGTGGCGGTCTCAGCTATGTGTTTCCGTGAGGACAGTAATTAACTAACTGAAGGGTTGTGTTCCAATAGTATTTATCAGTGGATAATACTATCTAACAACTGTCATTATTTCTTTTGGATTCCTTTATATTCTATCTGTGGAAAACTGACTGTTTGGTATTCAACAGGATCTGGCAGAGCGGAATGCTGTGGTTCTTGCTTCCCACGCATTGCCGTGTTCTGCGTTTCTATTGTCTGTGCTGCCGCTCTTTGGTCCTCATCAGTCCTCCTTTTGAATGAGAATAGTGGGATACTATCCCAGGAACCCCCTTGTTTAGATATTGCTGCTTCTTGTAGAAGGTATGAGAGACATAGCATACTAGGTTCATTGTTACTGTGGCGCATGTGATTATTGGTCTCACTGTATTTATATCTCATATAGGACGAGAGTACCCAAAGAGGGATAACAGAAATACTTTTCCAGAACTCCTGTTTTATATCCACAGGTATACAGTTTATATATGTCTACTATATGAGTGGTCAGATCTTAGAAAGGAACAGTATTCTTATCTCTGTGCCTTTTGTCGTTTCAGATATTCCCTTCCCCTGCAGACCCCTCCCTTACCTTCCCTGTTTATTATTTTGTATTTACCCCTCGCCTAATGGCTCAAATCATCTGTTGACTTATACTCAGAGGGTTTGTGACGTTTGGAGGTGGGCTGTATGATCATCATCCGGATCCTGTGGAGCGTACCTGACACAATTAACAAGCAAGAATAAATAAAAATCAACAAACAAAAGATACTCATTACATATTGATGACACAGAATTATTTTCCCACTTTGTAATCTTTGAACCAAGAGGGAGGCTTTCTTAGTCGAGAATTTGACTTGTTGACAGGAGGAACGGGGACTGATGAGGGCACGGGACAGAAAAAGAGGAACGCCCACCGTGAGGAAAGGGAGAACCGCCATACCTGTTATGGGAAAAACAAGCACTAGATGAAGAAGATCTATCACTTAAACAAGGAACCTTAACAACCTTGGAAAGACTCCAAACATTTCCATCCGACAATTCTACCACCTGTCTGCCTACTCTAACAACCTGCAAAGGATCAGAGTAGTGCGACTCACCAGATCTAACGAAACCAGACTTCCTCACACGTACCCAATCACCAACCTTACACGGGCTATTGACAGCAGCACTGACCAAAGAAGAATCAAGTTTCTTGCACTTGCCATTAATGAGATCCCTCATCCACAGTTGGCTCATGTTACAAACACTCTTTCTCCCCCGCATTTTTTCAAAAGGAGACAAATCACCATCCAAACTAGGAGTATTTCTATAACTCCATAAGAGTTTCTTAACAGCATCATAGCAATTCTCACCATTACACACAGCCAGTTGTCAACCTTCCTTGAGAACCCTGATCCACCTTTCTACCATGCCATTACCTTGAGGATAATATACAAAAGAACGTTTGTGCATTATCCCGTGGTTGCAACAGAAAGACTTCATCTCGGCAGAGGTAAATTGTGTACCGTTATCGGACAAGATAGAGACAGGGAAACCTTCTTTCTTAAAGATAGAATTTAAAAACTCGATGACGATTCTAGTTGACACATGTGGAACAAATTTTACCTCAGGCCAATGAGAAAATTGATCGATTAAAACAATGGCATAGACAGGACTACGACCAAAACTCATTGGACCGGCAATATCCACCGAGACGCACTCCCAGGGTCTGGAGGGCTTAGTAACAGGGTCACGTTGGTATTTCACAACTTTTTGAGACTTGTCACTTACGCAACACTCTACACAAGATCTTACCTTTCTTTCAACAAATCTGTCAACACCAGGCCACCAAAATTCACTTCTTATCCTCCTCTTCATGCTAGACATGCCGGGGTGGCCTTCATGAGCCATGTCCAAAACCGTTTCCCTTAAGGCCTGAGGAACAACTAAAAGTAGACCCCTCAACAAAATATCACCTTGAATTGACAACTCTTGTGCAACATGAAAATAAGGCAAAACACCTTGAGACAAATTCGTTTTGGCAGGCCAACCATTCTTAACAAAAGACAGCACATTCAAATAATCAAGGTCACCACCGCAACTAACTCTCCATTCGTCCTCTTTGATACATCCATTGGACACCTCACAGATTGATACAACTTTATCAGGATCATCATCTGGAGCAACATGATTATCATCTTCCACGGGCAACCTTGAGAGAAAATCAGCTAAGACATTTTTCGCACCAGGAATGTATTCGACTAGAAAATGAAAATCTTGCAATTTATATTGCCATCTCGCAATTCTGGAAGTAGCTTTGCTACAACCTTTAGTTGTGAAAAGATCCACAAGAGGACGATGATCAGTTCGTACAACAAAATTGGTACCGTAGACATATCTGCGAAAATATTCAATACCCCACCAACAGGCCAAGGTTTCTTTTTCTAACGTTGAATATTTCACTTCAGCACCACGTAACGGTCTTGATGCAAAAGCAATAGTAACAAAACCCATTTTCTGCTTTTGCATCAATACCGCACCAATGCCGACATTGCTTGCGTCGGTGACAATGAAAGATTTACAATTGGTGTCAAAAGGCGATAAAGCAGGAGCAGAAATAATACATTTTTTAACAAAATCAAATTGATCTTTACAATTGGCATCCCAAACAAATTGTTGTTGATTTTTCATTAAATTTCTTAAATGAGAAGTTTTGTCTGCAAAAGAAGGGATGAATTTGGCATAATATTCGGCTAGTCCTAAAAAGGACCTGAGCTGATCTTTGATATTAGGTTCAGGTGCATTTTCGATAGCTTGACCAAGCTCAACTTGGGAGAAATGCCCTTCTTACTGATGGAATGCCCCAAATAATCTTCAGAATCCCTGCCAAACTTACATTTTTCCTTGGTGAGAGTAAGACCATTGTCTTGTAAAATTGACAAAACTTTAAATAGAACTTCAGAATGCTCACAATCATCCTTACCAAAAACTAAAATGTCGTCCTGAAAGTAAAGGACATTGGATACATTTTTGAACAGGTTATGCATGACACGCTGGAATACTGAAGAAGCAGACACTAAACCAAAGGGCATCCTTTTATACCTGTATGCTCCTTCAGTAGTTATAAAAGATGTAAGATGTTTACTGTCATCATGGAGGGCAATCTGATGATATGCGTTAGATAAATACAACGTAGTAAAAACGGAGGTGTTTTTGAGTTTTGAAAACATCTCACCAATGTTTGGGAGTGGATGTCTATCAACCCAAACATTAGAATTTAGGTCACGCATATCTACACATAAACAAATCTTTCCGTTCGGTTTGTGAGCTACTACAACAGGCGAAAGCCATCCAGAGGATTCAATTTCTTCGATTACATCAAGGTCACACAATCTTTGAAGTTCTTTTTTAACAGATTCTCTTAAAGACAAAGGAATGTTGCGCACTTTATGTACCTTAGGTATTGCATTGTGCTTTAAAATGATCTTGTGTTTAAAACTTTTTAGCAAACCTAAATTAGAAGAAAAAACCTGAGGAAAAAGCGTTTCCCACCTGTTAACAGAAGATCATCAACAGAATTGACAAAATCTGAATAGCCTAAAACTTGATCAGGATGGTTCGGATCAAGTTTGATCATCAATTCTCTTTGTTGTGGCCAACCCAATAGACATGAACCATCTTTAGCCACATAAACTTTAGATATGATGGATTTGCCCTTAAAGGAAAGAGTAGAAGAAAAATACCCAAGTCCCTCTATGGGTTTTTTACAATAACCAAGCAACCTTATGTCAGAAGGAAGTAAAGATACACCTGGGAATTCTTTCATAACTTCGTCACCTATTAATGTATGTTTTGCACCAGAATCTGCCATGACTTTTATACATTTAGAACCAATCTGTAGCATACAGAAAGGTGAATCTTTTTTTTCTTCTCCAATTTCATATACTGCTAGAAGGTCGTCATAGTCATCAATGTCACTGTCTACAACTTGAACATCCGAATATTTGGTGCGTCTGGAATCAGAGGAAAAGTTTTTAGGTCTGTTGCGACTTTTGCACATTCTAGCAAAATGCCCTCTAGATTTGCAATAATTGCAAAATTGTCCGATTGCAGGACATCTTTTGTCAGTAGCAACATGGCCGGGAAAACCACATTTAAAACACATTATATCTTTTTTAAAACTCGGATTCGTTGAAGAAGAAAACGTTGGTTTACTGGAAGTATTTTCTACATGTTTTCTTCTGACCACTTGAACCTCAGAAATAGTAGGTCTTTCCACAGAAGATTCATTTGACTTCTTCTCAGACAACTCTTTTATGCCTAATTTCATATCCTCAAAACGATGTGCAATGTCAAGAGCTTTGGAGAGAGACAAATCTTTTGCATCAAGTAACTTTTCTTGTAGTTTTACATTCGCCACATTATGTACTAACTGATCTCTCAGCATCTGATCGTGGAATTGTTGATAATTGCATTTGGCTGCTAGAATCCTTAAGTCTTTCACAAATGAATCGATAGATTCGATAGGTAGTTGCTGCCTACTGAGAAATTTATGATGTGCCACAACCTCATTGACTTTCTTGATAAATTATTTGTCGAGCTGCATAATGGCGTTTTCATAGACATCAGTTTCTTCTTCAGAAGAATTGTCTGTGGTCAAAGGAGGAAGATGGGAAAGAACTTGCCTACCCTCTGCGCCAAGAGAATGTTTAAGAATGGCAAGTTTACGTTTATCAGTATAATTCTCACCACCTATAGCCTCTAGATAAGCCTCAAAGCCTTCACGCCATTGTTTCCATTCTAAAGGTGGTTCGCCTGGACTTGCTAAAAATGGAGGAGGAGCACTGAAACTTTCCATATTGGTGAAATAAAAGGAACAATAATATATATATAAAAAAAAAATGATGATAATGCACCAGGATTAGGTTGATTGTCCCTTTTTTTTTTAAAGAATTAATAGGCAAAGTATTGGAGAACCAGAGACTACTATGTTGTAATAAGTAATTGTGGCTCCAAAATAGATTTATAGTTCCAAAAAAAAAAGTGATTGTTTTAGCATTCCATTAAGCAGAAACAGCCCATTGTGATGTAGATAAAATGTAAGCTACAGAGATCAAGCCAGCAACACTCTGTGACGTTAGTCTTTGTGATGTCATAAAAGGAAGGTTGCCAAGAGACGCTTCGTAGAGCTTTTATAGAGGATACGGCCGTTCTGGTGTGCGCATGCGTGGAATTCGGGTGCACGCGCTGTTAGGATTCTAAGTGCGAGATCGTGCGCATGCGTCAACTCGCGCAGCACGAAAGTAAATGCGCATTTAACAAAAGGGGCAAAAATGAATAAAAGTCTCACCGCTGAACTGGAAAGAGCGGGATTTTTGGAAACACACAGAGCAGTCGATGATAAAGCGTCCGAAAGGTTCGTGGAGAGATTTCAGCAACCAACCTTTACAACGGTAATCTTGGTCCGGATGTCCCGGGGCTGTAGGCTCCCAAATCGCGTGAATACACTTCTCCCTCGTCGCCAGTGAAGAATCCCAAGTGGGAAGAAATGAGGTAGGCTGGAACAGTTGAGTTTATAACGATTTATTCCGCATATTCAAGATAGCTTGGTTAGGAGCCCACGCCAACCGCCGCACTGGAGTACTCGGAATCTCCTACACAGAGGGTTCCGAGTTCCAGAGACACGCAGCAGACACGAGCACCCTCACGAGGATACCACACTGCTGTGACCAAAGGCACCAGTAGAGTGCTCTCAACAGCACCGCAGGAACAACAGAGACACTAGAGATGTATAGGCTGCTCACAGAGGCATTCACTCAAGACACTCACACAAAGGGAGCTGAGGAGTGCCCTGCATATCCTGATGGCCCATCACCAGGCTGATGGGTCTTTCTAAGCTAGAGTGTTGGGAGGAGTGGTCACTGACACCTACATTGGCTGGGCCGGTCCTCACACAAAACTATCTCCTCCCCACTGTAGTGCGTCTGGAGCCATTTCAGGGTAAATGTTATAGACAGAAGTTAACTCACTCGATCACTGTGGATACTGACTATCTGTTTCCCCACGGTGGATAAAGGTATCCCCATACTGCTGCCCTCGTACCTCTGTAGTATTAGGTCATGTATAGATTGAAGCTCTTTTTCCTATCTACGATAGCGCTCTGATTGATTAAGGGCTACATTGTGTGTTACAGAGTCTCTAAACCCATAACACCTCCCTAAGTAAGACTTGGGCTGCTCGAGCTGCTACTCTTGAGAGTCAAGTGCTAAAGGAGTGGACCTGCTGCTCAGGGTTTGGGGCTTATGGTAGGATGGCCCAGGGACATAACGGGGAAACTGATCGCCACGTTTGAAGCTAAGTAACCCATGTGTGGCTCGAGGCCCCCGAAACAGTTTTGAGTGGGCACTCCTAGAGCAAGAACTCTTAAAAAAACTAAACCAAGCAGAAGCAGGTAGCATTAGAATGTGTCTTTGGTTACAGATCAGCGGAGGATTTTTTGGGGGCTCAACCGTGTTTGTTTTGAACCAGAGCTTCTAAGAGGAGTCCTCTTGTGTTTCGAATAGCAGTTTATAGATTTAATCCTAGATCCTCTCTCCAACTTTTCCACTCTTCGTTTCCCTATATGTAGCTTTGTTTTTCTTTCCATTTCTTCACAAAGGAGTTCCTCAACAAAAGGGATATTGCAGTGTTTTGTAGAGACAGCATTTCTTTAGGAAGCAGTGCAAACCTTTATCTAACTATAAGGGTGCAGCAATAAATTCAGCAGTCATCGAACTATGAACACACTTTATTTGTGAATGCATTGCTTTCTCTATAAAATACTTCCTTCAGGCTGAAGTGAAAACATCTCATGCTCCTGCTTCCAACTGAGATGTAACTGCTGTAAATCTGGTAAGGTTGTGACTGTGACATATTTAATCACAATAAATCAGATGTATGGCTAGTCAAGGGGCAGTTCATGAACTCTTGCAAAATTAGTAGCATTTCTCAGCTTCAGAACTTTGCTGGTAGCATTTCAAGCCAGTGCTCTAAGTGGCCCAGAGCCTGCCAGGCTCAACCCTGGCAATGGAAATAAGGGACACTGGGCCAGAGTCCAATGAGGCCTTCTTCTTCTGTCCTTCGCCATCTGAAAAAACCCTGCACCAGCCTGCCTGGTAAACACCAGAAGCCCCCTCTGTGACAGGGGGACAACACGGCATGTTGGATACTGCGATTTGCCTTTGCTGTACTGTGGCCTATTTTAATCGAACTAAATACCAGTTATCACCACTTGCGTTTAAATGTACCTTGTCAAGTGTTGTGTGCTTTTTATGCCACGATAATTGTGCTATGCAAACTGTTTAAACAAATATCTTGTTGCCTGTTTTATTTTCTATTGAAGTTCTTCATTTTTATTTATAAATGGAAATGTTAAACAACAAATACCAGAATGCAAAGGGAAAGCCAAAGGTGGAAGAGTTCCTCACATGAAATGCAGAACACCTTCACTCCTCTGATCCCTTTCATCTGCCATCTCCAATATCTTCATTCTCCTTCCTCCTGTCTTCTCCTTAGCCTTCACTTAATCCCTCATGCTCTATCCGTCCTTCTCCCCTCCTTTTTACGCTCTTTTCATCACTTCTTCTCTCAATGTTTGCCCCTTTCCAATTCCTTGCAATTGTCACGCTGTCTCCATAACTCTCTGACTTTGCACTGATTCCTCCTTTTCCCAGCACCTTACCTCTTCTCTTTCCTCTTCTGCCTATATGCTCCACCCTCCCTTTGAGTCCATGTAAAGGGGTCAAAACGCTTCCATTTATATAAAACAAATGACACTTCATTTTCTCCTGCATTCCCACAGCAGGATGAAGAGGAAATGTAATCAATTGGACAGCATAGACCTGAGACAGCTGGAATTCAGAAGGATTTAAGTAGAGGGCCTTGCGGTGAGGGCTTCACGGCACACTAGGGGAGCATCTCAGAACTGTGGCAGCATGTACTGCCATACGGAAGACTTTGGTGAGGGCGGCCAATGGTGCCCATCCCTGACACACAGCCATTGGGGTGCGTTGATGCAAAAGTCACCTGCATGGCCTTGTTGGAGCTGTGCTCCACTTGTGTTGCCAGTTTGCTCGAAAACCTTTCAAGACAATCATAGGAACTTCCATTTGACAGATGTGAAACATCACATCTGTGCTCTGATGTGGGAGGGAGGAGAGTTGCTCAAAGTGCACACCTTTTGTGGGATGACTATTGTTGCTATCAATTCATCAATCAATCAATCAGTACTTGTATAGTGCGGCTTATCACCCGTGAGGGTATCGAAGCTCTGCCAAGACTTTGTGTAGACTGCCAGCGGTGGGAGTTCAAATACTAGTTAGGCCTTTCAGTAGGCCTTTGGGAGGACTGTCTGAGGGCAATACTTTGATAAAGTTTGTTCATTCCTATGGGATCCTTCGCTTGCAAGATATCTGGGACATGGGTGTCCGAGTGGTATGTCAACAGAGTGGCTGTTTGAGGCTTGTGGACAACTTGGATGCAGAATTTTCTTCACACACTGGTACTATTCTGTTGAACATAACACCCTGCAGGAACTATCCCTCCCTCCCCTATACTAGCTGAGTCTGATGGGTTGGGGCGGAAGAATCCCGACCATGTGAGGTCACCTCCAGCAGCAGGCCTTTGAAGCCGCAGAGCTCTGCCTGACTCCTAGTCTGAAACCTTATGTGCCTAAACTGTTCTTAGGAGGGACAGAAGCATTGCCTACCTGGACATGTACTGGTGATTCTGGGAATATACCACCCCCAGGATTTCAGAGGTCTCACTATATGATTGACCAGGCCTTAGTTTCGGGGAAGATAAGTACTGGCCTTATCAGCCGGTACTTTGTTCAACATTGCATCTTGGCCACCAAGGAAGACCTGTACAACAGAAAGAAGAAAGGAATGATCCAGGAGTGGTATTGCTGCCAGTGTTACAACTCCCCTCCCCCCAAGTGCCAAACTGCCAACCTGGCCTGGAGCTGTGCAAGAAGACCTACCCGCCTGCTGAAGAGCCGGAGTGCCCTTCCTGGGCTTCCCAAGAGAATGACCTGCTTCACAGCCTTTCAAAGCCCAGGTGCTGGATGTACCTATGCGGAGCAGCATTGATGGCCGGTGCCTTCCTCTCCTTCCGCCAGAAGCCCAGAGAAGGCAATACAAGCATAATAAGATCTGGATTGACGAGAAACTCTAACCACCTCTATCATTGAGAAGAGTAAACCTTCTGTGCTCTGACCCTCCCTGTGACCCTGAGATGAAATGCAAGCACATATCTATCCAGCCACCCTGGAAAAGTATTTGGAACTCTTGCCCTTAAGCCCTGGGTCCCCCTACATTAGCGATAGGGGTTCTCCCTGATTCCAGAACCGTTGAAATTCCCTTTCGAGTGGAGATATTGACGTTTGATTCCCTGGTCAGTGCTCGCAGTCAAGTAGTCTTCTGGTCAGGTGCTCATTGTGGATTCCACAGTCACCAGAAAAACCCTAGTGTGACTGGTGTCTTCTGAGACACCGGCCCTCACCCCTATGATATCCTATGGTGCACCCGCAGTGAATGGGCACCCTATACTACCACTGTTGCCACCTGGGAGGCCAGTGGTACAGGAATTGGAATTCAGTAAGTGCACTCACACCAAAGACTGGACACTGGGTCAACATCCTTTCACACCTGCTCTGACACATGAATTAAGAATTTTGATTTACCTGAAAAGGTGGGCTATTCTTTATTTGGATGGTACATTTCCTAAAAGCACACACGCTTGGTGAACCGCATTGACAGCAATGCTCAGGGGCGATCCCGCTGGGAGGTGAAGCAGTGTGCTCCCGCATTGGTTTCCCATTTAGTGGATATCTTGGAGCATCTTTGCATTTTATGGCAGGTGTACAGACTCTACTCCAATATGCCTTCCTCTGAATGACTGAACCCAAAACAACGCAAATCAAATCTACAGGACTGTTACTTTACCTTTGACAAGACTTTGAAGTACATTTACAAACACCTATGAAGATCTGCCATTTGTTTGGGGCAAAGGTGAACCTCGATATTCCTTAGAAAGATCAAGAGCTTCCTCATAGGATCCTGTCAGCCATATGGCTCAATACTAAACAAAATAATGGCCTCTACCAGTAGGAGCCATCCAGCCTTTGGGAGCCGTATCTGCGACCAAAAAGGCGTGGGCACTTCTGGTTTTCTACATTTGTCTTTCGTTGTAGTGTTGAGTAATTACCATACATGTAACTGAAATCATTTTGATTTTAAAGCAAATAATTCAATGGCTTAGCAAGGGGGTAGTAAAGGGGGGGGGCTGTCCGCCCCGGGTGGTACGAGTTTTGGGGGCGGCGACCTCCTCCCATCGCCCTTACCTGCCGTCTCAGGGCGGCAACCCCCCACCCCACCGCACTTCAATGCGGCTGCCACGGGCGGCAAAGACAGGGACCGCCATGGGCGGTCATAGGTCTAGCTATGCCACTGTAAGAATTGTCTGGACATTAAAGTATTACCAGTTATTTGAGGTTTGAGTTTCTAACTTTCATGAATTCCTTGAATGAGCCTTGAATGCTCGGCCTTGCTACTCTCTGAGAGTCAAGTCTGCAACTGAACTACTTGGCCATCAGTTGAAGTGCAACAGTATTGTGGCCCAGGATACCAACTGTTAACTGCATGGATTGTTGCATTTAACAGTGCTGGTAAACCAAGAAAAGGTTCCACAGAATGTTAGGATTTTTTAGACTGATGCCATGGCTTACCAAGCTGTACCAGTGGCGTAGCTAGAGCTTTTGCCACCTGGGCCGGTCCCTGAGTTTTCTGCCCAGTGACTGCCGGCGTGCAGGTAAAATCGGGGTGGGGTAGTGGGTGCGAAGGATGACGAAGAGGGAGAATAAAATATAAAATAAAGAAAACTTACCTTGCACTTGCCACCGCCCCCCCAAAAAATGTAGACTGGAGCGGACCGCCCCCCCTAGATACACCACTGAGCTGTACATGGTAAAGGGAGTGTTTAATTAAAACATCAGTCATACATAAAGTGATAAAAATGTGTCTAATTACTAAAAAGGAAAAACTGGTATTTGAAGGCATATCTGTAAGCAAGCTCAGGAGGACCCAAGAGGTCCCTGCACAGTGAGAGCCTGGTCCCTGCAGAAGCAGCCAAGCTAGGTCTGGGTGCAGCTTGTGGGGGTTCAGTGAGCTCCCGCTTTCCATCCTCCAGCCACCTCCCGGCAATTACCCATTAATTACCATTAAGGGGGTAGACGTCACAAGGACCAAGGTACTAGGCATATGGGGCAAAGGAGTCAAGGACCAGGAACAAAGGGGAGAAACAGAGAGCAAAAAGGATTAAAGGTGAGAGCCAGCAGTTGTGTCGTGCGTCAGAAGGTTGGAGTCGGTCACTGAGGCAGATGACCTAAGGACTAAGAGGCACTCTGATTTAGTTCAACTCACCATCATGCTCTTTCTCACAGGTTGTCTCATGCTCCACTACCCCAGTGTCATTTAGTGTCTTTCAGTTTCCTGGCGGCAGAGAGTATCAAGGTACAGGTGGAAGTGGAGGAGCAGGGCGCCAGTGAGCTTGACGGCTGTCCTTAGCCCTTGGAAATGCGAGCCCGGTAGGCTGCGGAAGCAGCCCTGTAAGGTTTGGATGCGGCTTGTGGCAAACTCTTGCACTCCCGCTCAATCCCATTCAATCCTGCTCTATACTTTCTGCTCCAACTAGAATATATGACTAGGATGCTAGGTCATTAGGGCATTTCTGCAAAGGTAACTCCCCACTGCCTTTTAACAGGATTGTATGACGAGTTTCCCCAAATCACCACAAGAGTCGTCCAAAACAACTAGCGCTGTCTCACAACACAGAATAAACATAGAATAAACTGAGAGATCAAAAGACTAAAAGACTAAACCCTAAAACCTATACGGCAACTACTCTTAGGCGGTTAAAGTTCCTATGGGATGAAAGTCCACATCAATGGTTGAGGGAGAGTCAGAGTCATCTTTAACCAAGCATGTAACAACGTCATTAACGTGGCTCTGGGTGCAGGACCAATGAGCAAGGGCATCAGTGTTTGCCCTGAGCTGGAAACTCTCCCACAAGGTTTTTGAATTTCCTAAGCTTAACAATCAGCAAAAAAGTTGTGCTAAGCGTGGTGCTGGAGTTACAAGAATGAAAGTAAGTGAACAGGCCTTGCACACTTTGGGCCTAGGCAAAGAAACGGCCTAATTTGAGGACCCACCCCAGGCGGACATAGGACGAAAATCTCACAAGGTGGAATAGCCGAGTGCATTAAGTGCCCGGGTCAGCCATCTAGGCTCTGTTATAAGACGACAAAATCTCATTCATAAATACCTCACTAGAACCAGAACTAGGGCAGATCTCCCACAATTATCAATAGGCAGCAAAACATAAGTGATGCAAAAAAAGGGAATCATAGTACAAACAACATAGATCATGATATGGGTAGCTCTGAAAAGAGGCATTGGTACAATAGATGCAGGAGATGCAAAAAATGCAAGGTAGACCACTATACTCAGCTATAAGCAGGACTTCGATGAGAGAAGGGCAGTGGTGTGGCTCACTGGTTAGAAGCGGTACAAAAGAGGGTGGTGATGGACGGAGCATCTGAATCAATCAAACACTCACACCCAGTCAAAAGATCTGGGTTTAATCCATCACCGTTCTTTTGCCCACTCTGCCACCCCAGTTCAGACATGCCTATATGCAAATCAGTCTGACCCTGTGCCTCACTGGAACAGTCCAGCCCGAACTGCCAAGCCATGTCTTCCCTGGACCGGAAACAAGCTTCCGAGGACCGGTTTCTGGCATTCCAGCCGTCTTCAGCCCGGCTTGCTTGAATCCAGTGGCAAAGTGAGCAAGGGACTCACGTCTGAGCATACCCTGCCACACTTATGGCGGCCAAAAGCGGTACAAAAGGGGGTGGTGATGGACGGAGCATTTGAATCAATCAAACACTCACACCCAGTCAAAAGATCTGGGTTTAATCCATCACCGTTCTTTAGCCCACTCTGCCACCCCAGTTCAGACATAGCTATATGCAAATCCGTCTGACCCTGTGCCTCACTGGAACAGTCCAGCCCGAACTGCCAAGCCATGTCTTCCCTGGAACGGAAACAAGCTTCCGAGGACCAGTTCCTGGCATTCCAGCCGTCTTCAGCCCGGCTTGCTTGAATCCAGTGGCAAAGTGAGCAAGGGACTCACGTCTGAGCATACCCTGCCACACTTATGGCGGCCAAATGCGGTACAAAAGGGGGTGGTGATGGACGGAGCATCTGAATCAATCAAACACTCACACCCAGTCAAAAGATCTGGGTTTAATCCATCACCGTTCTTTAGCCCACTCTGCCACCCCAGTTCAGACATGGCTATATGCAAATCAGTCTGACCCTGTGCCTCATGGGAACAGTCCAGCCCGAACTGCCAAGCCATGTCTTCCCTGGACCGGAAACAAGCTTCCGAGAACCGGTTTCTGGCATTCCAGCCGTCTTTAGCCCGGCTTGCTTGAATCCAGTGGCAAAGTGAGCAAGGGACTCACGTCTGAGCATACCCTGCCACACTTATGGCGGCCAAAAGCAGTACAAAAGGGGGTGGTGATTGACGGAGCATCTGAATCAATCAAACACTCACACCCAGTCAAAAGATCTGGGTTTAATCCATCACCGTTCTTTAGCCCACTCTGCCACCCCAGTTCAGAGATGGCTATATGCAAATCAGTCTGACCCTGTGCCTCATGGGAACAGTCCAGCCCGAACTGCCAAGCCATGTCTTCCCTGGACCGGAAACAAGCTTCCGAGGACCGGTTTCTGGCATTCCAGCCGTCTTCAGCCCGGCTTGCTTGAATCCAGTGGCAAAGTGAGCAAGGGACTCACGTCTGAGCATACCCTGCCACACTTATGGCGGCCAAAAGCGGTACAAAAGGGGGTGGTGATGGACGGAGCATCTGAATCAATCAAACACTCACACCCAGTCAAAAGATCTCGGTTTAATTTGCATATGGCCATGTCTGAACTGGGGTGGTGTGGAGTGCAAAAAAACGATGGATTTAGGCCCAGATCTCTGTACTGGGGTGAATGTATGACATTGTTCTGCATTCTGTCCATCAACTGTGGTTTTTGCATTTGTCACTGGTTAGAGGCGGCAGACCCGGAGGCAGAGAACGGCCTGGGACCAGGGTTCAATTCACGACGCGGCAGGGTCGTGGACCAGGGTCAGCGGACTCGATAATTCTCGCCTCGGTGCCTACTCTAACCAGGGATCACACTCGGCAACTCTGGGCATTAGCTTGCCTCATCTCTACAACGGCCCCCCACATTCGCCGGGGATGCCTGGTTTCACCTTGGAGATACCCAGTAGGGACCATCTCACAGGGATAGCCAGGAAGGGCTCCCCAGCGGTCTACAGCGCCACGACGCCTCAGGGCAGCAGTGCGCTTTACAAGACCACATACATACATTACATACAGAACATTGAAAGGGAAGTGTCTAATAAACACAAGCAATCAAATGATCTCAGAATACTGCCTGAAATCAGGGGTTGAACAAGAGGATGTGGAGATATTTAAAGGTCTCCGCAACTAGCATGGTAGACATTAAGCCATTGCACACAATCAGGATTCTTTTTGCTACAATGAACTGAATGTATCAAATAGGTGCGGCTTGGAAGGTCCAGCTAGGACATTGATATGGTGAATCAAACACATCAATCATGCAAAACATCAACATCAACCTAATCCTGAAACACAACGATATAATGGCTCAGATAGGGGCAAGTAGATAAGTTCGAGTCACCTAGACAGCTGCATTGTAAGATGATGGTTGCTGCCCAACTTCATTGATCAGACCTTTATCAGTGTTTCACAATCAATAAGTCCTGGATCCCTTACATTTCTGACACAGGGGAGACCTAACCTTGATAATGTTGCAGGACCAGAGGATGACGCGACCACCCTAGAAAGGGGGAATGGAGGGATAGGATTACCCAACTTAACGATCAAACATGCCCCCAGAAGCAACACAACCTGACACCCAACAGGAATCTTAATACCATAAACTCCTCCCTGCTAGCTACTATCCAAACCCTGACATGGCAATAGCGCAAACTCGAGGGGTTAAGTCGACCTCATACAATTGCTGACATAAAACCTCTTAATGCTCGACAAAACAGGTAGTCATGCTAGAACAGAAATTGGACACCACTGTATGTAGCCACAAGCAACATGGTAAGCCAGATGATGGTGGGAGAAACAAAGCTATAATCGACGAACTTTCCAACTTACCAAAACTTTTATTTAAATTAATAACCCAAGTAAGAGCTACGGATTAAAGGGCAGGCCTGGATATCAACCCTACTATAAATGCTACTACTAAAGCACCTTTCGATCATCAAAGAAATGTTAGGCGGGTAGCCTGCCACCCACAGCCATTGGCGGGACTGAGCAGCACAAAACTCCTCAAATTAAGGACCTTAAAGAGCATCAGACAGACAATATCAGGGTTAAGCAACAACATATTCCCCCTTGTAATGTCTCAATAGATGATATAAGTATAGGAGCAGTAGTAATAGATAAGCCAGCAGAAACAATGCCTAAAGAGAACGCTCACCCCGGTGATGGAAGGGCAACCGAAACCTGTCACTCATAAGAGAAAAGTAGAAATTGGGTAAACCATTTAAAAGGCTCAAAAGAAATAAAACTACATAGTCTGTCCCAGTTACACCACACAATGTTTCATTCCCCCGTAGCATCTCACTAACACACCATTGGGATTTTCACGTGGCGGGATGGCGGAATAGGCGTAAGCTACATGTACATGCCGCTAGACCCCCTTTATAGTAGCAAGCCAAGATGAATATTGTGCAAATAAAAGATGCCACTCCAACAGTAATCACTTGGAATGTCAGGGGTATGCACACGCCAGCGTGCCAATGTAACACATATGCATACTTAAAGAGGCATACAGCATATATTGCATTTTTGCAAGAAACACATAACTCACGGCCCGCGATACACAGACTGCAGCGAAAATTGACAGGTCAGGTATTTGCCACAGGTTACTTGTCATACGCGTGGGGAGCGCTAGCATGGGTCAGACCAGGCACACACTATATATCGGAAGAAACGGAAATAGATATTCATGGCCGATTTGCGTTGACGAAAGGCAGACTAAATGGTAGGCAGGTAGTGCTGGGATCAATATATGCCCCGAACAGTGACCAAGCCCCATTCTGGCGTACACTATCAGCAAAGCTATCCCAGTGTTGTGATATCCCTTGGTTGTTAGGAGGGGACAATAATGCAGGCCTGGATACAGGCTCAGATAGATCCTTCCAGCCACTGCAGCAGACGTCTGCCACATTCAACGCTAAAGGTTTGACAGAGTGGCTTTGCAAGTGGGGACTGGTAGTCTTATGGAGGACGTTGAACCACAATACACGCCTCTACTCACACTACTCACACCCCCATGGCCTACACGTACGCCTAGACAGGTTTGTAGGGCACACAGCGCTGCTGGCGGCCTGCCTCAGTGCAGACTACCTGGGGCGCACACATTCTGATCATAATCTGCATACGATACAGCTCGGTGGAGTCGATTTGACGCCGGTCACCAAACTGTGGAGACTGCAGACAGAAGCACTGGACGCCCCCCCCCCCTTTAGAGACTCGGTGGGCCTGGCCATAGCACATACTTTTACACGAACGAGGGATCAGCGACAGACCATGGGGTACTCTGGGATGCTTGCAAGGCAGTGGTACAGGGACAATGCCTGAGTCTGATTTGGAACATGCGCCAGCAGCTGGACCGTGAGGCTAAACAAATAGAGGACTAGGGTGACCAACTGGCATTGGTGCAAATTCAGGACGGTGAGTGTAAAAATTCAGGACAAAGGGTCAAAATTCAGGACACAAATTCAGGACAGGAGGTCAAAATTCAGGACAAAACTTTAGGACAATTGGATAAGTTTTACAGACACATCAGAGGTCGCGCAATAGTATATAAGTAAGCCCAGCCATATCCAAACATTCAACCAGTTGCAAACTTAGCCATCATGTATCCTTCCATCTATCATTTCACTCATCCATCCCTTCATTCATCCTTTCACTCATCAATCTATTATCCATCCATCCACCCTTTCACCCTATACATCTGTACACTCATCCATCCACTCTTCTACCCATCCACCCATCCATTCAGCCATTTACCCTTTCACCCATCCAGCCATCCTTTCACTTATTCATCCATCTACCCAGTCACTCATCCTTCCACCCATCCACCCTTTCAGTTATCCATCCATCCTTTCAGTCATCCATCCATCCTCTCTTTCTCTCTCCATCGACCCTTTCACTTAGCAATCCGTCCTTCCATCCATCCATCTATCCATCCACCCTCCCATCCATCCATCTACTAATCCACTCATGAATCCATCCATTGACCCTATCACTCATTCATCCTTCCTCTCATCCATTTATCCTTTCACTCCTTCACTCATCTATTCATCCTTTTGTCCATCTACCCTTCCTTTCACTCACTCATCCATCCTTACATCCACCCTTTCACTCATCCGTTCATCCATTCACCCTTGCATTTATCAATTCATCAACCCAACCATCATTTCACTCATCCATCCACCCACTCATCATCCACCTTTTCACTCATCCATCCACCCTTTTACCCATCCAGCTACCCTTCCACCCTTACATCCAGCTATTTACCTTTTCTCTCCTCCATCAAAGCAGAGACAGATCCACCACATGGGGGGACAGGAGCCATCACAGGCGCGGGGGGGGGGCAGGAGCCACCACATGGGGGGACAGGAGCCATCACTGGGGGGGGCAGGAGCTATCCCAGGAGGGGGAACAGGATCCACCAGGGTGGGTACCGGAGTGGGCGTGCAGTATTCTGGTATCATGTTGGTCTCTTCCAGGGTGGGGTAGGGCTTTTCACCCCCTCCTGGACAAGACAACGAGAAGACAGGCTCTCTTTCCAAAATGTTACTTTTGCCATCTCCAACTGTGATGTACAGTACTTAAAGGAGATACTCCGAGAGAACTGATTTAACTGATTGTCCTCCATACTTTGTTAATCAGTGTGGGTGCGATTGTGCCATTTCTTTATTTCATTACATTATAGACTGCATGTTTGAAGAACCGAGGTTTGTTGAAACCACGTGCTGTCTCGGTGTAATGGGGCCGGTTCTAGGATGTTTGGGGCCCTGGGATGTGTGAAGCCCCTCTAAATTGCAGAGACAAGACGCATTCAGGGCTGTTTGCATCTGAATAGATGCCCCTGTTCCTAAAGCGGCAGCCCCTCCCTCTCAGTCACCTTCGAAGCACCTCTTAACAGCTCATCAAGGGCTGGAGGTGTGAGGGTTGCCATCCCGCTGTGCCTCTATAATGCTGCTGGGTATCCCAGCTTGCATCGGAGTCTGTTAAAAACCCGACCCCAACAGAATCAGAGTCAAGAAGGGAGGTGGGTGGTCAAAATTACGGACAAATGGCGTCCGTTAAAGAATCCTTCACGGACAACGGACAGACGGCTGAAATTACGGACTGTCCGTGAAATTTACGGACGGTTGGTCACCCTATAGAGGACACCGTTCTCCAACTTAAAACTGACTAAGTAGTAAGTGCAGACACGCAACGCACGCTCTGCGATCAGCGACAGAAGCATGCTGAGGTAATGGAGAGACTGCACTGTTTGAACTACGCGACACATTCGGCCCTTGGCTGATAAGGCTGGGAGACTATTGGCGGGACTAATTCTGCAAGACCTTGCGCAGCAAACAACGCTGTGTCTGAGATCCGGTGTGAATTTGCTGCTCAATATACCGACATAGATAAACCAATAGTAGAGGTAACTCCGGTGGAGCTGGATGCATACCTGTCCCAGCTACCCAAGCCGATGACTCTCAGCGGGCTGAGTTAAATGAGCCGATAACTCTGCTAGAGGTGCAGTTAGCGATTCAAGCATTGGCCGCAGGCAAAGCACCAGGACCAGATGGGCTACCCGTGGAGTTTTACAAGGCGTACACACTTTACACACTTGCCCCGACATTGCTTGCATTATGCATCAGTCCCCAAGAGACAGACATCCTACCTCGATCGCTACGTGAGTCCCTGCTTGTCTCACTGCCCAAGCCGGACAGGGACACAGAGTTCCTGGGCTCATACTGCCCATTTACACTGTTAAATTCAGATTACAAAATACTCGCCAAGCTGCTGGCGAGCAGATTGGCTCCAGTGGTCCTGCGGCTGGTGCATGGTGATCAGAATGGGTGTGTACCAGCGTGCAGCACATCACTCAACCTGCAGTGATTTTTTTGAGTCGCCCACTACTCCAGAGAGCGCTGGCCACACTCGGGGCGCTTAGTGTTGGACCTGGAAAAAGAGTTGACACACTCGAGTGGGACTTTTTATTTGTCACTTTAGCTAAATACGACCTAGGCGATAACTACATAGGCCTAGTTAAGCTGCTCTACACGAGTCCCATCTTTTTTCATTTCAAGAAAATTTTATTGATGAGAATAATGGTAAGAATAATGAATATATAATGCAATACAAGTGATACAATCGATGCAATAGAGATATGCAAAAAGGGCTAAAATTGATAGGAAAATCAAGATATTAAATATAGATAATGAACAATAGCCCATGAGAGCTATAGATTTCATTCAAGTAAAAACCTCTACCAAGGCCTTAAAACATATGTATCACTATCAAATGTGGAGAAGGGGATAGGGGAGGAAACAGAGAGAGGAAGAGAGGAGAAAAAGAGAAAGAGTAAAGAAAGAATGAGTGGGAAAAGAAGACAGGAAAGAGAGAAGAGAAAAAAGAGAGAAGAAGGATTCCCACATGACTAACCCAGCCTAGAGACCAAATAGCAGACAACAATTAGACAGACACATCAAAAGGAAATTGAGGAACCAACCCCTTGGAAGACAATTCCATATAATCATCCAAAGCTTTCCAAACCCCACTAGAGATAGATGGAGAGAGGTGATCTTGATCAACCGAAGTATGAGCACTACGTAAAAAGGAGACCCAAGCCCACCACGCATGATAGGAAACCGATGAAAAGGATTTCCACTCCATAAGAATAATTTTCACCGCTACAGTCAGGAGAAATTCCAACAACTGTAACTCCAATGGATCTAAACAAAGAGGAGTAGGGGCAGCCAGTGGGCCTAATAAAATTACGGGGAAGGAAAGTTGGAGCTCAATACCAAAGATAAGAGAGAGATGTTTCTGAATGAGGTTCCAAAAAGGTTGAAGCAAGGAACAATGAAAGAACATATGAGGAAAGTCGCCTGCCACCAGGCCACAGCTCCAGCATAAGTTGTCTTCTTTAAGGTGAAGTGAGTGAAGTCGTACAGGCGTCCAATTAAGAAGATTAATAGAAAAAAACTTAGACTGCATTAAAGAAGGTGCGATTTTATTACGAAGAGAGAATTTACCAATTGATTGCCAAGTTTCAGAGGAAATATGTTCTGTAGTGGCATGATCAAAATGATGTAACCATTTACGATGAGCAACCGTCTGGTCAGGGAGTGAAGCAGAGGACAAAAATTTATAAATTTTGGAGGCAACATGACCAGATTTGATCCAAATATTAAAAAGAGAGATAGTAGAAGAAGTAGGATGAAGACGAACTTTAGCAATGGCCACCTTAATTTTAAGAAAAGTATAAAAATCAAGATTTGTTAAGGAATGGTTCTGAGCCAAGGTAGAGAAGGGTAATGGTTCGTCAGAAGCACCATATAAATGTTTAACAAGAGAGATTCCTTTGTCTGCCCAATAAGAGATGAGGGTGGGAGAAATGATAAGCTTAAATTTGGAATTCCTCCAGAACACGAGTCCGATCTTGATTACATATGTTGTATGTAATAAATCCTGCAGCATTTTCTTTCCAACCAAACACGGTGACCTGTGTATTATTCATGTTTGTAGGGTATCCATGTGTGGGGCGGGGGATCCTGTTGCCATGAGGGGACTATGGGTGTGTACCAGCGTGCAGCACATCACTCAACCTGCAGTGATTTTTTTGAGTCGCCCACTACTCCAGAGAGCGCTGGCCACACTCGGGGCGCTTAGTGTTGGACCTGGAAAAAGAGTTGACACACTCGAGTGGGACTTTTTATTTGTCACTTTGGCTAAATACGACCTAGGCGATAACTACATAGGCCTAGTTAAGCTGCTCTACACGAGTCCCATAGCACAGGTCAAGACAGCCCAGTATGTATCCAAACCTATCTCAATTGGTCGGGGTACCCAACAAGGCTGCTCTCTTTCCCCGATATTGTTCACGCTGGCCAGTGAACCGCTGGTGGTAGCCCTGCGTACCACAATGGAAGACTGGTAAATCCCCCTGGGAGACGGGGCGCATGCGGTATCTTTTAACGCAGATGATCTTCGGATATATTTGCGCGATCTCAGGCAGCCATGCGGCGCAGTAGCAAAAGCACTCTCAGACTTCGCCTCTATGTCCGGGCTGTGCGTGAACTGGGACAAGTCGTGCCTCTATCCCTTCAGTGTACCCACCCCAGACCCTGCACTAATAGTGAATAGCACACTGGTACATTAGCAGCAAACAGCATTTCAGTACCTGGGGATTCGAATATATCGAGAGCCTTTGGATCTTTTAGAGGAGAGTAGTAACAGCAATCAGATCGCAAATGGCATTTTGGCACACGCTGCCTATAGGCACAATGGGCAGAGTGGCACTATTGAAAATGGTGACTCTCTCACAGCTATTGTACCACTTTGCAAACCTGCCGGTGTATATTAAACCGGCGGTGTTCCGTTCGTTTGAAGCGGATAGGAGGCAATTTATTTGGCACGGCAGCCGAAATAGAGTGGCGTTGGCCAAACTTTACCTGCCTGTGGATGGTGGCAGAGTGGCAGTCGCCAACATGGAGCACTATTATCTGGCAGCACAGTTGCAGTGGGTGGCCCGCTGGCTTAGTGATCAGCAGCTCGCTGACACTGCTACACAGCAGCCGGGTTATACCCAAGGGCAGATAGTGACCCTGTTTCATCCGGGTAGGAAGGGGCGGGTCGGGCGGTCTCACCCAGCACCTGATTAAAGTGGCATACGCCTGCTTCCAGCGAGTCCTGCAACTCATCAAAGAGGTTGTCACATATGCGCCCGCTCTTCCGATCATGGGCACGCCGAGGCAGCAACACGTCATTACAGCAGTGGAACTTTGCACGTGGGAATACGCGGGACTCCAGAGGATAGGGGACTTATATCAAGACGGACAGTTGCTCCCATTCGACACACTGGTGAGCGAATATGCTCTCGCGCAATAAACAGACCACGCAGTTATAGGCGTAAAAGGCCATTTATTAGACCAGAACTGCGCATAACAATAGAACAGTAAACAATAACAGAAAACACCCCACTCATACATCCCCCCCATTCGTTTCAATCATTCATGTCAATACTGAGCCCTAGCGGCTCCACACACCCTCCACTTGCCGTCAATCACCCTTCCAGCCCCCAGCCATTGCCAACTTCAAACCAACTTCGATCCGTCCTGACCAAGTCTCCCCCCCAAGGGATGGGTATGCCCGCTCTTGACCCCCTATCCCTTCGGAACCTGCCTACCGCAGCTCTGGCCTAAACTGGCAACGCAACAAAGCCAACCCAAGAACCACCTCTAACTGCCGGGTGGGTGGGCGGTCTTTTCGAGCTCCCTCCCGATGGTGCCAGGCGCGGAAAAGAGGAAGATCCCTTCCTCCCCCGCGCTTAAGTACCCACCCCCTAGCTCCTCCCCTTTCCCTGCCTGGACTATCCCCTGCGCGAAAGACCCCGGGGAAAGACTAGTCTGCGACTTTGCTTTCCCCGGGGCCCGGCATCGCGCAATAAACAGACCACGCAGTTATAGGCATAAAAGGCCATTTATTAGACCAGAACTGCGCATAACAATAGAACAGTAAACAATAACAGAAAACACCCCACTCATACATCCCCCCCATTCGTTTCAATCATTCATGTCAATACTGAGCCCTAGCGGCTTCACACACCCTCCACTTGCCGTCAATCACCCTTCCAGCCCCCAGCCATTGCCAACTTCAAACCAACTTCGATCCGTCCTGACCAAGTCTCCCCCCCAAGGGATGGGTATGCCCGCTCTTGACCCCCTATCCCTTCGGAACCTGCCACCCAGTGGACCCCCTGTAGGGCGGTACACTGCCCCACCCCCCCCACCAAGGGGCCGTCCGTCCGTCCGTCCGCGCAAAGTCACTCCCTCCGACACCAGATCGACTCGTTCCACAACTTGCTCACCACATCCCTCAGTTCCATCATATACCATGCATTCCCCAGACGAGACAGATGCACACCGTCCTCCCTAAAGGCTAAAGGCTCCTCCAGGCGAAGTCCAGGATGTGAGATGACTTTCACTCCCCTATCAACACAGTAGAGTCTCATTGCCCGATTCAACTTTCTCCGGGCCTTCTCAATGGCCCCGTGTTTCATGGCCCCTCTCCAAACTTTACGGGGGACCAGCTCCGTCCAGGCAATGCAGGCCCCGACATCCTTGATTTAAGCACATCCAAGTCTCTCTGCATCAATTGCAACAGAGCCAGTCCAGACAATTGCACCAGGTCGTTCTCGCCCAGATGGATGATCAACAGATCCGGGCACCCCCTCTGCGGGAACATCTTCGCGAGCCAGGGCAGTAGTGCCCCCCATCGCATTCCGCTCTTTCCCCACCATTTCACCTCGTGCAATTGTCCTCTCAGTCCCAGGTTACGTCCGTAAACCTGCTGGTCAGCGTACTTGGATGCCTAGTGCACAAAGGAGTGCCCAACGATCCACGTCACCGTCTTACCACCCGGGCCACCCACGCAACCTACGAAGAAAAAAGATGTTAGAAACGAGCAAAACAGAAATCACAAACCAACAACCTGCCTGGGACCCCACCTACTTTCTCACATATCGCTCGCAGCAGCGAGACTTCCAACGACCAATACTCCGGATCTGGTCCCAGGACCAACCCAAACGAGCCGCTGCAGTGGCAGCCCCAATACGGAAAGAATGAGTACCAAACCCCGCACCATTCATCCCCAGTCGACCCAAAGCCATCCTCAACACCGCCAACAGCTGGCCCGCCGACAACCTCGCACCCGAAGTATGCTGGAAAATTTCACCTCCCCGCGGGCCCCCAGCCCCGCAGAAGGAGCGCCACTCTCGCACCGGGCAAACCGCCCCACCAGACTCGTTCAGCCACACCCACGTACCACGACCCATCTGATCAGTCTTCGAGCGGCCCAGCCAAATCTCCAAACGCCCCGCATCCACCCGCACATCCTCGTACAACCGCCCGGGCCCCCGCCTCGTGCCCAGCAACTCAGACACGCGAAACGCCCCGAAAAACATCCACACCATGCACAGGCGAAACAAACCCACCTCGGCCCGGTCATAGCAACACTCAGGCAACACCCCCACCAGACGCACCAACAGGTCAAACGTCACCGCCTCCCGCAGGCGTCTCCCCCCGACACCCCTCTCCCGGTCCCACCCCCGCAACATGCGAGCTAGTACCACATCCTTGGTGGGGTCGAAACCCAGAAACAGAATACAGTAAAAGGAAATGCCAGCCAACTTTCCAGAAATCGTAGCAGCAGTCAGGCCCCGGTCCATGCAGGAGAGCACATAGCCCCTCACACCACCCAGCACTTCCGACTCCCCACTCACCACACCATCCACCGTCCAACCCATAAAAGAACTAAATTCAGACCATGCCAACCGATATGTCCTCCTTGTGGACGGTGCCAACGAACCCTCCACCAGACCAATCATCCTCACTCCCCCAATGCCCAGATGCCGGCCGGCAGCTCGGTCTTGCAGGCGTCCGCTCCCGGCGCCAGATGTCGGAACCGCTGCCACTGCGAACGAGACAAAGCATCCGCAATGTCATTATTCGCCCCGGGGACATGCTTGGCCCGAAACACCACATTCAATTGCAGACACGCCAGCATGAACCTTCGCAACAGCTTCAACACTCGCAGGTCCCTCGCCCTTTGGTTATTCACAAGGTCCACAACCGTCATGTTGTCTACGTGGAAAAGCACCGTCCTGTCCCGAAAGTCATCCCCCCACACCACCAGGGCCACCAACAAAGGGAAGAACTCGAGAAAAGCAATACTCCTGCCCTGCTTCATCCAGGAGGCCGGCCAGCTCTCCGCGCACCACCGCCCATCCCAAAAGACTCCAAACCCCGCTGACCCAGCCGCGTCAGAAAAGATCTGGCATTGCCACACCGCCCGCTCCTCATCAAACTCCAAGGGCACTCCATGAAACTCCTGCAAAAAGGCGATCCAAGTCCGTAGATCCGACCGCACCCCCAGCGAGATCCTCACCCGGTGATGCGGAAGCACTGCCCCCGACATGGCCATGCCGAGCCGCCGACAGAACGTGCGCCCCGCCCGCACAACCCGGCAAGCGAAGTTAAGGAAACCCAGCAGCCTCTGAACCGCCCGCAAAGGGATCCGCCTCTCCCCCACAGCCCACTCCAGACACTCCAAAATCTCCTTCACCTTAGCCGCAGGCAGACGTGCCAACCATGCAACCGAGTCCAACTCGATCCCCAGGAACGTGAGGCAACAGCTGGGACCAGCCGTCTTCTCAGGCGCAAGAGGCACCCCAAACTGCACCGCCAAGGCCTGGAAACGCGACAGAGCCCTGCCACAATCCCCCGACCCCGCCCTGCCCAGGAAGAGGAAATCGTCCAGGTAGTGAGTGACCTCGCGGCACCCGCTCACCCTCACCATGACCCACTGCAGGAAAGAGCTAAACAATTCAAACAAGGCACAGGAGATGGCACAACCCATGGGAAGGACCTTATCGACATAGATGGCACCCCCGAACTGCATGCCCAAGAGCCCGAAATCCGCCGGGTGAATCGGCAGGAGCCGGAAAGCTGACTTGATGTCGCACTTCGCCAGCTCCGCCCCGGGACCACAAGAACGCACCATCCGGACCGCATCGTCCACCGACGCATACAGCACCCTCGAGTCCTCCTCTGCAATGAAGTCATTCACAGACCTCCCCTCCGGCCATGACAAGTGGTGAATCATCCTGAACTCCCCTACCTCCTTCTTTGGCACAACCCCCAGTGGCGAGACAATCAGGTCCGGCAGCGGCCAATCCAGGAACGGCCCCGCAACCCGCCCCTCCGACACCTCCTTCCTCAACTTTTCACCCACCACACCCGGCAACTCCTTCGCCGACTTCAAATTCTCTGCCCACCGCCGCTCCCTGGGGCCCTGATAACCCACCCGAAAGCCTTCGGTGAAACCCCAAAAGAGCCGCGCCGCGGCCTCGCGGTCAGGATAGCACGCGAGCCACGGGGCCATAGCCTCCACCTTAACCGGAGTAGGCGCCCTTCGGGCCAGGCTGCCCTCGCCCCCTGGCGTTCCGCCACTGTTCAGAAGGGGTGGCGAGCGAGAGGCACTGAGTGATGGGGTGCTTCCCTCCGCACTTAGAACACTCATGTTTAAACTTGCACGGGTACCTGGAGCAGAAACCCCGACTGTAGCTCCAACACACTCCTGTGGTGGCCCCCCCCGGTTTGGGCGGCTGTCCGGACACGATGGTGCTGGGCACAGTTCCGCCCCCCGCCCCGCCCTAGGCGGGACGCGTCGGAAAAGATCGATACAACACCGGCAAACCGCTGGCCGTATGTGTAGAGGCCGACGAGTGCGACAACGCCATCCACTGCATCCAAAGTTCCTGATCCACCTCCCCCCAGCTTTTCTCCGGATCGGCGCTGACCCTGGCCCGGAACTCCTCGTCATAGCTCAACCAAGCAAACCCCCCAAACTGCATCTGAGCCTTGCGGATAATGTCCATGTATTTGAACAACGCAATCGCCCGATCGAGATACCTCACACAATAGACGCTAGCATAGATCAGAAAAGCCGAAGTCCAATTCTCCATGGTGATAGGCACTCTAGGCCGCCTCGTCAATTCCCACTCCTCCTCCTTGGAACCCTCCTTCGCCTGAACCTCCCGGTGCAGTAACTTAAAAACATCCACAAACTCATGTCTCCAAATCTTCTCCCTCATTTTCTCGGACAAATGTGACCCCAACGGCATTGCCAGCCCCATGTACGGCATTTTCTTCGGGACCTTCACCCCTTTTTCATCTTTCCCCTCACTCTTGTCAGTCTGCACCCCCAAAGTTACCGACTTACCATCCACCTTCTTACCATCCTCAGGTGGACCGCCCGAAGGCGCCCCCCCTCCCTCACAGACCCATCCCCCACTCCCACCGACCGGCAGGCCCGCTTCCTCCCCTCCACACCCCGGGGTGCGTCATCCCAAACCGCCCACCAGGCACTCTCACCTGTTAGTGCCTCCGTCCGCTCCCGGGGCCGTCCCCTGGACTCTTTTCCACGGGCCTTCACCGGTCCAGTCTTCTTCCGAGATCCGGGGTCGACCTGCAAGACACCAAGGTCGTCACCCCCCGCTGCGCGGCCTACGCCTTCCAGGTCATCCCGCACCTCCCCCTCTTCCAACTCCTCGCTCTCAGCACTGTAATCCAGTTCAAGCACCGGTTCCTGATCCACACCATCAGTCGAGACACACTTCACTGCACGCTTCACCCCCTTGGCTCCACACTCGCGGCCACGCTGTACGGTGGCGCCACCAGAACTCGTTGCCCGATCCTGCGGGGGAGGGACAGCCGCCGCGGACTTCCCTACTGCTTCCGACCTGCGTCTGGGAGCCGTGTTGCGCCCCGCTAGGCCCCCCTTGGCTCTGCCGACAACTGCCGACTTGGATCCCCTCCCGCCCCCCAGGTCGCTCGAACCTGGCAGGGCCCCGGCACCATCGGGCCTCAAAGCCGTGCTGGCCGTCCCTACCCCGGCCGCGCCCCCAGTAGAGTGGGCGGCCAGGCCTGACCTCCTCAACCTCGCCTGCCGGATCTCCTCCTCCTGCCTCTCCGCCTCCCTCTCCTCCTCCAAGGTAGTGGTGGGAGGCCCCTCAATGTCGGGGCCCCACACAGAACCAACCCGGGCCCTCGTCTCCTCAGCCCACCTGACCTCCTGAATCTGTTCCAAGATACGCTCCCCCCTGGCCCTCTCCTCCCAGGAGACAGAACCCCAAATCGGGGGGGGGAGCGGCTGGCCGTGGCCAAAAAATTCGCCCCCCCGTGGGAAGAACCCCACCTGGTGGAAACCTTGAACCCAACCCGGGCCGCCAATGGGAACCAGAGAGGGGAAAGCACTCCTGCCCACCGCAAACCCAGGCACCAGCGGCCGAACCACGGCCGGGGTGCCCGCCCTGGAGCCCCGGGACAAGTCAATCGGGCCGCCCCCAGCTACCCGCAGGTCCAGCCCAGGCCCATCCCCACTAAAAGAAGCCCCATCCAAACGAACCAAGGCCCCGGGGGCCCCGCCGTCACCCTCCGACCCGACCAGGCCCTGCGCGGGCCCAGCCCGGGCGTCACCTAGCTCCACCCCCTGCGCAGCACCGTCCGGCGCCAACAGAGGACCCTGGAGCGGAAGCTCCTCGGGCACGGCCCGCACGGCCGCCCCCGAGGCCCCAGGCAAAAACTCCAATTGGGGGAAGGGGCGTGTGGAAGTCGTCCGACGCTTCCCGCCCCGCGCAGTATCCTTAGGGACACCCGCCCCCCTCCTGGCCCCCGAGCCACCCTCCTGAACCTGGTCGTCCTCCAGGCAGGCGAAAACCGCCGCCTGCACCCCCGCCGAGGCAGCCCTCGTGCCTCTGGTGGCCCCCACCCAGGCCTGGTCCATGACCCCGGGCCTAATCAAGTCATCGCGGCCGGCCCTATCGAGCAGTAACAAGGCCTCACGGACCTGTTCCGCAGACACCCCAGACATCCCGGCCAAATCAGCAACAAAAGCCAGAGAAAGAAATACAAAAACCCAGCTGTCGTAAGAACAGCTCCGAGAACAATTTCCAAAAGTAGCACTAGGCCTCAAACTACGCACTAACTACAACTCTTTTCGAGCTCCCTCCCGATGGTGCCAGGCGCGGAAAAGAGGAAGATCCCTTCCTCCCCCGCGCTTAAGTACCCACCCCCTAGCTCCTCCCCTTCCCCTGCCTGGACTATCCCCTGCGCGAAAGACCCCGGGGAAAGACTAGTCTGCGACTCTGCTTTCCCCGGGGCCCGGCATACCGCAGAGCCAGTTTTTTACTACACGCAGCACTCACTAAAACGCTGAGGTACGTCTGGGGGGACATAGCAGATGAACCAAAAACACACCTAACACTCCAATTTTTACACATAATAGGAGCAGGCCGACATCTCAGCAGAGTCATTAGTGACACATGCAGCGGCCCAACTAGTGAAGCTAAAGGAGCACTGGGACACAGATCTACAAAGCACGGACCGGGAGTGGGCAAAGATATTAGAAAGCCCTACCTACATACCGATGAATGCCAGGTTTGGCTAATACAATATTACATAACACAAAGAGCTTACATGACACTAGCCTCAATTAATCGAATTTTCAAATGAGAAGATGCATGGTTCCCTCGCTGCGGACTAGTGGGAGGAGACCTCCTACACATGCTGTGGGCATGCAACAAGCTGACTGTCTTTTGAGAGACTATTACAACACAATTAAAAAACTGCACAGACCGCACCATAAAGTGGAACTGGGAGGTGTGCTTGCTGGGTCTATACCAGAAGTCTAAAAAACATAAAGTGACAACCCGCTTTATAGACCTGGAACTCATAGTGGCAAAACGCCTCATTACTAAACGTTGGAAGTTCCCTGACCCCCCGTAGCATGGGATCCAATACTCACAGACCTCCGAGGCACATGACAGGACCACTTAGAGATGCAGGCGCTATCCCAAGCGCCAAGCAGAGCACAAGAGCATGCTGAGAGTACCCCACAGTAGCTAGAGTTCCCCCTCCCAGTGAGCATCATTTCGGAAGTGGGGCATGGGCGACACGCGTACAGCAACCCTAGACATGTACCCAAGATTACACACACTAAAATTGAGCCAGAAGTACGAGAGATGTTGGCAAAGGAAGGGGCGGTGTGACTTATGAAATGCAATGTAGTGGCAACACCATCTGCGCTAGATTCAACAATTGTGTGAGATGCGATTCCCCTACCCCTAACCCCTTATTCCATCGTTGAGCCCCTAAATATTAACATGGTATTACAAGCAGAATTGTGTAAATTCTTGTTGAATATTTGTAGACAACATATTATGTTGTTACAGCAAGTGCTGTACAATTTTTTCTTTAATATCAGATACAGAGCATGCAGCAAGACGTATACCACTAGTGGCAAGTAGAGAACGTACAAGATGCAAGTATGTAATCCCAGATGTCTATATATGCTGTATTACATGGAAATCAATAAAACGAATAAAGACATGTGTAAAAAAATAAATGAAACTACATGGTGAGTACAGGAAAACCAAGACCGTACATAGTTGGGAACCAACCTGCGATCTTAAATACTGGAAATCAGAGTCAAGGAAAATGCCAAGACACAATAGAATTGTACCCCATCATCCAGCCGAGGGTGGTGGCCAAAGCGTTGAGTAAACGGAACAATCCAGCAGTAATTCCAACACCAATTCACAAGCTAAGCCCACAGCAATAATCAGAAATCAGCACTGGGGCAGAGCCGGAGTGCGCCTGCGGTAGATCCACTATTGCAAAACCCCAGACAAAGGCTAGGGGGTTAACAACAAGCACAGTAACCACAATGAAACCTGCTCAGGATTGCCAGGCAGAGAACACGCAACAGGCATCCTACATCAAGTGGAAAACGGACAGCATCCCAAAAGCCATGAAGAGCTACCCACTAAGGGTACGGCGTTAGAATTGACACAGGTGAACTTATTGGCCCCTGAATCGCTGGGGAACATTTCTAAACAGAAGGCGACAAGCCATGCGATTATGAACAACTACGCCATACCCAAGATGAACACATGGCCTGTGAGCCTATACATGAAGTTGGCCATCGAGATATCGGTCCCAAACCTTCCACTGGGGATGGCCATTGTCGCTCTCCCACCATATCCGTAACTTTAATATTTACTCCTGACTACTCCATGCGATGCACTAACGTACTACGGTCATTAAAAAACATTCCAACGCTGGTATACCTCACCTCAGAAAAACTAACAACAGTGCAATTTAAAACATGCCCCTGGATTGGTTCCAGCAACTCGCCAATAACAGAATGGAGGGACTTCGGTGATCTAAGAAACATACCAGAGGAGAGAAAGCACTTTGAGGCATGGGGAATAAGAATTAATGTGCCGGTGGCAGAAAAGTACCCTTGTGTGCTGTCACAGACAGTAAATACCAAGCCAGAGCCTTGTGGAAGAAATGGCATCCCGCGAGGCACAAAACAGCCACTTATCCCCACATGGGAGCGAAAAGAACAGTCCACGTCACAAATAGTCTGGGAAAAACTAGTTCTGCCCATCGTCTAATAGAAACCCCTCATCGGACTAGCAACCTAACTGGGGATGGCTACTAGCAGCTTTAATACATAAGGATCAGCAGCATCCCTAGCACTATAACATTAAACAAAAACAGAAACCGGGAGAGTATTATGGTGACCAACTGGAATGTGGCAGGCATAGCCAGTCTTCTAGAATAAAAAGAAGCCTTAACTTTATGATCACTAATGACATATGTACCTACATGGAACCTGGTCCACAGTGGCCACTTTGATTCCAGGTTACTATGCATTTCAAAAAACTGCCCAGAAGGCAAATCTCTTTGGGAGGCTGACTGGTGGGCTATCAATATTCATAAAAAATACCTCCTACTTAAAGCAAAAGAGCTAAAAGTCACCAGCCATGATTTGTAAGCACTCACTGGATCTCCGTGACTTGGATTTAGGGTGCCAATTCATCAGCATAAAAGTTCTGAATATATATATATTAATCAATGCAAAGAAAGCAAAAAAATATTAGTATGGAAGCTTTTGGCCTACTACAAGATATTGTTGATAAAAATCCAGATCGTGAGATTATCCTTGCAGGCGACTTCAACATACAAAACTTTGAGCAATCAGAAGATGGCCAGAGGGAGGCTAATTGGCACCTCCTAGAGGTTTATTTTAAGTAACTTGACCTACACAAAAGTAACTACCAAGACACTTTTAATAGCAGACGACGACCTACATACAGAAACATCTCAACACTGGGCTACATCTTCCTGAGTCGACAACTGCAAATGAGATGCGTCTAATATAAGGTCCCAGCAAGAATAGAAAACAGACCAAAACCACCTCACACTACACCGAGCGTGACCCAGGGGCACAAAGCCTGATTAAGGTCCTCCGCGCTGAATTAACCAACAGCACATGTAGGGTTAAAAATCGGCTTTAATGAGATCTACCCATAAGGATAGTGAAATAAAATATAGGAAAAGGCTGTGCCAATTGGCTGAACAAAAGTGTAAAAAGCAGAAAAGTGTACTGACACTAAGTCAACTAAAAGAGATAAGGGGTACACACAAATATGTGTTGTGCTTTAAAACTAAAGCACTTGGAGGAAGAGTGGCTGCACTTATTTGATCTCCTAGTAAATCATGTACATTTCGGACCCACATAAATGGACTGCTAAATAAACAAGCATTTGCAATGCAATAGGTCTCGCATTAGGAAAGTTTGAGCTATTGGTATTGTAAATGACAATTTTTTTATTTGTGTTGGTTTTGAAAATAGCGAAATGAATAGCTTTGTCATTTACAATGCCAATAGTTATAACTTTCGCAAATGTGACAACTATAGCATTTGTAATGCAATATGTGTTGTATTTACGTGACTTAGATGTATTGATATTACAAATAACAATGGCTTTTAATTTTTTTTTAATAATGAATACTTAAAAGTTATGGTAATTTATAACTGCAATAGCTTTAACTTGTGTGAAGATTATGTTCATTGTATTTTATTGTGACGAAAATCCAAGAACAAAAGTGAAATATTAACATCTTTTTGTGACATTTGTAATAAAG
Organism: Lissotriton vulgaris; assembly: GCF_964263255.1. Classification (NCBI taxonomy): domain Eukaryota; kingdom Metazoa; phylum Chordata; class Amphibia; order Caudata; family Salamandridae; genus Lissotriton; species Lissotriton vulgaris. The sequence continues at coordinate 1,820,279,270 of NC_141687.1, forward strand.
CTTGAAACATTGAGAGAACATATTTGAACCAGTTGTTGTCGAATGGTTGCACACATTGATGAGGTGGTGGCGCTGAGTGATGCTGTGGTGGTCCTGAGTGATGCTGTGGTGGTCCTGAGTGATGCTGTGGGGTTCCTGAGTGATGCTGTGGTGGTCCTGAGTGATGCTGTGGTGATGCGATAGAGTGAGTGCGATGGATAGAGTGAGTACGAGAGATAGATAGAGGGAGGGCGAGAGATGGAGTGAGGGCGATAGATAGATGGATAGAGTGAGGGGTATCGAAAGATAGACAGTGTGGGCGATCGATAGTGATGGCGATAGTGAGTGCTACAGACAGATAGAGTGAGGGCAATAGATAGACCGAGTGAGGGCGATAGAATTAAGTATGGGCGGAAAATCCGTTTCGCTTGCGGATTTTGCGGATTTTCGGTAAATTCGCAATCCGCGAGATTCGCGAATCTCACGCAAAATCCGCAAATCCGCGAGCAGCGGATTTTATGGCTTGCTCGCACTGTTCGCGTGAGTTCGCGGCTTCCCAGTACAACTTCGCGCCCCGCGAATAAGCGCTAAATTGCAGAAATACGATCTTAGCAAAACTGAAACTACTTACCAGGTTCAAAAGTTCAGGCTCATCATTAGTAGCCATTTCCTGTAGTGCTTCCTGAGGGGCCCCTCCAGAGTTCAGTTGCCTACTTGCAACTATTATGTGACCCTGCTCTGACCCTCAGAATAGTTACACAAAGGTCCTGGATTACAGCTAAGGCAGACAAGCAGGAGCCAGGCTGGAAGTTCAAATCCAGTGACACATTAATCAGCCCCTAATTCATTATTGTCAGTTGGGGCAGGGCAGGTGTTGTAACTAATTTTGCAACAATGAAAGCACTTAGCAAGTGCAAAAGATCACTAATCAGGAAGCACTAAGGAAGCAGGTGCCAGCTAAAAAAATATTCTGTGACACATTAATCAGCCCCAAATTAATTCAGGTCACTTGAGGCAGGGAAGGTGTGCTTTGCTTTGCCGAAAATAATGTACACTGGACAACCAGAGGGTGCGGTGATGAAACAGAGGGTGGCATGGGTGGGCCAGAGGGTGGCATGAGTAGTCAGAGAGTGGCAGTGATGAAGAAGAGTGTCCCAAACAGGCTGGACACGTAGAAACAACAAGTTCGCAAAACTTGCGACCCGACAGGTAAGTTCGCGTTTGCGAAATTGTACAAAACCCTCGCGAACTGGCAGAAACCCGCACGAACACACAAAAAAAAATCCGCAAATTCGCGAGAATTCGCGGATTTTGCGGATTGCGAGTTTGCAAATCCGCAAAATTCGCGAACGAGAGATTCGCAAAATTCGCCCATGCTTAGATAGAATGAGACGAAGGGATAAAGAAGAAAATGCAATGACATGGTGAACGAAGGAGAGAGGGGACCATGTAAACGGGTCTAAAGGGACGTTAGTAAGAGAAAGAAAAGAAGTGAGTGGAAGGCAGAATGTTTAGTGGAGGAGAGAAAATAGAGAAATATGAGGTGTTAGTGGGAGAAGAAGGGAGGGGACAGCAAGGCAGAAAGAAGGAAAGAGGAATAAAAATGGAGTACGAGGAGGCTGGAGAGAAATTGTAAAAGGGAATGAAAAGACATAAAAATAACAAGCTGCAAGTTTCCAAACATTAGAAAGAACACAAAGCAACCAGTCACATTTTGTTTAACAATGGTAGTTGCGCTGGACAATTTTTTAACTGCGTGTACTTGAAGGTTTGCGCTTATAAATTGGCTTGACCTAAAAAGAGGAGGAGGATGTAAAAACGCGAAGAGCGAGAAAGAAGTGGAGGTAAATGAGGAATAGGAGGAGAAGGGGAAGCAAAGACATGATGAAGATATGTAGAAAGATGGGGCAATACAAGTGATAGTTGAGAAAGCAGGGCAGTGAGATGAAGGGGAGAAGGGATATTAGTGTGGAGATTGTTAAATTGTGACATTGAAGCAATAGCAGTTAATAAAAAGAGCGCATTACAGGCCACAAACAGCTTTAAATTACTCTGCGTATTGCTAGGCGCGAGCAGGCAGGAGAGGTGTGTAGGGAACGAGAAGGGGTGGCGGGGGAGTGAGGGAGAGGACAGATGAAGGAGCGGGGGAGAGAGGAAGGGAAATGTATTGGTACGGAGGAGGGGGGGAATGGGGGAGGGGGAAGAAGTTCGAGAAGAGAGGAAGTGGGGAGAGAGGGTCAGAAAATGAAGGTGCACAAAAGGCTGCGACTGTGTAACCCCACCCCCCTCGCTGTCCTCCCCACCAGCAGTGAATCAAAGGCATTAGGGCACAGCTTTCCAAACTTTTCATGTTGGTGACACACTTTTTCGACATGCATAATTTTGCGACACGGTAATGCAGCGTAGCGAGCCCAAAACACCTAAGGGGGTTGGGGGAGGGGGAGAGGGGTGAAGATATGGAACCCATCAACTGTGATGTCATGAACTGAGACAATTGTGAAGACATGGAACCCCATCAAGTGTAATTTGGTGGATTACAGGACAACGCCAACTATGAAGACAGACACAAAGAAATGTCATGTCATTAAGAATGGGACCGAGAGAACTGTGAAGACTTGGAACCCATCAACCGTGAGGTCATAGAACATCACCAAGTGCAATTTTTACAGACTTCTGCACACTATAATAAACCATGCCTACTTTGGCATCACAGACGCCAGCCAAGTGTGACAATCAAAGATAACTACACCAATCAAACAGTCCTTTATTTTCGGGACACTTTCAACTTGACCTTTCACATTTAACATTTGGTAGAGCACATCTGTGGTAGAGTATGCCTGCAAAAAGCTGCGTTTATTTTTGTTTTCCATCACAGAAACCCACACCAGCGGCAACATTGTTAACGGTGAAGTTATAGATTCGTACACTTCACTGAATCTTTTACGAAATACTCTCACTTTGCAGTAAGAGAAATAAAAGTAAACACCAATTTCCAAACAAGCAGCAATTGTGGGAAGACAGTCTGACGTTTGATGTACACCAGAGAGTGCACCAGGCTGCAGATGAGGAGAGAGTGCACTAGGCTGCACTGGCTGCAGCTAAGCAGACAGTGTGCAAGAGCTGACCGCAGATATGGACAGAGCACACAAGGGAACACCACAGAAGGAGGTAATTGTAAATTGTAAATTGATACTTGTATAGCGCACTACTCACCCGCAAGGGTCTCAAGGCGCTTGTACGAATACCGCTGTGGAACCCGTCCTGGCTTTCCCTGTGAGGCATCCACTCCTGGGCACCTCCAGTGCAGTATGAATGGGGGCAGATAAGGAGAGCGCACAGTGACTAACTACAGTACACTAACATAAGGACAGGGTGCACCAGAAGTAACTGCCAAGCACCAGGACTGGCTTCAGCTAAAAAGACGGTGTACAAGGGATGACATCAAATAAAGACATATGAATATATCTGTCCTTATCTGCGGTCAGCCCTTGTACACTGTCTTTTTAGCTGCAGATATATATATATATATATATATATATATATATATATATATATATATATATATATTCATATATATGTCTGCAGTTATATCTATACTTATATATATATATAGATATATGTCTGCAGTTATATCTATACTTATATATATACATATATATATATATATATAGATCTGCAGTTATATCTATACATATATATATATATATAGATCTGCAGTTATATCTATACCTATATATATATATATATATATATATATATATATATATATATATATATATATATATATATATATATATATATGACTGCAGCTAAAAGGAGTGTACAAGGGCTGACAGCAGATGAGGACAGAGCGCACCAGAAGTAACAGTCTGTACCAGGACTGGTTGAAACTTGAATGACAGTGTACACGGGCTGACTGCAGCAGAAAGAGTGCACTACAGCTGGGGACAGATAAGGGCACCTGCGAGGGAGACCGAGAAAGACAGAGTTTGAGGAGCAGCTGCAGAGGGTGCTTCGATCTGCCTCCAAAGAGAGCACGAAGGGGACCATGGGCAGCGCCAGTACTGGCTCAAAACAGCAGTGTGCACACAGCACGCACTTGCAGCCACATTTCCGGGACTGATGTAAATAAACCAGAGTAAGTTCAAATAATCAACAGTGCAGTCTGAGGCGTTAGGACTGGGGACGGCAGTGCACGCCCAGGGCGCCTGAAGGCTGGGCTGGGGCAGCGGGTGGTCGGAATCACAGTAGGCTGTCTGAGGCACCATAGGGCGCGGGGAGGTGAGCGTGTCCTGTGAGAGGGGATAGGGTGGTCTGTGTCAACAGTCAAACACCCGAGATGAGTAAAAGATGGGTTGTGTTTATTAACTTGCACGGTGCACCTGATAGGAGCAGAGCGCAATCTGAGTCACTGTAATATCTCACACCTCAGAGCAGCAAAGGCGGGGCTACATTTTATGTCTCACACGCAAGAGGAAAACAACAGATCACACACAAGACGAGCACATGCTGAGCCGGCTGTGTTCAGTATGTTGCGTCTGAGAGGCGCATGCCAGACTCAGTATGAACAAGAGGGGAGGAATGGCTCAGCGAGTTAGACACTGGTCACTATCACAAGCGGTGATCTACAGAGACCTTCGACGCTTCCCAGGTTCTTATAAGCACACGCTGCATTCCTCTTACGGGTCTGTCCTTACACGTCCTCACGGGGCTGTATTATCCATACAGGTGCCTAAAGAGCTGTGTGTTGCATCTGCATCTCCGTCCCCCCCCCCGCCCACCCCACCCCACCCCACGCCCCCGCCCACCCCCCCCCACCCCCCCCCCCCACCCCACGCACACAGGCAATCGAGGCGATGCATCACTCTTACAGAGAGCTCAAAGTGGGTGCGTCCTGCTGAGTCATTATAAAGGATAGTTCCGTGGTAGTTAAGAATATAGAAGTCATCGTGCTCATAGTGCTCAACTCGCTGAAAGATGTAAACAGAAAAGTTTCATCCCAAGTCAGAAAAAATCACCCTGAGTTGTGCGTTTAGAAAATTTGAATGTCAAAAGCAACCCACCCGAGGGCTATCGTGAGTTGTAAGTGCCCGAGATGAACATAAACATAGAGTCTTGCTTTATTATGTTCTCGTGAGCGTAGTGGATCGTGTTTAAAGACTCTGTACCTAAACAATGGATATGAGGTCTTGAGTATACTCCGTGGCTTCAGCGAAAATAGTCTGTGTGATATAAATGGAAATACGAAACGATCCTATCATAATCTTTCTATTATGTAATTAAAAAATATATATATATATATAAAAGGTGTGCTGGTTAAAAACATATGTCACTGTAGTACATTTTCCCAAAAAACACAATTAATTAATGTGTCCTTTATGTCGCTTCTGGGAGGCACGTACAGAGACTAAGAAGCAATCAGAGGCGAGCAGCCAACTTTTGAGGTGGTGGTGTGGTGTGGGGGAGGGAGGGGCAGGGTGGTTAGGCAGTCATTCAATCTGGCAGTGGGAGGGTGTACAAACAAAAAGAAGTATACACAGAAGCAAAAAACTGCCTGCAGTCAGAAGAAGGCTCAATAGACTGAGGCGGAACAGAACGGGCACACAGATGGAAGCAGGCACCATTCTAGTCAGAAGCGGGCATGTTGGAAGCCAGACATTCAGATACCCGCAAAGCCATGAAGGTCTCGGAGCAGTCAGGCGAGGGGCTTCTGACAGTCTGAGGCATGTAGACAGACCAAGAACCAGGTGCCAGCAGTGAATATCGCCGGTCAGATTATTTCAAAATTACCTTGGCGGGGCTTCCCAGAGAGACAGGAGATTGGGAAACGCGCACGTGCGGCCGGCGCCGATCGCTTTCCAGAGCGTGCGCGTGACATCTCCTGTCTCCTGGGAAGCAGACCCGGCAGCAATAGTATCGCGCCTGCGCGATGGCATATGGCTTCGCCATATGCATCGCAGGCGCGAGACCTAAATAGGAAAGGGCAACGTCGTTTCTGCAGAAAACTAGATAGCCCATGCCCACTGTCTCTATGTTGACACCAAGACACCAGTAGGTTCTATCGGTGAATTCTTCGATGACCTGAGTGAGGCCCTCTCAGACGAACAAATAGAGGTAACAGGGGTGGATATACCCAAAATCCTTAAAACTATATGTAGGGATAGGGCTCCTGGGCCAAACGGCATGCCTGGCAGTATGTTTAGGGAAGATGCAGAATACTGGGCCCCTCCAATGCCTATTCTTTTCAAGTCCTGCCTGCTGAACACCAACATTTCAGATTCATTGAGGGGTTCCATTCTATATCCCATCCATAAAAGGGGGGACAATATGGCCCCAGAAAATTATAAGCCAATTACCTTCCTGGACGTGGATGGGAAAGCTTTCGCTAAGCTGCTATTGTGTGAACTAAAAGCCTGGGTTACTGCTAACAACATAGCAAGAATCTATACATTCTCCATCATAATGAGAGACAAACTAGCGACGTCAGGTTTAAGATAACGTTGCCAAAATAACCATTATTGTGCACATCTTTTTTAACAATAGTAAAAAAAAAACATTAATATTAGGACTGCATACGTAATTATTTCGTACTTTAGTTAGAATTATTTTAATGAGTCATAATTCTGACATATAATCAAACGGGCTTCTGCCCAAAGGCGTCCGCGTCAAATATCAATATCCTCTCATATCTGATGGACAGATAAAAAAAAAAGCAGCAAGCCCGCTATATGGGTGCTTCATAGATTATAGTATGGCCTTTGATGCTATTGATCATAGAACACTATGGGCTAAACTTGCTGCTTGGGGTATCCCTAAGAAATAAAAAAATGATGCATGTGGTGTATTTTATCAGTATTTTTGCAGGACCGATACTATTAATTATCTTTCCTTAGAGCAATTAATATCAACAGAGCTAAATCAATCTTAAATTGTATTTACACTTATTCATCTAAGTACTATCCAACAAATTCAATAAATCAGGAGAAACAGTCAAAGGTTGGTAAACGTAATTAGTTTAGTAAACCATATCTTTTTCAAAGAAAATTAATTCTCTTTTCTATTTTTTCTCCGTTTTTTTAAAACACTTATATATACACATTCAACATATATATCAACACACATCTACAATATATACATTCACAATATACAAACAAGTGGAAAAAATCAACAATGAAAAAATCCATTGAACCTTTTTTGTGGTTCTTTTGCCCACAATTATTTCCAAAAAGGATGTTTGGCGATTAATTACAAAACCACATTCCTTATGACCAGGTCACCAAACCCAAATACGGTGGAGCATATGAAGGTACAATCCTTTACCCTTCCCTTATGTTTAGCTCATCTCCATTAATTTTATATGTTCAACATTAATTCTTGTATGGTGGTGCCTTTTCAACAACAGTCGACGCGTTTCAGCCTTTCATCAAATTCAATCAATCATAGGCATTTATACCGCGCACTACTCACCCGGAGGGTCTCAAGGCGCTTTTGGGGGGGGGTCCGCACTGCTCGAACAGCCAGGTCTTGAGCTTCTTCCTGAAGGAGAGGTGGTCTTGGGTCAGGCGTAGGTCGGTCGGGAGGGAGTTCCAAGTCTTGGCGGCCAGGTGGGAGAAGGACCTTCCTCCTGTTGTCGCTCTGCGGATGCGAGGGACGGCGGCGAGGGCGTGACTGGTCGAGCGGAGATGGCGTTTGGGAGCGTAGAAGTTGAGGCGGCTGTTGAGGTAAGTCGGGCCTTGGTTGTGTAGGGCTTTGTGTGCGTGGGTGAGGAGCCGGAAGGTGATTCTTTTGTTGATCGGGAGCCAGTGCAGGTCTCTCAGGTGTCTGGAGATGTGGCTTCGTCTGGGGACGTCGAGGATGAGTCTCGCCGAGGCGTTCTGGATACTCTGGAGTCTCTTCTGGAGCTTGGCGGTGGTTCCGGCGTAGAGGGCGTTGCCGTAGTCCAGACGGCTGGTGACGAGGGCCTGGGTGACCGTCTTCCTGGTCTCGGTGGGGATACACCGGAAGATCTTACATAGCATGCGCAGGATGTTGAAACAGGACGAGGAGACGGCGTTGACTTGACTTGAGGCATCTTCAGGACTTTGGGCATGCAATACTGCGCTGGCGGCGAAGGAGGAAACGTTGGTTTGGCCATATTGTGAAAAGTGAGGATTCCCGCTTTACAGATTGTCGCTTTGGCTTGTTGTCGGACAGAGAAGGATAAGTCATTCCATACTTGAGATGGATGTTGAGTTTCGTTTGCCCAAAGTCCCGAAAATGCCTCAAAATACTATACATAGCCAAAGAAAGCTACCACAGGGCTCTAACGTGCTTGCCTACAATTGCACATAATGCTGCTGGCATCCCCTTACATATTTTCCGTACTTTTTGAGACAATATTCCACCCAGCTCAGCGGAAGCCTGGGAGAACGCTTGATTGCATTGGGTAGGTGAATTATTCCAAGATGGATCCCTTCTCCCTTTCAACTTACTAGTTGAACAATAAGTCCTCCCTGCTGATCAGTTCCTAATACACAGATCACAACACTATTTGGAACATTACCCACGTGGAACCACCCACTTATCCCTTATTGCATACCATTTACACAATAGATGCTGGTAGAAAACCTCATCTCCTTGCTTGTCTAGTCTAAACTAACCCTCCACTAATGGAACTACGCGGGAAATGAGAATCGGATATAGGTCACACATTTACACTAAAGAATAGGATAACCTGATCTCTTATACTTGCGCAATGCCATATTTCAATACATCCAATTCAATATGCACTGCGCTTATTCAACTCCATCGCTTCTGAGTAACATGCGTACTACCAAAAGCTCTAACAGTCCTTGCTGTCATGTTCCTGAAGCAGGTATCAAGCACATGTTCTGGGATTGCCCTGTAGTTTCTGCGGTTTGGAGAGAGATCATGACAGTCCTTACAACTGTCCTAGGCAGACATTAGGTTTTTACGGCTGTGCAAAAACCAACAAAGTTGATAACAGATTTTTAGACCTTGCCTTTCTCCTTGCATGGTGTTTACTCATCATGCATTGGAAAGTCTCCTCTCTGCCTGGGAAGCTCCACTGGCATGCAATGGGGCTCTGATGGGCTTAATAGAATCTGTTTCTCTACGGATAGATAGGACAAGAACATTTTGCCAGTGCCCTGTTGCCCATGGGTTGGATGATGTAATTCCTTTACCTTCAAGGAGCACATCAGTGACAAAACCAGACATCCATAGAAGGGCACCCGTTTGCCCAGCTGTTAGTTACTTCTCCCTTTATTGCGTTTGCCCTAGAGCCGTCCCTACTCTGTCACTCTATCAGTGATTTGAGACTTCACTGTGAGGTCTTTTATGTTATCTCAAGGACCCCGAATTACTATCACATTATCCTCCTCAATATACAAAGGTTGTCTTATACACTGTATAAACTCCGTGATGCCACACAGGGTGCGTCTCCCTTGAAGTTCCTTGCCAGGAAGATAGGTTTGAGCCCAGGCACATTTCTTTGTTGTGGTTTTAGTCTTTATTGTGTTTGTATATTGGCACTGCTCATATTCACTCAATGATCTCTTACCAGTATTGTCTTAATCACTTTATCAGACATTTATATTGAGCAGCTAGATACCATGAAACTTTGGTAACTCTATACCCATTTGATGTCATGTGCCATTGTTTTTGTACTGCAAATATTAACAAGCCTTTGCAATGTAATAGGTCTTGCATTACTGATAGTTTGAGGTATTGGCATTGCAAATAATAATGCAACGCCAATAGCTCATACTTTCAGTAATGCGAGACCTAGTACATTGTAAATGCTTGCATAGTGAGCCAGGAACCCGCATTGTATGTCTCAGTGAAGTACTGCAAGCTGCTCCTAGTGGTCCCTAGTAAGCTAGGCACCAGCACTACATGTCTCAGTGCAGGACCGCAAGCTGCTCTGAGAGGTCCCTAGTGAGCAAGGCACCAGCACTGCATGTCTAGGTGCAGTTACGCAAGCTGCTCCTAGAGGTCACTAGTGAGCATAATAACCTACCTAAGCGAAACAGTACACAGCTGCTTGAAATATGAGCAACTGACGGTCCACTATAACAAAACAAGCACACCCATGTTCAGGTAAAAGAAAGCACGTCTGCCATTATCCCTTCCAAGGTGGCCCTGCTGCTTACATTTAAAAAAGCTTTGTGAGAGAGAGAGAGATCGAGTGTGTTCTTCCTGCAACAGCAGCCAGAAGAAAGCCTATTAAGAAAATAGTGCTACCAGGCTCTAATTAAAGCATACATGTAACAACAGAAGTAAAAGGGCCCATGGGATCTCCTTTGGTGACATAGGGTACTGCACCCTGCAGAAGATATGGTAAATCCACCCATCCCATAATGCACTGCATGCAAAACAGTGCTCTGAGTACATTCAAATAGCTATATTCATATATACAATTAGTAGCTTTGAAATGTGACAAAATAATTATTACGTTAAATTTGGATTAGGTTGTATTCTGTGTGGAGCTGATGAAGAGAAATTTATAGACGGTCTCATATAAATGTGAGATGTTCTAGTGAGTGAAGTAAGCCTAGCTTAGGACAAAGTGTTTGTCCTGCCTGAAGCCTTTTAAGAAAATAGTACCTTGAGACTGTAATTAAAACCGAGGGAGTAACAACACATGTAACAGGGGGTGTCCTCATGGGAGGTTACAAGAAGAGACAAGGCAGCACTGAGGAGGGACTACCAAGCCTATTGACAAATGCAAAGCCACCAATTACAACGGACAGGAGCCAATTCAAAAGATGGGTGGAAAGTGGGCGGAGCTTTATACCCATATCCTGAATACAGCATGTTTCGAAGAGACAGCTCAAGCGCTGCCTAGGCGAGACTTAAGAACAAACAAATGGACACAAGAAGATGAAAATGAAACAAAATGCAAAAAGTGGATTGTTGCTAGGGGAAATAAGTTTCCTTTCCACCTGCAAAGGATGCTCTTCTCCCTTAACATCCTTGCACCAGAACATACTCTGCTATGGCTTTATGCAAGCGCAGTGGCATACCGAATGCTGAATCCACTGGCCAATGATCCAGCAAGGTCTAAAGCCTACATAGGAATTCCCAGCTATATCTGTGCAACCCTGAAATTATTCCCGCTATCAATGGCTTTTCCCTACAGCTATATCTTTGAAATGTTACAGAGGGAGAGGGTACATCTATGGTGTAATGGGTCCAAGCCAGATATGTGTGATGGTGCCAGAATGAGCCTGACTGGTTGTACGCTTGGAGGGAAGTGATTGTGTGCTTGATGTGAGAATGTTCTTTTCTGGAAGAGTTTACTCAGAACGTATAATGTTTTGACTGCAACATTCAAATAACTTTATTGCGTGATTTAAAAAACCATTGCAAGTACAAGATTTAGAAGGTATCAAAAAGTGACATTTAAAATACGTTTAAAAGTTCATTTAAAAGAATGAATAAGTAATATTCAATATGGGTAAGTAATGTCAGATATGGGTAAAAGTGACTGGTGAAGCCTGCCAGGTCATTTTGCCAACGAGTGACCACAGACTGTGGGCCCCTCACAAAGTTTTTTTGCTGCGTGATTCATAATTCTGACAAGGGCACAGTTTAATTTAGTGTTCCTCGGATCGAAGCAAGCTAGGACTGCTGCCCTACATGTTCTAATCATTTTTGTATTCCATAGGTGCTTGAAGAGGGCCCGTCTTTCAGTCAGCAGCTTGGGGCAAAGACAAATGATATGTATTATGTCTTCCTTATATTCCCAGCAAAGTCGGCATGAGTCTCGTCCTTGCTCTCTTTTCCATTTTGGCAAATGAACCAAAAAGTTAAGAACTCCCAGTCTCAATTTTAAAAAGCTTAATTTTGTTTGTGCATTGAAGGATACGGTTAGATACTGCTGTGGGATCAACAAGGAATATGATTGCAGAGTCAGCCACCCATGACTTCTTTTAGCTAGGCGCGCCTTGTCTTCGACTATTGAAAGCTGTTTGGTGCTTATTTTCGCCAGCCTTTTGAATTCCTTCTGAGTTACATACATGCTCCAGAGATCCTTTAGGCATAGGGTTGTTAGCCCTTTTAACCAGTAATCATGGCCTGCTCGCCATGAATTCGATTGAAGGGTGGCCCACAAGTAATGTCCTAGGCTGCCTTCCTTTGACGACCTCAGTTTGTGACAACACACAAGAAAAGTCATAGCCCTGGCAAGTGATTGATGGCAAATTCCCAGTTCCAACCTTATTTGTGCGGGTGATGTTTGGGGTGGTAGCTTAAATACTGATCTATAGATTTTTGTAATAATTTGGTCCAATTGGCCGCTGTCCAGACCTTTTAGGACTTCGCTACCATAGGTTAGAGTAGGGATGATTTTTGCCTGTGCAGCCTGTATAGTTGGTGCGAAAGTTGGGCCTTGTAGTTTCTTCTGAATTGAGCCAATTGCAAAGGCAAGTGCAGCACCCTTCCTTTTTTGTTCTTCTAAATGGGATTTATATTTATCGTTGTTGTTGAAAATAACTCCCAGATACTTATGGCTGTGTGATTCCACAACACTTTCCTTGTTCAAATTCCAAGACAGTTTTTTTGCTTTCCCCGGACGGACTGCCAACATTTTCGTCTTCTTATTATTGATTTGGAGCTCGTTCTTAATTGCGTATTCAGAGGTCGCATCCAGGAGCCTTTGCATTCCAATCTTTGTTTTGCTGAGGAGGACCACGTCATAAGCATACAAAAGGTTTGACAGCAGCAGATCAGCCACTTTAGGGGCGTGAGAATTAACCTTATTCAGGGCGTCAGGAAGGTCAGATAAAAATAGGTTAAAAAGTATCGGGGCCAGAACACAACCCTGCTTTAAGCCTTTTGTTGTCGGAATTGGGCGTGATAATCTCGAGCCGTCCCCGATCTTAATCCTGACCCATGTATCTTGATGTAGGAGTTGTATGGCTCTTAAGAGGTCAGGTGGAATATTGAGTCTGGACAACTTCTGCCATAACTTTGATCTGTTCACATTATCGAAGGCCGCTTGAAAGTCAATGAACCCCATGTAGAGTGGGCAGGAGCTAAATTTTGCTTGGTCAATCAGGCAGGAGAGGGTCATGAGATTGACTGAAGTGCCAGTGTTGATTGTAAAACCAGTCTGGTTTGGAGGAATGATGGAGTTTTCGTCCACCCATGCCCTGAGTGAGTTGAGCAGCAGACCCGCGAAGTACTTAGCCTCATTGTCGATAAGGGCAATGAGGCGATAGTTCCCAGGGGAATTTTTTTCTCCGCCTTTAAAAATTGGTGCCAGGATCGATCCCTGCCAAGCAGGTGGTATGATGTTATTGTACAGGATTGAGTTAAATAAGATGCTTAACTTCTCAGCCCAGAAGGGAACATCTTCCTTGTACAAGGCCTGGGGAATTCCTCCTGGGCCTGGTGCCCCGTCATTCCGACCCTTTTTTATCAGTTTCACAATTTCTGCCTTGTCGATAGTTGTTGGATCCTTGCTATTATGAGTCAAAGAGCACACGTTTGATAGTTCCATTTTTTGGTCTCCCTTAAGGCGTTCCTTCATTAGGGGGTTTGTTGTGTTCTGGACTGTAACCCGATCAGCATCTTTTTTTCCCGCGTTATCATCGGAGGGGGAGCTCTGGTGTTCATTAAAGTGAAGATAGAGGAAATCAACCCACTCTGACTCCAGTATACATGAAGAAGCGGCTTTAGGTGCGCGCCCGGATGCACTGTTAATTGTGCGCCAAAATCTGGCGGAGTTGTTTGTTTTGATGTCATGCTGTAATTTGGCCCAAAACAAGTTCCATTGGTTTCTGCGCAGCTCACTTTTGACTTTCTTAAGGTAGTTACGGGCCTCTCTGAGTTTTGATATTTTTATGGGGTCCGTTGGATCAGTTTTTAACGCCCGCCATGATCGATTCATGGTTCTAGTTGCGGATTGTATCACAGGATTCGAACAAGACATGTACATTTGCCTAGTCTGGGCTGTGTGCTTTATCAGTTTCCCATGTTTGTGAATTAGTTCAGTTGCAAATTCTGACCAGTTGGCGATTGTGTCTTCCGGGCACCTACTGTGACGCTCAATAGATTGTTTTGCCTCTGTTGCTATCTGTTGAAAATTACTGAAGAAGCATTTGATTCGTTTTAGATTGATTGTAAAACTCTCAGATGGCAATGCCCTTTTTTCTTCAAGTTGCACAAGACTGGTCATCAGTGATATCTCTTGGGGACAGTGGTCGCTTTCTGTTCTGCTCCCAAGGCGGTAGCATGTTATTTGGTTGAGTAATGAAAGGCTGACAAAGGTATAGTCGATTAGTGAAGAACCCTTTTTCGATAAGTAGGAGAAGCGGGGAGGCTTATCTAGGGGAAAACGCCAATTTAGAGCACTAAGCCCCAAGTTTTCGAGGTTACCTTGTAGGGAACGTCCCTTTGGGTCATCCTTGTGCCATCCTGGCCGGTCCTGCGGAGGCATCTCCCAAATACTATCATGTGATTTGGTGACCTCATTTTTTTGTAGGTCTGACATTAACCACATGTTAAAGTCACCTGTTAGTAAAATATCTGGATCAAGAGGTCCCGATTTCACTCTCACTACTGTAGCTATAACTTCTTCTACAAAGGATTGCTTTGCAGCTGTGTTTGGGCGGACATAGGCGTTTATTAAGTTCAAAGTTCCGCGTTGGCCTTTATTAGAAGTATAGGAGATTCCCACGCACTGAACACAATGTGATGAACCCAACATGTCCCAGGAGGAAACTACATTTTTCGTTGATATGTAGATTGCTAGGCCACCACTCCCTCTTCCTAAGCGTTTCTGTTTGTGAGCTGGAATGTGGTGAGTTTCGAAGCCTTCTATGTGCTGCGGTTCAGAAAGCCATGTTTCTTGTAGTAGAAGTATCTCGAACTCCTGGAAATAGGATGTTATGGCGTTGTCCTCGAGTTTTCTTGTTAGGCCGTTGATGTTCCATGAACAGATCTTTAGAGGAGGCTTTTCATTTCGATGTTCCCTGTTCGACTGTCATCGTAAGAGTCGGGTAGTGTTCAGAGTGCCAGCCACCCATGACCATTTGCCAACCTCTTCCTGATCCCTAGTGGGTATATGCCCATCTTCTCTTGGATTCCTCTGTTTGTACTCAAGGCTTGGGGTTTTATTGCGTGCTCCACTGAGAACTGAGTACACAGCTCCCCTCTCTGCTCGTCTATGTTCACTGGCTTGACTTGCCTGCAGGACATGGGGATAACCCGCTTCCCTGCCCGGTTGTATCAGTATCCCCCATTGCTTAAAGGTGTTGGTTTGCCCTAGGATTTTATTCATTGCTTCCAAGGAGCTCCAGGTGACCTTGGTTGTTTCATTAGTTTGGCCTTGGCACGGTCCAATAAATTCAATCGATGTAATGTCTTGTGAGGTTATTTCGTTTGACAGTCCTGTTGCTTGTATCAGTTTAATAATGTTTCCCCGGTTTAGGATGTCGTGACTGCCTTTTGACTTATAGTCCGGGTAGAAGAAGGTGAAGAGAGCATCCCCACTCAGTGATGTGCTGAACAGCCTTGGAGTTACCTCTATTTTTTTCGCACTAGACATCTGAACTGCTTTTGTAGTAGGGCCCGTAGAGTGGGCCTCATTCAGCACCCTGTCAGGCCTTTCGTTTTTTTCCAGTCCCTCGACTCCCTTAACACTGGCTGGAATTGCGCCCTGTCGCTTGTTATCACAGCTTGTGGAGTCTACCTGGATTGTGGTCGTAGCGCCACCGAGTTGGATTGTCCTGTGGCAGGGGGATTGGCTCTGGGCCATTATATTCTGCGTGATAAGTGTATTTGGAGGATCCATGAGGGTGATTATGTTGTGCTCTTTTATCCCGCTGTACACCCTTTTTTCAAGGGGGGCCATTATCGATGGAGCAGGGGAAGTGCCACTCGTCATTTTTCCGCTGTCATGCGTGATTGGTTTTTCTCCCCTTATGGTTGTTGGTTTTTCCTCACTTAAGGTTGTTGGTTCGGAGAAATTTTTTGGGTCGTCGTTATCTGTGGCTACTGGACGTCTTAGAGTGTTAAACATAGGGTAGAGGCTTAGATCTTGTTTGCCCCTTCTCGTTTTGTTACGTCCTTTCCGCTTCCTCTGCCTTTTCACGTTTCCCACAGAATTTTCCAGGTTTTGTTCGATTGCGGAGGGAGGGGTGATGTTTTCCTTGCTGGTGACCAGAGAGGAATTCATACGGCAAGCTTGCCCAGATGGATCTTGGGGTTGGGCAAATTTGGTTCCTGCGACCACCATTGGCCTTGAGTTTGAAACTGTGTTTGTGTGCGGATCTTCACTTGGGTCTTCCAGGTTTGCGTCACTGCCATTCCCAGTGGTGGTTTTAACTTTTGCTATTTCTTTTAGGTCTGCCACACGCTTTTCCATGACCCCAGGGAGTGAGCTGAGTTTCTCCACTATAGGTGTACAGTCACAACCTTGTTGCGGATGGTCAGCCGCTTCTTGGGCCCGTCTGATCAAGCTGTTTAAGTTTGAAATCCTGTCGTCAATTTTGACGACGTACACGGCAAGTGTGTTTAGAAGGCTGATTTGAATGTCCATTTTGTCCGCTTGGTAAGACATTGCATTGGCTGATTTTTGAAGAATGTCAAGGGCGATCGTCCATGCCTCCTCTTGTGAGTGGCCATCGCGTTTGTCCTGCCTTGGTGACGCTTGTGGCTGAGGATGCTCAGAGGTAATGTTCCCGCATGGGAGCGGCATTTTCTCCCACCTCTTTGACCCAAAGTGGGAGAATTCTTTCACCCCTCCATCTAGTTCCTCTGTGGTTTCCTTTGTATTTTCAGCAGGCTCTAATTCTCTCACTCTATGCTGTTCCTGTTTAGCTGTGTCGATTTCGCCGCCCCTGAGAGAGATACCAAATCCATCCGTCATCAAAGCCCCAGCACTATCCATTCCCAGAGGGTTCGGGAAGCCCCCATTTTGACTGCATGGGATGCTGAAGCTAGCTTCGTGCAGCATTCGATTTAGATCTTCTGAGTTACTGGTTTCCTCTCCAATTGATTCTATTTGGAGATCCAGAGAGTCGATTACTGCGTTGATTTTGACGACGGGGGGTGGAGCAGGGTTAACCTGACACACTTGCTGGGCTGAGATTTCCTTAGTTACTTGACTACCTCTGGCCTCAGCCTTATGTGCCACTGACCAAGGCTTGCTAGTGACGGGGGCTGACATGTGGCTGCTTTGTGGGGTCCAAGTCGGCCCTTTTACAGCAGAGCTGCCATTAATGATGGTCACTAGAGGACTGAGAGGGCTCGGAAGGCCCATTATGTTCCTGTTGCTTGAGAAAGCCGTGGATCCGACATCTTTAAGAAAACAAAATTTCGATGTTATCTTGGGTTGGTTACCGCAGGATTTATGGGCTATCCTATCAGGGCCCGTTTGAGTCATGCTTTCTATATTATCAGAGACATTCAACAGGAGGTTTGATGTCTGCTCAGAGTCCATAATTGACTTTGCAGTTTTCCCTTTCCCTTTGCTTTTCTTCTTCTTTTGTGGGCTCGATAACCTCACCCTACCAGATCTCATCTCAAGTAGACAGGGATCAAGGTACGGGGAGTGAGAATGGCAGAAAGGTAGAGCAGCACAAAACCCCTACCTCGGTTTTGACTGCAAGAAGTTGCCATACTTGGATATTTTGCTGTGTAGGGATCCTCTCCGGCCCACCCTGAAGAAGATAGAGGTGAAGACAGTTAGCAATATTTTTTTCAACTTATTGCTGCATTTGTATAGGGTTTACTATTTCTATGTGGTTGCTGAAGCTCTTGTCTACTCAGACAGTAATCTACACTGTGTGTGTGTAAGTGAAAGTGTGTTGCGGTTTCTTTTGAGTCTATGTGGGAAGTGTTTTCATGCCCTGTGTGACCGCCATTGAGGTGTGGTTATTGTGTAATGGCATGCAGTGCCTGGGTGAGAGTACATGAGAGGTAGACATGCAAATTATAAATGTATTAATGACCAAAACATATAGGTAGGCACAGAAGACCAGCCAGCCGTAGGGACAGCGGAATGCTGTGTTCGTGTACACCAAAAAACAGGTGGGTGATCAGAGAAGTTCCAGTCATCCATATGGCAATGTTTATCAGATAGAGGCGGTGTTGCCAAAAGGGCAAGAATAGGACTTGGTTATATGAGCAGAAGCCATGCATGTTTTTAAAGCAAAGATTCTACCTACCTCTGAACAAATACACCCTATGAACGAAGGAGGAAGCGAAAGACCAGTCAAGGCTGGCAATCTAAGGTGAAACTACACAATCTTTAAATGTCCTAGATTCCATCTACTCCTGATAGGCCAAAGGAAGACAACATTTTGAGCAGTGGTTTACCTTCATAAACCTATGTCAAGCTCCTGGTATCGTCGAAAGACGAATAAGCACCAAACGGATAAGCCAAAGTCAGGTTGTGGCTCAGATCCTAGTTAGACTTCCACCCTGCAATGCGAGGACGAGAGATGAAGCACTTAGCAGGTCAGTGCCTTGATGGCACAAGAGCGGATCAGTCAGACTCATGTTCTCCTCTCTCTTCACACATTTAAGCAAACCCAGTACTTTTCTTAGATCCCAGAGAGCTTGCACTTTCTAGTTTACATAAGTGTTCGTCCTTTTCCTCTTCCAGAATTTCCTATCAGAGAGCTTCCACTTTCATTATTAGTAGTGAATGACATTTCAGGATAAAAAGAGACAGTGTGGCGAAAGGAGACATATTCTGGCTTTATGGTTGTGACTAGGACAGAAGCATGGCACAGATTCTGTAATTCTCATTGTGTTCAATCTTAGCCCCGCTCTTCCTGTCTGTGCATCCTGAAGAGGAGGGAGGGGAATGCAGCTAGCTTGCAATAGGTTTTCTCTTATCAAGGAGTATATTTGTAAACTCAGACAGAATTTGTTTATTTCATTTGATGCTGGTTTGTCCTTTATATTCACACTCAAACAAAAGATATTTATACCCCATTTTTAAAATCCTTGCATTACAACTGGTAACTTGGCATTAGAACTCTGTAAATCGGTTGTTGTCCATATGTACAATTGCTAACATTACCAGATGACTCCATGTCATTAGTGGCACCCTTTTCAAAACCCTGAGCTTTCCTTAAGCAACCTATGGCATGGTGGGAGTTTAATCTTGGTTCACTTCAACTGTCAATTAAAATAAAAGATAAAAACAGTAAAACGAAAACGGAATATTAAAAATTAAAATGTGGGATCCCTGATAAACAGGACTGGCTAGTGCTGAATCTTATTTTTTTTACCCTGAAAATATTGCAAATCACTTTACAAATAAGAACTTTTACTGAGTCTGTTTTCATTATATGCATTATGTAGCATATTCTACAGTTTTGTTCATGCATTATGCTTTACCTGGATTATCCGTAATGCACCTTTTCCTGTATTTTGTTGCAATTAAATTTAATCTTGAATTACCCTGGTCTTCCCATTATTTTTAAATGGCATGGTATTTATTAATTTATTCATGTTTTTAGAGAGTTTTATAAAGCGAGAACATGACCCAAGGATATTCGAGCGCTGTACAGAGCAACGCACAAATTAGTTACATAACATAGAATTATGACACTAAATGGACCTGATCTTTAGGTGAATAAAGTATTCGGAGATCCCTCTTTCAATCTATGGTCACTCAACTTTGTGTGACTGGACAGCGGCTACACTTATATCGTCTATTCTAGGGAATGCTTAATCACCTATTATTCTTTAAAAAAAGGTTGTGTATGTGGGCTCTGTCTCCCATAGCCTGTACCACCCTATTGTGTGAATAACAAAACAATAATGAAAGAGAAAAAGTGGTGAAAAAGGTTGGCAGTGCCTCACGGGAGTAACACCATGGGAGTTTGCAGATTGGTTCTCACCCTCATCCTCAGGTTCTCATCATCAACAACAGGGGCGGCCGTAGGCATGTGCAAGCTGTGCACCTGCACAGGGCCACCACGCCAATATATATCCTTAATATAATAATCCTCTGAGGATGGATACATATTTGCGTGGCGGCCCCTGGCAGGGATTTGGCGGCCTCCAGTTCTGTTCCGCTTCCAAACACCCTGACCCCCCCCTCTTCACTGGCCTCCGCGCTCTGTCCCGCCCGGACCCCCTCTTCCGGGGCCCCCTACCTACGCTCCCTGCCCAGGGCCGCCATAAGCCTAGAGCCGCCCCTGTCAACAACTGCCAACCCATAACAAAATTTGTAGTGAGATAAGAGAAAGAAAGAAACAAAGTGCTCAGGGTAGTGTATCGTGATGCCAGCACACAAGATATCTTATCCGGGTTCCCGGCAGTACCAACCCTGTAAGGAATAGTGGATTCTGGATTTGTATACCGCTATTCCGTATCTAAAAATGAGCTAGACAACCACTGGCTATCTTATTTTATTGCGTGCTGTGGGTCTACTCACATTAAAACCGAGACACACTGTTGCCTACTATCTGTTTAGTTATAGAGGGCCAACATGTTTCATTGCTAAAGGAAACTTACAGCACTTTCATCAGGGCAAGGGTCAGTTTTCGCCGCACTGCACCAATTTCTTTATATTTTATACCGGGTAGTTGCCCATCTTGGGCATACCCACAACCCCCTCTCTTTGCAAATGTATACCAGTCCACGTTCACAAAGGCTGTCACTCCTGCTGCTAAGCGTCAGTCGTGTATATGCAAGTGTCTGGCGTCTGCTCAGTACGCAAAAAAAAAGTTAGCCAGTGGTTGTCTAGTTCTTTGTTTCTTTCCTTTTATTATCTCACTACAAATTTAGTTATGGATTGGCAGTTGCTGATGATGAGAACCTGAGGATGCAGGTGAGAACCAATTTGCAAACTCCCATGGTGTTACTCCCGTGAGGCACTGCCAACCTTTTTCACCACTTTTTATTTTTCATTATTGTTTTCTTATTCACCCGATAGGGTGGTACAGACTATGGAAGACAGAGCCCACATACACAACCTTTTTTTTAAAAGAATAATAGGTGATTAAGGATTCCCTAGAATAGACGGTATAAGTGTAGCTGCTGTTCAGTCACACAAAGTTGGGTGACCATAGATTGAGGGAGGGATCTCCGAATACTTTATTCACCTAAAGATCAGGTCCATTTAGTGTCATTATTCTGAGAGTGGGGGGCGACCTGTTCTTTATCCCCCTATAGCTCCTTTGTGTATATGACATTACATAGTATCCCATAAGCATAAAAACAGAAGAGTACAACATGTGTAGCCCAAGATCATCCTCCTGGCAGTGTGCCAGTCTGCCTAAAGAGATCTGCACCTAGGCGAGATCATGTTCTGGATGTAAGATTCTCCAAGTTGTGCTAGGTCAGAACATTATGTTAAGGATCTGCTTAATATAATCTCCTTTCTTGAAAACGAATGTCAATGGGTCAGACTGAATCTCCAACGGTAGAGAGATTTAAATTCTCAGGGTGGATCCTCAAAAGGTGCGGGCATAGGTATTTTTTTTCTGAATCTAGGTGTCAGGATCTACAAACCCTAAATGGTCTGTTTAACTAAATTCAGTTGGGGTGCAAGGTTACATAGAAGGAACCTAAGGATGATGGCTGTCAGATGTACTGCAGGTACATTCTAGCTGTTATTTATTTCCCTCTCCTTTAGAAAGTGCAAAGAGCTTAGGAAAGAACCTTTGCACGCGCTGCGCTTGAAGCGCTGCACTCAACTAAAGTGTCTGCTCCTGAAAGCATTCGATTATATCTTTGCACGTTTTACCCTAGAAATTAAGTCAGGAAACCAGCGGATCTCCTAGAGTACTTAGAGCGTATAATGGGTATCAGTTAGATTTTTTGAGAAGTGTTTCAGAGCCGCGCAGGCTCAAAGCAGCATGTGGGCTTTCATCAGTCTTGTCAACCAAGACCATGTCTTGAAATACTAAAAGTAATCCAAAATAAATAAGTGGCAGTAGAGAAGAGAAAAAAAGTTTAAAACAGACATAATAGGTTCTAGAAGCAGGGGCCGATTCTCCATTAGGGCTCTGGGGCCGCGCCCCCCTGAAATTCCTTCACATTCCTGTACAATTATAAAATAGATCGATTTATTTAGAGATATGATTGTATCTCTAAACAAAACAATGTATTTAAGTCTGGGCTGTCTTTCTCAGGCTTCCTGCCCCGCCTCGCTCTGAAGCAGTAGAGCAAAGCCAGGCAGTAAATCAACTTTCTGAGCTGTGACGCACAACGCAGGGCTTAGTGCTCTAAAGTCCTTCATAATGAGTCATTGTCATTGTAGACTATGGCAGTACCCACTAGTATAGGCCAGTGACGCTGTCAACGTCATGCTTTGGGACATTCAAGTCTCCCTCCCTGTGTGAGAACAGCTATCCCTCATTCGCAGGCATAGATTCCCCCCTCCCCCCCCATTTCCCATCCGTCACACCTAGGAGTGGATGCAAGCACTGTGAAACACATGTGTTTTGCTGTCTTATCCTCTGTCATAAAGAAACCAAAATACCGGTCGGGTAGCAGCACACTATGGGAATCACGGACATTTATTTTACGTGTTCCCTTTAAGAGAGGTCCCACATTAGTCATCCTACTTAAAGACCTGTCTTCACATATTTCTATGTGACTGATTGAAATCAGCAGCTGTTGGTCCTTTGTGAAGCCTGGTTAGAGCATTTTCTTCTAAGGTTGAGGCTGCATGCAGTACAACCACACACTTTAAAAGGCTAAGGTTTTCGTGCTGTACAATTTGAACATTACAGAAACTGTTGAACATATTAATGCAGTAAGATATAGGATAGTTTTTTAATGTGTTTAATATTTCAAAACTATACATTCACACTGCTTTATAAGCCTTGCTTTATCACTCAATTAATTAGATTTAAAATGCTCCCTTTGCCAATCTTTTTTCAAATGTTTTCTCTGGAGGAGGATCCGGCCTGTACCCCATGTTTGCCAATTAAGCTTGACCACGTTGCTTACTACATAAAAGTCAAGCCAAAATGTTATGCCTCACCACTTTCAAATGTCACCAGCCGCTGCTGGCAAAGCCCTCATACCGGATTGGAACAAGGTGGTGTGAAGAAGATCCTTTAAGGGGAATGTAAAGTATACTCCTGCTTCAATTAAGTTCAAATCTTCTTTATTGGCAACTCTGCTACAAATGGATCATACAGCGATGTCCACATCTCCTAGTCCCTTCATCAACTGTCCCTCCCCAGAATCTCTACCCGTACATTCCTATTCCATTAATGACGCCTCTTGCATTCCAAACATGGAATGCTCCAACACAACACATCTCCCCCCTTTATAATAATAAATAACGCAAAAAAAACTATATACAACATACAGATAAAACAAAAATCTATTTCAACATATAATCTCTAAGTCTGTGAGGAGTATGGATGACTCTTCCAAATCTTCCCAATCTCCTTGTATCTGCACAAGTTTGATCACATAATTCTTCATTTCCCAGACCATTCTCTTCTTCAATTCCTACTTCATCTTCTACTTCATCTTCCCACAACCATTCATTAAACATAGCTGTAGTTCCCTCAACATCCTCCTCTTGTGCTTTTTTAACATTTCTACATTTAGCTATTCAACTCATATGCCATACCCGACTATCACTAGGTCTAGCAGAGTTTCTCAGACATTCCACAACTTTACATGGCTTTGAAAATACACTTTCTCCTTTAGCCACTTTTCTCCACTTCTTACTTTTTACCCAATCTCCTACTTCAAGTTCTTCCATCCTTGTCACATTCTTTGTATCAAAATTCCTTTTATATACTTGTTGTGCTCTTATAATATTCTCTTTAACTTTTTCCGGTGACCATTCAATATGTTTCGTACTGTCCATCCATCCCATATTATCTCTCGTGAACGGTTCCCTACCTCTCATCATCACAAACTGACTCAAACCAGTGAGAGAAGGTGTGAGACGATAACCCCACAACATTTTTTTAAGTTCAACTTCCCAATTCTTTCTATTTTCACAAGCAATTTGGATAGTCCCTTTATTGACACGATTAAACCACTCCACTGCGCCATTCCCGAAGGATGATAAACAGACGTCAATGCATGTGTTATGCCATTCCTTTTAAAAAAATCCTCAACCTTCACTGCTGTAAAATGCGTTCCATTATCACTAATCATTCTTTTAGGCAACACTTCTCTTAAAAATACACCATTCAGAAATGTTATCACTGTATCCACATCAGATTTCTCAACAACTTTTAAATCAACCCACTTACTAAAGTAGTCTATCAAAACAATAATAAACTTACTCTCACCATTTTTGTTCTGAACAGGACCAACAAAGTCAATAGCAATCAAATCCCAGACCATGTATGGACATTGCACAGGTGACAATTGTGGTTTCATCATTGTTAAACTTTTATCAGAATCAGCACATTCTTTGCACTCCCTCACAACCCTTTCCACCTCTATATCTACACCTGGCCACCAATATGAACTTTTAACCCTCTTCTTTGTCCTAACAATCCCAAAATGCCCTTCATGACATAAATCTACTATTCTTTTTCTCAAACTTCTTGGTCTTGGTGGTATCATCTTTCCTCCTCTATACACAAATCCTGACTCTACACTCAACTCACTTCTTACTTCCCAAAAACTTCTTTCTTCTGCTGCAACTGGTTTCCTTTCACCCAACCTTCCAAAACCTTCTCTTTTATTTTCTCCATCAACTCATCTTTCCCATAATGCAAAATCCATTCTCTTTTATCAATAGACTTGACGTGACGTACTCATCCTCTACCACAGCAATTTGATAATCATCCCACTCACTCCTAGATACTTCTTTAATTGGTAAAGGCATTCTACTCAAACTGTCCGCAACTTTATTTTGTACACCTGGAACATATTTGATCCTGTAGTTATAATCCTGCGATCTCATTGAAAGCCTTGCTATTCTCGCCGATGCTCTTGTCATACCATTTGTAGTCAATAAATTAACTAATGGTTTATGATCTGTTCTTACATCAAACTCATTCCCCCATAAATACACTCTAAAATGTTCCATTCCCCACACACAACCAAGGGTCTCCCTTTCTATTACAGAATAAAGTTCTTCAGCTGGTGTTAAACTCCTTGACGCAAATCCAATAACTACTTTCTTTTCACCACATTCATTCTGTGTCAAAACCGCACCCGAACCTTTTCCGACGGCATCCTCTTTTAACACACTCCTTAATTCTGGATCAAATCCCTTAATAGGTGTGGCACTGCATACCTCCCTCTTCAAGATCTCAAAACTTTCCTTACACTTTTCATTCCAGTCAAATTTACTCCTTTGTTCCAATAATTGTCTCAAATCATAAGATTTTTCTGAAAAATTCCTCACAAATTTGGAGTATTACTCCGTCAACCCTAAAAATGAACGGAGTTCATCCTTGTTCTTTGGCTCCGGTGCTTCACTCACCGCCTCTAATAATTTTTTTTTTGGAGAAATACCATCAATACCAATATTTTGACCTAAATAAGCCACTTTTTGTTTAGCGCACTTACATTTTCCATATTCCGCTGTCAGTCCCTTATTCCTCAAAACATTGAATACATCTTTTAGCCTTTGATCATGAGTCTTCCTATTTCACCCCATTACTAATATGTCATCTTGAAAATACAACACACCACGAATATCTCTCAAAATCTCACTCATAATCCTTTGGAAGACTGCCGCCGCAGAGGCTAGCCCAAACGGCATTCTAACATACTGGAAACAGCCAAAAGGTGTTATAAAGGATGTTATTTTTCTGCTTTCCTTATGTAATTGAACCTGATGGTATGCTGACGACAAATCAACTGTTGAAAACCATCTCATACCTTTCTTCTTAGCCAATAACTCATGAATCTTTGGTAAAGGATATTTATCCACTAGGATTTCTTTGTTCACACACAATCTGATCTTACCATTCGATTTCCTAGCTACCACAATCGGAGACATCCACACAGATGACTCAATCCTCTCAATTATTCCCGATGTTTCCAACCTCATCAATTCTTTCTCTAATTCCTTCCTTACAGCAAATGGGACTTTTCTCACTTTATAATTCACAGGAACAGCATTCTCCTTCAATTTTATCTCATGTTTGAATCCCTTAACCATACCAATTTTCCCTGAGAAAACATCACTATACTCTTCTTTAATTTCTTTTGCCAAATCATCATTCTCACCCAACACCATAACTTGTTCTTTACCATTCGGATTTAGTATTATATCCAAAATTGCCTGATCTTTCCATCCCAAAACACTTGGTCCACGTTCAGCAACATACATTCTTCCCTTTACAGGAAAGATACTGGACTAGGAAGACTCACTCTTGAGTGGAGTTGTTGTGAATGACAGGCTGACATTTTGCTGACCGCAGAGAAGATGAAGAAACTCGTAAAAGAGTGGAATCAACAGTGGAGCAGGACCATGTAAGAATGCCAGCTTCATGGGACTGCCTAAACACTAAAAGAGGTTTAACATTTGGGGTGGATAAGAAGACGAAGTAGAGGAGTGGTGGTTTCAGCCAAATCACCAAAGGGCTGCAACAATCCGAGACCATAACCTGAGAAAGAGCCATTGACAGACACGAGTAGGCGGCTATAAAAAGGCTATCAATGGGTTTTCACTTGTTTGAAAGCCAATGTCAGGCTAACACAATAAAAATTAAGAGAATTGATTTTTTGTTTATTTTTTCATTTTCTTAGCTGAGAAGAGGCAGGGGAAATTCTATTAAATCACTTTAAGGAAAAGGACGATAACCTGAACATAAGTTCGACACTTAAAGGGAAAGAGATACAAAAACATGACAGATGAACTGAACACTATTGGGTATTGAAGTCTAAAAGAAAGATAGGAGAAAAATGCTAAACAAAACCCCAATAAACTGGAAGCTAAAATTAAGCCCAGGGTGATATGAGGTGTAGTAATATTAAAAATACGCAGGTATAATACATTAATAAAGCCAGGGGGTTCTCCATCTGACTGGCCTACCTGAGCTTCTAAAGGAAAACTGACTGTCAAGCAAATCCTAGTAGGTGGTTTTCCGAAATATTTTGCAGGACTGGGAACGGAATTCCAAATTGACCATTATCACTATTGGAAATATATACATTTATGACATTGTTTACTGAGCAAACTTGGGAAAATGCCATTTGACCCCTAGTTTCTATTCTACATGATTATCTTGTGCAATTGGTAAAGAATTAGAAACTGATCTCAGATGTGTATGAAACTATGGGGCATATTTACAAAGAAATTAAGCAGAGCTGCACTGCATCATTTTAACCCATTCCGTGCTTCGAACGTCCAACGGTCGTCGCGTGCACTACCTCGCTAGTGCTGCGCACGACCTTTGGACGTCCGAATCCCGTTAGCGCAATCGAACGTCCGCACTGGGGCGGAATGTTTGCGCTCGCTTAACGGGTTAAAATGCAGAGATATGCAATATTTACAAGAATACGGTGTATGTCTGTGTTTTCCCTTGTGCTACAATTAGCTGCCTACCGCCAACACAGACACCATTGTGCCTTAGTGCAGGGGTGCCCAATCAATAAAAGTGATTTGCTACTTCTATGTGTGCTGCATTCTGCATCACACATAGAAGTAGCAAATTGTGATTATCTAATAATCGTTTTTGTGCAGCAAGGCACACCTTCCTGCACAAAAACAATCATTAATGGAGTTTTGCTCTTTCTATGTAGCCATTGAAAAAGCAAAAACAAAGAGAATAAAAGGTATTTCTCATCCGTTGCGCCAATCTAACGCCTGCTTTAGCATGGCATTAGTTTTTGGGGCTGCCACAAATTTACTGATCCTTATAAATCTGGAGCAGCGTCAAAAAGCAATGGGTGTTGCGGTGGAAAGTCCACAGCGACACCCATTGTACGCCCCTTTGACGCAGAAAACTGTTTCCAAAGAGGCGTTAAGCCCCACAAAGTAGCTTAATACCACTTGGTAAATATAGCGCAGGGCATTGCACCACCGGAACGTTGGAAAAAGTGACTTTCAAGTGGTGCAATCCCCTTGTAATATGCCCCAATGATTGGAGAAGTGTACTCCAAATCCATGGAAAGTTTTCGTAGGGTTAAATGGCAAGCACATCTACAGCGGACATATACTGAGCGGTTCCGTCGGAGATACTGAAGACTTATGAAAGAGGCTTTAGAGAGGTTTGTCTTAAGTTCAGCCTTTTAAAATTCTACAAGACTGACATTGGTCACCATATAAGCAGCATAGGGTAGACATGGGGCCCACCTTTGCTGCCAGCACTGTGGCCAGCACGAGGAGACATGAGTCATATCCTTTGGTGATGCCCCAGTTTTTAATATTTCTGGCACTTTGTGTGTGGTGCAGCAAGAAGGACAAGGGTGGCCTGCCCATTATCCTATGCATGACGCTGGCAATTTTACAAGATACACAGGATATTGCAGATATTACCAACTATAACATCGGTTGTTCATATTTCGGTGATGGCAAATTAAATCACCACCTACATAAGAGGACTCGATCGTGGCTCGTGTGAATGACTGATCAACAAGATGAATGACCAACTACAGGAATTTAATGATATTTGGGATCCTTTTCTTCTTGACTGAGAGAGCACATGCCCCTAACTTGAATTTTTTCATGTCACCGCCTGGGTGTTCAGATGCGCTGTAAAGTAGTATATAACAGTAGGCCTATTCTGTTTTATTCTACTTTTCTGTATGCAAATCTATCTTTTTGGGTGTGACTATTGAGGTTCTAGCGCGAAATTCTTGCCTGCTATCTAATTTTCTTGAAAACACATTTCTATATTTCTATTTTCCCATAATAATTTGTTTTTGAGATGCAAGCACTGGCACAGTGGTTGAAATCCCGGGTCAATTGCTGTCCCTGGCCAGTGGTGGTAATTTGTGTCAACATGCTAGTCCGGGTACAGTGGTGGCAAGCGCAATGGCAGCATGCTGGCCCTGGCACATTGGGGGTAATTTCTGACAGCACGCTGATCCTATCACAATGGTGGTGGTCGCTGGCAAAATGCTGACCATTGCACATTGGTGATTCCTCTGACAACATGCTCACTGTGGAACAATGGTGGTATTGCATGGTGAAATGCTGGCCTTTGACCATGCGCATCAGGGTTTGGGCGCAGGCACTGTGCTCTGGCCTGTGACAGGCTTTGGACCCTGCTTTCTGCTCCCAACCCACCACCTTCACCCAACTGGCGGTGCAAGGGCCTTTGGTTGTGCGCAGGACCTGCAGCCAGGTCCTAGGCCTATACCCCTGCAGGTCTGCCCACCCCCACCAGGGCATGCCCTTCGGTCTTTCACTGAGGAGTTAAGTTCACCCCACACGCTCTGGATGACTACCCCCTGCTGTGCACATCCCTATCTCTCTCTCTCTAACATGCTGACTGATTTGTTTGTCAATTTTGTTCCACGTTTTAACCCGGGCACTCAGAAAATAAAAAACATAAAAGAAAGTAAGTTGTGGACTCTGCTTCATTATTAAAGTGGTAGGCCGCTCATTGAATATTAACTGCTCCACCCCCCTCAGGAGCACCCCATGATTCCCTGCTTGGAATTTTTATGTATTAAATCTTTTATTGAGCATAGGCAAACAATATGCACCTCCGAGATATTTATAGGGGCTGTCACCACACCGGGGAGGCCTAAGTCAGCGACCCCACTGACACCCATCACAAGGCCAGCGGGCACATTGTCTGTTAACACAGCAAGCCGCCTACAACCCAACTGGGCCGGCCGCGTCATAAGAGGTGCTACAGCGGTGCAAGCTATGTAGTACTAGTGCAACCTGAGAGAACAAAGAACTGTAAACAACCCCCCTACCCTTCCCACCCCTACCCTCCCCTCTCCTTGTCCAATTCCGGGGATAATCAGTCGGCTATTGTCGTCCATTAACGGTCAAGTGGGGCTGCGCGCGCTGGGCCTGTACGCTTGTGGGCGCGTGTCTTGGGTTCTGGGAGAGGTGTTTCCGCCAGGCGTAGC
Source organism: Lissotriton vulgaris (assembly GCF_964263255.1). Lineage (NCBI taxonomy): Eukaryota > Metazoa > Chordata > Amphibia > Caudata > Salamandridae > Lissotriton > Lissotriton vulgaris. Next base: position 1,820,309,201 of record NC_141687.1, read on the forward strand.
AGACGCAGGTAGCGTGGGCAGCTCACCTCACGAAATTCCCCGGTAAGTAGGGCGAGGAACGGTCGCCAGAGCTCCGCAAAGTCCGCTCCCCTCCCCGCTGCTGCCAGTGACAGTTTCTCCATTCCCAGGATCGCCCAGAGCCGGTGGAGCCACCCCAATTGTTGCGGAGCCTGAACTGCTCTCCAGTGGGCCACAATGTTTTGGACCGCTGCCCCTAGCGCAAGTGCGATCAGTCGTCCCCTCCAGGACTTCAGAGGATACATGAGGGCGTTCGGGAGGCCTAGAATAATGTATGCTGGGAAGCGCGGCAGTTGTGTATCTAGATGTGCGTCTATGAGGGCCAGGATAGGGTCCCAATAGGGGCGAAGCGCCTCACAGCTCCATAGCAAGTGTTCCAGTGTCCCTAGTTCCCCACACCCCCTCCAGCATCTGTCGCTCACTCGGGCATCCCAGTGGTGCAATCTCTCAGGGGTGTGGTACCAGTATGTGGCTACTTTAGTTAGTGTCTCGGTGAGCCCGGTGTGGTGTGCCGAGTGTCTGGCCCTGTGGTACACCCCCTCCCATTCTTTCCTGGTAAGCTGCCGCCCTAGATCCCTTTCCCACCTGGCCTGACCCACGTTGTACGTGTGTGCCTGAGTGAGCAGTAGCTGTTGATAGAGGTCAGAAATCAATTTCTTGTCTGAGGTGCGTGTCAGCAGCCACCTTTCGTAGGGCGTGAGGTGCCGTTGGGCCCCGGGCTGGATCGAGGGGTGGAGCACCCAATGCCGCACCTGCAGGTACTGTAGGCATTCCGATTCGGCCACACCGTAGTCCGCCTTGACCTGCTGGAACGGGAGGACCCCCTTGAGGTCGAACATGTGTCCCGCCGCTCTGCAGGGCGTCGTCCGCCACGTCGTAAACGCTCCGACGTCTAAGCCCGGCGTGAAGTCCGGATTCTCAAAAATGGTGGTCATAGGCGAGGGAAAGGTGGTCAGTCCCCTGGCCACTGCCACTCTATCCCACATTCTCAGGGCGGTGCTTGTGATTTCAGAGGCGAACAGGTTAGGGGGCTGGTGTCGGCGTGGCAGGAAAGGCACGCCTTGAAGGGTACGGCCGGCCACCGCCTGGTCCTGGAAGAGCCAGTGCTTGCCGGATTCCAGTTGAAACCATTCCACGAAGGTGCGCAGCTGCGCCGCCTGGAAGTACAGGGTGAGGTCGGGCACACCGACCCCCCCGTTCGCCGGGGGCAGAGTGGCGAGAGTATGCTTAATACTCAAATAACAAAAATGTGTGTGGAGGGTCAAGGGGTAGTTTAACGACCTGTTTGCTCCATCCCCTACTCTTCAAGACAAAAACACAAAAGAGCAAACCAAGTCAAAGGAGTGGTGTTCTGCCATGTGAAAAACTATGAACAGATTAAATGCATGTGTGAACACCTGTCATTGCGGTACACAGGCCAATAATAAAAACCCCATCAGACCAGCCATTTGCCGGAAATTACGTCATATGAGGTTTTAGTAAAGCATTGAAACCCACATCCGACTTGGTGATGACGGTGTAGGAGTAAATGTCAGAACTTCAGCCGTGAAACCCAATGCAGACATGATGTGCAGTGCTACAGTGATGGTGATATTTAAAATTGACTACTCAGACGCAGACGTAAGTTCAAAAGTAGAAGACTGTGTGTCAAGATTAAAAGCATGCCGAGTAGTGAGACTACCCTTTGGCAATTATACAGATCGGTCGACATGTTTCAGCCTAATAGGGAATTACCCTGGCTTTCTTCAGGACCTTTAAATACAATTTGGCTACTGCAACTAAGAAAAAACTTCCTGTGTTAAAGGAATAACAGTATGTACTGAAGGAAAGTTACATAGCTACCAGGAACTTGAAAGGGTGTGAGTCCACTGGAAGGGAAGAGACTTGTCTTCTTCCTAACAAAACAACAGAAAACAAGTGAGTGTTTTTCTTTTTACCATAACCTTGGGTTACACACATACATTCGCATAAGTGCACAGGGAAACACATAGACAGACACCTGCATAAATACTTTGCATTATGCATTGTAAGGAAAGCATATTAGCTTAATCACCAGGAAGCATTTCTTCGTGGTGATACTCACCCAGCGTTGTGTGGATGAAGACCTCATCTCACCCGGCAACCGCTCGAGAGTGTGAGGCCCCGCTCTGTGGTGTAAAAAGAGTACACAGTAAGTACTGAGATCCACTGTGTACAAACCAATTGTTTTACACACTTAACCCAACAAACGTGTATTAGAAAACCCTCCGCCATGTCTCAGAAAAACCTACTACAAAGTCCTTATAGAACTATAGGAAGCTATAAGATTTCTACTAGATTTTCATTAGATTCCTCTGTGCCCCTAGATAACTATTAGAAGCTACAGGATCTCTACAAAATTATCATCAGATTTCTGTGAGCCCCTAGATCTCATGACTTTTAACAAGGTCCGAAAAGGGCTTCATAATATAAATGGTTAAAGGGCATTGTAGACTCCTATCTTGTCCCGAATTTAAAATGTCAAGCAACAGTGATTCTAGGGAGCCTGACCAGCCACTCACCTATCCGTCGGTACCTCCATTCTACACCGAGCGGAAGGGGAGGGACTCTTAGTACCGTCTTTTGCCTTGATAAATAGGTTCGTATGATTGGTTATAGAGGGGTGGATCTCAGTACTTACTGTGTACTCTTTTTACACCACAGAGCGGGGCCTCACACTCCCGAGCGGTTGCCGGGTGAGATGAGGTCTTCATCCACACAACGCTGGGTGAGTATCACCACGAAGAAATGCTTCCTGGTGATTAAGCTAATATGATTTCCTTACAATGCATAATGCAAAGTATTTATGCAGGTGTCTGTCTATGTGTTTCCCTGTGCACTTATGCGAATGTATGTGTGTAACCCAAGGTTATGGTAAAAAGAAAAACACTCACTTGTTTTCTGTTGTTTTGTTAGGAAGAAGACAAGTCTCTTCCCTTCCAGTGGACTCACACCCTTTCAAGTTCCTGGTAGCTATGTAACTTTCCTTCAGTACATACTGTTATTCCTTTAACACAGGAAGTTTTTTCTTAGTTGCAGTAGCCAAATTGTATTTAAAGGTCCTGAAGAAAGCCAGGGTAATTCCCTATTAGGCTGAAACATGTCGACCGATCTGTATAATTGCCAAAGGGTAGTCTCACTACTCGGCATGCTTTTAATCTTGACACACAGTCTTCTACTTTTGAACTTACGTCTGCGTCTGAGTAGTCAATTTTAAGTATCACCATCACTGTAGCACTGCACATCATGTCTGCATTGGGTTTCACGGCTGAAGTTCTGACATTTACTCCTACACCGTCATCACCAAGTCGGATGTGGGTTTCAATGCTTTACTAAAACCTCATATGACGTAATTTCCGGCAAATGGCTGGTCTGATGGGGTTTTTATTATTGGCCTGTGTACCTCAATGACAGGTGTTCACACATGCATTTAATCTGTTCATAGTTTTTCACATGGCAGAACACCACTCCTTTGACTTGGTTTGCTCTTTTGTGTTTTTGTCCTGGAGAGTATGCTTAAACCTCGGTCGCCGGCCGTTCCAAATGAATCGCGACAGCTCCGATTGGGTTTGCTGAAGCCAACCCGTCGGGGGATTTAAGGGGAGCGTCTGGAACAGATACAAGATCTGCGGTAGCAGTGTCATTTTGACTGCGGCAATTCTGCCTAGCCACGACAATGTAAGCGGCTTCCAACCCCGGAGCTGCTCCCGGAGTTTGATTGTGAGTGCTTCATAATTGACTCACGCCGTACCCCGGACAGTGGGAGCCAGGCGAACGCCCAGGTACGGGACGGCTGCATCTGACCATTGTATTCTGAACTCGGACTTAATCTCGGCCACCACGTCCGGGCTTAGGGAGATGTTCAGGGCTTCGGATTTCGCTTCATTGATTTTAAAACCCGAGGCCAGGGCAAAGGTGTGAAGCTCCACAAAGAGAGCACGCAGGGATTGCATCGGGTCAGTGAGGGACAGCAAAACGTCGTCAGCGTACAGGCTGATCTTGTGCGTGTCGGCACCAAATTTGATACCAGATATGAGCGCATGCTGCCGCACCCTCTGAGCCATCAGTTCCATATACAGTGCGAATAGGAGCGGCGATAGAGGGCAGCCCTGGCGCGTGCCTCTGCCAATGTCGAATCTCGGGGAGGTATGACCGTTCACCCTTACCGTGGCGTTGGGCCGGCGGTAGCAGTTGAAGATGCAATGGCGGAGTTTCTCCCCAAATCCGAAGTGGAGGAGAACCTGGTCGAGGTAGGGCCAGTGCACTCTGTCAAATGCTTTCTCGGCATCGATGGTGAGGAGCATGCAGCCCGGTTTGGTGCGCGACCCGGCCTCAATGAGGTGCAGCACTCGCCTGGTGTTGTCGCTGGTCTGCCGTTGGGGGATAAAGCCCGCCTGGTCAGGGTCTATCAGCTGCTGCATGTATGGTGCAATGCGGCCCGCTAGTATGCCAGTGTAGAGCTTCAAGTCTATATTCAGCAGTGAGATGGGCCTGTATGAGCCACATGCCGCCGGGTCACGGCCCGGTTTGGGAATTACAGAGATAGACGCCTCTAGCAGGTCCGGGTGGATGGCACCAGGCGTGTCAAAGGTGTTAAACAGGTCGCGCAAGAGGGGGGCAAGCTGCTGGCAGAAGGTCTTGTAGAAGGCCGCAGTATAGCCGTCGGGTCCCGGTGATTTCCCCACTTTGAGGCGGGCAATAGCAGAGATGACTTCCTCCAGGCCTATGGGCCGCTCCAGAAAGTCCGCTTGGGCTTGGGTGAGGGTGGGGAGCTCCGCACCCTGCAAGTAGGTCGGGCCGGCAATTGGATCCAGGTGGTCCGCGTCGTATAGCGCCGCATAAAAGTTGCCGAAGGCTGCCGCAATCGCCGCGTCCTCCGTAATCTGGCCACCATTAGCCGACAGGAGAGAGCGCACCTGTTGCCGTTGGGTTTGCGCCCGTAGTCTGCTCACCAGAAACTTCCCGCAGCGGTCGCCTCCGGTGTAATAGGCGTGCTTGAGGCGCATAGCGGCGTATTCCGCCACGTCTTGGTCCAAAGCTGCCAACATTTTCCGCTCGGCGCATAATTGGCGCCATGCCCTTGCCGCCCCTGTGCGTTGGTGCATCTGTTCCAGTTCCGCCACCCGTTGGGTAAGCTCGGCACGCTTTAGAGCCCTTTCTCTGTTGTTGGCGGTGGCTATGGAGATAAGTTCCCCGCGTAGGACCGCTTTGAGGGCTGCCCACTGAGTGGCCTTTGTGGTGTCATCATTGGCGTTGTGTTCCAAAAAGTGGTCAATCGCGGCTGTGAGTCGGGTTTGGGTGTCGGGCAACTGCAAGAGGCCATCTCGCAGCCTCCAGTGTCGTTGCGGTGCTGGCATGGCTCCCACACGAAGTGTCGTTACCACTGGGGAGTGATCCGATAGCGCGGCTGGCAGTATCTCCACCTCTTTGACCTGTAGCGCCAGTTGAGAGGAGCACAGAAAATAATCCAGCATCGCATACGTCTTGTGCGCCGCCGAGTAATACGTGTAGGCTGTTGTCTGGGGGTGTGTGTGTCGCCATAAATCTATGAGGCCCAAGTCTGCTATGTGTGCGTGACCTGCTGCTGTGAGCGCCCCCACCTGCCCGGATCTCTGGCCTGAGCGGTCTGCCGTGTTATGAAATACAATGTTGAGGTCTCCACCCAGTAGTAAGTGAGTGTGTGTGGTGGACGTAGCGGTCTCTAGTGCCGTATGTAAGAATCTTTCCTGCCCCTCATTCGGGCCATAGACTGAACCCACCAGCAAGGTATGGCCTGCAATCTGGAAGCTATAAAGCAGAAGCCGCCCTTTAATTTCAGCTTCTTTCTGGAGGACCCTCCCCTCGAATGATTTAGCCACTAGAATCGCCACCCCGGCTGCTTTCTTCAGGGATGAGGAGAAGAACTGCCAGGGAAAGGCGCGCGATTTGAGCCTGTGTTGGTCGCTGCGAACAAGGTGTGTTTCTTGGAGTAGGCAGATATCTGCCTTGGAACGCTCGAGACAGGATAGTATCGCCTTGCGCTTGTTCGGACTGTTGAGACCCCGCACATTAAGCGAGAGCACTGTTAGGTGTCGTGTCATGTCTGGGGTAATAAGGAAGATACCAATCCCCACCCGGAGGCGGTGGCTGCGGGCCAACGGACCGTGGAAGACACTGCGCTGGGAGTCCTACCGACTCCGTCCGTGGTGTTAGAATCCCCTGGACAAGGAGAGCCCCCCCGCCCCTCCCCCTCATCCCCCAACTCCCCCCCATCCCCAACTGCCCCCCCCATCCCCAGCTCAACTGGAGCAACCCCCTCCCCCTGGATCCCCCTCTCCCTTGGTGCAACCCCTCCCCGCCCAACACCCCCTTCCTGCATCACCCCCCAACCCTCCTCCCCAACTGGTAAAGAAATTTGGTCCAACATTGTCCCAGGTCCAGTCACGAGGCCACTGGACCCGTGGTAAAGTAAGTCCGTAGAATGGGAGCAGTGGCGACATTGCGAGCAGGTCGGCCCACCCCTAGCACTAGAGTCAGAGTCTCCATCCGGGAAGGCCCAAAAGCACTCTGCCCTCGCCCCCGCCGCCGGACTAGATTAGCCCGACCCAACCATGTCCTGTGGAACTAATGTGTCGCTCTCCCAGCGGTCAGCCATTGTTCACCTGCGCCAGGCCCTGCGCCACGGTCTCCACCGCAGCCCGCTGTCCCTCCTCTATCTCAGTAGCTGCGGGGCGTCTCGGCCTGCGTCTGCGCCGTTGTTGTTGCCAGCGTCCCGGGGCAGCCTCATTGGAGGCTCCTTCTCCCGGTGATCCGTCGTCGACCACCGGCTCGTCTAGGCTCAGTACGCGGCAGGCGTCCCTGAGGGAACGCGGCTGATGAAGTACATTGCCAAGCCGAAACACCAGACGGAAGGGGTGCCCCCAGCTGTAGGAGATGTTGCGTTTTCTCAGTTCCGCTGTCACTGGTCGAAAGGTGCGCCGCTTCTCCAGTGTAAGCGCGGCTAGGTCCTGGTACAGCGTCGGGGAGTGGTCGCCAAAGGTGATCCTCTCCAACTGGCGCGCCTTGCTCAGGATCTCCTCCTTTGTCCTGAAGTCCTGCACACACACCAGGATGTCTGCTGGGTGAGCTGCGTCGGCCCTCGGCGGACCCGTCAGGTGGGCCCTGTCCAGTCGCAAGGGGGCGTCCGCCTGTCGGCCCAGAATGTGGTTGAAGAGACCCTGCGTAAACCGAAAGAGGTCTTCCGTGTCCGGGGACAGTTTCACTCCTCTGATCCTGATGTTATGCCGCCGGGAGCGGTTCTCCAGGTCCTCGGCGTGCGTCTGGAGATCCACCTGTTGGTCATGTATGCGGGCCAGTTCCTGCCATAGGGCCTCTATTTCGGTGTTGCGTCGCTTTTCGTCTCCAGGTCTGCCACTTTCTCCCCTATGGCATCGGTGTCGCGGCGGATCTCTTTGATCTCGTCCTGGAGCTCCTTCTTTAGGGCATGGATGTCTTCCCTCAGACCGGTGAACAGGGACTCCAGAAAAGACCGTGTGACCGGGCCCTCGGGGTCCGATCCTCCGGGGGGCGACGTGGCCACCGTTTTCTTTTCTGTGTCTCCCCGGGGGCTGGACACCGCGGGGCCATTCCGCTTCCCCATGGCGGTGGGGGTGAAAAGATCCTTTATGGTGCGGTCTTTCTTGGGTCTCCCGCCAGACATGCCCCCCCAGGGCCCCCAGCCGCGTCCGTCGACCTCCTCCTCTGCCAGCCGTGGGTAGGCCCCTAGGCCTCGCGGGTGTCTCTCCGGGCTCGGGACGACCAGTGCTTCCTGTGTGACGCGTGGGTGCCGTGTTCTGGCGGGTGCCAGGCCCAGCGCGGGGGATCGCCCTTAGTGGACCCAGGCGACCACCAGCGAGGCCGTCGGGGCGAGAGGACCCACAGGGCCCGGACCACGGGGCCGTGCCTCTTTATTCCTCCAAGCCTGCTGCCTCCCCGTTGACTGATGCGTTGTCACTACCCCCCGAAGCCGCAGCAGCGCTCGGCGGGGGCCGCGTGATGGGAGCAGGGTCGCCGGGACCAGCGGTGAGGGAGGGAGCGAGGACCAGGCAGGGCGGGCAGCCGCCCAAGATGGCGCCCGCGGCTCTCAGTGTTGCACTGTCCAGGGGGTGAGAGAGCGCGGCAGGTCTGCAGAGGCCACGTCCAGACAAGGGCCTCGCCCACCCCGGTGCGGGCCGAGTTCGCTGGGTATGTGGCAGTCGGCGTTGGTGGCCCCGGAGGCAGCGCCGCAGGTGCGGACAGAGCAGAAGGTCTTCTCAGGCTCACGCCACGTGCGAGGGTCCCCGCGGGTCTCCTCGTTGTCCCTCAGGCCGATAGGCCGTCACCTCCCCCGCCGGGTGTTCTAACTCGCGGTCCTGGCAACGGATGGGTGCAGTGCCGCCAGCGGGGACCGGCGGCAGCGGAGGGCCACGCGGCCAGCTCCAGCGCAGGCGAGTTGCGGTCTCGGCCGCCTCTGTCGACTGCCTCGCCGCGCCGCCAGTGGTCCCGCTCGTGGGGGGGTCCGGCTGGATTCCTCTGCCCCCCGACGCTCCCGCGCTGTAGGGTAGGTCCGCTGGGCTGGGGGGGGGGGCGCTCGTCTACCTCCGCTCCTCACCTCCTTCTTTCGGGCTCCTCCGCCCGTCCCCCAGGTCCGCTCCGCTGATGTCCACAGCCGTTAGGGCGCTCCGTCGGGCGGCAGGGTGGAGCAGCAAGCCCGCAGAAGCCCCCGACAAGGGACCACGGGGGCCTCGCGCTCAGCAGCGCGGGCCGGGCTTGCTGTCGCTGCAGCCGCCGAGCACAGGAGCACTCGAGTCGGCGTTCGGGCTCCGCCCCCTGCGGCCTCGATTCAAAGCACCGCTCTCCTTAGGCCGTCAGAGCTGCCAAGTCTCCGGGCCGGGTCAGCCGGGGCTCCACGCCGGGAACCGGCAGCGCTACTGTCCTGCACACCCCCGCGGCAACGCCGGCCTCAGGCCCGCCAGGGAAGTGCTCGGGTCGGGACAATTGCTGTGAAAATGCTAAAAATAGCGGCCGGCGGCGGGAGCTTCGACAGAGCTCGTCTGCTCACTCCGCCATCTTGGCCACGCCCCCTGCTTGGAATTTTTAAAAAAAGAATATAAAGTTGTCACCATACCCAAAGGCGGGGTTGGGTCACCAATATATAATTATAAAAGTGTTGTGGAGGGCTGCAATGAGCACAGCAGCCAACCAGGAATACATTTGAAACAAGCATTGGCATAGCCAGGGCAGGACTGGCCGTAGCGGGCACCTGGCGATCCCCCGGTGCGCCGCACAGGTGGGGGCCGGCTTTGGGTCCCTGGGGGCCGTTTTTGTTACAGGGGCAAAATTGGCCGAAAACCGGCCCTGGCAAAGAGTTCGGCGGCACCAAGTGGGGGGGCGAGCACTTTGCCAGGGCTGGTTGTGGTTCCCAGTCTCGCCTAGGGCATAGCCAATAGGTCTCATCTTTGGGACCTTATAAGTGCAACAGTTGATGTTGTTGCACCAAAGATGTTGTGCTGCATAACTAAATACTTATAAGGTCCCAAAAGCGAGAACTATTGGCTATGCCAATGTATGTTTTTTATCCTGCCACAAACAACCTACTGAAAGATCCTGTTTCCTTACCCTACACGGTTGAATCTGCTACAATGCGCAAGCTGTGACATTCAGAAACGAGACACAATTCTCAAGATTTTGCCTTCCGACATGTCCTGACTTTTTAGAGAGAGCCCAAACTTTTAGACAATGCACCAAATATGATGGCCAGAAAGTGTGACAAAGTGTGCTACAACTGATATCCAAGACTTGACTCAGTAGTCCAGCTTCTGTCACCAGAAGTGGACAAAACCTCCAGAGATTGACAGAAACTTCCACATGTGTAATGTAGATATGGACACAATAAACCAGATGTGAGTTTGAACTGCTGCAGCCTGAGCGTTAGCTGTTTTGTGTGTTTGAGGGATTCTTGACCTTCTGTTAAACATGCTATGGTATGTGTGAGAGGAAGAGTGCGGTAAGTGCTGTACCATAGCCGTGGGTTAAGGTGAGGCTCGGTGAAAAAGAATTTTCATTAGCTAAAAATATAATCTAATTGCCTTATTAAAGCCTGTTCTTCTTCTAGGGACTTAAGGAGAATGTGGACAAACCAGTCATAGCCTCATACCTTGCACATTTTTGGAAACTGGCTTTGGGCACTTTTACTTTCAAATGAGCTACACAGGAAAAGAGCCTTGTAAGCCGTGGTTCACGTTACCATACCAACGACAAATTTGCGATATGCACAAATGTGCAGCACATTGTGGAATGATTAGGCTGGTTCCAGGGTATGGAAGGGTTGAAGACATGGCTCTCTCAGACCGGGGTTTGCGGGTCCTGTAAGCTCAGTCCGTGGACAATCAGTGCTCCTTTGGGCGATATCTGTGGGAATACCGTCATTTACGGTCCCACTCCAGTTAGATAACCCTGCTACTACCTAGCAAAACAGGACTATACAGCAACAAGGTTGGGCAATGAAATTGCACTCCTGGAGACAGTAATAAGTTAGAAACACTGTAAGTACACACAAAAGGTCAATGTGCAATCAGATGTTTTCCTTCTCAGTGCAAGTGATCTGTTGATAGGAAGATAAAATATGGAAGTAAAATTATATTTCCCAAAAATGAGGGCACTAATACATTTAGGGGTTGACCCCAAAAAACTTTCACAGAATTTACGACCTGGGGGGTAGATGGTCTATACCATGGGTGCTTAGTTAAATGTTATCCTATGAGAGAACGTATTTGGGGGTTCTGGAGCGCTGGGCAGTCACAAGATGGGGGTCAGTTAGTAAGTCATAGCGACACCAGTTAGGCACTGAGCTCACTGTGCGCCTCTGCAAGGTGATCGTGCGGCGTCAGAGGAGGCAGCCGCAGCAATGTGCCCTGGGGTAACCAAACGTCAGGGCCAATCACCTACAAATGACCAATAGCAGGCACATTTTTGGATTACCTGAGGACTAAGAGGACCAGCCTGACCCAGTGAACTCCCAGGCACGACCAATAAGGCCCTCGTTCCTGAGACCAGGAACGAGAGCCAACTGGGCTTTACATGCTACTAATCTTCAGAGGTAGGGTCAGACCTCTCAGAGGTAGGGGAGCCTACGGAAGTCCAGGAGGGTCAGATCCAACACGGATGTCTCCGTCATTTACATTAAATAAACCGGCCTGCAACTACTGTATATGTAAATCATTTACACATTGAGTAGCTTTCCTGAAAATCTGACATTGATCCAGCACTCATAGACTTAAGATGGCCTCAGGGGTATACAGATCGTTCAAACTATTCTACAAGCAGAACACCTGGCGGCAGTCAATGCCCCAAAGCTGAACGATGGAAGGCGCACCAGTAACAAAGTACATCTATGGAGAAGACTCTGCCACACCACCCTCCCCTACCTCCTGAGATGAGGAGACTGATTGTACCGTTGAATGTCAAAAATAAATCTGGGTTTACAGACTGGCATATCTACTGGGGGAAATATAAGGCAAGTTATAAATGTTGTTCTTTAAAGGCATGCACACCTTCAATCTCACCTACTCTTCACTAATCTGATCACAAGTGCCGAGAAAATTGTTTACATGCCACAGGCGCTAACAAAGAAAGCTGTCACAACTGCTAATGCGCACTCACATACATACACTCTCACACGCCCCAACGTCATGGTTAACACAACTCGTTCACAAGCCATTCCGAAACACTATTCACAAGTGTAATGATTTACTTGTGTTGCCATGGGGCTGGGAGCCGGTCACTAGTGATGCATTGCGTATAGATTGTGAAATGGAATGCTATATAAAGGACGCGTGCATTGTGCAAAGAAGGGCGGCTTTCACACATAATGAGCCAATACATAGCTTGGTCTGTTAACACACGCGCTACGCTGTCGATTCTTTCAGGTGAGGCAACTACCGCCTCACTACATTTCAGCCCCAACACTTTTCTGTTCCTTAGCTTTCATGAGAAATACATTTGGGTCCTGTAGTCTTTTGGTTTGCTTCCATCAAAACAATTAGACGAATACAGACTAAAAGCATATCATTGAGAACATTGAGTATGGACTGGAGTGAACTCGCCACCCCAGACTGTTGCATGAAGCAAAAAGACTTCAAGCACCGGCAGAATTGCAGAAAACAAATGCCAACATACCGTGGGTGTGGCTTACAACCAGGCCGGCTGTTTTTCAGCCAATGGTGGCATTAAGATTGTCTCGACTTGGGATTTCACTCATATGATTAGAAGTAAGGGGCAACAAAACCCAGAATGCACACTCTTGATGGGTGAAAGGTCATAACAATGAAAAAATCGCATTTACGTGTGGCCGGCTGAAAACATGGTTAGGGTCTCCGAGTAAACCAACACCAGTCCTGTCAAGTTTTCAAGGTCCATGTATGATGCGCGGATACAGTACAGATTTTTTCTTTTACTTGTAGTCTTGTTTAACCCGTAATACATAGGACTTTAAGTCCCAGAATTCAAAGAAATACAAATCTGGACTAAAGCAACACCTCATTCATGGACCTGGCTGACTAGTCAGCAATGCGCCAACCGTGGTGTAACTCTCTCCAACTTTACCCCCACCCTCCCCATTCAATGAGCGACCACTCAGTCGAGTTTCCTCACAGTTACAGGGTGGTCTTGGCAAAACAAAACAAACGCTCGCTGCAGCAGGGGGGAAGAGAGGGGCCTGCACGATTCACTTGTGGGAGCGATAATTGCTACCATATGGCGGCGCTCGGTTTCGCAAGTGAATCAACAGACGTGCACGCATTGCCATTGAAGGCAATAGAACGCGTGCACGTTTTTGGCTGAAAAGCCAAAGCGATAGCTATAGGTCTTTTTGCCTATGCAGCGCATATGCGTTGCGTAGGCGAGACCTAAAAAAACTGTGTAAGTCTCCGGGGCCCTTGAATGCAGGACCCTAGGAGAGCTTACCAATATTTTCGAGCACTCCAAGCTGGAGCTTAATGCTCTTCAACTGTGTCTAGAGATCTTTCGAGGATGGCCCTATTATATTCCTAAAAGTTTTAAAGACTGATGCATGTTTATGGTTCTTAAAAATAAAAATGCTTAATATTAGGTACTTGTGACAAAAACTAATTTTGAGAAATCCTGTGTGTATTCATGAGGAACATATTCAGATTATGGCTAATGATACATTTTTGTGGACAAAGCCAATAGGTTTGCTTTATATGTTGATGTACTGACTCTCTGATAATGTCAGTAGACCTGCCTTTTATGTTTTGGTATTCTAAATCATTGACAAAGCCAGGAGGTCTGCCTTACTTCAAATGACACCGCTTTATATGGTTACATTATGTTAAAAACCCTCAAAACGTAAATGAAATTACCAAAGATTAAGGTTACGTTATAAGTAGGTGAAAATGTCAGTTAAAACCTATCAATCTAAATGCAAAAAACATTGAAATTCACCATTTATTGTTAACTGAGCTAACTATAACTTGCAGCTCTGCCACGCAATGCTTCTGACCTCGTATAGTGTATCACTCATTTTCTATGACAAAGGAAGGGGGTGCCTAAACTCTTTCCTACAGTAGCTGTATGAAGCAGCTATTGTTGTCTCTTTTCAGGACATCATTGATTAACCATCGTTCCCCCCGATTGGATGAATAGTGGTGTAGGGGCCAATCACACTTACAAATATGTATGAAAATGGCAGGCCATTGAGTTTTAGACATTAATATATGCAGGGCAAGTGAGATGAACTGACTTTTTTGTGTCAAATCTGTGTCATTGAAAATACAAATCGAAACAATACAACAACCAAAATGTCATAAAAAGGAAGAAAGTAGAAAAATGAAAGAAAGAGAAAAAGAAGACCAAGGAGGGAAAGGAAAGGGAAGGGTGCATCATTAATAACTCCGGAATACCAATAAGTGAAGACACAGGAGGCAAAGCAGTGGCGCATTGCAAATCTGTCATACATAGGAGGACATTACTCTGGGGGAAAAAAAGGAAGAAAAAGCATCCAACAAGTGTAGGGGGACGAGATGGTGATGGGACGCGTTAGGAGAAAGGAGCTATTTGAAGTGTAAGCGGGGGCAGCGAAGTGTCCCACAACAAGAAGCAGAATCCCTGTAAAATGTACTTTTTAAATTTATTTATTTATTTATGTTTATTGATTTTCATAGTCTCATAAAGTGTACATATGAGGAGGATAAAAAACAGCATTTGGTGCAACCATATGCAAAGATAATTTTAAAAAACAGCACGTGACTGTAAATTAAGCTTAAATGGGAGAAAATTTTACCAGACTGACATCATTACATGCAGCATGTGGCACATATATTCACAGGGACTCATTTTCAGGGGGATCTGGCTGGGCAACAGAACAGAAGTACACCAACAAGGGCTCCCAGATATCATTGGGCCTGGAGGACGATGGTAGCTCCTCCGCATATAAGACTAGATTTTCTGTACAAAATACCAAGTCTCTAAGCCACTGCTCTGCTGTGGGGCTCAGCGCACTATCCCACGCCATCGCCACTCGTCGCTTAGCAATAAGCAGTGCCACTCTTGTCTGCCTGCCCGCGACACCCTTTAGAAAGTGGACAAGACCCAGTTAGCATATTTGTGGGGAACACTGCAACACAATCCCAATGATCTTCGATAACGTGGTAATCACAGCAGCCCAGTATTCCGGACACCCGCCTGCAGGTCCAAGCTAGGTGCCAGAAATCTGCCTCCAAAGCTCCACATCGCTTACAAGCATCAGTGTCTTGGAGCCCATATTTAAAAAGTTTATGCAGAAGGTAGTTAACCTGGTGAAGATATTTAAAGTGTAAGATATGCAGATTTCCATTAGCGGTAAGGGATCTAGTGAGTTGGCAGCAGAGTTCCCAGTCTTTCTGCGTGAGTTGTGGATCAATATATTCATTCCACTTGCTAAGGCTCCTATCAAATAGGAGGGGCTTGTCTTCCTTAGCAGCACAGTAGAGTTTAGTAACTAGCTTATGTCGAGTGGGGGCCAGGAGCAGTGAACGCAGCGCCAGTGTCTCCGGTGGTTCCGCCAAGAATGTGGGGTAGTGAATCTGCAATGCCTTTTTCAGTCTATGTATGTAAAAAACAAAGAGCGGTGTCTTATTCTGAATATAGTCTGTGTCAGTATTAGACAGAAAAGTAGCACCAGGCTATAAATCTTGTAGCTTATCAATGCCAACCTGCTCCAGTGTACACAGAGCTCCCTGTTCGTGTGTTACTGATATGTTCGAATGATAAGCCAAAGGTAATAGCGGGGAGTATAATAGTCGTTTTCCCGACTCACGGCCCAATGCCTGCCAGGCGGCAATCGTCAAATTAATAATGTTAAATGTATTGCGGGACAAAAGCATGGGAGGTGAACCAGAAGTGTGCGTATTGTGCGTGAGCACAGAGGTAGTAGAGATAAAAATCGGGTACACTGAAACCCCCGCATTTATAATCCAGTGTGAGAGTCTTCCAGCTCACCCGCGCAAGTTGACCCCAACAGAGCTCACGAGGCCGCGGAACGGATGCAGTTCAGTTCCCGCCAGATTCCGAATCGAAGGAAAGCAGTGCCCCTCTCGGATCTCCGGACTAATTACCGGGCGTTCGAATTTTCAACATGTCTCTCACTCGTTCTCAAGTTCAGAAATTCCACACTGCGTGAGGCTGCCCACCATCCTTGTAGCCCCTGCGTGCTATCTGCAGCAACGGATTCACCCAGTCCACGTCCTGAGGAGAACCCACAACTTGTCAGTGGTTCGAAACGCGTTGACCCCCAGCCTGTGACAAGGAAGAAGGGTGCAACTAGGGAATAAATAACACCATTCTCACTCCCCCTAGTTGTCCAATCCTCAAAACACCTAATCACAGGCTTATTGAGACAGGCAGGCAGTATCATTGAATCTCTTTGTCCGCCTGTCTTTTGGTATATAATTTGAAGGACTGGTGCTTGTGTTAAATGTCTCTTATGTTTCAATTGATTTGTATAAACTCTTGTTTTTGGTGTCTCTGAATTTTGAGTATTTATTGTGTACAGATCCAACACTTGTATATATTGCGCACATTATTGTCTGAATGTTTACTTGATTGTTTTGATAAATGTGCCTTTGAGGACATACTAAGAAGTTAATGAAAATTTGAATAAAATAAAATAAAAACCTTCTTCAAACAAATCTGTGGAACACTCAGTACAGACTGGCTGGGTGCCTCCTAAATCAGTACAAAGCAAACCTGACTGGCTATTTGTTCTGTTTTGCGAGATTGTTGAGGTCCAAGCCGGTCAGAGATAGGACCCAAACCTTTCTTGTTGCCCTTCTTTTTAACAGAGGCATGGTTGTCTGATGACAATGTGGCAGAACCTGGCTTGGCGCTCCCCCTGGTTTTAGTATCAAGATGCTTAACAGAGGGTCTAGACGGGGTGGCATTGCAGTTATTTTCAAATCTTCTTATCTGTGCTCCTTTGTGAGGGAGCCTCTCGCTGGGTGCGAATCTGCTTACTATGGGATTTCTTTTAATGCTAATTATACTCTGTCAGACCTATTGATCTATAGGCCGCCTGGTTCTTCCAAAGAGTTCAGAATGGCTCTTATTGATGTTGTAGGGTCTTTAGCGATGAGAGCAGCAAACTTCAGTATCTTTGGCGATCTGAATCTGCATCTGGATAATCCTCATGAAGCTGAGATGGGCAACTTCTTGGACGATCTTGCGGCGTGCCAACCTGTCCAATTGGTGCGTGGGCCCACGCACTCTGCTGGCCATTTGTTGGATCCAATTTTCACTAATCTTACTCTCCTGACTGTTCACTCTCCCTCCCCGATGTGTTGGTCGGATCATCACCTCATAACAATGACACTCCCTGGGGTCACACTTATGAGTAGAGTGCCTCAGGAACGCACACTTAGGCGCCCTTGGCATAAACTTAATATCATGCAACTTAATGATCTTCTTTCCTCCTCCCCGCCCAGCCTTAGAGCAGATCCAGATTCTACTGATAAATCATTGTCCGACTGGATCTCTGGTGCTCTCGACTCTCTTATTCCAGTAAAATGGTCTAAGAGCCGCAGTACCAAATCCAGTCCCTGGTATAACACTCAGCTCACTTGCCTGCGCAAAGAGTGTAAGATGCTAGAGAGAGCATGGAGAAGGAGCTATGACCCTAACTTAAAGAAGCCCTATAACAAAGCTATCAAGCAATATCATAGATCTATTCAGTCGGTACAGGCCACTTATTATGCGGAGGAGATCAAGAGCAGTGCTAATCCATCCAAAAGTATCTTTTCGATACTGAAAGAGCTAAAATCATCCACTGCCCTGATTGTCACTCCGATTTCATCTGATGAGCAATGTGATGCTCTTGCCTCCTTCTTTGTGTAGAAGGTGGAGAAGATTTATAATTCCTTCCCTCAGGGTGTGCCTGATTCAGACCTTGTGGTTCCTTTCCCTACTCTTTACACTCTGGCAGATTTTTCTGACATCTCTCACATGATATTGTCTGTGTTAGGCAGCAAAGTCAAGTCTAGCTCCCCATCCGATCCTCTTAAGCCGGCCTATGCAATGAAAATTCTACCTGTGCTCATTCCTCCACTGAGTCATGTGATCAACGTATTTCTCTCTACGACTATCGTACCGAGTACATGGAAACACACTAGGGTGGTTCCCCTGCTTAAAAAACCTAACATGGATACGGCTAAACCGGCAAGCTTCCGCCAAATCTCTCTCCTGCCATGGGTCAATAAACTCTCTGAGGTCTACGTCAATACCATCTTGACATGGATACCTGAAGGAAAATAACATGCTGGACCCCTCCCAGAATGGTTTCCGTGCGGGTCACAGCACAGAATCTGCCATTTTTGCTGTTACTGAACATCTGAGACGGGCCTTAGATGAGGGACGTACAATGGCACTGATTCTGCTTGATCTCTGTGCCGCGTTTGATACGGTCTCCCATCAGATCCTGTTAAGGCGTTTGGAGGAGGTGGGTATAACGGGGTCCGCCCTGGATTGGTTTGCTTCCTTTCTTTCCAGAAGGACCTTCCAGGTTGCCTCTCCTCCCTTAACTTCCAGAGTTTTTGCCACCATGCAGGGTGTACCACAGGGCTCTGCTCTGAGCCCTACCCTTTTCAATGTGTACGTCCAACCTCTGGTGAGAGTGGCCAAGAACAGAGGGCTTACGGTAGTGTAGTATGCAGATGACACTCAGTTGGTAGGCACACTCGCTGATGACATTACCCAGGACGCCTGTAAGTTCCATAGCAATCTTGAGGCTATTTCGGGGTGGATGACTGCCAACTGTCTCCAGCTCAACACCAGCAATTCCGAGGGGCTGCTGGTGGGGAGGAATGCGAAACTGTGGAGTGAGCACTGGTGGCCTGCTTAGATGGGGCCAGCACCTGTTCCCAAGCAGGTGGTAAAAAACCTAGGGGTCTGGTTAGACACCGCCCTTTGCTTTTGAACCCAAACTAAGAAGGTGGCAGGGACTTGTTTTGGGTTACTGCGCGGGCTCAGACCACTGTTGTTTTTTTTTTCCCCCTATTAGGCAGGTCATTGTCCAGGCTTTGATTTTGTCAAGACTGGATTATGCCAGTTCTCTCTATCTGGGGGTTAATCAGTCTGAGACTGTCAGATTACAAAGGGTTCAGAATGCAGCAGCGCGAGCTCTCCTTAGCCTGCCAAGGAGGTGTTATACTTTTAATGCCATCTACCACCTCCTTTGGCTGCCCGTGGCCAAGCCTTTAGAGTTCAAGGCCCTCTGCATTACTCTTAAAATTCTTCATTTTTCATCTCCATGCCTCCTGACCAATCTTCATACCTTCTATACTCCCTCTTGCCAACTTCATTCCCAGGGACAGAATCTTGTGGCTGTCCCTAGGGTGAGGAGGGCCCGTGCTGGAGGGTGTTCCTTCCATGTGTTGGCATCGAAGCTCTGGAATGCGCTTCCCTTTTCTATTCGCAGTATAAAATCCTACCTACCTTTCCGTAAAGCTGTGAAAACATTCCTCTTCCATCCGTTATAAGCTGTCTTGTTCTGCTACCAGCTTTGCAATTTTCTGTCAGAATGCCCTTTTGCTGGGGCAGCTGTGCCCTCTACAAGTCACCATAACAAAACATAACATAATGGCTGGAATATTGTAGTGGTCTTGGCCCGCCTAGTAGTGACCTCCATCTCCATGTGGTGTTTAATCTTAGTAGCTAAGTGATGTCCCGGCCTACCATCCTCTCTATAGGCGTGACCTACATGGCGTTTAGAAATATACCGTAATTATAACAAAAGATACCAGAAGGTCAAAAGGAAAGAAGGTAAACTGTCTGAAATTATGTGTTGATTAGGGAACAGTCGCAAAGTCCATACTTAGATGATACGTGGTGACCATCAAATGATTCCCATCAGATACCCATCCTGTGCCGCCCTACATCATTTGGGATCCTTCACCCGAAGGAAGTGATGTACAACCACTAGAGATTAGGTGAACTGTAACCTAATCAAGTGGAAACAAACTCAAATGTGATGGCTTGGTGTGTGTGGCATAAGGAGGGTAAGAATGACTAGCAGTGCACAAAATGTGTTAAAGTAGCAGTGTTAGAACAGTGAGTGATTTTAAGATTGGGTTGTAGAAGTGGAGAAATATTTTTTTAATAATATCCTATCCACACCCAACAATAAAAACAGTGCAAGGTAGTATTAAACATATAACTACTCAGATTGATTAAAGGTCAACATGTTTCTGCGGTAAATGGAGTCTTGAGATCTCCTCCTGCTTCATCAGGACCTTGTGTCAATGCTACTGCATAATGTGAACAATTGATAAAAGTGAAATGAATGTCACCTGAAATTCGCCTGTTCAGACACTCACGAAGGACGAACAAACAAATGAAAAACAAGAGAAACACATAATTATTGTCAACAGTTTACAGGACACATAGTGAATGTGTTGTTTACTTAAAGCCAATCATTATATTGGTCAGGGGGTCTCAATAAATAGACCATAAGATGTAATTGCCCTTTTATGTGGGACCTGTTGAAAAGATACATTTATCTTTACTCACCCAATATGTGGGGAATATACGCTCCACCTCACCTGGCTACTGCTCAGGTAAAAACAGAGCACCGCTCTGAGGGAGAGAAGGAGGAAGGAAATAAAGGAGGAAAGATGCATAAACTGTAATCATAGCATCTATATTGGTAGCACGATATTTGAGACAGATTGCCCAAAGCATTTATGTATAGAACGTATATTACATAATTAGATAAGTGCCTGGGTATGTTAATCGATGGTAGCTAGTTAGTAGAATAGTCACCCATTCATTTGCACCCGCTTATAAATGATGTCTATAAAATGAGAAGAAAGAAAATAGTCTTCAGCGCTTAACTTTACTTATGGCACACAAGGCTGCACATTGCTGTTCAAACTTGTAAGTAATCGCATGCACATCTTGCGAGTTTAAATCTGTGAGGTAATCGAGAGACGATCAAACAGCGTGTCTACAACACCCCACCCCTGCAAAAAGGAGGGTACGAGCTTTATCGCCTGACGCGTCTCCTTTCCTCGATGTATTTGGAACACGACCACACACCCCCCACCACCCTGCTTACCTGTCCGTCGGTACTCCGGACATCCGTCTTGGCTGTCATGGAGGGAGGTACCTTGACGGACAGGAAGCGGGTCTATATCCTGCTTGATTGCCGAGCATCAAAAGACGCGATTGGAAGAAAGCGTCACGTGGTGTTGCATGAAGAACAACATCACGCAAGGCAACGTGGTGGTTACCGGCTATGATGGGAATTTGTAGTTCCTATGCGTTATAGTTCACAATATCCGAGGCAGAACTCGTTCTACGCCGAAATACCGCAAACCCATAGAATGTTTTTATATTTACGTGTATACAGATATAAATATATCTAACACTCAGAACTTGTGTGTATTGGGTACACAGAGTTAATTGTACAGATTAACGAAGGATACGTGCCCTGTTGTGACTACGTCGCCTTATGACGAATTACGACATCAAGACATGCTGGGAATCCTAGTTATTGCATGCCGTTGTATTTACTGTCAAGAAACAGGGTGCATCAATATGCTGATGTCTAACCTGGCGTGGAGCGTCTAGGATAGATAAAGTCTAGGTGGTGTCTGAAACGTTACATTGACGATATTTTCGTGGTGTGGCGTGGAAGTGAGACACAGTTAAAGGAGTTCCACACTTGGCTTAATCTGAGGAATCAATTCTTGAAATTTACCATGGAGTATGACACCCAGAAATTGGCCTTTTTGGATTTGCTCATCCTTAGCACACCTACCGGCCTTGCCTCGGAACTTTATCGTAAACCGATGGCACGCAATTCTTTGCTCATTTACAACAGCTGCCACCCGAAGGCCCTGCGGGACAATTTGCCCTACGGGCAATTTTTGCGCATACAAAGGAATTGCTCTAACCGAGCGTCCTTTGAGACACATGCCCAGCAGCTATCTCTAGACCTGTCACACAAGGAATATCCCAAAAGATTGATTCAGACATCAAAAAAACGAGCGGCAAATAACAACCGAGCCGGCCTTCTTGAAATCCTACCACCTAAGCCAAAAACTGAACGCATGACCTGCGTGAGCACATTCGGAACTTTTTCAAATCAAATCACCAAGATTGTGAAGAGACATTGGGTTATACTAAACACCGGTAAAGACACTTTGCCTCTTCCCCTCTTTGCTTATAAGAGAGCACAAAATTTGAAGGAAAAATTGGTCCATACAAGACCCAGAAGCGAGGGACCAAGAGCGGTTGGAACCTTATGGAACATGCCGGCAGTTACAGGGCATCACCCGTGTGGACAATGTGCAGCATGTCCCCAAACAACAAGAACAACAACTATTGATATCGGGACGGAGCGAGTTTGGGAACAACGCAGATTCACAAACTGCAACAGTACAAACTTGATATATTTAATCAAATGTCCCTGTAATAAGATGTATGTGGGCATGACCACTCGTAAAATTAAGTTACGAATATCAGAACACAAAAGTTCCATACGATGCAGTAGACAGGCTACCAAATTCACCAATCACTTTATTTTTGCAAAACATCTTCCCACAGATATAAGGTGGACAGTCTTGGAGCAACCTGTAATCCGGGCACACATTGCGGACATTAGTACATTTCTGTTTAAACGTGAGCAAAGATGGGTCTATAAATTACAAACTCACAAGACAGGTTTGAACGAAGACATTCCATGGATGTCATTGTGAATTACATCTCTGCTGTTTGCTCTCAGTTGCAGGATATTGCAGTAATCTTTCCTAGTTAAAAGAGGGAGTGGATAAGATTAAACTGAAGGTTGGTGTAATATATGTGAATATTTGATTCATATACATCACCTGGTCCATTCGATCGCTAATTATATGGTGTTCATATCATAGAAATGCCCAGGTCGACCTTTAACACATAAAGGTTTGCATATTACAAACATTATGCACCCATTTGACATTAATGCAGTGCATTTTTCACTGTATATACATATGAAAGATATATTACACAAATGATAGCGTGACAAACACCATTTAATATTCAGACACCACCTAGACTTTATCTATCCTAGACGCTCCACGCCAGGTTAGACATCAGCATATTGATGCACCCTGTTTCTTGACAGTAAATACAACGGCATGCAATAACTAGGATTCCCAGCATGTCTTGATGTCGTAATTCGTCATAAGGCGACGTAGTCACAACAGGGCACGTATCCTTCGTTAATCCGTACAATTAACTCTGTGTACCCAATACACACAAGTTCTGAGTGTTAGATATATTTATATCTGTATACACGTAAATATAAAAACATTCTATGGGTTTGCGGTATTTCAGCGTAGAACGAGTTCTGCCTCGGATATTGTGAACTACAATGCATAGGAACTACAATTCCCATCATAGCCGGTAACCACCACGTTGCCTTGCATGATGTTGTTCTTCACGCAACACCACGTGACGCTTTCTTCCAATCGCGTCTTTTGATGCTCGGCAATCAAGCAGGATATAGACCCGCTTCCAGTCCGTCAAGGTACCTCCCTCCATGACAGCCAAGACGGATGTCCGGAGTACCGACGGACAGGTAAGCAGGGTGGTGGGGTGTGTGGTCGTGTTCCAAATACATCGAGGAAAGGAGACGCATCAGGCGATAAAGTTCGTACCCTCCTTTTTGCAGGGGTGGGGTGTTGTAGACACGCTGTTTGATCGTCTCTCGATTACCTCACAGATTTAAACTCGCAAGATGTGCATGCGATTACTTACAAGCTTGAACAGCAATGTGCAGCCTTGTGTGCCATAAGTAAAGTTAAGCGCTGAAGACTATTTTCTTTCTTCTCATTTTATAGACATCATTTATAAGCGGGTGCAAATGAATGGGTGACTATTCTACTAACTAGCTACCATCGATTAACATACCCAGGTACTTATCTAATTATGTAATATACGTTCTATACATAAATGCCTTGGGCAATCTGTCTCAAATATCGTGCTACCAATATAGATGCTATGATTACAGTTTATGCATCTTTCCTCCTTTATTTCCTTCCTCCTTCTCTCCCTCAGAGCGGTGCTCCGTTTTTACCTGAGCTGTAGCCAGGTGAGGTGGAGCGTATATTCCCCACATATTGGGTGAGTAAAGATAAATGTATCTTTTCAACAGGTCCCACATAAAAGGGCAATTACATCTTATGGTCTATTTATTGAGACCCCCTGACCAATATAATGATTGGCTTTAAGTAAACAACACATTCACTATGTGTCCTGTAAACTGTTGACAATAATTATGTGTTTCTCTTGTTTTTCATTTGTTTGTTCGTCCCTCGTGATTGTCTGAACAGGCGAATTTCAGGTGACATTCATTTCACTTTTATCAATTGTTCACATTATGCAGTAGCATTGACACAAGGTCCTGATGAAGCAGGAGGAGATCTCGAGACTCCATTTACCGCAGAAACATGTTGACCTTTAATCCATCTGAGTAGTTATATGTTTAATACTACCTTGCACTGTTTTTATTGTTGGGTGTGGATAGGATATTATTAAAAAAAATATTTCTCCACTTCTACAACCCAATCTTAAAATCACTCACTGTTCTAACACTGTTACTTTAACACATTTTGTGCATTGCTAGTCATTCTCAGCGACTCCTTCGCTGCACCGACCTAAACGCTCGAAAAAGATAATTGCACCGCCATTCCCGGCGAGGAAGTGAGGCCACGCCCACATTGAGGCCACGCCCACCCGCCACACTATTTAAGCGCTGCCATCAGCGACATCTAGCCAGAACTGCTAATCTCCTGAGGCGGAAGCCGGGAGACGCCCATTTTTTAAAAATTGTATATTTCACTTGTGTGTCACCCTAATTCGTCTGTAATTTTAACTCTGCACTCACCCAGCTGATAGCTCCTCCAGCGGGTAGAGACGCCCCTGAACAGCGACTCCTTCGCTGCATCGACCTAAACGCTCGAAAAAGATAATTGCACCGCCATTCCCGGCGAGGAAGTGAGGCCACGCCCACATTGAGGCCACGCCCACCCGCCACACTATTTAAGCGCTGCCATCAGCGACATCTAGCCAGAACTGCTAATCTCCTGAGGCGGAAGCCGGGAGACGCCCATTTTTAAAAATTGTATATTTCACTTGTGTGTCACCCTTATTCGTCTGTAATTTTAACTCTGCACTCACCCAGCTGATAGCTCCTCCAGCGGGTAGAGACGCCCCTGAACAGCGACTCCTTCGCTGCACCGACCTAAACGCTCGAAAAAGATAATTGCACCGCCATTCCCGGCGAGGAAGTGAGGCCACGCCCACATTGAGGCCACGCCCACCCGCCACACTATTTAAGCGCTGCCATCAGCGACATTTAGCCAGAACTGCTAATCTCCTGAGGCGGAAGCCGGGAGACGCCCATTTTTAAAAATTGTATATTTCACTTGTGTGTCACCCTTATTCGTCTGTAATTTTAACTCTGCACTCACCCAGCTGATAGCTCCTCCAGCGGGTAGAGACGCCCCTGAACAGCGACTCCTTCGCTGCACCGACCTAAACGCTCGAAAAAGATAATTGCACCGCCATTCCCGGCGAGGAAGTGAGGCCACGCCCACATTGAGGCCACGCCCCTTTCCCCACCCACATAATGTGCAACCACAGGACGCGCAAGCCCGTCTGCGCCCGTCCGCGCACGACCGGGCCTAGGGCCAGACTCTATGCCAGTCCCGTCATCCACAAAGTTGAGCTACTCCCGCAAGGAGCTACTCAGCCTCAGACCCAAGAAAACCAGCGCATGCCACGTCCAGCATGACCCTAACACCCCCTACGTCAGCTGCACCATTTGCAAACCGATGAAGCTACACCTCCCTAAACCCCCGATCCCACCGCCAGTCATCAAAATGGCGACAATCAATTGCAGATCGCTCCCGAAGCATGCCCTGCATATTAATCACCTAATTGAAGACCTAAACCTGGACATACTCTTCATGACTGAAACCTGGATCACGGGCCATTCCAATGCAGATATGGTAGCGGCTCTCCCCCCCGGCTTTACCATCCTGTCCCAACCTCGCCCTTTAGGTAGAGGAGGTGGAATTGCCATCATTTTCAGGGAACACCTATCCGGCCGTATTAACACAATGACAACCCCGGACGCAGAGAGCTGTCTCTTTACCTTTCAGCTCACTCCGACCAGTTCCCTCTCAGGCCTTCT
Source organism: Lissotriton vulgaris (assembly GCF_964263255.1). Taxonomy (NCBI): domain Eukaryota; kingdom Metazoa; phylum Chordata; class Amphibia; order Caudata; family Salamandridae; genus Lissotriton; species Lissotriton vulgaris. The sequence continues at coordinate 1,820,334,960 of NC_141687.1, forward strand.
GGTGTACCGGCCTCCTGGCCACTTCGCCCCCTTCGCAGCCTCCCTTCTGGAAATTGTTTCCTCCTCAGCCCACCTCTCATCAAACTTTCTCCTAACTGGGGACCTCAACATTCACTTTGACGACCCGTTGGACACAGGCGCCGTCGACCTCATCAGCGACCTAGCGTCCCACGACATCCTTCTTGCCAACTCAGGTCCTACACATGTCAAAGGACATCTTCTCGACCCTGTGTTCTCAAACATCCCTTCCCTCCAATTCACCAACTCCCACCCTCTCCCTTGGACGGACCATTTTGTGGTTACTTTCAACATTCCTGGAGCTATCAGGAAACCCCAGAAAGCCTCCACCTTCTCCATGAACAGATCGTGGGCCAAACTCTCAACAGGGGACTGGGCTACAGCGCTGGAATCTTCTACCCCGAGCCTTTCGACAGACCCGTCCGAGGCCGACACCCAAGTAAGAGGCTGGCTCCACGCCTCCCTTGATAGCCTCATTCCCCTAAAAAATTGGGAGATCAAAGACAGGCCAATAGGCCATGCTCCGTGGTACACCCCGGAACTCCGTGACCTCCGCAAGGAATGTAAAAAAGCGGAAAGATCGTGGAGGAAAGACTGGCTGCATAGTAAAAAAGACACCTACAACACAGCAGTTAGACGCTATAAATCGGCCATCAAACTAGCCAAGTCCTCCTTTTACGATAATAGAATTAAAAACGCGTCCAACTCCACTAAGGAATCTTTCCTGATAGTCAAGGAACTACTTAACATCCCCTCCGCTCCCGCAGCATCTCCCCCCCCACCGGACAGATGTAAGGACTTAGCCTCATTTTTTGACTCCAAAATCACGCGGATCTTGGAATCCCTCCCCCCAATCAGCCCCCCCATCCCGGGGGAGTTAGACGCCCACTCTACCAGCCCGCGGCTGGCTTCCTTTAGAGAAGTCTCCCTCGATGAGGTTACTAACACGCTGGCCAGAATGAGAAGTGGATCCCCCCTGGACCCAGCACCCGTCAGATTCCTAAAAACTGTGTCTCTCAGCACCTCACCGATCATTAGGGATCTTATAAACACCTCTCTGGCCCAAGGCATTGTTCCTTCCTCCTGGAAGGGCGCAGTCGTCAAAGCCCTGCTGAAAAAACCCAACCTCAACCCGGACGACTTGGCCAACTATAGACCCATTTCGCTCCTTCCCTGTTTCAGCAAGCTGGCGGAGAAACTGGTTAATGTGCGACTCTCCCAATTCCTCGAGTCGAATAAAATACTACGGCAGTCACAAACCGGATTCCGGCCAGGCCACGGCACAGACACCGCTCTCCTCTCCGTCATCGAGGAGGCTAGGTGTATCCTGGATTCAGGAGGATCAGTGGCAGTGATCCTCCTGGACCTCAGTGCTGCATTCGACACGGTGGACCACTGTGTACTGCTCCACCGCCTGGCTAAGGCAGGAGTTGTGGGGACCGCACATGCTTGGATCAAATCCTTCCTCACGGGACGCTCATTTCAGGTGTGGGACGGCAACTCCCGATCAGACCCCCTCCCGCTCACGCGTGGTGTGCCCCAGGGGTCCTCGCTCAGTCCCACCCTGTTTAATGTCTACATGGCCCCGCTGGAGGACGTGGTTACCCGCTATGGGATAAAAATAGTCAATTATGCCGACGACACACAACTCGTCGTCTCCCTGTCCCAGTTGGACAAGAACCCTGAAATCTTACTTAACTGTCTGCAAGACATACACACCTGGATGTGTGAATCCGCGCTGAAACTGAACGGGACAAAAACAGAAATCATGCTGCTGGGCAACAAATGGTCTTCTGTCCCTCCCTCAGCCTGGCCAGACTCCTTTGGTGACATCCCCACGCCCAAGACTGAAATTAAAACACTGGTCTTCTGGCTGGAGCAGGACCTTTCCTTGAAGACCCAGGCAGTTAAGACCGCGGGCACATGCTTCGGGCTTCTCCGATCAATCCGGAAGATCCTCCCCCTCTTGCCCCCCCTGTCCAGGAAACTTCTGGTCCAAGGGCTCATACTATCACGCCTGGACTACGGCAACGCTGCATATCTCGGTGCTCCGGAAACCACCCTGACCAAACTTCAGCGCATACAAAATGCCGCGGCGAGACTCATTTTCAAATTTCCCCCCAGAGCCCATACCACACCGGCCCTCAAATCGCTGCACTGGCTACCGGTCCGCCAGCGAGTGGAGTTTAAGGCCTTGTGCATCACGCACAAACTCATTAATGGGGTTGGACCTGCCACCCTCAAAGATATGATCACACCTTACAAAGCCCATAGAAACCTCCGCTCGGACAACGAACATCTGGCCACAGTCCCAAGATTCAAGAAGGCGCGCACCGGTGGACGACGCTTCTCGGTCAAGGCCTCCTCCACATGGAACGCACTCCCTCGGCTGCTGCGTGTGGAACCCAGCCACAAGCTGTTCCGCAAAAGACTCAAAACCCTCCTCTTCCCAAAATAGTTCCTGGCTCTCGCCCGTCCCGGATTTTACAGTATCATAGCGCGGGGATGCCTTCGGGTCACCAGGCGCTTTACAAATCTCAAAATAAAATAATAAATAAATATAAATTCTTACCCTCCTTATGCCACACACACCAAGACATCACATTTGAGTTTGTTTCCACTTGATTAGGTTACAGTTCACCTAATCTCTAGTGGTTGTACATCACTTCCTTTGGGTGAAGGATCCCAAATGATGTAGGGCGGCACAGGATGGGTATCTGATGGGAATCATTAACATGTGTGCCCATCAGCTTCCCATGTATAACAGCATAGCGCCCTGCAATGTCAGCATGAGTTTGGATTGCAGTGAAGGGGAGGCCTTTTTTGACAAGGGTGAGAACCCCATGGCTATAGATGAATAGGAATTCGCTAGCCAGTAACCAGCCCAACTACACCCCACCAGCCTATCAGTGGCTTGTATAAGGGCAATGCCAATCCCATGGCGATCCAAGTGCGCCATTACCTGACTAATTATTATTTTTGGTGTATTAAGCCCCTGTACATTCCATGTTGAACAAGAGATGGACATCACATTGCTATGGAGAATTGCAGCAAGTCTTCCTGATACAGATATTGCCCAATGCCTCAAAAAAGCCAATCCCCACCATGGAAGTAAGTGATGTTATGTTTGTTTTATAGTGCACACATGCATCTTTATAAGGATTTAGAAAAAGTCAGTCACGTTAACAACCTCTACAACACGCCCCCAACAATCAGCACCCCCCACCCACTTCAGAGGCCCCAACATGCCAAAGCTCGGAACCCCCAGGAACAATTTCCAAGTGTACTACCAAGGGAGCAACCAGTTGTAGGGAATACCCATAAGGGGGGAGGAGCACAGTATCCCTCACGGTAAAAGAAGAGGTGGCAAGCCATCATGATAGCACCATCTGGCCAATTATTGAATTTGCATCGCCTAAACGAAAACAGCCAACAGCGCAGAGCAAACATAGCAAAAAACATCATAGTCATCATTATGTCTATATATGTCAAATATCAACATTACAGGCATTAGAGTTCAGTGCGGCAATGTGACTGATGGATGTCTTCCCAGACAGTAAAGTAACACAAGAAACGAAATCAGCGTGATCACATGCGGTCTACGGGCATTATCGCTCATCTGTCATTACACTAGTTCCCCATCATCACTTCCCGCCGCAGATTTTAGGGATCGACTGGGTCTCGTAATGTTCTTGTCAAAATCCATTGCCGACCTCGGGCAGGTGAAGATCTTGTGCTTTCTATTGTTTTCTATGCGCAATCTTGCAGGCTACAGCATGGCGTAAGGTATTTTTGCTGCCATGGGGAGCTCTTTTACGGGTTGATACTCTCTCTGAGTCTCCTGAACTGCCACCATGAAGTCAGGGTAGAAGGCAAGGTTATTGGGTGGCTACGAGGCGGATGGGAGCTGACGCGTGAGCAGAGAGCTGCGCTCCGACCCCATCTCTTATCCTGACTAAGGGACACTACAAGGAGCCCCCAAGCCCCAAGATTGGTGGAGAAGGCGACTTGGAGGCACCAACTGTAGGCACAGCGAGTTTGGAGGCGGTGTGACCGGGGGTTCCGCAGAGAGACACTTACCCGGCGAGGAGAGCCCAAGATGGCGGTCGGGGCTCCGTGCCTGAGCGGGCCGAATGAGTAGGCAGTCCTGGATACCTTAACGAGGAGTGTTGGTGCAGCGGACCCTCAACACCCGATTATCCGGGGTGAGGACTGTGCAGGGACTCAAGAGCAGCTGCGGTGCACAGACCCTGAGGTACAGCCGGCTCCGGCAACGAACGAAGCGCAAGATGGTGGCAGGGGCGCCCCGTAGAGGCTGGGAGGTGGCGTTGGACTCGGGTTGCGAGAGAAGCTGAGGGGCATGGACTAGGACAGCGATCTGGGGGCCGGACAGCGGTACAGAGTGACCTGGTATGGGGAGCACCTAGCGGCAAGTGATTTCTCCCCCTGTTCACCCTCCTACGTGATTGAAGAGGACATCAGCGACGAGGATTGACGGCGCAAGTGCGGCAAAAAGAAGCTCGGATTTGCGGGGCAGCAGGCGCACAGTGTTGGAAACGCCGTGAGCACTGTGGACGCTCCGCCCCGCAGCCTGGATGGCGGAGGAGGTGAGAGCAGTGAGCACTGGAAGGGCTATTTGATCACGTGCGAGGAGGCTGGTGGCTGAGCTGTCAGCGGGTGCTGGCTGAGGAAATGAATTCATTGCTGACTACCAGGAGTAAGCAGGAGTGGATGGTCTCAGAAGGAGGCTGCACAACTGGGTGGCTGAGCCCATTGAGAGGGCACGTGGGAAGAAGCCTGGAACAGCCTGCCTGTGAGTAGTGGAAGATCACGGGTGGAGAGCGCAGGGGCTGCGCGGTGACTGTAGCAGCAGGCGGCCTGAGGAGTACCGTAATGGCTGCAGGAGTGGTCTGATAAACAGTCTACCAGTGCTGACGGAGGATTGAGGGGAGAAGAATCGGTGAGTAGCGGGACCGTCGGTGGCTGAAGGAAGCTGCTAATTGAGAGGGGCCGGAGGCGAGTGCTGGGGGTCCCCACTTCCTGTCTGGGGAACCAGGGCTGGTGCAACCGGCTGCGGAGGCTGGTACAAGGGAGCTGATATGGTCAAGGGGCTCGGTCTGCTTAGGGGAAGAGGTCACCAAAAGCTGGGAGTGGGCGTGTGTGAGACACCAGTAGGGGGCTTGAGCAGGAGCTCCCCAGGATGGGACCACAGGAGTACTTATGGACTGGTGAGAGCAGTACTTGGAATACTGAGACAACAGGTTCAGCTAATAGCTGCGTTGCAGACACAGTGAGAGCGAGCACTGGTACTGAGCTGCAGCCCTCTGTCTTTAATCCGGAGGCGTGGGGGGCGGTGCCGCTGTCTGGCCTAAAGGGACGCAGGGGCGGGCGCTGGCTGGCCTGGCGTCTGCTCCAAAGTGGGAATCGCTCCTGTGCTGCCTGACTGGGGAACAGCCCGACACAGAGACTAAGGCAGTGGAGTGGTTGGGCTTGCTTAACGAGTGTGGACGACCACACCAGGGTGGGGATCTCTGAATGAGGGAGCGGGAAGAAGAAGAGAGAGTGACTTCACCACCTGTAGCCTGGCAGTTCAGTGGGAACTTGTAGTGCGGCTGCAACACACAGACGACTGCCGGGAGGCTGTGTAACTCTTGGGCCTAGTTTGACCATGGGGAAGCCTAGAGGGAAGCAGGCCGGTGTGGCCATGGAGCAGGGAGAAGATACGACTACCGGGGAGGTGCCAGAGGGCCTGTAGCAACGTTCAGAGGGGATGCTCCAGCAGCAAGTTGACCAAATACTAAAGGCCATAATGGACACTAGGGAGGCCTTGCAGCTGAATATTGCTCATGTGAATCAGGGTTTGGGGCTGCTCCGTGCCGACCATGACAAACTGACTGACAGGGTCAAGCAAGCAGAGATGGCCATAGAAGTCCTGGAGCCTGCACAGGATTCAATGACGGCGCAAATGGCTTATTTTTAAAATAGACTGCAGGTGCTGGAGCGGAGGACAGAGGATGCCGAAGGAAGGAATCGCCGGAACAACATACGGGTAGTGGGACTGCCTGAAGGGGTGGATGGGGCCAATATGGTAGAATATTTGGAGGGCTGGCTAAAAGGAACCGTCGCGCCGGAATGACTGTCATCTTTCTTTATGCTGGAGAGGGCACACAGAGTTCCGGCCAGGCCACTGGCCCCTGGAAGGCCTCCGAGGCCGGTGGTAGCCAGGCTGCTCCATTACAAGGATAGGGATCACCTGTTGAACAAAGCCAGGACGCGGGCCCCTATACGGTGGACAACAGTAGGGTGACATTGTTCCCGGATTATACGCTTGAGGTCCAGCGCCGCAGGGTGTCGTTTGTGGCGGTTAAGAGGGCACTTCGAGATGAGGGTATTCAATACTCTCTGATGTTTCCGGCGCGTTTGAGGATCACCGTGGATGACAAGATGTCCTTTCATGATAGCCCAGAGGAGGCATGGGACTGGCTGGAGATGTATAAAGAGGACATTGGAGAAGCAGGGATTGTTAAACCTTAGGTCGCAGCGTCAACATTATCGGCGCCATCTTGCCCCTTTTTCAAGCCCATTCATGCGCGTAAACGGCAGCCATTTTGAGTACCATGGCCTCTCTGCCCATCGTTGATAGCCAGCGCGTCTCTCTCTCTCTATCCCCTGACCTCGCAAAACATCCCCCCCCGCAAGCTGACCACCCCCGCTCTCACATGCCTTGGATCGTAAACCCCTCTTCCACACAGCTCTGCCTCGGAACCTCATCCTGTTCCCAGCGCGACGCCTCCCCCCATTCCTTTCATGGTCCCGGATCCTTTGATAAAACCCCCTTTCCTCTGTACCCGTTTTGTCTTCCTCGTTCCCAAGCCGCCACCTGGCCCTGCGGATACTGTTATTGCCCCCCTCTCCTGTACAGTAGGAAGTCTCCCTCATCAAAGGATCCAAGAGTTGATCAAAGCCCCCCCCCCATGAGATCCGATCAACCTCACACATTCCGTGAATCGGCAGAATGTCCAGCTGCGCGATAATCATCACCTGTTGTGACCGGGGTGGGGACTTCAACTGTAAATGTGTGTGGGAACGGGCCTGAAGCGGGGATTCCGAGGATGTCTTTCCGTACATCAAAGGGTTGACAGAGATGTGTTTTATGCAATAAAGTAATACACCTGTGTATAAGAGGCCAGGCCTCGGAGATGCAGTTAGAGCACCTCGTGAAGATACCCTGTTGTCTGATTTGACGTGTTCTGCTCCGTCGGAATAAAACTTCTGTTTCCTGCCTTCCAGTCTCCAGCGCCCGCCTCTTTGTTTGGGTAAATTTGAGTGGGTATAGAGGCGACTAACGCCGGGCAACTTCGGAAAAAGGTCTTCTGCCTGTACCTTTTTTCAACAATTGGCGTCCCAAACGTGGGGCCCATCATCGACCAGTGTATCCAGTGGGAGAGGTCCTGACGACAGAGTGAACGACTGCAACGATCGGAAGTGCACCTGTCCGATAGACCCTCGTCTGACAGCCGATCATCCGAACTTCACTGATTCCGAACAGACCTCTCTCGAGTGATCTACGGTCCTGACTGGGAACTATCAGGAGTGCCACGAGGAATACGAAGAATAGAGGACGATCGGGCGCTGGATTCGGAAGACAAGAAACTGCCCATGCGGTCCGGGTAAGGTCGTGTAAACATGACGAATTGCGAAATGATTGTTTGATTGTTTAGAAAATACTAGTATTACTCTTTGATTGATTTATTTGGAGATTCGCTGTCTGCAAACGGAGAAATAACAGGCTCTCTCTTTGCAAACAGTGAAGGATAGGTAACGCAGCTGTCGTATCTATCTTTTTCCCCCACTGATTAATTGATTGAACCCGAACTACTGTTCGCGGATTACTTTCTGGAGATTCTCTGTCTACAAACAGGAAAGAACAGGTTCCCTCTTTGCAGGTAGTGAAAGGGTAGGAAACGCAGACCTTTGCGTGCCTATTTATTCTCCCCATTGATTGTTTGATTGACCGAGCATCGACTGTTTGATATTGGTTCTTGAGGTATTCACCGCCTGCAAACAACGCAGAATAGAAATATTCTGTCTAGTCTTTGCACGCAGTGATAAGATAGGTAGTGCTGACTTTTGTCCCCATTTTGATCCGTCATGCCTGTCTTCTCCCCACTGATTGGTAGCCTGTTTAGCCCGGACCGCTTATTGGAGATGAACCATCCGGCTCCACTGGAGGGCACCCCTAATAAGGACATGTTCATGAAACATGGATTGATCGCTATAGCCTATAGCAAGCTGTGGCATAAATACACAAAAAAGGATCGAGAAAGTCAGTGGCCACTGATAGGATCCTTCGATGATGATAAAATGAACACGCTAGAAACGGCCCTTGGTAAAAACAAGACAACACCCACTATGCTTGATAGTTTCGGCATGTGGCGCAAAGAAACTGAACAACGTAAAAAGAAAACTGAGAGTAGGTTGGGAAAAGAGCTGCGAAAAGCAGCCCACCTAGCTGCTCAGAAACTAGAAGAAGAGATAAAAGAAAGAGAGGAAGCCAAACAGAAACTAGAAATAGAAACATCAAACCAGTGTCAGGTTGGAATGCCCCCTACGCTCTATCCTGAATTACCCTCGAAACAACGAGCCAACGATGATCTGCTGTTAGGTCCTCAGATCATCTACATGCCCCCTCCATATGCCCCTTCCCAACTCTTAGCACAGCACCCACTACCCCCAAGTACAAACAAGAGTAGTGCCACAGCCTCGGCCCCCATGGCCTCTGTGCCGACCGAACTCCTTGTATTAGATACTACGCAAACAACAACGTTAGGCGACCCCGAGACCCGAGGGGCCGGTTCTGCAAGAACAAACAGATTAAGCAAAGATGAGCGAGCAGGGATTGACAAGATAGCAAGGACACTGGTAGAAAGGAAGGAAGATGAAGAGTATATCACAGATATGTTTAAATCGTATACAGGAAGTCACAGACGACACTTTACCGTTCGACTGTGTTACTATGTCTTGAACGCATACGAAGACCGATATCGAGACAAAGGTCCTGAGAGCCTAACGACTCTGTACCGGAAGGTCGATATCGGGGATGAGGGCGAGTGTGATGTGACGGACCTCCTTACGCGCACGCTTGAGGCTTTCCGCCACCTCACTGAACAAAAAGCGGGAACTAAAACCACGACATCCGTAGTGACCGAACCACGGACTGAGCAATCTAACACCATGATGCCGATACGAGAAGCTGCCCCTTACTGGGTTCCTCCACGAGGTGAGGGGACTCACGATGATGCAAACAACAAAGATGCAAAAGGAAGGGTAGTGTACAACTGGGTCTACCAGCCGTGGGACCGGCAAGAGATTCTGACATTCCGGAAATCTCTGCCCGATCTACGTAAAAACCCCACTGCCTTCTATACTGAGTTAGCTACAGCCCTAGGTTCAACGATTATGACCCTGGCTGACATCGACTTGTTTTTCGGGTTATGTCTACCAGCTGATGTGTGGAAACAAATCCGGAAAGTCGACCACCTTGAGCTGTTTGGACATACCTGGTCACAACTCGATGGCATTGATAAACAACGAGAACCTGGACAAAAGCCTTTAAAATCCATTTTAGACCTCCCAGATAAGATCGTACAGAAATTAAAAACCCTGATTCCAGAAAAGAAAGTGGACAGGTCGATAGTAACGGCCTGTCGCCAGAAACCCCAGGAGGATGTATCGGATTACTTCTCCCGGTTTGAAACGGTGTTCTCCGATTACAGCGGCCAGGACATGACCACTGCAACCGGACACCATCTGTTTGTCCAGAATTATGTTAAGGGTCTGTCACCAGAGGTCTCCCAGAAACTGCAGGCCAGCGAGAGTAGTTGGGCAGCCTCCAAACCTACGGCTATCCTCCAGATGGCCCAATATTATGAACATCAGAAAAATGAAAACGATAGAGCAACAGAGAAAAAGAAGAAAGACTTGAAAGAGAGGGTGATGATTGCGCAACTGCAAGGGGTGACTATAGGACGAGACCAATACAGGGGAAATTATCAGACGAACGTCCCTAAGACTGCACCTCCCAAGGACTGCACTTCGACTCCCCACATTGGACGTACAGACATTAGAGAGGACCAGTGCGCTTTCTGTAAAGGAACTGGCCATTGGAAATCCCAATGCCTGATCCTTTTGGAAATAATCAGAAACAAAGACCCCAAGGACATAGCAAGTGGACCGAGAAATAGGGGACAGCCGCGAGGACCCCCAAATGACACGACTAACGATAGATCAGGCAGATCAAACACATTTGATCGACCCAGACAGAACCAATGCCAGCAATCTGACTACGATGACGCCCACGACTTTGCATAAGACTGCCAAGGGCAAGGGAGGGATCCAGTCGAGCTCTATGTTGACCAGCAAGGCCCTTATGTCACTGCTAAGGTCCTGGGTACAAGGTCTCCATTTCTGGTAGACACTGGCGCAACACGTAGTGCGTTATCTAAACAACTGATTCCAAGGGCACCCTTGTCTGGCTCACTCATAACCTCGACAGGTTTCGATGGAACGCCCTCCACTAACCCTTTGTCTGCCCCAATCCTCTTCGACTTAGAAAACAACACCACTGACACCACGTTTTTGCTTTCTGCCAATAGCCCTGACGCCATTATGGGACTTGACTTATTGAAACACTTCCGAGGGACAATCAGATGTTCTCAAGACGGAGTTCGAGTTTTCCTTTACGACAACCCCGCTCTGCTTAGACATTGCCCTCCTCGACGCATGTTTTCCATCACCGACGCTGACACCTCCCTGCTTGACACTCTGCCTCCGCATCTGTGGGCCAAGACGGATTCGGACGTAGGGCGCATGATGATTGACCCAGTGCACATTACTGTCCGACCAGACGCAACACTCCCAAAACTTCCACAATATCGGATATCGCCCGAGGGCGAGAAGGCATTGGTAAAGATTATTCAGTCGCTGATAGACGCAGGACTGGTAGAGGAAGTGGTCAGCAACGTTTGCAACAGCCCTATCTTGCCCATCATCAAGAAACAGGGAGACGGAGCTGAGAAAGCATACCGCTTTATCATCGACCTTCGAGAGATCAACAAAGTGGTGGTACCCCAGTACCCCGTGGTCTCAGACATTACCACCATCCTGACTCTGATCCCTTCTACAGCCACCACCTTCACTGTCATTGACCTCAAAAATGCATTCTTTTCCATCCCCATCCACCCAGACAGCCGATATCTCTTCGGCTTCACCCTAAAAGCCCGCTCATATAGGTTCTGCCGAGCACCCCAGGGCTACACAGAAAGCCCTAGCATCTACAGCCAGGCCCTCAAGAGACAACTAGATCAAGTCCAGTTACCCGATGGAGTGGTGTTAGTGCAATATGTCGATGACATCCTTTTGGCAGCCGACACCACTCCATTAGCAGTTGCAGCCACCATTCAACTCCTGCACTTCCTTGCGGAAAACGGCCACAAGGTCTCCAAGAAGAAGTTGCAATTCTGCCAACCCCAGGTCACTTACCTAGGCCACCTTTTGTCCAAAGACGGAAGAAAACTCACTCCCGACCGGATCCAAACCATTCTCGAAACACCTGCCCCTAAGACTCAGAAACAGGTTCGCTCCCTACTAGGCCTCACCTCCTTCTGCCGACAGTGGTTACCAAACTGCAGCCTCATTGTGAAACCGCTGCTTTCTCTGCTAGCCAAAGACGTCCCCTTCCCACTCCCTTGGACCCGCGAATGCCAAACCTCCTTCACGGAACTACGAGATGCTCTTTGTTCGGCCCCTGTCCTAGGTACCCCCGATTACACAAAGCCCTTCTCCCTTTACACTCACTAAAGGGAGGGGTGCGCTTTATCTGTCCTGACCCAGTCCATTGGCCCAAAGCAACGACCGTGGGCTTACTTCTCTGCCACTCTTGACCCTGTAGCCAGAGCCCTGCCTGCCTGCCTTCGAGCTGTAGCTGCCGCTGCAATCTCTATCTGACAGAGTGAGGGGATCGTGCTCTCGAATCCCCTCACGGTACTGGTACCCCATGCAGTTGACACCCTCCTGAACCAAACTAAGACGCAACACCTAACGAGTGCACGACTGACTAGATACGAATTGACTTTGCTTGCACCCCATATCACCTTGAAAAGATGCACCACACTGAACCCAGCAACTCTGTTACCCTTACCAGAGAACGATCCCAACGTGCACCCTGTACATGACTGCGTGACTCTTACGGACGAACAGACTAGAAGTAGGGTTGACCTCAGAGACACGGCTTTTCCTGACCCTGACGGAGAGCTGTGGGTGGACGGTTCTTGCATCAAACTCCCCGATGGCACCACTTCAGCTGCCTATGCAGTCACCACGGCTCGAACTGTAGTTGAGACAGCCCGCATCACACAACGATCTGCCCAGGCAGCGGAACTGATTGCCCTGACACGAGCCTGCATTCTAGCTGCAGGAACCACAGCGAACATTTACACTGACAGCCAGTACGCCTTCGGGGTGGTTCATCATTTTGGGCTCCTTTGGAGAGAAAGGGGATTCTTGACCTCACACGGCACCCCCATCTTGCACGGAGATCTAGTCTCCGCCTTGATCGAAGCTGTCCTTCTCCCCAAGAGGCTTGGGGTCATCAAATGCCAGGCACACAAGAAGGTGACGGACATTATTGGACAGGGAAATGCACTAGCCGACATCACTGCCCGAACGACAGCCGAAAATAGGACGACAACACGTATGTACGTGACCAGGTCACAAGCAGAAAAATGGACTGACGCTAGGGACACTATTAGAGACATTCAAATGGCTAGCACACAACACGAACTGACTGACTTGGCTCAAATTGGCCAAGATAGTGGCTACCACGGGTCTGAAATGGCCAGACGCCCTCCCACTGGCATTGCTATCGATGCGTTCCACCCCCACCAAGCATCACTTGACACCTTATGAAGTTGTTTTTGGTCGACCCATGAGTGTCTGGTTTGCACCGAAACCAACTTCCATTCATGACGTCCCGGACGTCCTAATGTCTGATTATCTGTACAAATTGACTGAAACTCTGTCTGTCATTCATCAGCAGGTGCAGCAGGCCATCCCCGATGCTTCCAGGGGTCCGGGTCACGCCATCCAACCTGGAGATTTCGTGCTGATCCGGAATTTCCAGCGAACGAAAAGTCTGGAACCCAGGTGGACGGGCCCCTGGCAAGTGCTGCTCACCACCCGGACGGCTCTTCGTGTGGGGGGGAAACGGCACTGGCTGCACGCACACCACTGCAAGAAGGTCTCCTCGACCCTGACCACGATAGAAAACATCGACAACCAGGAAGAGCTCCTAAACAAGGACCGACCGTCTTTAGCCTGCTATCCTGACTCCGAAGCCCTTGAACTTGCAAATTTCTCTGATCCTACTGTGCCATCCAGAGAAGGGTATTTCCTGCGACGAAAGGAGGGAGCTTCGGCTAAGCAGACCACGGACTAAGTTAAATCTCAGAACGGTGACCTAAACATCACCAAGGGTCACCCGGAGAGACGCTAAAACGAAGTCTGTGGTTCTGCCCGCTACCGAGCACCTTGAAGATGATGGAAGCGCCAAACAAGAAGATGATGGAAGCGCCAAATAAGAAGATGATGGAAGCAACAGGAAATACCCACTACAGAAACCCGAAAGCAGACAGACTCCACAGCTCAAAGACAATTGCACTTTTTATCACGATCCTTTTCTGCTTCCTCCTCATGACCACGCTCTGGATTATGGAAGAAAATGCACCTGCTCACGAAACATTCCCGACCACTGCTCAGCCTACCACCATGAAGGAACATTATCTGATTTCGCTCTCTCCTCAACTCAGAGAGAGGCGAAAGGAATTTTGGAATAACTCTTTTGTACAGTTGCTGCACCAGCACAATCTTGCCACCAACGCCACCAACTGTTGGATCTGTGGGTTGCTACCCCACGCCACTGGACACTCGATACCTTTCATCCCTTCACCCTTTTCAGTTCACGGCTCCTGCCTTGCTTGGCTGATCCTCCTGCAAGAAAGCTATAAAGACAATGCTACCTCCGGCAAAACCATGACACACTTCTATCATGGGGTCTGGCGAAACCGGACAAAGACACACTTCTGCCCGCAGACCTCCAACGACTCAATCCACATGGACATCCCTGCTAAGGAACGAATTGAAATGCAGGTGTTCAACAATCCAACCAGACCCACCTTCTCCTACCTGCGGAAGCGAACAGCTGCCACTCTGACTGTGGCCCTGTCAGTCATCAACGTCACGGGCCACATGTGCATAGAAGGGCTCGGGACACAGCTGGTAGGCCACAGTGCTTGCCGTTTTACCAGAACTTTGGACTCCACTGATCCACCTTCCTTTGTGTCATCCCCAAATATGTATTTCGTCTGCGGCACAAAAGCTTACACCTGGCTCCCCAAAGGCTGGGGGGGCACTTGTTTTATCTCCTTCATCCTTCCTCCGACTTATGTGGCCCCAGCGAATCATCATAGACAAAAACGAGCCAAGGACATTGAACAAGCCGACTCAACAGGGGCGCAGTTCCTCGATGCTATGAAGGGACTTGTTCCACTCTGGGGCCCGATGGCAAACAGCTGTGCCATCCGACATCTGACCCAGGCAGTTGAGACAACAATGAACATCACAGCTGGTATCCTTGCTAACAACACCGCCGAAATCAAGCAGTCCGCTTGGTGGCCCTTCAGAACCGCCTTGTCCTAGATGTGGTTCTTGAGGACCGTGGTGGAGCCTGCCGAATTATTGGGTCCAGCTGCTGTACATTCATACCGGACAATTCACCCTCAGTGTACAAGGCCATCGAACATCTCCACAGACTCTCTTCAGAAGTCCACCAGGAACAGGAAGAATGGTCGCTTGGTGGCTGGTTCTGGAATACTGTTAAGAACTGGGGCTGGAGACTGTTTACCATTATCCTGATCCCTGTAGTTGTGATATGTGGTCTATGCTTAGGAATTCAATGTCTGCCACCTCTGTGTTCACTATGCACAAATTGTATTTGCCCTACAAACTGCGGACTTTAGAAATGAACGCATGGGAGCATTGTATGATGCCGAGGTCAGAGATCTAATGAAGATTGATATCGAATAGGCAAGCTGGCTAGATATGTTGAAAAGGGAGGACTGTTAAACCTTAGGTCGCAGCGTCAACATTATCGGCGCCATCTTGCCCCTTTTTCAAGCCCATTCATGCGCGTAAACGGCAGCCATTTTGAGTACCATGGCCTCTCTGCCCATCGTTGATAGCCAGCGCGTCTCTCTCTCTCTCTCCCCTGACCTCGCAAAACATCCCCCCCCGCAAGCTGACCACCCCCGCTCTCACATGCCTTGGATCGTAAACCCCTCTTCCACACAGCTCTGCCTCGGAACCTCATCCTGTTCCCAGCGCGACGCCTCCCCCCATTCCTTTCATGGTCCCGGATCCTTTGATAAAACCCCCTTTCCTCTGTACCCGTTTTGTCTCCCTCGTTCCCAGGCCGCCACCTGGCCCTGCGGATACTGTTATTGCCCCCCTCTCCTGTACAGTAGGAAGTCTCCCTCATCAAAGGATCCAAGAGTTGATCAAAGCCCCCACCCCATGAGATCCGATCAACCTCACACATTCCGTGAATCGGCGGAATGTCCAGCTGCGCGATAATCATCACCTGTTGTGACCGGGGTGGGGACTTCAACTGTAAATGTGTGTGGGAACGGGCCTGAAGCGGGGATTCCGAGGATGTCTTTCCGTACATCAAAGGGTTGACAGAGATGTGTTTTATGCAATAAAGTAATAAACCTGTGTATAAGAGGCCAGGCCTCGGAGATGCAGTTAGAGCACCTCGTGAAGATACCCTGTTGTCTGATTTGACGTGTTCTGCTCCGTCGGAATAAAACTTCTGTTTCCTGCCTTCCTGTCTCCAGCGCCCGCCTCTTTGTTTGGGTAAATTTGAGTGGGTATAGAGGCGACTAACGCCGGGCAACTTCGGAAAAAGGTCTTCTGCCTGTACCTTTTTTCAACAGGAGCAGCACGAGGGCAGGAGCAGAGGGACCAAGGCCTCGTAGACTGAGGCATAATCGGCGGCGTCAGCCGGCGGCTCAAAAACCGACGGAGACAAATACAGAAATGGAGCGAATGGCAGCGCTGCAGGCCATCACTGACATCTCTCAGGCGGGGAGGACTGCGTCGCCAGAGGGGACGGAGTCGGAAGTGGGGACCGGTGAAGACGACGATGAACAGACGGGAGCTGGAAGTTAGAACCTGCCTCATGTGACAGCTGGGACAGCAGACGAGATTGTAGATGGGTGATGTAGACACACGCTGGTTATGGGAAATGCACTCAGCAAGGGGAGGGAGACTAGGGGGAGGATGGATTAGGAGCAGGACGGCTGAGACTCATTTACTGTGCCCAGGGGGCTTCTGTGAGGGCTGTGAAAATGCGAATTTAAGCAGTCTCCCTGAGATGGTGCCCCGGAAGGGGCAAATTTTATATAACTTGGATTGAGCGGAAATTGGCAGGCGGTTGGGTGTCCGACTCTCTGAGGCCCAGGGCATACCTCCTGTAAGTTTGTGTGGGTATAGCCCCTAAGAGGTGTGGGGAGGTAATTGTGTAGTAGTTTGGATGGGTCCTAATGTTGTAGTGCCTGTTCTGGGGGGGTGGAGTTGGGGGTGCGTGGGGAGAGATTGGAGGGAGTTAGGGACACCGGTGTGCTCTTAGATGGGGGATGTGCGCAGGGGGGAGGAGGCTTGGCACATGGGGATGCTACATGATTTAAAATGTATAACCTGGAATGTAAGGGGGCTCCATACCATGCAGAGATGGCACAAGGTGCACGCTTACCTGGTACGTCAGGGGTGCAGGTGGCACTCCTTCAGGAAACGCATATTAATAAGGCCGAGAGAGCAGCATTGAGGAAGAGGTGGAGAGGGCTACTTTTTTTTTTACAACTTACTCGGCCTTTGCCAGTGTCGCCCTGGTGTGGGTTAGAGCGGGGGTTCCTTTTCAGCCAACGCAGTAATTGATTGACCCAGAGGGATGGTTTGTAGCAGTATCGGGGAGGTTAAATGGAGTAGATGTAGCTCTGTGCAATGTGAATGCCCCTAATGTTGATCAGCCTTCCTTTTTTGAAAGATTGTCGGGGAGCCTGGCACCATACTTAACGGGCACAATGATAATGGAGGGGGGTTTCAATTCCATAGCAGACGTAGACATAGATGGATTCCACCCCCCACCCCCCTACACACACCCCGATGCCCCACTGCACAGGACTTCAAGGCCACGGAGAGCATGGCAAAATAATTGGGGGCCGGTTGACACATGGCACGCCCAACACCCAGAGGAGAGGGATTATTCATATTACTCTGGACTTCACGACTTGCATGTGCGCCTAGACGCCATATTGTGTACCCCCGATGTCCACTCCAAGGTGATTGGTAGCGCATACTTAGCGAGGACAATATCAGATCATAACCCGCTGCTAGTGCATATAAGATGGAGCCGGGAGAGGTCCATCATACCAACCTGGCGACTCCGCCCAGAGACGCTGGAAGATCCGGTCTTTAGTGAGGAGCTGGGGAGGAGCATAGATCAATATTTTGAGAAGAATGAGGGGACGGCGAACTCAGTAGCAATTGAATGGGACGCGTTTAAGATAGTGACCAGGGGTATCTGCATTAGCAAGGCGGTGGGAGTGAGGAAAACGTTATTGCTAGAATTGGAGACAGCGGAAGGCAAACTGAGAGAGGCGGAGAGGAACCGACCTGGGAGGCCTGAGATACAGAAGGTAGTAACGGAAGCTAGAGAGGCAGAGGCGGTGAAGGTGGAGAGACTGCGCTCCTTTGATTATAAAAATTATAGAGTGCGGATGCATGCGGAGGGATGGACAAGTCGGGTGCCCAGTTGGCGTGGTTGGCTAATCCGGTGCCTCAGGGAACATCGATGCTGGGCCTGAAGGCCCCCACAGGAGAGATGGCGCACACACAAACAGAGATTAAAGGCCTGTTTCTTGAATATTATACTGAGATCTATAGTAGCCAACTGACTATAGACGCTGATGCAATGGAGAGTATCTTGGGGATGTGGCCTTGCCGAGTTTGAGCAAAGAACAGAGAGACTTGCTGGGTAGTGAAATCACAGTAGGAGAGATTGGGAGCACGATTAAACACATGGCCCCTAACACGACTCCTGGGGTGGATGGCATTCCCATAGAATTCTACTACAAATAAGTGGACAGCTTGGCTCCACGTCTGCAGGTGGTTTATAAGCAGGCGCGTGCAGTGGGGAGGCTGCCTGCAACGACCAGAAAGGCTGTTTTTGTCCCTCTCCTGAAGCCTGGGAGGGAGGCTACTGATATGAAAGCTTATCGTCCTCTATCTATGCTGACAACCAATTACAAAATCCTGAGTAGTATCCTGGCATCCCGCTTGCTCCCATATAGGGCGCACTTAGTGCATCGGGATCATTTGGGTTTTATTCCTAAGCGTAACACATCGATCAATGTGAGACAATTGTTACAAATTCTAGAGGGGCCCCAGGACCCTGCATCAACAGCCTTGATTCTTTCAGTGGACATAGAGAAGGCATTACATAGTTTAGAATGGCCGTACCTCTTTTAAGTGCTGCGCAGGATGGGCTTGGGGAGGCATTTGTGAGATGGACCCAAATATTATATAATTCAGCGACAGCCCGAGTTAGAACGGGAGGGACGGTGTCGTTGCCCTGCTCGGTGAAACGAGGAATGCACCAGGGTTGCTCGCTGTCCCCACTCCTGTTTAGGTCTCGCCTGTCGATGCGCATGCGCATCGAGCAAGGCGAGAGTATTGGGACTTATCCACTCTTTATCCACACTGCAAGGAATCGTGGCGATTCCTTGCAGTGCCCGTGACTTTTAAGCTCAATGCGCATGCGCATTGAGCTTAAAAGCGCGTGCACGTCCGTCTTTGTTTACCCGCTCCGCCCCCTCCCCTTCCCGCCGTGTCGCATTTCTCCTCCCCCCTCCCCTCTCTTCCCTCCGTCTTGTTTATTTTACCCGCTCCGCCCCCTCCCCTTCCCGCCGTGTCGCATTTCTCCTCCCCCCTCCCCTCTCTTCCCTCCGTCTTGTTGCCTATGGGCGGCTGTGCTGGCAAGCAGCGCTGCTTCCTCTCCTCTTTCTGTTGAAACAAACAGCAGGGAGGGGAGGCGTTTCCAGGGCCAGCTCACTCTCGCTCTCTTCGTCTTGTTAGGGTTTTCACCACCAGAATCAAGGAGTGACAAACCAGCCAGTATGTACATTTTCAATTCAGAACGCCACCTTTTTTATGCACACTGATTTACACAATATTTCAGCGCAGTGCCCCGTTATTAATTCAAGGCGCTACATTTGCTCGTGACAAACATCTCGCAAACCATTTCAGCGAGCAAAGACGCGCCTCGCGCTGCCTGCGTCTATGTGACAGCGCTAGACGCTTCTTAAAATAGAGCAGCGGTCGCTGAGCTCCGGTTCAAGCCCTCGTAAACTTTATTTTTTCAATGCAATACGTCTGTTCCAAAACAAGCAGGCCCTCGGCCCTCTGCTGCCGCTGCACACAGGCTCCGTTGTGCCGCCGCGGTGAATCACTCCTCCTGCAGGCGGCTGATCTCCTGGGGCTGGCGGGAGGCCAGGGCGGCTGCAGCTGGGCCTTGCTGTCTGTTCTCCAGGCCTGGGGGGCAGGAAGGCTTGGCGCTCACCAGCGCGCCCTGTTATGAATGCTGCCTGTACCCAATGTGCCCTCGTTCCTCGCCTGTGCCCGGACCCCGTCTTTTGCCTCTGGCTGTGGAGCGCTTCTCTCTGTTTCCACCTCGTCTCCCCGAGCGGGGGCCGCACCTGGTACCCCCTCCAGCCTCACACCCTTTACGCTTCCTGTCTAATGAACTGTGTTTCCATCACTGCTCTCTCTCCCTGCCAATGTCGCCTTTCTCTCCCATTGCCCTCTGTCTATGACCCTTCACCAGTCGCTGTCTCTTCTTCTCTGCCCGTCACCTCTGCAAGGGGGTCTCCTTTCTTCATGCCCTCCCGTCCTTTGTTGACATTGTCACTCTCAGCTCTCCTCACGCGCCCTCTCTCCTGAAGTGTCAGTAATCGCGGCCGCCGTTTCTCCCTCCCCTCACCTCTCTCCCTTCTTCCCTCGATCTGTCTGTAACAGAGTCACTGCTCCTCCCACTCTCTCTCTCTGTCTGCCTGACGCCCTCTCGCCTATCCTCCTATCCTGCCATCTCTCTCACATCCTGACATCTCTCTCACATCCTGACATTTCTCTCACACTCTCTCCCATCCGGCCATCTCTCTCTCCCATCCTGCCATCTCTCTCCCTTCCTGACATCTCTCTCTCCCATCCTGCCATCTCTCTCTCATCCTGCCATTTCTCTCACACTCTCTCCCATCCGGCCATCTCTCTCTCCCATCCTGCCATCTCTCTCCCTTCCTGACATCTCTCTCTCCCATCCTGCCATCTCTCTCTCATCCTGCCATTTCTCTCACACTCTCTCCCATCCTGGCTGCTCTCTCCCATCGGGCCACCACCCTCACCCTCACTCACCCTCACTCACCCTCACTCACTCACCCTCAACCCCTCACCCTCACCCCCTCAACCCCTCACCCCCTCACCCTCACTCGCCCTCACCCTCAACCCCTCACCCCCTCACCCCCTCACCCTCAACCCCTCACCCTCACTCACCCTCAACCCCTCACCCTCACTCACTCACCCTCAACCCCTCACCCTCACTCACCCTCAACCCCTCACCCTCAACCCCTCACCCTCAACCCCTCACCCTCACTCACCCTCAACCCCTCACTCACCCTCACTCACCCTCACTCTCACTCACTCTCACTCACTCTCACTCACCCTCACTCACCCTCACTCACCCTCACTCACCCTCAACCCCTCACTCACCCTCACTCATCCTCACTCACCCTCAGCCCCTCACCCTCACCCTCACCCACCCTCAACCCCTCACCCTAACTCACACTCACCCTCACTCACCCTCACCCTCACTCACCCTCACTCTCACTCACCCTCAACCCCTCACTCACCCTCAACCCCTCACTCACCCTCAACCCCTCACTCACCCTCAACCCCTCACTCACCCTCATTCACCCTCACTCACCCTCACCCTCACTCACCCTCAACCCCTCACCCTCACACAGTGCAATAGGTCTCGGAGCATTTGAGTTAGAGCTTTTAGAATTGTTTATGGCTTTTTTTATTTGTAATTCTTTAGCATTGGCTACAGGAAACAAAAATGCTAAAGATTTACAAAAAAAACCCATAAACAATTCTAAAAGCACTAACTCTAATGCTGCGAGACCTATTGCATTTCCAATGCTTGTTGAGTTAGCGATTGAGCCACTGGTGGTGCGAGCAAGATCAGGAAGGCATTATGTTGAGATGGAGCTGCGAGGAGAAACACACTATATATCGTTTTACGCTGATGATCTGTTGCTGTTCCTGGCTGCTCCTTGGGAAGTGGTTGCGGTAGCAAAGGAGCTGTTGCGGATGTTTGGGGAAGTATCGGGGATTTGTGTGAACTGGGAGAAGACTTGCCTTTTCCCGGTGTGCCGGATCTGCTTAAATACGAATGTTAAGTTGAAGATGGACAGTTAATATCAAGGCAATGTAATAAGGAGTGTGCTCCATGAGGAAATGAATTGTGTATTAGGTGGGGGGTGGGGGGTTGTGTTTGAAAACTAATAAAAATACTTTACAAAAAAAAAAGTCAAGGTGATTCCCTTGATGTGTGATGGAGCCCTTCTCACGAGCCTGCCGGAGCACAGTGTCTCTCTCTCTATAATTCAAAAGGCGGGCAACGATAGGCCACGATCGGGACCTGGGACACCTGCTCCGACCCAAAGATTTCACAAAGAAGATTTTCCATTTCCAAGCGGCCCGTGTTCGTGGACTCTGGTAAAAGATGCATTGCTGTGGCTTGGAAGTCCAGTATGGGACCACCCAAAAGCCACTGGACACATGATTCACAGCTATGGAAGTGCACCAAGACTGATCTTAGAGATGGGGCACTATGTGGTGGCACAGCGGTAGCGGAGTCCAATTTTTGGGTTTTGGCATTTGATGCATGGGATTAGCATACAGACAGATTGTCCCTTGATGTGAAAATTATAATTTAGTGGGTTACTTGGCACTAAGAATTGATAACTTGCCGTGGACTTGTCTGATGCCTGATATTTTACTTCCACTAATTGCTGGAAGGGTACGTATTGATTAACAGATGTATAAATAATAATATGTTAAATATTAGATCCAAGATGCTTGTCGCCTGATCTGGAATGGATAATTCTTCCAGTCTTGCTTCTTTATTAATGTGTAATCCCTTCAAAAATAAAACGTTTGGCAATCAACCATGCTCAAATTGCAAAGAATATTGGTACTTTCAATGTGAGGCTGTATCGCATTTGCTGTACCGTTTGGAAACCTGTTTTTTTGCCTGCCCCTCACCTTGTTCTAGTTACTCATGAATATCAGAGATGCAGCTTATGTCTTACATTGTGTCTCATTGGATACAACACTTCAGAGGTGGCACTTCGCTCTGGACAAAGCTCTGCAGATGCGGCCTCCATTACTGCACACAGTGCGCCATATTTGGCCTCGAGAACTAGAGACAATAAGCCATAGGTGTCCTTTCCAACTGAAAAAAACCGGCCGATAAAAACTTGCAGTTTACCACCTACTTTAAGTAGGTGGTAAACTACTTGCAAAGGGGAAGGGGTCCCCACTCCCTGCCCTTAAAAAAATGAAACTGAAAAGTTTAATTTGTATTTTTTTTAAATGCATCCCGTTTTCCTTTAAGGAAAATGGGCTGCATTTAAACAAACAAACTGCTTTATTAAAAAAGCAGTCCCAGACATGGTGGTCTGCGGACCCCAGCAGGCCACCATCCCTGGGAGGGCTGGCATTCCCAATGGGCTCACAAATTGCGAAAGGTTCATTAATATTAATGAGCCTCGCAATTTGCTACCCCATTGGGAATCGCAAAGCAGTGTAATAAGACTGTTGTACATTTCATTTAGCGAATCGCAATTTTGCGACTCGCAATGAGTCGCAAATTGCGAGGCGCTAAATGAAAGGGTCGTACATCTGTCCCTAAGTGTCAAATCCATGAAAACATGTTGTTGTTTTTCAATTCTTCAGGGGCAATGTGCATTATAAAATGCAACATTTGATTAAAAGGTTCAGTCATGATGCTTTGATGTGTTGTGTGTATGCTGAGGTAAGGAACAAAAACCAAGAAAAATTCAATAAAATATGATTAAAAATGCAGCACTTTTACGAATTTCTGAAAAGTTATTTTGAGACAAATTACCATATTCTCTATATTTGCATAGGAAGAGAAAGGGACAACCTTGAATAGAGCACAAGAGAGACACCAGGCAGGCACCATGGTTACCAGTTTGTCATTGTAACACTGGAACGAGTAGAGCAAAAACTAGTGTTTGCATTGTGCAGTGCTTTTGCATTGGTAGCCTAATATACCCAACACCAACGCTATGCTGCTATTGACAGACCCAGGCCTAGTTTGAAAGCAGACAAATGTTTCATAAGCATTTTGAAGCCAAACTACACTAGTTTGATGAGGCAGGCCAGCAATCCAATGCTTACCCAAGGGGAGTGCAGGGTGCACTTCCCCTGCAAAGACATCACCCACAGAAAAACACACAAAGCATAAGTAAAGGCAAATAGTACATGTCTTACAATACACTCTGGAAAACTGATCCTAGAGGTGTTTGCTTTAGGCGGTGAAGATAAGCTGTTGAATACACATATATGTTTTTATCCAAGTTTCACATAGCTTTGTTGTCTCTCAGTTTAGTCATAGGTCATGCACCAGGCACCTGTGCAATCCCTCAGGTAACAATGCTCCATCACCTAAGGGCAAGAACCACAACACATCATCTTTGCTGTTTTTTTTCTAAAAGTACTACTGGTCAAACATTTAGTGCCTAAATGCACCCACTAAATATATTAAAATCATATACATGCAAGATATGAGTTGAGTTGTTACTTATAGAGTGCTACAAACACACTAAGGCATATTGGTGCTGATCTAACAACAATTGGTGTTTGCCATACTGATTGCTGCATGCTTTGCATTTATGTTTTAGCATTTTATCTCAATAGATTTCTTCAGTTTTTTTCTAGTGTGATCTGTCGGGAGAAATTTGCAGAGTGTGGCAACTGGTACTGGACTCAAAATTCCTATCTATGTGCCAGCATCCATTTGTACATGTATCAGAATTTTAAACACATCTTTGAATGGGGTCTAAGTAAAGTCTACATGTTTATAGGAAGCAGGGATCGGTTATGTCAATGGAGAGTTGCCTAGTTCTGTACTGGCATTATTATAGCCTCACCAACTCTGTAGAGTTCATGTATATTTATTTGTGTTGTAGTTGTATTTATACAAGGCTTCCTAATCCTAATGAAGCACCAAAGCACATCTGCGGAGTAGCAGCACAGATATAAATGGAACAGTGCGTGTTTGTTGTGCGGTGTACATTGGTGTGTTTTGATGTCATGTGTCATGACCAGAGTTATATTACATTGCTATGCTTCTGCATGAAGTTGATGAGAAAATGAGCGAGAGGTAGGCTGCTTATGCGTTAGATTCTAATTGAAGGACAGAAGTTTATGAGGCCAGTCTGCCTTTGTTTCAATCATCTTTGTATGTGGATATGGCTGAAATTGCCCAAACTGTGTCATAAACAAGCATGTGGCTATGCTTACAACAATCTAAGGAGCGGTCGGCACATATACAATCATTAAAAATAATGGCCGATGTGTGTTGGAGCAACAGTTCCTCTCATTCCCCCCCCCTCTTCTCTGGTGGTCGGAATATATACATTTCGAACCACGCTAAGTGCACAGAAATAAAGCGAGTTAACCTTGTGATGTGCAAACTCAGGGATTCAGCCATTTATTGGGCTTGAGAGTGCGTCCAATCAACTCAAAACAACCTCTCTGGAAGGAAAAGTACAACTAAACTTCACAGAACAAGAGGGCCCAGAGCGACTACACTACGCACACTACACTTGGCTTAGGGCAACACTTATGATCAGGAAAGGTAATAGGCTTTGTAGGGCTGGAGCATTAATTAGAAACAGTGATAAAACCTGATGACAGAATATATAATGTTTTCTTTCAGTTACTTTTTAAATAGTGCTTGATGTTATGAATGGGTTTAAAGTACTAAGAAAATAAAAACAAAGCAGTGTTTCTGCCATATCTGACCTTTTGGGCCTCTCAAGGGTTAGGAAAGTGCTATCCAAATGACAGAATATATTATAATATAATTGCTTCACAGATTACTTTCTGATAGATTCTTTTGTTCTTTGTCTTTTGTTGAAGCTAAAAGTGTGATGAAGTGCCGCTGCTGTGTATTTGTCAATGTGGTGGGATCTGATAACTGGTCCTTTCATCCTTGTTCTATTTCCTGGCACTTTAATGAGCACACCATGACTCGATTGCATGTTGAACAGTACTTGAGAGGTGCAAACTCTGCACCAGTAACTGAATGGTATGTTGCAGTAACAACCCACCAATACCATGCAATTTTGAGTTAAACCCCTCCCACTTTCCTTTTTACTCCATTTTCAGCTAAATGCAACTATTACAGGGAGGCTCATAAGAGGTCTGCTTTTGGACACAATGAAGTGGGTGGGTAGTTCCTGCCCCCCTATGGGCTTTCTTTGACCTGTCCTATTAACTCTGCCCCTATTATTAACTCTCTGACATCCGTATTCCTCTCACTGTCCCTAAAATCTACCTCATTGAGACTCCTGATCCCTCCGACCATCATCATTTTTTTCCTTCGTTCCCTACCTTATGGCCTGATGTGTATGGCCAGCTGCAAGTAAAGCACTGCTGCTTTGCTCAGAGATATACCAATGTCTTCGGAATGTCTCCTGCTCTGCTCCACAAGGCTCCTTCCTCATTACCTCAGTCATGCATTCTCCCTTCCTCTCCTCTCACTTTTCCTTATCCACCTCCCCCAGCACTATGAGGCAGCAATATACCTTCTCCATACAGTAGAAACAAGTTCAGCTTCATCACATTCAACTCTCACCACATCCTTAGTATCCTAAATGCAATATGTTGAAGACAGAGAACAGAAACATAGAATATCACTTGAAGGAGTCAAATGATTTCAGTGACAAGATCATCTTTCTTCATCACACAAGGATGTATTATTGGTCTTAAAAAAGGCAAAGGGACCATGTCTCCCATTGGAGAACTAAAGCATAATGCTCTTAGAAGGAACTCTTCAGGATCCTTTTCAGTAGTTCATGACACGGCCTACACAATTACCAAGATCACACTACCTCCAAGCCCTGAATGATGCCCATTCAGAAATAACTGTCATGAACAATGATAGACAGGAACATTACTTTAGAAGTAAATCACCCAGCAGCCTCTGCCTTAAGACCATATAAGACAATCTACACTGACATACAACACATTGTGGCAAATTTCAAACAACTCTTCTCAATTCAAGGACCTGTCCAAGAGCAGTCTCTTAGTTTGATCACCTTCAAACATGTCCATTGTGAGCTTCCAAACACATCCAACTCTCCGATAAGACCCCTGTTTAGTACAGAAGCAACACCAACAACCCCCTGAACCAAAACAAATGTCTAAATGCCCTAAAGTAACTTTACACCAAGCCAATCATACAGAAGATCCATGATCAAACGTATTCAAGCTTGATACTGACCAATCTTTTATTTATTTATTTATTTATTTAAAAGGTTTTATATAGTGCTGCAGGACCCAAGAGTATCAGAGCGCTTTACATAGTGATAAACATCAACATATTAAATACAATATATAGTTGACCATGAACAGGAAAGTTAAAAGAGATAAAAACATTGCATTACATAAGTGATGGGGGTCAGGAAAAGAGGAATAGTAGAAGGGACAGGGAGAGTTGAAATTAGAGCTATAGAAGGGGGTGAGGTGGAGGAGAGTAAGATGGAAGGGGAGCGGGGTTGGGTAAAAGAGCGAATCAGAGCAGTGAGGTGATGAGCAGGGTCAAAGTCAGTAAACATTAAGAACCCCGATATTTATTGAGGAGAAGTACTTTGGGTCTTTTTTTGAAGAGAGGGTAAGAGGGGTTGCAGCGAAGGTCTTTGGGTAGTGAATTCCAGATCGTATGGGCATTACCAGGGAATGCACGTGATTGGGTCTTATTACATTTAAGTTTAGGAGGGATAAGGACAAGGGAGTTTGTGCTTCTCAGGGGCCTAGTGCTCCCTGCTTTTTGTAATTTGTTTGAAAGGTAAGAGGGGGTGTTTTGGTGAAGAGCTTTGTGCGTAATGCAAGCAATCTTGTAGGTAGACAGACCTTCAATTGGGAGCCAGTTTAGATTTTTGAGGACAGGAGAGATGTGGTCAAATTTTCTACAGTCAGAAATAAGTCTGGCAGCTAGGTTGAGGACAGATTTAATCGGTGCAAGGTGGACTTTGGGGGTGCCGGCCAGAGTGGCGTTACCATAGTCAATCCTGGATAGGACAAGAGATTGGACAACGATTTTGAAATCATCAGCTGGAATGAAAGTTTTAACTTTTTGGAGGTGGTGCAGGGTGAAAAGAGCACTTTTAGCTGTATTTTTAATGTGGGGGATGAGAGTAAGATTCTGATCGATGCTGATACTTAGGGATTTGACAGAATTGGAGGTGGAGAGGGAGGAATTAAGTGCTTTGATGTCATTAATCCAGAGTTGAATGGGAAGGGAATTCTTTTTGGGAGTGAAAAGGATGATTTCGTTTTTTTTAGGATTAAGTATGAGATGATTAAGATGGAACCAGGCTTGGACTCTAATCAGAGTGTAATTGAGGTGAAGGATGTCATTGTGGGCTTTAATCTTGTAGTGTAGTTGAGTATCGTCGGCATAGAGGTTGTAACTGATTTTGGCTTGTTTGAGAACGAGGGTGAGGGGTTCCATAAATAGGTTGAATAGGGTTGGAGAGAGGATAGACCCTTGTGAGGACCCCGAGTGAGATGGGTTGAGGTTTGGATAGGCAGTGACTGAGTTTAATTTGTTGTGATCTATTCTACAGGAACGAGGAGAACCATTTGAGTACAGTCCCTTCAAAACCAAAGCGATCTTTGAGGGTGTTAAGCAGGGTGGGATGGTGGACAGTATCAAAGGCAGCTGAGAGATCAAGGAGGATTAGTAGTGAGGATTCACCTTTGTCAAGAGAGCGATGAATGTCATCAGTAATATTGAGCATAGCTGTTTCGGTGCTGCATCCCTTTCTAAAACCAGATTGGAAAACGTCAAGGAGAGGATATGGTTATCTAACTGAGACAGGACACATTTTTCAAGGGCTTTAGAGAGGAAGGGAAGATTAGAGATAGGGCGTAGATTGTTCAGGTCATTAGGGTCAGCAGTGGGGGTTTTAAGAAACGGGGAGATTTGACCTAACTGAAGGGAGGCAGGAACGCAGCCAGAGGAAAGTGAGGAGTTGATGATTTTGGTCCATTGTGGGGCAATGATGTATTTGAGTTCTTGAACTAAATGGGCGGGGAGAGGATCGTTGGAGTGTGAGGATGGTTTGAGTTTAGATGATAGTGGTTTCGTAAATTGAATTAAATTCGCTCCATGAAGCGTTGTTTTTAGGAAGGTGATTGGTCCGGGATGAGTCAGGATGGGTGAGAGTAGGGAGGGATTGAGCGGGGTCGAGGTGCGGGGGGAGGAGGAAAAAAGTGAATTGGGAGTATTAAGGAGGGTGAGTTGGATGGGGGAGGTTGGAGAGAGAGAGGAGGGGGGAGGAGGAAAAAAGTGAATTGGGAGCATTAGGGAGGGTGAGTTGGATGGGGGGAGGTTGGAGAGAGAGAGGAGGGGAAGAGAAGGATAGTTCAATGGTGTTGACTTTATTCGAAAAGAAGCTGGCAATATCTTTGCATCTTTCCACAGAGGCTGCTAATTTAGGAGGGCCAGAGGAAGTTTGTTTTTTAACAATGTTAAACAGTTCTATGGGGCGGTTTCTAGCCTGGTCAAGTTGTGACCGGAGAAAGGAGGCCTTTTCGTTGAAGATATGTTTTTTGTAATGGGCTCTGTTGGTTCTCAGGAGAGCCAGGTTATCAGAGGAGGGATGACTCCTCCAAGCACGTTCTGATTGTCTGAGGGCCAGTCTTTCATTATGGAGATCGGCATTGAACCAGGACTTGGGAGGGATTTTTTTTGTTTTTTGAGTTTAATAGGAGTAATTAGGTCGAGGGCATCAAGAATAGAATTGTTGTAATGGTCAGTAAGGCCGTTGGTGCTAAGAGAGGTGGGGAGAAGTAAGCTAGTTTTAATTGTGGATGCCAATTCGTCAGGTGGAATGAGGTGAAGGTTACGAGTGGGTTTCATGGGTAAAGTGCTAATAGGGGCGGGGCGAGTAATGGGGCTGTTCAAGGTGAAGAGGATGAGGTGGTCTACAGGAAGTATATTAGAGCGAGAGGCCAAATCCTTGTTCGTCAAGATAGCGTCAAGGGTGGCGCCTTTGCTGTGAGTAGGGGCATGGCAGAGTTGGATCAGGTCAGTGATGTCTAAGGTTTCATTAAAAAGGGTGACCGCAGGGTCATCATATTTGTTCCAGTGGATGTTGTAATCACCAAGAAAGAGATTCTTGGAGTGGGAGAGCGATGCTTGAATAATAAGATCAGTCATCTCTTCGGTAAAGGGGAGGCAATTTCCAGGGGGGTGGTAAATGGTGTGTAGCCGAGTGGTGGGAAAGCCAGGAAAAGAGAGGTCGGGTGAGATGTAGAGTTTCTCTTTAAAGATAAGGGCAAGGCCTCCTCCTAATTGATCGATTCTATCTTTCCTGATGATAGCGAAGCCTGGTGGGACGAGCAAGTTGAGGATGGGAGTGGAATGGGCATTGAGCCAGGTTTCAGCAAAGAAAGCGATGTCTATGTTTTCACTGAGAATGGTTTCTGCATTATCGGTAGTGTGGCAGGAGGCGGATCTGCAGTTTATCAACATGCAGCGGAGGGGAGAAGGGACAGGTAGAGGGGTGGGGAGGCAGGGGGGATAAGTCTAAGTAGTTGGGGAGATCTAGGTGATGTTGAGTGAGGGGTGACTCTGATCGTTCTTAGGAGAACCGGTATAGTAGATTGATAGCAAGGGGGGATGGTGGGCAAGGATGGAAAGGGGGAGAGAGGGGGGTTACTAGAAGAGTTGGCTCCAGAGGTTATAGTGCGAGTATCACGTTGAGGCAGAGAGGGCGCGTTAGAGTTGCAGGGTGGGAAGCTTAAGAAGGATTCATTGAGTTTGGCTCGGGTGGTGTAGTTACAGCGGAGGGGAGGGGTGCCGGTGTTGGTCAATACAATAGGTGGTCTGTTTGTGGGCGGAATGAGATGAGTGTTGATGTGCGACGGTAAGGAGCATTGTGACAAAGTTGAAGTGTGGTCAAGATCAAAGGGATGGGCTTTAAGAAGGAGTGAGATATCACTTCTGAGTGAGGAGAGTTCTAAAACAAGGGACGAAAAGAGAAGTTCAACTTTAAGGAGTGATTCAGTAGGAATTGAGGCGTAAAGTGCATCAGTTTTATTAAAGAGAGTGGTAGGGTTCGGGTTATCATGGTGAGGGATAGTAAGGGGCAGAAGGGGGGGAAGCCTGGAGGGGGAGGGGGGATTATAGTGAGTGGGTGGATCTTTTTTTGGGGTAGGGGGTATAATGGAGGTAGGCATAGGGGAGGCATTCAATTTAGGAGGACAGATAGGTGAATGAGGTGGAAAGCTAGGAAGGGATGGTGTACCTGGTGTATTGTGGGATGTTAGAGGGAACAAGGGAGTGTGCATGGGGGGTGTCGGTGGATGATGAGGTGGAGCTGTTGGGGAGGTGTGGAAGATGTTTGAGCGGGGTGATAGACAATGAAGTGCATCAGAGGGTGAGGTGGAGTGGGAGTCCGAGGGAGGGAGGAGGGTAGACGAGAGAAAAATATTAGAATAGGGGGATTACAGTGGGTAGGTAGGTGAAGCTGGAGGAGTAGCTAAGGTGTTGGATAGGGTGGAAGATGAGGGGGGATTGATCAAGAGGTGATCGTCAGGAGGAGAACGAGTGGTCGAGCATTGGAAGTTAGGGGTTAGGGAGAGGGCCTGAGTAGGCGTGGGGGTATCAGGGGATATACACCATTTAGGGGAATCAAGAGGAGAGTCAGAGGGAGGGAGGAGGGTAGAACAGAGATAATTATTAGAAAAGGGGAGTAAAAGGGGGTAGGTAGGTGAAGCTGGAGGAGTAGCTGAGGTGTTGGAAAGGGTGGAGGATGAGGGGGGATTAATCAAGAGGTGATCATCAAGAGGAGAACGAGAGCCCGAGTATTTGAAATTAGTGGTTAGGGAGGGGGCCTGAGTAGGTGTGGGGGTATCTGGGGATAAACGCAATTTATGGGAATCATGAGGGGAGGTGGGGGAGTCAAATGTTGAGGGAGATGAAAGGGCGACAAGTACATTGGAGGGCTGGGAGACATTAAGGGATTGGGAGAAAATAGGGGACTGGGCGACATTCGGTGACATTCGGGGACTGGGATATATTAGGGGACAAGGAGACAAGGGTGTCGTAACAGGTTATAAAGTTGAGGGCGAGGGTGGTAAGTAGTGATTGAGGGTAGTCTGCTTGATTGGGGGAGGGGGAGTGTGAAATGAGAGAGGGGAAAAAGGTGGAAGGAGAGGAAGGGGATCATTATTTGTAACAGTGATAGAGGCAGCGGAGGTCAGATGTTGTTGGGAAAGGGTGATGAAGTTGGGTGTAAAAGAGGAGAAGGGTGAGTCATGGGGAGGAGAAAGGGGGGTAGGAGAGACGAAGGGAGATGAAGGAGCCGAGAGTTGGAGAAGGTCCAAGAGCCTCTTCAACAAGAAATTCCTAAGTAACTGATTGAAAGAGCGGCTTTCACTTAAATCTTCTTCAAATACCTGGAAGGGAGTAACCTAGTGATTAATTGTTATACTGGCTTCCATCTTGGCAACCAAACTATATCCTCCTTCATTTCAATCTCAGGACTACAGCTGACAGGTATGGAGTTCCCAGATATTACTTCTGGGTTTGTCTGCTATACACTCCATCGCTCCACTCTAATACAGAGGCTAGAAGATCTTATCATACAAGGAATCATTTTAGGCGGAATCTCCTCCTACCTTTTCGGCAGATAATTTAACGGTAGTCACTGGCTCCCTTCTGTACTAACTCTGGGGGCTGCAAGGTTCTATCACTTTGCCACTTCTCCTTTATGCCTACATTACTCCATTAACATCCTCATCAAGTCTTTCAATCTAACCTATTAAAATTACACACAATGCCTATCTCATCGTCAAGCTGGAAAATTACATTGACTGCTCCAGCAGAGACCAGTGCACCTAAGTAATTGACAATGGATGCTCACCAACTACATAAAACCCAAGTCATCCAAAGCCAACACCCTCACAAGTAGAAAATGAAAGAATGAGCATTATACAGCATCTGAACTTAGGAACTTGCTCCTCTCCATGATGATATCATCTGAAGTAGAAAACTTGACTGTTTATCCAAATATGGTGCAGCAGACAGGAAGAGTCTGGGAGTCTGGGAGTCTGGGAAGGGCCCTCATTCACTAGAGAACTGGAGATTTGATCCATTCAACAATTCCAACATATTGGTTGTGACATGACTGTGACACAACAAATGAAGGGGGTGTTGCTCACTGGGTAACCTGTATCAAGGAGAACCTTCATAACATTTTAGGAAGTCCAAGAAGCATTTGGGGTGCGATTTGGCCAGTTTCTTGTAATATGCTAAGTTGACCAGGATGGGCAGTGAGATTTATACAGAATTCTCAGAGGTGGTATTACCAATGAATGAAGTAATTTTAGACTCAGGGCAGAGTCCAACATATGTCTCTCAATTATATAAGAAGGCAAATAGAAAGGACAAATGCAGCCAATCCAAACTTCTCATGCACTCAGAGAATGCCCCACACAAAACAGGACCAGAATACCTGAACAGCCGCATACACTTTCACCAACCCACTAGACACCAACGCTGTGTCTCACTCTCACTCGCACTCGTTCCCTGCACCTGCAAAAGCTAAATTAGAGGTTGCTCATTCTCCTAT
The DNA here is from genome assembly GCF_964263255.1 of Lissotriton vulgaris. Lineage (NCBI taxonomy): Eukaryota > Metazoa > Chordata > Amphibia > Caudata > Salamandridae > Lissotriton > Lissotriton vulgaris. The sequence goes on from NC_141687.1 coordinate 1,820,368,106, forward strand.
ATCGCAATCAAGACATGGAACGACCTCCCTCAACACATCAAAACCTCCTCCTCACTTCTTGAGTTCCACAAGAAACATTCGTATATGCACTTTAGGGACCACAAACCTACTCAACTGCCCAAATGCCTGGATACGCTCTGGATAACTAGTGCGCTATACAAATCAACATAACATAACATATAGCATAACAAATATGGCCATTAACATATAAAGAATGGGAAGCAACCTATCTGCAGGCTAAGAAAATATCAAGCAAAGCTAGATTGCATTTAACACACCTCAATTTCCTACATTGTACATTCATGAACCTCTATCAGATATACAGATATTTGGAGTATACATCCAAAGATTATATCCAAAGAGAACATCTGCATATCTGAGATGTGGGAAGATGAAATGTTCTTCAAATGCATGACATGGTCTTGTAATATGGTGCCATAATATTGTGAAATGGTGGTGGAGAGGCTGCATACAGTAATGAATAATACCCGGAGGTCATTCTAAACAAGGTCCATTTGTGGTGTTTTCACCCGTGTTACTATGTGTCTGAGATAGAAATACTGCACACATCGCCTTTGTGATAAGCCTGTCTGCTCATGTCAAGCAACCAAGGGGGTGAGCAGGGGTTATCTAAAGATTGTAATCCTCTTTCCCTGACTAGAAGAAAGGGTTCCTACTTGAACAAAGGTACATTCTTCTCCCAATTAGAGACCCCCATTTCTAACACAAACCCTGCAAAAACTATCCTAAGAGGCTATTTCCTCTTTGTATGTGTGCTGCAGAATGCAGCATGCATGCAAAGCAGAAATAACAAGGAGAAATGGATAGATTACTACTTGTTACGCCAGCCTCAGGTAGACTCACCAGTTTGGTGCAAACCTAGGTTTATAAGTCTTTGTAAATATGGATTTGCACCAAAATGAATTGATGGGATGCATAGGCACATTCTACATCACTCATAGAATGCCTACCTGACATAAGGTTTTTATTTTACAAATCCACAAAAACGGGATTTGTGTGGTACTGTAAATCCTAAAATAGATTTTATGTCAGGGTTGTGCCAGAACAGTGACTCAACCCAGATGCAAAATATGGCTTTCAACGTATACATTTGTTTTTTAACAATGCCACAAAGAAACTGGCAACAAGGAGAAAACTGACAGTAAATCTGTTCTGCTAAATTGGTTTGAAAGACTGTATTTTAAAATATCTTGTGGGGTTAATTTATTTATTTATTTGAAGGTTTTATATAGCGCTAGCTTCACCCGAGGGTGTCAGAGCGCTTTACATCCGCAGTGGAAATAAACAAGAAAAACAATCATAGCAATGAACAAAACAGATTATACAGGTGGTCAGACAAAGATAAAGGAACAATTTTGGGTACGTAGTGATCAAAATACATATAGGATAAACAGAAAAACAATTTAAAGAGCGAGAATGTTGTAGTAAATAGCAATTTTCGAGTATGTCAAGAGGGACTCATTGGAAATATTAGGGTGCAGGGGGTATCGTGAGGGGGAGGGAGGAGAGGGGGGATGAATGGGTGAGGGAGAGGGCGGAATAGCTTCAGGAAGGAAGAGGGAAAGTAGTCAGAGAAGAGATCAGGGATTTAATTTCACCAATATATAGGGAGGACGTAATTTTTAAGGTTTCTTTTGAAGCTGGGATAGTAAGGGTTTCATCGAAGGTCTTGGGGGGGGCGTTCCATATTGTTGGGGCCTTGCCAGAGAAGGAGCGGGATTTAGAGGTGGGTATTTTGAGAAGGGGGGAATGAGAAGAAGAGTGTTGGTGCTTCTCAGTGTACGGGCAACGACAGCTTTTTTGAGTTTTGTTGTGAGGTAGGTTGGAGTCTTCTGATAGAGGGCTTTGTGTGTAATACAGGCAATTTCGTAAAAGGATCTGCCTTCATTGGGGAGCCATTTAAGAGTCTTGAGGGCAGGGGAGATGCGGTCAAAACGTTTACAGTTAGTTGTTACTCTGGCAGCGAGGTTGAGGACTGATTTGATAGGGGCAAGGTGGATTTTGGGAGTACCAGAGAGAAGGGCATTTCCATATTCGATTTTGGATAGGACCAGAGATTGAATAATTAATTTGAAGTCTTCCGCTGGAATGAAAGGTTTGATTTTTTTGAGATGCCGGAGTGTGAAGAGTACCATTTTAGCTGAGTGCTTTACATGGGAATTTAGTGTGAGTTTATTTGTTACGGACAGTGCCATTGAGGCCGAAGCGATGTTTGAGTGTATTGAGTAAGGTTGGGTGGTAAACTGTGTCAAAAGCAGCGGTGAGGTCAAGAAGGATGAGTAGGTAGGGCTCGCCCTTGTCCAGGGCTAAGTGAATATCTTCGACAATGTTGAGCAGTGCAGTTTCAGTGCTGCAACCTTTACGGAAGCCAGATGGAAGGGGGTCTAGAAGGTTGAACGTGTCAATGTGTTTGTCCAGTTGGATTAGGGTGCATTTTTCCAGGGCTTTGGAGAGGATGGGGAGGTTGGAGATAGGGCGGAGATTGTTAGGGTCCTTGGGGGTCAGCCTTGGGATTTTTGGGGATGGGAGTGATTTCTCAGAGTTGAAGGGAGATGGGAACATTCCCAGTTGATAGGGAGGCATTGATGATATTGGTCCAATAGGGGACAATGACATGTTTGAGATCTTGGACGAGTGCGGAAGGGAGAGGGTCTTTAGTGTGGGAGGAAGGTTTGAGTTTGGCTAGGATGTTGAACGCTCCTTGTTCAGAGACGGCGTGGAAATTATTCCATGAGGCGTTATTTTTAAGTGGTAAGATATCAGGGAGGAGTTCAGGAGGGGTATGTGATGGGAGGAGTAGTGAGGGAGTTAAGGGTGTTGTAAAGGGAAGGGGTGGTAGAGGTGTAGTATCCAGGGGAAGTTGAGGGGTGAGTGAGGGTTGAGTATTGAGGAAAGCAAGGTCAATTTTAGCGATTTCTTCACTGAAAAAGTTGGCAATTTCTTCACATTTGTTAATGGAGGCCACAGGGTTAAGGGGAGCAGGGGAGGTTTGATTTCTATTAATGTTGAACAGTTCTTTAGGTCTGTTTTTAGCACGAGAGAGTTGTAGATGGAAGAAAGATGCTTTTTTCGAGAAGATGAGTCTTTTGTAAGAGAATCTTGCAGTTTTAAGGAGAGCAAGATGAGATGGGGAAGGGTGTTGTCTCTATGTTCTTTCAGCCAGTTTCAGAGAGCGTCTTTCATTATTAAGGTCTAGGGTGAACCATGATTTGGATGGGGCTTTTTTTACGTTGGGATTGGAGTTTATGTTCCAGAACGCCAGGGGGGATTTGTTTAAGATTTCTGGTCACATTTGTAGATTTATTGTTTTTTATAAGGGCGGGTGGGGCTGGAAGGGAGATCATGAACAAAATGAGATGATGATCAGACCAGTCAATAGGGATGATGTTGGATAAGGTTGTCAGATCGGGGTTGAAGATGATGGCGTCTAGAATAGCTCCTTTGGTGGAGTAGGGGTGTCGCAAAGTTGCTTGAGGTCGCTAATCTCAAGAAGGTTATTGAGAAGGTTGATTGCCGGGTCATCGTGTTCATTCCAATGAAGGTTAAGATCATCTAGGTAGAGATTTTTGAAGTTGGAAAGTAGCGATGTAGAGAGAAGGTCGGAGAGTTCTTCAGCAAATGGAAGTGGTTCACCAGGAGGGTGGTAGATGTTATGAAGTCGTATAGGGGGGAGATTTTCATTTTGAGTTTGGCTCCTAGGTATTCAAAGGTTGTGTAGTCAGTATTATTAATGGGGAAGAGATGTAGGTCTTCTTTAAAAATGATTGCTAGTCCCCCCCTATTTTTCCAGGTCTGTCTTTTCTGAGATTGGAGAAGCCAGGGGGGGGGGGGCAGAAGGTCAATGATGGGTGTAGAGTGGTCTTTGAGCCAGGTTTCAGTGAGGAAGGTGATGTCGGCATCTTCGTTTAAATGGTTTCTGAGATTTCGGTCGCATGCCGGACAGCCGAGCGGCAGTTCATTCATTCATTCATTTTGTCTTTATTTCGGCTATTTTTAGCCATAAAAGAAAGTTAAAAAATGTATACACATTTTACATAGCAAAACTTCCAATGGATCAGGTACAGTAGTTTTAGGGGTAGAAATAGTCATACAAATTTTGTTCACACAATCAGTTTACACTATAAAACCTATCCTCTAGTATCATAAATACATTGAAAGTCATCTAAAAGCCAGACATTTTATCAATTAAAAGAATGTTGGTAGCTATACCTAATCAGGTTTTATAAAGTGCAAGTGCAAACATTCCTGCTTCCAAAATTCATTCAATTTAGGGCTATATCACAAGAGTTTTAATCCAACCTTCTTCCTAATCAAGTATGCATTCTGTAAAAATCTACTTGTACAAAATACCACCAATTGTGAGGTATTGGACTTCAGTATATGTTCAGCTTTGCTACAAATCCTTACACCCAAGTTCCTACACAGGGGTCTAATCCATCTGTCCCGAGCAGTTTTGTAGGATGGGCAAAAGAAAAGTAGATGGACATCATTTTCCTTGGCCTTCTGCATACAAAGGGTACATAGGTCATTTTCTTTGGAACCCCCCATCTATACGTATATGCATTTGTCTGCAAAATACCATATCTAAATTTAAAAAATAGAGATTTCGCTAGCGGGGGGCCTATCTCTTCCATAAAGGGTTCAAAAGAAACTTAATCTTTAAATTCTGGGAACTTCTCGGTGAGTGACCCCATAGATGAGCTATGTAGTAATTTGTTGTTCATATAGGACCAAAAGGTGGACTTTAAGAGCTTTTTGCAGAGAGGTGTCAGTCTTGAGGGCTCTTCCCAGTAGTGTGTTAGACCTAGCTTATTTGCCCAAGATGAAATATGTTTTAGCCAGGGAATGTTCCTGTGCCCGTTAATCTGCACAATCTCTACCAGGCCATCTCTGTAATTGATCAGATCTGGAGTGGTCCATATCCTTATCCAATATAGTAAGGGTCTTAGAGCTGCTAGGTGGTCAGTACGTTTAATGTTGATGTCCAAAAGTACTGGTATTAAAGGTGTTCTAGTTGGAATTTTCAGTAATCTCCGTATAAAATTGTTTTCCTCCGGTTCAAAATTCTTTTTACAAAATGGGCCCCAAATCTCGGGCCCGTAAAGTACCGCTGATTGGGCCTTAGCTTTGAACACTTCCAAGGTAGTTGAAATAGCCTTGGACTTGCTAGCTACATGCCTTTTAAGTATTGGGAGTAAATTTTGGCGAAACATTGTCCTGTTTTTCTCTAGGTGTCCCTTCCAGGATCGTTTGCTATCTAACATAATTCCCAAATAATTAAAACTTCCCACATATTCCAGTTTTTGATTATTTAAAATTAGGTTCTTCCTAAACGATTTTTGCGGGTTTACAGACATGTATTTGGTCTTGGTTGAATTAATTTCCAGACCTTTCTCCACGCAGTAGTTCTGAAATAAATTTACTAAATTTTGGAGTCCCTTGGGGGTCTGGGAAATAAGAATGGTATCATCAGCGAATAGTAATGCTGTGATAGCTTCACCCCCACGTTTTGGGGAGTCGTGATTACAATTGCCCAGATAATTGGGGATATCATTTACATACGTGGATGCCAACACACAACCTTGTCGTACACCCCGTCTCACTGGTATGGCCTTAGATTATTCCTCCCTTGGTCCCCATCTTACTTTTGCATAATTCCCTGCGTGGAGTCTAATCAGCTGGGCAAGTAATTCACCTGGAACCCCTATATCTTTTAATGTCTCCCATAGTAGGGTTCGAGGAACTAGATCGAAGGCAGCCCTCAGATCTATAAAAGCAACATACAGGCTTCCCTTCCTTAGAGTGATATACTTCCAGCAAATACATGTAAATCTAAAAACTTGGTCCGTGGTACTTGTTCTTATTCTGAACCCAGCTTGATATTTTGATAATACGTGGGACTCTTCCATCCATTCTAAAAGTCTATTTAAAATATGTCTGGCAAAATCTTTTTTTAAAAGATCGATTTACCTGTTTGAACAATAATTTCCTGGATTGTGCCGATTTCCTTTTTTTAAAATTGTGGCAATCTCAGCTCCTGTAGCAGGGTTTCCGTTCTCCCACAGAACTGTGCACAGAGATCTAGAACCTGGGTGAGTTAGGGTGACCCAAAACTCACCTTAGTATCAGAAATCCCCTTACCTAGCTAGCTACAGTGTCTCATTGGTTATAACAAACTCCCAATGACTTAGACAATCCAGAACATGAACTTAGGGTACCTCAGGTATCGTGGAACACATGAACACTCTTTCGATATATAATCATTTTAAACAAAAACTGGGAGTCAAAGAACACACGTGCAAGTTTGAAATATTTATTTCTCAATGCAATGTTCTCAAACGCAGTATCTTATATAATATCAACATACATATTATAAAAACTAGAGTTAACAGCATAGTCACTAATCCATAGTAAGCGAATGGTGATAGCATATTATAATGCAAAATCTATATAAAGTTTGTATCACCTATATTTCGCGCACCCTATTTAGCATATTATATAATATCTAAGAAGGTCTCATTTGGGTTCTTAGCAGGGCGGGCCCATACCTCTAATGGTCAGTAGGAGCAAGGCGGGCCCATACCTCTAATGGTCAGTAGGAGCAGATCACATCAACAGCTACCAGCTCTCTGCATGCGAAGCATCAAGTGTGTTGATTCATTCCCTGTAACTCTATCTTAAACCCGCGTAGAGCCCAATGTTGGCAGCAACATTATTTGTGTTATGTCTAATGTGGTGCGAGGATCAGGCCTCCAGCAACCTTTTCTTAGGTTATTCTTAGAGGGTGCAGTTCTCAGTGTGCAGACAGTTGTACCAAGTGTACCAAGCACAACTGATATCAGAGCAATAACATATTATTCTCAAATAAATCACATCTTTCGTTCAGGTTGAAAGCTACAATAACAATTAGGTGTCGTGTGCAAACTGAAGCCGAAGGAAAATATATCGTTTAAACATTTAATAAACTCATGCTAACTTAACACAATATATAGAAACGCAGTAACCATATGACACCCCCCCAATGATCCGATGACGGTTAAAAAAGGAAAAAAAACAAGCCAATACTATAAGAAAGGCAAAACATGAAAGCAGAGTTCAACAATATTGAGCCACGCTAAATGTATGTAAATGTATATAAGAATTAATAATACAAAAAATTTATGAATGCCTATAGTGGCCACACAAAAATATAAAAAACTTGAACTTGAGGCCATTTATAAAATCATAGGCCCAGAACAAAAAAGTCGAATGTTCGTAACAGAACAGGCACCATTCAGAATTACTAAAAAGTCACGTGCCATAATAGTGAAAGTCTCCAAAGCCACTCATGGGTGGATAGAATATGCAAAATAGGTAGCCACAGCTTCCAACATGAAATCACTGTCATCATCCGAAAACAGTTCAGCCATCCAATTAAGCAATGGGAAAGAACATACGTGCTTCTCCAGCACCGAATCCTCTAGCAACATCAGAGGACAACTCAGTGGGTTCTCGAGAACGCTATGTGCCAGAAAGTCATGCGCCGCTGCGGATATGTCCCACTGACCCATTAGTCCATGCATCGCTGCCACGGCCATAACCCTTTCGCCAGAACAAACCAACTCGTGAGCAACTACGGGGCTCATCAGCTGATCAAAATCGACGTCAGGAGAAGTCGTCGAACAGAGACACAAATCAATGGCCCAGTCGAAATCACAGCTCAGGCAATGAAACACAGGCTGGACACATGTGAAATAGGAAAACCGAAATGATAATCCAAATGCCGTGCTTAAAGTCGCAAGCGGCAAGGTTCCATAGCAATTAAGCATCCGGTTGCAAAACAGTGTTAGAAGGGGCTGAGCGGCTCCTTGCGCAGGATGGGCATCCATGTTTTATAAAGCAAAATATCAACAAAACGCCTGCAGCTAAAGCCAGCAAAACAGGGAATCCGCCAAACAAGCTTGCGAATATAGAATGAAAAAACGCAGGGATAATACCAAATACTTTTTCAAACGTAGTCACGAGACCACTGCTAACCAATTTAAAAAAATGTGCGAGTCCAGACGTGGAGGAGGCATTAAAGATTTGATGAACCTGCTCGCAGAAATGAAACGGCAAGTCAGTATTTAAAAGTGCCTGCACCTCTGTGCGTGTGTTAGCTATGTGAAGGACATAAGTTTCACGGGCCGAGCTCAGGGCCACTTCTTTTTGAGACAAAAGAGCTCTTATTCGGCTCAAACCGTTGAACTCCGCTCTCAAGGTTGGTATTCGCGGCCAAATGGAAACATCTGAATTCCCATGCGTGGGTGGATATAACACGTTCTTGCAACACACCACACGTTCTGATACAGTAACCACATAGGCGATACCGACCATTAACCCACAGCACATCTCGTTATTCAAAAGTAAATAACTCCCGTTTGACAATAAAGTGAATGTGGGAACTATTGCAGGAACCGGTGTGCCTTTTAAAACACAGGCTAAATTTGGCCTGTCCTGATTACAAGAACCATGCAATTGGATGTGCCTGCATATCAGTGAACGGTCAGGCGACTGTGTGCATTCTTCACCATTCAGATTCACTTCCTTTCCTTCTTTCAAACATCTGTATGTGTATGGTAAAGACCATGTCTCATGTAGGAAAGCACTGCCTAGAGGTTCATATCTCCCTATAGCAATATATCGCATACAATTTGTAAATTTATACAGAGCAAATGGTAAAGTAATAATACCATGGATAAGCCATGTAGCAGCGGCTGCCTCGGCCACAGAAAAGGGCAAAGACTCTAACTTTTCAATGTGTAACATAGAAAATGAAGCATCTCGCATGGAAAGCATGCGCTGTTGGTCAGTCAAATTAAAAGGGGCAAATAGTGATGTGACGTTCATATAACTCCAAGGCACTCGACCAGCCTTCAGAGTCTGTAGTGTCCAAGCAAACTGCATTACAGAACGCAATTGATTTTGACCCCGATATAATACGGACACTTCATCATGTACAATGTCAACAACAGAAGAAACAATATTGTTCAACGTGTAAATTCGGGAGGAAAGCGTGTTATTACTGTTATCGACGACTGCAAGCACTTTTTCTAAATTTGCTTGATCAATTGCCCTTAGGCGCTTAGCAGCCTCAATTTGAGAAACTTTCCAAATTTCATTGTATACCGCATAAATCCATCGTTTAGATCTACCTTTAGCTGGGCCTTTTATAAAATCGTTCAAATCCACATTTTCAGTTAATTGAGACAGATGTAGTTTAACTGCAGCTAAAGTGGAATGTTGTAACCAATTCTGACACAGTTTCCCCACAGAATAAGTGGTGACAGTATAATCAGTTTCAAAACGGGGATCTGGTCGTACTTGTGTGAACCCTTCAGCCAACCCCAGAAATCGACGTTGGCAAGAATCAGAACTCTTTTGCCACAATAGCCAACCCTTTGGATCCAAACTGGATACATTAAAGGACAAATTGTGTAGTAGAGACTGTATCTCACGAATAGATAATTCAGAAAAATTACCCCAACCTGAATATTCTTCCAATTCGGGGATAATTGGTGTATTTAATTTTTTAGAAGTAGCCAATCCAAAGCATGCTGTTTGGGAAATAGTAGAATTTAGAAACAACATGTGATTCGGGATGAGACATGCACGGTGCAAAGCCTCAGTGCCTTGTACCTGCCAATCTTTGGTACCCCAAACCGATTTAAGGTCAATTATTCCCTTCCAGAACTCGTAGCCATCTACAGCCAATTTGTCTAGAAAGGACTTCGAATACAACAACTTTGTATCGGTAAGTCTAACTTTGGACATGGACTTTTCCGTCATCCTGAAATAAAATGACTCAGGATTTGATTGATTGAAATCTGTAAAATAACCATATTTTTTCAGAAATGTACTGGAGCTTCCAATTAAAGGAGCTGGGCAGTGCTCCCACTGCGTGTAATTCACAGCAACCCTCCTGGAATTCGTCTTATGGAGAAAATGATTACCATAATGTTGGAAGCAAAACAAATCACCATAATTAATAGAATCTAAATACAAGTCTTCAGCATCAAAAGCCGCATAGTACTTTAAATCAGAGAATAATGCTTCTACGGCCTGAATATCCCAATCATCAGAACGTATATTTTGTTTAATCACATCTCCCATGTTTACTCTAAGCACATTCGGAACATTAATCACTTCAGTGGGCCCTTGTATTTGAAATCTAACCCCATCCCACACAATCCCATCAAGGACAGGCCAAGCAGTAATGTTGACTGTATTCAAGTTTCGTTTCAGTCTGTGTGCTGAAAGTGAAGAGGAAAGAGGGGCCAATGTTCCATTAAGGTACCGAATTCCTGTTCTTTCTTTAACGTAGTGACCATCGATCAGGCGGAAAAAATAAAACACAAAATCAATTGACATAAAAAGGTAAAATGAAAATAGGATCAACCAAATGTATGTCCAAAGGGGAATTAAAAAATGTTTTTTAAACAAAGTGGCATATTTCGCAATAGTTGAGGGTTTCTTTGAAAGTTCCGAAACAGAGTCAAAAGAGAATCTGGACTGGTTGGCCAAACGAGTCTGTAAATCAGGCATCGATAAATCAGCAGGATAGGTGTAGTTCAGCTCATCAATGTTAGTAACAGGAATAGTATTTAATAAAGGACTGGATATGGCAGGCATCTCGAGGGACACCTCCTGTTCTGCACCAGAAGTTATTGCTAGCACAGAGTGCCTCACCATGGAAGGACAGGATACAGCCGGTGTCATGCTATGAAGAATCGGCCACCCTGTGTGTCTTGACATTGTCAATAGAAATAAATCTGTTTTCCTTACGACCTGGAAGTGGTGGTAAAATGACTGTTCTTGTGCCCTTCACTCCAAGAACTCAAACCGGTGCACGATATGAGGGACCAAACTCTTTCTTGTTATCGATTTTCTCTCGAACCAGTTCTCCAACTTGGGATAGCCAGCCAACTACAGGGATCTGCAACGCATCATCCGATGTGGAGGGCAAATGTTCCTTTGCTAGACTGTCTCTGGTCTTTTGTAGATCCTGTAAAACATTGCAATGTTCATCTACGTCAAAGGCCGTGGCCTGGACCTTGCAGTCTAGCCCATCGAGGTCAGGGACATACATCTTGATACCAAAGAGCATTTCGTACGGGGTCCGCCCACCCAGAGACCTTCTAGGGAGATTATTAGGCGCACGCTGCACGCCATTTAGGTGGGCTAACCAGTTTCTGCCAGTGCCTATAACTCGGGCTGTCAAAGATTGCTTTAAGTCACGGTTCATTCGTTCCACTACACTGTTACCCTCGGGTCTGTACGGACTTGAAAACTTGACTTGGACCCCCAACGAAACCATAGTATCCTTATACGCCTTAGAGGCGAAAGCCGGACCCTGATCCGAATGGAAGGTACCACAGGCAAAAATCCCTATAAAGACTCGCAAATCCTTGATGACAGTCCGTGAATCAGCGCTCCGATGCGGCCATACCCACACAAAGCGTGTGCATGAATCAACTGCTACCAAGATGTACTTGTATGCAGTATCAGAAGAAAATGGACTGCAGTGATCCAAATAAACGCATCCAAGCGGTTTATTAGAGATGTACAACTGTGTCTGAGGCGGACGCGCAGCAGTTGAAGGTTTAATCTGCTGGCAAATGTCACATTGAAGGACATAATCGCGCGTCTGTTTGTACAGTCCCCGCCACCAGAACCTCTGTTGTAGCTGAGTTACAGTGGCTGAGACGCCCGCATGCGCAGACGCCACACCTTCATGAGCCGCTGTAATCAAAGCAGCCCTGCGATCTGAGTTGGGAACTAGACGTTCGCCAACATCAGGAATTTTCACATAAGGAACCTTATCGGGACTTAAGTGGTATGTGTATTTAGAAGGGAACCCCGCAGGATATTTACCTCCCTTCTCCGTTGCAGCAACAGCTGCCAAGATGTCATCATCTATTTTGCTTTTGGACCTCGTGACTGCTGCAACTAAGTATTTCAATACCGCTGACTTCGCTGCTTCATCAGCAAGCGAGTTACCAACAGAGTGGACCCCCACGCGCTGATGGCCGAGAGTATGAATTACAAACACGAGTGGCAACTTCTCTTTAAGTTCCGCCACTCGGACCCAGATCATTTTATGTTTTATTGTGCTACCTTTGGAATCACGAAATTCATTCTGAATCCAAAAGAACAAGTTTTCATTGTAAAACTGGACACAGTAGTAAGAGTCACTTACGATCAAAGTCGTCACACTAGGATCTGCGTACTCCAATGCAAGCATCAGAGCACGAAGCTCTGCTAATTGTGCGGTGCAGTCCCCAAGCGTCTGCGTGTGCACGACACTGGACTTGAACTCATCGTTCACCATGGCACCGACCACAATGGCGCATGCGGAAATGTAGGCATGTTTAGAGCCATGCGCAACCTGAGCCGAACCATCAGTGTAAATGATGCAATGGAAATCCTCCAACGGCCGCATTGCTAAAGGAGCAGGATAAACAAATTCATACTGTAAATACTCCTGCGACCGTAAAGTGGCGTCAAAAATAAACGTGACTTCCTGGTATGTCAAGGATGCAGCCCATTGAATCCACCTAGGGTGCAAAGCTTTAGAATTTGGTACACTGGCTTTCGTAACTGCCTCCAAGGCAGGACACGGGGTAACAACCAACATGCGTTTTCCTTGCGACAGGGCACGTTCCTTAAGAATTGCCATCTGTACAGCCGTTAAAACTTTCTCCACAGTGGAAAAACGCAGTTCAGCCGAAGTGTACAAGTGTGACTTGTAAGCAATAGGTACTGTATCTCCTTCATTAAAAGTCAGGTACGTGAAACCCACCGCCCCAGGGATAATTCTTATCACCAGGTTGGTCTGGTTATCACGAGTCTGTAAATATTCAGAAGCGAGCAAATCAGCCTGCAAAGACTGCAGAATGGCTGAATGCTCAGGCAGCCAGCATGATTTGGAAAAAGATGGTTGTATCAAAGCATACAAAGGCTTGATACTCTGGGCATATTCCGGAATGTAAGTCCTCCCGAAATTCAAAAAACCCAGTAAAGATTGTAATTTTTTCAGTGTTGTCGGAGAGCGCAACTGTGCGCATTTCTCCAGGAAGTGAGGTGCCAACCCCTTTCCCTCGTTGTTAAGCTCGTAGCCGAGAAACAACACTGTGTACTCTGCAATGTGCGACTTTGCAAAGTTAAATTTGTAACCTATGTCTGCAAAGTTACAAATTATGCTATTTACTCGACACAGATGCTCCCAAAGATCGTCGTCTGTGAGATAAATGTCATCCACATACGAACAAGCAACTGGGTCGAAGCCCTCCAGAAGAGAGACTATGCGGGCGGAGAATACTCCAGGACTATTCTTATAGCCCATTGGGAGCCGCCGAAACATTTTTTGCACACCGCCACATGTAAAGCTGGTCCATTGGGAATTTAGACCGTCTAATCTATGGGCATAAAAACCATTGGAAATGTCAAGCGTGGTTTTGAACCGTTTACGCTCAAGACTATTCACTAAAGCAGAGCCATGTGTATTCTGTACTGCGCAGTTACGGCAATGCGAGTTTAAATGCCTATAATCCAAAACCAAACGATATGAGCCATCCGGCTTGTTTATAGTAAAAAGGGGGTTATTCATCGGTGACACACACGTTTCAATTACACCTTGATATTCCAATTGTTCAAGGATAGCTGCGACCGAAGCTTTGGCTTCACGCCGTATGGGATATTGAGGTTGAGGCTGCGGCTGAGACCGTAACGGAATCTCATGGCTTGGAGACAATTTACCCCAGCCACACTGATTGCGGTACACAGCCGGCGCAAGCGCCAGAGCCCATTCTTCTGCAAAATGCAGCGCCTTCACTCTCGATACAGTGTGCGTGAAACTGGGGAGGATTACCTCCTCCCCTCGCGGAGCTGCGAGAACAAAAGGTGGGGGCCAGTCAGCCTCTGAAAGCAAAATGTCATACGTAGACGAGAGATTTTCCCAAAATACCCCTTTTACAGTTCGCTGCATGTCACCTTCTATTAACAGGACAATTTCAAAAAGTCTCTCAGGGGGAGCAACATGCGTGTCAGCAGTTTCAATAACAACATAAGTGTCAGTCGCTGTCACCTTCAACAGTGGACGGAGGGCCTCTCTCACTATGGTAATCTCTGCCGCGCTGTCCAGCAAGGTCAGAGCCCACGTCAGATTCCGAAGCCGCGTTCTCACTATCTGGGGCATATCGATGCGCTGTCAGGGCGGCGACCTTCTTCGTGGCAAACTGTGGTCTCTTGGGCGTAGCGCCATCCTGCTGCTCTCCACCGTTACGCGGGCGGGGCTGACCACGTCCTTGCTGGCCACCCCGGCCCCTGCCGCCCCCTCCACCACCGGTTGACGGAGCCGATGAGTCCTGAAAGGAACGAGGAGAGCGTTGGTCAGAAGCCTGAAACCTTTCAGGTGACTTAATCATCGCGCGATCGCGCAAATCATAAACCCGATCTGACTGCGCAGGCAACGGAGACGCAGGAGCAGAAACCTGTGTTTGTTGTTGTTGCTTACCCTGAGTCTGCTTTTTTGGCCAATTTTGTTTTTTGGACTTTTGTTGACCACTAGTTTCCGAAGACTGACCCTGGGGCTGCTTTTTCTCTTTGTCAGTAAAAGCTTTAAGTCCCTTCGCATTGCGGCCAACCATTTTATAAGCCGCCACAATTATCCTTGCCAAGTGACGGGGTTTCTCGGCCTCGGGAATTAACGCCAATGCGTTAGCAACCTGAAAGTTCACTGCATCCCCCTTGACATTCGCAAGGATCAGATCGCAAACTACATCAAAGGTGCCACACAGGCGCATACCCAACTCAACCGCCGACTCCGGTCCGTGTTCATCTTGAACACGTTTAAGGACCGCACCCAGATTGGTCACAGACGGGGTGCCATAGCACCTCGAATAGACCGCTGCAAAAGTCTTACCCCAGGTCTCACAGTCAACAAGTTCAGGTGCCAAATCTTTTGGTAAATTTAGTGTAAGAATCCGGTGCTTATCACCGGGATTCGTATTAGGATACACAGCTTCTAGCTGGCCGAATTTCTATGCAAGCCAGAATGGAAAATCATCCTTGTCCTGGGGCTTTTTGCCCATCACGGAATTCACCATGACAGGATTGATTTTCAAACCAGCCTGTTCTGCACGAAGCTGCGCACCCCTAGGGGCTACGTCTTGAACATTACGGCTAGTGTAATGAACAAGCGCTCTAATCACAGACACTGCGACTTCATGAAGTTGCCGCAGATCAGCCACGCCACAAGTGGCGCGATTAGGGTGAGGAGTGAATCCAGCCAAAGCGGGCCAAGGTGTGCCCGGAATGGACAAAGGACCCAACCTCGGAGCGGTTAAAGCGTGTGGTAGGGCGCCACCAAACCAAACTCCATGCTGCCAAGCATCAATAGGAACCTCCAGTGCTCTGTATGGAGCATACGCAGCCGGTACAGCCGTAGCAGTGTAGGAATGGAAAACACCAGAATTAGCGTTCACCGCCGGAAATGTCACCCACGAATAAAATAGTTTGTATGGGTAAGCATGTTCCGCACTCACCACCAGAACAACAGCCAAGCCTTCCACAGGGACATTATAAGCCCGCAAGTGGTCACGCACCGCAATGCGACTATGCTGCGGGATGTCCACGGCTTGTGCCATGATAGCACAGGAAGTTGAAAAAACAAAGATTACTTTGTAGCACAACTGGGTAGTAATTCAAAGAAACCGTTTTAGATAAATTCAAGCTTGAAAAGACCTATTTCAAAAATAGGTAGGTTTTTCCGACACCACCGTTTTCCGGAAACGGGAATGAAGGGGTTAAGGTTTGAATGATATACTACTCGAGTGTCATGATATAAGGCCAACAACGTATGGGCGCCATGTAGCAGGGTTTCCGTTCTCCCACAGAACTGTGCACAGAGATCTAGAACCTGGGTGAGTTAGGGTGACCCAAAACTCACCTTAGTATCAGAAATCCCCTTACCTAGCTAGCTACAGTGTCTCATTGGTTATAACAAACTCCCAATGACTTAGACAATCCAGAACATGAACTTAGGGTACCTCAGGTATCGTGGAACACATGAACACTCTTTCGTTATATAATCATTTCAAACAAAAACTGGGAGTCAAAGAACACACGTGCAAGTTTGAAATATTTATTTCTCAATGCAATGTTCTCAAACGCAGTATCTTATATAATATCAACATACATATTATAAAAACTAGAGTTAACAGCATAGTCACTAATCCATAGTAAGCGAATGGTGATAGCATATTATAATGCAAAATCTATATAAAGTTTGTATCACCTATATTTCGCGCACCCTATTTAGCTTATTATATTATATCTAAGAAGGTCTCATTTGGGTTCTTAGCAGGGCGGGCCCATACCTCTAATGGTCAGTAGGAGCAGATCACATCAACAGCTACCAGCTCTCTGCATGCGAAGCATCAAGTGTGTTGATTCATTCCCTGTAACTCTATCTTAAACCCGCGTAGAGCCCAATGTTGGCAGCAACATTATTTGTGTTATGTCTAATGTGGTGCGAGGATCAGGCCTCCAGCAACCTTGTGTTAGGTTATTCTTAGAGGGTGCAGTTCTCAGTGTGCAGACAGTTGTACCAAGTGTACCAAGCACAACTGATATCAGAGCAATAACATATTATTCTCAAATAAATCACATTTTTCGTCTAGGTTGAAAGCTACAATAACAATTAGGTGTCGTGTGCAAACTGAAGCCGAAGGAAAATATGTTGTTTAAATATTTAATAAACTCATGCTAACTTAATACAATATATAGAAACGCAGTAACCATATGACACTCCTTTCCATGAATCCGGGATTGGTGTACCTACTGCTATTGAGTTAGATAGAAAGTTTATATATGGTCCCCAGACTACTACATCGTGTTTTAGTAAATCGCCAGGAATCTTATCAGGACCTGGGGCTTTTCCTGCTTTAATGGCCTGTATTGCCCGAATGGTCTGCTCCAAATCAAAATGTAGAATAGGTGCCCTTGGTGCTACTTCTATTTCTTTTTCTGCTGTAGGTGATCCCCCTGTAGTGTGCGAATAAAGCTTAGAGAAGTGGTCGACCCATGTTTTTTCATCTAGAAAAAGGTCTTTTGGGCTCCTGCCTGTCTTATTTCTCTTGGATATTAAGCTCCAAAAGGTGGTCTGATCCCTACGTTTTGCTGCAGCAAGTAAGTCAGACCATATTTCCTCAACCCAGGCTTTCTTTGTATCAATGAGAGTTGTATTATATGCATGCCTTCTAACTCTTATTTCTTGTATATCCTTATTCTTTACTGCCTGGATCAGAGAGGTCTTGGCTGATCGACACTATTTATTGTACCAGGGATTGCCCAATACAGGTTGGTTATTCTTAGTTCCCTTTTCTTTCTCGTAGATTTTACTCAGGAGGGGTGTCAATGCATCCACCAAAATTCAATGCATGTCTAATACACTGCGTTCCCCTAAGGGGAGATCTTGAAAAGGTGCGACAATGTCAGCAAAGGTGTTATAAATACTTGACATTGTCGCTTCTTTAGATAAAATGTTTGGCCATTTCAATGCTCGTCTTTTATTGTTTATTTGGAAATCACCATTGTTCAAATTGTACCCTACATCCTCAACTGGGGTCGTTTTGAAGGGCTGTGGTTCTAGTATTAATTGTAATGGGAAATGGTCAGTCTCTGTCCTAGGGTCAACTTTAAAATCGACAATTAAATGCCACAAGCTAATAGAAACCAATATAAAATCTATATGGCTCTTGGAGGTCCCTCTACTGAATGTGGGTGCCCTAGGACGGTCTGACTGTAGGCGACCATTACATGCCCTTAAGTCATGACCCGCAGTTAGTTGTAAGATTTGAACTGCCGCTACCGTACATTTTACCTCCCCACTGCTATCTAGAGCAGGGATGTCATTTGCCCTATCTTGTTCGTCAAAAATTCTATCAAAGCCCAGAATTGGTTCAAACTTACAATTGAAGTCACCACCAACTACTGGTTGGGAACTGGGGCCTAAGGTATTAAGGTAGGAGTCAAGCTGCTCTATTATCTGAGATTCCTTCTTGAGTGGATTTGGCCTGTTATACACATTTATTAAATAAATGGTTTTTTATCTCTTGTTTTTATTTTTACACCCAATAAATCTTGGGATTGGATACAAAGCAAAATGCTTTCTATTTCCAAAGTGATCCTAATCAAAATCAGCAAGCCCCCAGATGGTCTTGATGGAGCGGTAATTTCTTCTGGTAATTTCTCAATGCAAAACCCTCATGCTACCTCTAATTTACTGCTCAAAAGGTGTTGGGCCCTTCACACCATGTATTACCTTCAGGAGACTTTTAATAAAGATGAACAGTCAAAAATGCAATTATTAATTTAAGCCAATAAAGAGAGTTGTTGAGTATTTAAAGGGTTTTATTTTCTAGTCAAAAGTTAAGTTTTCTCTGACCCTTTATTCATTAGTAAAATATCAATCAGGTTACAGAATTTGGAAAACAGAAAAAGTAGCATTAATACAGAACATTTTACAGTCTGCATATAAGCATTACATATAGGATAGAAAATGTGGCACAAAATGTCATTCAATATTCTTAAAGAGTTTCTAAGAAAAATAGTCTTGCAAGGCTAATCAAAAATCAAATAGTTTGCAAAAATCTCCCATAAAGAGAAATAAATGCATAAAACAAATTCATCTTTTCAGACCTAATTAATTAGTCAAAGCATAACTGAAAGTTTAGCATCTAAATCTAAAAAAACCTTTCTATCTGTTTGGTGGCCTGTGCATCTCTGTGTCTAAAGAGCAAGCAGGGAGGGAGACAGCCCGCCCTTCACCAGACCTCAAAGGAATGTGGCCTCCAGTGCAAAAATATGACGTGGAAGCAAGAAACCTCACCCTGACACTCCTCGGACGCCACTCCTCCCTTCCGTCTCCCGGGACGTTTCTCGTACCTAACCCATAGAATGAAGCAAAGCCTAAGCCAAAATGAGCAAGAAGCCAGCTGAGCTAGGAAAGCCAGCCTCTCCTCCGGAGAGGTCAGTTTTTATACACAAAATTTTGGCAGACTACACAAAATGTTGCATTTCAGGAAAACCTGTACGTTGATTGGTCTGTCATGATGGCATGAGTTCTCACTTTCCTGACGCATTAAAAAAAAAACTGACTTTACCAGTTTTAACAAAAGAAGCATACATGAATAATACATTTATAAACATTTGCAACATTTACTAGGGAAAATGTGTCTATAGTTTCCTTCCTTCCTGTCAAAGCGCAGTCAAATGGATACTTTTAACTAACTGGTACATTGGCACAGTCACAAGAATGTACAGTTCAAGCTGTCCTTGACTTCTTCGTGGTTTGAGTCAAGCTGCCACAGTCTGCGCATGCTCTCTTCTCTTTCAAAGCAAGCCATAGCCTTGCTTCACAGGCAGCCATTTAATGGTAGGCCCCAAAATAAAACAAACAAAAAGATAATATTAATGTCATGTATAAATGTTTACCTAGCCAAGCTACTAGTGTAAAGCAGCTTTTCTATTATTTATGACAACATGGCAATGTGCAACAAAGAAAAAGAGATGTTATTAACTGAAAATATTAATCAAAATATGCAACAAGTGAAAGTCTATTAAGACAGAAATAGTGGATTTAGACTGCAAGGGATGAGCTGGGAAGAGAGAAACATATTCTATTAATCTTCAAAGCTAAAAAGGCCACTTTTCTCTATATTGCAAAAAACATATGTTAATTCAGCAAAAGCATTTGAGAGTGAATAGGCCTCACTTTCATATTTTTCATGTGCCATGTTTTTAACTTGCACCAAAAGGTGCGTGGCAATTTAAATGCAGTCTGTCTGAAGCACAAAAAATAAAACAATGCCTGACTGCAGATGAAATCTGCTCCATCAGTCTCCCTCTTACAGTGGGGGTGGCGTTCATACTAAAAGTTTTGTAACCAATTCTGTACGCTGTTTCCAATGACCAGGTCTCCTGGAGGAGTATTATGTCCCATTGGTCTATGAAGTTACACCAAGTCAAATCTTGGAGATTCTTGTTTAGCCCTGCTATGTTCCAGGACATGAGTTTTACTTCCATTTCCCCATTTGTTAATGGTGATATATGATTGTTATAGAAGACAGAGCTCCCTATACAATTAATTGCAAACAAAACAGGTGATGGACCGAATGCGGATCAATGTCACACATTCACCCCAGTCCAAAGATCTGGGCCCAAATCCATCGTTTTTTTGCACTCCACACCACCCTGGGTTAGACAATGGCGATATGCAAATCAGCTCTGACCCTGTGCCCCATGGGAACAGTCCAGTCCGAACTACAAAAGCCATGTCCTTCCCAGAACGGAATCAAGCATCCGAGGACCGGACCGGTTTCGAGGTAACACCTCTCATCAGCCCGGCTAGCTTGACTCCAGTGGTGTGGAGTGCCTGGGACCCACGTCTGAGCATCCCCAGCGCACTTATGGCGGCAATTGCAAACAAAACAGGTGATGGACCGAATGTGGATCAATGTCACACATTCACCCCAGTCCAAAGATCTGGGCCCAAATCCATCGTTTTTTTGCACTCACCTGTTTTGTTTGCAAATTCCGCCATAAGTGCGCTGGGGATGCTCAGATGTGGGTCCCAGGCACTCCACACCACTGGAGTCAAGCTAGCCGGGCTGATGAGATGTGTTACCTCGAAACCGGTCCGGTCCTCGGATGCTTGATTCCGTTCTGGGAAGGACATGGCTTTTGTAGTTCGGACTGGACTGTTCCCATGGGGCACAGGGTCAGAGCTGATTTGCATATCGCCATTGTCTAACCCAGGGTGGTGTGGAGTGCAAAAAAACGATGGATTTGGGCCCAGATCTTTGGACTGGGGTGAATGTGTGACATTGATCCACATTCGGTCCATCACCTGTTTTGTTTCCCTATACAATTAATAGCAACCTTTGATCCCACTATTGGGTCTTGATTGTTAATATATGTCAATGATACCTGCTCTAGTCCACCCCTTTCTCTTAACTCTTTTGGTACCTGTTTAGTGGAAGGGGTCTGTGCCTTTTCACTAGGGTAAGTCTCCTTCCAGTACTTGTCAATGTGGGTTATTACCATGCTTGGTATCTTTAGTCAATCCAACTCGTCCAGTGTATAGAGACCATCAAATCTATTTACCAAGGGGACGAGAACGGTCGACTGTCTGTGACTACTACTGTGCTGTGGTTTATAGAAATAGCCCAAGGGGAGGACACTGATAGATGTATTTTGAACATGAACTTCTTCCCTACATTCTAGTATCCTCCTGACTTGATGTGGTCGTCTAAAATTAACGACCACACAGTCCCCTTGGATATTCTTATCTGATTCACCCAGCCACCCAACTCTGCGGACCATCAGTATTTCCTCACTATTTGCTGGATGGAAACGTTTACATTTTCCCAACCAGTCCACTGCTTTATTACGTAGATTTTGCCAGGATTCTTTTTGGTCTCTTTTTAGAGTTGGCACCCCTGTAAATACTAATACATACGGTGAGGATGCCGGTGGTAGCTGCAGAACATCGGTGTTGGGGATTAGATCAGTTCCTTTCGGGCTATGCACCATTATTCTACTTGGGCTTTTATTCGGGATTCTCTGGATTGGTGATCTATGTATGTTCCCAACACTGTGGCTCTCGATGGTAAACATGTTATTATTGCTTCCCTCACTACGTCTATCAGTCATCTGCACAGGAGTCCTGTTTTTTTTTATCTTTCTGCGTCCTGTCCTTTGGACCTAGTTTGTGAAGGGGCATTACTCTCACTCAAGCTAGTATTTTGTGGGAGGAGAATATTATTCCCTTCCGAATTCCCCAGCTTTTTACACAGAAACTCTACCTTTGAGACAAACTGGGAGAGGCTAGCTAACAGACTATTTTCTAAGTTATCCACTTTCACGTTTATTACGGTTTCTAGTGAGTGTTTAAGTTTGGTTTCAAAGTTTTCAAGGATTCCCTCGATCCATGGGCTATGGGGTAAACTTTCGCACTCAGCTTGTGTGCTTATTGTTTTTGTTTTAATTGATACTATTTTCCCCACCGCCTCAGAATTTAACATATTCTTTTGCAGTATCCCCCCAGTTTTCTTGGTATTATTATTATTCCTCGCTACAGGATTTGTCGTTTTTTTTCTTCGGGCAGTACCTTTGGCCCCTTGACCCCAAGGCTGATCTGTGGTTACGGAGCCATGATACCAGGGCCGGGCTAGTATTTGGTATGTCCTCCTCTGAAAAAGAAGCCAAGGGGGTTTTAGGAGTATTGGATAGTCGTGAGACATCCGGTGTGACTAATATTGGGCTTGAAGAAATTGTTTGAGTCGAATCCAGGGAGGGATACGAGTAAGTTCACGAGTAAGCAGGAAAGGGGTTTGGGGTTGTTGATAGGGGCGGGGAGTAATTGAATGCTGGTGAGCTGAGGGCGGGTCTGGGGGAGCTAGGAGACTTGGGGTTTCTCTGGTTCCCCAGATAACAGGGATATTGGAGAGAGAATGGGAAAGATCTTTAGTTGGGGGGTTGTTAAGGTAGGCGTTGCAGAGGACAGAGAGATCGGGGGCAGAGTAGGAATTCGAGGTACAGAGGGTCTGTGAGAGCGGGTGAGGAGAGGCGTTGTTAACCAATGTTTGGGATATGAGTGTTTTCGAAGGCTAGCACATGGGGGGTGGGCCAAGAGGGGAGGGCTATGTGTTTGTAGGATTTGAACCGATTGCAATCTTTTCTGAGTAGGGTAAGTTCAGTAGCAAGGGTAGAGAGATTGGAGTCCAGGTTATAAAGTGACTGGCTGAGGTTGGAGAGGAGGGAAGTGGAAGAGGCTGGAGTGGAGGAGAAATTAGGGATGGAGTGGCTGGGGAGAAAAGGTTGACCTGCTGCAGAGATCTGTGTATTCCCAGTACATCAGAGTGAATAATAATGGTGAGATAACTCTAGAGGTTAATGCACTTGCTGGAAAGATCTGTGTTTTGTCTGGCCTCTTTTTTGACTCAGCGTAGCATAGAAGGGTTAATGTGTCTCCTGCAAAGCACATCATGTAACATGCAAATTACAGATTGTATTTTATGTAGCTCGGTAAGAGGGTTACTAATTTCAACACAGAGATCTTTATGTTACTTGCAGTTGCATTGCAATCTTTCTAATACAGCACAGTGAGCTATGAAAGATGATAAGTGACTTATGAACCTTGTAAACCCCCCCCAACGCTTCCCCAGGGTTAGTAAGCACTTAATAAACACTATTTATATTGTGTAAATAATGGGAATGACCAACACATCTGATATGCTTACAGTGCATGCATAACTCGTAAACAGGGACTGAACAAAGTGAAAACCTATTTCTCTTAAGTATGTGTGAAGTGCTAACACGGTGTAAGCCTTTGTTAACCCTCCCCTGCATTTGCATCTATGAGGCTCCTGACTGCTCCCAGCCAGGAGACCCAAACAAAAAGAGGCCTTTATGACCTTTAAAATTCTGCCTTTCTTATGGGTCCAGCTGGAGTCTGAAATAAGAGAGCCCCGTCCCTGCCTGCACGTTGTTGAGGATCGGAAGAAGAAAACAATGTGCAGGCGCTGCTGAATGTGTACAGGTGTTTAAATATTAGACCGGGACAAATTCAGCACATTTTTCAGTGGGGCCCAAGTTCTTGGCAGGGTGTGAAAATAGTTGGTGGACCCTGTCCACCTCCTGTACCCCCGGTTTGTGCCCTGCTACCAAACACAACTATGGTATGTATATGCGTTAGCAACTATATGTCACATTCACTTTTGCTTCACTCCACTGTGAAGTGCAGCTACGTGTCACTACAAAAGCACTCCGCAGAGCTTCAGGGCTAAAACCAATACTCTTTCCATTTAGATCACATTATAAACCAACACCCATCTAGTAATGCACAGTCAGCTACCCATCCACCAAGAAGTGTTATGGGACCTCCTCAGTGGTATAAGGCTATATAACCAAGCAACCACACTACAATACAAAGTATGTGTTACATGTCATATTGAATTTAGCCAATTGAGCATTTGCTCTAATGAATATACATTGGGGGAAAATGTATATTCATTCTAAGCAGTGAACATTTGAACCCACTAGGTATTTCTGAACCTATAAATGTACAATTGCATAATAGAATATACAATAGATCCTTCAATGTACATGCAGAGGATAATTGATAACATTTCCCTTTGTAAACGTGCATCACAATTACTTGAGGCAAGTAAATATGTTTGGAATAAATTGAGCATAGAAGAAGCTATGGTCATTCAGAAAAAAACATTGCATACACATATTCGCCCCTGGACAAACATTTAAAATGATACCTATTCAGACTGCACAACTCTGAAACGTACACTACACTGCTGTACTTGGGCTCAGATTATAAATGTCTGGGAAGGCAGTGCAATATGTATCACACTTGAAAAACCAACACCACAAGATCTAAATTTATTGGGTGTGATGAATAGCATCAGCTACTATTTTGCTCCAAAACTGAGGCATACCAGGTGGCTTTTTGCGCTTAACACACCAAATCAATATATCCTGGAATTTGCTGGACCTTTCTCCCTGTAAATTTCAGCAGGTTTAACATGCTGAAATTTACCTGTGCAAGATTGTGGAAATGTGATACTAGGTGCAAAACTCTGATGTGTTCTGTGTCAGGAGTGATGGCATATTGGAATAAACCAGGGCAATTGTAATCAGGGCCACAGTCACTGAAACTCACTTACTATAAAGTTTTAAACAGGAGCTATGGGAACAATAATAGTGTAGACTACAACTCTTAAATGATATATATCAAACATATTCCGAATGCCTACCATTAACCCTCACAACACACAACATAACTCTATGCATTTTTTAGGAACATTTACGGTACTTTTGAGGTATTATCTATGATATAAAAAAGCAACTTAACTAATGCTGACTTTTACTTACAGGTCTTGAACTATATAACATAATGTAACTTTAACTTTAAATCTGGCGTTTTGGGTCAACAAATATATAAATTATATTCTAATAAATTATGCAGGAAAACAGATGTTCTGTAGTATTCCCCATTGTATCAGTACCAGAAGGATGAAGGTGTGAGATACACCTGCTGAAAATCAACCTCATGTTGTGGGGACTTTAGTGTCCTGCAGAAAGCACATATGCCTATCTATACACAGAGGCCTATTTTGAGCGTGTTTTCCAATTACATTTACATAGAGCTTATTACTCCTTATGCCAGAATAGTAACTTACTTTTTGCACTTATTTAGCAGTGATGCACTTTCTGATTAGTTTCACACTAAAAATGATTTTTTTTTTAATTGCTTCTGATAGCAATGTTTTCATGTTCTGCATAATTCGACTTTCATAAGCACTTTCTTTACGAAGCAAAATCCTTCAGGTACGTCACTCTAAATTACCCTGCTGTGGGGGCTCGTTGCTTGCCTTTTATTGCGCTGGGCATGTTGCATAGGGTGGGCTCTGATAACAGCAGCTTTTATATGTGCTGCTGTCTTGACTACTCATTATCTTCTTTGAACGGTGAATGATAAAGAAGCATGGTGTAGGTGGCTAGGGGGCACCCCAATTTATGAAATAACAAAAAAAACTAACAAAAATGGCTTCTTACAATTTAAAGGTGCTTGGAAGCCAAAAGTAACACTTTAAAGTGAACAGCCTACAAGCCAAGCTGGCAGCCCCAGCCCAGCCAGCTCAGCCCACAGAAAGGAGAGAAGGCCCAGCTCACAAAGTGAGCATTAGAGGACCAGAGCCAAACTCAGTGGGAGGCCCAGGAGTAGGGTGACCAGGTGTCTTGGATATGCTGGGACAGTGTATGTTACATTCCAGATTACACAGAGCAGGTAAAACCGTTCTATGACTTGATATGTCCAGACTTTTCAAGCACACATTGGACAACTGAACACACACAACTTTTATGTTCAGAACACACTGACATGCTAGCTTTAACACACTTACACACCAGTGGCAGCTGTCTCGGAATGGGGGGTGGGGTGGGGCAAAAGGAGGGTTAAAAAAATGGGAAACATCCTTTACGACGCAACTTTCACTACACAGTACCTTTACAACGCAGGTTTAACAAGGAAAGTCATTACAACGAATTGCGCTGGGGGGCGCTGCAAGATAGGGAATAGTTTAATTTACTATCCAAAACCTTCCCTACTATCCACGGGAACTGGAGTTGGAATAGTAAATTAAACTATTCCACTATCCAGCACCCCCCCAACACAAGTCGTTGTAACAACTTGCGTTGTAAAACCTGTGTTGTAAAGACATGCGTAGTAAAAGCATACGTTATGATGACATACATCCAAAAAAATAAACTTACCTTCTTCTCCGCACGTCTCTCCTTCGTCTTCGCTAGCACCGGAAGCACCCAGGCTTCCGGACTCTCCAAGCCAATCACAACGCTGCAGGAACAGTGTTGTGATTGATCTGAGCGGCCTCTTTGGCTGCTCGGGCAGTTCCTGGGAGGATGGGCATGTTCTCCACTGGGCTGTGCAACACACCCCAGTGGGGAACATGTCAAGTATGCATGACTGTTTGGTCGGCCCCAGAGGGCCAGCCAAGCCATCATGCGCACTTAGGGAGGGAGTGCAAACCACTCCTGCTCACTCTGACGGCGGGGTGCCCAGCCTCACCCCGCCCAACCTGGCTGGAGTCCCACAAAGAAAAGAAAATGATAATAACTTCTTGTAATTATAATTTTATTTTTATTTTCTGCGATGCTCCTCTGCCTTAGCGGAGGACCCGCCACTATTACACACACGTGAAAACACAACAAACTGGTGATCCATATTTTTGCGTTTGTATTAGGGCGTACCTATGTTACAGTCAACGAGGAAGACACTGTACCAATTGCATATAAGCCGCATTTATACATTAAGGCTGAGATGCATTTTGCACCAACAGAAAAGATTCTGACTGCGGTACAGACTGCTGTAGTGAGAGAAAGATCCTTTGCTCAAGGTAAACGCATCACTATCATGAAGGCCAGCATTTTGAATGCTAAGGCTTTACATCTGTGATCGATACAGTGGGCCAATTCTCTCACCGCAACAGAGGAGACTATAGTTTTGACTCTACACTACAAACACAAGCATACCTGCAATATGAAAATTAATACCCTCTGCCTTATGAAGTCATGCCTCTTGATCAGTATGATTACATAATCAATACTAGGGATTGCCAACCTTTTTTATAATAAGTGCTACGTATGTTCAATGAAAATCATCCTGAGCTACTAACATAATTAATTTTGTAATAGTGACCACATCAGACAAGATTACATAAATGGCCATCAGATGAAAGATTACCCACAGTGATCACTTCAGGAGATGCTAACAGTAATGTAAAAAGTCTTTTGCATTTCGGAATACCTATACATGCGTGATAACCAACATCAAGTGTAGTATCCTGGTTCTAATATGGTTCCTGCTATCCCAGTGAAATTCTCCCTGAATGATGTAAGATAGAATGTTGGGAGTGAGAACCTACAGTTGGAGAAGGGCTAAGCCGCTTGCTGGTGCTCCTGGTGGGGCTGAACATCTGAACATTTAACTTGTACAGTAAATACTCTTGAAATACTCATACCTGTCTGGTCCAAGTTACTACAATTTTATTTTGCTTCCTTGCATACCTGTCTGGCCAGTAGGTGTGCAGGTGGTAGTCATTGATGATTTCTCCTTCCACTCTTTCTGTTCTTTGGTTACATAAAGAAGGGAGGATGGATATTGGATTATGTTTATCTGTTTTCATATTTCCTTTGTCTCTCTCACTGCTCTTCTTGCTTTGTCTCTCTCACTTCCCTTCTTCTCTCTCTTTGGTTCTCTCTTTCGTTCATCTAGCTTCTGCATCTTGTTTCTGCTTTTCTCTTTTTCTCTTCATCTGTTACAGTGTTTTTTTCTGTTTTCCTTTGGAAGAAAGGAGGATATGTAGTATCCTGGTTCTAATATGGTTCATGCTATGCCAGTGGAATTCTCCCTGAATGATTTAAGATAGAATGTTGGGAGTGAGAACCTACAGTTGGAGAAGGGCTGGCTGCTCCTGGTGGAGCTGAACATCTGGACATGCAACTTGTAAAATAAATACTCTTGAAATACTCATACCTGTCTGGACCAAGTTACTACAATTTTATAAAACAAACGCCCAGTGTAACCTAAACCATGCACTATGGAAATGGGACTGGAACCCAAACCAAACACCCAATAAGTGTAACAACTCGCTTGTGCAGGGGTAACCTCGTAGAGAGGTAAGAACATTGTGCACTGTTGTAACGGGACTAGAACCCATGCGACACACCTCATGTGGAGGTAAAAACGTTGTGCACCTGTTAAGAACTGTAGCACCGGGACTGGAACCCGTGCAATACGCCTCGTGTGGAGACACTCACATAGTGCACAGTAGCAATGAGAATACAACCCATGAAATACGCCTCGTGTGGAGGTAAAGACAGTGTACAGTAGCAATGGGACTAGAACCCATGCGACACATCCTATGGAGGTAACTGTAGGAAGGTGGATATCTGACTATATGGTTACTTTTTGCCTAGTGTTTAGCTGGTTTTTTACTTAGTTGGCCTGGGATCCGGCTATTCAGGGCCCAAGGCTATCTGCTCTCTCTGTAAAATAAACTCCATGTACTTTAGGTACATATCTAATTGGATATTGGGTCACCATGTGAGCCTCTGTATAGTGTACCATAGGTACCCAGGGCATAGGTGCATCCAAGGCCTACCAGGGGCTGCAGCATGAATTATGCCACACCTGGCTGGCCATCCAAACTGACACCACAGGCTGAACACTCAGCTTGGGCATGGTGGTGTAATCACCCCTTGCTTAGATATAGTATTCCTATAGCTACCCTTATATATACACACAGATATACCTATAAGTCACTTCTATGGCAGGCCTTGACAATCCTGAAGGCAGAGGGCTTGGTTTTATGTGAGATGGTGCTCTAATATGAGCTGAGCCTCTCTGCAGCTTTCGGAGCCATGTCCTTATAGCTGTTCAATGATATAGCCATCCCATATACTCTTAAGTGCATTATAATCCTCGCGGTTAATGCTAACTTTGGTTTGGCTTTATCAAAACATGTTGTGTAAGGTGTCAAACACTTTGGAAAACTACCCCCCCCCCCACCAGTCCTGGCTGCAGGGGTAGCATTCCACCCTTCTAGAGGGTGAAGACATGTAGTTACTGCTTTACCCGGTTAAAGTTAAACAGAGCCTCAGCATCACAAAATGGATGCTGCTGCCACACGAGTCTGACCTCCTGCCGCTGGATGGAACTCCATCAGGGGAGGCCTGGACAATAGGTTTCCTGTCGATAGAGACAGCCTGTAGTGGATTGGGGCAGGGTGGGTTCAATGGAAAGATGCTTTTCCAGACACTGCCTGGGGCACACAAGTTGCTCCATACATAGCCCTGGTCAAACCAGTTGTTGGGGCACTCCAGCCCCAGCTCTGGCGCGAAACTGGACAAAGAGAAAGGGGTGTAACCACCCCCTTCTCAGGTTCCACCCATAGGAGGGACCTAGCAGGTAATCCAGCCCCTTAGTTTAGTATAAGGATAGGAGCTGTGTCTAGAGACATTAGATTATCCTGGAAAGAAACTCTGAAACAAACTCTTGGACCTTCGACGTTCCATTTCGACTGGAAGACTGAAGACATCTCCCTTGTGGTCAAGGAGTGACCACACTGTGCAAACAGGCACCACCAGTAACTTGCTGGGGTGCTTTGTCGATGCTCCTGCCGGAACCCGAAGACTCAGCGACTCAGGAACTGGACTTCCAGACTTCTCCGACTCCGATCCACATCCACAGCAAAGCTGAGACCCGTGGCGGACACGGGAGATGTGAGACTGGACATCCTGGACTACTTGCTTTTTGCTAACCGTGCAGCTTCAGAGGTACCCTCAAAGTTGTGCATTGGGGTTTGAGAAGCTGCAGACCTGAGCAGCATTTGCACTGAAGCTCAGCCCTCCACAATCCACGAGTACCACATGAGGCCCACTCCTGCATTTCAGCTTGACGCATCTACCTGGCTGCTAGCTCATTGGCTAGTGAGCCCTACGAAGACGAATCTTGGAATCAACACTGCATGAGTGGTTGCTCCAGTCTTGCTCCAGCTTCCCTGCAAAGGAGAAGCTCTCCAGCTCTTGCTGGTCTGAACAGAAGCCAATCTTCCCATCCTGCGTGGATTGCATTTGCCAAGGTTTGTTGGGTCCAATCCGGATACCGACACTGCCAACAGCTAGATCCGTTGTGTGACAGCTCGACTCCAGCTCCTGGTTTTCATCGACGCTTCCTGGTCTTCTTGGCTGCAGAGACAAGCTTCACATCTTCACCTGATTGCATCTCCACATCGACTGGTTCCTTCCTGGTCACTGGCTAGTGACCCAGACTCTGTCCCTTCTGCTTTCAGGTTCTTCTCGACTACGATCCACCCTTGGATCCACCCGGACACTTTCCGCCTGGTCGCATGCAGCACTTTCTTGCAGCTCTCCATTCAGCGACGAAACCCGACACGAAAGAACACCTATGCACCCGGCTTCCCTGGGTGAGGTAACTGGAGTACTCCGGTGCTTCCTTGGTTATTAACTATCCAAGTGTCCTAGTTTAACAGGGCTTTCCCGTAGTCCATCCGGAAGTGTCCGAAATCTACTACTTTGTAACTTTTACGTTTTACGTTCCCATTATAACTCTATGGTACACTGCACACGCATCCTGTGGGACTCCTACTTCCTAACCTTTGGTTGTCCAGTGTAGCCCCAGCGATTCTCTAGGCCCTAGGCCTATTCACCTTTCCTGAAGTGGTTCTTATACCACTTACTTAGTATATGGTTCGTGAGGTCCCTAGGGCAGAATTGTATTTGTGCAACTTATAGTATGCTTATTGAGTAACTTTTGCTGTATCTCGAACGCTGACCTCATAAAGAGTGCAGAGGGGTTGTGTTAGTAATAAATACATATATATTTGATATATACCCTGTGTGGTGTACTTTCAATTGATATTCAAGGGATTATTATTGGTAAAACAGCTGGCTTCACATGCTCTCTGAAGTTTTAGCCTAAGACTGCTTTGTCCATGCTATCACTAGGATAGCTGGTCTATAAGGTTGACTTTACAACCATCACCATAAGGGTTATTTGGACTGATTCAGGGTGCCCACTAGAATAGTGATTCAGAAAAGGGGGTGGTGATGAACAGAGTGTCTGAATTAAGCAGACCACTCTTACCCAGTCCAAAGATCAGGGCTTGATCCATCACAATTTTTTAGCTCACTGCACCATCCCAGCTCAGAACTTGGCTATATGCAAATTAGTCTGACCCTGGCCCAGTGCATCATGGGAACAGGGCAGACCAAACTACCAAGCCAATTCTTATACTGGGAAGGAAACAAGCTACCGGGGACCGGTTTCTGGCATTTCAGCCGTCTTCGGCCCGGCTTGCTTGAATCCTGATGGTGCAATGAGCTAGGGACTCACATCTGAGTATACCCTTCCACGCTTATGGTGGACAAAAATGATTCAGAAAAGGGGGTGGTGATGAACAGAGTGTCTGAATTAAGCAGACCACTCTTACCCAGTCCAAAGATCAGGGCTTGATCCATCACCGTTTTTTAGCTCACTGCACCATCCCAGCTCAGAACCTGGCTATATGCAAATTAGTCTGACCCTGGCCCAGTGCATCATGGGAACAGGGCTGCACTGTTCAATACTGCACGCAACTGCTCCCACCTGCCAAAAAGCGTTCACACAAAATACTGCTACCTGTTAAGTGAGTAAAGTATTCCGTTGGCTCAGATTCACAGAGTGGGGAATAGAGTGATACCAAATTCATATCACATGTTAGGATTGATCCTATAAGTACGAGGGTATGCTATGGATGGCCAGGTTTTTACAAACAGACCAAGGACTTTGTCGTCAAATGCAACATCAGTCAGCAGATGAAGGGTTCCACCGTGGCGCGTCCACAACAGACACCTCTATTGATTTCACAATTTCTTTACCTGGACATACGCAGTAGCCACAATCCAATCGAACCAGGGTCCGGTGTTCGTCTGAAAGGCTTACAGCGACACCATGAGAAAATTGTGTGCAAGGGTGCAGTATTCTTGCCCTTATCATCCAGGGGAAATGCAGTAGTAGAGAGGAAGAACAGGGACTGAGAGCAGTCTTTAACAGCGATAATATTAGGTTCAAATCACAGTTGGGTTCATCACCTGTATGGGGTCCAGAGAGCCCTAAATAATTTGCCTAGAAAATCCCTTGGTGGTTTGACTCCCTTTAAGGGCCTGTTTGGGGTTAAAGATGTGGGTACCAAACCTCAACAGTCCAAGTACAGTGGCGGCTGAAACACCATTTGACAGCAATGAACGTTTGGATGTTTTAAAGGATCTGAACAACTTCCGAGAAGCTCACAGCAACTTCCATCACAAACATTACGCCACTGGAGAAGTGAAGGAAGTACCAGCAACTCCTGGTTGGATCCCCAAGATTGATGAACTAAGGTGGGAGAAAATTGTGGATAAGAAAGAATTTGGTCAATCTTGCAGAGCGCATGTACCTGTCCTGGCTGTTCAAGGTACTAGAACTTAACTTCTACCGCCCATTGCTGATTGCAAAAACTAGAGATTTGTGTCAATAGAGCTCGCCAAACCACACTATGTAGTCGGTTCTACACAGTAGGCGAAGAAGGCTCCTAGGTAGTTACGTGCCTCCTCTCACTACCCCACAGGAAGTCCTGATGGAAGCTTTGACCAATGATGAAGCCTCTTCTCCCCTTCAGGGGACAGTTACACTGAAGTATCACTTCTTTCTGTTAAATCAACAAACTCATTACAAACATCATGCCCAGAAACACAGATTTCTACTCAGCAAACAAAGAAGCTGTCTACAGCAATGTACCACCACATGAGTCTACTCTCAGTTTTCCCAAGAATGTAGAGCTGCCAAAAATAGATTGAACAGTCTCCGGTTATTTCATTGACTAAGATGTACCCACAACCACTACCGCCCAGAGGTAGATTACGTGAATTGTACATTTGACTGAAAAAGACATACATTATCCAACCATGGATATACATTTGAATTACAATGTCATTACTTTTTCTTTGGATTGGTCTTTTTCTTGATTCTCAACAGACACTATCTCCCAGAATACTCTGCTGTTAAACTGGTGAGCTTGGTTTTGAAACCCCATTCTTCATATCACAAAGTGAGAAGAGACCCCTGGTGAACATTTCTGCAGTTCCGGTTCCTGATAGAATTGTTTGGTATAAGGTATCATAAGATATATTTGGACCCACTGAAATGATTCAAATTCTATATGTATTTAATATTACTCTGCATGGTATTGTCACCCCTAGTTCTCTCTCAGATGACTGGGATATTGATATAGTACATGAAACACTAAATGATCTGCAGCATTATACTGTTTTTAATGAAAACGTGATGTATGAGGTTATGGCTAATTATGATAAAATGTTCTGTGTTCACCTTTATGGTCACCATTTCCAGTAAGTACTCCACATGCAGTATTTAATTATACACAATGGGAACACTACCCTACACCACTAAAGGGTAGTTCAAAAGCATTTGCACAGAAGTCTGCATATTTTTCAGGTTATGATAGAGCTGACCCGGTTTCTCACTATTAGAAACTTACTCCCTCATGGGCTCAGAAACTATGTTCACTAACCCCACGCTGATATATTCTGCAGCTTTAATTTCCCAACTGTCTGTACAAGGGTCAGAGTTTTGGAAAGACAGTGTTGATATGAAATCCATTTGGGGAAGTAAAGATTAGCAGGTTCAGGGACACAAAGCTTTATTTAGAGCACACCTTATACCCCAGCAAATGATTTTCCTGAACAAAACTGTGCAGCAAACATCCTATCTTGGCTATCAAACATTCCAACATTTGCATGATTCGCAAACTTGCGACATTTCACAAATTACACGGAGGAAACATTAGACATCCAGCATCATAATTGCTCATATAATTCTTCAGACACCAATCAGGGATGGCTGGTGTGGCTGTTAGCGACTAACGGATGTCAGACTCATTTTCTAGGTGAGACTGATGGCTTTAAGATCAGTAGGCCTTACCCAAGATACATGCCGGCACAACACTCGGGATTGAGAACAACTTACAGTTTTGGGAAGATATGCATTGACTGGCTAAACACCTCAACATTGTTTCGGGTGAAACAACACTTCTTTCTTCTTTCTAATGACATGGGATCACAGGATATTTTACTAGGTCATTAAAGACCACGTCAAAAGTGCTTTCTGTATACAATTTACAATTAATTGAGCAAAATTTCACAGCAGGAAGCTGCTGAGAGATTGCATGACATTGACAGGGCAAAATTAGAAAGGGCTCTGGCAGTAGTAGATAATGGTATGACTACTCTATCCACCAGAATATACCCTCTGAGTAAGATAGTGTCATCTGCAATTGACATAATTCAGAGGGACATTTCTTCTTCACAACATAGGCAGTCGCAGCTTAGAACTATAATGTTGCTGAGTTGGACTCTGCAGACACTTCAGACTGGTCCTGTTCCATGGAGACACCTTAATGCCACTGTTTTGTTTTTGCCATACAACCTTACAACAAAAAAACAGAGTAATGGAAAAATAGGATGAAACCTATACCATTCTACACATAGAGAAGCTAGAGAAACTGCCATTTACTGTTGCTGAAACACCTTCAGTGAATTGGATAATCCACTCATTTATTTCTCTGCTAGTCTTGACATTTCACTTCCAACACTGCTTACAACACCATCACGTGGGCAGATAGGTGTTAGGAGAGGGGTATGTAAATGAAACATGGATCTTACCTTTAAACTACAGATGTCGGAACAGGGAGCCTGAGTTTTTTCTTAGCGGGACTGACTTTGAGAGTACCGTGGAACATTTCTTAGTTTGCAGGGACGTTTTGTTACAGGGTGCATTTAATGGGCTATGGCAAACTTGTCATGCTACTTGAAAGGTTCCCCGGCTGCTGTGATCCGTCCGGCTAACAGATTACTCTCAAATGGGAGCTACTTGATGCAGAATGATCAAGGCTGCTGTGGGATGAGACTGGGCAATGCCTATCTGGTAATGATCTCTTTTCAGTTGTGACAAAGTACTGCTTCCACCTGCTTGCAGTTAGGGATGCCACGCTTTGGCCTTCGAGGAAGCTTACAAATGTGCGCTTTGACGCTTTAAGCAGACTGAAAGCCTTATTGTTCCAGAAAGATGTGGCCTTGACATCTGCAATTGAGATGTTTTATCTTCAAGGTGCCAGGTCCTCTTCTGAGATACAGTTGATACTCCGCACTAACTTCCCACGCCATTTTGGTGTGCTTGTTCACTGCATTTTTAATATGTCTAATACAGCAGGAGTGGGGCACTTTTTAAAGACAATTAGCTCTGGGTTGGGTAACAGTCAGGACAGACAGTTTGGAGTTATTCCATCATTCATACACTCCGTGCTTGGAAGCATTTTTGTAGGCTTACCACTTGTCCTGTTCCTAGGTGTCTGGACTATGTTGTACATTTTTCTGCTCCGCAATGGATGTCCCACTACGAGGCCAAATGGGGATA
Source organism: Lissotriton vulgaris (assembly GCF_964263255.1). Lineage (NCBI taxonomy): Eukaryota > Metazoa > Chordata > Amphibia > Caudata > Salamandridae > Lissotriton > Lissotriton vulgaris. Next base: position 1,820,403,774 of record NC_141687.1, read on the forward strand.
GCACTACCACTTGTGCTCCCATGCCGTGAACGCATGTAACAGTGCTTTGGCGCACCCTTACTTCAGGAGCTGAACGATCATTAGTTTTTTGCTTTTGTGCCTGTCTGGCTACAATGAATGCAGCTCATTTTCCGCTGTGCATTTTCAAGTGTGCCCTAGACATATCCTAACCTCCGGACATTGCTCTATTGGCAGGCCCTTTAACGGCTCACATTTACTGTTGTCCCTCGCACTTGCCATTGCTCCTGAATGCATATTATGAGCCCTCCTGGGATCCTACGACTTTGGATCCTGATCTGAGGTACAGGCTGTTCCTCCCTTAGCAGACGCTGAGGGGGATAGACTGTAACATCGTTGAGCTATAGACTTGATGCCTTGTGTGCCTGTGGGATCATTGTGTGTGGTTGCTGGGAACAGCAATGTTTTGTCTACTCCTCAGAACACATAAACGACAGTTCCGAGTTGTGGGATTTTTTATAATTCAGACTTGTTTTTTAACATTCTAAATTGTTTTATACCCCACCTTTTAATGCATTTTTTAAATTTGCTTTTATATTTTTTTAAATATGACTGTTTGTATGCTTTTATCCTCAAACTAGCATTGCCTCTTTATAGTTTTAAGGGTTTTTATGTTTTTGCGTAGGTTTAGCATTGCATTTAGATAGTTTTATTTTTGTTGTTTTACGTCCAAAGAGGGGGTGTCACGTGGAGGTATTGGGCCTAGTTAAGAAACTCCATTTTTACCTGCTCTCGTTCTTAAGTTGCCTTCTCTTCGTAAACACAGTGACATTTGACACACATTCATTTGCGTTAGGATAACGTTCCTCAAATTCAGTCTGCTTACAATACCACTTCTTATGCACTCTAGGAGTACACCTTGACCATTCCGTCTAAGTTCAGCATGCAAGATGTTGTTATTTGTTTTTGGTCACTCTGCGACAGGGCTATCACAATAGAATAACAATAGTGGCCTGTCTAGGGCTTTGCCATGGTAACATGGAGGATGTTATAATATATATATGACATCAAGCCTTTGTTTATTCAGAGGAGCATTTCCCTGGCACGGAGAGGTCAGTCCATTCCAAAATTCCAGCTCAGCTGATATACTTTTTTTTCTCAGGGCTCGACAAATCCACTCGCCCGCTCGCTTTTGCGAGCGAGAATGGATGAGGACGAGCTATTTTTAGGTCCTACTCGCCCTTTCTGGCGAATAGGAAGACAAACTAACTTTTGTCCTCTGTCTTTGAAAACGGAGCAAAAGTGACAAGATAACAAGATTTAAATGCATTTTAATTGCTCACAAAGGGACTGAGCAATAAAGATTCCTTTAAATCTTGTTAACTTGTCACTTTTGCTCCGTTTTCAGAGACAGAGGTCAAGTAGGTTGCAGTTGGGTCAAGAGGATTTTCCAACTTACTAGACCTGCAGGACTAGTACAATTTTTCAGATTTGTCGAGCCCTGTTTCTTACCTATCAGGTGCACAGAGAAAGCGCTATGGCAGACTGTAGTGATGGGAGGAGCCAGGAATTGTAGTTCCAAGGATTTTATTGCAATTACAAAATAAGAAACAAGCAAGCGCCAGGCCAAACGGCTTCCAGTCCTAGGCACCTACTCCAAATGAATGCCGTGGACTGGAACCCTGATGACAACTACAGTAAATTCTATGGCTCGCACTTCCACGAGCCATTAAAGGAAAGACAACACAAAAGAAAGCATAAATAACTAGAACAAAGGGCTACACAACACATCCCCCTCTTTGTAATAAAGTAAAAGGTAGCAATACCTCAAAAAGGAAACAGATGAGGTAAAGCAAGTTGAGGCGGAAATAGAAGGAAAGTGAAGGAAAGGAAAAGTCATAAAATGGAAAACATTCTTACACAACAAAGACAGAGAAAGTGTGATAAATATGTTATACAATGGCCTGCTGGAGTAGGCTACTGGCAGTGCATTCTGCGAGTAACAAGACCAGTCCCTGTCAGCTGAAGCCCTTAGATGAAATCAGATTTTTGCATGCAGAAGTCGGGAGGTGGAAGACTAGCCATGAAATTAGTAGTCTCCAGCCGGAATCAGAAGGATTGGTTTGTACAGGGCTACATGCAAACGCAGTCACCCTGGTGTGGCTTTGCCCTATTACCAACTTTTTTTTTCTTTTTTGCTACACCTTTGGGTAGTTATGGCAGTACGGTGGTTTAGCGTAGTCTTGTCTCTGGCGTGGAATGGCAGCCTTAGCGGAGCCGAGGCTGAGTTCGGGCGCATCGAACCAACGAGGGAGTTGTAGTATGGAAGACGCAGAACCAGTGCTAGAAAAGCAAGGTTTTAGCAAGAGTTCAGACATCACTGCAAACCCTGGAACAGAGCACGCATAGTATTAACTTAAACCCAAAAAGGATTTAACTTGTTCTTTTGTACTTGGTTCAAGGGCATTCTTTATAGCACATAACCAACTTTTTTTTAAGCCTGATACCTTCAAGTGAAATGGAGAGTCCCAAATACTCTATGGTGTTATGAAAAAAACTGCATTTATCCTTCCTGGCCGTCATCCTGTGTTGACTGAGGGTGCTCAAAACCCTGTTTAGCAGCTCAAAGTCCTCTTCAGGATACTTAAAATACACCAAAATGTCACCTTGGTACGCTAAAACTTCTTTTCATGACCAATAAACCTGTACATTAGGTTTTTAAAAGGCTGGTGTTGTTGATGCAAGCCCAAGAGGCATGCACTGGAAACGAAAAGCCCTAAAAGAAGTGATGAAAGTTGTAAGTGCTTTTTGATTCTTCATCAAGCATTATCTGGTGATAAGGTGCCAACAAATCTATTAAAGAGAGTACAGAAGCCCCAATTAGTGGTTTCAAAAGATCCAGTATTCTGAGAAGTAGTTGGCAGTCAATCTAAATGTTTTTATTCAATGACCGGAAGTTCACACCCAAGTAAATAGCACCAGACTTGCGTTTAGTCAGTACTGTGGGCGCAACCCACTTTACGGAATCTGCATTTCATATCGCCACTTCTTTCCCCAACTCATCCAGGTGTGCTTTGAGCTCATCCGTTCTGCTCAAAGGGACATTTCTTACTTTAAATACAGCAGAGCAAGACTTTCCTTTTATCACAATTCTGTGCTCATACCTTTTTACACATCCCACTTTTTCATGGAACACGCCAGAATATTCAAAAAAAGACTATTCATTTGCAATTATGACCAAATTGCTTGAATTCCTCACACAGTATACCGAACACCGGGCATGATTTTGAATTGGTAATGTGTCCTCTCCCACCAAACTTCTAACAGGTAATGTCATTTTTAGGCCCACTCTTATGTTATGCGCTTTTAAGTATCACAAACCCCACACACTGTCATTATCAATGTTCAATTCCTTGTATGCCACACTAGATCTTTAAATTCCCTTACCTAAAGTCATAGTCTCTTCTAGTGTGGGTTTCTTGCTGCGCAGTAACCCCTCCTGTATTTTTTTATGTTAGCAAAAACTAATAACTTGATCGCATATGTATTGATCTACTAACATTCCAAATTCACATGCCCCAACCAATACTCTTAAAGCAGCTACACATTCATCCAATGACTCGTGTGGCAGTTGCTTTTGTGTAAAGATTTAGTCCCTTTCCAGGACCACACTGGGTTCTTTCGAAAACGGTTTACCAAAAATGATGCACAGCTTCAATGTGCTCATTCCTTCTTCAAAAATCACGTGCCTCAGGCTTGATTTCAGGCAGATTGTTAAACAACATTTGTCCCTCTTTGCCGAAACAGTTGTAAAGCAACACACACTTCCTCCTGGCAGAGTGAACTTCACCATCAACGGACACAAACTAGTAGTTCTCAAAATAATGTAGCCAGTGTTTCCAAGACATGCTGGGTTTCCAGAAGTTGGTAGAAAGACACAAGGTAAGTTTACGTTTTGCACCTGCAGCTCCTATCAGTAGCAGATGTTGTCAATTCAATTTACCTTTAAACAACATAACATGAAATAAGACGAAGACTGACTGCAGACAACATCCAGTTGAACAGTCAGTCAAATAACAATTCCAGGATCTTCTCTTTGATTTCCCACAGCTCTTGTTATCTGGTTTGCAAACCACTTGGTGTCCCTGTCACTGTCTGGTAACAGGCTTTCCTGCAAATCACAGTAAAGACGTTTAGATCGTGCTTCTCTTCTCGCTATTGTTTCCATGGCGAAGAACAAACTGACAGATGACTTCCGTTTTATGTCCGTCCTCTATGTCTTTTCTTAAGGAAACAGCACATTGAAAGCCACAAACAAACTCGTTTATTTTGTAGTTTTTCTTCTATTCACGGACCCGTGAGTTGCTCGAGGGCACTGACAAACGTCTTGTGTCGTTGGACTCTCCTTTTCGTGAAACAATCGCTTTCTCTCAGAATGCGGAAGAACAGTGCGCAGACGCTAACCGACCACGTCCCTTTATTGACCGCCTCGCGGAAGCTTGCGGAGCATCATTCAAGTCCCGCCTCTTTCTCACTCAATGCACCAATCACCGGCTACACAGGCTGTGGGCTCTGGATAGCATTGGCTGGATGTAAAGGCCATGCACAACTGCTCTGGGGTTGCTGTTGATGGATGTCTGTGGAGACGGAGCTGGATAGGGAACACAAGTGGGGTGGCCGTCCTTGGATAAGGGATAACGATCCGTGGAAAGGCGCTTAGGGTAGCGGACAGAGAGCACAGGAATCTGACCATTGGAGGTCATGTCTCCCAGACGCACGTATCGGCCAACACTGGTTCCCCTCTCCACCACCATTGTCTGAATTTCCCTTATGACCCACGGCACTTGACTTCCCAGGTATCACCTGTCGCCAACTGCTTTCTCTTTGCATCAGTGTAGTCTCCTCTTCACGGTCTGCTAATGCCCTGGCAGCCTATCCAGACCCACAACGCTTGACTGCCCCTTGGCTACTCAGTGGACACCCCCCCCTCCCCCCCCGAACCACTCCCCCTATTCTTCCTCGTGGGTGCCCCAGTTCACCTTTATTATTCTCGGCCCCATGAGATCCTGCCTGGTTTCCTGACTGGTCCATGCCCCCTGCCTCTCAGTAGTGACCAGTCAATTCCGTACCCCAACCAACGTCCTGGCTAGGAAGAGAGTGCCCTTTCTTTACCTCCAAAACTATATAGCTTCTTCAACTGGGACTAGGTGGTAAGTGCTCTGTACTCTACTCACCTGTACTGTAATGTACAGTGTGTGTCTCTGCCCGCAACTCTTTTCCCTTCGAAGTGCAGACTGACAAGTATTACCTCCTACTGTTTAGTAACCCCCCGTCTTCTTCCTCGTTGCCCCACCCTAGCCTGATGGCAGGCTTTGGAGCTCCTCGCCGTGGTCCTCGCCTTCCGCAATCGGTGGTGCTTGTGCTGTTGGCAGTACTGGGTCTATTGGCCTTCAATTACTGGTCTGTGCGTGGACGACAGGCAGAGCTGGCCTCTGAGCTGGGAGCGCTGCAGGCTCAGGCTGAGCGCACTGAGGTGGCTCGACTGCGACTGGAGCGGAGGAACTCCGAGCTGGTCTTGCTGGTTGAGGAGCACCGGGCCGAAGCACGGAGAGAGCGCGAGCAGCGTGGTAGCGTGGAGCAACGACTTTGGGGGAGCCAGGACCGACAGGTGAGTGGCCTGTTTACGCCGCTGTTCAAAATAATTCCCACTCACCCACTTTTTTTCAATTCTACTTTAACTTGTCTATGCCCTTCACTACAGTTGTAATTTATGCAGTGTCCAGACACATACTGTAATTCTTTTAACATTGAACTGCCTTATTATGGGGTTTGGTCTCTCTCTCTTTATTATTTCTATACTGTGTTCTCAGGAATGTTTTTGGGCTTTAAGCTCTCTTCAATAGTCACCCTTTTATATACCTATTCTGGTCTTCTATTAAAATTAAAGCCATGGCTTTCCCAAAGTGAATCACCCAGAAATCACATTGTCTCATTTACTGTATGAGTGTGCCCTCCCCATTAGACATTTTCTCTTCCCTATTAGATTTGAATGTTCTGGTTCATCATTAACGCATTAAAGCAACAACAGTTTAATTTTACATTCACTCAGTAGTAGTGGTTTCTACCTAACTTGATCTTGTTCACGTCTTAGGCCTAATTATCAAGCAAGATTTGATGTTTCATACACTTTCCAGCCACACCTTACCATGGTAGCGTCCCCATTTATTTTCCTTTGCCCTCTGTGACGCCATCCGTTTGCTTTTACTAATTAGCCCCTCTCTTCGCTTGATAACCTAGCTTTTTCCAAACTGTCTTGCAACTCCTATCTCCTAACCCATATTGTCAAAACTCTCTCTTCAGTGATTATAGTTTCCTAATTTACCTAGTTTAACTAGTTCATAGCATCCCCGTAGCGCTCTTGTCGTAAAATATTTAAAAAGTGCCAATGTTTAATTGTATCAAAGAAAAGTCAGTTGCATTCTAGGTTGAGATGCGTTTCGGCTTCCAACTGGAAGACTTTTTATAGATTTGTGGGTGAAGTACTAAAAATTGCATTTTGGCTGGTATTTTACACCTCAGATTTACAAATAAACTCAAGATTTATCGTTTCCATTAATTGGCTTTTTCTCCACCTTCGTTAAACTGTTTACCTCTCCACAGTTTTGTCCATCCCTTTTGGCAATCCTTCACTGTCTCCATCCCTTACGTCTTTACATACTTTAATCCATTTGTGAATGCATACGTGTATGACAATTGAGCAATAAATAAATGAATACGTCCTGGCTTACACCATCTGCAGTACATAAATATCCGGTATGGTTTTTTGTCATGCCATCAGTAGGCTGTTTGTGACCATGATTGTAAGTTTGATTAGAGGTGGCACCAGATCTATGTATGAGATCTTGGCAGGGGCTCTATGATGTAAAACTGTTAGCAAATTGATAGGTCACTATAAGTATTACTTCCTACTCAAAGGAGCAGATGCTTTGTAAGCTATTTTCAGGTGCCTCTGCAAACCAGTTGCTGCAGGATCGAACCCCAGCCTCCCTCCCTTTCTAGTGATTACTGGACCTCTAAAATCTTGAGACGTGCGATGTCCCATTAAAATGAGAAACATCATATATATGTTTTGTTCGAACATTTTCATTCTCTCAAAATGTCAAATTTTCTTATTTATTTTTTGCAATAACATTCTACAGAAATTTATAATATACATTTGTCATAGCAATCTGGATGTATTAGTAGGTAGTAATTGCTGTTTTAATGTGTATACATTTATATTTCCTTACCATGTGTGGTCCTATTTACTCAGCTTATGGCACCATCCACCTTAATACTGTACTTTTTGTTAAACATGAATCATCTAACCTGATCGAATTGCACATTTTTAGGAAGAAGATTGCATGTTTTCTCATCTCCCACTTTCAAACTTGATTTGGTTAATTCATACCTTGTATATTTCATTGGTGTGCAACATTCAGTAGTCCTTCAAATCGGAGATCCTTAACCGAAATAGTTATCTGAAGAAGCAGCATGGGTGCCGCTTGGTTAATCAATGTGTTTCTGATGTGCAATATATACATTTTGGTCTTTATTACAATTCCTAATTTCAGTTAAATTTTACAGTATGACATCACTTGTTTTTGGCTATATCCTCGATAAATCCGCAAGATTAACTGCATTCCATTTAAAATTTGAGCTCTAAATAGAAGGCTTCTTCTGTTTGTATTTAGGGTTTGTAATATCTATTAAACTTTTTTGAAGAAACGTGATTTAGCTCTGTTTGATCAGTTATTTTATAGGTCGAGCCTGGGCGGCGCTTGCACTGCTCTGCGAGGCATATTGTATCCAGAATATGGGCTTAAAGCACACCCATTGGTTCTTTGTTGTGCCATTTAGAAATCCTGCCTTTTTAGGTTTCGCTGGGGAACGGAGCCTTTAGGCTCCGCCTCCAGAGAAATCTCTTGATTGCAGTAGTGACTCTGGAATACGCCCCCTGTCCCATTGGCTAGCTCCATAAATGGAGGCTAGCCATTGGAACAGAGAGGCGTCCGTCATGGCCGGAGGAGACTCGGGGGCGTTCCTGAGATTCTTTGGCTTTTGGCGACGTCACGCGACGCCAGGAACGCCCCCGAATCCATCGACACGTGTTTGGTGCAGACTGAAGGTTTGTGAGCCTTCCCCGAGCAGAGCGCACTAAAATAACCTGTGTGCAGCTTCACCACCGCGACCCGGGATCAGTAAACCCCCGACGAAGGGCCCCGTACCTTGCTGGTACCAACGCGACCGAAAACTAGCCCGCTGCTCTCCGATTGGACGGGAGAGCCGAGCCCCCTCACCAAACGCCGCGACGGGATTGGCCCATGCGGCGCAGCGTCACCACTGTTGCCGTGTGGTGATTGGCTAGGGCGAGGAGCGTCATCGCAGGCTTGACCCGGGAGCCGCACTGCCATAGGCTGACTCCCGGGTGCTTTGGAGGCTCGCCCGTTCTGCCGTGTCTGGATTAGATGTTAGTGAATACAAGGCTAATGTACAGGGGCCGCCAGTGAAAGGGAAAACCAGCTCTCTTTGCCCAGTGCTACATGAACGACGGCTGTCTCCATTGGCTATACTGTGTCCCTTTGGGGGTGTCTGTCGATTTGCCATCTGTTACATCATCGACTAGAGAGTCCTTTAAAAGTGGACATAGAGTGAAATGAAAATACAAACCGCGTTTCACTTGTACAGGACAATCAGCAGTGCAATAGCGAAGGTATCAGAGGCCTTAATTAAAGCAAAGAAATATCTCCCACCCCCTCGGTTGTCTGCAAAATATGGCCATCATTGAGGTGCAGCGATCGCCTCAGCCCTGGGCCTCGTGCCACTGCCCTGCTGCGCTAATTATAGCCGCGTCCGTAATTGCCAGCAATCAGCTTTTCAGGCTGCCTCATTGGTGACCACTGATTGGCTGCTCAGCCCTACGACCACTCCCTCGCCCCCCACACACACGTCTCTTCACTAGTAAGTCCCTTTAGCAGTCGCTCTGCGCTGCGAGGGAAGGGGTGGCAGCCGCCGCCCTCCGCGCCAGACCTGTCATGCCGTACGTAGCTCTGGCACCCAGACTTCTGCCGGAGTCCATTAACAGACGTTAATTTGCTTGTTCTTGGAGGCAAAGGTGGGCCTAATTGGCAGCGCGAGTTGAACATAAGCGGGGGTGACTCGCGCTCGGACTGTCAGAGTGATACAACCACACTTAGAAAGCATTCTGTCTTCCGAGCAGGCCGGGCGCGAGCGGCCCCCACCCCTGGGCCCCCTGTGGGCCGGGCGGGCGCCAGCCGCCCCCACCCCTGGGCCCCCTCCGCTTTCTGTCGCAGTCACCGAGCACGTGACCCACTGCATCAGGCGGCCGCGAGCGCGAATCTGTCCATCTCCCAGACCGGATGTCATTTAATGGGACTGACTGCTGGTGTGATGGCTGCTAAGCAGCCCCGATCCCGCGCAGGCACTCCGCCGAGAGCCGGAGAAGCGATTTAGATAAAGAGAAAATGAGGCTCAAAAATCCGATTATTTCTCGGAGGTGAGCGGGGGCGTAATACAGGGTGCAGCAATCGGAGCATGATTCTGCGGGGCAGCCAGTACCCCTCCTTCACAGGACCTGCATGTACCACTCAAGGCACCCTCATTTGGGGGGTGTCTCCTCCTTCTTCTAACAACTAAAATGATTCATGATCTAGACTGCAGTGGGGTCATCACCCAGAAAACGTTAGTCATGACAAACCTTTGATGAAAAAACGGACAAGAGAGAAATAGGTACCAATCTGGTGGTCGAATTGCACTACTGTAACATGAAATCCCATTTCACCGCTTCAGCAAATTGTGTGATTCTAGGCAAATATGTTTTTTTCACAATTTTTTCATTTTAAGAGCCTTCAAACGTGCGTTCAGAATGTGCGCTATACAAACCCTCCTGTTGCTGTTTAATATACTATTAGGCTGGTACAATGTTCCCCCGTCTGCAATAAAACACAATATATAGGGTGCACATGACAGCTGACTTACCTCTTGCTCAATAATGCTTTTGTCAGGAGAGCCGGTGTTCGAGGAGAAAAACTTTTAAGTTAACGATCAGAAATGATCACTTGATAAATACTTAATGGATGAGACAATCTGAAGTACTGAAATGCACCTGCATGTTAAAAAATACCATATTTTTAAATTTTATTTTGAAGCGACTTCCCCCTGTTTCATCATAATGTTTGTTGCATGACATACATGCCAAATATTTTTAGGGTTCTGCTCGTGCAGGGGCTCTTAGAGCCTAGCCAGACCCTTGGCTCTGCTCTCCCTTGAGCCGCCCCACCTCTATTTATCATCTCCATTGATCTCAGTGGCCCCGCCCTCCAAAATCACTCAATCTCACCCTACTCGAAGACTGAAAATGTTGAGCTGTGTATCTCTCTTGGCACCGCATCATATGACATCTTCAGTCATTTCTGGCTTTTTGTTGATTAGCTTGGTGCATTGTTAGCAGACCATGCAACTCACAAAATGCCACCCATTCTCACACGGTTTCAGCACCATTCACCCAATGAAGAGGCACTATCACACAGTGAGCAGGAAGGTGAGCTGGGAACCCTTGCTTAGAATGAGATCCCGTCTTGTGGGACGGTGTTCTACACTACCGGGCTCCATTTAAGGTTTTACCTCCGGCCAGTATTTACTAGCTGGCTTGGACAGACTTTGGTTTTGCTAAGAGGTGGGGGGGAAGGGGGGGGGGGGCGGAGGGGCTGCCCAATCAGTGCCCAGAAGGATGGGTGGCAGCAGAGCCCCTTCCACCCCCGGCCTTTTCTCCTAAGTCCCCATTCCCTCCTTCCCTGTACTATCACACAGTAGCATAGTTTCCACCTTGTCAGGTCTGTTGTCAGATGTATGCTTTTCCATTGCAACCGTTGTCCCACTATTAGTGATGGGGACAGAAAAACACAACACTGTTTGTGGATTTTACATAGACAAGGTTATAAATTCCTAGGCAGCGCCCAAGACACCAGCAATGGAAGGTAAGAGCGACCCTTGACCCCCACCAGGTAGGTCGCTCCCCCTCTGCACAGCACTGCCTGTGTGTCCCCTGCCTCAGCTGCCGCTGCTGAGAAAGTTCGAGGCCGTCCACCACCCGCAAGCTACCATCTGCACCTCATCCCTGGTGGCCAGTGGTAGGCCTTAGGTTTGTTTGTCATTTGTCATTCCATTGTATTGCACTCTCTTGGTGTCTATGACTGCCGTTGTCTGTCTCCCCTCCATTGCCCCCGTGATTCTGTGCCTTTTTTCTCCTGTCCTCTTCGCTGCCCCGGTGATTCTGTGCCTTTTTTCTCCTTCTGCCCCGGTGAGTCTGTGCCTTTTTACCCGTTCTCTGCCCCCGTGATTCTGTGCCTTTTCTCTCCTTCTGCCCCCGTGATTCTGTGCCTATTTTTCTCCTTCTGTCACCTTCGTTGCCCCCGTGATTCTGTACCTTTATCCTCCTATATCCTTTGCTTCCCCCGTGATTTTGTGCCTTTTTACTCCTTCTGTCCCCTCCGCTGCCCCGTGATTCTGTGCCTTTTTTCTCCTTCTGTCCCCTTCGCTGGCCCCGTGATTCTGTGCCTTTTTAGGTTTCGCTGGGGAACGGAGCCTTTAGGCTCCGCCTCCAGAGAAATCTCTTGATTGCAGTAGTGACTCTGGAATACGCCCCCCTGTCCCATTGGCTAGCTCCATAAATGGAGGCTAGCCATTGGAACAGAGAGGCGTCCGTCATGGCCGGAGGAGACTCGGGGGCGTTCCCGAGATTCTTTGGCTTTTGGCGACGTCACGCGACGCCGGGAACGCCCCCGAATCCATCGACACGTGTTTGGTGCAGACTGAAGGTTTGTGAGCCTTCCCCGAGCAGAGCGCAATAAAATAACCTGTGTGCAGCTTCACCACCGCGACCCGGGATCAGTAAACCCCCGACGAAGGGCCCCGTACCTTGCTGGTACCAACGCGACCGAAAACGAGCCCGCTGCTCTCCGATTGGACGGGAGAGCCGAGCCCCCTCACCAAACGCCGCGACGGGATTGGTCCGTGCGGTGCAGCATCACCACTGTTGCCGTGTGGTGATTGGCTAGGGCGAGGAGCGTCATCGCAGGCTTGACCCGGGAGCCGCACTGCCATAGGCTGACTCCCGGGTGCTTTGGAGGCTCGCCCGTTCTGCCGTGTCTGGATTGGCCCGCTCGACTGGAGGAGCCGAGAATTCACCGCGATCACCGCCGGGCCCGGGGAAGACTGACCTGACCTCGCCGAGGGACCTGAAAGAGTGCTCCAGCCCCCGGCCTGCCGTCTCTGCCCCCCGCTGCTCCCTGGAGAACCGAGAGCGGGCGGAGGAGCGTCCTGAGACCGGCCGGGCTGGAGCGCTAGTGAGCGCTCGCCGCGGGGTGCGCCTGGAAGGGAATCCCCCCTCCCAACAGCATTGCGGTGAGACGCGCTAGAGGCGCGAAGGATCCCTGACGCTAGGGGCCGGGTCCCGTTAGCGGTATAAAACATTGGCATGATTCTTGGCTCATTTTGGGAGCGTTTCTAGCATAAAACATTGGCATGGTTCTTGGCTCATTTTGAAGAGCGTTTTCAATCACATAATATTGGCATATCGTGTGCTGATTAAAGAGACTAGAGACATTTGCTTCAAGAACTTCCTGAAATTTTGAAACACCAATTAAGATTAAGTTCATCATTGCTATACTGAAGTGATTATCGTGCAACTGCTTATTTACATTGCTGCAACCAGATAAAAGTTATTTCTATTTTTATAAAATACTTACCTGTGTGGTCTCAGTTTGTGGTGGATTCAAATTGTGAGCGGCCCGGTAATTCTGTTGAGGCTGTTAACAGCCGTTACTTACCCCAGTGAAATTAGAAGTGTGAGGCAACACTGGAGTTCCACGGTGTTTCACCTCCTGCTCGCGCGCAGAGTCTCAATGCAGCACCTGGGCAAAAGCGTAAAATCGGCACAGTAAATCCGATTTCCGTATGTTGTTTCTCCAAAACTCCGAATTGCTGTTACTTTCCTGTCCCCTAATAACCAGGATCCCAGGCAGGTCATGGTAATTCTGGTGCGGGGAAATAAGGAAATGATCACGGGTCACGAGGTCCTCTCTTCTTTCCCTGGTGATCCTTTCCTGCCTGTCTTCACTCCATCCCCATCCTCTGCCCGCCGTTGGCTCTCTTCTCTCGTCCTCTTTCCTATCTGTCCCTCGCGTCTTTTTCACCCATAAGACTCCCTCCCCAGCTCCTCCCAATTCATCAGTCCCGTTCACACTTTTTTAAATGTCCCCCTACCTTCCCTCTCTTCTGCCCTCACTCACCCCTCTGCCCCAGCCGTCCCCTCTCGCGTTTCCCCTATATTTCCTTGTTGGTTCCCCGCTCTGCCTTTCCCTCTCTTTCTTCTCCTCGCACCCTACACAGCTCAACCTCCTCCATTCGCCGTCCCTCCTGCCCGCTCACCGTTGTCCTCACACACTCCTCTCTATTTCGGATGCCCCCTCCTTTCCTTTCTCCCTCCCATCCTCTCACATCCTCCATTGATACATTGTACTCGCCCTATCTTTCTTTTGCTTTCCTCTTCCAAATGTACCTCTTGCCCTCTCGGCTCATTCCATGACCCACCGCTACCCCTTTACTCCGTCCCCTTTCCCTCTCTCTCTCTCTCTCTCTCTCCCTCTCTCTTGTGCTTTCTCCACATCTTTCCCTCTCAGCTTTCTTTCTTCCCTCTTACAGTTTCGGTTTCTCTCGCTCTCTCACTCTCTCTCCCCTCCTGCCGTCTCTTTTCCTCTCACCCCTCCTCTTTCCTCGCTCAATCTGTGCCCCTCGTGTCTGCTCTCTCTGGTCACCAGAAGAGACAGCGCCTCCCACCGCCGCAAAAACGCCCGCCATAGAAAGAGCGCAAGGGACAGGAAACGAATAAACAAGGGAAGGAAAGACACACAACCAAGAGTGGAACACTTAAAGCTGCTCCAGAGAGGGGGAGCCGAGCAGGTCCGCCTGGAAATGTACATGTGTAGAGACACTTCCTCGGGAAGGTCCCCCCTCCCCCCGATCAGACCCTTTCAATTATTCAATAGCTAGAGCAGACCAAGTGACTGCCAGGTGCAATACATCAGGCTTAGGAAGGGCTTTCATTAGATTCGGAGAGATTCACGCTGCTCTCTCCCTCCATCGCTCCGCCCTCACTCCTGTGTGGGTGGCTCTGTGTGTGTGTGGGTGGCTCTGTGTGTGTGTGTGTGTGTGCGTGTGGGTGCAAATGCAATAGGTCTCACATTTGCGAAAGATTAAGCTATTGGCATTGTAAATGACAATGCCATTTATTTATCTGTTTTCAAAACCAACACATAAATAAAAAAAATTTGTCATTTACAATGACAATAGCTCTAACTTTTACAAAGGCGAAACCGTTGCATTGTAAATGCTTGTTGTTGTTGGACCTAGCTTAGGGGCATCGTTCCCGCCAGGGGACATCACTAATTGTTCATTCTGTTTGGCTTTTCAACGTGTTTGTGCTTCCTCCTGGTAGTCTATCCCAACGTGATTCATAGAGCGTATTGGTGCATTGTCCCTCGTTTATTGTTGCTTTGACTGGTCACTTCTCGTGGTGGCATGGAAGCGCTCCTGTTCACACCCTCGGGAGCTTATGTTGGAGTCACAATACCATTGCACTTCCATTCTATTGTGCCAATTATTTTTCTAATAGTCATTTTTCGTTCTGTACATTTTGCCACTTGGAAGCTCTCCTAGTCATGAATAAATCTGCGCTTTCAATGCACAGTGTAAAAAGTTTCTCAAAACGGGTGCCGTGCTTTTCAGCATGGCGCACCAAAGTCATTGGGATGTGTTGATTTCAAGATTGCAGGGTGCAGTACCTTATGTGGCCGAAATAGGTCCCAAGGAACGCCTAGTGATAGCCTGTGATACTGCACCCTTTCCCTGCTTCGTGCTCATTAGACCAGTAATAGTTGCTTGTTTTTTCAGCAAGCATATGACTTTTGTGTTTTATTGGTGCTCCTGGGTCCATCCCGAACCCGTATTCCATTTATTTATTTATTTCGGAGTGTCTGGCAGCTGTAAAATGGTAACATGTTTCTAGCTTCATTTTTATGTGCTCCATGCATTTTATTTTTTATGTTTAGTTTACTGGTTTGATCTGACCATCTCAAGACCACTACCATGTGCACATACGTGTTGCACCATGCTGGTAGTACCAATATAAATAAACCGTGTCAAAGCCAATAGGTAAAGTGTTATTCTTTTTCTTTCAGAATTCTTGTTGGGTTTTTGACTTTTTCTACTTTTGACTTCCAACAAAAATATACAGTGGCTTGGCTGGAGAATTTTTGGGACTGTCTTCTGTCAAAAATTGTGGCGTGTTAGTACACCAGCGGTTAGTTATTTAAAATCTACTTCCTTAATCATAAGAGGCTTTTGAGATGTTTCTCTCATTTCTATGAGACTTCACTGTGCCCTTTTCAGGTCTTCAAGTACTACGGGCATGTTGTCCCAAAACAATTTCTTGTGAGTCCAGTATTTTGGAAACGACTAGTTAGGGCTGTTGCCATTCTAAGACGGACTGTTCTGTTGTAAGGAAACCGTTACTTGGATAAGTAGATCTTCTGTTTTATTTTGATTCTTTGAAATAGAACAATTCCTTGAATGTTTTAAATGTAACATCCAACTTTTAACAAGGATTGATTTTTTATAATTTGTTACATTATAAAATGGAAATAATGTTTATAAAAAGGCAGTCTTTTCATTACTTTCTTAGCAGAGGTTATTTAGTGATCTCTACTTGTAAGTGGCTGCCCAGATGCCGTATGCCTACATCAATACTGGGATTTCACCTAGCATTTTCCCTTTCTGTGCTGGTCACAGTGTTTGATGTGAAAGTGTACCTTTAATGTCTATGCAACACAGTCCTCTCTTGCTGAGCTTAAAAGCAGTTGGCAGTATATTTAGTTTGCTAGAAGTTTAGAATCCGGTTTCTTTGTTTTTAGTTCCTTTTAAAGGGTGTGTATTGGAGTACAAAGTCAAGAAAGGGCGTGTCTGTGTAAGAAAGTATATCACAAAACGTGGGGCGTGTCACCTTCAACATACTGGCAAAGAATTGTGCGTGTTTCTCAAGGGCTACATAAACTGGTGGGTTATCTGCGGTCATTATTAGTGTTTTGCAATTTCCAAAACTCTTATTTTTTTAATTTAAGTAGTATTGCTGACTGGAACTAAGCTGTCGTTGGATAGGCCATTGTGAAGACAATCCAAAAAGGCATTGTTTATAGCTTTTGGCACAGGAATAGTCCCTGGTACAGGAGTAGGTCCTGGCACAGCTTTGTTTCAAGCGTTTTTTTAAATTGAGACGTATTGCATAGATGTCAAACCTTTTTCCATGTATTGATCTTTAACTATGATTATAATCCTTATCACCTGTTTTCCTAATTTTAGTTCATAAAATGTGTACCGCGGCTCTGTGTTCAGGGATTTGGTCTTTTTAAACCATACTGCTTACGTCTCGCAAGGATATAAACAATGGATATTGAAACTGGTCCTTTACGGGCCTTGTAGTTCTGTCCTTACCTTTTCAGGCAAAAACACTCATTGATTTCTGAATAAGAAGTATAAAAGCGTTATCGTAACCATGCTGTTCCTGCTTACATTTCCGATACTCTACTTAATCTTACATTCTCTATCAGTGTTTTCTTTTTTCCAGTATGATGTTACTTTTTTTTCAGCCAGCATATTACTCTTGTCTCCCCTTCCTCATCACCTATTTCTCATTTTCTAGTTCTCCAGCACTGCAAGGTCATACGAATGGCAATAGCGCTATGCAAATATAATCATTCCACTGCATACAAAAAACAAAAGTAAAACGCATTGTCATTTTCAGCACCAACAGCTCTAACTTTCACAAAAGCGAGACCGATTGCATTGCAAAATCTTGTTCTAACTTTCCAGCCAGGTTTTATGTAATAGATTTCATATATAGTAACTCGCAGCTGCCAAATTGTTTTAGTTGAAAAACTCTTTGCCAGGGTTCACCCTTAATATATATTTTAAAAATAATGGATCGTAGTGTGAATCACTTGATTACATGCAAACCTGCCCTCATTCAGCTGTTTAGACTGCAAATTGCTACAGTACATAAAATAATTTCTTAATAGATTTAAATGGGCTGGGGAGGGGGTCGAGGGTTAATTTACTACCAAGCATGTAATACTAATTTATGTTTTGTGGCATTTTAATATGAATGCCACTAGCGGCATAACTGTTTAAAGTATCTGTTTCTCTTCTAAATGATGATATGGGGTAGCAACGATCTTTACATCCCAGGTGAGCTGCCAATATCTAAAAAAAAGAAAATCTTTAAAATTACAAAACATACCTTTTTTTTACCTATTAAGGTAGGTTTTTAGGTCTCGCCTATGCAGCGCGCAAGCCCTACTTTGGAGTGACATTTTGGAATCACTCCGTACTTTTTGGGAAACTCGTGCATGTACTGCCCTGTTTCCAATGAGCCCTCGTGCATGTACGGTGTTTACCTTGCTTGAGCGAGCAGCGGCGCCATTTTTTTCAATTATTGCGCTAACAACTGCTTGCTCCCGTAAGGTAAATGCTGCACGTCGCTTTAACTTCCGCTGCCACGCTTGGCTTTCAGCAATTGTTTATTTTGACATCACCTGTGTCACATGCACCCTCGTGCATGACTTATCTCTCATGCAGCTGTTCTTTACCCTCCATGTATCTCCTATAGGCACCTGCTTCCCCTGTCCGCCCCAGGTGTGTCTCACAGATATCACCTCTCGTGCCGCTACTCTGCCCTCGTGCGGGGAGACAGCCCTGGGCCTCTTTAGCGTGCGCTCGCCCCGCTGCCCCCCCCACCTCGCTTCCTGGTTTACCCTGCCAGGGCATTCAAACCCCAGCACGCACTGTACGGCCCCTCATGCCCCTGGTTAGCCCTTCTCTTCCTTATTCCTCGCCTTTTGGTCGTTTCGTTGTCTGTGCACGAGTAAGAGGCGCCCAAAGTTTCACTCCGGCTTAGCATCGACTCATGTGACACCGAGAGGCTGAGGTGAAGCGATTGTGCCAGAGAGCTGGGGCATTTCAAAACCTCCGGCTCCTCTGCAGTCTCGCTCAGCACCAGCGGGCATGTTTCCTTGCGCATGTCACTGGTTTCACCTTGTGATGTTTGCCTTCCTTAATACTTACACTTCTGTGGAACTAGAGCGTAACGTGCATTGCTGAATTTGAAAACAACAATAGGAGCTCCACGGTATTTTAGAAGCCAGAGTCCAGCACTGCTGGTTGGGTTTAAGGGCCGCCTAGTCTTTATTTCACCCGTGCCTGTTTCTTTTGGTCTCTCCTTCTCACTCGTGCAGGTTGTTCCATCCCTGACTTCACCCTTTTTCATTGTTTGCCATCTTCGCCTCCTTTCACTGCCGTTTGTCTGTCTTGCTCTTTGTCAAAGTCTGGTGTTGGAAAAAAAAGGTTCCAGCCCCTAAAATAAGCTGTGTATTTGTTGCTGCTCCCAGGACAGCACAAACACTATTCTATTCATGGCCTATTCATTAGATAGTGGCTAATCTGTTTAGGAGGTTGCCTACGGATTCAATTGATATTGTATTTGCCTGTCGAAAGTATCATCTAAGCAAAAATAAAATGTAATAAACCGATCAAACAAAAAATTCGATAGTGGCTACTACTTGAGCATTTGATCATTCTTGCCTATGCATTTTTTATGGTGCAAAAGAGCATCACTTGCCAATCCAAAGCGCTTAAAAACCAAGCAGTGTGAGAGCTGACTGTTTTAGAAAGATAGATTGGTGCTGGAAAACCTTTTTGGGTAGCTGTGCGCCTTAAAAAAATAATTTAACATAGATTGATAGTATTTTAGAAGAAAAGCTGCTTTCCAGGGGTGGTACCCCGGAGCTGAGGCTGACCAGGATTGAGACCTCCATGTATAGTGAGAGACTGATAGCAGAGTAAGAGACGGGCCGGTGCTAAAAGTTGCAGCTGTCTTCTGCAGTGTCTGAAGGAGTTCCAAAGTGGTTGGAAGATGGCTCAGAGAGTGTATGCCAAACACACCTTCAAAATATAGGTGGTATTTTTTTCCAACTAGTTCCTTCTGGGATGGAGCACATTGTGTGACTCTCCTCAGAAATAGATGGCCTGCTACAGAGATTGACTGATCTTGCAACATGCCAGGGTCACTGCCATGTCACGAAATGCACCCAATTTGCCTATATGCTTGTTTACCCCCTGCCCTAGTGCTGCATGTAGAGTTACATAAATCCTTGTTTAAATGTCAGTAACTATTTGGGTAAAGTAATATATCCATGGAGCTGCAGTTGTGTAGCTTCAACTCCCGTTTCACAGCCCAGCCTCCCACAGAGTGAGTGCCACTGCACAGCCTCTAAACTCACCAGTATCCCTGCTAATTACAGTACAGACAGCAGAACTTCCTTGCATATAGGGAGGGTTAATGGGTGAAGGTACACGTCTTAACATGCACTAATACTCACAGAGGGATTAAATAGCACAAATGCTCATCATTGGGTGTGTGTGGTTGTTCACCAGTGACATGTGAAGTAACAGTAGATGTTGTAGCACCCAGGATAAGATGCTGCATGGCTAAATACTTAAAAGGTCCCAAAGGCGAGACCTATTGTCTATGCCAATGCGTGTTATTCTTACTTGTGGTATCATGTAAGCAAAAAATTAGTATTAGCTCAATGAAAGTATCATGCATTTTCACCACATTTTAACATGCAGTCAGTGAAAGGGAAGACTGAAAAAGCATCATTCCAAAGACCATAGACTAGAGAATCTTCACAGCTTAGTTTGTAATATGCCTACCACAGTCTTTATTAATAGTATGGCCGGGGAAACATAAGTCTCGATTGTCAGTTCATGCATGATGTTTTCAGTTGCGTTAAAATCTCCTAAGTTGCTAAACACCAGTCTCAATCACACGTTTTACAATTTTAGGCACATAAAAAAATCACTGAAATTTTGATTTGATGGCCGAACCATGTACCTGTTACACTTTTTAGCCTCTTGTTTATGAAAGTTGAGCTGTCAATCAGGGAAACACCATTGTCACTTTCCAGAAAAGACAGCGAGTACAGTGCAAGTGAAGAAGGTTTGTGCCACTGATCTCTGCACAATGCGTAGCCACAAAAAAATGGACCTGGGCTTTGTTCAGTATAAGCATTTCAGTCATGCGTCTGGCCTGTCCCAGTAAGGTATTTTAACTTCTAATGTAGTTCTCATAATTCACTACATGCTCTACAGACCCAAAAATGTGACTGTTTCAGTAAATGTACGATACAATTTTAAAATGTCATTATAATCTCTTTGAAAAAAACGAAACATTGTCAGATTAGTGCACCGATGTTTTGAAAAGAAAATCACATGATATGATGGCCATCTTTTGGTTTCAAATAAGTAAACTATAATTTGAAATAATTAGTGAGGTAAAATACAAAACCTATTCTATTCTTGCTCAGATAATGTGAAAAATCGTGTCCTCAAATTACCGCTTTCAAGGTTAAAATCTGTTTTTTTCTGCCCTCTTTCATTTCGGTGATAGGTAAACTCCTTGATTGTCTGGTATTACCACTGTATCTCCTGTAACTCTTTTCCATTGTTTTAGGAATAATTTATATATTTATTTTGAAAATGCAACACACTTACCCTGACTGCGTAACCGTTGTAAGTTGTATTTATCACCTATGTTTTATTGTACTCATCTTCCCGATACCCCAATCCATATCCTTTTGTTAGTCCTTGCTTAACCCATGCCCGTTCTTCCTGCCGCCCTCCTTCATCCTCCTTATACTTGTCTCTGCCATTATTGGCTTATTCTACCTACTGACTACCTCGTCCTCCTCCACTGCCACTTTTAAACCAGTCAAATTTCTCGAAAAGGACTGTTTCACTTTTGGCTACTCCTTCTTCTTTTATTTTATTTTTTGATTTTTTTAATTTTTCTTTTCTTGTCATTTTTGTCTATCATACTTCTAATTACACCACCATTTTGCCCGGCGTCACTAGCCACCATCACTTGTGCATCTTCATCAGTGCAATCAACACAAATTACCTCTGCATTCATGACTTGATCTCCAATGTTTTCAGTCCTTCTTTTTGCCGGTAAACCTGGCTAGAATATGAGTCAGCCCCGAACTTCAGGAGCTGGCTACCAAATCCTGACACACATCACACCTTTAAGAAAACAGAGGAGGCTGTAGCCTTCAAGAACTTCTTACCAACCACCATATTTCAAGATGTTTCTGATGCAGAATGCAAATCATTGGTCAATGCCAGCTCACCTTGTTATGCTCCTTTTTTAATGATCCAAAGAAAGCCACTGAATTATTCCACCGTTTTTAGTGCCATCCTCACAGGTGTGCTGACATCAATGAAGTATTGACATCGTCTTTAATCTCAAGAGCCTCTTCGTTGTGGGATTATCTCAATATTTATTTCAGTAAAACAGTTCTGCCTCAAACCAGATCCCTACATTTGAATATGGAAGTCCTTAACCATCTTCAGCTCGTCTCTAGTCCTGCTGATGTGACCCTCAAATCAGTCTTTGTGCTGCTTGGAGAAATTCCAGTAATAACATGTAAAATCATGCATCATCTGGAACTACCACAGCATCATCTGCTTCGACTTGAAGCATTGCTCCTTTTGCACAATTACCAATAACCAACCAGTGCCATTGCATTCCATGAAAGAAACTTAACTAAAGCAGTCTCCAGTCATCCATGGTGGGGCGTGATCAAAGAATCCCATAAATGAAGTACAGCAGAGCAGTTCTTTCTTTGGCTCTCCGAAGTCAGACTTATTGATCCTCTCTTAAGACCTTGCCAATGCAAACGCAAACTTGACTGTGTGGCTTAGACATGCAGACTTTGAATACAGAAACAGATTTTTTGAAAGAAAATAGAAAAAAAGTAACAACCCCAGCATTGAAGTCAAGAATTTGAAAAAATGCCATCAAGAATGCAAAAAGACTCCACTACTCTGTTTAATCTCCTAAGCAGCATGCCCACCTGTAGAACTTCTCTTTACATAATGTACTGTCTGTCGTTGCCATCCCCAAATCTCAAGACATCAGCAGTGCACTAGCAAACCACTACATCTCCAAAGCTTAAAACCAAGGAAATGAACTAACTAGGAGGCTGGTAGTGGAACCTCCAATTCAGGCCTCACCCATCTGCTCTCAATCAAACAACCAGTGTTTTCTTTCTATATGGTATTTTCTGCCATCAGTTTCTAGGAGTTCATCAACTCTAGCTAGCAACAGTGCAGCTTCTCAGCAGACATGCACCCATCACAGATAATCAAGAACATAGTCACCACCTCTGCTACTTTCTCACCCAGTGCCACCAGCAACACAGTCCTAGTGTTCAGATAGCATATGAACATCTCAAGATTACTTATAGGAAGCTTATTCCCAAGAAGCACAGCATTTATCCAAGAGGCCCTCTAGCTTCCGACTGGTCTCCAATGGTTTGTTCTAGGCACAAGATCAGTTTCAGCATTATATCTGATTTGTTGGACGAAAACAACCTTGTCTCAGCTATCAAACAGTATGGATTCTGCCATTCTTTGCCACTTTGATTGATTTCAAAACTACAGTTAGGAAAAGCTGAGTCGCCTCTGTATTCTTATTGGACATCTCACTATGTCACTCAGTCATTATGACTTTGTGACGTGGGGATTTAAGTAACCATCCTTGACTGGATTCCCACAATCCTCTCTGAAAGATACCACATTGTCTTGCTTTTGTCATTGGTTTCTTTCCACCCTACACCTGCATCCTGCAAAGATGTACTATTTCTACACAACTCTTCAATACACAGCCGTAGACCAGATCTCTTAAAATCCACAAAACCTGATACAACTTTGTGCACTACACCTTGGTCGTCCCAGGGAACAGGCATTTAATCTCAACATCTTTCCTAGTCCACTTTCATGCTCGACCTCAGATTATTATTCAAATAAACCAAACTTGTCAAAAACAGAAATTCTCCTCAGGGACTCGCAACCCCACCAACTACTTTAATCAACAGGAGGAATCTGGCAGTGATCTTTATCTCCAACCTGTTGCTTGGGCCACATGAAAATCAAGTGGATAAGTACTTTCTGCAACAAGGACACCCTAAACTGTATCATTCCTCAGCTAGATTTCTTTTACATAGTGCATTTCGCTTTTGCATTGGTTCTGATGCACCTAGATTACACCAAAGGACATTATACAAGAACGTCTTCCTTAATAACTCAAGTCACCACATCGAAAAACTTTCCTTAACCATTCTTGACAATGCAAATTTTGTCACGTAAACCAGAAACCTCCCTCATCTATTACTCCTGACTGGACTATATATAGCCTCTGCCATAAATACATTTATACGATACATGCCTGTTGGTTGATCTTCTATCGCTCCTGGGCACTCTCTTGAGAATATTCACTATTGCTACCTGTAATGATGAATACCTTTTGGTTGCCCTCTGTTGCTTCTGATTAACTCCAAAGAGCAATTTACCATGGCTGCCTATAATTCATTGCATGCCTGTGGATTTTTTACTTTCTACTCAGTTGCAATCAAGACCCAGGCTCTAAGCCCAAAAAAGGGTGATAGACAAGTCCACATCCCCTGCTTTAGTCCACTCCACGCATAAGGGTATTTACAAGATTGCAATGACATGAGGAGATCATTGCACCATTCATTATGCATTACACCAACACACTTTCCGCATAGGACACATCCTTTCACCAAGATACAACAATAAGTAGATGTGAAGCATATGCGTTCTATTCCTCGCTTGTCTTCTTTGCATTTCATACTTGAGGGTCAGATGTACTCTTGGAATATTTAGCGATTCCTAATTTGCGAATGTGACTAAATCACAACTTGCAAGTCGCTAAATGAAATATAGGATAGAGCACCTTAAAGAAATAGAAATCAGTAATCTATTCTCCTAAAATGTCGATTTCTAATTAGTGATTCGGTTTCATTTGCAAATTGCAAAGGTCGCATTAGCAGTGCACTCGGCGATGACATAGAAGCAGGAAATACAATGTTTCCATCACATTGAAAAGCACAAGGAGAGAAGTACCGGACCTACTATCTACCCCAATCCTTGAAAATGGCAAGCCAGGAAGGTCCGAAAGAGGAGTCTGGATGCGAAAGGAGGCATACATTTACTGACCAAGAGTTGAAATTCAGGATATGTGGCCAACAATGGCCAGCTGTTTGGTAAGGCCTCTTTATTAGTTCCTGAAACCTCCAAACAATGGGATATGGATCCGAATTCAGGAGTGAATTAATACTGTAGCTGTAACTACACAAATTATACAAGAAATCTGTAAATGCTGGTATGACCTTTGTTTGCCCCATAACAAAGGAGAAGGCTGTAGGTCTGAGGAAGGAATCTGCCAGAACGGGGGGGGGGGGTGGGGTGAAGGGGGAACCATTCACTCAGTCACCACCTGCACTTTATGATGAGGCTATAAAGAGTGCTTTGGTACCAGATGCTGTATCAGGATTAACAGCCACTGGCACTTCAGAACCTGCATGGGCAACTTCAGGTTAGTTGTTTTACATTTACAGCAAGAGCTAGGTTATGATAATTAATTCTTGAAATATATAATGGTAGTTTCAGGTTTTTATTTGTGTTTATAACATGGTATTTGAAATTGTTAGTCAAATTGTGCAAGTTAAAATTTTTACTACACAGTGAAATGCATTATAGGATTTTTAGTCACTGTGTTGATGGCATGCTGCTCATTAGCAAAAATGGTGAGCTGTGGTGTTTTAAAGGTGCATACTAAACCTAATACTAATTTGAGAAAATATTAGCCTTTTAATCTCAACACCTAATCCGAAAAATGTCTTTGGGTTTATAACACAACTTTTATAAAATTTTCCTAGTGTGTCTGTAAAATGTGCTCCTGGTTTTGATTGTTATTGTAAAGAAAACGTTTACAATCAAAAACCTACTTTAAAAGTACTATACTTTTTTCGTTGTGGTACATTTTCATTTGTTTATGATAAATGATATCAATATTACCATTGTGGATCACAGTACACCAGTTAGCACTGTCTTTATGGGTAGCGCTAAGTAGTAACATATGTTATGGAGATAACATGCCTTTTCCGTAAAAATAATCATATCAATGTCTTTTTTTAAATCACTTCTTTCTTATAGAAACCACAGAAAGCGGTTTTAAAAGTATTCTTTCATCCTTCCACAATTCATATTCTTCAACATTTAATAGAGGCCCATGAGGAAGATATTCAGGATGATTTTGTAGAACAACCTAGTGCCAGCATTCATGTTCCAACACCAAAACACATTGCAAGTCCTTTAAGGATCTGTCAAAGAAGAGTGCCTTGGAGGGGTCTAACATCAACACCATCAGCAGCTGTATGTCTACCTCAACAAAATATACTGAGTCAACTTTCAAGAACTTAGAAGGCAAAGATTGGTACCTCTAAGACCACAGGCAACTGTACTTCTGTATTTGCAGAACCAACGCCCTCAAGAGAGGAATTAATTCACATTGAATAATCAGTGTTAGAGTTGCGGAATAAACAATTAAATGCTATAGAGGAGGTTGGCACAAACATGGATGAAGGATTGTCTCCCATAAAAATAGCATTGATAAGTTGATGTATGCCATTAAATCATTATGTAGGGCAATTTGTGAGGAGAGTCTCAAACAAAATCAGATATCGGCATGTTGTTTTACGCTGGGATGAATGTTGAAAAATGTTATACTGCTACGGGAGTCCTTAGTCGAACAATAAATATTCAGCAGGAAATTGGTTACTATAGCTAAGGTTTTGGGCCACCTTACAACATCGCTGGAATCGCTTCAACATATGCACGGTCGTACTACCAGTGGTGATACAACCCATGCTCAAGGAAGTGAGGCGGCTTCCAGCCACAGCAGTTTGTTGGTGTCTAAGGTCATATGATAGTCAGGCTGCAGAAACAGAAGGTGATATGTCGTAGATAAACACTGACAGACCTACTCCATGCAAGTCAAGGAAAAGCCATTAAATGATCTATTTTGAAAACAAAAATTATGCCTTTACTTAAGTTACACCTTAAGCATAAAAGGTTACACGTTCATCTTCATTTTGTAGCGTTCTAATCTAGGACCCTAATCGATACTGTGACCTTATGCCCCTATTCGGCTATAAATCCATTTATTCCCTATATTGGCATAACCGTTCAAGTGCAATATTCAGAAACTCGTCTCTGGCCTCACACGAACAGAGCCACATTCCAGAATAGCTTTCTCTGCCACTTCCTTTGCAACCAATTAGTGCAATGACATAGCAGAAGTTACTATCTGAGATTCCTAGATTAACACTCCGAGTTCTTCAACAAGATAAAAACTCAGCAACCTGGAAATCCCCGCTTGCTGTGTTTTGATTAGTAATAGAACTCTAATGAGCACTGATAGACGATCACTTCCTAGTGACATCTTTATTGACGTCTTATGTCCAAAAACGTACGTCAAACAAGGCACCTTTCAGGTATAAATATTACCAACGTTGCCTTAAGCAAACGCTGTCTTGTTGCTGTTTTGCTGATGCGGCCAGCTATCTCGCTGCTGCTGAAGAAGCTGTCATGCTGATGATACCATAGCTGCTATCGCTACTGCTATCGCTGCTAACTAGCGAACGATGGTGTGGTGAACTTAGGAGCTGAACAGCCGTCCCCTGCAAAGAGCCCAGCAGATGCAAGCTGCCCGCGGACGCTGCCCCTCCTCCTCCTCCTCGACGCGCTGAAGAAGAGACGCTGTCTTTCTCCTGCAGAGAAATCCAGCTCCGGCGTTTCTGGTCTACCCTTGCGGGTGACTGGGATATCGAGCCCTGAGGGAGATACCAGACCTCCATCATTCTATTCCAGAGGTATAGTGTTGACTAAACCCTTGAGAGAGAATTCTTGAAGCAAACCTTGGAAAAATCAACTTAACTTAAAGCTACTTACTTACTCCCCTCCCAAGTATTAGGCTTAGGTCAGGTACACTGGGGTAGGCGTAGTTAGAAGCACCAGTTGAGTATTTTAGCCTAATATATATATGAATGTATATATGTTTTATTCCTTTTAAACCATTGTATGGCTAAGAAACCATATCAATGCTTTTACAGTATTATTTCGCAATACTTATCTTACTGTACGTACTTTTTATAATAACAAGTCTTGCAATTGTGGCAATTCATTTCTCTTGTACGAGAAGAAAGACTGTTCAATAAATGTTACCTTTTATTGACAACGCCCGTCTCTCTATTCTCTACATATTGTGAAAGTAAACTGCACAACCACTGACTGAGTAAAATAACTGTCTATTGTTTCACACGACCCTAGAGATTGACTCTTGATCTGAGGAGCAAAGTTGTCATGTTGCACGGTTGTTGGAAAACTGAATCCCTTCTTGTCTGTACCAGGGAAGCTGATCACTTCCTATTTCAGTCAAGAAAGTTTCCAGTGACCTCTGAGCTAGTTGGTAACAAACCCAATTAAGTTTAGCATAGTCAGTGGAGGCCTGGAAGATCCGCACTTCTACGTCGATACTACTGTTTATGGTATTCCAATGCGCAGGGCCTATTGGGAAAATAGGAACTACACTACAATTTGATGTTGGTTATGTTTCTTGTTTTTTCCCTGTGAATAAACATGGAAAAATGATTTTCATCAACATTCTTTTTCTGAGTCATTATTATATATATCTGGTAATAAAAGTATAGTTACCTTTAAAAATAGTTGAAAGTAATGTATATTCAGCGTTCCCTTCCTTCTTCTGCACCTTGACGTTTTATTATGGTGTGACAATTCTTCCTCCTCATTCGAACTGTCTTCATCTGGGTGTAGTGGTGGACCCTTTCTATCTGAATCTGGCCTTCAGAAACCTAAAAGTATTCTCAATTGCTGCTCTGGTATGTCTATAAGCAACATGATGTATTAGGTGTAAAAGCATTCAGATATTCTGTCATAATCCAAGAGTGCAGAGCATGTGCACTGTCGCCTGCAACACATTTCATATTAAAGTAAAATTCCTTACAAAAATACATTTACCTATATAATTTCGTCGTTACCAAAAATGCCTAACATTTAGTCATCTTCAAAGTCTCCTCTAGAAAGACTGTTGTATAGGCCACAGAGCGTGAAAATGTAGGAATAATGTGTAGAGTGGGTTTAATGTTTGGTGTGTCACTGAACGGAGCATTGTATTCACTTTATGGCATTTTTTCCCCATTATTTTTATCCCTCTTGTGTTGTCTGTCGAGATCTAAGGATTTTAACATTGGCTGTCATATTTAACTAGAGATAACAAAAGCCTGCAATATGAAACTAATATCTCTCTTTCCATACACTGGATACTGGTACAGGTAGTCCACTGTAAGACGTCTGCTGTGATTTCAGAAAATCTCAAATTAATCACCTTGATTTTTAAGAACAAAGATGTGGTAATATTCAATAGCCTGGTGACTCTTGGTACAGTAGGCAGCCAGCAGTTGTACTCATTCATTTCCTTTAACTTCCCCTGTGTGAAAGATTTTTTTTGTTCAAACATTTTTTATTTTCAAAGTATAGCTAAAAAAAAAAACCTGATACATAGTAGACATTATATGCACACTATGGGGTAAGGTATACAGCAGCATACATTCACGGTGCTATAATAGACAAAATGCAGTATCTAGGGTGGAATTAACAATGACGGGAGGGATGACTTTGGGGTTACTAATGGTAGGGGGTAAGTAGGTTCAAGTATGGGTGGACCGTGCAGAGGTACCCAATGGTAGAAGAGAGTACGGCAAAGGCGCTCTAATTGGTGTAGGAATTAAATTTCCAGAGTGTGCAGGAAGTTGATGCAAAAAATGAGGAAGAGAAAGGTAGTAGAGATGGAGAGAAAGAGAGTGCAGTGACGGGGATAGGGGAGGTGTAGGGAGGAGGATGGTCCCCTGTTGTGTGGTGAAGGCAGGTGAGAGTGGGTGGAGATAGGTCTACAAGGCATAAGACACGTGGATGTGGTATTCACCCTGATATTCGGGGGCTATGGATTGTCCACTTTTTAGAGATTAAGGTAGAGTGTGATCCATAGGCCATGCCAACATGAAGTATTGTATACTTTATATGCGTTATATTGTTGGCGTTTCTGGTGGCATATAAAATGTTCCACCCTCTCTTGAAGTCGACTTCTGTGGTAGATTTTCATTCTAGTAGAAATGTTTTTGTACCTAGATCTAGCAAGATGTTGAGTAGAAGCGAATCTTGTGAGGATAAGTTGATGTTAGCTTGGTGTGCCACTAGGTCGAGTGTTCAGTTCAGTAGGGTTGGAGAGAAATTATTTTTGAAGGTTTGTTGAATGGTTTTCTTTATCTTTGACCTTACCTGTTCGGCCATTTTGCACGTGGACAACATATGTTTAATCGAACAGGAGAATCCTCACAGCACACGTTTGTGTCAGATTGCAGGATCCAGTAGGATTTGTACATCAACCAAAATCTGGATTGTGATATTTCCGGTGTGATTTCGCTAGAAAAAAAGAGTGTCAGTTTCTATGCCAGGTAGAGTCAGAGAAGTGTGAGATTAGGCCTTCTGGAAAATGTGACAACCATATCATTTTTAGGTTTTTAAGCAGATGTAGTCTTTGAGGCTCTAAAAGTTTGTAGATGTTAGATGTGACATGATCTATTCTTTCCTTAGAAGGTCAGGGAGGTCTAATTGTGCGGTTATGGAAGCCTCCTAATGGATCTTTTACGTTTTTTAATTTTTTTTTAATTCAATAGGGATGGGGGGGGTCATGTCACAATCTTAAATCAGCAAAGGGGATGGGGTTTAGTGTTCTAGCTAGATTAACAAAGGAGTTAATGCCTCTTTCAGCCCATTGTTTCCAGAATAGGGTTCTGCCTTCTAGTTTGATTTTATGATTATGCCATACATAGACTATATTAGTGTCAGCAAAACGGTTGGACAGTGCACTATCTACACATAGAAGGGCTTCTACCGTAGCTGCTATTATGGGGTAAGAGTGGGCCAGGAGTAGTTTTATGAGGCTGTGGATAGTTAGCATGGATTTTAGCAGGATGAGGAAGAGTAGTTGGGATTCAATTTGGAGCCTATAGGGGTGGAGGGTGAGGGGGATGCTAGTCCATACTCTTGTTAAGCCACTAATTGCCCTGGGCAGCTAGGAAGGGCTTTTGGTATCTATGGTAGTTGGGCATATTTATGCCACCTCTGATTTTGTTCAGTTTTAGGCTTGAACCAGTGATCCTAGCACTCTTCCCTTTCTATATGACATTTGAAATAGCATTGTCTACTGTGTTAAAGAAGTGGGTGGATTGGTTTATCTGAAGCATGCTTGAGAGAAAGTTGACTTGCAGAGCTATCATCATTTTTCGAAGTGTCGGCTCTGCCCCAACAAGTTAGGAGTTTGGGAGACCAGGAGGATAATAATTATTTTTCGCAACTGTTTTACTCTCGTTGATCGAGACGAGCCATGTATGTGTTTGCCAAACAAGATGCCTCAGGTTGCCATTTTAAGCCAGAGTCACCAATCGTGGGTGTACAGTGAATATTCATGGGGAAGATTTTTGTTTTGTTTTTGTTTTTGTTTTGGAGCGGTTAAGAGTGTAGCCAGATATCCTAGGGTAGTTGTTGATTTATTTTCTAATGTGTAGGATAGCTTTGTCTGCATCGTCAGTGAAGATCAGAACAGCGTCGGCTGCAAATATCTGCCTGCCCAATTGAAATTGGACACCTTTGATGTCGCCATTCACTTTTAGGGAGCATAATAGGGGTTCGCTAGCTAATTGGAATAGGAGGGGAGAGTGGGTGTATCCTTTCTGGTGCCTTGGGGAAAAGGAAATGAGTTGGATAGGCAGCCGTTTATCCTCACTTTCGCCACTGGAGCTGTGTAGAGAGCCATCACCATTCGGATGAAATTCTCCTGTAGTTGGAATTTGCGGAATACCTTGTGTAGGAAGGTCCAAGAGATGTTATAGAAGTCTTTTTCCAGGTCCCGAGCCATTGCCATGGTGGGCAAGGTTGATGACTGAACTCTTTTCAAGGGCATGGCAGAAGACATGGATGTTATCAGCGGCTAGCCTGCCTGTCAAAAATACAGTTTTGGTTGGGCGATGTGCGTGAAAGAGAGATTAACTGCCTTTTTGGACTGAAAGCTGTTGGAGTTCCAGTCCTGGCTCTGTTCCTCATCTCTGTGATTCTGAAGAACCACACCTTGAACCACGTGTCCGATTGTCGGTGTTGATCATTTAAAAAACTGCGCCATCCCCAATAATTCCCTAGTGATTGGATACATTAAAGGTCAGTCTGCTGTGGCCTCCATCACCTGGGCTGTCATATCTTATTTCCAGGTAAATTCCTATGTGTTTTCCCTAAGCGAATGGATCACCTCACCTTGACAAATTGCCCATCTACTTATGGCCCTGAGAAAAGGTGAAGTTTCCTTAGAAGGCCATTGCAGGTGAAATCGTACCTTTTTCGGAGGTACTTAATTAAAGATCAAAATTTGAGTATCGGCTCATTTTATGGCTTTTGATTGGAGGCGTTGCAGTTAGCATTTTCCTCTTGAAGTGTTATAAGCATTGCTATTGTAAAATTAGCTTTCAACAAAATTAACTCTGGTCCCAGTATCACGCCACTGAAGATACGTTCGGAGTTTACCTCCATGGTTCTGGCTGCTTCAGGCTGCTGCGAACATGAAGCAGTTCTTCGGAATGGAGGCCCTGGACAAAGATGAGCAGGAGCTGGTCATTGAGTTCCTTCCAGTGGAATAACATTCCGAGGTCTACACGTACAAGGAGATTAGTGGGTTTTCAGTTTAAATCCGGCTCCACAAGTGGACAATTATCTTTTCAGGGCTAAATATATCCATGGCAGTTTTTTTTTTCTTTTAACCCATTTGTTTTCTCTAATACTCCTCCCAATCGTGCCTATCATAGTTTCCTTATTAATGTGTTTAAAACTTCCATTGTTAAACACCATATTAATATGTTACTGCTACTAGTATATGTGTTTTTGTGTTTTTTATGTATCCTTTTAACTGATTGTTAAAAAAATTGTTGATATTTTTTAAAATAATTCTTCAGGAGTCTCGGGGAAGTTTTCATTGTTTTCACCTGGTCAACTATTTTTCTGATGTGACTACTATCAAAAAAATATTCTAGACTTACTGCTCTTACTTGATGTTTGCTCTGAGACTTGATAGTAGAAATGGACATGTTTCACAGAGCATTGTTAATAAACAAATCCAGACAAATTATAGACATGTAACATTATTATAGTTTATAACCATATGTCTTTGCTGGTAATAGGATATGCATCTTCCAGCGACTCTATCTTCTCAATGTTTTCAGCATGACACCTGCTTGGAATGTCATTTGAACCTAAACACATTATATAGATAAATCTAATAAAGATGCAAACTAACATTGTAACAAATATTTGCCCTTAAAAAATGTAAACCTAGCGGAGCGAGGGGGCCACCGATGGGACTGACCCTTCATTAAAAGACATCATGGGGCCATCATGGAGATGCGTGGCGCTATCAAGGAGATGAGGGGCACTATGGAGCCCAAGCTTGATTCAGTAACTGAGGAGGTCAATCTGATATGGGCGGATTTGGGCAAGATGTCGGACAAGGTTGCAGAGGTGGAGTATGTTGTTTGCAGTCTAAAACGAAGAGGGTTGAGGAGCAGGTAGCCAAGCTCACAAATAACCAAGCTGACATGGCCGCCCGCCTGGAGGATCAGGAAGGCCGGGCGTGGTGCAATAATATCCGCATTGTGGGAGTGCCGGAGGGTATGGAGGGCCCGTTTGCAGACTGGTTTGTGGAGGATCTTATAGTCAACCACCTCAAGCCAAAGCACCTGTCAAATTGTTTCTCGGTGGAAAGAGCGCACCCTGCGCTGGGGGGCAGGCCCAAGCCTGGCCCCCCCCACGCACCATCATCGCCCGCATTCTGATCTATAGAGACCGGGACGCTATCCTGCAGGCCGCAAGAGTGTCGGGGGACCTCCACCTGGACAACGCCACAATCCGTTTTTGCCCGGACTTTATGCTCCACGTCCAGCAACTGCGTCGATCCTTCGAAGGGGTTAAGAGAGCTCTCAGGGAGAAAGGCATACAATACATGATGTTCTACCCGGCATGTCTCAAGATCCTGGACGGGGAGAAGGCGGTTTTCTTTGACTCGCCAACAGAGGTCGGTGACTGGCTGGAGGGCTGGCGGACCGTGAGCCGGCAAAATGGATCATAGCGTCTCCCGCACAGCTGTGTGGTTCATGGGACCCGGATCGGCGACAGTCAAACTCGAGAGCCCCAGCAGACCGGGCAGCCACCGATCAAGTGACGGAGGGGGTGTGGTGGACATGGGTCACTGGGGTGAAAAGAAGTAGGGGAAGTAATGATCCTCTTGGGCTCCGGTTTGGTGAGGGAGGACAGACTGGAGGTTCTGTGCCTGTTGACTCCTCTTTCGGGGGACTGCCTGGGCCCTTATGGTGTTTCTGGTTTCTATCCATGGCTTTTCACGGTACTACAGGGGGGGGGGGGGGCGTGGGGAAAGGAGGGTCCTGATTCGAGATCTCTTCACGGGTTGTGACCTCCATCACTTCAGTATGACTTCTTCTGCGGATGCAGGCTTTGTTCCCTCATTTGGTTGGATTGTGGTTGAAGGGGCGACAGACACTCTGCATGGTTCAGTGTTGGGAGCCCATCTAGCAGGGAGGCAGGGCCGGGGGTGTGGGTTGGGGGGAGGGGTGGGGAGTTAAGGGAAGGTTATTGTTTGGCTCATGGTGGTTCAATCTCGCAGATATGACTTTGCACTCAGCAATATGCAGTGGTTCGAAGAGGGTCCGGGCTATGCTAGGATACTGTACTTCAATGGGTGATCAGTCACGGTTAAGGATCTGGTTGTGGAATGTTAATGGGTTGGGCAATAAAGTAAAGCACACATTTGTATTGCAATATGTGAAGCGCCACAGCCCGAATGTTGTTCTCATCCAGGAGACTCACCTGCGTGGCAATACATGCAGGGCGCTGGATAGGTTCGGCTATAAGCTGTTGACCCACTCGGGGATCACATCGGGCTCCAAGGGGGTGGGGATTCTAGTCCGTACAGCGCTTCCGCTGATTGTAACGGGCAAGTGGGAGGAGGACTCTGGTTGCTTAGTGGCGGTAGCAACTAAATGGGATGGCAGCACGGTGACGTTTAGCTCCTGCTATATTCCGCCTGACTGGCATGCCCCGACATAGACGAAACTTGGGTCCCATCTGGCGGATTTGCCGTGGGGCATTCTGGTACTGGGAGGGGACACTAACGCGGTTATGGACTCGGACCTGGAGCGCTCAGGGGATAAGCAGGGCCACAGGGGGGAGGCTGGGTTGCGGGGCTTCGCCTCGGCACTGGGCCTCTGCGACATATGGCACGGGCACCACCCTACACAAAAACAATACAGTTTTTACTCAGCTCGGCATGGGTCCTTCTCCAGAATAGACCACATCTTGGCGAGGGCAGATCAATTAGGGGATTTTGCAGACTCCTGCATCATGCTCAGACGTGAGTCCCTTGCTCACTTTGCCACTGGATTCAAGCAAGCCGGGCTGAAGACGGCTGGAATGCCAGAAACCGGTCCTCGGAAGCTTGTTTCCGGTCCAGGGAAGACATGGCTTTGCAATTCGGGCTGAACTGTTCCCATGAGGCACAGGGTCAGACTGATTTGCATATAGCCATGTCTGAACTGGGGTGGCAGAGTGGGCTAAAGAACGGTGATGGATTAAACCCAGATCTTTTGACTGGGTGTGAGTGTTTCATTGATTCAGATGCTCCGTCCATCACCACCCCCTTTTGTACCGCTTTTGGCTGCCATAATTGTGGCAGGGTATGCTCAGACGTGAGTCCCTTGCTCACTTTGCCACTGGATTCAAGCAGGCCGGGCTGAAGACGGCTGGAATGCCAGAAACCGGTCCTCGGAAGCTTGTTTCCGGTCCAGGGAAGACATGGCTTGGCAGTTCGGGCTGGACTGTTCCCATGAGGCACAGGGTCAGACTGATTTGCATATAGCCATGTCTGAACTGGGGTGGCAGTGTCGGCTAATGAATGGTGATTGATTAAACCCAGATCTTTTGACTGGGTGTGAGTGTTTGATTGATTCAGATGCTCCGTCCATCACCAACCCCTTTTGTACCAGGGAATATCAGATCACTCACTGGTGGGTGTCGCACTCAGAGTGGCGGTAACCACAAGGGCAACCTTCCCGCGGATAGACCCATGGCGTCTCAAAGACGATTTCATAGTAGATCAGCTGAGGGAGGGCTCCCAGTTGTACTTTGATGAAAACTGGAGATCGGTTAATTCCCAGGTCACCCTATGGGAAGCCTTCAAGACTGTCTTGAGGGGTCAAGTCCAGGCGCTGATAGGGGCACAGAAGAAGGAGGAGGCGTCCCAGGTGGCACAGTTGGAGAGGGAGGTGGAGGCATTGGAACGGGAGGTGAGGAGGGTCTCATCAGTGGAGCACAGTCACGAGCCTGCCCTCAAACAGTGGGAGCTTCGCTCATTAGCGGAGGGTGAGGCGCGGGCCTACTCCCTAGCCGCGCAGCACCGGATTTACGACGCCGGGGATAAAAGTATGAAATTGCAAGCCTGGTTAGAACATAGAGATCGGAAATAAACAAACAAAAAAAGTAAACATCACTTGAGCAAGAAGTTTGCAGTTGCAGTCCACCTTAGAACCATAAACCTTACTAGTTTATAGGAGATTTTCTGTCATGGCAGGTCTCTTTTTTTTTTTTTTTTTTACTCTGGATGCTTAGCACTTTGCCACTTTTCTCACAATCCACACTTTACCATCTTGCGTTACAAAACTATTAATGTTGACTTTGATTACTCTCACAGCCTTGCCAAACTTGGAAGCACCTTTGGCTAGAATACCTGGTTTAAGAATTCTTACCCAGTCTCCCACATTGAATATGGGTTTTTAAGTCTGCATTTCAGATCATTCCACTGTTAGGTTTTCGCTTGTTTCTTCTCCACTCTAGTGGTCGCTTCATTCTCTATTAAAATCAACCTCCTAACTTCCAATCTTCTTGTTATCCGCCAAAGTAGCCATACCATGTTTGTGGCCGAAGGAGTGTCCTCCAGAAGACCCTGTCCTGGATCACCATCCACACCATCCTTGAGCATCCTCTGCATCCTGTATACCTTGCATCAGGACCACTCCATTGATGTCTATGGCATTTCGCCCATAGAGCTTGAAATTGGACTGTCTACTGCTTTTACTGCAAGTGCTAACTGCAAGGTAACTGTCCTGCCAAGCCTCATTGGCCTCTGTGACTTGCTCCATTGCAGAAGCTGGTTGCTTAAAGCCGGCTCTAGTAACCGAACACAACTTTACAAAGGTTTTCAAAGTACCCACTAACTGTGGAGTGATTTAATTGTTGTTTAATAAGTTATAACTCCGGAACCCTGCAGTGGATTCTGTTAATTCTAGTGTACAAAAATTCATAAAAGTAAGAGCTATTTTCGTAAATTAGTGTTGGAGTTCCTGAGTATCATGTGTCTTACTTATTCAACTGTTCTGATGCTTCCAAATACGTTGCCCTTGTTCACATGATAAAGCCTGATTGCTCTAAGTCACAGCTACCCGTGGTTGAGCTAAAGTCTTGCAAACAAACCTAACTGGACCTAATACTGAGTGTATTGCACTGTGAGATTGCACAACCAAACTGTATATTTAACAGCTTTCCTCACACAGGTACAAATTCAACCTTAAAATTATATTCTTGCAGCCTTGATGTCTGTCTCACAATGCATGCAGTTGCATACCACCCACCTCCAGGTGACCGAATGCTCAGACGAAGTTTATGGTCTGTTCTTAGGGTAGATCTCACTTCTCCGCACACAGTTCCGAAAGTGTTTAATAACCCACACGCATGCCAATCACCTCATCTCAATTACAGCATGTCATCTCTTAGTATCATAGTGTTTTTGATGCAAATGCACCATCTCACACCTCCTTCCCACTTTTCTGCGATAACACTCTACCAATACTATACTGACTTGTATCCCCAGTAATGATACATTATTTGTCATATACAAAGGCTTCAGTTTGCAAGCTTTCCATTTAACTTGTTCAAACACCTTTTGTTGTTTGTCCAGCCATTTAAATTCTGCATTTCTTCTTGTCAATTCTCTTAAAGACTCAATTTCAGTTGCAAAATCCTTGATAAATTTGCTGTAATACACAAACCAGCAAATGAGGAAAGTTTATTAGGTTTCGCCTGGCCGTAGCACTGCGCAGCAGTGCTCGCGCAGGCGAAATCTTTTGATCTACAGTATGGGGCTTTGTCCCGCCTCTCTCTTCCATTGGCTAGCTCCATAAATGGAGGCTAGCCATTGGAAGAGATGGTTGTCAAACACTCTTTCCCCCGTCACGACGCGATTGGTGGGCGTTTCTGGGTCTTTTTTAAGTTTCACCCTTCCCATTGGCTGGAATTTTACCTTCCAGCCAATGGGAAGGGGAGAGCACAAAAAACACGCCAGAATCCCAAAATGACCTTGCATTTCTCCAAGGCATTCATGCTTCGCCTCAGAGAAACGTGGTGGTGGGAGACGACAGCAGCGTAACGTGTACGGCCCAAGAGAGGCTGTCATTGCCCGGTGTTGGCTAACTGACTGCAATACCACCAACCGAACCAGACTCAAAACTGAACAGTACCCGCCAATTAAAGGAGGACGGCTCGGACTAAACCACTGTCGGAGTCCACAGTCAACAAGCATGTCGGAATTGTTTGTGGCGTGCTCTGATTGGTTAAGCATTGGGGAGAATTCACGGGTGGTCCGTGTAAGTGGCAGACAAGTTGTTTCCCTAGTATCTGCCTTCATGCTTGTTTTTAAATGGTGGCTCTGCGCTAGTCGCTGCTTCCACCCTCCCACTCAAATACAGGGCGCGCTGTGCTTTCGCTTGTTGATTCTATTTGCGTGTACATCGTGCCCCCATTCCGCGCTCTCCAGAAAGCAGAATTATCGTCTTTTTTATGCAGCTCTATCCGTTTTGTCGGTGCTGACGGTGGTTCCTTTGTTCTGCATCTGACATGCGCCAGAATGCTCGGAACGCAGCAAGAGACTGCCTTGATTTTCAAATTGCAACTTAAAATACCAGAACTTCACCCTTTCGTCTCCTGTCGCAACCTCAGCGTCCCCAGCACCCCCAGCCCCCCCCTTCCAGTCTCCCACTATGATGACAAACTTCAGAGCCACTGGGCTAAGATAGCCTTTGGCTCTAACTCTTCATTTGAAGCCGCTAGTCCGTCATCTTGACCGAGGAAGGCTTCTCAGTGTGTGGACGGAGCGCCCGCCGGAGCCAGGAAGGACAGCGCAGCACAGCCTCCCAGGGAATTTCATTAATGTTGAAGTTATTTGGCAACCTGTGTGTTCAAGAACCGTCTCTAATTATGAATCTCTCTGACGTCGGGAGAGGCAAGGGCACCTCTTGTATAAGAAATACACTATTTCTGCACCCTCCTTGCTGATAAATTGTGTTTATTTTTTGCCGACCCTCTTCTGTTCTCGGCGTCTTCCTCTGTCTTCTGTCTCCGCACTCCCCGCTCTGCTTGGTGTTTGTTGATATTAGATAACTGTACCCCTTTGCTCCTGTACAAAGTTGTGGCGTGCCACAGGACCATGCCGCAGTTTTAAACTGTACAGATAAACACGGGCTGCACGACAGGCCGACGCCAGAGCCCCCGACCCCCCCTACTGCTCCCACGCTCGTACATTACAGCTCCCTGCTGTAGGAGAGTAGGGTCTGCAATCCTATGATCACCCAGATTTTTTGCTTTTGTTTCACTGGTTTACGACTTTCTCTGGCTGTGGGCCTGCCAATCAGACCCACAGCCTGGCTGTTCTCTTTCTAAATTACGATATGTACCCTAGGTGCATTTACCAATTGGTACTGGGCCACCTTGTCAGACCCCGTAACGCAGGGCATAGGTGTACCCAGGGCCGCCAGGGGCTGCAGCATGTATTATGCCACCCCTGGCTGGCCTCCTAAATTTGACACAACTGGCTGCATGACAGCTGGGGCAAAGTCGTGTAATCACCCTTTGCTTTAGGTATAGTAGCTCTATATCTAACCATACAATGGACACCCGAGTTCCTATCAGTCACTCCTATGGCAGGCCTTGACAATCCTGAAGGCAGAGTGCGTGGGCTCGTGTGAACTAGGTTCTGGCCCGAGCCGAGCCCGGTTGCAGCTTGCGGAATCAAGACCCAATGGCTGTTCCATGATAACGCGTACCACATCGGTAACTTCGGTGTCGCGTTATCAAGGCATGTCGAGTAAGGTGTCATACGAATCGGGATGCTGCCCCCTCACCAATTCTGGCGACGAGGTTAGCATTCCGCCCTTCTAGAGGGACACGACATGTACGTAACTGT
Organism: Lissotriton vulgaris; assembly: GCF_964263255.1. NCBI lineage: Eukaryota > Metazoa > Chordata > Amphibia > Caudata > Salamandridae > Lissotriton > Lissotriton vulgaris. Next base: position 1,820,443,243 of record NC_141687.1, read on the forward strand.
GAACCCCGGTTAAAGTTAACTAAAGCCTCAGCTCCACAAAATGGATGCTGCCACCACAGACACGAGTCTGACCTCCTGCTGCTGGGAGTCCTTCCAGCGAGGAGAGCTTGGACAAAGGGTTTCCTGTCGAGGGCGGTGTTCGCACCGTCCCAGACAGGGTTTGTGTATTCTGGGTAGGTAGGGCTTTTGCGAGAAGGTGACTGCGGAGTGGCACCCCGGTGCTCACTACGCATCTGCCGGTCAGAACCAGTTCCAGGGGCGCCAGCCCTGGCCTGGGGAAAGTCCGGCAGGGGAGAGGGGTGTAACTGCCCCCCTTCCTGGTCCCACCCTTAGGGCCGGACCTAGTCATGTACCCACCCCTTTCTTTAGGATAAAGACCGGAGCGGGGACCCTTCCAAATTAGATCATCTTTGAATCAAGAATACTTTCTACGAAAGGACTTCGAGACTCTTCTCAAGATTTCTCCCTTGTGACTAAGGAGTAGTCACCCTGCATCAGCGGGCACCATCTAAGAACTCTGCGGTTTGCTGTAAGTCCTTCCTCAAGGAATCCGACGGCCCAGCTCGACGAGAACCGGCTTCCCTGGCACCTCTGACCTCTACCCACGTCATCAGCTCAGCTGTGATCTGTGGGTGCGACGAGACCTCGAGGGACCGGCCATCATCAAAACCTGCACGCTTTCTTAACCAGCACGACCATCGAAGCAATTCTCTGGTGAGTGCTCTGGGGTCCGAGAAGCCCCGACCCTGAGCCGCTCCAGCACCGAAGTGCAGTCTCCCAGCATCTCCACGATCTGCGTGGGGCCCTTCTGCTCGCTGCTCAGCACGTTGTCTGGTCACTAGCCGCTGGCTTGTGCCCTTCTGTGACGACATCCGACAATCAACACTGCTGGTCTGGTTGCTCCAGACTGGCCCTTGCTTCCATCTTTGCGAGAAGCACCCCGGGCCCTCCTGGTCCACTCAAGACGCCATCTTAGGCCCACCACGTGGCCCTGAGATCTGCCAAGGCTTGTTGCCCCATCCTGGGCCCAGCGACGCCGACAGCATCATCCTCCGTGGGACAGCTCGCACCTCCACCGTGGTCGCCGACAACGCCTCCTGGTCCGTGAGACTGCAGAGCCTAGCGTCGCCCACTCACCTGGTCGAGGTGACGGCCAACCGGTGCCTTCCTGGTACCCTCTGACTACTGGCTAGTAGTACGAACTTGGTCCCCTCTGCTTTCAGGTATCATCAATCTCTGATCCAGGCTTGGATCTCTACGAACTATTCATCACTGGTCGCCGGCCAGCAACTCCTTTTCTTCCGTCTCCTGGCTCGTCAGCGAAGACCCCGACGCCTGTAAGACTTGTGCAGCCGCAGCCCTCGTGGCTAGGTAACTCGGCATTTCGGTGCCTGCATAGCCTCTTTACTCTAGGGTCCCGAGTCCCTCGCTTCCGACTTGCCTTATCGGGTCCGCCCGAGACCTTAAACTTTCCGTGTCCTCGGACACTTGTTTTAATTGTGCACTTGAAGTATTTTCCTAAGAGATTTGGTTTGTGCTTAGTACCCTGTCCTCATAAAGAGTACAGGGCTGTTGTGATTCTTAATAAATATACTGTTTATTTTCATAACACTTGTGTGGTGTCCTTTCACTTGGTGTTCAAGGGGTATATGTGGTATAACAGCTGGCTTAACACGCCCTCTCGAGTCTTTAGCCTTAGACTGCTCGTATCCACGCTACTAGGATAGCTGGTCTATAGGTTGACTTACAACCAAACACCATAAGGGCCGTTGGAACGATACATAGCGGTCGCTAGAATAGCGAACGCCGCATATCGGGCCAACTTCTCACATTGGTGAGCAGCGGTTGGGATTTGAGCTTGCTGTTGTTTTACCACACGTATCCTAAGAATATCTTGTTGAAAGATCACATAAGTACTGTTAGTACATATAACTAAAGCTTAGAATACTCTGAGTTCTACTGAACCAGCTGTTGCAGCTCCTCAAGGCTTAGCACACCTTGGCTGCAACTCTTAGCAAGGGATCAGTAGGTAAACACATAGTGTAGGTAGGTGCATCACTTACACCACACTAGAAACAGTATGTCGGACAAAGGAGGAAACTCTGAGTCTCCCCTTGTGTCAGTTGACCCTCCACAGGTCATCCCTTCAAGATATACTGTGCTGAGCTTCAAGGAGTTAAGACAAGTGTGTCACTCCAGGAAGATCAAGCAGGGGTCTAACCCCACCACGTCCTTTCTGATTGGTCTCTTGGAGACTTATGATGCCAGAAAAGCTGAGACCCGTCTTAGCTCTTCTAATCCAGAAGGAGACATGCCTCCCCTCGAGGGAACCAGAGACGATCCTGACCTCATCCACCTCACAACTGAGAACGAAGATGTGGAGGATGATGAGGATGAGGATCCCTCTGGGGATGAGGCAGATAAGGGACAGGTAGAAGTCGTTAGACTAAGCAGGTCCAACTTAAGCAAACATGATAGTGGTACTGGGGGACCCCCAGCGCTAATGTCAGGTCCGCTTAACATTGGGAATGGACGAGCCCGATCTCTGTCGAGAGACTCTGGCAGATCCCTTCAAACCAATGGCTCTCACAACTCTTCTCAAAGAGGGATGACGTCCCCTCAGAGGAGAGTGTACGAAGCTAAGGAAAGGGCAGCTAATCTGAGGATTGAAAGGGAAGAACTTGCCCTGGCCAAAGAAAGGCTTGCCTTTGCTAGAGAGCAACAGTTAAGTGGGGTAGTCCCCACTGGTGGCAGCAATGTACCTAGCAATAGGGAAAAGAGTTTCGATACGAAACACCTTGGTAAGATAGTGCCCCCCTTTAAACAAGGGGACGACATCCACAAATGGATAACTGCTTTGGAGAGGGCCTGCACTGTGCAGGGTGTTCCCCAGAGTCAGTGGGCAGCTATCTTGTGGCTCTCCTTTGAAGGAAAAGGAAGAGACAAGCTCCTCACCACAAGGGTGGAGGGCGCTAACGATTACCAAGTCTTGAAAAATACACTCGTTGAAGGGTTCGGCCTAACCACTGAGCAGTACAGGGTGCTGTTCAGGGATACCCAGAAAACGCAGTCTCAAGATTGGTCTGACTTTGTCGATTGTGCCACTAAGGCTTTTGAGGGCTGGTTGCTGGGCAGTAAGGTTACTGATTACAAAGGATTGTATAATTTGATGATGAGAGAACAAATTTTGAACAATTGTCAGAACCAGTTGTTGCATCAGCATCTTGTCGACTCGGATCTGACCTCTCCCCAAGAATTGGGAAAGAAGGCAGACAGATGGGTTCGTACAAGAGTTAAACAGAACCAGGGCCAGAATCAAGGTGGTCAGAAGAAAGCAGACCAGAAGGGTAAAGATTCTAAGGGGGAACAAAATGACCAGAAGTCTTCGACAGGTCCCCAACAACCCAAAGAGGGTGGGGGTCAGGCTCCCCAAAAGAAGAAAGAAGGCCAGTCCAAAAGATGGTGCCAGTACTGCAAAAGTAAATCTCACTGGTTTAGTGAGTGCACCAAGAAAGGAGGAGGGCAGACTCCTGCCACTGCAGCCCCTAAGGCACCTGTGCCCCCTAGTACAGCCAGCAGTGGTAGTGCACCTCCCAAGGGTTTAGTAGGGTTAACCCTGGGTTCTGAGGGGTGTGACAACTTAGTTGGTACACTCACTCAGGCTGTCCTTGTCAGTACAGGGGATATGGATATGTCCCCTGACGTAAGTCCCAATACTTTGGGCAAATACAGACAGACACCTTTCATTAATGGAAAAATGGCTCAGGCCTATAGGGACACTTGTGCCAGTGTCACCATGGTGACACCTAACTTTGTGGACCCTGGACAAATCATGCCAGGTACAGAATTCCTGGTGACCAATGCAAGCAATGTCACTACCAATCACAGTATGGCAATTGTAGCTTTCTCCTGGGGAGGGGTAACTGGCCAAAAGAAGGTTGTAGTTAGTTCAGACCTCCCAGTGGATTGTTTGTTGGGCAATGATTTGGAGTCATCACAATGGTCAGAAGTGGAGCACCGGACTCACATGGAAATGTTAGGCTTGCCAGCACATGTGTTCGCTGTGACCAGGTCACAGGTCAGGAAATGCCCCACTGAACAGGTGCTGGATCCTGGAACAACGGACCAGACACCTCCCAAGAAAAAGAGCGGTAGGGTTAAGGCTGCGCCTTCCCCCTTGCCCCAGGTCGTGGATCAAGTCTCAGAGGAGGCTGACCTACAGGAATTGAGGGAAACTGAGCCTAGGGAGTTCGAACTTGATCAAGTTGAATTCTTGGGTTCAGGGGGACCCTCAAGGGAAGACCTGGGGAAGGACCAGTTAGACTGCCCTTCTCTTGAACCCCTCAGACAGCAGGCTGCTGCTGAGGCTGCTGGGAACTCCACAGGTACCCACAAGGTATACTGGGAAGATGGACTCCTGTACACTGAGTCAAGAGACCCCAAGCCTGGCATGACCAGGAGGCTGGTTGTACCCTTGTCTCAGCGTGGTTTCCTACTTACCTTGGCCCACGAGATTCCCTTAGCAGGTCACTTAGGCCAGACGAAGACGTGGGACAGGCTTGTCTCACACTTTCACTGGCCTCATATGAACGAAGATACCAAGGAGTTTTGGCGCTCCTGTGTCACTTGCCAAGCCAGTGGTAAGTCAGGTGGCACGACAAAGGCCCCCCTTATACCAATGCCTGTGGTGGGGGTGCCCTTTGAACGGGTGGGGATCGACATCGTCGGTCCCATGGAACCACCAACAGCATCAGGGCACAAGTTTATACTGGTGGTAGTGGATCATGCCACCAGGTATCCTGAAGCTATTCCCCTTAGGACCACTACAGCACCTGTTGTGGCAAGAGCCCTAGTTGGAGTATTCTCCAGAGTGGGCTTCCCTAAGGAGGCCGTCTCCGACAGAGGTGCAAACTTTATGTCGAGCTACTTAACTGCTATGTGGAAGGAATGTGGTGTCAACTACAAGTTCACTACACCCTATCATCCACAATGCAATGGGCTTGTTGAGAGATTCAACAGGACCCTGAAAGGGATGATTCATGGACTACCAGAAAAGCTTCGGCGTAGATGGGACGTCCTGATCCCCTGCCTCTTGTTCGCCTACAGAGAAGTCCCACAGAAGGGGGTTGGCTACAGCCCTTTTGAACTTTTGTACGGACATCCTGTAAGAGGACCCCTGTGTTTGGTGAAGGAAGGATGGGAGAGACCTCTCAAAAAGCCTGCAGCCAACATAGTGGACTATGTGCTTGGCCTCCGCTCGCGGATGGCTGAATACATGGAGAAGGCATCTGAAAACCTTAAGGCCAGCCAAGAACTCCAAAAAGCTTGGCATGACCAAAAGGCTGTCTTGACTGTTTACCAGCCCGGACAGAAGGTGTGGGTGTTGGAGCCAGTGGCCCCAGCAGCACTCAAGGACAAATGGTCCGGGCCCCACACCATCCTGGAGAAAAAGGGAGAGGTCACCTACCTGGTCGACCTGGGAACTCCCCGGAGCCCCCACAGGGTGCTTCATGTCAACAGGCTCAAGGCATATGTCGACAGGAAGGACATGAGTTTGCTCATGGCCCTAGATGAGGGACAGGAGGAGGAGAGTGACCCTCTCCCCGACCTGCTCACTCAGAATCCTGACGATGGATCGGTAGATGGTGTTGTCTTTTGTGGCAGCCTCTCCGAACATCAACAGAAAGACTGCAAACAGGTTCTTCAGTCTTTCAGACATATGTTTTCTCTAACACCCAGTCAGACCGATTGGTGCACCCATGAGGTTGACACTGGTGACAGCTTGCCCGTTAAGAGTAAAATCTACCGGCAGCCTGATCACGTTAGAGACTGCATCAAGAGTGAAGTGCAGAAAATGTTGGAGCTGGGAGTCATTGAACCCTCGGATAGCCCTTGGGCTAGTCCCGTAGTTCTAGTGCCGAAACCTCACACCCCGGGCGGTAAGAAAGAGATGAGGTTCTGCGTAGACTACAGGGGTCTCAATGCAGTCACTAAGACTGACGCCCACCCAATACCAAGGGCAGACGAGCTTATCGATAGATTGGCTTCGGCCAACTATTTAAGTACGTTTGACCTGACAGCTGGGTATTGGCAAATCAGGTTAGCTGAGGACGCCAAGCCTAAAACCGCATTTTCAACCCCTGGTGGGCATTATCAGTTCGTGGTGATGCCCTTTGGTCTGAAAAATGCACCTGCCACCTTCCAAAGGTTGGTGAATCAAGTCCTTACTGGGCTGGATGACTTCTGTGCGGCGTATCTTGACGATATTGCTGTCTTTAGCTCCACCTGGATCACCTGGTCCACCTGCGGAAAGCGTTAGAGGCTCTGCAAGCAGCAGGCCTCACTATCAAGGCCACCAAGTGCCAGATAGGGCAGACACAGGTTGTATACCTGGGCCACCTTGTAGGTGGAGGCCAGGTTCAGCCACTGGAGAGCAAGATACAGTCAATCAGGGACTGGGCTCCTCCAACCACCCAGACTCAGGTTCGAGCTTTCTTGGGCCTGACTGGTTACTATAGGAAGTTTGTCAGGAACTATGGTTCAATTGTGACACCATTAAATGAACTGACAAGTAAGAAAATGCCAAAAAAGGTTCAGTGGACAGCGAGCTGTCAAAAAGCATTCGATGACCTAAAGCAGGCCATGTGCACGGCGCCTATCCTCAAGAGTCCGGACTACTCCAAACCATTCATTGTCCAAACAGATGCTTCTGAGTTGGGTGTGGGAGCTGTTCTTTCTCAACTGAATTTTGATGGTCAAGACCAGCCCATTGCTTTTATAAGCAGAAGGCTGACCCCTAGAGAGAAGAATTGGTCAGCTATTGAGAGGGAGGCCTTTGCTGTGGTTTGGGCCCTGAAGAAGCTGAGGCCATACTTGTTTGGCACTCACTTCAAGATTCAGACCGACCATAAGCCCCTCTTATGGCTAAATCAGATGAAGGGTGAAAACCCCAAACTGCTTAGGTGGTCCATTTCCCTACAGGGGATGGACTTTACAGTGGAACATAGACCTGGTACTGATCATGGCAATGCCGATGGGCTCTCCAGATATTTCCACTTAGAACAAGAAGACTCACCTGGTCAAGGTTAGCTTATTGTTCCGACGTTTGGGGGGGGGTCATGTAGGAGAGTAGGGTCTGCAATCCTATGATCACCCAGATTTTTTGCTTTTGTTTCACTGGTTTACGACTTTCTCTGGCTGTGGGCCTGCCAATCAGACCCACAGCCTGGCTGTTCTCTTTCTAAATTACGATATGTACCCTAGGTGCATTTACCAATTGGTACTGGGCCACCTTGTCAGACCCCGTAACGCAGGGCATAGGTGTACCCAGGGCCGCCAGGGGCTGCAGCATGTATTATGCCACCCCTGGCTGGCCTCCTAAATTTGACACCACTGGCTGCATGACAGCTGGGGCAAAGTCGTGTAATCACCCTTTGCTTTAGGTATAGTAGCTCTATATCTAACCATACAATGGACACCCGAGTTCCTATCAGTCACTCCTATGGCAGGCCTTGACAATCCTGAAGGCAGAGTGCGTGGGCTCGTGTGAACTAGGTTCTGGCCCGAGCCGAGCCCGGTTGCAGCTTGCGGAATCAAGACCCAATGGCTGTTCCATGATAACGCGTACCACATCGGTAACTTCGGTGTCGCGTTATCAAGGCATGTCGAGTAAGGTGTCATACGAATCGGGATGCTGCCCCCTCACCAATTCTGGCGACGAGGTTAGCATTCCGCCCTTCTAGAGGGACACGACATGTACGTAACTGTGAACCCCGGTTAAAGTTAACTAAAGCCTCAGCTCCACAAAATGGATGCTGCCACCACAGACACGAGTCTGACCTCCTGCTGCTGGGAGTCCTTCCAGCGAGGAGAGCTTGGACAAAGGGTTTCCTGTCGAGGGCGGTGTTCGCACCGTCCCAGACAGGGTTTGTGTATTCTGGGTAGGTAGGGCTTTTGCGAGAAGGTGACTGCGGAGTGGCACCCCGGTGCTCACTACGCATCTGCCGGTCAGAACCAGTTCCAGGGGCGCCAGCCCTGGCCTGGGGAAAGTCCGGCAGGGGAGAGGGGTGTAACTGCCCCCCTTCCTGGTCCCACCCTTAGGGCCGGACCTAGTCATGTACCCACCCCTTTCTTTAGGATAAAGACCGGAGCGGGGACCCTTCCAAATTAGATCATCTTTGAATCAAGAATACTTTCTACGAAAGGACTTCGAGACTCTTCTCAAGATTTCTCCCTTGTGACTAAGGAGTAGTCACCCTGCATCAGCGGGCACCATCTAAGAACTCTGCGGTTTGCTGTAAGTCCTTCCTCAAGGAATCCGACGGCCCAGCTCGACGAGAACCGGCTTCCCTGGCACCTCTGACCTCTACCCACGTCATCAGCTCAGCTGTGATCTGTGGGTGCGACGAGACCTCGAGGGACCGGCCATCATCAAAACCTGCACGCTTTCTTAACCAGCACGACCATCGAAGCAATTCTCTGGTGAGTGCTCTGGGGTCCGAGAAGCCCCGACCCTGAGCCGCTCCAGCACCGAAGTGCAGTCTCCCAGCATCTCCACGATCTGCGTGGGGCCCTTCTGCTCGCTGCTCAGCACGTTGTCTGGTCACTAGCCGCTGGCTTGTGCCCTTCTGTGACGACATCCGACAATCAACACTGCTGGTCTGGTTGCTCCAGACTGGCCCTTGCTTCCATCTTTGCGAGAAGCACCCCGGGCCCTCCTGGTCCACTCAAGACGCCATCTTAGGCCCACCACGTGGCCCTGAGATCTGCCAAGGCTTGTTGCCCCATCCTGGGCCCAGCGACGCCGACAGCATCATCCTCCGTGGGACAGCTCGCACCTCCACCGTGGTCGCCGACAACGCCTCCTGGTCCGTGAGACTGCAGAGCCTAGCGTCGCCCACTCACCTGGTCGAGGTGACGGCCAACCGGTGCCTTCCTGGTACCCTCTGACTACTGGCTAGTAGTACGAACTTGGTCCCCTCTGCTTTCAGGTATCATCAATCTCTGATCCAGGCTTGGATCTCTACGAACTATTCATCACTGGTCGCCGGCCAGCAACTCCTTTTCTTCCGGCTCCTGGCTCGTCAGCGAAGACCCCGACGCCTGTAAGACTTGTGCAGCCGCAGCCCTCGTGGCTAGGTAACTCGGCATTTCGGTGCCTGCATAGCCTCTTTACTCTAGGGTCCCGAGTCCCTCGCTTCCGACTTGCCTTATCGGGTCCGCCCGAGACCTTAAACTTTCCGTGTCCTCGGACACTTGTTTTTAATTGTGCACTTGAAGTATTTTCCTAAGAGATTTGGTTTGTGCTTAGTACCCTGTCCTCATAAAGAGTACAGGGCTGTTGTGATTCTTAATAAATATACTGTTTATTTTCATAACACTTGTGTGGTGTCCTTTCACTTGGTGTTCAAGGGGTATATGTGGTATAACAGCTGGCTTAACACGCCCTCTCGAGTCTTTAGCCTTAGACTGCTCGTATCCACGCTACTAGGATAGCTGGTCTATAGGTTGACTTACAACCAAACACCATAAGGGCCATTGGAGCGATACATAGCGGTCGCTAGAATAGCGAACGCCGCATATCGGGCCAACTTCTCACACCTGCTAGCTGCACCTCACACTGAACGAACGGTAACCCCGTCCAAAGTGGCGGTGAGATTTCTTTTGGTAATTTTGTTCTCACCCCTCCTTCAAAAAAACTGTTTTAGGGTGTGATTGGCAATGGGCTTTCTGGGTATCTATAAATGCGACAAAGAAGATCTCAGTTTTTGTCTTGGATTCTTGGCACATTGTGGGATTCCCGTCAATTAATAGTGGTGCCATCAGCAGTTTTATTGCCTATTGAAGGGAGAATGCGGAGAGCGCTTACAAACCAGCTTCGCTCGGAGTTTGTGAGCTACGTACTGCTGTTAAACGTTGCTTAGTATGAAATTAATGTGAACATGTTTGCGCATAACGGTGATGCACCTGAAATAATCGTGTGCGTTTTTCTCCCCCCCCCCCCCCACCACCATTATTCGGTACGTTAAATTGCGGGATATTTTTCCCTGAAGCATTTATCTGATGACAATTACCTCCTCTGAGGGACAGCTGGCAAAGAGCTGCCAATTTGTCAGTCATTTAAATAAAGTGGGTGATTGAGTAAACTCATGCTCCTGATTTATGTGTGATCTGCACTTACACCTTCGAATTCAGGTAAGGCCAACTCGGCCTGTCATCCTTCCGATGTCATTTTACCGTAGTAACTCCTGCTGTCTGATACGCTTATACGCGAGAAACTGTTGCGTTAAGGGGACAAGTTATCAGTGACCTTTAGTTAATATAAAAGGAAATACTTTATTTAAGTAGCATTGGGCTTCAGGGGTTCACTGATTGGCTCTGTGTGTGTGTTTGTGTGTGTGTGTGCGCGTGTGTGTGCGTGTGTGTGTGTCTGTGTGTGTGTGGGGGGCTCTGTGTGTGTGTGGGGGGCTCTGTGTGTGTGTGTGGGGGGGGCTCTGTGTGTGTGGGGGGCTCTCTGTGTGTGTGTGTGTGTGTGTGGGGCTGTGTGTGTGTGGGGGGGGCTCTGTGTGTGTGTGTGTGTGGGGGGGGCTCTGTGTGTGTGTGTGTGTGTGGGGGGGGAGCTCTGTGTATGTGGTGGGGGGAGCTCTCTGTGTGTGGGGGGGGCTCTGTGTGTGTGTGTGTGTGGGGGGGCTCTGTGTGTGTGGGGGGCTCTGTGTGTGTGGCTCTGTGTGTGTGTGTGTGTGGGGGTGCAAATCCAATAGGGCTCGCATTTGCGAGATTAAGCTATTGACATTGTAAATGGCAATGCCATTTATTTATCTTCTTTCAAAACCAACACATAAATAAAAATTTTGTCATTTACAATGCCAATAGCTCTAACTTTGGCAAAGGCGAGACCATTGCATTGTAAATGCTTGTTTATATTGTATGGGGCTGGTGCTTTGATGAGGGAGTATACAAAAAAGTGATAAATCCAATACTTTAATTAATCTCAGTCACAGCTAATTATTCCGGTACGCACCCCAATCCATCGTTATTTTGCACACCATGGCACCTCAGTTTGGACTGAGCTACATGCAAATAAGTCTTGATCCTTCTCCAGTCAGAACATGTCAGCCCGGACTGCCAATCCAGGTCCTACCGGAACACTAGCAACCTAGGGCTGGTTTTGCCCTAGTTATGAGCTCACCAGCTGGGTACTGCTTGGTTCCAGTCACACAGTGTTCAGAGGACTCACATCTGGGCATACCCTTCCCACTTAGGGCAACACAATTGAGTATACAAAAAGTGATGGATGTAGTGCTTTAAATAATCTCAGCCACTAGTAATTACTCTGGCTCACATCCCAATCCAGCATTATTTTACACACCATGTCACCTCAGTTTGGACCCAGCTATGTGTAAATCAGTCTTGACCCTGCTCCTTTTGGAACAGTCCAGCCCGAACTGCCAAGCCAGGCCCTCCCAGACCTGGAAAACAAACAACCCAGAACCAGTTTCACTGTAGTTATGGGTTCATCAGCCAGGTACAGCATGGTTCCAGTGACGGTGTGTACGGGATCCATGTCTAAACATTCCCGTCCCACCTAGGGAAACACACTAAAGTATATAAAAAGTGATGGAAGGAATGTTTGATTAATCTCCGCTACTGGTAATTGCTCGGGTCCATTGTTATTATTGTCAGTTCTTCTGAGTCATGTGTCTTTCTTATTGAACTATTCTGGTACTTCTAAATGTGTTGCACTTGTACACATGACAAAGCCTGACTGCTATAAGCCCCAGCTACCCATTGTTGACCTAGGGTCTTACAAACAAACCTGGCTGGACTCCAGACTGATTTGTGATTGTCTTACATAGTGGGATCGCACAACCACACCCTATAATAAACCGCTTTCCTCACACCAGGTACAAACTCAACTTTAAAACTGTATTCTTGCAACCTTGATGTTAGTTTCACAATGCATACCAGTGACATGCCACCCACCTCCAAGCGACAAAAAGCTCACACAAGGTTTATGGTCTGTTCTTAAGGTACATCTGACTTCTCCACACATAGTTCTGATAGTGTTTGATGGCCCACACACATGCCAATTACTCCATCTCAATTACGTCATGTCATCTCTCATTATCATTAAGTGTTTTTGATGCAAATGCACCATTCCACACCTCCTTTCCACATCTTTGCAAAAACGCTCCACCAATACCATACAGACTTGCGTCCACGGCACTGATACGTTCTTTTTTCTTATACAAACACTCCAGAGTGCAAGCTCTCACAATGTCCATTTTAAATTGTTCAAACGCCTTTTGTTGCCTGTTCAACCATTTAAACTCAGCTTTTCTGCTTGTTCATTCTCTTAAAGGCTCCATTTTGGTTCCAACATCCTTGATAAATTTGCTGTAATACGCAAATACAGCAAATGAGAAACGTTTCTTTGTGTTGTATGGTGCTGACGCTTTGAGGGCATCAACTAACATTCTTGGGTATCACACCCTCACCAGACAAGGTGTAGCCTAAATATTCCACAGAGTTAGAAAATAGTTTACATTTGGTCTCTTGTTAGTCCATGTTTATTAAACCTTTTACAAAAGTTCCTGATTAGGTTTTGGGTTCTTGTTCATTTCCAGAAAATATGAGAATGTCCTCATTACAGCCTTACACAAAACTATCCACATCTTTGAACATATTGAATATTGCTTTTTGGAAAATCCGATGCTGCAGAGGCTAACCCAAAAGACATCCTTTTAAATTGGAATAGCCCCTGCACTATTGGAAATGCAGTCAGATGTCTCAAATCTGCAGTTAACTCAATCTGATGTTAGACAGACTGTAGATCCAAAGTTGACAACATTTTAGCCCTGCAGGCAGCTCTTGCCCTAGTCAACAGGGAGACACTGGGGAGTTCTCTTTTGGACCAAGGGGTTGACATCAACTCGGTATGGGCAATAATGGCTCTTCATTTGGACAATATTGCTAGAGTCCGGTTTGCACAAACCCCTTCAAAGTAGAGGAGGGTGTCTGATAAGGTTGGGTGCTAGCACCTTTATTATTTAGTCTTCTTTTGAAAGATGAAGTGGATTATTTACCTTGGATGTGCCTATTCTAGCAGGAAGAAGGGTCCCAATATTATTATTCGTGAACAATGCCGTTTTGGTGGCCCAAACAGAAAATGCAACCCATAAATTGCTAAAGTGTTTTGTAGATTATTGTGGAAAGAAATCTTTGACTATTAATGGAGCCAAAACCAAGAGTATGGTATTGAGATCTTTCCCAAATTGTAAGCGGAAACTCATGATAGAAGTTGTCCCTATCGAGACTGTCAAGCAGTAGGACTACCTGAGGATTTGGTTTGCAGTGAAATTGCAATGGAAGAGTCCTATTCAGAAAAGAAACTACAGTTTTGAGATGCATTGCTCGGGGATGCTGAAATTCAGACATAAGGCAGATTTTAAACAAAAGGCAGCAGCTCTCTTTGGGGCTGATTTCTAGGGGTATGCGAACCTCCACTCATTACCTGTGGACAAGAAAAACATTTTGAGAGCTCTGCTGAGGCTCTACAAATAGCAGTTAGAGGACGATCTAGATCCGACCTAATTTCTGCCGCAACATTTATGAAGCTACACTTAGTAAAGCCAAGCGTGAATACGCTGACACCGAATGGAATCACCTAGTTTTAGCTGCAAAACCAAGAGATTGCAGCAAGTTCTGGTTGATTGTGTCTAAGGGTACTGCGGAGTATTCCACTTCTAATTGCCATCATATCCAGCCAGAGGTTTGGGTGGATCATTTTTCTGGTTTATATTCTGATGATAGGGTTACCACAGATCCCTACACTGACCAGGTCGTTCCGTTCATAGATATTACTGCTTCTGAGGGACCCGTATATAACCTTTCGCAAGTTTTTAGCCTAGAGGATACTCTGTCAGCAATCCATAAACTAACAAGCATTTACAATGCAATGGTCTCTGCATTCTTAAAGTTAGAGCTATTGGCATTGCTCATGACATTATTTTTATTTATTTATTTATTTTTTTAAACATAAATAAATGGCATTGTCATTTACAATGCCAATAGCAGGGCAGGAGAGCAAGCACAACGAACGAGGGGGCAGGACAGCAAGCACAAGCAACGAGGGGGCAGGACAGCAAGCACAAGCAACGAGGGGGCAGGACAGCAAGCACAAGCAACGAGGGGGGCAGGAGAGCAAGCACAAGCAACGAGGGGTGGGCAGGACAGCAAGCACAAGCAACGAGGGGTGGGCAGGACAGCAAGCACAAGCAACGAGGGGGCAAGACAGCAAGCACAAGCAACAAGGGGGCAGGACAGCAAGCACAAGCAACGAGGGGGCAGGACAGCAAGCACAAGCAACGAGGGGGCAGGACAGCGAGCACAAGCAACGAGGGGGCAGGACAGCAAGCACAAGCAATGAGGGGCCAGGACAGCAAGCATGAGGTGGCAGGAGAGCAAGCACAACCAACGAGGCGGCATGGGAGCCAGCACAAGCAACGAGGGGACAGGACAGCAAGCACAAGCAACGAGGGGGCAAGAGATCAAGCACAAGCAACGAGGGGGCAGGAGAGCAAGCACAGGCAACGAAGGGGCAGGAGAGCAAGCACAAGCAACGAGGGGGAAGGAGAGCAAGCACAAGCATTGAGGGGGCAGGAGAGCAAGCACAAGCAACGAAGGGGGGGGCAGGACAGCAAGCACAAGCATTGAGGGGGCAGGACAGCAAGCACAAGCAACGGGGGGCAGGACAGCAAGCACGAGCAACGAGGGGGCAGGACAGCAAGCACAAGCAACGAGGGGTGCAGGAGAGAAAGCACAAGCAACGAGGGGGGGCAGGAGAGCAAGCACAAGCAACGAGGGGGCAGGGGCAGGAGAGCAGGCACAAGCAAGGAGGGGGAAGGACAGCAAGCACAAGCAATGAGGGAGGGCAGGATACCAAGCACAAGCAATGAGGGGGCAAGACAGCAAGCACAAGCAACAAGGGAGCAAGACAGCAAGCACAAGCAACAAGGGAGCAAGACAGCAAGCACAAGCAACAAGGGAGCAAGACAGCAAGCACAAGCAACGAGGGGGCAGGACAGCAAGCACAAGGTGGCAGGACACCAAGCACAGGCAACGAGGGGGGGCAGGAGAGCAAGCACAACCAGCGAGGGGGGGCAGGAGAGCAAGCACAACCTGTGAGGGGGCAGGGGAGTAAGCACAAGCAACGTGGGGGCAGGACAGCAAGCACGAGCAACGAGGGGGCAGGACAGCAAGCACAAGCAACGAGGGGACAGGAGAGCAAGCACAAGCAACGAGGGGGCAGGAGAGTAAGCACAAGCAACGAGGGGGCAGGAGAGCAAGCACAAGCAACGAGGGCGCAGGAGAGCAAGCACAAGCAACAAGGGGCGCAGGAGAGCAAGCACAAGCAACAAGGTTCGCAGGAGAGCAAGCACAAGCAACGAGGGGGGCAGGAGAGCAAGCATAAGCAATGAGGGGGCAGGAGAGCAAACCCGAGCAACGAAGGGGCAGGACAGCAATCACGAGCAACAAGGGGGGGGGCAGGACAGCAAGCACGAGCAACGAGGGGGCAGGACAGCAAGCACAAGCAACGAGGGGGGGCAAGACAGCAAGCACAAGCAACGAGGGGGCAGGAGAGTAAGCACAAGTAACGAGGGGGCAGGAGAGCAAGCACAAGCAACGAGGGCGCAGGAGAGCAAGCACAAGCAACAAGGGGCGCAGGAGAGCAAGCACAAGCAACAAGGTTCGCAGGAGAGCAAGCACAAGCAACGAGGGGGGCAGGAGAGCAAGCATAAGCAATGAGGGGGCAGGAGAGCAAACCCGAGCAACGAAGGGGCAGGACAGCTATCACGAGCAACAAGGGGGGGGGCAGGACAGCAAGCACGAGCAACGAGGGGGCAGGACAGCAAGCACAAGCAACGAGGGGGGGCAAGACAGCAAGCACAAGCAACGAGGGGGCAGGACAGCAAGCACAAGTAACGAGGTGGCAGGACAGCAAGCACAAGCAACGAGGGGGGCAGGAGAGCAAGCACAACCAGCGAGGGGGCAGGGGAGCAAGCACAAGCAACGAGGGGGCAGGAGAGCAAGCACAAGCAACGAGGGGGCAGGAGAGCAAGCACAAGCAACGAGGGGGCAGGAGAGCAAGCACAAGCAACGAGGGGGCAGGAGAGCAAGCACAAGCAACGAGGGTGCAGGACAGCAAGCACGAGCAACGAGGGGGGGCAGTACAGCAAGCACGAGCAACGACGGAGCAAGACAGCAAGCACAAGCAACAAGGGGGGGGGCAGGAGAGCAAGCCCAAGCAACGAGGGGGGCAGGAGAGCAAGCACGAGCAACGAGGGGGGCAGGACAGCAAGCACATGCAACGAGGGAGGGCAGGACAGCAAGCACGAGCAACGAGGGGGGCAGGACAGCAAGCACGATCAACAAAGGGGGGACAGGACAGCAAGCACGAGCAACGAGGGGGCAGGACAGCAAGCACAAGCAACGAGGGGGCAGGGCACAAGCAACGAGGGGGGGCTAGGACAGCAAGCACTCACCGGAGGACTAGGCAGCTTCTCGACTTCTTGCGGGGTCGGTCGGGCAGAAATGGTGTCTGAAAAGCGCCGACATGTTCGCATTCGGGGGTGTGGTTTTTGCTGTTGAGTGACGGATGATGTCACTGAGCTAAAAACTGCAAAAAACGCGCCCCCGAATCCGAAAAAGACGGGGCTTGAACGGAGTGACACCCCTCTCCTCCAATGGCTGGCCTCAGTTTAGGAAGCCAGCCAATGGAGAAGAGGGGCGGGTTCAAGCCCCCATACTAAGACACATTAAATCTCAGTGCGAGACTGCGCAAGTGCAGCCTACGGTCCGAGACCTAAAAATGTGTAAAACCCCTGGACCCGATCTGATTCCATGGAACTTGTACAAATCTGAACCCGCGATATGGGCACCATATATAAACCTTCTGTCTAACTGTAGATTAGCTGGTAGTGATATTCTGGAAACTTGGAGGGGGGCAGAGGTAATAACCATCTTCAAAAAGGGCAATCCTGCCATCCCCTCTAACTACAGATCCATTAGTCTGATAGACAACTTACAGAAGGTTTTTGCTAGAAAAGTTTTAGATAAACTCCAAGAATGGATGGATGATAATATGATATTGTCCCCAGCTCAAGCTGGCTTTCGTGCAAAAATTAGCACGTGCAACCAAGCTTTTAGATTTTCCCTGCTAGCATGGAAGTACGTGCTACTTAGTAAACAGCAGCTTTATGTTGCTTTCGTGGACCTGCGAGCTGCATTCGATTTGGTACTGCGTAACTTTGTTGTGGAAGACTATGCTTGACCAAGGTTGACCATGGTTCACTCAGTGAATGTGATTGCCACATTCAATAAGGATAATTATGCCTAGGTCAGGTGGGAGGTAAATGGGGAACTGACAGAGAGGATTCCGATTGAACGTGGGGTGCGCCAAGGGTGTGTCCTCGACCCCACATTGTTCTCTCTGTATATTAATGATGTGGTGAATTGTTTACTGGATTGCAAAAATGACGCCCCTTCGCTTAACAATGCCAAAGTACCCATTTTGCTCTTTGCCGACGATTCGCTACTAATATCCACTACCCCTATGGGCTTACAAGTTTTATTGAACACATTTCTGAGCTTTTGTAAGGAGAGGAAATTGGAACTGAACACCACAAAAACAAAATTTACTGTGCTCGGTAAAAAAAAGGGTGGTATACGAGAGGTCAAGCTCATACATGAACCTTTGGAATGAGTACAATATTTTGACTACTTGGGCATAGGCTTAAATGAGTCGCTTAGTTGGGAATATCAGCTGAGGAAGAGCTTCCTAACCTTATGCCAAAGATCCAAATCAGTATTATGATTTTTTAAACAATCCTATACCCAACCCCTCTCCCTGGAACTTGAATTATACTGTGCAAAAGCCCAAAACGGAGCTTTGTGTGGAGCGGAGATCTGGGGATTCACTCCTGTAAATCGGCTAACGATTTGCAAGAATAACTTTGCAAGGGCTCTGATCGCGCTACCTGTCACAACACCACTCACCCCACTTTTTTGTGACCTTGGGCTAAAAAGAATTGGTGATCTGACCGCCCTAAAACCCCTAACCTATTTGTTGCGTCTATGGACTACTCCCCAATTAACTAAAAATCGTAACTCTTTACGGGAGGTCCTTGCACTTAACGGGGCTAAACAACTTCCTTGGTTCAAGCATATCGCTAAATGGTGCAAGCTATTGAACCTAACAGGCTTATGGGAGCACCCAGAAAGGGCCACCAGACGTGACACTCTGTCCCTTAAAGTTATTTACTGGAAGGTGGAGGGGGAGCACTATATCAATAATCCAGCCAGTGGCCAGCTAACAACAAACTTCTTAATCATAAAATCCTGGTCCCTATTTAAACCGTTCCTTGACCTGATCTCGCCTACTCTTGCCAAAAGCCTGTATATCAGGTTTAGGTATGGTAATCTGTTTCTGAAATTTCCGGGGAAAGAGGAGAGGGGCCTAGTTGTGGACACCTGCCCGGCATGCTGCGAAGCTGATGAAATCGAAGAACATATATTGTTCGTCTGCCTTGAATACAGGCAGTTACGCAGGAGATGGATTAGACCTATTTGCCTTAACATGTGTGTTAATAAGTATCAGATTGCGTTCAGAATCTTAAAAACAGACACTTCTGGGCCTATATTTTTTTTCCCCTCAGTCGTTTCCAGTTATACTTCTAGTTGATTCGCAAAAAATGTCTGTTAGTTACAACACCATTTTAACTCCTTGTTTTATTTTCTCATGATATATATGTATTTTATATCCTTACTTGATTTATATGGTTTACTTCTCATATGCTTGGTGGTCATATCGCTTCTCTTCCTAAGCATGATTAGATTGATGGTATATGTACTCCTGTTCTTAAATTGATTCCAGATGTCATTTGTATTTGTGATTGCAATGGTTTAATACTATTTTAACTGTAGATATATTTGTTTTATACCTTGTATACTTTGATGTTTTTTTCTACAAATGACCGAATAAAGATATATATGATGATGAATGAGCTGCAGTTTGGGTTTGTATGGTCATAACCAAGTAGAGTAAGGTGGGACACTGCAGATATGATTAAAGACTGCTATCATGAGTCTTTGCGGATTAAGCAGTTCAAGGCGCTGAAGCCTGGGCTCCTATCAGGCAATTATTTCAGCAGCGACCATGGCCCTCCGTGTATGTTCTATTTGGATGTGATCTACCCTGAGTTCAAATGAACATTCTATATGAAATTCAGGTTGGGTACATTGCTGATTAGGGAATATCTAACTAGATGCTTCAGACTTGCTGTTGGTTCTGACCATTGTAAATGTGTATTTGAAGGGAAGGACAACCTATGAAATCTGTTGTTATTTTCTTCAGTAAATGCCTCCAAACATAGGTGGTGGCTTCTTCCTCCTTTTAGGCTCTATGGGGATAATTGTTGAAATCTCCTTTGTCGTGGGGCTTCAGGATGACAAGGAGTTTATACTTCACTCTGTAGCATCATATTTATGGGCTGCTTGGTCACTGCTCAAAGCTTTGCCCGTTGCTTTAGGTTTTAACTGCATGCGCGCTAGCGGGTTTTCCCGCTGCGCGCTGAAAATGTAAAAACCCGCGTTACGTGACAAAGTCAGCTCGTCATGCGCGCAGCGCAGGTAACGCCCATGACGAGTTGGCTTTGTCACCAGCATCGAAGGGGTTAAGATATTTGGATGACCTATATCGGAGGGGCATTCGCTGCTGAGATCCCTCCTATATCCTACATACATTTTCTCTTTAATACAATGTTATCACTGTTTTACTCATACCATAGTTGTTATCTAATAGCTCCCTAATCTTGGTGATCCTTTTTATGCTTCCAGATGGACTTGATTTTTCCAGTGTTGATGATTTCTGACCAATTACTAGAATGAATTTTATCTGATATCATGTACCATGTTTTTATGCTTCCACGCAATTGCATCTGAACAGGTCCCTGCATCAAACTGATATATTTAATGCCTATAAAGACAGTAGCTACAGGACAACAAGAACAATCAATAATCTCGAACATTGATGGTTTTTGATTTTCCACGAGAACGTATTTGATCTGATATTGACTGCTATGCTTTTATTTTTCCTTGCACTGCACTTTAACAGGTTTTGTACTACAGTGAACTATTAATTGTTTGTCCTTACTGTCCTTGCAGCTACTTTTTCCAGTGGTGTTACTCTTTAGTGAAGATGGTTGCTGAATTATTGTTTTATTGTATGTTGTCTGATGTGCTCCCATGCTTCCTCTCATTTGCACTTTAATTGGACCCTTCACTGCACAAGTCTATCAATTGACTGTCCATGTTGTACATCTTTTCATGTTTTTTCACATATTAATTTCTCATGTTTTAATTTTATCCATAAGGCTATATTTATGTGTTATAAGTTATAATTTTATTTAGGGGATTATTTATGTATGATATTAACTCATGAATTTGGTGGATCTCATGTTTGATTCAAATCTATGTACTATGTTTCTTTTTAATTGTGATTTTTAACTATTGTAAGGCTTGCAACTGAAACAATAAATAAACTGAATTTTAGCCCTTTCCCAAATACTACTTAATTGATATTTGGAAGTGGATGATAGTCCACTGCAATTTTAATATTGATTGTTCCACACAGTTCCATACCACACAACTCAACTCCATACATTTGCAATCCACACCACATAATTTGATACCAAGTCACATAATACAACTCAACAACACAACACACCACATAGTTTAAATAATTCTGCAAATCATTCTATGATTTTATAAAAATTATTTTTGCCAATGCAGAACAGCTTTGTCAAAAAATATTGGCACAGCCAAGAGGTGAGACCTTTTGGTTTTTCAAATGCTCTTGTTTGCTTACAGTACATGATGTTAATCTGGTTTGAGAGATGGAACTGAAAAATAAATGAAGTGGAAATCTAGAAATGTAATTCATGTGAGGGTTGTTTGGCTGGGCTAGTGATCTGTAGCTCAGTTCTGAAACTGATCAACATATTCCCATGAACTAGTATACTCACTGGTTATTGTTCACCTCCCTCTCCCATGTGCCCTCACACCTCTTCTCAACATGCATTCTGCTCCATCGACACCCTATCACATGCACCCTTACAAATATTGGATTTCAGCAAGCTACTAAGGTGCTAATTTTCAGGAATTAAGGGGGTTAGCCAAGGGCCCACTGAGAACCCAAAGCAACCCTGGCAATGTTGAAGGACCAGCCCCCCTGCTGCTTTTGATTCTAGGGGCCGATATCGCGACACTGGCCCCAACCACTGCAAAATCAGCCAACACCCTTCCAGCCTCCCTGGGAAATGTCAGATGCCCGCTAGGCCAGTCCGGCCTTGGCTCAACCTGTGGGTTGGATACAGTGCTTCATTCACTTTGTTAAATAAACCACTGCCCAGATGTCTGTCTATGGATCCATCAGCTGCCGATATTGTATACCAAGCATAGTATTTATGGGAAACGTGAGCACTGGTGGGAAACTTGTGTCTGTCAAAAGGTGTGTTCAAAACGTATAACGGCCAGCCATAGTATGGAACCGCATTACAGGCATATTGATTTGCATTTTACAGTGAAGTTCAGCATGGGGTGACTTGAAATATCGTTGGGCACACATTACAAGTTTTTTGCTGGACGGGCACAAACTCATTTCAGTCAGTCATTTGTATACTAGCAAAGCTCTGTTCCAAGAGCCTTGTAGGCCACGTAGAGTTACATTCAGATTGACTCCCACCAAAAGCAAACTCATCACGGTTCGATCCCCGGCACCGGCAGGCAGATTAGTCCAGCACCATGTGACTCAGGGCTATAGCTTGCTTAATCTTCCCGACGGCCCCCAGCGCCTAGAGACCCTTACGGGTGATTGTGCGCTTTACAAATGTGGATTATTATTATTTATTATTATTATCATGTGCTTCAGACATCATGACTTCGCCATTCATTCATCTCATGGACTGCAAAACGCATCAAACAGCCACATCTAACGCCACACCCAACCAACAGCGACCAGGTGAATAACTCTGATTAAAGAGTACTGAATGAAGTTTCCGGGGAGGGGGGGGGGGGGGGGAGGGCTCTAAGTGCCGTTCGAGGGGGGGTATAGTTTTAAAGGCCACTCCCAGGCCACTCCCATCCACCAGTTGTTTGCCAGGTATTCCCAAAACCACATGCTATTCCATTCTAGCAGAAGCCTATGTTCTGACAGTGGACCAAAACAGTAATTTGCAGTGCAACTCCCTCAGCGGACTTGAAGATATTGTGTTAGCAGGAGAAACTCGCCGAGCAGGCCAGAAGGATGATATTTTATGTTAGGTTTGGTTACCTCCGGCTACAAACAGCTGTGGGTAATTACATCGAAATAACAACAAAAATCGTAAAGGAAATACAAATGTCTTGGGTTAAGGGATACATTAAATAGTGGTGGGGGGTAAGAAGAGTATGAGGAATCTTTAAAAAGGAACAGGTGTGAACTCCCTCGCCTTGTAAAGCACGTAAAATAAATTAATAAACACAAACTACAAAAAAAGGAAGATTTACCGGGGGTCCCCGTTAAGTAAAAAAAAAATGAAACTAAAAATGCATATGAAATAGCATATAATGAAGATAACGGAATGCTTGAAGAAACCTCAGTACTGCCATATATAGGTAAAACGCGGTTAACATCGGATGAAGATGACCTAATTAATCCGATAATTTTACCAAAACATAAAAATAAATAAGGCTAGCCATTTGTCACCCAACCCTTAATCCTGACTACATTAATGGAGACTATAAAGAAAACACGCAGCACCAGGCCGTTTAACTGAGGTAAGATGGCCTAGTGAGCTGTATGCTTCTAGCTTTATGCACATTTCAAGATCTCTACTTCTCACATGTATTGTACTCCACACACATGAGGCGTGGTGCATCTTAGAGTCCACATCTGTTTGTGTCCCACACAGAAAACTTTACACACATTGATCCACCCATGTTACTGCCCCCTCGCACACACTCGTTCTCAAATAAAAACATTTATACAAGACATTTACCCCCACAGTTCCCACCTTTACCTCGATCTCCAACCACACACTGCTTTCCTAACTGCCCCTGCATCACCCATCACACACACACACGATAGGCCCACTACTTTGATATCTGTTTGTGAGATTTAATCCTCACCCTTCTGGCATCTTAATGACATGCTAAAATGACTGGCTGTTGAAGATGTTACTCATAGATTTTATTTGTTGTCTTTTTTAGATTGGCATGCAGAAAAATATGTCTCGTCTAATGGCTGACATTGCTCATTTAAAGGGTAAGACACTGACTTTTTTCTGGTACTTTCTTTGTGTCCTTTGTTTCACGTGTAATACTTTACTGATTTGTAGGCTTTCCAAGAAAGTTATTGGACTAAACTAGCTTCTTTATTTTTTTCTGTATTTTTTAAATTACAAGGTTTGTTTACATTACTGTCTGCCTTGCCCGAACACCTTTGAGTACCTGAATGCTTTGTTAATTGAAATCCAGTGCAGAAGAAAATAAACTGTATATAGTACTAATAAACATGCTCAAAGTAGTAATGTCAACTTCAATTAAAAAGGCATTTTTACCATGTGATAGAGATAAGACCTGGGGTTAGGTTCTTGTTCCAGACGGGTGACATGATATTTTCAGTTAATGAAACATAGGAGGAATAAACTGGGACCACAAAATTCAGCATTGTAAAAAAAAAGGGCCTCAGGTCGCGCCTATTAAGGTTATACTCTCTTCCAATGTTTTGTATCCATGTGGTTACTGTGCGGCTGCTGTGCAGCATGGCTAAAGTAGGGGGAACAGAAAGCTATTATGCATCCAGTGGAGCACTTTTATTTTTTTTGCTATTGCTCCCACAGACAACACAGAGTGATTGAGGGAGGGAGGGCAGAAGGCCACACGGATGGATGGAGTTTAGGAGGCAACATGGAAGAGGGAGAGTGGGAGGGGCAGCACACAGACCACAGAGGATGGAGGGCAGTGGGGGCAACGGAGTGAAGTGAGGAGTGGCTGAGGGTAAGTGAACGGACAACCGAGGGTAGGAGGGAGAGAGGGAAAGTCTGGGACAAGCAGACGCACAGCAGAGGGTGAGAGGGTGCCTGGAGTCCAGCAGATGGACAATCGTGGACAGGCACAATGGGCTGAGGGCAAGTTGAAAAGAGAACGTAGGCTGGGAGTTAGGGGCTTCGGCAAGCAGACGGACAAAAGAGGAAGGAGGGAGGGCCAGGGAGCAAGCAGACAGACTGTTGGGCGGGAGAGATGGGGGCTGGGGGCAAGCAGCAAGTGGCAGGTTGCAGGGACTTGGGAAAGAAAATGGAGGCGGTAGAAGTACACCAGGGAGACCGCTGAAAAACATGCACACTCGTAGAATACTTAAACAAAAAGGAAAAAATAGAACATAAAAAAGCAAACAGTGGAAGGAAAAAATGAATGTATCCATGCTCTAGGAGAGAGACAAACGCACTCAGTGGAAGGAAGCCTACTGCAGCTGACCAATAAATGAGAAGCAAGCAAATAAGAGTGACTGTGAAAGCAGCCAAATGGTAAGCATGGGCAACCTCTAAGCCCCCTGTAAGGTAGCGCGAGGTCTTGTAAAAGACAGCACATGCATTCTTAGGCAAGATGTAGAATAGTAACACTATAAAAACAAGCAGTGTAAGGATACAGTTATGTGTCCATGCTTGAAGGGAGGGACACACTCATGACCGGGAAGTAAAGCCCAAACAAACCATCAAATAAGAAGCAAGCAAATGAAAGCGACAATTAGGCTAACCAATTGTAAACAATATGCGGGCTGGAAGCCCACTTTAAGTTAACCAAATGTCTTGCAACGGGGGCGTGGTCTGGCCACGCAGGAAAATGGCCGCCTGCTAGAGGAGCTCCGCCAAGGGACGGACCCCCAACAAGCTCCTCAGCCTTACCTGTGCACGAGGGTCGTCGTTGTGGTGCTTGGAAGACGCCGGAGACCATGCGGGTTGTGGCGGTGATTTCTACTCGCGGAGTGGTGGCGCCTGTCTCCGTCGAAGCGGCTTGATGGTGAGGTAGCCAGCTCTTATCGAGCACACCCCGGCGTTCGCCTGCTCCTGAAGCGGCGCCTCTCCTCAGCAAAGGCGGCGGCCTCGTTAATACAGGGCCGCGCCTCCTCCAATTCTATGCCGCGCCTCCTCAGTCGGTGGAGTCGCGCTTCAGCACGGCAAAAGTCTGCTTATGTCCTGGTCAGCTGGTCTTAGCAACCTACAACGCCCCTCCAGGTCCATTTAGAGGGGGTTCTCTTCACATTTTTGGTATAATTCCCTGAGGAGCAATCCACAACAATAACTGTGCCTCCAAATTCATTTATAAGAAAGCTGCTTCGTTTTTCCATCCTTGACTTTACACAATTGACTCTGGTGCCTTTTATATTGCAGCTTTAGGTGACAGTTGGGTCAGATTTACTTGCCCCATCATGTCTGTCATTTTTCCTCTTTTTCATTTTACTCTCCTACTATGTCTTTTTTGTCAGATATGTTGACATAGTTTTTCCCTCAGCTGCCATTGATTTTAACTGAAATAGGCACCATAAAGAGAAAGGGGGAAAAGATATTTGCAGAGCTGGCATATTCATCATTCTAATAAAGTGTGTTTCTTTCTAGTTAGAGGTGTACAAGTACCCAGGTGCAATAGCAATTCTTGCAGGACTCCAGTGGCATGATTTATCGTTTTTTATAATCATTACTAATGCATACCGCAGCAGGGTAACATATCCCTTGAACAGTCAATCTTCACGGCACGGCAAGATTTACTCGCAGAAGTACAGTTCCTCCTTGACTTCAACCATTTGGCCTTGGCATTTTTATTCAGCCATATTAGGAGACATATATGTCATTTGGGTCGGAGTTACTTGGCTCTATCAGTATTCTCACTTCCCTTTCTATGTCACCCTGCTCCTCCACTACGACACCTTGCCAGTTCCGCTTATAAAAGAGGAGGCAGATGGGGAGTAAAAGGGAAAGGGCTGATTTTTCATTCACAATTACTGCCATATGT
The DNA here is from genome assembly GCF_964263255.1 of Lissotriton vulgaris. Lineage (NCBI taxonomy): Eukaryota > Metazoa > Chordata > Amphibia > Caudata > Salamandridae > Lissotriton > Lissotriton vulgaris. The sequence continues at coordinate 1,820,469,349 of NC_141687.1, forward strand.
TATTAGTTTATGCAAATTGTTTTGCTTGGCATAGTCCTAGATGAATGTCCTGCCTACTCTATTGCCTCATCTCACTCCCATGCTTTTCCTCAACAAGAGGGGAGGGGGGGGGGTTTGTGCGCAGAACATGCTGTTCTTACTCTGAACCGGTTTCATATTGTACTGCTATTTTGTAGTAATGTTATAGTGATTCCTTAATTTGTTGCATTTTTAGTAATGTTGCATATGATGGTAACTGCTTTATTGCATATTTTTCTCTGCATTTGATTATTTGATGTACTCTTGGTCTCATCATTGCTTCACACTCCAATACCTTATCAATCCGTTGGTGTAGGCCACCTTTACAACGGTACGCTATGATGTCCAATAACAGAAATGGGGGTCGTGGTCCCAAACCGCCACTGTTTACTGAAGTGGTGAAACAAAATTCTAACACACTAGTGAAAGGAAATGGCTCCGCATGGCCCCCTACATCGTCAACTGCATCATCTCAGAGCGACAAGTCTTTGTCAGATACTATGCAACGTATCCTGCTAGAGATTTCCGGTGTCAATCGCAGACTGGAGGGGCTGGACATCACAATGTCATCTTTGGCTACTGAAACTAAGTCGATTTGTGATGAACTTACTACCTTCCATACACGGATTGATGCTATTGACTCCAAGATTTCATATATGGAAACTAGAATGGATACTGTCCATGGTTCAGATCAAGATCTCTTATTCTTGCATAGTAAAATTATTGATTTGGAGGATCGTAGTCGTAGAGACAATATTCGTTTTTTTGGTTTTCCAGAAACTGTTGAAAAGCAAGACATGAAGCTTTTTCTTTGTGAGACTCTTCCTATACTGACTGGTATTTCTTTTTCTCCTCCTCTCGAACTACAACGTGCTTATAGACTTGGGCCCCCACGTTCTGATGCTTCTGATCGACCTAGACCAATTATTGCTTGCTTTCTTCGACATGAGCACACTCAACAGATCTTGTCAATAGCCCGTTCACGTGGCTCCTTCTTATTTCAAGGCCATACTATCCATATGGTGGCGAACTTCTCCAAAGAAACAAATGAAAGACGGAAGGGGTTCCTCTGTCTACGGCCTCAGTTGCGTAGACTGGACATCAAGTACGACCTATTTGAACCCGCATGTTTTCGCATAACCAGGAAAGGAGATTCCAAGGACTTCTACGATCCTGCTCTCCTTCAGCAATTTTTATGTACCATCACGACTGATGATATGGACGCTCACTCTTCCTCCTGTGTTCCGACTGCTCAGTCCAAGGAGTCGTCTGCGGATCCTACGGCGTCTTCTTTGTGACCCTCTAATGACCCTCGGCAACGTGGCAGGGATATTACTCGTCTGCCTCGTTCTCAGGATGATAAGACCTTGGCACTGCACTCAGTTTCCTCCCTAACTAATATGCCACAAAGGAACACGTCTAGGTCACCGCTTAAACAACCTTCAGATGCTGACTGATATTTTTGCTTTATTGTATTATTGCTATTTTTGGATTAGGATAATTCCTATTATCTGATGTTTTAACTGTTTACTTCTTCACCTGTGGATCTATAGTATTATAAACTATGCACATTGTTTTATTTTGAGCTATATGTTTTATTGTTATACTGTGAGTTTTCAACAAATTGGAGTATTTATGCATTGTAGGTCTCGCTCATTATATACTGCATATGCATTACTTATTACATATGGGACTTACTCCCCATTCATGCCCCTTTTCCATGTTCTGGTTATTGTGTTTAGATTTACACTGTTCATCTGCTTTATCAGATACGTTAGGTTTTGACATGATACACTTTTATTATATTGTTCTACTCACTTATATATAAATTGTCTCTAGTCGTGCTCTCATGTTTCCCCATGAGTGCTTTTCTTCTTTTGTCTACTAATTCTTTCTCCCTTTCTTCCTATGGCATTCTTTACTTTGTTCTGTTTCATACATTATTTCTCATGTTTCCTTCATACATCTTATTTATTTCTTTTACTGTTTGCTGTGGGGACTCCTTCATTTAATCCACTTCCTTTAGTCTTCTTTTCTTGCCTTCTCGAGTTATTATTTATTGTATGGTATTTATAACATGCATTTAATCATTCTCTTTATTAATTGGCTGTATTTTATGATGATACTTAATGTTTTCACACGATTTTTGATAATATTGCCTTGCTCTATTTTGTCTCGTATATTCCATATTATCCTTTGCTCTCTAGATCCCCAGTCGTCTTTCCTCGGAGGGGGTCCGATTACCCCTTGGCGCTACTTTCAGTGCGCCCAGACCCGTATATAACAGTCTAGGTTCTCTTCTCTTTTTCTATTTTATTGTTTTTCGTTTGTTCGTTTCTACCTGATCTGTTTATCTTAGATACTCACTTTGCTTTTCTAAACTACTTCTGTATTTTCTTTTCTTTTCCTCTTCTCTTCCTTTCTTTTCTTTTTCTTCTTTTCCTTTTCCTCGACTCACTTGGTCTATTACTTCCCAGTGCAACATCTTTCTTCTCTAATTTTTGTCCAATAGCTTCCTTTCCTTTCTATTTACCTCTTGACCTCCCCTACCATGTCCTCTCCTAATTCGTTGTCCGTGATTTCCTGGAATGTTAATGGTCTCACTCATTATATTAAGCGTAAAAAAGTACTAACATACTTACGATCTAAACATGTGGACGTTGCTTTATTGCAGGAAACGCACTTAGATGACATTGAATCTAGTAAACTCAGCAGAGATTGGGTCGGTAAGGTGATTCATAGTAGTGTCTCCAAGCATGATCCCACCAACCCTAACCCTGTTCATAAGTGCGGGGTAGCCATACTTCTTCGAAAGTCACTTCCCTTCACAATTCTCAAAACATGGTCTGATCCGGAAGGTCGGTATGTATTTGCCAGAACAGGTTGTTTTGACACTGTTAATGCTCCATATAGAGCCATTTTCCGGGATATTCTTGCTGATATTGGTCTAGTTGATCATTGGAGATTGAGTAATCCTCAGGACAAAAAATATATGTTTTTCTCCCCTTCGCATGGTACATTCTCATGTCTCGATGATTTTCTTCTTTCACAACGGGCAATCCAATTGGTTACACAGTCCCAGATCCTGGAAGCAGCCATCTCCGACCATTCCCCTGTTCTCTTGTCTCTTGACTTCGGTCTTTCCAAACCAGGACGTAAACCATGGGGCATTAATTTAGCTAGGTATAGAGCGCCAGCAGGTAAACTCCTTTTGCAATCACAACTCCAAGATTATCTTATTCTCAATGATACATCCGTCTCTTCTAAGAGAATGGTTTGGGCAGCGGCCAAGGCAACGATTGGGGTCAACTCATGCGGGACGCTGCTTTTCGCAATAAGGAAAATGCAGATAAACGGTCTGCTTTGGACTAGAACATTCGCCAACTTTCTCAATCAAATATCTTAAATCCAACCCTTCAGGTTCGAAAATCACTGGAGAAAGCACAAATGTCTCTTAATAGTCTCTTTACTTCTAAAGCTGAATACGCTTTACAAAGGATGAAAGGACGTCATTATGAGCAGGGGGGGAAAGGCTGGTCGGCTATTAGCTGCGCAATTGAGACAGAGGGAGGCCAATATGGCAATCCCAGCTATTAAATCAAGTAATGGTGACGTACTTACTCGACCACAAGAGATTGTTGAAGAATTCGCTTCATTCTACAGATCTCTTTACTCTCCAAGTACTCATATAGACACACTTGCGATGTCCAATTTTTTAGATGCAGTCCATCTCCCAAAACTCTCCGATGAGGGTAGAGCCCTACTGGAGGGTGTTATTACGAAAGATTAAATATCTTCAGCGATAGCTGCATTGCCATATCATAAAGCTCCGGAAGATGATGGTTTTCCTCCTGAATTCTTTAAATGGACCGGTCAGAGTATGATCGATACTTTACATGCTGCATTTGGGGAGGCAGTGGAGGAGTCTTCTCTTGGTCCTATTTCCAACAAGGCTGTTATAGCTGTCTTACCGAAACCTGGCAAAGATCCTTTGTTGTGCAGTAGTTATAGGCCCATATCTCTTTTAAATTCTGATGTTAAGATACTTGCTTGCATTCTTGCTTCAGGCCTTCGTAAAGTTCTACCTTCTTTAATCCATAATTCGCAGGTAGGTTTTGTTCCGGGTAGGTCATCTCGTAACCATTTACGCACTCTGTCTCATACTTTATGGTCAGCTAAACATCTCACTGACAATGCGTTACTTCTTTCTCTAGATGCTGAAGAAGCATTTGATCGTATTGAGTGGGAATACCTTTTTTCTGTCATGCAAACATTTGGGTTAGGTGACAAGTTTATAGATAAAGTGCGGCTGCTTTACGATGACCCATCGGCTCAGGTCAATTGCGGCGGTTTCCTATCTACCCCATTCCCAATCAGACGAGGTACTCGTCAAGGTTGCCCACTTTCCCCTCTTCTTTTTCTTCTCGCAATGGAACCTTTTGCTGCTGCGGTACGACAATCTGCTGAGGTAATAGGTGTTCCCCTTCCAATTGGTCACTCAAAAATGTATTTATATGCGGATGATGTTCTCCTCACACTCCCTGATCTTCCCCGCTCCCTTCTTGCTCTCCTCCGCATCATTAATGATTTCTCTTCCTTTTCTGGTTACAAGATAAATTGGGCTAAGAGTGAAGCATTACCCATGACTATTGGTACAACAAAGGATGTGATTTCTGGTTTCCCTTTTCATTGGCAATCATCCCGGCTTAAGTACTTAGGAATCGTAATAAATAGAGGGTTGGATAATATAGTCACGGACAATTTGACTCCTTTAATCGCGCAAATGCAAAGAGACTTTGATAAATGGAAGGCTCTCGGTTTGTCCTTGTGGGGGCGAGTACAGGCGGTCAAGATGGTTACTCTTCCTCGTTTCCTTTATGTCTTGGGTATGCTTCATTTTCACATCCCCTTAACCACTCTGAGATCCATTGACTCCAAAATTAAACTTTTTGTCTGGGGCACGGCTAAACCGCGTCTTGCCTTTGCAAAATTAAAATCTCATCAGCTACAAGGGGGTTTGGGTCTCCCTTCTATCGAACATTACTGACTTGCTCTTCATCTTTCGCAACTTTTCTTTTATCTACCTAAATCTAAAGATATCCCTCAATGGGTCCCCCTTGAACGTCACTTGTTAACTTCTGGTCCAGGTTTGTCCCTTCTCTATGGTAAAGGGGTCAGTTGTTCTGATCCTAAAAACCCTATCTTATTTGCAATGTCCAAATCATGGCAGAGGAGTCATCGTATACTTAAATCTAACTCACGCATCCATATTAAAGCTCCTTTATCGATAATTCTGCCGTTCGGGTTGGAGGTCGCACTCTGTCCTGGCCCATATGGCAGGAAGCTGGTATTCAGACAATAGATCAGTTGTTTCACAATAACACTCTTAAATCTTTTTCTTAACTCTGTGAGGAATTCCATCTGCCATCCATTCAATCCTGCAAATACACCCAGCTCCAGCAAGCTCTCACGAAATATTTGGGTCCCCCGCCTGACTTGATATCTGTATCTCCTCTTTTGTCCTATCTACAGTTGTGGGGGAATCTTAAAGGTGTGACTTCTGGTCTTTATAAAACTTTCTTGCATCCTCTATTTTCACAACCTCTCTCACAAGCTCTCCAGTTGAAATGGCAATCTCGCCTCTCGGTTACATATTCCAATACTCAATGGGATAAAATATTGGAAGGGTTACATAAGGGAGTTCGTGAAGCCAGTCTTAAATTTTGTGTTTTTAAAATTCTACACTTATTGCACTGGTCTGCAGTCAAGTTACACCATGCTAAGTTAATATCACATACTTTGTGTTGGAGGTGTTCAGCCTCTGTTTGTGATATTACGCATACGACACTTTTTTGGTTTTTGTACGGAAGACGTTGGTCACTACTATGTCACTCCCTCTACCCCTTACCTCTCTGAATATTATCTTGCATGATTTTCGTAGCCTTCCGAAGCTTTCTAGACCACAAACCCGTCTTCTCCATACAGCTCTGGCCACGGCAAAAATGTGCATCTACGGCATTGGAAATCTCCTCTACCTCCTTCGCAGGAAGAGTGGTTGGTGGCGATGATACAAACAGCTCTACATGAACGTACAATTTATAATTTGCAGGATCAAGCTTCCATTTTTCTCCAGGTGTGGTCCCCTCTTCTGGAAGCCACTGTGCATGATGATTCTGGCTTTACTCCTCCTTCTCCTCTGATTGTTCCACCTTCTTAATCCTATTCTTTTGAGTTCTTCCTCTCGTATTGCTCAGCTTTACATTTTCTTTCCTTACCTCTTTTTATGTAAATTTGTGTTGCTCTGGGATTTTTGCCTATTCTTTTCTTTTCTTTTTTCTCTTCTTTTTCCTTTTCCTTTATTATTTTCTTCTTTTTCTATTCTTTCCTTTCCTTCATTCTTCTTTCATCTTGCACTTATTTTATAATCTTTTCATTATCATTGCATTTAGGATTATGGAATATATGTTATCTTTATGTTCTCATATTTATTAGATTTTGTGTAATAATTTTCTTCATTTGTACTATTTTTTACTTACCAAAGATTTTACTCTGTATCATTATTTGCATCTGTACTTTTATCTTCAAATTTCTAATAAAAAATTTCAACACAAAAAACAAATGTCTTGCAACAGGCATGTGCATTGTCTTCAGTGAGCCGTATGAAGGACAGAGTGAGGTTCCTACTCAGTTTCTCCAGCTTCCTAGTCCAATTGGACTGGCTATGGAACAACCGCATCATGTGAAGGACCCAACCATGCAATGTGTGTGTGTAATGCATATAGTCCTTGATATTTCTTTGCATCCTGGTACTTCTGGTCCTCGTTATATAAACAACTGCTACAAATCACATAAGGCAAAGAAACTGACTGGATAAGTTACTCAATGTTCACTTGGGACATCTAATCAGCTCTTTCGATGAATGGGGAATGTATCTTATTATGCGGTATAAAGTAGCCCTGCGTTCAGATTAAAATGATATTACATGTGGCCACAGAACTCCTTTATGGCTTTCAGTATCATTATGTACAATTGGGTGGTACATTATGCCTTATATAAAATGTTGAAAATCTATGATGTGTGGTGTACTAAATTAGGTTTGAGTATCCTCATAAAGCAGATGTCATAGTTCAGCAGGTTAGTTGCATGTGGTATGCATCTGTGTGTAACTTGTACACCAAAGGTACAAAATCCCCAATCTTTTGCCTCTCTATAGGTAACTAAATTAAGAATAGTAATGCTGATTAAAATATTTACATAGTGCTTATACCTTATGTCTTGGTACTGTAAATACCATGTGTTAATATTATCCATGACAACCACACTCAGTTTATCAACTTCTAAAAACTGAAAGGCTGAATCAGCTAAACCTGGCATCAAATCTGTAACATTTAGGCTTCACAATAATTCCATCAGCCAATATAACTTACACAGTATAACAAAAATATCTCCCCAATTGTATATTTGATACCAAATAAATATGAGACTGAAACCATGTTTCTAGATTTGGGCTTTCATTTCAAAACCATGCATTTAGGAGATGTAGTCTGAATTTCACTTTGTTTTGGTGGAAGAAACGCGATATCCATGATGACACGGATGCTCTTGACAACCACAGCAGTAGATGCATAGGCATCGCTGATATTAATGTGAGAACATGATCATTCTCCAGAGATGCATAAATGTATTTAGCTTCCTGATGATTTGAGACATCAGATTTCAGCTGTTCATCACTTCTGCACTCTGCTCCTCACTCCCTCACTCTCTGCCTGGACTAATAAGGGTTAATGCAGACTGGAAGAGGACACACGCTTTACCTCAGATGCCACTTGTACGATTTGGCTACAAACACGCTTGCTTATTGCAGTCATAATACCAAATGTGATTTGGTGTTTCTACACCACTTACATGTTGCTGAATGGTAGCTTAGAAGCACACTATAGACAAACGCGCCTGGAAGCTTTCATGTGGCTGATAGAAGCACAGACAAATGAATTCAAGCCAGCAGTGTGAACCAAAATATACAGTTTCTAGAGTGTGTAATTTTCAGACACAACCTTTTTCCTCCACCAGCACAGGAAGTGACATCACTGGATCTCCCATTATCCACCTGCACAGGAAGTGACATCACTGAATTCCCCATTATCCAGCAAGTGACATTACTAGTTTTCCTGGCAAAACCGTCTTTAAAAGAAGAAGTCTAGCAAGAGCACTTCATTTTTCATCAGAACAGGAAATTAAATCATGGCAGCCTCGACTCCGTCCCCTTCCACTGAGGACCTGCTTAGTGACAGCTGCTACATGGGCCTGCCAAAGGCAAGCCCATGTGTGTCTGTCCGCGCCTGGACCGTGCCCAGCCCCAGGAACCCTTTTCTGATCATCGTCCAGTGATACTCTGCAGCAATCTTTAGGTCACTAGACCCCGGATGCCATTCCCTCAACTGCTGCAGAGCCGCACATCATACCTCAGTAGGTGCTTTCACCTGTACCTACTTTTGGTTCTCCAGCAGCCACCTAACCACACTCCCACACATATGCTAACAATGCCATCAACACCCCCACCCAACACACACACCACCACACAAGCATGGCCGATACCAGCAGTCTCACTATATGCCACAAGCCATAGCAAACCCGCACGTCAACTCATGCATGTTTCTCAACACATGATCGTTCAGCAAACACACAACCGAAATATGGGGCCTTCTGAGCAGTGACGCTGTCAACTTCCCTTCATCACAGAGACCTGGCTCAACCCCTCATCAGCTCCTGACATTACTGCAGCAATCCCAGCGGGCTATAAGATTGCTCGAGAGGACCGCCTTCACAAGCCAGGAGGCGGACTCGCTATCCTCTACAAGGAATCCATCTAGTGCATCACATCCACAGAAAACACCACACCATTTATGGGAGTACCTGCACTTCAAGATGCAAATCTCCCAAAAATTTGCCCTGAACGGAAAGCTCACCTACCGACCACCTGGACCCCGAACTACCTTTACTAACCTCATCACCGACTTTGTCGCTCCTCTCACCATCGACTCCAGAGCCTGAATTTATTTTGGAAGCACTAAACATCCCCTGCTCCACAGCACTTTTTGAAAGCTTTAGCAACATCAGACTCACCCAGCTTGTCTCAGATACCGCAGGAAACACACTGGACCCCGTCTTCTCTACAAGCGACCGCATCAAATATAACTCCACAACACAGCTCACGTGGACCAACCACTCCATCATCCACTTGGAAATCAACACACCTCAAGTCAACAGCTGGAACAAAATCACAGAAGCAGACTGGCTTAGTGCCCTCAGCACTGATCAGCCTAGCCCCACAGACAACCTCCACAAGTAAATCAACAACTGGTTGAAGAACTACGTGGACTTCCTCAAACCCAACAAACATAGTAAATCAAACAAGCAGGCCAGCTGGTACACAGAAAACCTCTGAGACACTAAACAACACTATAAATAGCTAGAAAGAAAAGGGAGAGCCAGCCACAATTCCACTAATAGAAATACTTAAAAGACTGTCTCCAATAAATTAGCGACACCAAGAAACAAGCATTTGCAATGCAATAGGTCTCGCAGTTACGCAAGTTCAAGCTATTGGCATTGTAAATGTCAATGCCTTTTATTTATGTTTTTAAAACAAAAACAACAATAAAAGGCATTGGTATTTGCAATGTCAATATCTCAAAACTCACAGTACTGCGAGACCTATTGCTTTGCAAATGCTTGTTGTTCCTAGGAATGGCTGCAGCTCACCCGCTACATAGAGCTCGCAAGGAGAAGGAAAGGGTTCTATTTTGTTCAAGTTAACACAAAGGTCAATCAGGTTCAGCGGGGCTGTACTCTAATCTGCTGCCTAGAATGCATCGCTGACTTGTACCAGGGCCAGTAACATTGTCCAAAAAGCAATAATGATGATTCCTCTCTCCCTACTCCACACACATCCTGTTATCTCAAAGCAACTTGTGTCCTGTTTGCATTTAGCCAGTGAACCTTCACTAAACTATTCAACTTTCCATAGAGTATCTTGTTGGGTAGCCTTCGGTACATTATCCCGCCAGACAAGCCTGAGCAAGGTGTGCAAGCACAGAGCATTTCAGTAAGCTATGGAGCCAGATTGCATTTCTCAAAATATCTAACCAGGTGTGGTTTGGTAGGCTGGGGACATGAAAGGTAGGGGTCATGCAGGAGGCTATTTAGACAAATAACATACAGCCGATGTCTACCCAGCTGGTGTCCTTAATCTCAGAGCATGCAGGGGGGTTTCTAGCCAGGTAGCACATTGAGTTTCCTCTGGTTAGGACGCATGCAGTGGTATATCTTTAAAAGAATGCAGTGGTGTCTCCAGCATGCAACATATAGCCAAGAACCTGTAAAGCAGGAGACAGCTGGGTATCCAATGCAGAATTACACCAGGATATATGGTAAGGAGGCCTACCTCAGAGTACCTAGTAAGGTAGTAAGGAGAAGGGTGTCCAGAGAGGTAGCTCACATCTAGCTGGGTATCCAACATGGTAGCACGCGGGGGCACGCTCCAGCCTGACCTACTTCTCGCGTGAAGAGGATGGCGGTGCTCGTCATGCTCGTCGTCCAGCTGGTTGAGTTGATGATGCCACTTGCAGAAGTTCTTCAGGGTGGTGGCGGCGGCGTGCTTGCTCACCTCGAGCCCTTGTCCTTGTCGGACAGTACCACCACCTTGACCATGGCCAGGCACACCAGGTTCTCGATGCTGGCATGCCCGTAGAGGAAGGAGGCGATGGAGGTCAGGGTGAGCAGGTAGCGGTGCAGCTCCTTGCTGTACTTCTTGGCCATGGACTCGTCAGCCTAAAGCAGCAGCTCCACGTGCTGGGCCTTGGGCACTGACCTGCGGCTGCGCCTCTGGGTTGCCGGGGATGGGGCTGCGATTGTGGTGTTGCTCCGCTAGCCAGGGATCCTGCAGCTCTCCAGCGGGGTTGGCAGGGTATGGAAGCAGAAGCGCCCCTTGCTGAAAACGTGCAGCAGCGGCCCGGAGCAGTCCCCATAGATGCCGTAGTCCGCCGCCCTGCCCAGGGGCGCACGGTGTAGTGGCTATGCTTCATGGCTAAGGAGCCGTCTAGACCCCCACACAAGCTGAAGAAGGCCAGGGACTGCCGGCTGCTGTCCAATGTGCCCCGGTAGAGGCAGCACCCCCTACGGCCGCCTGCCAGACGCTGCCTGAGGGTGGCGGTGCTGAAGTGCAGCAAGGCCAGGGACTCGTCCCGCATACAGCTGGTCGATGCGCTGCACGATGCCCCCGTGCTGCGGGGAGGGGCAGAGGGAGCCCGGGGCCTTCTCATCATAGGCAGGTGCAGCCCGGGGGCCCTCCGGCGGAGGGGTGGCCAAGTTCAAGCGCAGCATCCCGAACAGGAAAAGTGAAAGCAGACCATAGGGAGAGAAAGCGAAAGCACGCTATCCCGAGCTGAGTATGCGTGCTGGCAACCTTGCCTGTGACATGGGCGGGGCATGAAGTGTCCGGGGCTCCCTTGAGCTGAGGGAGTCCTGCGTGGTACAACCGGCATGAAGGAGCCCACCCCGCAGAGGGAAGTCCGGCGAGGGACATAAGCCAGCCGCGGTGCACGTAGAGACCCCCGGTGAGTGGGGTTGAACGGGAGGCATGCAGCAGATTGCTTGGCTTCCGAGGACGGAAGGGGGACAGGAGATGGGCACATCGCATGACTGTTTGTGCGTGTTCACTCGCTCGTTCACATTTCCAGTCCGTCCTGCGCGTGCCAATCTCCTGTCTCGCATGAGAGGCAAGTCAGTGACCATGGAGCTCGCTGGTGACATCGCTTTCGCGCTGCGTCGCCATGTGAGACCTAACAAGTTTTTTATTGGTTTAGGTTGTGTTATATAACTCTTATAAAGCACTCAAAAAACGAGTTTTCTATGCACTAGGGGCAAACCGCAGAACATACATCATAAACAGCATGGCTCTTTAGTGTACAATTTGCTGAAAGAGTTACATTATGTGATTATTATTAATTATTCGTAAGAAACAATGTGACCCTTTATTAATAATATAGAAGAATTCATTAACTGCCAAACGACAAGTTTTTCAGAGTTACAGTTGAGAAAAACGTTATACTGTGGCATATGAATAACTAATAGCATTTTAATGCGTTGGATGCATAATACATGGGGTGACATTTATCACTGGCACATTTGGAGATAGAATTGAATGTAAATAAAGGGGCAAAACATTGACCGTGCGTAATGCAGAACGTCCGCAACTCTGTGTCAGCCGCACAATCTGACCATTGATGTGGTACAGCAGCTGACACAACCACACTAGTAAAAACTCAGTACCAAACTTAGAATCCCACAGAGGAATGTAAAGAGTCCGAGGATAAAAAAAGAAACACCAACCACAGATTTCAAGTAAGAGAGACTATATTCTGTACACAGTCCCTGCCCCAAAAATAATAACTGGTTAGATCACCCAAAACGAAAAATACTTTTCTACTTAGTATAATCTTAGAATTTAAAATGCCACAATATCCGAAGTACGTGCAGAGGAAAACAAAATAGTTTTAGACAAAAAATTGCATCTATGGATGACGTGACATAAATCTGTTTTTCGTTAGAGGGAGAACTTATTGAAGGGATTTGCAGTTTGTAAAGCATGACATGTAACTGGAGGCCGCATCAGAGCCCTGAGGATAAACAAGAGATGACAAAGTGCAGTGGGCGTGTGGAGCAGGAAAACAGGAGCCAGAATGCTTGTGACAATTAAAAACTGATGCATCTTCAACTATAAAATTAAAAAGTCTTTGAAAAAGGAACCTGGGAGTCCAACACCAGAATGGAAGGTCCAGTCATAAGGATCTTAGCAGTGCTTTGCCCCACTGCGCAAAAATGAAAAATAAAATGACAATAACGTATCACTATTGTCATTTTATTTTTCCTGTTGCATGCTCTCAGCGGCCTGCATGCAGTGTGGGGCGAGACTGTCCAGAGCATGGTAGGAGTGGTTTGCACTCCCTAAGTGCGCATGAACTGTTTCTCCATGACATGTTTGGCGGTCCTCTTGGGCTGACCAATCAATTCATGCACACTTTGAATGTTCCTACAAGGCTGCATTACACAGCCTGGTGAGGAACTTGCACAGGTTCCCTGTTCCAGTCTGAGCACCGATCCACGGTGCACAGACCAATCCCAGTGCTGCATTGTAGCGTTGTAATTGGCTCAGGGGAGCTGTGTGCTGGGTGCTTCTTGCTGCCTCCGGACCGCAAAAAGGAAGAGGAGGCAGGGGAGGCGGCGACCGATCTGCCGTTCCAAGGTAAGTGTTTTTTACCCTACACTACCCCTGTCCGTTAGCTGCCGCTACCGCATCTTAGACATTAGACCATCAATGTTCAGCTTACTTGCTACAACCTACAGTCAAATGTATGCTTTTGGAAATACCAAGGTGGCTCAAATGAAAATGTGGACAGTTGGTGTTCATTATGTCATGGTAGCACCAGTGGTGCAGCTAGGGCAAGGCAACTGGGGCGGTTGCCCCGGGCGCAAACTTCCTTAGGGCACAACATTTTAAAATAAGAAAAACCTACTAGTAGCTTTCTCTGATCATCGAGGAAGTGCCAACAGTCCATGGGTTAGGGGGGTGCAATACTTTCCTTGCTCCAGGCGCTGGCAACCCACACTACGCGGCTGGGCAGCACACACTGTGAACACATACTGGTGCACTCATGGCGATGGAAGGTTGTGCAATCACTGCCCCAAATGATGGATATAACCTCAAGAAGCTGTGCAACCCCCTAAATGAAGAAGAGAAACCTAGACTGGATAGCACCTTCCAGATTTACCATTAATTTATGGTCTTTTGTAGAACAGGGGCACCTCAGAGAGCCGGGATACTGTCACATTTACTAAACAGTGGCTAACATATTTAATTCTGGTGGGGTTGGCGTTGTAGCTTGGCATACTCCTGGAGTGTTTGCATCGGAGGTGGTTAGCGAGGTGTGGAGATGATGATGTATGTCATGGACAGTTACGGTCAATTTCAACTGCACTTTTGGTTATCGCTTCAGGCTTCGTCAGTCAATACAGCTACTTGTAACGCAACTGCATTGTACTGCACTGCCTTGAACTGGCTTAGCTCGTTCCTCGCTGACCGCACCTTTCAGGTCTTCTTATCCACCTCCAAATCCAAGCCTCACTCCTTACCCTATGGGGTCCCCCAGGGTTCGGTTCTCACCCAAGAGAAATTCCGTGTTCCGAAAGTTAGTCTTTCTCGTATGGGAGGCCGCTCCTTCTCCTACCTTGGTCCCACTTTGTGGAACACTCTCCCTTTGTCCCTCCGCATGCAACCTGACCTTCCTTCTTTCCGCAGATCCCTTAAAACATGGCTTTTCAGCCAATAGGTCTCTCCTTCTTCTGCTGTTCCTTGTTAGCGCCGGGAAACCCTTGGGGGTAGCTGCGCGCTGGTATATTAATTTAAATAAATAAATAAAATAAATGCGATTGGATTGCCTGTGACATTTGGTTCTCCATTATAATGAATTGATTATATGCTTTTTAATGTTTTTAATAAACCGATTTGTACAATTCTATTACCACATCTGCGTGTTGGCACACTATGTTGAGCAGAGAACAATACCCTTTCCTCTGTGCTATCTTTGTATGAAGTGGTGTGGGTGATTTGGATGAATGTGAACAGTGAGTAATATATGGTCCACCAGAGGATACTTTGTCATGTATTGAGTCAATTACATATATATAGGTCACTGCATAAATAAGTACATTTTTATCATAACTATTTAACTATAATTACTTCACTATTGAATTAAAAGAAAGTATAATGAATTATATAAAAACAAATAAATTAGCTTATAGTACAGCAACACTAGAAAGTCTGAGTTTATTAAATGCAACTTAAATCTACATATATTACCTTCCTTATTCATATATACCTTCCATGTATTTATGTATCAATATATTTATTACTTTATGTTATGTTATATTGTTTTGTAAGGCGCACAGCTACTCAGCAGAGCGTCCCAGCGCTAGGCAATGGATCAAGCAGGCAACTAGATTAGCCGTTAAAGAGGCAGGATTTTAATTTACTCTTCTACTTTACTTCTAACTTAACACCTCCAATGCACTAACCTATATCTAACCCAATACCTCTCTCAATATATTGTCCACCTCCACTCTCTGATTCATCACAAACCCCATTCTACTACTGTGACCATAACCCTCTCTGGACTCTTCCCTCCTCTATCCCTCCTTTCATCATCTCAAACCTCTTTTACTATTCATATCTCCCAAAAGAGCCTCTCTAAACCCTTCCCTCTGACTCTTCCCCCCCCTCTGACTCTTTCCCCCGCTCCACCTCCCCTTTACTCATCCCAAATCTCCTCCTTCTCTCTGATCTCCAAATAACACTTTCTAGACCCTTCCCCCTTCTATCCCTGCAGTATCCTTTTCAATCCAGCTAACACTCACATGCCCACTGCTCAAAATTATTTCATATTTCCCTAAATTAATTCCCCACTAATCCTTTTGGGTTCCGGAGTAGAGTGCTACCCACTGAAAAGCACTTTGACGCCTCGTCAGGGGTCGTCCGCGCTATATACATGCAATCCCTCCACTATCCTTTTTCAATCAAATAACAAACTCTCATGTCAACCACTCAGATTAATTTTATATCTCCGTATAATAATTTACCACTAATCCGTTTTGAGTTTCAGAGTGCTGTGACGCCTTGTCAGGTGTTTTAAGCGCTATACAAGTACAATAGCAGACTAAGGAATAACTAGTCTAAAACTAAACAATAGAGTTTGGTTCAGAAGGTCAAACAATAAGAACCCCTCTAAAGCCAGTAGTACTTTCATCCGACAATCTGCCTGCCTAAAATTAGTGTGCTGCTCCAGGGGCGGCTGGTGAAATTTTCAAGTGGTGGGCCGCAAACTGATTTGCGAGTGCGAGCCCCAGGCCACTCAGGCCGGCGGCGACCCCTCCCCCTTACCCCTCCCTCCCCATACACAACACTCAAAGAAATGTATTCACACACGCATACACACAAACACAGCCATTCGCAACACTCTCCACCAAACATTCATGCATACACGCACGCTCGCACCAAACACTTTAAAATAAAATAAAAACACACACACTTACCTTGCTGCCGGTCCCGGTCCGCTCCACCTCTGGGCTCTGCTCCCCACACGTCACAGGCTCACAGCGCCCCTGGCCAATCCTGGCGACAGGGGCACAGGTAACTTCTCGCCCGCAGCACGCCCATTAGGGCTCCTAATGGGCATGCGCAACGTCGCAAAAACACAAGTGCGCATGCGTGGGCACGGGTAAAAATTCACCCTCCGTCCGCACGCATGCGCACTTGTGTTGCCGCCTGTACAATCATGTCAATCAATCAACATGATGCCAGACCGCCCACCTCTTCAGACTCGGAAGGGGCAGGGCGGTCTGACGTCATGTTGATTCATTGACCTGATTGACGCCGAGGGAGCTGCGGGCGGCTTCGGGCACGGGGGGGCCACGCCCCCATGCCCCTATGGACGAACCGCGCCTGTGCTGCTCTATTGACTAAACTCAAGCTACAATTATTGAGATGGAAACACAAAGCACAAAACCACTCCTGGCCAGATCGCATGGTCCAAGGTGTAAGTGTATCCAGGATATAGAGTGGGTAGAGTGCAGAATATTTCAGTAAAATTGGGGATAAAATTCCATGAAGGCAAAAAAGCGAAAGATTATTGGCAAATAAATTGCATGTACATCGAACTCACAATTTCATATTAAAAGTGAAAGATAAGATGAAGGTTAACCTTTCATATGAAACAGAAGTGCTCTCTGACTTTTTATAAAACCCATTATAATGGAAAGGTCTCGGACTACTGTGTCCTAAAACTGTATCTGTTAGAGACTTTTAGCCACAGATTCCTTACTTTAGAATATTCCCTTAGGTGTCAGACTGGATCCAGTAAATCTTTAACAGTACCCCTGTGCCCGAGTTGGTGGCGCGGATCTGTGTGGATGTCATGTGCGCGGTGCCTGTATAGGTACTACTGCAGCGAGCTGACATCAGTTCTTTTCTTTCCGCATGACCACTGCGTATCCAGAAGAGCTACTTCATTCATTTTTTGATTGCTATTTTCGACTTTTTATCAACACTTTGAGTTTTACACCTCCAGCCTAGGGATGTTCTCTAAGAAACCTATGGGTTTTAAACTCTGTGGAGCCTGCCACAGGCAGATGTCTGTGACGGATCCCCACTTATTTTGCCTGTGAAGCCTGGATCCAGACCACAGCTCCAAGGCCTGCCCTGACTGCCGTGCGATGAACCCCAAGATGTTCTGGGAGCATGCACTAAACCTCCTGGCCGCTCGATACTGAGCGACTCTGCACCACTACAGGTCTTGGTCGCATGGAAGGTCTTGGGCCTGCTATCTGAGCCGTTCCCGTCGGTCATGGTTGAGGTCAAGATCTTTGTCGAATAACTCTCCCAAGTATAAGGCCAATAAGTCAAAGCACTCTTCAGTCCAAGTCATCTGAAGAGACACAGAAATGACACCCCAAGTCCATGCCTCGCTCACACAGTTCATCCATGGAGCCTGAATCAGGGTCCACTCTGCGTCTCCCAGAATTGCCCAGAGTTGGATCAACTTTCACCCAATAGAAAGAATTTTATGAGGGCATTCACTTCAAATTTGGACGTACCAACTCCTCTGGAGTGCTTTCAGGGCCCATGGGTTCAGGAGGTGCCCCGACTGGATTTCGATCGGCGGGTTCACCCTCGGAGTCAGTTGAGTTGATTGGATCAGTTCCTGAATCCAGACCGACTCCTGTCACAAGTCTATGACCTTCACTGAAGTCTGGTCCAATGGTGCCATTCCTAGTGCAGCAGACACACCTCGGTGGTGCCAACCCCATCGTCTTGACTAACTCTGACAAAGAGCTGAACCAGCTTTAGCGAACGATGACTCCTGCGCCGACTGGACCACTTTTTGGCAGGCCCTGTGAGGAATAGGCTTGGGGTGGATCTGATGATCCATATGGTCATCCTGACCCCTTCAGGAGCCCTTGGCCGAGGATAATTGGTATGAGGGACTAGCTGATGCAAGTCGCCTGGAAACCTCTCCAGACACTGGCCTGGTATCTCCTTCTAATGTGGCTAAGGAGAAAGGGGTTTCATTTACCATGGATGGTGCAGAGGGCAGCTGTGGTCCTGGACCTTGCGCTGCTTTTGTTGGGGATCAAGACCAATGTCTTACTGATGTCCTGCTTGGGACCTGGCCCGAACACTGCCCAGCTGCTCCTGTGCACAGAACAATCACCCATGTCAGTGCCACGATCCTGGGGATCCAGCTTTCCTGACCCAGCATCCCACCCCTGACAGCCTGGTCGTGCAGGCCACCACATCCAAGGTTCATCCTGTTATGTTCCAAAGCACACCACTGGATAGGGAATCCAAGAGGCTGGACACCTTTGGCAAGAGTATTTTCTCTCCCACCAGCCTTGCACTTCGAACAGTGAATATTGTGTGCCTCTTAGGCCAGTATTCTGTTACATTGTGGGGCTCGGTTCCGCAAGTGCTCCCTATGGTCTTGGAGGATGCCCGAACCATCCTGACCCACGCTATTGCCTATGGCAGGGTTGCAGCAAAGTCATAATACGCTGTGGACTGGACATGACAGACTCCCTGAATAGATCGATTGCTTCAATGGTGGTGCTCCGTTGCCATGCCTGGCTGAGGTCTACAGGCTTCTCAGGGGATGTCCAGGTGTCCCTTATGGAAATGCTCTTCGATGGCTCTCGCCTGTTTGGCAACAAGGCAGATTCAGCGCTTGAGCTCCTAAAGGACAGAAGGCCCACTGCCCATTTGTAGGGACTTTCACTGGCACCACACCAACCCCATTCTGCCTTCTGCTCCTCCCATGGTTACAGTAGGGGCTACCAGCCTCATCCATTTTCACCGAGCCAACACAACAAGCAGGCTTCCCAGTCCTTTCGTGGACACAGCTGCAGCCCTCACAAGGGTTATAGGAACCAAAGCCAGAGATCTGCCCACTCTGCCTACCATCCAGCCAGCACAGCCTCCAAACCTCTTTAAATGTCCTTGCAATATTATGGGCAACGTGTCAGCAGCAGGTTCAAGAACCAGCTGCCCCACTGGCAGTCCATAGGTTTGTAAAAACAAGTGCTCCAAATTGTCCTCCGGGGTTACACTCTTTCATTCACCGACACCTCTCCACCCATGCCACTGTTGTTAAATTGACTGATGGAGGGCAACCTCTACCTGCTGCATCAGGAAGTGCAGGATCTTTTGGCAAAAGGAACCTTAGAGCGGGTGCAGACAGCAGAAGTAGGTTGTGGTTGCTATTCCCACTACTTTTTGGTGCAGAAGAAGGGCGGAGCCCTCTGTCCTATACTAGACCTGGCACTCTCTCAACTACTTCCTGGAAAAGGAGAAATACAAAATGCCTCAGGTCCTGTCTGCCATGGAGACTGGATGTTAGCGTTGGACTTGCATGGCATACTTCCATATACCCATCCCGCCAGCCCACAGATGTTACTTGCCGTTCACGGTGTGCTACGAGGCCTTTCAGTTTGTTGCGCTTCCCTTTGACCTTACCGGTCCCTCTCAGCTGTTCATGAAAGTGCTGGCAGTAGTTGCAGCCCATCTGCGAAGGGGCTCCAATCTTCCCTTACATAGATGATCGGCTGTTGAAGAACGACTCGTCCCAGGCGTTTGTTGCCCACCTCCAGACTATGTTGGACCTCCTGCATTCGATGGGGCTCAATATGAATATACCAAAGACAAACCCGAATCCCTCTCAGATGCTCCCTTTTATCTGAGCCATTCTGGAGAAAGTGCAGTTCCTTGTCTAGCCTCTTGAACGGCGAGTCCAGGATAATCAGGCTCTGATTCTGATGTTTCAGCCTCTATCCTGGGTTCTGCTGAGACAGACAGCAGTCTGGCTTCCTGCATCTTGTTGGTACAACATTCCCTCTGGCATATGTGGCCTCTGGAGTGGGACCTGGAGTTCCAGTGGGCCCAGCATCAGGGGAATCTCTCTGACCTGGTCCAGATAGTGGAGGGAACTGCATAACACATGCAGTGGTGGCTAACAAACTGTGATTGGGGTCAGCACCTCTCTCTTCCTCGATCCCAGTGGTGGCAGATGTCTCTCCTGGGTTGGGGGTAGGCACCTGGCAGAGGTAGAGAAGGGGCCATCTGGCAGCGGTAGAGCTCAGAGGAGTTTCGTCTCAGACGGAGTCTCAGCCCCTCCACAATTTGAGTTGAGAGCATTTGTTTGGTATTAAAGGCCTTCCTACCCTTTCATTAAAGGAAGGCTAGTCCATATGTGAATGGGCAACCCGACCTCCACGTGGTATTGCAGCAAACAGTGCGGAGTGGGGTTATGGATCCTGTGCCTGGAGGCTTTGTGTCTTTGGACATACCTGAAACAAAAGTTCATTTTATTGCTCTTGTAACACCTGGTGGGGTCTCTGAATGCCAAGGCGGACAAACTCTTCCAGCGCTGCCTTGCGGATCACAAATGACTTCTATCTTTGGAGGTGGTGTAAGGTCTCTTTAGTGGCTGGCAGAAACATGGTTAGATCTGTTTGCCTCTGCTAACACTTGCAATGTCATCACTACTGCCCGTTGGAGTTTCCAAAGTGGATCTCACTTAGAGACACATTTTGTCTCTAGTGGGGCTCAGAATGATGCCTTTACGCTGATACCACTCCTGCCCAATGTTCTGAAGAAGTTCAGGCTGGACCAGGTCTAAGTCATCATTGCGATCCGGATTGTAATCCCGCATGAGCATTTGTCCACAGAGCAGGCTGTTCTTTAGGGAGGATCTTTGCAGCAACAAGGCAGGAATCTGCACACAAACATGCGCATTATTCGCCTACATGCATGGAGATTGAGCAGCAGAAGTGGAGTCTTCAATCTCCTTCTCGGAGTCTGTGACGTCCCCTTGGCATCCAGGAGTCCCTCCACAAAGACTGTATACACCTTCCATTAGGACAAGTTTGTGGCTTGGTGCTTTTAAAAACATGTTGATCCTCTTTCTGCTCCCTTGTCCGAAGTGTTGCAGTTTGTTTTGTCATTATCCTGATAAGGCCTTGCTCTGGTCTTTGCTAAAAGAACATCAAGTGGATGATCAGCTCTATGTTGGGTTCACTGGAGCTGGGAAAGTAGTGCAGAAACACACCATCTGCAGATGGATTGTACTCTGCATTAAGATCTGCTTTGTATTGGCCAAGAAACAAACCCCTAAGGGCTTCAGGCTCTTCCCGCCAGTGCTGCAACCACTGGAGTTTGGCTTGCAGAGTTTCTGTCCTGTGCATTTGACAGTCTGCTACATGGGCATCCTTGCACACGTTTACCAAACAATATTGCCTTGACCTTCCCGTCCATCTTGACCAGAACTTTGCCTGTTTAGTTCTCCAGGACTTTTTGGTCTGAATCAGTTTGCCTACCTACTTCCGGAAATATTGCTTTGGGATGTATTCTAAGGTAAGGAATCTGCGGCAAGAAGTCTCCATCCGATGAACAAATTACTTACCTTTGGTAACTTCTTCGGTAACTTTTGATCTGGTAGAGACTCTGTCTAGCTTCAGATTACTTACCCACCCTCACAACCTCCACATTTCTGCAAACCAGTCTTTCTGCTGCAGAATCTAAGGACCCCTGATGAAGATGAGTCGATGGGGCTGTGATACACAAAAAATACATAGGAAACTGCCATCCGACCTTACTTTATCAAAGACAATTATTCTTCAATTCAACATGAATGTGATGGAAGCTCAGTACATTTTCAATTCACATCAATAGTGTTTATTTCTTTACTTATTTTGGCACATTCACCTCTTATTTCCTGTACAACAATCCATTTATTTTCATCATACATATTATTTTTCACTTTTTTTGTACAAACTTTTTTCTAATTCAGGAACAACTTATTTAGAAAACATTTAAACACACACGTTAACTCATTCACTTCCACATGCTTGCTTCTATCTCATACATTCCTCTCACCAAAGGCTTCATAAATTACAAAACGTTGTTGAGTCAACAGTTCTTTTTGGTCTAATTTTCAATAATCTTGCTAATTCAAGATACAAACACGGTTCACAGTTAGGTTTTTCTTTTGTTTTATGAAAAAATCAACTCTTACATCTAAAACATTATAGAGTTAATTTAATCAGGTTATCTGTTCCTTTCTACGTTCTTGATCATGTTATAATTTCCTAATGTGGCATAGACAATATTCCTCCAATTTGATCATGCCATCTGATCCTTTCCATGTTCTTGATCATGTTATAATTTCCAAATGTGGCATAGACAATATTCCTCAATGCTTGTGTCGGCACAAATGCTTTCCTCAGGAGTGCCACATTTTATGACCTCCATCAACCTTCAAAGCCTGCAATCACATAAAATATTACTCTGCCACAGCCAGTACAAGAGAAGTGCTGGATAATTTATTAATATTAAAATCCACATCCTCTGACCAAATTACTGTATGTGCCAGAACAGGTCCATCACCAGAGAAAAGAACAGAAAAACGGAAAAATAGAATAGAGAAACCCAGCCCTTGTTTCAAATTTCAATCTAATTTCCAATTCAGTGCAGAAAAAGCCTAAAAAGAAGAGTTGTGCTACGAGAAAACATTAATAATGTGACTAAGTTCCCATTAACCCCCCCTTGCTGTAGATACACAAACAAAAGCGATCTTACTTCGGGTGCAAGTATGAGGAGAGCATGGTGTTCACAAAGCAATGTAAAAGCCTTAAATATTAACATAAGGACTCATGGGAATCCCGTAGGGCTGAGGATTTTTGTTTTTGTTACAAGTCGGATCTATGTACGCATGTTACTTATAGAGCATAGTGGAGTGGATCGTAATGCTACCTTGGAATGCACTTATATGGCCTTAACAGTAGTCCACAGTTTCCGTGGGTGCACAAGTTTACAGGTGGCCATGTACCTTCTTCTCCTCATATATAATTCAATGCAAATCTATGCCCTGCAAGTGGCATGCATAAATATGAAAGCCGCACAGTTATGGGGGGTTTTGAATGAGAACCTCTCGCCTCTTGCATGGGGCCCAAAATAGCCACACAATGATGAATGTTGACGTTTTTACTCTGCTTAGGGAGCCTGTTTACGGTGCTCTCCCAACTGGCTTCCTCTAGAGCGCTGCTGACTTTAGAGCACCAGACATTGCAGCACTGCCTGTTGAACCCAATTATGGTGTCCCCCAGCCAGGCTTCCTATGGGCGCTGCAAGCCTTAGAGCGCCATGATGGGCAGAGGATGAGCCGTATCTGTGTTTTAATATGTCCTCGTGTATCGTAATGTTACTTCCTGTGGATGGGGTACCCCTGGAAAAGATTCTGCCTCCATCCCCCCTCCCGGGGTTGTAGATCGACTCTCCAGGGTCAAGGTGGATTGCGCTAATCTCATAAGTGTTGCTACCCATCTCCGAGGATTTCTATCTGACAGGTCAACATGGTTCTCGTATTGGTTCCTGGTCACAATCCTATACCTCATCCAACCAATAGCACAAACTCACGACCTGCATATTGCGATCTTTAAATACTGGTTTAAAATTAACCGAAGTGCATGCTGGATTTGCTCCGCCCCTTTTGGTGCTGCATAATAGGCTGGTACAATTCCTTGCATATTTAAAGGGATAAAATAATGTAAATAAAAAACAATGTGAAAAGCACACAGAAATCCGGTAATATTACAAGGAAGGGCCTGCAGGGCAAGTACTAGCTTTGACAGGGAATCACAAAATCACGATTTAAGCATCAGGGTAGCGCTTGATTGACCTCTAGCTCCTTCACAGCCCCGGTGCCAAAAAACCCTGCAGCATAAAGCCAATATTGCGGGCTACATGTAAGCAGATAAGATACAATAAGCGATATGGTGCCCTAAATATAAAAAAATCTAACCTGGTAATCGCCTGTCTGAAACTTCTATATAAACGTACGACCCCTAATGGCTATCTTGCAGAGTATTAGGTCCAGAATGTATTGGGAAGATCCTCTATCCATACCGAATAGCGTTTTCCCATGGAATTTCATTGTTGAGCCCTTTTGAGTGAGTTTGGAGGGTAAACTTCCAAAACCCTTCTCTCCTCTTCCTTACCTTGCTAGTGTCTTTCCCTTCTGGAGTAGTCATTTTTTCAAGAATGAGCATTAAGGCTTTCAGGGTGATGTCCCTTTTCCACACAATGCAGAAGTATGGGCACAGTAAGTTTGTGTTTTGATTGCTGATCTATATTCCGTCAGGTGTGTGAAAACTCCGACCTATCTCCCCCACATAGCCTTGTCCACATGGGCAAAGAAATAAGTGTTTGACATTTTGGGTATTACAGTTTTTTTCATTCTTTATAAATGTATGTTATATCCATTATGTGTCCATGCGTCCGTTTCTATGGTATTGTTGCATGCCATACACTGGCCACATTTGAAGTTTGCCTTCACTGGATTCTAACCATCAATGGTTTTTGAACAAAGGTGCCACTTGTTTTTAGTCGTGATCTAACTAGCCTGTCCCTAAGGTTCTTATTTTTGCGATGGGCGAAGAGGGGTTTGGGGATCCTGGTGACCTGATCTGCATTTGTGTTCAAGATATGCCAATTGGGGTTAATCGCCTAGCTTACTATTTCATTCAAAGTTGAAAGTCTCGTAATGCATTCCAATTGTGGATCTTTTTTCTTTTGCTCCTGCCATAATAGATGATCTCAATCATAAAATATAGCTCTTTTATACGATTCTCGGATGACTCTTCTAGACTATCCTCTCTATATACATTTTTCTGATAGATACATCTGCCGTGTGGATTCCTCACCTTGTGAATATCCCCCTTGCGCCAGCAACATTCGGAAATTCTTTTCGTAGCTTCGCGCCGACGTGGACTAGGACGTCATAGAGGCACGGCATCGCTCGCGACTCCGCTGACGTCACCGACGCCTATAATAGGCCCACGCCGGCGTGATGACATCAGTTCCCTTTTTTCGCGTCGTCGACGCTAACGGTTTTCTAGGGATCGTCCGTAGCTTTCTCAGTAACTTTGTTACTTTGCTTTGTTAGTATTTCTGTATCTCCTCTTTCGACATGTCTTCGAAGAAGACGGGTATTAAGGCCTGTGGGGAATGCGGAAAGGCTTTGTCCATTACGGACCCGCATGAATGCTGTTTGTGGTGTCTTAGCTCCGACCACGACGTCGAAGACTGCAGTTCCTGCAGGAAGATGACTCCTAAGGCCCTCCGGGAGAGAGAAGCTAAGCTTATTGTTGCAAAGCTTAAAGGAAGTAAGGAGAAGAAGAAATCGAGGTCGCGGACTCGACGCTCGAGGTCAAGATCTCACTCGAGGTCGCGTTCGGATTCGTCCTCGGCCCATGCTTCAAGGTCTTCAAAAAAGAAGCATAGGAAAAGATCTCCTGAATCCCGACATCGTTCAAAGAAAGACTCGTGTTCTAAGCCGAAGTCGCAGGTGAAGCTGGTAGAGAAAGAAGTGGTGGCTTCGGAAGAGCATGACGCCGGAAGTGCGGCGTTGCATGCGAATTCACCTAGTTCACCGAAGCAGACAGCGGTTCCATCTCCGGATCCAGCACGTTCTCCGGATCGGGAGGATGAAGGTGAGGAGGAGATAGTTGGAGGGGGTGAGGCTCCGTTGCCCGAAGGTCTGTCGACTCCGTGTTCAAGATATGCCAATTGGGGTTAATCGCCTAGCTTACTATTTCATTCAAAGTTGAAAGTCTCGTAATGCATTCCAATTGTGGATCTTTTTTCTTTTGCTCCTGCCATAATAGATGATCTCAATCATAAAATCTAGCTCTTTTATACGATTCTCGGATGACTCTTCTAGACTATCCTCTCTATATACATTTTTCTAGCATGATGACCGGCTGTTGACAAAATCATGCAGATTGCTACAGTTGCGTCGCAATCTTAGAAACTGTCCAAATGGTATGCTTTGCTTTTGGTTTCTTGGGTGGTAGCTTTCAAAGTGGTGTAGTGTAGTTCGAGTTGTGGGGTTGACAAAAAAATCCACCTCCAGGTTTCCTTCCACATGTTTGATCCAAATATCTAAAAATTCTACTTTTTGGTGACTTACATTTGCTGTGAATTTCAGATTGCAATTGCACAAGTTGATACATTCCAGAAATTCTTCCCCCCTGCCAGATAAAGAAATATTGTCTAAAAACCGAGACCACGATTACACCATGGGGCAAGTTCGTTATGAGTACATCTGTCCTCAAAATGGCCCCTATATATATTGGCTATGCTTTGAGCACATTAGGTTTCCAGTCTTACTCCCTTCTTGTGGAGAAACAATTCTACTTCGAATTCAATTGTATTTTCAGTCAGCACAATCTTCAAATGTATCTACAGTTTTTATTGCTCCTTCCTGTGGTATATTACTGTAAAGAGCTTCTAAATCCACAGCGACAAAATTTGGGTATGTTGATTGAGCCTCAGACCTTCCATCACCGTGATCATATGTCTGGTGTCCTTGATGTGTGATTTGATCTGAGGTATCACCGGCCATAGAAAGGAATCCACATATTTGGAAATTGGTTCCATGATGAATCCAATGGTGGTAATGATAAGATGTAAAGGGCGGTCCTCTTGGTTTTTGTGAATTTTGGGCACCCCATAAATACTTGCCTTGTGGGGTTACTTGACTTTGAGGAATTCAAATCCCCTAGTGCAAATGTTCCTTTATTGCGGGCCTGGGTAGTCAATCACTGTATTTTCCTGGCTACTCTGTTTGGAGGGGCGGGGGAGGGGGTCAGTTCTTATGCTCATGTAGTACTCTATGTTGCTCAACATGGTTTTAATTTTGAAGATGTACTTCTCTGTGTTCATGAGAATGATGCCTCCCCCTTATCACTGTTTACAATTGTGATATGGTTTTTACTGAACAGCGTGGTTAGAGCTGCTTGATCCTCTTTGTCCAGGTTGGGTGGCGTTTTGGGGATAAATCTCGTGCAGCCTTTGAGTTTGTTGAGCACAGAGCGCGTTTCCAATTTTTGGAGTGGTCAGGGATTTCACAATTTTAAAAAGATCCCTTGGAGCTACCGATGCCTGGTTTATTTTGGTTTCGTAGTAGGATGCTGGGGCCTTTATCATTTCTATGTGATCATTCCTAATTGCAGTTTGATGAGCTGTTTTAAGGTGAGCCTCCTACCTTTTTCTCCACTTTCTTTCGAGTTTTTTTCATTCTTTTTGTCAAGGAAACAAGGTGGGAGATAAACCTAGGGATCACTTTTTTTCTTTTTGACCTCTTTTGATCTTTGTTATTGGGATATTTTCATCCATAGACTGTGTGATCCATTCTTCGAATTTCGTATTGGTGGGATCAGAGTTTTTTCCTAATATAGGTTTGGTCGAGTCTAGGGATGAAATCCGTTCCACTGTATTCAGGCTAGACCATCTACGGTTGATTCTTGGAGTGTATTTAATCCCAGTCGTGGGCGCCTACTTATCAAGCGTGAAAGGGATTAAAAAAGTGTCGGTCCAGGGCATAGGACCGGGACGTCTTACAATGATTTTGTGGTCCTTCCTCAAAGCCGGATATGCGTCGGCATTTCCTCTCATATTTGGCTACAAAGGGCATTAAGAGATGCTTTGAACATCTATAGGGATTTTGAACTCAATATGTACCCCATAGAGTAGCATACATTCCTTGTAGCAGCAGGTTCCAAAAATTGTGCCTAGCCATAGGGCCTCAAGGAGCTGCTTTGTACAATTTGTATTAACTATTGCTGGTGTAATAGTGTATTTTGTTTATTTATTCGTATTTGGTTTATTCTCACATTTGTTTTTTCTGCACATTGTTTCTTATATGTACACTTTACAATCAGAGTTGTTGTGTAACTGATATGTATTTGACTCTGACAGGAGGAAATTGTTTTTTTAAATGTGTTATTGGATAAAGCATAGTGAATAAGACACTATTGGCTTATGTACCTATAGGTCTAAGCTTTTGTCTGCTTTAATAAAGAGCAGCATGTTAAATTGCAGCCAGGTGCTCTCTTCTCGTAATAATATTTAGTTGTCCTAACTGGCAGCATTCGGACAAAACCTCTGTTCGAGGCATGTGGCTGCTGAATTCATATCTTGTGTATAGATCGCCGCCTAGTGTTGGGTCCGGATGATTGCACTTGTTGTCTTGGAAGAGTCTTCGAAGTATCACGAGATAGGTGACTCCTCCCCTGGACTACAGTGCGCATGGGCATCCTCTCCATCCTCAGATTGTTTTTTTTCCACCATTGGGTTCGGATGCAAACTCCTATACTCCAACTTTGGAATCAAAAACAAAACTTTCATAAAGGCCAAAAGGCCTTCGACTCGATGGTATTGTTCTCGCTCTGTACCTCTCTACTCTATCCAGCCTTCCATCTCCAAGCGGTCGTCGACGCGGGCCGTTGAGCCTTTTCGACGCCACGTGAGCCGACCGTCGATGGAAAGAAGCCCGTTTAAAAGGTGCCCGCAATGCCACTCCAAGTTCCCTCATACTGATAAGCACTCAGTATGCAACAAGTGCCTTTCCCCAGACCATAAAGAGGAAAGCTGTCCAGCCTGTGCACAGTTTCGATCCAAAAAAACTATTCAGAACTGATGTGCCGCCAGGCAAGAAATGCAGCGACAGGCACCGGACCCAGAAAACATCTTCGATGACGACCAGGAGCTACAAGAAGCGCCAGACTCGGACCTAGAGATCGTCACCGTAGAGAACTACTCTGACTCTGATGACGAGATCCCACCAGGGCAAATTGTGAGTACCCTGCACCCGACACCATCTACCCCGTTACCAACGGCTCCGGTCAAGGCATCGCCAAAAGGCATTAGCCAAGATCATAAAAAAGTTTCGCTTGCCCCGCCATCCGGCTCGGCTCCGAAACCAAAACCAAAACCGAAACCTTCAGAAACACCAGGGCCCAGTAACATCGTCCCAAAGAAGGTTCCAGACCCAAAGAAGGTCGTCGACCCGAAGGTCGTCAATCCGAGAACGGCCGCACAGCCAAAGAGCGTCGAGCCGAAAAAGACTGTCGACCCCAAAAAGGCTGTGCAGCCCAAACTTGTCGAGCCAAAACCAGTTGTCGAACCGAACAAGGCCACGCAACCTAAGGGCGCCGAACCAAAGAAGATCGCCGACCCAAACAAGCCTTCGGCACCAAAAACAGTCGACCCGGCAAAAGGCGCCGTACCTAAGCCCGCGTCGAAGCCAGACCAACCGTCGGCCCAAAGACACCAGTCGATCCAAAAAACACAATCGACTCGGGAAAGGACACTCAGCCGAAAAAACACAAGTCTCCAGTCGATCCAAATAGGAACATCGACTCGAAAGAAGATGCTTCTCCGAAAAAGCCTACGGAGCACAAAAAACGCTTCGACCTGAAAGACACAGTCGACCCGAAAGAAAGACCCTGAGCCGAAAAAGAAGGCTGATCAACCAAAAGTCGTCGGAAAAACCAAAGCCAAAAACCAAACCCAGGACTGTTGAGGAAGAACTCTTCCACCCAGATCCCTCAGACGACCAAACAAAAATATATATCTACCCAGAGAGTGGTAAAGTTAACATCCTGCATAGGAAAAAGAGGCCTTTGGACTTTGAACCTCAGTCCCCTATTCCACTGAAGAAAAAGGACTTTGGGACTTCTCCTTCTAGACCCTTCATTCCTTTTCAACCTATCATGCCTACTACTCCTTTTAATCGATACCTTCATTATCCCTGTGATGAGAGGGAGAATAAGGAATGTAACACAGGGGATGAGCCACAGCCTGAATATGACTTCCCACAGGACCCTGAACCACAGGAACCATGGGAAGAGCCAACTGACCCTTACAACACCCATCCCATCCCTGATATGTCCTCTTATCCTACTAAGCCGTCACCTACAGATGACACCGTAGTTTTTAATCAGCTCATAGACAGGGCTGCACAGTTCCACAACGTGGATATGCATAACGACCCTCTTGAGGAAGACTTCTTGTTTGACACCTTCCCTACATCAGAAAAAAGTGTCAAAACACTTCCCATGCTAAAGGGAGTGCTGAAATATGCACCTGACATATGTAAGGATACAGCCAGGGCACGGGTAATCAATCCCAGAATAGAAAAATGTATAGGGCAGCCCCCACAGACCCTACTTACATCAAAGGGCAGTTACCGCTTGATTCACTGGTAGTGGCCAACGCCTGTAAAAGACCCAACTCCCAAACCACAGGGGAGGCACCTCCCCGGACAAAGAGTCAAAAATACTAGAGGCATCAGGGAAAAGGGTGGCAGCACAAGCCTCCAACTTGTGGAGGATAGCTAATACACAAGCCCTACTGGCTCGCTACGACAGGGCGCATTACGACCAGCTAGAGACCCTAATGCAACACCTACCTGAGCCTTTCAAAGCACAAGCCCAAGATCTCATACAGGAGGGAAAATTCATAACAAACGCCTGCATCAAATGCGCGCTTGACGCAGCAGACACCGCAGCTAGGTCAATCAACACTAGCGTCCTACTCCGCAGACCTGCATGGCTCTGTATTTCTGGTTTTAAAAATGAGGTACAGTCCACTATCCTTAACCAGCCTGTCAATCGGGACTTTCTGTTTGGCCCTGCTGTCGACACCATTTTGGATAAAATGAAAAAGGACCCAGAGACAGTAAAATCAATGGGGGCATTACAATTTCACCAACAAAGGGGCTCCTTTCGTCTCTCCTCATACAGAGCAAATACACGAGGGCATACCTCACAAACAACGGCCTCATATAAAGGTAACATACAAAGTTCCTTTACCAAGAACACAACCGAGGAGGCTACAGAGGTAACAATACCAAGGGAAGAGGACGTGGAGGCAATAACACCAGAGCCTCCACCGCCTCAAAACAGTGACCCTCTTACACTACCTCCAGACCACTTAACACCGGTCGGAGGCAGACTCCAACAGTTCCTACCTGTCTGGAACACTATTACCACAGACAGGTGGGTGAGAGAAATTATCCAGTCTGGCTACTGCTTAGAACTGACTTCTACACCATCAAACATACCACCAAGACATCATCCAATGTCCAAAGAACACATCACCCTGTTACAACAAGAGGTGAACTGCATGCTAGAAAAGGGGGCCATAGAGCAAGTCCCTTTCCGACAGCAAGGGACAGGAGTATACTCCCTATATTTCCTTATTCCCAAGAAGGACGGCTCTCTCAGACCCATATTGGACCTCAGACCCCTAAATCAATACATACTGTCAGAGCACTTTCATATGATAACATTACAACAAGTGCCCCAGTTGCTACAACGAGGGGATTTCCTAGCAACACTGGACCTCAAAGATGCGTATTTCCACATACCCATCCATCCAGCCCACAGGAAATACCTCCGGTTCACAATAGAAGGTCAACACTACCAATTCAAGGTTTTGCCCTTCGGGGTTACCACGGCTCCAAGAGTGTTTACAAAATGCTTAGCAACAGTGGCAGCACATCTAAGGACGCAGCACGTCATTGTGTACCCTTACATGGACGATTGGCTAATACAAGTAAAATCGTACCAACAATGTGCAGCACACACGTCTCAAACAATCCAGCTGCTGCACAGCTTGGGATTCTCAATCAACTAAACAAAATCACATCTGCAACTGTCCCACATACAGCAGTACCTGGGAGCCACCATAAACCCCTCAGTGGCAAAGGCATATCCAAACTCGGCAAGAATAGCCAGTATGCAGACACTCATTCGCAAATTCCTGCCAAAACACTCTTTGCCAGCTCAAGTCTTCATGCAACTCATAGTTATGATGGCCTCCTGCATATTCATTGTCCCCATGCCAGGCTTCAGATGCGTCCATTGCAGGAATGCCTAGCACGGCAATGGAACCAGCCTCAAGGACAACTAAAAGACCTAGTGTTGGTAGACAGTCGCACTCACAACTCTCTGCAGTGGTGGAACCCACAAAACCTTTCCAAGGGGCGACTGTTCCAAGAGCCGGATACACAACTAGTACTAACCACGGACGCATCACTGACAGGCTGGGGAGCCCATCTCCTTCAATACACAGTACAAGGGCTCTGGACAAACAAACAGAAAAGGCTGCAAATCAACCAACTAGCGTTGCTAGCAATATTCCTTGCCCTAAAAGCTTTTCAGAAATACTTGTACAGCAAGACGGTGTTGATCCGGACGGACAACATGACCGCGATGTACTATATCCAGAAACTGGGAGGAACGCACTCTCCATAGCTGTCCCATCTGGCACAAAGCATCTGGATGTGGGCGATTCCCAAAAAACATTTTTCTCCTAGCAGAACATCTTCCAGGTAAGGACAACCAAGTTGCAGACCTACTCAGCAGGCACAGCCAGCAATTACACAAATGGGAGATTCACCCCCAGGTCCTTCAACCATTCTTCGAGGAGTGGGTTCACCCAGAAATAGACCTGTTCGCCACAAAAGAAAACTCGAAATGCCAATACTTTGCCGCCAGGTTCCCACATCCATTGTCACAGGGCAATGCGATATGGATGAACTGGTCAGGCAGATTTGCGTACGCTTTTCCCCCAGCACCACTGATCCCGCTGGTGGCGCGCAAACTGTGGCAACACTCCCTCACTCTAATCCTAGTTGCTCCCACATGGGCGAGTCAACCATGGTACACGACGTTCCTGGAACTCTCAGTAGTTCCCCATCAAAAACTGCACCTTGCACCTCATCTTCTAACTCAGAACCATGGAGAAATCAGACACCCAGATCCCAATCAAATGAACCTAGCGATCTGGCTCCTGAGGTCTTAGAGTTTGGATACCTTAACTTGCCCCAGATTGCATAAATATCATTAGGGAGGCAAGAAGACCAACCACACGAGCGTGCTATGCAGCTAAATGGAAAATATTTGTTATTTACTGCACCAATAACCAAATCAACCCCTTAGATGCCTCAATTCAAAACATAATATGTTACCTGCTGCATCTACAAAGATGTAACTTAGCATACTCTTCAATACGGCTACACCTCGCTGCCATAGCAGCATACCTTCAAAACAGGCAACACCTATCATGTTTAGAATACCAGCAATCAAAGCCTTCATGGAGGGTTTAAAAAAGGTGATTCCTCCTAGACACCCCCCTTCCCTAGTCTGGAATCTCAATATAGTGCTTACCAGGCTCATGGGCCCTCCTTTCGAACCTTTACATTCATGTGAACTACAATTCCTAACGTGGAAAGTTGCATTCTTAGTAGCCATCACCTCACTCAGTAGAGTGAGCGAATTACAAGCGCTCACAATTCAAGAACCTTTCATGCAGGTACATGCCAACAGGGTGGTTCTTAGAACAAACCCTAAATTTATGCCTAAGGTTGTATTCAATTTCCATATCAACCAATCAATAGTGTTCTTTCAAAATCCACAGTCGGTAGCTGAGAGAGCCCTGCACACACTAGACGTAAAGAGAGCTCTTCTTTACTATGTGGACAGAACTAAATCCTTTAGGAAAACAAATCAACTGTTTGTTGCCTTTGCACCACAACACAAAGGAATCCAATTTCAAAATCAGGAATAGTCAGATGGATAGTTAAATGCATTCAGATATGCTATCAAAAGGCAAAACGCACTTTAACAGTCCCCCCAAGAGCACACTCCACTAGGAAAATGGGGGCATCCATGGCTTTCCTTGGAAATATTCCTCTTGAAGATATCTGTAAGGCAGCCACATGGACCACCATACACACTTTCACAAAACACTACTGTGTAGATGTGCAGACAAAACAGCAAGCTGCTGTAGGCCAGGCTGTCCTCAAAACTCTTTTTCAAACTGCTGCAGCTGGCACAGGTGGCCACCGCTAGAGGAGATACTGCTATACAGTCTATGCACAAAATATGTATGTCAGCAGCCCACATGCCTCGAACGGAATATGCTACTTACCAGTATGCATTTGTTGTTGGCATGTAGGGCTGCTGACATTCATATCGCCCGCCCTCCTCCCCGGTGCCTGTAGCAGCTGCAGCATTCTCTCTGGCATGGCCATCTCTTCCTTTACTATCTCCATCTCTGCCACAATGGCGAAAAACAATCTGAGGATGGAGAGGATGCCCATGCACACTGTAGTCCAGGGGAGGAGTCACCTATCTCGTGATACTTCGAAGCCTCTTCCAAGACAAAAAGTGCAATCGTCCGGACCCAACACTAGGCGGCGATCTATGCACAAGATATGAATGTCAGCAGCCCTACATGCCAAGAACAGATGCATACTGGTAAGTAGCATATTCCTTATATTTTCTGAGTAATGGACAGGGCACGCTTAGGGGTCCTCAATGTTCTTGGGGCCGCACCCCGCGCCTATAGGCCGAATCACACCTCAGCCAGGGGCTTACAAGCATTGGCCACTGCACTTGCCTCCCTGGCATCAGCAAGTCTTGTGCTCCAAGTCCAGAGTTCCCTGTGTTGTGTGTTTCTCACATGGCCAATTGTTGTTTTCCATGTGTTCGCCTAATCATGCACATTGTAGGCTGCATTGGTTTTGCACACGTTACTAAATAATCACACTTGTCTTTGTGCCACATTGTATTTTCACACAGAACCAGCATGTTTTTGTATTTTATTATTTTCCTGGGATTTAGTCTGAACAGCCTTGGCAAGCTCAAACAACATTGCCCCTTGTTATTCTCTCTGGTCAGACACTAGCACCTAGACATAATAAAGGAATGCAGTTGCTGTTTTTGAATACACATATCTCCTCCTATAAATGAGGACAGGGGTTCTTGGAAAATACACACGGAGCGAAGGTATTGAGACAAGAGTGCTGCTTCAGCTGAGATGTAGAACTTCCACCTATGTACGCTATGGTCCGGTCCGCCACTAAACACAGAGATCTATACTGTATAACCAATTAGCTTCAGGAGTATGGGAGTGGTTAGGCAGATCTGTCATATAACAAAACAAGCCTTTTCATGGTATATGGTTTATTAACCATGCTGATGACATTATTGATATGTATTGGTTTTCAAATTGTGGCGCAATTTTTGCATTTTAGAGCACAATAGTTTAAATAAACATTGTAAACTTCCTTCATGTCTCTTTCTTATCTTATTGTGGACAAGTACAAGTGAGTGAGCAAAGGGGTGTGTCCTGTTACCACATTCCCTCAGCGGGTCGAGAGTGTTCTGGGATGCCCAATATCTTGTTTCTCTGAAAAGGTTCGGAGTGCAAGTGAGGAACTATAGCTAGTCGGACTTGGGCTCATAGACACTGAGGTGGTATGGGGACTCAGTCCCTACATACAGATGTTCTATTGTCTCAGGTTCCTGTAACACCAGCTAGGCCGCTCCTCACCCTGTGGAGTACTCAGCAGGTGGCTCTATCTCCGCACCTCATCTCCGCTAGTCCTCCTCACCTCGTGGGGCCCCTTTGTAGGCCACTCAGCCACCACAGGCCCAGCATTGATCGCTCCGGATGCAGGACTGAATTCTCCAACCGGTCGATTGCACCCTTGGCCCCCGCCACACACCTCTCAGAGCCGGGCACCAGTCTTTTGTATTTCACTTGAATTATTTAAATAAATCATTATGGTTTCCATTTAGCTTTTGACTCCGGGGTATTTTTTCCTTGCAATACTATTTATTGAATTATGTTTGGGTGCTGCTAAGGAACACATTTCCTCATACATACTTGAGGTTTACTACCGTCCTCGATCCGGGTTAGGTGCTTCATCAGGCAAGATAGCCTCAACATTTCAATCAGCTAGCCTTTCCCCTAGATCAGTCATTGCAGTTTGCATATTGGACAGGTACAAACATGCATTATGGGACATTACCAGCAAGGTTTTAGTCTATGGTCCAATAGAACCTCAGGGCATCGCTGATTCAGTTAATATGATAGCCAGGTTGCAATAAAATGTGTGCACTGGGTTGGCCTATACTCTACTGACTCAATTTGCATAGCTATTGGAACAAGTGTTGTGCTCCGAAGGCATGCCTTGATGAGATCACTCAGGTTTTCCAGTGACATGCAAGCATCTGTAGTTGATATGCCCTGTGATTGGTCCAGACTCTTTGGAGAAAAGACTAATTTAGCATTATAGTGATTCAAAGTTAGTCCTTGGGATTATTTGCTCAGCTATTTCCACACCAATTCAGGAATTTAAGGGACTATTTCAAGGGGCTCTCTCGCAGGTAACACCAACCCCCCCTATTGGTTATACAACAGCTAGTCCATTTCTTTTGAAGATCTGACCATGGCACCAGCAGGACTCGTCCAGGCCAGCAGGTTCAGCAGTCTTCAAGTTCATCTTTTGCTGCTTTAACTTGCCCTCAGGGACTCCTGCTCAGTCGGTAGCAGGCAGAATCCAATCGTTTCTGCCCATCCTGCAGATCCATCACATCAGACAGTTGGGTCTTGGACATTGTTCAAAAGGGCTCACCCCTACCCTTTATTTCCTCCCTCACCAAAGCGAATTTCTGAGGGGCACTCTGTAAACCTGATGTTGTATGACTATCTCTTACCCTCCAAAGGTGTCACTGAACAGAGTCCGAAACAGGAGAAGGGTTTTATTCTCACTACTTCCTCAATCCGAATATGATGGTGTCTTTGGGCTTATTTTGGACCTCTACCCGTTGATTGGTTTCTATGGAAGGACAAATTAAACTTGCTTGTGCTTACTCAGATCCTCTTGGCTCTAGACTCAGGAAACTGAAGGTGTCCTTGGACATGCATTTCCATATATCCATCCTTTAGTCCAACAGTCTTTACCTGCAGTTCAAGGGGGGCCAAGAACACTGTCACTGTGTGAAATTCCCCTTTGGCCTTTCCTCAACCCCTCTGGTGTTCACAAAAGTGTCTGTGATTTTTGCTGCCCATCTGGCACATGCATGCCCTGCAGTGTAACTTCAGATGTCACGAGGCTCAGCATTTGGGCTGCCTATTATCTTGTTATGCTGTTGGTGTCTTAATAGCAGGCTAATTACCCATGAGGATATCCAGGCGCTGTGTAGCAGGTGTGTGAGGCCAGCCCCGGGGGCTTTCTTGAAAAGCTAGGTCTTTAGCTTCTTGTAAATGTCTAGAAGAGAGGAGGAGTCTCTGATGTGTTGTGGAAGGTCTTTCCAGGCTTTAGGGGGAACCCCTTGAATTGCTTTTGTGTATGTGTGAGGTGTGTGCTAGTGAGAGACTGTCTGGAAGGTTGGTAGAAGTGAATGCAGGTGTTCAGGTAGGCAGGGCTGGTGTTGTGAACAGCTTTGTAGTTGTGGGTGAGGAGTTTAAAGTGTGCACACTTGTGTATTGGAAGCCAGTGGAGTTCCCTAAGGTGTGTTGTGGGCTCAGCATGGGAGGTTGAAAACTAGTGTGGCTGCTGTGTTTTGGACATTCAGCAGTCTTCCTCTGAGCTGGTTATCCCTGTGTATTGGTTGTTTCAATAGTCTAGTCTGCTGGTGATGAGGGCTTGGGGGATCGTTTTCCTGGTGTTGTCTTGTAGCCACTTGAAGATTTGTTTTCAGTATCCTTGGTCTGTTAAATCAGGCTGAGACTCCTGCACTGACTTGGGTGCTCATGTCCAGTTTGTTGTCTGATGAGTCTGAGGTTTCCTACTTGGGGGAAGGGCGGCGGGAGTGAATCCAATGTCTGGGATGCTCCATGTAGAGTCTCATGGTGAGGCATTTTTCTTGTAGGCGACTAACTGCGTCTTGTCCGAGTTCAATCTGAGACAATTGGCCACTTCTGTCATGCATGTGGTGAACTTGTTCCTGGCGTTGGATATTTTGTGCAAGAGGGGCCGTATCTGTTGCATTCCTCAGTAGTTCTCTTCTGACCTTAAAGGAGATTATTCAGGATCTGTAATGATGGCTGCTAGGCGCCATCCTGACCTGCGACAGACCACTCTCCTTCTCCCTTCCAGAATTCATGGGTGTGACAGGTGTTTCACTGCTCTGTTGCTGGTGCCACCTGGGATTGGTGGATATTAGGGTTCTCTAGTCTTCAGCCGTGAGCCAGTTCCTTTTAAAACTTCTTAGGCATCCTTCTATCTATCGAAAAGAGACTGGTGTAGGTCCTCACAGATAACACTACCACCACGTGGTACTGCAACAAGTGGTGAAGTGGGATGGTCCATCCTCTGGCAGGAGGCCCTTCGTCTGTGGAGGTGGCTGGACCAGCAGAACTACTTCCTGGTTTCCAACCACCTAGCAGGGTCCTTAAATGTAAGATTTGACTAACTACGCAGGCATTGTCTGACAAATCACAAGTGGCATCTACACCCCAGTGTTGCGAAGGGCGTCTTCAGTTAGTGGGAAACAATCTGGAGGGATCTGTTTGTCAGCATTGAGAACGCAGTGTCAGACATTTTATGTGCTGAAGTTTCCTCTATGGCAATTGATATCCGACTCATTTTGGCTAAAGGGGAGCGACTGGCTCCCGTATGCATCCCCACAGCTACATCTCCTGCCTTGACTTCACAAGATCAAGACAGACTGGGCTCAAGTCATTCTAATTGCCCAGGACGGGGTAAGGAGAGTATGGTATCCAGAGCACCGAAGCGCTTGTCCTCCGGTCAGGCTACCACTTCAGAAGGATCTTTAGTCTCAGCAAGAGGACAGTATTCTGTATTCGAGTCTCCACAACCTACACATTCATGCATGAAGATGAACAGTGGCAATTGAATGCATTTAATATGCCGACAGAGGTGGTTGTCATCCTTGTATGCAGATGCCTTTGGACAAAGTCCATTGATGTGGGGACTGGGAGAAATTAACTGTTTTGAATAGTGCCCGAAATACCGACTACTTACAGGCCGAACTTACTGATGTTCTTTTGTTTCTTTTTTGTTAGCCCAGAATGCTTGTAACCTTTTGTGATATGGTTTATTATAGGTTTGAACCATGCCCCCCCCAAACCTATTTGTGCCTCAGTGGGACCTTTTTGGCATTTCTAGTATGCCCATATTTTGAGCATATGCATTGCTATTCATTAAAGGCTCTTAAGAATGAAAACCGTTCTCTTTGATATCACGTTAGCTTGCCACGTGAGTGAACTGCAGGCATTGTTGATTCAACACCCCGCTACACCACCATTTTTCAAATTGAGGCTATGGACACAGGTTTCCCTTCCAAGGAGTAAAAGCTCAATTGCCTTGAGCCAAAGATTATGTTAACTTGTTACATCAACTACACAAAAGACCATTGGGGAGAGTTTCAACTATTTTGTCGGTTTTCATGTGCAAAGAAAGATAAGGCGATGCATAAGAGGGCCCTGTGCATAATCCTTTGAAACAAAATTTGCTGCCCGCTGTCCAAACAAAAAGCACCCTGAAGTTTGAGAGTCCATTCCACCAGGGACAAGGCCACAGCAGTGGCGTATCATTGGGGGAGAGGCATTTCTTCATCTGCTAGGCTGCGATCTAAGTATTAATACCTACATTCATGAAGCACTACTGCCTTGACAGCCAGGGTACTTTCACTCCCTCTGTTCTGCCAGACGTTTTGGTCTGAGTCCACACTCCAGAATCTCCACATTTGTGAAGTACTGCTATGGTATCTATTGGTATTGGTGAGAGGAGTTGGCCTACGGGCTAGGGCGGTCGTCATCGAATCTGGGGAACTGGGTTTGAGTCTCGGCAACGACTCTAAACATGATGTGATTCTGGTCATATCACTTAATCTCCCTGTGCCCAAAAAAAAAAAAATGTGTGTCCTCATGTAATGCAACTGGTGCTATGTAAAGGGCTCTGATACCCGATTCGGGTCAAGTTCGCACTATATAAAACTCCGTAAAAAAATAAGTATCTATTCTAAAGGTGAGGTAGCTGCAGTTAGAAGTGCCCGGCATTAGAATAGATACTTAGCTTCGGTAATGCTCTTTTTGGTGAATAGTTATCTAACTGCAGATTCCTTCCTGCCTGCCCTCTAGATTTGCCTCTTAAACTTCTAGAATGGTTCCAAATAAGAAGTAAGCACACTATCAACAACAAATTGTTCGGTGCTTACCGTCTGGAGTGCAGAATGAAATAGACGAATGAAACTGATGTTAGCACTTAGGAAAGTGTGTTTACATAGTTACCTTTGGTAACTCTTTCTGATAGTTAACTATCTTTTCAGAACTGTCAAGGTAGATGAAGAAATCAATGTTGTACGCACCAGTGAAATGGTTCCTTATGTTTATATGTTAGAGTTGAATTTTATTTATATGCACTGAGTTCTAAAGTTAGATTTGTTCAAGCGTTCATGAGACGATGATACTGTTCATTCCACCCCAACCTGTTTCTGAACCTCAGGTAAGTATAGCCTTGAAAGCCCATTTCTGAGAATAATTTAAAACTAGATTGAGTACTGCGATGGAACTGGCATATAACATACGCCTAGTGCATTTAAGCATTCAGTATGTTGAGTAACTGATCGCTAAGGAAAGGCTTTTCATTTTGTACCTTAACATTGTTTAACTGGGAGTAGCTTGTTTCTTTAAGACAGTTCCTTCCAATTCTATCCCTTATATTAAGAGGGGCCACCACTCCCTACTTCATTTCTCAGCGGAACCAAGATCGTCAGAAGTAACCTAGAAGGTGTATTGGTAGAGAAATGATCATTTCTTTGGTATGTTATCTGAGGCCGACTACAGAAATTAAGGGATTCTCTTTCCCTATGTTTTACCATTAGAGCGCACAGGGCTCGCATAGTCTATTTCCTGTAGCATTACCCAACTAATTTTCCGATTATTCTGTTTTTAGCAGTGGACATGAAGGTTATTGTATTTATCAAAAAGAGGCTCAATACCTTGGATGTTCCCTTCATGTCCTTTACAGTTGACTTCAAACCACGTATTAACGAACTATGTCAATGTCAATGTCATAGGTTTTTATAGAGCGCAGCTTGTCACCGCAAGGTCTCTACCAGGAAACTGATGAGTACAGGCCCTTATCTGATCAGCCTCTTTCCCACTGTTTGTACGCTATTATTTCGATTGTCTTACATTCTTGACTGTCTCAGTAAGCATTGATGGTTCTTGTGAGTTTCCTAGGGTTTGAAGAACTTGTCCTCCATTAGAACACCCATGAGTCATTATAATACTTACAAAGCAAGGTTTTAGACTGTACTAAATTCACTAACTGGTGAAACTACCATTCTTTGGCTCATTTCCTTCACTTTTTCCAGAAGAATTTTCGACTTTCATAACAACTGCTTTAATGTCTTCATGGGTTCATCACTGAACTGCATCGTTGTAGCGTTCCACTAGTGGCCATTCATTTTGCGAAGGCCGTTGAGTGGCCGTTCGTTTGCCACGTCGCTTCATTCGAAAATCACTTACAAACGATGGCACAAATGAAAAGTAAAGAAATCATGCTGCCCAAGACAACGCTATGGACTTAAAAAAAATTCTAAAAACAGTATTGGAGATTGTTGAGCATGAAAATTCAATGTGGCGGGGTGGATGGACTGCTGATGGCTTTTAGGCCTCTTCACTTAGCAAGAATCGTTTACAGAAGTCTGTTTGAGCAAGCATGGCTGGAAAGAGGCTTCACTGGCAGACAAAGTTTCCCATAATATCTCTGTTGAAATATTAATGGTGGTGGAGGAATAGCACCAGAGTCTTGTGCCAAATCCTCAGAAAAAAGACAACTAACTGTGCAAAGTTGCATGTTGTAGTCATAGCAGAGCCC
The DNA here is from genome assembly GCF_964263255.1 of Lissotriton vulgaris. Classification (NCBI taxonomy): domain Eukaryota; kingdom Metazoa; phylum Chordata; class Amphibia; order Caudata; family Salamandridae; genus Lissotriton; species Lissotriton vulgaris. The sequence continues at coordinate 1,820,511,021 of NC_141687.1, forward strand.
CCTTCCCCCCTGCTCAAATCAGGGGTTGGAGATGTGGACCAGTTGTAGGATGGTCAAGCCCCACCTCCGCCCAATTCCCCTCGGCATGGTCTGGGAGATGAGTCCCTGGCATACACAGTTTAAAGTCAATACTGGCATATTAGGGCATGGGGATGAACAGCAGCTGCACTGCCTGGTATAGTACTACATTTGGTAGACTAATCCAATTCAGAACGTGTGCTAGTGCAGTGGACAACATAGCAGGTTTATGGACCCTTGCTAAAACTACTTTAATGACTTTCAATTCATGTTCTGTTTTGTTGAATATGGCACCGATTTTAATGAAATCGAGCACTGCTTAGGGAGGTGAAAGCTACATTGAATGGGAGTTGACCTATTATCTTTCTGTTTTGGTGAGGGCTCTAACCATTCACATGTAGGTGCATATTCGAACTGACTGTGATGGGGCCATGGCCTCAAAGAACTTTGCTAACCACTTTCTAGTAGATTTATATGGATGTTTTGTTCTCTCTGAGGAGTCACCTGGCGGTGATAAGTGACTTTACTAAGTTGGGCTTTTATTTTATATGGCCCCTTCCATTCGGATTTTAATTTTTTCTGGGAAGTGAGCAACAATACTAACGCCCAGTCATTCACCAGGTAACAATGCAATTTTTTGCCCTTGTCATACACAGTCTTTTGTTTTCTTTGATTTATTTCAAGATTGGTGTGAGCGAGGCCTCTGAGCTTACCAACCCTGGCTCATAGTTTGTTTTTTTGTTGCAGTTTTATATAGGGCGAACTCGACCGAAAGGTATAAGAGCGCTCTACATGAGCACAAGTTTCATTACAGACTGACACATTCATTTCTAGGCACGAAGAGATTACGTAATTTGCCCAGGATGTTTGAGCCTCCCGCTAAGACTCAAACCTGTTTCCCCAGCTTCAAAGTCAGACGGTCTAGCCTTTAAGCCAAATTAGGAAATCTGGGTGATTGGCATACTCCAGTAGAGAGCCAGCTTCATCTTCTGTATCCTTTTCCCAGTCCTCTTTTGTCCTTTTTAGTGTGCTGGGGGTTAAAGACCAAATAACAGCTCAAAAGCGGAACAGCCCAGTCTTCTTTTGACCTGCCCCTTAATAACAAAGAGGGCTAGTGGCAGTAGTTGGTCCCAGTTCTTTCCTTCACTCGTTAACATCTTTTTCAAGGTGAGCTTTAAGATGTTGTTCAATCCCTCCAGCAACCCTTCGGTTTTGGGAGAATATACGAATGATTTGATATGGGTCAAGTTCAAAAGCTTACATACCTGCTGAATTAATCTAGATACAAAGGGGGTCTCTTGATCTGTAAGGATTTCTTTTGGGAATCCCACTCTGCTGAATACTTTAATTAACAGCAGGGCTATGGTGTTGGTTGTGGTCGATGATACAGTTATTGCCTCAGGATAGCGAGTTGAATAGTCAACAATAACCAATACGTATTGATGACCTTTTACTGAATTATGATAGTAGACAGATTAAATCCATCTCAATATGTTCAAAAGGCTTCCATATGACGGGTAGGCGGTAGAGAGGAACGGGAGGGGGCAGTTAGGGTTTTTCTCTTTGACATACCTCATACTCTTGACAATACTTTTTTATAGCGGCGTAAATTCCTGGCCAGCATAAATGGGGTGGAACAGCTGGGGTGGTTGTATGTGTTCCTGTGTGTCCGGCCAATAAATGGGAGTGGGAAAATAAGATCTGTTTACAGTATTCGTGAGGTACTAGCAATTGGGGACTTCCTCCCTTATCGCGGAGCTAATATTATAGTCCCTTTTTTATGATAAAGACGTGATAGCTATCTTGTATGTGAGTCTCATGATGACGGGCCTCTTTCCATGTATTCTGTAATATGGCGTTATTAATCTGGATGTGCCTAAAGTTCTTATTCAATGCCCTCCACTCCAACCTGAGTAGTGTGTTCTTGGGTAAGTAATTGATCTGTCATGGGTATATTAAATCCCATAAAACCATAGACTGTTTGCACCCCGAGTTTAAGAAGGCTACCACTCATTTGTCATTTATTTGTCAACTTACGTAGAAGCAGTGACCAAGTTCCTGTGTATATAGGATGGAGCGAGTGGCATAGATGATCTCCATCGGCTCTTCTCCTGTCTCCTTGAGAGGGCAGAATAGGACGATGTGGCCAGTCCCCACAATCAAAACACTGTGGGCCTTTTTGGTTTGGGAACTCTATTTTTTGGGTTTGGGTTTCAATATGTCCACTGGGTATTTAACCACCCTTTTTTGCTTTTCCTACACTATTCAGGTGTATTGGGTCATGGCCTCTTTCTATCTTTAAAGAGGCAAACCTGTGTAGAAAAGGTTTTGGCCATTTCCACTGCTTGTTTTACTGTGATGTTGGTGTAACCATTTTTGGGTAGGAAGAGAATCCAATATTACTATAAATATATCTTTTTCATAATGATCTCCTTACTGCTCTCGCTGGGGTTCAACCACCTATCGGCTGCCAGTTTTAGCATAAATAACCGGGTTTTTCGATTGTCCCCTGCAGTTCCCTCTTCCTTTTTAATCCAAACTCAACAGGACTCGGCATACATACCCAAATGATCTAGAATTATCATTTTTATCTCCTCATACACTGTATTCACATACACATTGGCAACTTCGTATGCTGCCTGTGCCTCCCCCATTAAAAGGGAGGCAAGAAAGAAAGACCAATTTGCTGGGGGACACGCACAGGCCCGTGAAGCCTTTTCAAAGTTCAGTATAAAGGCATCGGAGTCCTCTCTAGCCCCATATTTTTGCAACGCAACTTTAGGTCCCATGTATGTTGCACCTCATGTTTCAGATAATCTGGAGGTGAGCAGGACTTGGTCCCCGGCCACCTTATGCAGGCTATCTACTTGGGCTTTCATGGAGTCTCAGAAGGTTTCCTGATCTGTCTTTACAGCGGACATCTGTTGTTTGATGGCCCATTCTAGTTTTCGTTGACCCTGTACCAAATTTTGAATGAGATTCTCCATTTTGACTTCAATGGAGGGGTGCCTGAATTCTCCGCCATATGTTAAAGGAGCTAGATGTATCAGACAGGAACAGTATCCGTGTTTGACGTCTTTAATGTTCATCTCTTTGATTTAAGAGTGGTATGCTTAGTCCCTGACATCCAAGGAATTCTGTTTCTTGCTGGGTAGGTTGGTTAGACACCCGGACCACTGTTTCCGAAGTATTCCCTGCAAAAGAAGAAAAAAAACTCGGGTCTGATTCCTTTTATTTACCTAAAAATTTGTGGCCTAGGTTGTGGGGTATAACACCTGTGGCTACATGCTACCAAGAGAGTGCTCCGGTCACCATATGCATACCTCTTCTCAGACATAGCTGTACCAGTGGAGGGGAATTAGCGTTAAATGGCGCTGTGTTTTTAGGGGTCAACTGCTATGGAAAAGAAAACGAGAGGCCCAACTTGGACCAACAAAATAAAGGAGTCCGTTCATCAACTGCTCTACAGCACCTTTCACTGGTGCACAGAGAGCTTAGTGCTCTGTCTCCCTCTGCTATTTTCCCTGCCTCCTGTAACCGCCCAATTTCTTTGCTACTCCGGGTCTTCGATATGGAATCTTGGTGCTTCTCTGTGGGTCGCTTCATCCTCTTCTCTGGATGTTACCTGGTTGTGCTCCCCATTGGTGTTGACTTTCTTCTTAAAGGGGACGTGTTCCATTTTGTTTTCCTGCCATATCCAATCTCTGTGAAGATCTTTGGTTTTCCCAGTTCCAGATCAACTGTGAAGGAGAGTCACTTCCAGGCGTCCTTTGCATTATTACCTGACCTTGAGTATGGTGGTTAAAACAAAGAATAGGTGATTGGGCCGAGGATTCATGGTTGCCGGTCACATACAATGGGGCGGGGGGTCTTCTCGATAAGAGCGCCATCCCATCATAGTGACCGGCGTTGATTGTTGTGGAGTGGAAATGCGTGGAGTGGTGTAGAGTGTAGTAAAGTGACCTGGAGTGGAGTATAGTAAAGTGTTGTAGCGTGAAGTGGCATAGTGGAATGGCATAAGTTGAGTATGAATAGTGTATTAGCGCACTACCATTATAGACAACACATTTTCAATTGAAGTGACCATTGCATACAGTTTTACTGATAAACGTATACTCAGCACAAACAATGTGTTGACATGTCATCACCTAGTGTATCGATTTGTTTTGATCGTATTAAAATATTTTTTTCCACTGCACTTCAGAATTACATAAAATGGGCTTCGTTTGTGCTTTTCTAAATCTGATATTGAGTGTTGAAACCTTAAACAATTTAGTTTGTATGAATACATGGCTAGATTGAAATCAATAAACTGTAATTTACTGCAGAGTCGTTTTCTTTCTCTTAGCCCACAAAGGTATTTGAATGAAATGCTACTTCTTGGATAAGAACAAAATGTTTACCCAAGTAGATGTGTCGGATCTAACTAGGGTATGGCACATTGAAATTATTCACAGTATTATAATTTGGGTGTGTGGCTTAAAGATATGCAATTGGGGGACCTCCTCACTTATTAACATGCTAGACCTACTAATAAGACAATACATTTCTCCCTTTTTTTTAGAAATATTGCAAACACTTCACAAGGGTAACTGAATTGACATGCAATATGTGTATGATTTATTTTAATATTTCATTCTCTGCAAAGGGCGCATCATGGTTTTATTGTTCAGTTTAGTTATTTTTATTCACTGTACAACACGAAGGCTGACATTACTGCCATAACAGACCAAATGCAACCGTGTACTCTAACACTGTAGCCAAAATTATAAAGTTAAATTCCATCATACTTAAATGGTTGTTGGTTTGAGTTTGAGGTTCCATGCCATTAACAAATTTAAGTCGCATTTCCTTTGCAGATGGCCCACCATGTTAGTGTGTTCTTATTATTTTATGCCACGAGTTGTCAAACAATACTTCATTTGGAAAATAAACCAATAATGTTTTTGTTTTGAGTCCTGCTTTATTTTACTGTTTATAAATGTTAGTTTGTATCCAAAGGGCATGTAGGGAAATATATTCTCATAAATGTGAAATGCAGTTTATGGTTAGCAGGATTCATATTATGCATTACATTTCATATTTTAATGTATCTATTAAATGTCACAACACACTATGACTTGGCCTAATTATTTTTGCATGTGTGATATGAATTCTGTCATTTTGTAATTTTCGTTATAATAATTTTGCAATATGGTTCATATTTTACCTACTGCAATAAAGTACTTAACTTGAACTTGGTGTTTATTATTTTATTGCCTCATTTTAACCTTTTGTTTGTCTACATTTAGAACAACTCTCTGATCTGAATCAGGCTTTCCTTCAGCGTGAAGATCAACTCCATGAGTTGCAGACCAACAATACTTACCTTTTGAACAAGCTTGAAAAAGAAAGGTATAATGCTTACCATATTGTCCAGCAGAGATCAGTGAAATGGTTGGATGCTGGGTGTGGTGTGCTGGAGCATTTGGGTGCACTATTGAGTCACTAGGTCCTGTGAACCACATTAAAGTGATTGTTGGCTACAATTTGCATTAGATGTTGAGTGCTGCATATGGTGTTCTGCAGTAAGGGATGGAGTTTGGGGATGGGCTCTGTGGAGCTTCTATGAATGGGCCACAGATTGTGTGTGCTTTTGTGGTTTCCGAATGTATGAGAACTGGCATTCTGGGCATTGTGTGACCAAGTAAGAAGCAGAAGAACATTCAAGCAAATGGAGAACGAGTGAGCACCAATGAGGATATTTTCTTGACCATGCACTCAACAGTGGAGGATACAACTCACCATGATTTCAGAGGACTTGAAGGAGCTCAAAAACAAACGTGATGGTCTTAAAGACCGATCTAGATAGTGTTACACTAGTATAAGGTATGTTAAGTAATCCCAGAGGGCTGGGTATTGAAGTCTACTCTGCAACCATATTTCACCATGTCCCATGAGAGAATAAAAATCTTGGCATAATGCATCATCAGAACTCGAAGGGTGGATGCACTAAAGACTGCATTCAAGGCCCGAATGAGAGACAGACATCCTTGCGAAGTATATCCTCAGCAGCATTGAAGGACTGAAGATTATGGGAAGTTAGACTATATAAAGCCAGAAATGTGCACAATTTACCTTTTCCAAGAGCTACTATAGAGCACCTTTAAACAAAAGAAGAGCCCTCCAGGAGGTGACAAAGCAGACTTGGGTAGAGATTGACAGTTCCTTTTGCACTGGTATTGATATTGAACTCCAAGAGCCACAAAATCCAACTTTGGTAGGAGGGAGAGTCACTATTCGATCTGACAAAGGCTGATCCTACTGACACTGAATAAAATAAGTCTCCTTCCTGAAACCACCAGAAAGCAAGATGGTAACAGCAGAAAAGGAGGTGGCAGGCATTTGCCTAGTAACAGAGAGAAAGACTGAACTGAGCTCACAGGTTGCAGATGAAAGTGCATTATAAGATTCTGTAATGGATGTATTCCATACTATGAATTGCAGACATGTCAAATGTGTTCACCTGACCTAGAAGGGATGAGAGAACAGACTGGATTTGGAGTCACCGATCCCCTTGGTATGTATCAATTTCCCATGTTATGTCAGTTCTGATAGCTCTAAGCTAGGAGACTTCAATTTAAAGTTTCGATGGTTGGAAAGGGATTTGGTTTTGATAAGATCCCATTACCAAGGGAAACTACTAATGCTGCAGACAGGATGGCTAGCTGTGGATTTAAGGATGAATGGGAAAGCTGAGAATGAGCGACTGCTACCTTACAACTAGATGGTCACTGGGTATTGTAAGCAATCAAACTCTACAGTCAAACTACGCAAGATCTGGCAAATCCGTTTATCAGAATCTCTCAGCAACATTTGCTTAGTAGAAACCCATTTGGTCACCAAAGATACTCCATTTGACACAGAAATAATACCCTAAATATTCTTTTGTAGCAGCCAAACAGAAAGTCCTTGCAGCTCTCACATTCAATTTAGCGGCGGTGATAAACAATTAAAGAAACAGTCAGATATGCAATACTCATGGGTAAAATGGAATGTAGGGTAACGCTGGTAGCCACCCACGTTTCAAACTCCATTCCAGACAAATTGCTATTTTTAGGGACAAACTGTCAGGAGAGATAATGTGGCTAGTGTACTGTCATAGAGTATCTAACATATTGCTAGATAGACAACCCAAGACAGTTACTCTAGTAATGGGATATTGCATAGCATGACTTGCATTGTCGCAGACCTGGGGTTGCAATATATGTGGAGAAATACTCATCTTCCTGAGCCTTCTTCCCCCCCCGCCGCTGTTAACTCTCTGATTTAGGTAATCATCCTTCGCCCTCCGTTCTCCTTCACTGTTGTCCTGCTGTGTTGTTTTTCTATGCCTTATATTACTTGGTAAAGTTGTTTCTGTGCATTTTAATATTTTGTGAAGTAGTCTTTGTCTGTTACTATATTGTGAAGTCGTTTCTGTGCCTATTATTTGTGTTGTGCTCAGTTTTGACTGCATTCCTATTTGTTTTTGTGCCTTATCATTACTTTACTACTGTTGCGCTTGTCCTGATCGTGCCACAAATGTTTCCTGCCGCTCCCTCCCTCCCTCCGAATGCCCCTACCAGGACCTACCTAATGGAGGCTGCAGTGTGATCCATTGAGCAGGTCCATGGGCCCAGTTGATCACCCTCCGCACTCTTGATTAACCTCTGTGCCTCTTCACTGCTGTCCTGCTATATTGTTTCGTCCTCTGTGACTGATGTTTTGCTGTGCTTGATATTACTTGGTAGAATAGTTTATGTGCCTTTTATTATTTAGTGAAGTCGTCTTTACACCTGTTACTATATTGTGAAGTCCTTTCTGTGCCTATTAGTTCATTTGTGTTGTGCTCACTTTTGACTGCACTTTTGACTGCACTCTTTTTTGTTTTTGTGCCTTATCATAATTTCTTTGCTGTTGGGCTTTTTCTTATCGCAACACTAGTTTTTCCCTGCCACTCTTGCCTCCCAGAGCCTACTTAATGGAACCTTGGCTCTTCCACCCTGCACTGCTACACCACTGCAGACCTCTGAGCCCCAGATCCCGGGCACATTAACAACAATTACTACTGCTGCACGAACCACCAGAGATCCATTCTCATGCCAGCACAGCTGCTTCACCTGCTACACTGAAGCAAGCAACAATGCAGTAGACACCACAAAGATGACTGCGTCTACCACTCTGACCGAAACCGCTATGGTTCAAATCCAGTGCATTCTACTCCACGCACGATTACTCAGCAAACATGCCACAGAGATCTGGAGCACAATCTCATCTCTCACGGCGGACAACGTCTTCGTCACTGAGACCTGACTGAATTCCGCACCGGACATTGCCACCCCCGAAGGCTTCAAGATAACATGCCGGGACTGAACCAACAAACAGTGGCGAAATTGCCTTCATGTACAAGGACACTATCCACTGCACAACATCCTCAGACAATTCGACCCCCACAATGGAGCATCTCCAAACACATGGACAAAAGCACCATCAGATACACCCTCACCTACAGACCACCAGGACCACGGCCCAGCTTCTACAACTCCATCCCCAACCTCATTGCCCCTATCGCCATCGACTCAGAGCACTACGTCTTCCTAGGGGATCTTAACTTCCACCTCAATAACCCTCGCGAAACATCTCATTGACCTCCTGGAAAGCATGAGCAACAATCAACCTCAAGCAACTTGTCACCAACCTTACCCACATCTCATGACACACGCTCAAGGCCATATTCACGTCCAGCATCAGAGTCAAGTACTGTTGGGTCTCACAACTCACTTTGATCGACCACTACAGGGTCCACTTCACCACCTCAGGACCTACGAATGCTAGCACCATGCTTCTCGGATCCACCCGCATGAATTGGAAAAAGATCTTGGAAGACCAGTGGAACAACGCTCAACTTCCACCTCCCAGGCACAACTTCCAACCCAGAACAGGCTGCTAAGAACTTCTTCCAGTAGATCAGGGAATGTGCCAACACATTTACCCATGCCAAAGCCAAAGGATCTACCTGAGGAGCCAGCTGGTTCCCACGAAGCTGAAATCTACCAAACGCAACTACCAGCAACTAGAAAGCAAGTGGCACACCGGCAAAGAGACATGAGACCACACCACCTTCAAGACAGCACTCAACCAGTTCCACTGCTTCCTGAAAGAAACAACACACTAGCAGACCCCAAAGATGCCAGCACAAACCGCTACAAGGAGCTCTTTGCCATCGTGAAGGAGTTCTCTAACCCTGCAGTCACCCGTAATTAAATTACTCCCTCCCAGGAACTGTGTGACACCCTAGCTGAATTTTTCCACAAGATCTCAGTCATCTACAAAAACTTCAACCCTCCGCCGTCGACCGCATCAGCCTGTTCATACCCACAAACACAACCCTCAAACACCTGCTTGCCCATTGGGATCCACTCATGGCTCATGCCGCAATCTCCATCTTGAACTCTGTGCACTTGGTTGCACCCACAGGAGTAAGACAATTGGTGACACGCTCAAAGTACTGAAAACCTCCATCACCTCCGCCTCTTTCCCTGAGGACTAGAAACATGCTGAAGTGAGCCCCTTCCTGAAGAAACCATCCGCAAACCGAGAAGAACCGAAGAACTACCAGCTAATCTGCCTGCTCCCATTTCCAGCAAAGGATATTGAGAAGGCAATCAATCCGCAATTCACCGAAAACCTGGACCACAACACCCTCCTGGACCCCATTCAATCTGGATTCCGAGCCAACCACAGCACCGGGACAGCCCTGATTGCAGCCACCGATGACATCATAGCCCTCTTATACCATGACGAAGTGGCAGCCCATCAGCTACCTTCGACGCCATCTCCTATCACATCCTAATCAACGGACTCCGCCACTTCAGAATCCAGGGAAATGCCCTCAAATGGATTGCCTCATACCTCACTGGAAGAACCCAGAGAATCCATCTCCAACCATTCACCAGGGAACTGCGACATCCCTCAAGGAACGCCCTTCAGCCGTTTCCCACGTAAATAAACCCTCTGGCCAACATTGTCAGATCGCATGGACTTAAAATCATTTCCTACGCCGACGACACCCAGCTGATCCTCAGTTGTCCCTCCACCACTAGACCAAACTTCCACAGATGTATGATGAACATCGCTTTCTAGATGAAGGGCAACTGCCTCAACCTCAAGACGGACAGGACGGAAGTCCTCATCTTTGGGTAGGACACCTCGCTATGGAACAGCACATGGTGGCCTGCTGAACTCTGCCTAACCCCCGCCTGACAAACCACGCCCGCAGCCCCGGCATCCTCTTGGACAGCAAGCTATCCATAAAGAAACCGTTAAATGACTACTTCCACACCCTATGCATGCTCCTCAAGATCTTCAGGTGTCTCTAAGCCAACACCAGGAGGATTGTCCCGCAGGCCCATGGCACCAGCAGGCTGGACTACGGGAACCTCCTCTACGTAGGAATCACTGCACACTTCCTGAAGAGACTACAGGCAACACAAAACTTAGCGACCAGACTTATCCTCGACCTCCCCAGACAAACCTCACTTCAAGAAGCTACACTGGCTTCCGATCCAGAAGTGATTCCAGTTCAAGATGCTGACCAACGCATATAAAGCCCTGCACAACGAGGGATCGGCATACATCAACAAATGCATGACCTTCTACCAACTGACCAGACACCTGCTGAGTCAACAGTGGAGAACGCTCCTTCTCACACCTGGCGCCCAAAGCTTGAAATCCACTTCCCCGGCACCTCAGGACTGCCTCATCGCTCCAGCAATTCAGGAAAGGACTCCAGAACTGGATGTTTAACAGGACGGTTCACCACGAATCAGCTAGCAACTCCAGTGCCTCGAGACCCTCACCAGTGATTTGAAACACTTTACAAATCCTTGATTGATCTCACTGATAAAGAATTGCACCTTTTCCTCCCACGGCTGTAGAGCGTACACCAGTGTCATATGGATACTTCGTTACATATATTGCGTTAAGTTAGCATGAGTGCATTACATGTTTAAACAGCCTTTTTTCCTTCGGCTTCAGTTTTGCACACGACACATACTTGTTGTTGTCGCCTTCACCCTAGAAGCGGTGAGGTGGTTTATTTGAGAATAATATGTTATTTTCTATGCTATCAGCTTTGCCTGGTACACTTGGTACAACTGTCTGCACACTGAGAGCTGCACACTCTAAAATTAACCTAACACAAGGTTGCTGGGAGGCTTGATCCTCGCACCACATAAGACATAACACAAATAATGTTGATGCCAACATTTTGGGCTCTACGCGGGTTTAAGATAGAGTTACACGGAATGAACGTGGACACTTGGTGCTGCGCATGAAGAGAGCTGGTAGCTGTTGATGTGAACTGCTCCTACTGACATTGAGAGGTATGGGGCCGCCCTGCTAAAGCCCAAATGAGACCTTCCTAGATATAATATAATATGCTAAGATAGGGTGCGCGAAATATAGGTGATATAGATTTCTATAGAAATTGCATTATAACATGCTAGCACCTTTTGCTTACTATGGATTAGTGACTATGCTGCTGACTCTGATTTTTATAATCTGCATTTTGGTATTATACAAGATACTGCGTTTGAGAACTTTGCATTGAATAATAAATATTTCAAACTTGCACTTGTGTTCTTTGACTCTCAGTTTTGGTTTGAAATGATTATATAACGAAAGAGTGTTCATGTGTTCCACGACTCCTGAGGTATTCTAAAGATCATGTTCTGGTTTGTCTAAGACATGGATCATTCCATAATGATCCATGAGACACTGTAGCTAGCTAGGTAAGGAGATTTCTGACACTGAGATGAGTTTTTGGATCATCCTAACTCACTGAGGTTCTAGATCTCTATGCACAGTTCTGTGGGAGAACGGAAACCCTGCTACATGGCGCCCAACGGATTGGTTGGCCGTATTTCATGACACTCGAGTAGTATATCATTCAAACCTTAACACCTTCATTCCCGTTTCCGGTAAACGGTGGTGTCGGAAAAACCTACCTATTTTTGAAATAGGTCTTTTCAAGCTTGAATTTTTCTATAAACGGTTTCTTTGACTTACTACCCAGTTGTGCTACAAACTGTTCTTTGTCTCTTTACACTTCCTGTGCTAACATGGCCGTGGAAATTGCGCAGCATAGCCGAGTCGCGGTTCGCGACCACTTGCGGGCATATAATGTACCTGCGGAAGGCTTGGCTGTGGTTCTAGTGGTGAGTGCGGAACATGCGTACCCGTACGAATTGTTTTATTCCTGGGTGACATTTCCGGAAATGGACGCTAATTCGGGTGTCTATCATTCATACACTGCCTCGGCTGTACCGGCGGCTTATGCTCCGTACAGGGCACTGGAAGTACCTATCGATGCTTGGCAGCACGGAGTTTGGTTTGGTGGCGTCCTACCCCATTCTTTAACGGCTCCGAGGTTAGGTCCTTTATCCATTCCGGGCACAAATTGGCCCGCTTTGGGTGGATTTACTCCTCATCCTAATCGCGCCACTTGTAGTGTAGCTGACCTGCGGCGTCTTCATGAGGTCGCGGTTGGAGTGATTAGAGCGCTTGTTCATTACATTGGTCGTAATATTCATGGCGCGGCCCCCGCAGGTGCGCAGCTTCGGGCAGAACAGGCTGGTTTGAAAATCAGTCCTGTCTTGGTGAATTCCGTTATGGGCAGAAAGCCAGACAATAAGGATGATTTTCCTTACTGGCTTGCCGAGAAATTCGACCAGCTGGAGGCTGTGTTTCCTAATACGACTCCGAGTGAAAAACACCGGATTCTTACGCTTAGTTTACCGAAAGATTTAGCCCCGGAACTTGCTGACTGTGAGACATGGGGTAAGACTTTTGCAGCGGTTTACTCGAGGTGCTTTGGCACACAGTCAGTGTCGAACCTGTCTGCGATCCTCAAACGTGTTCAGGATGATCACGGACCTGAGTCGGCGGTTGAGTTGGGTATGCGCCTGAACGGTTCATTTGAGACAGTTTGCGGTATTATCCTTGCCAATGTAAAAGGGGATGCAGTGAACTTTCAGGTGGCCAATGGTCTGGCGTTAATTCCCGATGCCGAGAAACCCCGTCAGCTGGCAAGAATTATTGTGGCGGCTTATAAAACGGTTGGCCGCAATTCTAAGGGTGCAAAGGTTTTTCTTGAAAAAGAAAAGAAGCAGCCCCAGGGACAGTCTTCGGAAACAGGTGGACAGCCCAAGTCCAAAAAACAAAATTGGCCTAAAAAGCAGAATCAGGGTAAGCAACAACAACAACAGACACAGGTTTCGAGTCCGGCGCCTTCACAACCTGCGCAGTCAGAGCGAGTTTATGAATTGCGCGATCGCGCTACGATTAAATCGCCTGACAGATATCAGGCATCTGACCAACGCTCTCCTCGTTCCTTTCAGGACTCATCGGCTCCATCAACCGGTGGTGGAGGGGGCGGCAGGGGCAGGGGTGGTCAGCAAGGACGTGGCCAGCCCCGCACGCGAAGTGAAGGGGATCAGCGGGACGACTCTACGCCAAAGAGACCGCAGTTTGCCAAGAAGAAAGTCGCAGCCTTGACGGCGCATCGATATGCCCCAGATAGTGAGAACGCGGCTTCGGAATCTGACGTGGGCTCTGACCTTGCTGGACAGCGCGGCAGAGATTACCATAGTGAGAGAGGCCCTCCGTCCACTGTTGAAGGTGACAGCGACTGACACTTATGTTGTAATCGAAACAGCTGATACACATGTTGCTCCCCCTGAAAGACTTTTTGAAATTGTCCTGTTAATTGAAGGTGACATGCAGCGAACTGTAAAAGGGGTATTTTGGGAGAATCTTTCGGATACGTATGACATTTTGCTTTCGGAGGCTGACTGGCCCCCACCTTTTGTTCTCGCAGCTCCGCGAGGGGAGGAGGTAATCCTCCCCAGTTTCGCGCACACTGTGCCGAGAGTGGAAGCGCTGCATTTTGCAGAAGAGTGGGCTCTGGCGCTTGCGCCGGCTGTGTACCGAAATCAGTGTGGCTGGGATAAATTGTCCCCTAGCCATGAGATTCCGTTGCGGTCACAGCCGCAGCCACAACCCCAGTATCCCATACGGCGTGAAGCTAAAGCTTCGGTCGCGGCTATCCTTGAACAATTGGAATATCAAGGTGTAATTGAAACGTGTGTGTCACCAATGAATAATCCCCTTTTTACTGTTAACAAGCCGGACGGCTCATATCGTCTGGTTTTGGATTACCGGCATTTGAACTCGCATTGCCGTAACTGTGCAGTACAGAATACTCACGGCTCTGCCCTAGTGAATAGTCTTGAGCGTAAACGGTTCAAAACCACGCTTGACATTTCCAATGGTTTTTATGCACATAGATTAGATGGTCTAAGTTCCCAATGGACCAGTTTTACATGCGGCGGCGTACAAAAAATGTTTAAACGACTCCCAATGGGATATAAAAATAGTCCTGGAGTGTTTTCCGCCCGCATAGTCTCTCTTTTGGAGAGTTTCGATCCAGTTGCATGTTCGTATGTGGATGACATTTATCTCACAGACGACGAACTTTGGGTGCATCTGTGTCGTGTAAACAGCATAATTTGTAACTTTGCAGACATGGGTTACAAGTTTAACTTTGCAAAATCACACATTGCGGAGTACACAGTGTTGTTTCTAGGTTATGAACTTAACCATGAAGGAAAGGGATTGGCTCCTCACTTCCTGGAGAAGTGCGCGCAGTTGCGCTCTCCGACAACGCTGAAAAAATTACAGTCTTTACTGGGTTTTTTGAATTTCGGAAGGACATACGTTCCGGAATATGCCCAGCGTATCAAGCCTTTATATGCTTTGGTACAACCATCTTTTTCCAAATCATGCTGGCTGCCTGAGCATTCAGCCATTCTGCAGGCTTTGCAGGCTGATTTGCTCACTTCTGACTACTTACAGACCCGTGATAACCAGACCAACCTGGTGATAAGAATTATCCCTGGGACGGTGGGTTTCACGTACCTGACTTTTAATGAGGGGGATACTGTACCTATTGCTTACAAGTCACACTTGTACACTTCGGCTGAACTGCGTTTTTCCACTGTGGAGAAAGTTTTAACGGCAGTGCAGATGGCAATTCTTAAAGAACGTGCCCTGTCGCAGGGAAAGCGCATGATTGTTGTTACCCCGTGTCCTGCCTTGGAGGCGGTCACGAAAGCCAGTGTACCGAATTCTAAAGCTTTGCACCCTCGGTGGATTCAGTGGGCTACATCCTTGACATCTCAGGATGTCACGTTTATTTTTGACGCCGCTTTACGGTCGCATGAGTATTTACAGTATGAAGTTGTTCATCCTGCTCCTTTAGCAATGCGGCCGTTGGAGGATTTCCATTGTATCAGTTACACTGATGGTTCGGCGCAGGTTGCGCATGGCTCTAAACATGCCTACGTTTCCGCTTGCGCCATTGTGGTCGGTGCCATGGTGAACGATGAGTTCAAGTCCAGTGTCGTGCACACGCAGACGCTTGGGGACTGCACCGCACAATTAGCTGAGCTGCGTGCTCTGATGCTTGCATTGGAGTACGCTGATCCTTGTGTGACGACTTTAATCGTAAGTGGTTCTTACTACTGTGTCCAGTCTTACAATGAGAACTTGTTCTTTTGGATTCAGAATGATTTTCATGATTCCAAGGGTAGCACAATAAAACATAAAATGATCTGGGTCCGAGTGGCAGAACTTAAAGAGAAACTGCCGCTCGTGTTTGTGATTCATACTCTCGGCCACCAGCGCGTGGGGGTCCACGCTGTTGGCAACTCGCTTGCTGATGAAGCAGCGAAATCAGCGGTATCCAAATACTTAGTTGCAGCAGTCACGAGGTCCAAAAGCAAAATAGATGACGACATCTTGGCGGCGGTTGCTGCCACGGCGAAGGGAGGTAAATATCCTGCGGGGTTCCCTTCGAAGTACACATACCACTTAAGTCCCGATAAGGTTCCTTATGTGAAAATTCCTGAAGTTGGAGAGCGTTTAGTTCCCAACTCGGATCGCAGAGCGTCTCTGATTACAGCGGCTCATGAAGGTGTGGCGTCTGCGCATGCGGGCGTCTCAGCCACTGTATCTCAGCTACAACAGAGGTTCTGGTGGAGGGGACTGTACAAACAGACGCGCGATTATGTCCTTATGTGTGACATTTGTCAGCAGATCAAGCCTTCTACTGCTGCGCGTCCGCCTCAGACACAGTTGTACATCTCTAATAAACCACTTGGATGTGTTTATTTGGATCACTGCTGTCCTTTTTCTTCTGATACTGCGTATAAATACATCTTAGTAGCAGTTGACTCATGCACACGCTTTGTATGGGTATGGCCGCATCGAAGCGCTGATTCGCGAACTGTCATTAAGGATTTGCGTGTCTTTGTGGGAATCTTTGCTTGTGGTGCTTTCCATTCGGACCAGGGTCCGGCTTTCGCCTCTAAGGCGTATAAGGATGCTATGGTTTCGTTGGGAGTACAGGTGAAGTTTTCAAGTCCCTACAGGCCTGAGGGCAATTCTGTAGTAGAAAGAATGAACCGCGACTTAAAGCAATCTTTGACAGCCCGTGTTATAGGCACTGGTAGAAACTGGCTGACCCACCTCTATGGCGTGCAGCGTGCGCTTAATAATCTCCCTAGAAGGTCTCTGGGTGGGCGGACCCCATATGAAATGCTCTTTGGTATCAAGATGTACGTCCCTGACCTTGATGGTGCAGACTGCCAGGCCCAGGCCGCGGCCTTTGACGTAGATGAACATTGCAATGTTTTACAGAATCTACAAAAGACCAGAGACAGTCTTGCAAAGGAACACTTGCCCTCCACGTCGGATGAGGCGTTGCAGATCCCGGTAGTTGGCTGGCTACCCCAAGTTGGAGAACTGGTTCGAGAGAAGATCGATAACAAGAAAGAGTTTGGTCCCTCATATCGAGCGCCGGTTCGAGTCCTTGGAGTGAAGGGCACAAGAACAGTCATTTTACCACCACTTCCAGGTCGTAAAGAAAACAGATTTATTTCTATTGACAATGTCAAGACACACAGGGTGGCCGATTCTTCATAGCATGACACCGGCTGTATCCTGTCCTTCCATGGTGAGGCACTCTGTGCTGGCTATTACATCTGGTGCAGATCAGGAGGTGTCCCTCGAGATGCCTGCCATATCCAGTCCTTTATTAAATACTATTCCTGTTACTAACATTGATGAGGTGACCTATGCAGATCCTGCTGATTTATCTATGTCCGATTTACATGCTCGTTTGGCTAATCAGTCCAGATTCTCTTTTGACTCGGATTCGGAACTTTCAAAGAAACCATCGACTCTTGCAAAATATGCCACGTTGTTTAAAAAACATTTTTTAGTTCCACCTTGGACATACATTTGGCTGATACTATTTTCATTTTATCTTTTTATGTCAATTGGTTTTGTGTTTTATTTTTTCCGCCTGATTGATGGCCATTATGTGAAAGAAAGAACAGGAATTCGGTACCTTAATGGAACATTGGCCCCTCTTTCCTCCTCACATTCAGCACACAGACTAAAGAGAGACTTACATTCAGTAGAGATTACTGCTTGGCCTGTCCTTGATGGGATTGTGTGGGATGCGGTTAGGTTTCAGATACATGGCCCCACAGAGGTTATTAATGTTCCTAATGTGCTTAGAGTAAACATGGGAGATGTGATTAAGCAAAATATTCATTCTGATGATTGGGATCTTCAGGCCGTGGAAGCATTATTCTCTGATTTGAAATATTATGCGGCCTTTGATGATGAGGATTTATATTTAGATTCTGTCAATTATGGTGATTTGTTTTGTTACCAACATTATGGAAATCATTTCTTGCACAAGACAAGTTCCAGGCGAGTTCCTGTGAATTACACTCAGTGGGAACATTGCCCTACTCCTTTACAGGGGAGCTCAAGTACGTTTCTGGGAAAATACTCTTACTTTACAGATTTTAATCATTCAAATCCTGAGTCGTTTTATTTTAAAGTGAACCAGAAATTCATGCCCAAAGTTAGGCTAACTGACACAAAATTGTTGTATTCAAAGTCCTTTCTAGAAAGGTTATCTGTGGATGGCTATGAGTTATGGAAGGATGCTATTGACCTTAAATCGGTTTGGGGTACCAAAGATTGGCAGGTACAAGGCACTGAGGCTTTGCATCGTGCATGTCTCATCCCGAATCACATGTTGTTTTTAAATTCGACTGTTTCCCAAACAACATGTTTTGGATTGGCTACATCTAAAAAATTAACTACCCCTACTATCCCTGATTTGGAAGAATATTCAGGTTGGAGTAATTTCACTACATTATCCATAAGTGAGATACAAGCACTTATGCAGAATTCCTCCTTTAATATTTCCAGTTTTGATCCAAATGGGTGGCTTTTATGGCAAAGAAGCTCTGATTCTTGCCAACGTCGTTTTTTGGGTTTGGCTGAAGGTTTTACACACATCAGGCCAGATCCCAGGTTTGACACAGATCACACGGTTACAACTTATTCCGTAGGCAAATTGTGTCTGGTTACAACATTCCACTTTAGCTGCAGTTAAACTGCATCTGTCCCAGTTGAATGAGAATATAGAGCTAAATGATTTTATAAAAGGCCCGACTATGGGTAGGTCTAAACGCTTTATTTATGCTGTTTACAATGAAATTTGGAAATTTTCACAAGTCGAAGCAGCTAAACGCCTAAGGGCTATTGATCAAGCCAATTTGGAAAAAGTGCTTGCAGTGGTCGATAACAGTATTAACACGCTTTCTTCCAGAATTTACACATTGGATAATATTGTTTCTTCTGTTGTTGATATTGTACATGATGAAGTGTCCACGTTATACCATGGTCAAAATCAATTGCGTTCTGTAATGCAGTTTGCCTGGACTCTACAGACAATTAAGGCTGGTCAAGTTCCCTGGACCTCATTGAACGTTTCATCCCTTTTTGCCCCTTTTAATCTTACTGAAAAACAGCGCATGCTTTCAATGCGTGATGCATCATTTTCTATGTTACATATTGAGAAGCTAGAATCCTTGCCTTTTTCTGTTGCTGAAAACCACTACTGCCACGTGGCTTATTCATGGTTTAATTACATTACCATTTCCTTTATATAAATTTACTAACTGTATGCGGTATATTGCTATAGGACGATATGAACCACTAGGCAATGCATTCCTACATGAGGCATGGTCATTACCATACACATACAGATGTCTGAAGGATGGGAAAGAAGTGAATCTTAATGGTGAGGAATGCACACAGTCACCTGACCATTCATTAATATGCAGACACATTCAGTTACACGGTTCTTGTAATCAGGACCGCCCAAATTTAGCATGTGTTTTAAAAGGCACGCCAGTTCCAGCGGTGGTTCCCACATTCACATTATTAGCTAATGGTAGTTATTTGCTTTTAAACAACGAATTATGTTGTGGTTTATTAATTGGTGTGGCATATGTGGTAACTGTATCAGAGCGTGTAGTGTGCTGCAAGAATGTTCTATACCCACCCACGCATGGTTCTTCAGATGTCTCCATCTGGCCACGGATTCCAACCTTGGAAGCAAAATTCAATGGTTTAAGCAGAATAAGGGCCCTTTTGTCTCAAAAACAAGTGACCCTGAGTTCGGCCCGGGAAACTTATGTCCTTCACATAGACAACACCCGCACAGAGGTGCAGGCGCTTTTAAATACTGATTTGCCGTTTCATTTCTGCGAGCTGGTACACCAGATATTTAATGCTTCTTCAACGACTGGGCTGGCACATTTTTTCAAGTTAGTCAGCAGTGGCCTCGTGACTACGTTTGAAAAGGTTTTTAGTATCATTCCCACGTTTTTCCACACTATTTTTTCGAGTTTGTTTGGTGGACTACCTGTGTTACTGGCTGTAGCCGCAGGCATTCTGTTGGTGTTTTTCTTCATAAAACATGGATGCCCATCCTGCGCAAGACGCCGTTCAACGCCTCCTGACACTGTGCCGTAATCGGATGCTCAATTACTATGGAACATTGCCGCTTGCAGCATTAAGCACGGCCTATAGATTGTCATTTCGGTTCACCGACTTCACGTGTGTCCAACCTGTGTTTCACTGCCTGAACTGCGAGTTCGATTGGGCCATTGACTTGTGCCTATGCTTAAGGACTGCTCCTGACGTCGATTTTGATCAGCTAATGCGTCCCGTGGTGGCTCATGAGTTGATCTGTTCTGGCGAGAGAGTTATGGCCTTGGCAGCAATGAATGGAGTTCTGGGCCAATGGGAGATCTCTGCAGCGGCGGATGCCTTTCTGACACACAGCGACCTGGTGAACCCACCGAGTTGTCCTCTGACGTTACAGGAGGATCCGATGCTGGAGGAGCACGTATGTTCTTTCCCATTGCTAAATTGGATTGCAGAACTATTTTCGGATGATGGCAGTGATTTCATGCTGGAGGCTGTTGCAACTTTCTTTGCATATACTTTCCAATCGTGAGATGCCTGGGAGGAATGCTTTGTTGTGAAATATTACTTTCCCCTCGCTGAATTGGAGGGATGGACTACGTTCAGCTGATGGAGAGTACAGTCACGTGATGTCGCTGAGGATAACATCAATATGGCACATGACTTTGGAAATCGGATAAGTGCCTTGTTTTTTTTATTTTATCCTCTTACAAACATTTGGATTGATGCGACCTGGTCCTACATTTCATAATTTTGAGACCTGGCGGATGACTTTTGGTTCAAAAGTTTTGTTTTTATTTTTTTAGATTTGAGGCCACTGTAGGCATTCATACATATTCATTCATGCATATTTTTAGCTTATTTTAGCTCAAGATTATTGAACTTTGCTTTCAATTTTTGTATCTGATTTAGTATTGCCTTTTCCCTTATGTTTGACGGTGCTCGGACCAATGGGGGGGTGTCATATGGATACTTCGTTACATATATTGCGTTAAGTTAGCATGAGTGCATTACATGTTTAAACAGCCTTTTTTCCTTCGGCTTCAGTTTTGCACACGACACATACTTGTTGTTGTCGCCTTCACCCTAGAAGCGGTGAGGTGGTTTATTTGAGAATAATATGTTATTTTCTATGCTATCAGCTTTGCCTGGTACACTTGGTACAACTGTCTGCACACTGAGAGCTGCACACTCTAAAATTAACCTAACACAAGGTTGCTGGGAGGCTTGATCCTCGCACCACATTAGACATAACACAAATAATGTTGATGCCAACATTTTGGGCTCTACGCGGGTTTAAGATAGAGTTACACGGAATGAACGTGGACACTTGGTGCTGCGCATGAAGAGAGCTGGTAGCTGTTGATGTGAACTGCTCCTACTGACATTGAGAGGTATGGGGCCGCCCTGCTAAAGCCCAAATGAGACCTTCCTAGATATAATATAATATTCTAAGATAGGGTGCGCGAAATATAGGTGATATAGATTTCTATAGAAATTGCATTATAACATGCTAGCACCTTTTGCTTACTATGGATTAGTGACTATGCTGCTGACTCTGATTTTTATAATCTGCATTTTGGTATTATACAAGATACTGCGTTTGAGAACTTTGCATTGAATAATAAATATTTCAAACTTGCACTTGTGTTCTTTGACTCTCAGTTTTGGTTTGAAATGATTATATAACGAAAGAGTGTTCATGTGTTCCACGACTCCTGAGGTATTCTAAAGATCATGTTCTGGTTTGTCTAAGACATGGATCATTCCATAATGATCCATGAGACACTGTAGCTAGCTAGGTAAGGAGATTTCTGACACTGAGATGAGTTTTTGGATCATCCTAACTCACTGAGGTTCTAGATCTCTATGCACAGTTCTGTGGGAGAACGGAAACCCTGCTACACCAGAATAGATATAACCTGGTGCACTGACATGCTTACTTGAGCAACTGGCAAGATGGAGACTGATCTGATCACCATCTTTGACCATAACTCAGTCATTTAGGATTGTAACATCGAAAAGCCCCCTTGAATGAATAAATCCCAGAAAATTGATGGAAGTATAATACATGGTAGCCTACCTAATTCAGAACAGATCAAATTGAGAACCGCTTTAAATAGAATGATACAAATGAGGTTTCCCTGCATTCATTGTGAGATGCTTCAAGGCAGTCAGAAGGGGAATATGTATTTCGCTTCAATCCACAACAGAGACATAATAGAGAAATGACAAGAGAGAAAATGGAAACCAGATTAAAGCACCTGGAAAAGAAACCTAGAGAAAAAGGAATATTAAAAGTGTTGAAAGAAATTATAGTTCTGAGGTGCCAGATTAATTCAATGTCATCGAATGCTCTGAAAGGACATTAATTTGAATTTAGTACCACTTGTACAAAAAAGAGTAGTGAGGCAGATATACTGCTAGCGAGGTAAAGAACTTGAGGGGTAAGGTTACAAATTCTGACAAAAGAAATCAAGGGGTGTTAATGGTTCCCTATGCTAAACTATATAGAGAAAACTTACAGGAAAACCATGACCTTTATAACGACTTAAGTATGCTCGTGTTGGGCTCATCAAAGTGCGATAGAGAGATAACAGTGAAGGCAGTAAAAAAAGCTACAAAGCTCATGCCAGCCAATTAGGCACCAAGCCAGATGGTCATTGTAGGAAGGTGGATACCTGACTATGGTTACCCCAGATTTTTTGCCTAGTGTTTTTTTTTTTTTTTTTGGTGTAAGAAGTTTATTGCACTTAATACAAAAGAAAATAGCATTACACATGTATCGCCTACAACCTCAACAGGCCGGCTGCAGACTTGTTCTTTCGAAAAGGATCGCAGTTGTTGTACACAGCCTATCAGCCGACATCCAGCGGACCGGCGGCGTCGCGTATGATATTCACAGATAAGTCATTAAGTGCCATATTCGCTTACACACCTGCTAGTGTTCTTACTTTTTCTGAACGTATTTTCTCCCCTGGGTAACGTAACAATAACAAAACTCAAGTTAATATAAAGTGTCCTTCAGCTACAATTGCTCCGTATCACAGCATCCTCCCTCCTCAACACCATCCCATTGTCGTTATTACCAGCATTCAAGTGCCCTCCATAACCTTCCCTTAGTCATGATCAGTTTCTCCTTCGGTCACACTATGCTCCAATAGATAGTCCCGTAAGAATCCCCAATAGTCCTTGGGCCGGGATCTAATCGGCAGCTCCTCTTCATATGTGTTCAGTGTGTCACGACAGTACGTCATGTCTTCCAACCAGTTTTTAATCTCCGGGCCCTTCCTGCTGTTCCAATGTAGGGAAACCCTCCGCTTAGCTAACAGCAACGCTACAGCACAGAATTTGCGCTTCCGCGCTCTCAGTTGCGGTACAATCCCCAATAAACAAATTTTGGCTGCGCATTCCAGGGATGAACCCAGCATTTCATTCAGCACCCGTATCACCTGTTCCCAATAACCCGCCACCCTGCGACAGTGCCAGGCCAGATGCATGAAACCCGCATTGTCTTGCTTACATCTGCTGCACTTTGAATCTTCCCTCAACCCGTATCTATACAATCGATGCGGCGTATAATACACCTGATGCAGGTATTTATAGTGAATGATTCTCAAATTACCATTCGGCGTTAACATGTTTGTGATCATGCAGGCAGCCGCCCATTCTTCATCGGTCAGTGGTGTCTCCAAGCCTGCACTCCACTTGTCCCTGGCTTTATCTGTGTTACCTCCTATAGCACCCTGTAAGCTTTTATACAATTTGGACACCATGTGAGAGGCCGTGGGTGTGGTGAGGAGGAGTTGTAACGGCGCGAGCTGTTTCGGTTCCTCCGGGTGTGTGGGATAATGTTCCTTAAGTGCCCTTTGTAGCCTATAGTAATTGAAGCTGAAAAGTAAGGACGGGTTCTTTATATAGTGTAAGTTGTCCAGCGTCTGAAAAACCCCATTTACATAAAGATCGCCTAGTGTGTCTATGCCTGCCCATTTCAACAGGTCCATACCAACTTTTTCCTGTGTAACTGTAATATCAGGGCGGTGAGCCAGTGGGAGTGCAGGGGCGTATAGTGGCAGAGCATCCGCCGCTTTTCCCATCAGTCTCCACGCTTCCGTGGTGGTGTTCACGGGGTTAATGTCGTGGTCGTGGAGTCTGGGGCGTTTGTGTGTTAGTATGTTAGCCAGCGGTATCGGATCAGCGTCCCCAGCTTCCACAGCCACGTGCGTTAGGAAGGGTATCTCGTGGTGCCAGTAGTGCGCGAATTGCGCCTGAGCGCATAAGTAATACAGATAGAAATCAGGCACCTTGAAACCTCCCTTAGCATATGGCAGTGTCATAGTGTGTAATTCCATTCTCGCCTGCTTCCCGGCCCAGAGCAAGGTAAGTACCAGTGTGTTAATATTGCGGAATACTGCAGCTGGAGGTTTAATTGATATGTTATTGAATAAGTACAGGAATTTAGGTAGGAGCACCATTTTTACAATCGCGGCCCGATCTGCCAGGGACAAAGGAAGTTTATTCCATCTTTTAATTTTGTCTTCAAGGGACGCTATAGCTCGCCCATAATTCGTGCGTATAACTAACTCAGGGTCCCTGTGGAACCAGACGCCTAGATATTTTGTGGGTTCCTCTTGCCATTCTAGTGGGTAATCTAGGGGTGTTGGGTGCGTGCTGTCTGTTAGGGGTATGATAAGAGATCTGTCCCAGTTGATTTGTAGCCCCGACTGTTGCCCAAATTTTATTTATTCCCTTAAAAGCGGGTTTAAGTGAGGCTCCGGATTCTTGACATATAACACCATGTCGTCAGCGTAAAGTGAGATGTGTATTGGGCGTGTTGGCATCTGTATGGCCGAGTAATGATGATGCTGTCTGATTTTACAAGCCAGTGGCTCCAAGATTAATGCGAAAAGCATCGGCGAGAGCGGGCAGCCCTGCCTGGTGCCTCGGCATATGCGAATGGGTTCAGAAATATACCTGTTTATTCTGATGCGTGCTGACAAATTCGTGTAGAGCATGGAAATCCAGCCCAAAAACATTAGGGGGAACCCCATTCGTACCAAAACCGCTTGTATGAAGGGCCATCCAATAGTGTCAAACGTTTTAGCAGCATCTAACAATACTGCCACAGCTTTTGTTTCAGGAGCTAGATAGTGTGCCAGGGCAAATAGTGTGCGTGTGTTATGTGTGGTAGCCCTATCAGGTATGAAGCCGGATTGATCCGGCCTTATTAAGAGGGGCATAAGTGGCTTTAGTCTGTCCGCTAGTAAACTTGCGATTATTTTCGTGTCCACGTTTAAGAGGGACAGGGGGCGATATGAGTCGCATTTGTCCTCATCTTTGCCCGGCTTGAGGAGCGCAATAAGCAATGCTTCTCTCATAGAGTCCGGCAGAGTCTGGGCCTCATGTGCCGCTCCGTACAGCCTGACTAAGTGTGGGGCGAGTAGGTCCGCAAACTCTTTATAGAATTCCGTCACGAACCCATCTGGACCCGGCGCCTTATTGTTGGGTAACCGCTTAATAGTATCTGTGACCTCTTCCACCGTAACGGGCCTCGACAGGTACGCCCTATGGCCATTTGCCAGCCACGCCAGCTCAATGTCCTCCATATAGGCGAGCAAGTCTTCTTGTGGGGGTGAGGGGCGCGCAGTATATAGGGCACCATAATGTGTCATGAATTCTTTTGTGATCCCTTTAATGTCACCCACAACCTTCCCATCGGGAGTACAAATGGATGTTATATTTTGTGGCGCTCTCCCTGAGCATATTTTGTCAGCAAGTGCCTTGCCCGGCCTTCCCCCCTCCCCATATCTCCTTGCGGTCGCCCGTTTAGTGACATATTTAAGTTCGTCTAACGCGAAATTGCCATGCTCCGCCAAGAGGACCTGAATCTCCCCCAGCACTTTAGTGTAACCTGTGTGCATGTATACCTGTTCAAGGTTATGTATGGCGTCTTCTCGTGTGCGCAATTGTTGTCGGATATCCTTCAGGATACCCGAGGTTGTACTGATACAGACCCCCCTGATCGTAGCCTTAAAGGCTTCCCAAAGTAGACATGGATCTTCAGTGGTCGGGCAGTTTAGTGCAAAGTAATCCACTATCGCCGTGGGTATTGAAGTGACATACAAGGGGTCCCGCAGCGCAGCCGCATTAAAGCGCCAGGTGAAGGGCGGGGGCTCATACTGTGGGACTACAATCTGTAGCAGCACCGGATTGTGATCTGATAGTGTTCTTGGCATATGTTTAACGTGTGCAACCCATGTTAGCACCTCCCGTGTTCCCAACCAATAGTCCAGTCTGGACCAGCTATTGTTCGCTGCATTAATGTGCGTCGCAGCTGTCACTCCCGGGTTACCTGCCCTCCATACGTCCGCTAGTCGGAGATCCTCCATAGTGTCCAGCAGCATGTGTCGTGCATTACCATGTTGTTCCGAGGTATGTGCGGCCCTATCGAGTGCGTCTTGCAGTGTCACATTAAAATCGCCACCCCACAGTACGTGATCTACCTGCATATCCACAATGTCCTGCCACATCTTTCTGAAAAAACCCGGGTCATCGACGTTGGGGCCATAAGTGTTCACCAACAGGATCCTCTGGCCTCTGACCTTACCCACCACCAGAACACTTCTACCCTCCGTGTCTCTATGTATGCTCGTGATTACAAAGTGTGTCCCTTTCCGTATCAGAATACTGACCCCTCTAGAGTAAGTTGAGTAGTTCGAGCTGGACACCGATTCCGCCCATCTATTTCCCAGTGTGGATGTGCCGGTGCGTGCTATGTGTGTTTCTTGCAAGAAAACTATGTCTACATGTAGTCAGTCCAAATATGCGAACATTTGCCTGATCTTTTTCGGGCTGCCCAGCCCTCTTACATTCCACGTGAGGAAATTTAATGTACTCATTCTCGACATTTGCTTTAGCAGCCATGACTCTAGTCCCCAGTGGACGCACCTCCGGCATCAGGCAGGAGGCGTCTATCAAACACCGCAGTTTACATGGTAAAATCAACATTAGTGTGAAGCCATGGAGTTGAGCACTTGCATAGTAGCGCATGGCTAAGGAGGTCGCCATGCTTCTCAGTCACAGAGTTTGTAGCTCGAGTAACCTTGAGATCCCCAACCACCCCCCACCCACTTTAGCACCCGAACATTGCCAAAGCCATCCCTTAACAAGCAGTAAACATACATTAAACCTGAGATTGGGGCGCACCCGCCTGGGGGTGTCGCCAGGTTCACACATCTCCATCCACATAGTGGACGTGGACAGATGCTTACGACATCTCCTATGTAATGTTCATACTATTCATCCCTTCCCTCTCCAACCGCCAGAGTGAGATAATAGCAGTACGCAGTACAAATTTGATCAGCAACATTCATTTTATTCCAGCACCCAGTACAGCAGTAGTTCGTGCCCATGGTCCACAAATGTCTTGCGCAAGGGGCCCGCCGGTGCAAATGTACAAGGAACACAAATGTCATTCAGGGGTTCAAAGTGTACCACCCGGGCTCGGTGTACCGACTCACACCCATTGAACGCTGCTATGACTTTGGATACTCACTGCGTGAAAGCCCTTCCTGAAGCATACCGTTGTGAAAGATAGTGCGTGCGGCCTGCCTTCGGAAGCGTCTACAGTCATCAGGCTAGATCGGGCGCCATCTTCGCGCCATTTAGCAGGTCCACGTGTCAGGTCTCGGCGCCGGCAGGCCCACGTTGCTCCTTTAAAGATTCGAAGAGTAACTTAGCAATGTTCCCAGTTCCTCCTGTTATTCCACATCACTCGTCGACGCATCTTGTTCCTGAGCTTTCCGTCGCTTCCCCTGCTTTTTGATAAAGTGATGTGCAGCTTGCACCGTCTGTAGGATAACAGGTTTCCCCATATTCGTGATTTTAAGTTTTGCAGGGTACAGCATGGCGTACTCCAGTCCGAGGTCTCGCAGTTTCTTCTTCACCGGAGCAAACTCCTTCCGCGCCAGTTGCACCGCCATGGTGTGGTCAGGATAGAACTCCAAGGTGTTCCCCTGATAGGCGATTTTACCCATTTCCCTGGCGAGCCGCAGCACCGTGTCCCTGTCTCTGTAATTGAGCACGCGGGATATGATCATCCGCGGGGCAGCCCCTGGTTTCGGTACGGGTGCCAGTGAGCGGTGTGCACGTTCAATCAAAAACACTGGAGACAATTTGTCAGCGCCAAAGATCTCTTTTAGGAGCGTTTCAACAAAGGTTTCCATTTTTCCAGTGTTGGTGGATTCCGGCAGGCCCGATATTCGGATGTTGTTCCGCCTGGACCTGGCCTCTTGTTCCTCCACCTTAGCGCGCAGGGTCTCCACCGTTTTCTCCAGGCCCCCGCACATTTTCGATGTGGTTTTGTGCTCATCCTCCACCCTGGAAATCCTCTGTTCCGCTTCAACAATCCGCTCGTCATGTTTCTCGATTTTTGCTGCCATGTTGTCTACCCTCTGCATTACATTGTCCAGTTTGCCATTCATTTCCTGCAGGCTCTGCTGGATGGCCCGTAGCACCGATTCCATGGCCGACCCTTCTGCCATCTCTCCGTCGCCCTCCACTTCTGGGGTTGTTGCCGTGTTCTTAGGTTGTTTTCTCGTTTCGAAGGGGAGCTTGGACTGCTGCTTCTCCGGCTTCCCCATGTCCCTCGGCTGCAAAGGCGAGGAGTGTCCGTTCGTCCTCGGGCTACCAACTGATGGAGTTGAGGCCGTTGGAGCAGTGCTACGTGCTGGCGTCGCGGTTGCCCACTTCAGGGTACGCCTATTCATCGGCCCCTATCGCTGGGAGGGAATGCGTTTAGCGTTGTGGCAGCAGGCACCCCACCAGAGACCTCGACAGTCGCAGCGCCGCCGGAGCTGTAGATCCCCCCTCGGCGCCGATTAACCTCGCCAGCCACCGGTGCGTGCCGCCTTTCCAGTGCAGGCGTGCAACATTTGCCTCCTCGTTCAGTCAGAGCTGCTGGCAGACTGTGTCGGGGATCACGAAGTGCGCTTTCCTTGCTGGTGTCTCCGGCAGTGTCCGCATCCAACCATTTGGGCAGAGATGATCTGTTTCTCCCGCTCTGTGGGCGACCGTTGCCGCAGTTCATATGCGTTCCAGCGCATCCGCCATCTTGTCGCCGCTGGAACGCACAGCGATATACCGTGTTTTTCGTTGTGGTAGCAGTCTCCCGTTGCTTGACGGCCTCATAGAGGGGCCAGTACCTTGAATCCTTTGCGTCCCCGGTGTTCAAGTACTCATACCATCGCCCGCTCTGCTTTCAATCTCGATGTCGACTGGCGCCGGTTGCGGCCATTTTGGAGTCAGTGCCGGCGATGTTGCTTCTTTCTGCTAAAATAACGGTTTGCGATCCGTATTCCTTCATAAATTTGCCATAACGGTGTCGGTTGTACGTTCCGACGCTGGAAACTATCCGTGTCTCGGCGGTAGCAGCGGTTTAGAAGGGTGAAAAGTCGCTAGTTTCGCACCCGTCCGGCGGAGCTGACACACTAGCCAGCCATTCCGCAGTGCGCCCTCTAGCGCCCCCCTTTTTTGCCTAGTGTTTAGCTGGTTTTCGACTTAGCCTGGGGCCCTGATTAGCAGGATCCCAGGCCAACTATCTGCTCTCACTGTAAAATGGACTCCATGTACTTTAGGTACATCTCCAATTGGAATTGGGTCACCTTATGAGCCCCTGTATAGTGTACCTTAGGTACCCAGGGCATAGGTGCATCCAAGGCCTACCAGGGGCTGCAGCATGTATTATGCCACCCCTGGCTGGCCACTCACATTGACACAACTGGCTGATCACTCAGCTGGGGCAAGGACGTGTAATCACCCCTTGCTTAGGTGTAGTATCCCTATACCTACCTTTACATATAGACACATATATACCTATAAGTCACTCCTATGGTGCAGCTTTCGGAACCATGTCCTTATAGCTGTTCTATGATATAGCCATACCTTATACTCTTAAGTGCATTATCATCCTCGCGGTTGAATGCTAACTTTAGTTTGGCTTTATCAAAACATGTCGTGTAAGGTGTCAGACGCTTTGGAATACTACCCCTCGCCAGTCCTGGCGACGGGGGTAGCATTCCACCCTTCTAGAGGGAGAAGACATGTTGTTCCTACTAATCCCGGTTAAAGTTGACCAGAGCATCAGCGTCACAAAATGGATGCTGCTGCCACAGACACAAGTCTGACCTCCTGCTGCTGGGAGTCCTTCCAGCGAGGGAGGCTTGGACAATAGGTTTCCTGTCTTGGGAGGTGCTAGCACCACCCCAGACAGCCCATAGTGTATTGGGGCAGGGAGGGCTGAATGAAATGCGACACTGCCTGGGGCACACAAGGTGTCCCATGCATAGTCCGGTTGAAACCAGTTACTGGGACACTCCAGTCCCAGCTCTGGCGCGAAACTGGACAAAGGGAAAGCGGTGTAACCACCCCCTTCCCTGGTCCCACCCATAGGAGGGACCTAGCAGGTAATTCAGCCCCTCAGATTAGTATATAAGTAGGAGCTGAGTCAAGAGACTTTAGATTTTTCCTGAACTGAAACTTGAAACGAAACTCTGGGTCTTCGACGTTCTACTTGAAGATAGAAGACTGAAGAATCTCTCTTGTGGTCAAGGAGTGACCACCCTGTGCAAGCAGGCACCATCAAGCGATCAACGGTTTGCTTTGTCGACACTCCCACCCGAGCACAGAGCCTGACAAGACCCGGACTTCCAGACTTCCTTCAGCCCAATCCACACCCACAGCAAAGCTGAGACCCGTGGAGGCGACGAGGGACGTGGGACCGGCCATCTTGGAAAGTCTGCGAATTGCTTTCCGTGCAACTTCTGAGGCACCCTCGAAGTTGTGCATTGGGGATTGAGAAGCCCCAGCCCCGAGCATCATCTGCACTGAAGATCAGCCCTCCACTCTCCACGAGTGCCGTGTGGGGCCCTTCTGCATTTTCCTGCTCGACGCGTCTGTCCGGTCACTTGCCCGTTGGCTTGTGGCCTCTGTGACGACGAACCTTTGAATTTCCACCGCTGGCCTGGTTGCTCCAGGCTGGCCCTTGCTTCCCTGAAAAGGAGAAGCTCATCAGACCTTGCTGGTCTGATCCAGAAGCCATCTTCGATTCCTGCGTGGGTTGCCTTAGCCAAGGCTTGTTGACTCCAATCCGGAAGCCGACACCGCCGACAGCGAGATCCTTTGTGGAACAGTCCGTGCCCAGGTCGTCGTCGACACCTCCTGGTCCATGTGGCTGCAGAGACCAGCTTCACTACATCACCTGATTGCTTCGTGACATCGCCTGGTTCCTTCCTGGTTCCTTCCTAGTCACTGGCTAGTGACCCAGACTCTATCCCCTCTGCTTTCAGGTACTCTTCATCCTCGATCCACCCTTGGATCCAACCGGACACTTCTCTCCTGGTCGCCTGCAGCATTTTTCTTCAAGGCTCCATAGGATTCAGCGACGAAACCCGACGCACTTTGACACCTATGCATCCGCTTTCTGTGGGTGAGGTAACACGAGGACTCCGGTGCTCCTGTGGGTATTAACTATCCTAGTGTCCTAGTTTTCAGTAGCTTTCTCCTAGTCCATCCAGAAGTGTCCTAAAAGAACTAGTTTCCATTTCTTTCGTTCCCATTCTAACTCTATGGTAACTCGCGTGTGTGTAAAGACACTGCACACGCCTCCCGTGGGCCTCCGGCTTCTATCCTTTGGTAGCACAGCGTAGCCCCAGCGATGCCCTAGGCCTATCCTTTGTCCGTGACGTGGTTCTTATACCACTATTTTAGTATATGGTTTGACGTGCCCCTAGGGCACTACTTTATATTGTGCAACTTATTGTATAATAATTGAGTATCTTATTATGTGCTTGTGCCTCTGATCTCATAAAGAGTTCAGAGGGGTTGTGTTAGAAATAAATACATATATATTTTATATGTAACCTGTGTGTTGTCCTTTCATTTGGTATTAAAGAGGTTACATATGGTAAAACAGCTGGCTTCACATGCCCTCTTGAGTTTAGCCTAAGACTGCTTTGTCCATGCTACCACTAGGATAGCTGGTCTATAAGGTTGACTTTACAACCATCACCATAAGGATTGTTTGGACTGATACAGGGTGGCCACTAGAATAGTGGACATCACATATCAGGCCAACTTCTCACAGTCTTGCTATCATGTTCTATAAGATATATTGTTCCAAATTAGTATAAAAACTAGCAATGGTGTATGGGAAAAGTGACATTCATCAGGTTGCATTTGTCACTCGACCGTATCATGGTTTAGCATTTCTTCTAGAAGGCATTCATCACGTCAGTTTTCTTTGTACGGATTACCTAGATCCATATTGAGATAAGACAAAGATAGGTCCTGTTAAGCTGCAGTAAAGAGGACATGTTTGGTGTTGGAAGTGTTTTTTCTTTGGTGTGGGTCAGAGAATGTATATTGCAATGAAAGGTGGAGACTGGTGTCCTGTGGTTATGGCTATGATGTCCGGTATTAATATTGGTGGGTTGCAGTTAGTGTGGCAGAGTTTGGTTGCCTTCTGTGCTAAGCTGCCTTGAGGGGCAGAAAACATAACCCAGAAACTAATACTTTGTGCAACTCGGGAGAGACCACAAAAATTGACACCAGCTGGCCCCTTGAACTAAATTCACACTGAGTGTGAAAAAGGAAGTGAAATCTTTGGTTTCTGTATACACTCAGATTTGTCCATTAACCCCCAATTCCATCATGCTGCCAAATCGGCCTGGGCAGCTCTCCACTTCTTAAAACACTTCAAATCCATCCTCTCAAACCAAGATTTCAGCTCCTCGCCGAAAAAGCGCTTCAACACCTCAACCGGAATAGCAAGCACTACATAAATGTAAACCTTTTCCCTTTTCTATCCCTCCACTATCCTTATCAATAACTGACTAACATATCCACCACTCAAATTACTGTCATATTTCACTACAATAATTCACCACTAGTCCTTTATGGGGTCTGGAGTAGTGTGCTACTCGCCGAAAAATCGCTTCAGCGCCTTGTCAGGGGTAGGAAGCGCTATATAAGTGCAATGACAATACAATGCAATCACTATGGAAATTAGTTCCTTGCAGGACCCTCAATATGGTTTTAGAACCTCTACAAGCTATCCTCATTTTGTTGCCCTCCTAGTAATAAACTCCCAAAATGTGACCATATCTCCCTTGTCTCTGGGATCTGCACTAGCTAGTCGTGGAGCCTAGGATACAATTTAAAACAGCATGCCTCAGCTTTAAATCCTTAAAGTTAGGGCAGTCATCCTACCTACACTCCCTAATACGTATATCTGGAGATAAAAAAAGAAAACTGAGTTTAAGCAAGAAATTTAAATACCGCCCAAAAATCTTTTGCGGGTGCTGCTTAATCTCTCTGAAATTCTTTTCCAGAAGACACCAGACGTGAAGAAAGCTGACCACTTTGAGACAAATAACTTTTCTTTTTAAGCAACACCTAAGTCCATACATCTTACTTTAGTCCCCTTTTTTCAGACTCATTAGTTCTTCAATTCAGACCTGTTCCATGACATATTTTGCGATAGTATTATCTAATTAGTTGTAAAGATTTATTTTTGCTTTAATCTTTAATTACACTAATACTTCTGGCTCCGTTGTTTATCTGTAAAGTGCTCAAATACCCATTGGGGGGAGTAGCATAATAAAATAACCTAATGTAAATGCATAAAAGTTGGTGCTGGTATTGATTTGGGCAGATGTTGGGTTCTGTTTATGTTGTCTTTGCAATGAGAGAAGAAAGAACAGAGAGACTGGATATTATGCTAATGGACAGATGTACTAAGGTGTTTAGCGATTTCAAAGCCTACGATTCGCTAAATCACAGGATCTGCGACTGCTAAATGGCTTGTACAAATGTACCAAACCCATTTAGCGATTCAGTAACATGTTACCAAATAGCTAAATGGATTTAGAAAATCATAAGCAATTGCTATTTGGAAGGGGCTTGTTCAGGGCATCCCTTCCCAATAGGGATTCTTTATGGTGTGTATTAATGTTTTATGACCAAATTCCGGCAATGGGAAGGGGTCCCTAAGGGGCCTTTTTTCCTTAAAGAATGGGAAATGATGTCAATATATATATATATATATATATATATATATATATATATATATATATATATATATATATATTTATAAGAGTAGGCAGTCATCCCCAGGATGACTGCCTACTCTTAAAACATGAAAGTAACTTATCATTTAAAAAAAAAAGGTTTTTGTAATCGTATCCGGTTTTCCTTTAAGGAAAACAGGTTTACATTAAAGAAAAGAAATAAAAGATTGCTTTATTTAAAAGCAGTCAGTCATGGTAGTATTCTGTCCTCAGGTGGTTACTTTTCCTGTGATGGCTGTCATTCCTAATGGGTCGCAAATTGCGACTTACCTCTTTAATAATCTTGATGATTTGTAACCCACTAGGAATTGCTAATTAAAAAAAAAAAGCTTCATTTATTCAGAATAGCTATTTGAAAATCGATATTCTTAATGTTCGCACATCTGCCCTTTAGTCTGCTACAGGGCGGAAATCGGAGACGCGATATCCTTGCTGTAGTGTGCTGCAGTGATGGTCAGATCGAGTTGATGAATGAGGAAGAAGTGCCTGGGTACTGGCTGTGCTGTAGCGCAGCAGTGGGCATAGGGCTGTTACAGGGAGGGCCATACATTACGTGCTGCACCATGCTGTTTTGATTGACCGAGTTCATGGGTACTGTCTGTGCTTGGTTGCAGTGGTTTGCTAACGTTGATTACTACTCTTAGATGGGGAATCGCCGGTAAAGAGACGTTTTGTTCCACTTTGTGTATTAGCGCTGGGAACAAGAGTGGTCATTAAATGTGTGATGTTCATTGTGTTTTTTTTCAGTCTGCAGTGTGGGGAGCAAATCAAAGAACTCAAAGCACATTATGAAGCCAGTGTTGGGAAATTACTGGAAGCGGCCGACCAAGGTCTCCCTGAAAAGGTACACTTTTGAACTCCATGACCAGGTGCCTGTAGAACCTTCTGGAAAGCAAAAGGCTAGCTCTGTGAAAGTTAATTAACCGAAATAGCCTAAAATGGGTTAGACTGTCTGTATTTGCCAAGCATTTGTTTAAATTTATTTATTTATTTATTTATTTATTGGTAAGTTTTATAGAGCGCAAACCTGACCCGTTAGGGTATCAGAGCGCTTTACAGGAAAATATAGCAATAAACAGAACAGGTTTAACATCAACCAGTTACGGATCGAGTAGTAGGGGGCAAGGTGCAGGATACATGAAGGAGCTAAGGGCATGTATTTACAGGTTACATATCGAAAAACTCATGACACGATAACATATTAATTGATTTGTTTGCTGACCAGCAAGGCAGAGCGTCATTGTTCCTCTGATTGCTGCTCTTCTAAATCCAGTTGTTTCTAATTTTGATTTGTCTACGAGGGGAAATTGGAATCTGTCTTGCCATGAATCTACACCCAGTCACTTTTGAAATGGAGCTGTAAGTCTTTTTAGATCTCTCCTCATTGCCTCAGCGCAGCTGATCTTGTAGTGCTGGTTTTTGTTTTGCATAGATGCAGATGATGGCATTATGAAGCAGCCTTGTGGATAGCAATGGAATTATATAGCAAAAATAGCGTGTATATGTCGTCAGCAGGAATAACTAATAAGTTTGTGATTAAATCGATTGGGTTTATCAGTGTTTTCGTGAACACCATTGTAAGACTTCTTTATCATCCACTGCAATGATGTGTGAAACCAATCACTCTGTTTTTTGCTTGAAAGTGTTGTTTTATGCCATTTTAACTGTAATCTGCCACGCTGTGCACTACAGTTTTAGTCATTGATATGGGGAAAAGTAGAGACGTATATTTTGTTTTGAATGTACTTAAGTTTGTTTTGACTGCCACAAATTTACCTTGTACATGTTTTGCAACTTCTGTTTGAGGAGAATTTCCGCACAACATGCATTGCTTCTATTTGACTGCAGATCATATCCCTTTGTGATTTGCACCAGGCCATATCATAAATATTTCCTCCTCTTTCACCCACCACCCACCTTCCCTCTATGCGACTAGACGAAGTTTCTGTTCTCTTCTTCATTCCCCATCTTGAACTCCAAGATTGATTATGGTTCAGTCAATCTGAGCTACTTGAGATCTTTTTAAAGAAAAAGGTCCAGGGTTTTTTTTAAATAGATTTTTGGTAGTGTAAAAGAAGCAGAGTATGTGAAGCTCAGAACTACTTTGAACCAGTTTTACCTCATCAAGTTCCTTCTGTGGTCGCATTGAAAATTTTGACACTGTAGCACTCTCTACTAAAAATGTTGTTGTTTGCGATGTATGTTTAGGACACCCTCTTGGGGTAAGCCCATTAGTAGAGCTAGCCTTTGGCCACTGGTTAGCTTCAAAAGTATTGGACGATAGCTTTAGGGAGTAGTCCTCACCAGGCCGAAGGAATCCACATCTGTACCATGCCTTCACAATTTGCTTTTTCAAGCTTCATCTTTCCAAAAATGCATAGCGTAGACCATCTCAACAGTTAACTTGACACTGTGTCGCTGTCTGTCTGTAAATCAATTTAAACTTCCCCATAATCATGTTTTAGGAGCTGTTCTGCACTGAGACTCGTAGGATTTTCCCTCATCTTGCGAAAGCTGCTGACCTTAAGCAGAGTGCTATCCATTTTTTTTTTAACTTAGACTGGTTTCAGAGTATTCTGGTTCTAATGGCCTGCTGCACCTTGATTATTCCCATGGCCAGACTTGACTTGATGTCCTTTCAGCCTCTTAAAAGGAGCCTTATTCTGCTTTCAAGGCCAAAGCACCCATATCTTCTGAGAGCAGAGGGCGTGCTACCCTGGCGTGGTGGTTCACAACTTGTGCTTTTTCGTTGGTGGCACTCACTATGTAAACTTGGCTGGAGTAAAAGGCATTTTTTTTCTAGCCCTATAAGCCTTTCGGTAAGTAGTTAAGAATATCTTTCGATTCCACAATTTGTAAGTTAGTCATGTACACTGTAAACAACCAATATTTAGATTATCTGTGCTGAGCAGGCTGGTGGTAGACCTATTTTTTTATCGCAGATCCAAAAGTATATATCCTTCTATGCGGCCCATCCACAGGATTCCGTGATTTCCATTGATGAATTGTTTATGGCTGTTTATCGTTGTATGTGGCTGTGTTTGGATAGTAGAGCTGTTGTTAAATACCTAGTTTATTAATAGTTTGAATTGGTTAATGAACTCTGCCCAGATCTTTGCATTATGTTTAGCTATAGATGGCTTTGCTGAATGATTTTGCTGTTTTTTCTTTGCATTGGATGGATTTTTTTCAGGCACGCATCATTTATCTAGTAAGTAGCTGTGGTGTGGTATGTTTGAGCTCACTTTACATGAATGATTCCAAGACACATGCTAGAGTGGTTCAGGGAAAGTCTGGTTGTGTTGGCGATGGTTTGTCAATTGTACAGCTTTGGGGGTACATTGTGCAAATGTAGTTGTCAGGTCGTCTGTTCAGTATGATATATTGGACTATGAACAATTCTAATTTTGATTAGAAAGTGGTTGATCCGATAGAGACTTCTAGCTGCAGATTCCTTACCTTGAAATTTCCCAGGTGCCAGACTGGATCCATAAACTTTTGTGTGAGCAGTATCCCAGCGTGCCGTCATTTGTCTCCATCCTTTTCCGATTGGGGTCATTGGCACCGGTTGTGACGTTGCAGTGATTTATAGAGGGGCCACCTAGGACGGCGGACTCTTGCTCTTTTATTTCCCTGCCAATTAGAGCTGATCCGGAGAAGAACTACCCCACTGTCTCTGTTTGACAGAAAGTTTACGATGTTTTGTGGAACATTTCTTTCCTTCTTTGCCGAGGATGACCTATAGAAAGGTAGGGTTTAAACCTTATGGGGCTTGTGACCTCACCATGCCAGTTATTGACCCCTCACCGTGTGTGCTTATGGTGTCTCGAGCGAGACCACAACTCAAAATCGTGCTTGGATGTCCAGGCCATGGCCCAAAGACTTTCAGGGAGCAGTCCTTAAAGTTGCTTGCAGTCCGGCAGTCTACGCCATCTGGTGCGACTCCTAGGAGGTCTCCTCACAATAGAGGAAGAGAAGGTCGAGGGACTGCTCGAGGAGACCAAGTCGTCTTCATCGCACTCGAGGTACTTGGGACACTCGAGGAAGAAGTACAAAAAGAAGTCTAGCCAGCATATGACCTCACCTTGTCCGTTGAAGATTGATGAGACGAGTGAGGAACATTGACGTTTCAGGCACGGTTCTGTGGAGCCTTTGCCAGGACTTTCTGATAGATACATCTGCCGTGTGGATTCCTCACCTTGTGAATATCCCCCTTGCGTCAGCAACATTCAGAAATTCTTTTTGTAGCTTCGCGCCGACGTGGACGCGGACGTCACAGAGACACGGCTCCGCTCGCGACTCCGCTGACGTCACCGACGCCTACAATAGGCCCACGCCGGCGTGATGACATCAGTTCCCTTTTTTCCGCGTCGTCGACGCTAACGGTTTTCAGGGATCATGCTGTAGCTTTTCAGTAACTTTGTTACTATTTACCTGTTATTCTGTATAACTTTATATTCTTCGAGATGTCGTCGAAGAAGACTGGTTTCAAGGCTTGCGGCGAATGTGGCAAGACTATGTCCATCACCGATCCACATGACTGCTGTGTCTGGTGCTTAAGCTCCGACCATGACGTCGAGGACTGTGCTTGCTGCAAGAAGATGACTTCGAAGGCGCTAAGAGAGAGAGAGGCGAAACTCCTTGTGGCTAAGCTTAAGAGTAAGAAGGAAAAGAAATCTTCAAAGTCCCGAACTCGTCGTTCGAGGTCGAGGTCTCGATCGAGGTCACGCTCGGAGTCGTCTTCAGCTCACGCTTCGAAGTCTTCGAGGAAGAAGCACAAGAAGAGGAGCCACGAGTCACGTCATCGCTCCGGAAAAGACTCTGGTTCGAGACCGAAGTCCCAGGTTAAGCTCCTGAGCAAAGAGGTGGTGGCTTCGGAGTCGGAGCATGTCTCTGTTGGTGAGGCTTCACAACCAGGTTCACCCGAATCACAGGAGCAGGTCCATTCTCCAGCTCCATCCAATCCTTCTGGTCAGGAGGATGAAGGTGAGGAGTGGGGGGCTGGTGAAGTCGAGGTTCCGGTGCCTGCGGGTTCATCGACCCCGGTTCCAGGGCTCGTTGAAGAGGTCAACGTCGTCTCGACTCTGCCTCCACAGGAACGACCCAGAGATTCTTATCCTGAGTTTCCAGCTCCAGGTCAGGATCCATCTCAGTTCCTGAACGCCATGTTTGGTGTCTATTCTAGGGCAATGTTCCCGTCTGGTGCACCTGTTGGTCCCACGGGTCCTATGGCTTTCAACTTGGGTGTTCCCCAGGCTTACGCCCCTGCGCCCTTCATGCCTTTTATGCCGGCTATTCCACCGCATTGGCATTTTCCGACACCTCCGGTGTCGTCGACGCCGAAGCGCTCGACGCAGACTCCGTCGATTCCAGTCACATCGACGCCGATGCCTACGACTCCGAGGCAAGATTCTGTCCGACCTCGAGCTGAGAAGCCTCGTCCGACGTCGGGTTCGACGCCGGCTCCGGCGCCGTCGGAGTCGATTCCGAACCCGTTGGCTTCGGTTGTGAAGGAGAGGTCTCGGAGAAAG
The DNA here is from genome assembly GCF_964263255.1 of Lissotriton vulgaris. Taxonomy (NCBI): domain Eukaryota; kingdom Metazoa; phylum Chordata; class Amphibia; order Caudata; family Salamandridae; genus Lissotriton; species Lissotriton vulgaris. The sequence continues at coordinate 1,820,550,640 of NC_141687.1, forward strand.
GCTCAGAGGCTCCTCGAAGAGGATAGGTATCTATATTCAGATACTGAAGAAGGAGAGGTACGGGATTCTGAGGATCCTTTTGAGGATTTGTGTGAGGCCAGTGGGCTTGAACTGTCACCTGAATGGGAGTTGGCTTCAGTCTCTAATGTGCCTTCAAAGGATGTGGTGCCTTATCACACTGTAATTAAGAAAGCAGCAAGTCTGTTGAACATTACTCTTCCTACTGCTGACTATAAGCCTAACATCTTGACTGAGGTTCTTCATTCTCCCTCGTCTGTAGTTGAGCCTGTGTTACCCTTCAACGAGGCCTTGACTGAGCCCATCTATGAGGTTTGGAAGAAGCCTTTGTCTGCTCCTGCAGTTTCAAGAACAGTTGCGTGGAGGTACAGAGTGGCACCTGAGGACCCTGTGTTTTTATCGATTCATCCCTTGCCTGAGAGTTTGGTGGTGCAGGCTGCTTGCTCTAAGAAGTCTGCTGGAGCTTTCCCACAGGTTCCTGGGGACAAGGAATCCAGGAAGCAAGATCGGGGTGCCAGGAAGGTCTTCTCATCAGCCAGTATGGCTTTAAAGTCAACCAATGCAACGTGCCTGATGGGGAGGTATATCCATGCCTTGATGGATTCTGTCAAGCAGCTAGTTCCGAAAATTCCTGAAGATGACCGAAAGGATTTTCAGGAGGTGATTTCAGACACTCAAGCGGCTGCGAAACAGGTTATTCAGAGTGGTCTGGACACTGCTGATTCGGTGGCAGGAGTCATGGGTTCATCTGTGGCCACCAGGCGGGCCGCCTGGCTTAAGTCATCAGAGTTCTCTGCGGACGTCCAGTCTGCTTTGTTGGACTTGCCTTTTGATGGCTCAGGATTGTTTGGCAAGAAGGCTGATGCTGCCTTGGAACGTTTTAAGGACAGTAGGGCCACTGCAAAGTCCTTGGGTCTTCAGTCCAGAGGAACTACTGGTAAACGCTTCAGGGGGTTCGGAAAATCTTCCTTTCGCTCTTACAGACCTTCCCAGCAGCAGCAACAAAATACGCTGTACAAGTCGTACAGGGGCAGACAAAGATCCCGCCCTAGAGGTCGTCAATCCTCCTCCTCCTCCTCCTCCTCCTCTCCTTCCCAACCCCCAGCCAACGCAGCAAAGCAGCCCTAGATCCGCCATTCCGGATCGTGTGGGCCCAGTGGGGGGTCTGCTTACTCATTTCCTACAAGATTGGGAATTAATTACATCGGATCTTTGGGTTCTCAATCTTGTAGGGAATGGGTATGCTCTTCCTTTCCGGGAATTCCCTCCCAATTACCCTCCTTGCCAGGGTTATTGTTTGGAGGACCACCTGCTTCGCCTGCAGAAAGAAGTCCTGGCTCTTTTCAAGAAAGGTGCGATAGAGGTGGTTCCAGAGCAGGAAAGGGGTCAGGGGTGCTACTCCCGGTATTTCCTGATCCCCAAGAAAGATGGCAGGCTTCGGCCTATCCTGAATCTCAGGATCTTGAACCTTTACCTGAAACAGGAAAAGTTCATGATGCTCACTCTTGCACAGGTTCTTCAAGCGCTGCTGGAAGAAGACTGGATGGTGTCAATCGACTTGCAGGATGCGTATTTCCATATTCCCATCCTGAAGTCGCACAGAAAGTATCTCCGTTTTACGGTGGGGTCACACTACCAGTTTGTGGTTCTTCCGTTTGGTCTTACTACTGCGCCTCGAGTCTTCACCAAGGTGATGGCGGTGGTGGCAGCTCATCTCAGAAGATCGGGGATACATGTGTTTCCGTATCTAGACGACTGGCTGATCAAAGCGGAGTCGCCGGAGAAGGTGCTCCATCATTTGCAGGAGACAACTCAGTTGTTGCACAGGTTGGGTTTTTCGATAAATGTACCCAAATCTCACCTGGTGCCCTCGCAGCGCAACCTGTTCATAGGTGCGGTACTGGACACTACTGTATGTCGTGCATTCCCTCCCGCTCAAAGGATTCGCGACATTCAGGAGATGATTCCTTTGTTTTTTCCTGGAGCGGTTGTTCTGGTCCTGAAGGTCCTTCGCCTGCTCGGTCTGATGGCTTCATGCATCCTGTTGGTCAACCATGCACGCTGGCACATGAGGGCTCTCCAGTGGTGCCTCCGCAGGCAGTGGTATCAGCACAACGGAGATCTCAGGGAGTCAGTGAAGATCTCCAGAGAAACTGCAGCGGATCTGTCTTGGTGGAGTGTGGAAGGCAATCTGTATCAAGGGAAGCCTTTTCAGATTCCTCCTTCGGTTGCCACAGTAATATCGGACGCGTCCACCCTCGGGTGGGGTGCTCATCTGGGGGACCTGGAGGTTAAAGGTCTTTGGTCTCCAGAGGAAAGGTTGCTTCACATCAATCTTCTGGAATTGCGGGCAATACGTCTGGCGCTCAAGGCCTTCCTCCCTTCCCTTCGCGGTCAGTCGGTCCAAGTCCTAACGGACAACACGACCGCGATGTGGTACATCAACAAACAGGGAGGAGTAGGGTCGCAGTGTCTCTGCAGAGAGGCTCTGCGTCTCTGGTCCTGGGTTCAGGACCATCGGATTTATCTGATGGCAAATCATCTGGCCGGGGTTCAGAACGTTCGTGCAGACAGTCTCAGTCGGCAGTTCTCTGCCGATCACGAGTGGAGGCTCCATCCAGAGGTAGTTCACGACATCTTTCGGATGTGGGGGACTCCTCGGGTGGACCTGTTCGCCACTCACGAGAATGCTCACTGCCTGTCACTCTGCAGCCTCCAGTTTCCGATGCAGGGAGCCTTGGGGGATGCGTTTCAGTTGAGTTGGAGCTCGCAACTCCTTTACGCTTTTCCTCCCATACCCTTGATTCCTCGGGTTCTGAGGAAAATTCGCCAAGACCGGGCCCGAGTCATATTGATTGCCCCGGATTGGCCAAGAAGGGTGTGGTACTCAGACCTTCTCCACCTCTCCTCTCACCCGCCGCTCCGTCTCCCTCACAGGGCAGATCTCCTCTCTCAGTGGGAGGGGCAGGTTCTACACCCCCACCTCCAGACCTTACACCTTCATGCCTGGAGATTGAACGGGGCAACCTGATTTCTTTTTCTCTCCCTCACGATGTGATGGATGTCATTTTGTCAGCCAGGCGTGACTCCACTAAGTCCATCTATTCTTATATGTGGTCGAAATTTGTTATTTGGTGCAGGGAGAAGTCCATAGACCCTTTGAGGGCCCATTTATCTGATGTTCTCCAGTTTGCCCTTTCTCTGGCACAGCAGGGGCTTGCTGTTGCCACGGTGAAGGGTTATCTGTCAGCGCTGTCGGCGTTTATTTGTTTGCCTGACCAGCCTTCTCTGTTTAAATCTCCTATAGTTTTGAGGTTTTTGAAGGGCCTCGTTAATAAGTTCCCTCCTGTCCCTTTTATTGTGCCTCAGTGGGATTTGAATTTAGTTCTGACATTTTTAATGGGAGCTCCTTTCGAGCCTCTTCATAAGTGTACCATGAGGCTCCTGACTTTCAAAACTGTTTTCCTCGTTGCGATAACCTCGGCAAGGAGGGTAAGTGAGCTTCAAGCTCTTAGTTCCAAGCCCCCATTCCTGTCCATTCATGCTGATCGAATGGTTCTAAGGACCAGGGCTGCTTTTCTGCCGAAGGTGGTGTCTTCTTTCCACCTCGGTCAATCCGTCACCCTCCCTTCCTTTTATCCTCCCCCTCACCCTTCCAAGGAGGAGGAGAGGTTGCACCGTCTGGACCCCAAGATGGCGGTGTCTTTTTATTTGGACAGAACTAGAGACTGTCGCATGGACGACCAGCTCTTTATTGGCTTTGCTGGCTGCAAGAAGGGAAGAGCGGTCCATAAGAGGACTTTGTCGAGATGGATCGTCCTCTGCATTAAGATCTGCTACTCTTTGGCTGGTAAGGATCCACCAGAGGGCATAAGAGCTCATTCGACTAGGGCTAAGTCTTCATCCTCTGCATTGGCTAGAGGTGTGCCTGTAGAGGATATTTGTAAGGCCGCAACTTGGTCTTCCCTCCACACTTTCGCGAAGCACTACTGCTTGGATACCGAAGTGAGGAGGGATGGCCATTTTGCGCGCTCTGTTCTTCAAGATTTCCTGGTCTAGAAGAGTGGACACCCTCCTCCGGGAGTGGGGACTGCTGTGGGACTCTATTCACAAGGTGAGGAATCCACACGGCAGATGTATCTATCAGAAGAACAAGTTACTTACCTTCGGTAACGCTTTTTCTGGTAGATACAATATCTGCCTGTGGATTCCTCACTGACCCACCCGCCTCCCCGTTGTCCACTCTTCTTTGCCAGAGTATCTCTAATGGATTGTTTTGTTGTAATATGTTTTATTGCATTTACTTCACACTTTGTGTGTTACATTTATTTCTATACTGTGTATTTTGTGTACATTTCTACTGTCATCGGTCCGTCCGTGTGCCTCGAGGGCACGGTAAAAAAGGGCGGAACTGATGTCATCACGCCGGCGTGGGCCTATTGTAGGCGTCGGTGACATCAGCGGAGTCGCGAGCGGAGCCGTGTCTCTGTGACGTCCGCGTCCACGCGAAGCTACAAAAAGAATTTCCAAATGTTGCTGACGCAAGGGGGATATTCACAAGGTGAGGAATCCACAGGCAGATATTGTATCTCCCAGAAAAAGCGTTACCGAAGGTAAGTAACTTGTTCGACTCTGCACCTCCCCCTGTTTCTGGGAGCTGAAGTGAACCCGCTCAAAAACCAGTTTTATGAGGCAGTGGGCCGAGTACTTGAGTGACCTGCGGGATCGGAAGAGGGCCCATCAGGTTCCGTTCCGAAAGCTCCAGCCTCGGCTGCGGTGGGGTCTCATGAATCCGATCTTGGAACCAGATCTGCACAGTCTGTGCTGACACGACCTCCTCTGGCGACGGTCCGGAAGTCAATGCTCCTGGAGCCCATCGGCGGCACAGGCCCATTCTGATTGCCTATGACTCGTAGTTAGAACGGCGTCAATCGACAACAATTCCAGGGCCGACCGCACCCAGAGGCTCTAGGTTGTTGCCTGAAAGTTTTGACGAGGTTACAGGTATGGGAGAAGAGGGGGAGGCATGACTGGACCCTATAGAACACCAGGTAGACACTCCTGGTGAGGAATCGGACTGGTATGAGGAGCTTGCGGAAGCCAGTGCACCTGAAACCTCTCCAGATGCTGGTATGCTCTCGCCACCAATAGTGGCTACAGAGGAGGGAGTGTCTTATGCTATGGTGGTGAAGAGGGCAGTGGAGGTTCTTGACCTGGAGCTGCCCTCAATGCAGGTCAAGACTATCCTCTTGACAGAAGGGCTTCAGGCTGGTGCTTCCTCATGTGACCCCTTTTTACCCTTCAACAAAGCACTGACAGATGTTCTTCTAGACACTGGGTAGAAGCCTAGCACAGAGGCTCCTGTGAGCAGGACAATAGCACACCACCATTGCCCTTCCCTGGGTGATCCAAGTTTCCTTAGCCAACATCCTACCCCTGAGAGTTGGTAGTTCAATCCTTAACATCTCATGGAGCGTTCCCTTCCACTTCCCCACACAGGGAAACCAATAGGCTGGACGCACTTGGGAAGAAGATGTTTACTTCTGCCAGCCTAGCATTGTGGTCGGTAAACACTGCATGCCTTTTGGGTCATTTCTCACATTCCATATGGGAAACGGTTGTGCATGTGTTGCCAAAGGTCCTGTAGGAGGCCCAGGCTGCGCTCAAACAAGTAGTGAGAGATGGGAGGGATGCAGCAAAGTTCACCATTAGGTGTGGTCCAGATACCACTGACTTGCTGGGCAGAGCTGTTTCGTTGACCGTGGCCTTGCGGCACCATGCATCGCTGAAAACATCTGGCTTTTGGGCGGAAGTCTAGGCCAACCTCATTGACATGACCTTCAATGGTACTTGTATCTTCAGAGAAAAGATGGACTCAACGCTTCAAGGACACACAGGTTTCGGCCAGGTCCTTGGGCCTCTCAGTGACACATCGTCCCCTTTCGTGGCACTGGAAGGGGCTTTCAACCACACCAGCCATACCCCAGCCACCGTCCCGCACGGGTTTCCTAAGTTGTGCTAGGATGTTGACGCAGAGCATTCCGAACTTGTGGGAATGGTAGCTAGAAGTCACCCACCACCAACTGCTGGCTCTAAATCCCCCAAGCTTGTTTTTGAAAGACCATGGGTGTGCTGTTGGAGGTAGGATCCAACATCATCTCCTGCACTGGAAGTCCATAACATCTGACAAATGTGTCTTGCAGATCATTCGGAGAGGTTACTCCCTACCTTTTCAATTTCCCCCTTACCACCATCTCAAGAACAGCTGGTGAAGGATCATCTTATCTTGCTCTGAGAGGAAGTTACAGCTCTCTTGGTCAAAGGGCCAACTATATGGGTTCCGATTTCAGAAGTAGGCAGTGGTTGTTATTCCCGCTATTTTCTGATACCCAAAAAGAACAAAGGTCTTGTCCAAACCGCCAACCTCTTCCTCAAAAAGGAGAAATTCAAGATGCTCATGTTGGCTAAGGTCTTGTCTTCCCTAATTCAAGGAGACTGGCTGGTAGCGTTTGACTTGCAGGATGCATATTTTCACATCCTCATCCTGCCGGGACCACAGGCGTTACCTGTGGTTCAAGGTAAACCACAAGCACTTTCAGTTCATTGTGCTACCATTTGGCCTTACTAGCGCCCCTCGGGCGTTTACCAAGGTGATGGCGGTGGTTGCAGCTCATCTGAACATGTTAGGGGTTTCAGTCTTTCCCTACCTCGACTACTGGCCGTTGAAGGCGTCCTTGCCCCAGACTATAGTTTCCCACCTCCAGACTATGGCGACCGCCTGCATTTGCTGGGGTTCACTGAAAATGTGTAGAAGTCACACCTGACTCCTTCTCAGACACTCCCTTTCATAACAGCTGTTCTGGACACAGTGAAGTACCAGGCTTATCCTCCTGAGCAACGAGTCCAGGATATTCAGGTTATAATACTGATGTTTCAGCCTTTATCATTGATTTAGGTGAGAATGACTAAGGCTGCTGGGCCTCATGGCTGCCTTAATCCGGTTGGTAAATCATCCCAGATGTCGGATGCGGGCTCTGCAGTGAGACCTGAAGTTCTAGTGGGCGCAACATCAGGGAAATATCTCTGATGTGGTCCAGATCTCAGAAGGAACTGCAAACGACCTGCAGTGGTGACTTATGAACTGTGATTGGGTCAGAGGCAGACCCCTCTCCCTTCCCCAACCAGATCTCACAGCAGTGACAGGTGTTACTCGTGGGATGGGGTTTCCATTTGGGAGAGGTGGAGGTCAGAGGACTCTTGTATCTGGCAGAATCAGGGCTCCACATCAACTTGTTGGAGCTCCCGGTGATTCAACTAGTATTGAAAGCATTTCTTTCCTCCGTTAAGGGGAAGTCAATGCAGGGATTCACAGACAACACCACCGCCATATGGTACTGCAACAAGCAGTGTGGGGTGGGGTCTTGGACTCTGTCAAAAGGCCTTGCGACTCTGGACATGGCTGGAACAGCAGGGCATAATCCTGGGTGTTCAACACCTGGCAGGTTCCCTGAATGCCAGGGCAGACAAACTCGGGCGTTGATGCCTAGCGGATCACAAATTCAAAAAGAACAGATGATAGACGGAAGGCTGAGTCCATGAAATATTCCCCCCCAGCCACAGTTCTGAGTTAAATCTATTGTTTTTTTTGCACTGAGCGCCATTCCAGTTTAGACCCAGCCATGTGCAAATCAGTCTTGACCCTGTTCCTATGGGAACAGCCCAGCTCGTTCTGCCAGCCCAGGTCCTCCCTCGACCAGTACCCAGCATCCTGGGACTGGTTTCGAGGTTTCACCCCTCGTCAGCCAGGCTAGCTTGACTCTAGTGGCAAGCGTTAGCACTAGACCCAGGTCTGGGCATACCCTTTCCCTGCTTTGTGATTACCTCACTCACCCTGGCGAGTAAAGATGTGGCTAGTTGGTGCAATCTCATGGGCGAACAGGGGTACAAATAGTGGGATACAGCGAGTAATGAAGCAGACCATTGTTAAATTTGCTTTAGAGATTTCTGTTTCATGAAGAGAGAAGCCAGCGGGCCATCCACTGTAACTGGGATGATAGGGAGTAACGTTCAGAATCAGAGAGAGAGACCACCTTGGTTTCCACTGGCAGCTTCAATTCGCAAGGGCCACTTTCCCAATCACCAAAAGCGTCAAGGACACCCAAAAGGTCATCTGAGAGTGAAGAGCTCGTACAGCTTTGCCTGAATTACCATCAAGAAGATGTGTGGAAGAATGATATATACTAATCCATAAGTATCGAAATATGGTAGCCTCTGGGGGCAACCGGAAAATTAATGATTTGGCCCAATTTATACGAAGACCCTTTTGAGATGCAGAATCTGATATGATCTGAGTTAATCAAAGATAGGTCCATAGGTCCATAGGTCCTTTGATACATCTCGGACATAAAGCAAAATATCATCCGCATACAACCAGATTATATGGGTCTGTTTTTTTATCTGCATCCCCCAGGCAGCAGCCAACACTTCCTTTGCCATGGTAAACAAAACAGGGAGTAGGGAAGCAACCCTGGCTGGTGCCTCTGTGTATTTGCAAGGGAGCTGAGATGTACTTTCTTATCCTCACACAGGCGGATGGAGCCATGTATAGTATTTGTATCCATCTCCGCCAGAACGGGCCTATCCCAAACTATCACAGCATCATGCATGTAGTCTCAATGGAGAAAGTTAAAGGCCTCCTCCAGTACAAGAGCAATTCACTCTGCATTGGGATATTGGGTAGCAGTTTTGTTCATGACATGCCGTAGTTAGCCGAGATTATGAGATGTGCTGCAGCCTGGAATGAAATCTGCTTGATCATCATGTATAATGTTATGCAGGATCAGAAGTAACTGATTGACTAGGATCCTGGCCAGAATAAAAAAAAATGCTTTCTAATTTGCCACTAAGAGATACTTTGACAGCAACGTCCAGGACTTACTTTAACCACCATTAGGTGGCATTAGATCTACTAACTCAAGCATGGCCTTTCTTAAAGCCACCTTCTGATGCCAACTCCTGTTTGGAGAAACAAATCAAAATATCTCTGCCTGTTGCTTGCTATTAATCTGATCACTGTGCCTGCAAATAGATTCCAGACACGCTGCTGAGTTATAACATTTTGGGGTATAGTCGATCAGGGGTGAAGTCCCTTTTGTGTCTCTCCGTGCGCTCTCTCTGTATCTTGGTCATTACATGATTTCTGTAATCTTAAATCCTCTAATGGTCAGTTTTGGGAACAAATTATTGTTCCTTGCAAATCACTACCCCACTAAACTAAGGCATAATTGTCTTATTACAACATAACTTAACTGAAAAGGTGAAAAAAATATTCTATCTGAAAAATGGAAAAATGCACTACATAACATACAATGAATGTAAAAATTATGTAGATTTCAACTTGAACTCAACAATTAAAAAAATGTTTATCCTTAGTTCATATTTTTGTCAAAGTAACACAGAGCAAAGCACAAAAAACAGTTTTAATACTCTGTATTACTGAAAAGTCATGAACCCCCCCCCACCCCCCCAACTCGCCAGTTCAACCTATATTTTAGGAAATGTTCTCATTAATTTTAATGTGCTGGATTCGCCTTGTGATTTCCCATCCCTTTTTCCCCTTGTACTGTCTCTGTACTGTTCCTAGTGCATTGTTGGGTTTCATAATATTACCCAAACATAAGTGTTTTCAATGTCAAGGGATTTGATAACAATTGTAGGGTCGATTTATTGCCTGTATTTGGTCAAATTTCTTTTCATCTATGGAATTGTTGTTTGGAATTGGCGGAAACATGTTGACACAAGCAGACCGGTTAAAAGAAACATATCCGCTCTAATATACCCAATCATTTTTAATCCTGCCAGGGGATCCATAATAAAAATGCTGGGTTACCCACTTGGACTGTTTTAATCATTTTTCTTTCTGGAACAAGGGATCCCTTATGAAAAAATCTTTTCTGAAAATATTCACTCCACCCTGAGCGTTGGTCTGCGCCAGGGTGTGTTAGCAGCCCTATGATGAAGCATGACTGTATTAGTGGGTGAGGGCAATTTCAACAACCCTAAGGGTAGTCCTTTATTCCCCCCCCCTCTTTTCTTGCTGTGCTGCCCCTTCGCTGGGGGCTGCAATAATCCTTTCACTTTTTTTTATGAGGTTCAGCGTCTATTTGGGAGAGTGAGAGAAGGCTCAATCTCTAGTCCCTTCCTATTGTGCGTTTTTATGTAATAATATAGCTTCCTCAAAAATCAACTGTGTAGGGAAAACGTTATGTGCCTTTGCATAATTCACTTGGAATGCAGTCCCGTTATGTCAATGTGAATTCCATGTACACAATAAAAACGCAGTTTAAAAAGAACAGTTTGTCTTCGACGTGAACAATGAGTGGGGATACATCCAATAATGAGTCGTACCTAGCCTAGTAGTGCTTTTAGTTTTTTGCTTTTTTTAATTTAAGTTGAGGATTAGTGCAGCATTTTGTTTTTCTTCTCTCCGACTGTGTTGCCTTAAAAACGATGGTTGTAAAATAATCCTAAATATATGTCTAGAGGGAGTTGGAAGGTAAGTGATATTATTGTGAGGCACATTCTACTTAATGATAGGTTACCTCCCTCATATCCCCTGGCTTATACATTTTTCTTCCCTATCGCAGTAGTGGCCCGTCTCCTTCCAAAGTGGTGGGCGGGCTGGGTGGGAGGAGGAAGTGGGGTGGGTGCAATAAAAATAAAAATAAACATATCTTATCCAGGGGCAGCTGGTGACATTTGGAAGTGGTGAGGTGTAAAAGTTTGAGTTTCTATGGCGAGCGAGCGTCAAAGACCCTCTCAGGCGTGCCTCTGCCCCCTGTGCGGACCAGCCTGGACCCGCTTCACCCTCGTCCAAGGTGGGTGTGCAGTGAAGCATTGCCCTCCTAGGTGGGGGCTTCAATATTGTCATTTAGCGCCATTAACTCCCACCTCCCCGAGTGGCATCCTCACAAGAGCCCCTTCTACGCTGAGCTATATTGTGTACGTATAATGAAAAGAACGCAACAAAATGCCTTCTAGAAACTAACGTTTTTCACTAGGACATAACCATAAAACAAAAAAACGGTCAGACTGTCTATGCAAGACATTTCTGCTTACATCGCTTCCACAATAAAAGGAGCAAACGATTTTCCGAGAATAGAGCATGGTCCGTTTGTTCCGTTTTTTAGGTCTCGCGCCTAGCGTTTCAGTGCGCAGCATTGCTCGCGCAGCACGAGTCCTCTTGAAAGGGGGTTTTGAAAGCTGACCACACGCTCGTGCGTGTGATCAGGCTTTCCCCAGCAGGCATTGGCTTTCGCATGTTTTTTTTTTTTAAATAAAAGGCACGCGGTTGGACAAAGGTGGGTGCATGTCCCCGCCTTTGCAACGCCCATTCCCGTCTGTGGCTAGAACAAGCAAATGGACGTGCATTCGCCTCGTTGCCGCGCTCCCTCCCCCCGCTCCTCTGTGGTGCGCGCGCACCACTGTTTTCGATTCCGTGCTTCTCTATAATTGTGATGGGACAGAGACTTTCCCTGCCATTACATGTGCATGCACCTTCTCTGGATTTCTATGACAGCTGGAACAACAGCGGGGACAAATCAACAATTATCAGTATTTGGATTGTAGTTTCCCCAAATGGTCTATTCTTAGAACCCATGTATTTGTGTATAAAATATTAGCATACAACGGAAATTGACACTCTGCTTGCCGGGAACCAGAAGGATGAAAGGATGCGTTTAGGGCTTTAGGCTGCTAATAGCTTGAAGATCACACTCAGATCTCAGTGGTGGGTAAGTAACCTCCTGAGCTTCAATATCGGATGTTGGAAATGGCCACTTCTTTCCATCATTTATCCGTTGGATTCTTCAAGGGTGGCTTGTCACGTGTATTGTCCTCCCCAGACGACAGGTAAGAAGTGCCACTCATCTTTTGTCTCCCTCGCGTGTGTTTCGGGGTCAGTCAAGCACAGCCGCTGTGTGTGAACCTCCGCAGGCTGCAGAGCGCTCTGGCTCTTTTCCCAGCACTGTGATGCTTCAAATGAAGCCTCTTTCAGGGGCCTTGGTAACAGGGGACAGCCCTCCCGCGGTACAGGAGCGCTGGCTAATTTAGGGCAAAAGTAAACATGCCCAGTCACACATTAAATATTTCCATTTCATTGGCGCATGTGACCTGTGTCTGTTCAAACTTAAATTGGTTTTAAATGCTGCTTTTTATAAAAACGAGTCCACGTTCTTAGCTACTTAGATTACAAGAGGGCCCGGGATGGGTGTGTGTGTGGGGGGAGAGGGGGATAAGTTAGTAACTGCTTACAGTAAATACCCTTATGCGATTCTGCAGCCCGATTTGTTATGCATAATTATGGATTTACTGCATTTGCCACATACACCTTCATTTGCTGCGTAATCTGCTGAGGTTAACAAAAACATGTGTTTCTATCTCAAACGATCAACATGCACTAAAAACCCGATAACATGTGTTGCCACTCAGTGGAACACCATTTGCAAAGTTTACTGGTCACATTTCAGTTGCTTACTGCTGTATTTGAATGTTAATCTGGTACTACTGAGGTAAATGTTTTGCCTGGTCAGTGTTAACGTACAACAATTGGAAAATAATTAAGCAATACTATCACAAAATGTGCTGCACTATTCCACATAATTTAGGTTGTTCTTGCCACATTATTTAGTGAAGCCTGCAGCATAATTAGGTCATCCCCTGGAGCATAATTCCAGTGACCTTGGTTATATCACACTGGTGCCCTTTTAAATTTCCCAAACCAATTTGCACCAACCAACCAGTTGTAAACTAAATTTGCACAGACTAACAAATGCAAAAATGATATATCAGTCAGTGGGTGCAGATCTCTATTTTGCACCGGTCAGTGGATGCAAAATCGCCGCAGTACAGAATTGCATAACTGTATTCTGTGTAATCGAGCCCCTGCTGTACTTTATTTGGAGGATGATTTATAGAAATGGACACTTATAACGAAAATTAGGGTGCAGAACTGACCTGTGAAGACCACTCAAAATTTCCACATCCCTTACAATGTCCCCAGCTTCGCCTGTCCCGCTCAGGCCCTTGTGATGGTCAGGTGGCATTGCCCCTTTGTTCTTGTTTGGTTATGGCCTTTTGATGTAATGCAGCTTTTTGAGAAGTGCTGGTACTCTCCCAATACATTTTAAAGGCCCTGAGTTAAAGTTCTGGTACTGTCTCATTAAAATTATAGCATCCTTGCTGGTAAGTACTGTTTCTATCCATAAACGTATAGCAGTGTTACTGGAAGTGCAGGTCATCTCCAAATAAAATATTTAGGGTGGGGCACTGTCCTGTTAAAGTTATACCCACTGAGAGCTTCAAGGACTGTCAAATTTTGCTGATACAGGCACTACTGGAAACTGTCATCACTATCCAAAACAAGCATTTGCAATGCAATAGGTCTCGCATTTACGAGAGTTTGAGCTATTTTTATTGTAAATGACATTGCCTTTTATTTATGTTTTGGTTTTTGAAACATAAATAAAAACCATTGTCATTTACAATGCCAATAGATCAAACTCACGTATATGCGAGACTTATTGCATTGCAAATGCTTGCTTTATTGGGTACACAGTAAAATAATAATAAACTGGAAACTGCATTTGATTTTTTTTTTATATACAGACAACGCTTTTAATAGCAAGGTAACATGTCGAATACTTCACATGAACCCGAAGAGTCATATCTTTAATGGGTTCTTAAACCTGGATTTGAGTTTTTTAGTTGCTCAATTATTTTAAAATGTGGACAGAGGCAAACTTTGAAATTATAGTTTTAACATAGCTCTTCCTACCGCACATCTGGTGTTTCTAAGCGCAGAACGTGACAGACACACTGGTCGAACCATCTTGCCGGGTTTAAAATAACTAACAAAAATTGTGCAGTGTGAATTTTGCACGTTTTTGCGTTAAAGCTATTTTAATGAAATGTGTGATCTCCCTTCTAAGTGGGCTGTTTCACGAGCACTGCACAGTCACCTGGAGGCTGCAGGGAGAGTTTCTCACATTGACCCCACATGCTTCTGCTGCCTGGGAGACAATTGGTTTGTAAACGTTTATTTCACAATTGCAGCCGCGGGGCCTGGTGCGCAGGAGGCAGAGCAGTATTTACAGCTTGCGCCAGCTCATTCGCTTCACGGGTGGCTGGTGATAACTAATTACAAATGCTCTAAGTGGAAAATAAGTGAGGGCAGTAGTATTCATATTGTTTCCTGCATGCCCACGATGCTGCTGCGAGTTTGCTTCTCTCTGGGCTGCCGTGACTGTGTGCTCACCTGGGTTTGACTTTCACAGTACAAGCTCCTATCTGTTTGCAGCCCAATTTATCATGTGTCATGCTTCTAAGATTGTGCAATGATTTACTGTTTCCACGGAGCTAAACATCTCTTACGTATTAATTATAAAACAGAAATCTTACCTCACACAGCCTGTCCGCGCCACCTCTACTCCCCTTGGCGCCTTCACAAACGGCACTGGAGTGGACTGGCAACCGCTATCAGCCAATCCTGGTGCTGCCAGCAGTTCTCGGATTGGCTTAGGGCACAGTTACTATTCGCCCGCCTGCCCATTAAGATACCGAGGATTGAGCCTTTACTCAACCCTTGCTCTCCTAATGGGCATGCCCAGCCAGAGCAGACACTAGTGCGCATGACTGGGCACGGCGCAAAAATTCGCCGACCTTCCCCACTCATGGGCACTTGTGTTGTGCCCCTGGTCTGACAATCATGTCAGTCAACGAGACTCTGAAGGGGGTGGGCGGTCCGGCATCATGCTGACTGACATGATTGTCAGTTCTCCCTCTATGTCTTTGAACCTAAGTAAACTGATTCAGTTTACTGAAGTTCAGAGACCCCGAGGGAGCTGCGGGTGGGGGGGCTACGCTCCAATGGATGCACCGTGCCTGATCTGATCAACGCTGCCGTCTCCTGCCACATCGCGTTCTTCGTCATCTGGGCACAGGCTCCCAGAATGTTCTGCCGCCACTGCGTGAAAGCAGCGTCTGGATTGGCCTGTGCGCCTGCAACTTGTGCTCCCAGGCAGACTGGGAGCCTGTGCCTGCTCTCTCCAGCCCCAGCAATGCAGTTGGGGATGGAGAGAGCTTCACTGTGCATGTGGGTTTGGCCGCCCTGAGACAACTAGCCAAATCCTAATGCGCAGTGAAGGAAGTGCCTACCACTTCCTACCAGCAGTGTCGTCCCCTGGACCCGCCCCTAAAACTCATCAGATTACGGGGGTAGGTCCAGAGGATTAAAATAAAACAATAATTAAAATGGGTTTAAAATCTGTTTATTATCGTTTTATTTGCTGGTGGTGGGTGCGGCGCTCCTCCACTCTGATGGAGCAGCTGCCACTGCCCTATCTTAAACCAGAGGTCTTCAATCTTTGAGGCACGTCCCCCATGGGGGCTTGGAGTCCTGGGAAGAGGGTCCTCATTCCCCAGTTTCACTTGTGCCTGCAATTCAAAAAATATCCTTTCCTTTTGGAAAAAAGCAGCCGTCCTGGGACGGCTAATTTACATTATCAGCTGAAGTTCCATCAATTGTCTAGTGTGTGAAAGGTTTCTGCCAGGAAGTCTGCTTTCCCGAATGAAGTGCCAATGTGCTCCATTAGTTAATCTGCTAGTGTAAAGGGTGTTTGGGAGCTGGTTCTGACTTTAATTGATGCAATCACTCCAAGCTTTGGGATGACAAAGATTTGGGTTTTTGGAGTGGTAATACAAGGCATTAACAGCAAGGATATGATGTGCTTGTTTTTAATTGTAATTATATTTACACAGCTGTTAGTATCCCAAAGGAGGTGTTGAAGGGACAGGTATGTAAAAAACAAGTTGCATTACATACGCACTGGTATTACTAAAATCTACCTTTTGGAAGCACTATTTTATCGTAAAACCGTTTGCGCATTTTGTAGCAGGCTATCTTACACTGTGTGCACTGCAAGTATAAAATAATGACTTACATATTCACAGTGCTTTCTGTCACATGCTTTTACCTCGTAGGTCTAAAAATGCATGTCCCTATTCTCCACTGCATAAATCAAGATTTAATTCTGTGGTTCTCTGGTTACACACAGACCTCTGCAGTGCATTAACTAATAGAGGTTTTATAATGTACTACAGTGCATTTCCCACTGAGTAACATCTTTTTAAAATGTATGTTCGAGGCATATGAGCTGCAGATTACACACTAGCATAGATGGCCACCTAGTGTTGTGAGTTTGTTCTCTTGCGTGCCTTGGAAACTACAAGTGAGTCTAGTGGTACTGGGCCTATAATATATGCTGGGTCTGATGGGGCAGCTTTATATTTTTTCTCTATCCGAGGGTTAATGACCCGAGATCTGACTGGGTCTTTGAAGACTTGAGGAGCATGCTTGATCACTACTTTGAGCATGGGCAAGATGGATGAAGACCTTTGTGCATTATCAAATGTATCCATCAGGAAGTCTTCCTCAACAGGGTCTGTATAAATATCTACCCCATGATAATGTGCAGCCCTGTGAATTAATTCATTATACCCTATAGGGTCTTCTGGTGGGGAAGGCCTTGAGGGGTATACGTCATCCTGAGGGACATTTGGGACATCTGAGATGGTATAATTGTCCCATGGGTCTGGGGATCCTGTGGGCGTTGCTGGTGGTGGTGATGGTACAGGTGAGAGAGAAGGGGAAGGCAGTCTTAAGGGAGAGGTAGCTATGTCCTTCTTCTTTGAATGCGGAGCTGGAGTGGGTGTGTCCAGTGGTCGCTTTTTTGGAGCCAAAACTAGGTGTCCAGTGACTGGGTACTTAGCCAGAGTCTTTTGAGCAGGGTCTGGGTAGGATAAATCCTCTGCAGGGGATTGATCTTTTGGTGCGGAGGAAGTCTTGTGCACAGAGATGGCTTGTTTTGGTTTCTTGGCAATGTCTTTCACTGGGGAGGCAGCCGTCTTTTTCTGCTCCGAAGCTTTTTTCGGTTTCGAGTGTTTTTTCGGTTCCGGTATGGTTTTTGGATCCGATGACCTTTTCGGATCCGATGATTTTTTTCGGTTCCGGTGGTGTCTTGGAATCTGAAGCGGGCTTGCTTGGTTCTGGCCTGGATTTCGGTGCAGAAGGAGTAGTGGTGTGCTTCGGTGCCGATGGCTTGGATGTTGGGCCGTTGTCTTTTTCGGTGCCGGTGTGTGTGCGTCGGCACCGTGTGAAGGTCCTGAAGTTGAGGCCTAGGTAGCCCCGAAGGCCGTTGATGACGACCGGAATCGATATCCTCGGTGTTTGAAGATTAGCGTCAACTGGAAAGCGTTTGAAACTAAGTTTTGTAGTTTGGTGAAGATTGCGGGCCGAAGGAAATCGGTTCCAACACGGAGCGCTGGAAACACATCCGAGCCCGGTGGCGGAAAAAAAACAATCTGGGGATGGAGCCGATGCCCGTGCGCAGTATCATCCTAAGGAGGAGTCACCTATCCCGTGACTCCGAAAGACTTTTCTTCAACAAAACAAACTAAAAACATCTGGGCTTAACAGTAGGTGGCCATCTATGCATAGTGTGTAACTCTGCAGCTCTACGTGCCAAGAACAGATGCATACTGGTAAGTAGCATTTTCCTTTCCATTTACGGTGCCCATTATTTTTATATGTAGATATCTGATGGTGAAAGACCTAAAAAATGTGCAGAATATTTTGTGGCTTATTTATTAGAGGCTTGCATCACCAGAGCATCACTTTTCTCTTAGGCTCTTGTGGCGCAAGCGTCTCAACCATACCTATCAGGCTGTGCAAAGCCACCTGCATGGCTTTGTATAGTCTCCCAGATATAAGACATAGCAGAGCAAGTCACTGTGCTGCCTTACTCTGCATCAAAGGTGGGGGGGTTGCATGAGCTTTGCATTGGGTTCCCACACAACACCCATGGATTTCAATGCTGCCCCATATTTACAAAATCACGTAAAACTGGGGCAGCTCCAAAAATTGACGCCTCCCCAGCAGAGGCGCAACAAGGAGAAATGTTTTCAGTTCTCCTAATTTTTTACACTTTCAATGTGAGCTACATTCTGCAGCTCACATAGAAAGAGGAAAACGCCTCTCAGGATTGTTTTTGTGATGGAAGGTGCCCCTTCCTGTTCAAAAACAATACTGCCTATGCTAGTGCTAGGCAGCAAGTTGTGCACCAACACAGGGGAAAAGGACAGGAATGCATCGTATTTTAGAAATACAGTACATTCCTGCCCTTTCACATTGGCGCACGGCAGCTCAGCAAGAAGTGCGGCGCTGCCCTATGCCAATTCCTCATAAATGAGGCCCTTTTTTGGGGGGGCGTGGCTTGACCACCGACGGGCATGGCTGCTTGAGCTCGGAGCTCCGCGTCTGCCTCAGTGGATTTATCCTGTCATCATACCTGGGGTGCGGCGCCTGGGTCCTGGAGGGGCTCCCTAAGTTGTAGGGACGCTGCTGCGCTGACCGGAGAGGGCCGGCAAAGCCCACTGCCGACACCGGAGCGAAAACTGTCGTGGGCCTGCAGTCGGGCGATCGGCCATCTTGGTGGGGCCTGGTCCCAGCACTTCATCCCCTGATTCGCATACTCAGGAGGCCGTCGCGGAGGTGGAGCGGCCATCTTGCGGCCGGATCTGACTTTTCCTGCCGCGGCCGGCGGCTGCGGCGGAGAGACAGCGGGGCTGCTACCTGCTACTGCGGGGATCGCCATCCTTGGTGGCGGACCCGGATGGCTGTGGGGCCCTCCACCGTGGCCCTGTGACGTCGAGGAGAGCGCTTTACGACGCTTGCTCCAGCTGGGCCTTGGGACTAGGATTGCATGCATCACTGGTTGATTCCTGTGCCCAATATTGATCGGGCCCCTAACTGGTGGTCATGGGTCGAGCCTGAGCAGGAGGCTCCTCATTATCTGCGGATTCGCCCGCCATTGGGGCTTCAAGGTTGGGACTTGGCTGTCTGACGGCCTGCTCGGCGGCCGGGTGGCGGACGGCGACGGCGCTTCGCCGTGGGTGTGACCGGACCCTACCTCATCTGCAAACTGGGACCCCACGTTGGGGTCTGGGAGGGACACCTCGGTGGGAGTGATAGCCCTGCTGCCTGTTACTGGGCGGCGAGGGTGAGGAGCACGACCCGGCTAGGGCCACGCAGGGAAGGCCGGGAGTAGCGGTGCGGCCCCGGATTATAGTCGCCTGGGGAGCTGGTGACACCACCTCAGGATTGCGTGGAGTGACGGCGGCTGCCCCACGATAGCGGCAACCTAACAATTTGGGGCCGGAGACACCATCGGGGAAGACAGACGCTGGGGGGCCGCGCCTCGCAACTGTGATATCCATCTGTCCCAGGGAGCGGTCTAGTGGTGAGGCGGCTGACACAGGCTTGTGACTCTGGCCTGGTGTGGGGCGAGGGCCTGACTCGTGCTTCTCTTGTTGCCACGGATAAGTGCGCATTGTCTGGCCACCGCTTGAACGGCCTTGAGAAGTGCACTGGCACCGTGGGGACATGGGGAAGCCGAAGGCTAAAACAGGGGTGCCACCTCCCGATCCTGTAGTGGAGATGTCGGTGGGCCAGGATCAGGAATCTGCCGGGGCGCAGGTGTCGGGACTACAACAGCAACAGCTGGAGCAGATCCTACAAGCTATCACAGCCACGAGAGAGGCGTTGCATCACGACATTATGCAGGTGTCCACGAGCTTGGGCCTGCTGAGGGCGGATCATGACAAGCTGGCCGACAGAGTTAAGGCCACGGAACTGACTTTGGAGGTACTGGAGCCAGCACACAAGGTGAGTGATGCAGAGGTGGGGGACCTGCTGCGCAGGGTGCAACACCTGGAGAACAGGGCTGTGGATGCTGAAGGCCGCAACAGGCGGAACAATGTCCAGGTGGTGGGCCTGCCTGAAAAAATCGAGAGGAACGACATGGTCGCCTACCTGGAGGCCTGGCTGCGTGAGGTGGTGGCCCCTGAGGGTCTGTCGCAGCTTTACACTCTGGAGCGAGCCCACCGAGTGCCTGCCCGCCCACCAGCCGTCGTCTGCCCTCCCCAGCCTGTGGTGGCACGGCTGTTGCATTTTAAAGACCGGGATGTTATACAGCAGAAGGCGCGAGCACTGGGTCCTTACCAGGTGGATAATGCATCTGTGTCCATTTATCCTGACTATTCATATGATGTCCAGCGCAGTCGCTCCACTTTCCTGGCGGTCAAGAAGGCCCTTCGTGAGGAGGGCATACGGTACTCTCTCCTTTTCCATGCACGACTGAGACTACTGGTGGATGGTAAAACGTACTTTTTTGACTCTCCTGAGGATGATTGGTGTTGGCTGGAAACATGTAGGGCTGGCAGAGATGGCGACGAGGTGACGGAGAAGGCAGTGGAGAAGACGGCGGAGACCAGCCCGAAGCCTCGTAGAAGGCGGCGGCCCAGGGGTCGCATGGCATCTACCCGAACGCCATCACAATCACAGACGAAACTGGACTGCCGGGCGGCCCTCCAGGCGGTTTCCGCCATTTAGGGGGGCAGTGGTCGTAGAGCCTGTGGTGGAATCGGGCTCCCAGCAGGGGTCAGAGGACCTAGTAACTGAGGGTTCTGATGTGGACGGTCGGGCCCTGCCTCATGTCACGCCGGGAACTGCTGATGGCCTCATGGACGAGTGACTCTTATCTGCCCAGCTTGTGTACAGTAAGGGGGTGTTAACCTGGATTTGGGCTGCCGTGTTGGGATGTGAGCCGGTGGGGGGACTGTCATCGGGATGGGTGAATATTCCTATTGTTTTATTTGTGTTAAGAGGGGATGACCGCTGTCGGAGTTTGCTGGGGAGTCCCTCCGGGGCGGGGCGCTGAGGATTTATGTTGGAGGCTGAGCGCTGATAGAGTAGGGTGTTATTACCGCCTAGCCCGTTCAGGTGTAGAGACACCCCCCCATACTCATGCTAGGTGTGAGACTCTGGTAGTTGCCAGAGAGTTCCTGCTCTTGATACCAAGTTTGGATGGGTAACTGCAGTTTAGCGCCTGTTCTGGGGAAGGGAGGGAGGGGGTTGGTTGGGGATGTTTGGGGTTTTGGGGTGTTGCCAGTGTGCCCTGATGTACTCCACTATGGGCACCCGCCTTGAATTGAAATGCATTTCCTGGAACGTACGAGGGCTGAACTCCATGAGGAAACGATATAAGGTGCATGCATATCTAGTGCCCAGGGGGATTCAGGTAGCTTTCCTGCAGGAGACCCATATTGTTCAATCTGAAGGTCGGGCGCTGCAGCGTAGATGGCGGGGTCAATTGTTTTATACTACATATTCTGCGTACGCGCGAGGTGCATTGATTTGGATGCGTGCGTGCGTGTGTGCCTTTCCAGCCTTTGACCACAGTGATTGACCCAGAGGGGAGGTTTGTAGCAGTGCAGGGGCGTATGGATGGAAGGGAGGTGGCCCTGTGCAGTGTGTATGCTCCGAATGTGGAACAGCCGGCCTTTTTCTCACCCCTTTCTGGAAAGCTGGCGACCCTCCTGACTGGTACGGTGTTTTTGGGGGGCGATTTCAATTCGGTCGCTGATGTGGGCTTGGATCGCTCCCATCCTCCACTGGCCCAGTCGCCAGTACATAGGATAGCGAAGGTGCGGCGGGACTGGCAGAGTACATTGGGCCTGGTGGACACGTGGCGGGCCCATCACCCAACGGATAGGGACTACTTGTTCTACTCCGTACCGCATGATTTACATGTGCGAATAGATGGTATCCTGTGCTCACCGGAAGCCCAGGGCATGGTCTATCACAGTGAGTATCTGGCAAGGACGCTATCAGATCACAACCCTTGCCTAATTGCGGTGCAGTGGACGTGGCAGCGCCAGGCGATCCCCACGTGGCGTTTGAGCCCCATGGCCTTGGCAGACCCTGTTTTTAGTGCTGGGTTAACAATAGCATAGAACATTATTTCGCTGAAAATGCAGGTACGGCGTCTAGTAGAGCCCATGAGTGGGACGCGTTTAAGGTGGTGATGAGAGGGGTGTGCATCTCGGCCACGGCGGGAGCCCGCAAGACGTTGTTGTGGGATATCACGCGGGAGGAAGACCGGCTACGTCACGCTGAAAGGGCTAGCCACACTGATGCGGCGGGCCGGACGGCAGTGCTGGAGGCGCGTGAGGCGTTGGCCACTCAGGTGGAGCGCCTGCGTTGTCTTGACTACAAGGAGTATCTGGTGAGGGCTCATGCAGAAAGGGACAAAGTGGGTTCTTTATTAGCATGGCTAGCGAACCCGGCGACCCGGGGCACTCCTATTCTGTCCTAGAGCACGGCTACTGGGGACCTTGTGTATTCGCAGACGAAGATCAATGATCAGTTCTTTAGCTACTACATTGCGCTCTATCGGAGTGCGGTGCCGGACCTACCGGGGGAGACCCAGGACTTCCTCTTAGCGGCCCAGCTCCCACGATTGGACCCAGTTCAGGGAGACAAGTTGGGGGAAGCTATTTTCCTGGGTGGAATTCGAACTGCGATCAAGCACATGGCGCGGCTGAAGACGCCGGGGGCTAATGGTCTCCCGGTAGAGTTTTACGCGAAATATGTGGATCTCCTAACGTCAAGACTGTTCTTGGTATATAGGGAATCTTGGGATCTGGGAAGGCTGCCTGCATCTGCCAGAGAGGCGATTATTATACCGTTGCTGAAGAAGGGCGGAGATGCCAGCTTGCGCTCAGCGTACCGTCCGCTCTCTATGCTTACGGTGGATTATAAAATACTCAGTAAAATCCTTGCGACCCGTCTTTTGGAGCACATGACGACCTTGGTGCATCCAGATCAGGCAGGCTTTATCCCTACCAGGAACACAGTGACGTGTATACGTCGATTGCTCCGAGTTATGGAGGGGATTGCCAGGATGTTCCGAACGCTGCTGTGCTTTCAGTAGATATTGAGAAGGCCTTTGATAGCGTAGAATGGCCCTATATGTTTCAGGTCTTAAGAGAGTTCGGCTTGGGAGATCAGTTTGTGCAGTGGACAGCGTTACTGTACAACTCAGCCTCCGCCAGGGTCAAAACGAGGCCGACTATATCAGCTGGTTGTCAGGTGGGGAGGGGCACCCGGCAGGGTTGCTCGTTATCCCTGCTATTATTTGCTCTCGCGATCGAGCCGCTGGCTACACATGCTAGGTTGGGGAGGTCGTATGATGGCCTGTCAATGTGTGGAGAGGCTAATTACATTTCTCTATACGCTGATGATCTACTGATGTTCTTGTCAGAAGAAGACGAGGCATTCCGCGGTGCCAGAGCACTGCTTCAGCAGTTTGGTCGACTGTCAGGCCTGTGTGTGAATTGGAACAAAACCTGCCTATTCCCTTTAACCCCGACTGGGCGGCAACCTCCGGCAGGGGAGGACTTGAGGTGGGAGCCCTGCTGCCTGCCTTATCTGGGGACCCGTATTTATCATACACAGTCTGATCTCCTGGAAGGTAACGTGCACAAGGCGATAAGGGGCCTGAGGGCCAGTATGGCTTTTTGGAGCTCTCTCCCTCTGTCGGTTGCGGGCTAAGTGGCACTCTTAAAGATGGTGGCGCTGCGCGCTTGCTTTACTTTTTCCGCACATTGCCTGCGTGGATTCCGACCTCGGTCTTCCGGACACTTCGGGCTATGACCACGGGTTTTCTTTGGGGCGCGGGTAGGCGGCGTGTTGCGCTTACCACCCTGATGCGTCCACGGGCTGATGGGGGACTGGCGGTGCCTGATTTTGAATAGTACTACCTGGCGGCACAGCTTCAGTGGCTTACGCTGGCGGTGGCTCGGGAGTTCAGGGGACCTGAGGGACTCTGTGGCAGAGTGATCCCTCGACACGTTTTGTCTTTCATAGTCCTCCAACAAAAGATCGATCTTAGCCAGCTCACTCTTGAAGAACGCACTCTTCGCTTGTGCTGGAATCGGAGTCAGAAACGGGTTGGTTGTTCCTCCCCGTATGCCCCGGAGATACCGTTGGGTATGTGTACGGCCCTCCCCCACGGGGTAACTGGACTGGGCTGGCAGTTTGGGAGGAGCTGGGCCTCCATATGGTAGGAGATCTGTATAGAGATAGCGTGTTGCTGTCCTTTCAGGATCTACAAGACACGTTTGGGTTGCCACGAGGAGACTATTTATTGCATGCTGCGTTGGTGGTGGGACTGCAGCGCCGCTGGTAGACGGGGCTGCAGGAAACTCCGACCTCGCTGGGCTACCAGTATGTCACCATGGCGGCGGGCACTTTTAAAGCCGTCACTTGCCTCTACCGACGCCTGTCGACTGAACACTTATCGTCACTTGATACCTTAAAAGGTAAGTGGGAGACGGACATCGGCAGGCCCATACCAGAGACCACGTGGCCCCACCTACTGCGGCGAGCCTGCAAGGGTACGCGTAATGCCCGGTTTCAGTTGGTACAGTTTTTCACACTCCATAGGCGTACCTGACTCCGGCCAAGATTCTGAGGTATTTTGGGGTTTCCCACTCAACGTGTCCGAGGTGCACTGTGGACGGTGCCGATTTCCTGCACATGTTCTGGACCTGCGCGGGGTAGGGATCCTATTGGGAAGAGGTGGTGATGTGCCTGAATCGTGTAACGAGCGGGCACTGGAGGCTGAGATGGCTACCTGCCTGCTGCTCTTGTTTCCACATACCCTCCCGTACCAAAGTTACCAGTAAATTCAACGACTTGGGGCTGATCATGGCAAAATGGGAACTCACCATGCAGTGGAAGTCTAGGACGGAACCTAACTATCAGAGATGGCGGACGAGCTTCTTGACCTGGGCGGGCAGCGAGGGCACCCTCCGCCTGCAATTGGCTAGGCGCTCGACTAATGAGAAGGTGTTAGAAACAGCGAGAGCGTGGGAGGCACTGGTGACCGAACTGCAGACCCCATCTGCGGATACCGAAGAGGAGGATGGAGGGCAGAATGCTGAGGCTAGTCGGGGGGACTGATTGCCATCACCAGACAGGTGGAGAGTGCGTTGAGTGGGACTGAGGGGTGCGGGTGAATTGGAGGGGCACCCAGCGGCGATCGAGGATTGATTGCGTTTGCGACTTTGGATGGGGCTGCAGGGCTCTGATTATCTTGTGAAGACACTTTACCATGTTGCTACATCTGATTCTAGGTGGTTTACACGGCTGGGTAGTTGGCTGCTATTCCTATGATCGACCTAAGTGGGGCACACTGGCGGGGGAGGGGTGTTTGGGGGGAGGGATGAGTATTTGACGTTTGCTTTTATCCTGTGGCAGCACGAGCCATCTGCGCAATGGCGGCCTTTTTTACTGTGGTTTAAATGGCTTTCTTGCAAAAAACTAATAAATTCTGTTTAAAAAAAAAATGAGGCCCTTTGTTTTTAGCTACACCTTTGACTATGCCCCCACGCTCACTGACCTTTGGTTTGCTACACACTGTTTAATATTATTTCCCTACAGTAAAAGTTATTTGCTGTGAGAGTTAAGGGCGTTTATGGTTGTCGATGATGAGGAGTACCAGGTTCTCGAAATTTTTGTCCGAAGAGGTCCTTATGCCTAAACCATTTTGACAAGGGGGTCTCCGCATCCAAAAGTTTGAAGGCCTCTGCCTTAAGCAAATGATCTGTTCTATGTTCCTGGCATATTTTCTGTCTCCTTCTTCCCTTAACAGTTTACCTCCCTTATATCTATTCTTTCATGGTGCCATCCAATGTTTGACATCCTACTCATACTCTCATAATTACTTTCTCACTCTACTTTCCTTAATTGTGGCGTAGGATGAATTCAATTCTCCCTTTTCTTCCAACTTCTGTAGATGCTGATATGTAAGTTTCTCTCTTAATAATTAGTCCGGTTTGAATGTTAAATCTGTTCATTTAAAGATTTGTTAAAGAGCGGTTATGGATTTTGAACAGCATTGGCTGCTTTCCCGGGAGGTGGATGCATTTGTTTTCAAGTAGAGTGTGCTTTTTTTATTCACAGCCTGTTGATCAACTCGACTCCAGCAAAGAAAATGGTTTAGATTTGGGAGAGATCACCAAGAACAACTCCAAAAAAGATGTAATTGAGAATCTCACTACTATAGTTGAAGACACTTCTAAAATTCACATGCAAAATATAAAAGGTAAGTCTTTGATGCTAGTCAATGAAAATGTGTTCACCCATTGCTGTATCCACTTTACATACTGCTTTAATGCAGCGTTTTACTTTCACATTAATATTTATTGTTCTGCTTCCTGTATTCTTGTGTGTTTTCTTGCTTTTTATTTATTTCCTACACCATTACTCTGAGTTCACTTCATGGTGTTGTTGACTTTGATCTTTAAAAAATGTTGCTATGTTACTTTTTCTAATTACATTTCTTAACCACTGTTGCTCTCTCAGCGGGTATCCACTGGTATTCATAGGCACTGAATAATCCTGCCCATGTGCAGAGACCGCAGGGGAGTTCTTTAAAAATCACATTTTCTACAGTATCTTTCCCTTATTTTGTAAAGGCCAAAAGTTACATGTTACAAAAAATATAAAATGGAACAGGTTAATTTTGAATCGCATTAATTTACTTTAAAGAATGGCAGTAAAAAATAAACAAGGCTTTAAATGTCACTAGGACTAATTAAGAGACCTTTTAAAAACTCAATTCCCAAACAATTTTTGCTTCTTTTAAAGTAAATGCTATAGAATGATATGGCAATGAAACTGTATGGGCTGCAGCACTGAAACAATTAGAATAGGCACTGCACATTTAAGGGCACTCTGACCTCTAATGCCCCATCATGCCCTGCAGGTGGCAGTTTATCCCGTTGTTTTTTATTACATAGAAATTAGCAGGCTAGAGTTATCCTTATTATATATCTTCATTTGGGGTGAAGGTGGGCTGATTATGATTTCAATGTAGATTACCCTGCAATATATTTTTCCTGCAACCCTGTTTACAAAGCTTGTTTGTACGCTATATAGTTTTATCCTTTAAACTGCACGTGAGTGAGAAAGTTTGTAGCTATTTCGATTGAAAATGTGCTGCTGTAAATGACAGTGCATTACCACTTCGAGCTTTAGTAGTATATTTGATAAAAGTGAGCCTTTAAACATGAATTGAGAAATATTCCAGCCCCAGCCCTAGCAAAAATGGTAATAGTGAACTAAGGGCCAGATGTATAACCTTTTTATGCAGTGGCAAAAGGGAAATCGGCCCGTTTGCGACCGCAAAATTGGTCTGGCCCATGTACAAACCCTATTTTGCGAGTCGGTAACCATTTACCGAATCGCAAAATAGGGTTTGCGACTCGCTATTAGAAAGGGGCATGCCAGGAACGTCCCTTCCTAATAGCGAGCCTGAATGGTATGTACCATTATTTTGTGACCTCATTTGCAGTCGCAAAACACTCGCAGTTTACCACCTACTTCAAGTTGGTGGTAAGCCACGCGCAAATGGGAAGGGGTCCCTGTGGGACCCCTTCCCCTTTTGCAATGGTGTGAAAATATTATTTAAGAACAGGCAGTGGTCCCTGGGACCACTGCCTGCCATTAAAAAATTAAACTGAAAAGTTTAATTTTTCTGTTTTTAAATGCATTCCGTTTTACATATAAGAAAAACAGGTTGCATTATTTTTAAAAAACTGCTTTATTAAAAAAGCAGTCACAGACATGGTTGTCTGCTGACCCCAGCAGGTCACTATCCCTGTGAGTGCTAGCCACTCCTATTGGGGTCGCAAATAGCACAGGCCTCATGAATATTAATGAGGCACGCAATTTGCGACCCCTTTAGGAATCACTAACAATGTCTGAGACACTGTTGTAAATTGCATTTTATGAGTCGCAATGCGACACAATTTGTAAGGGTCGTACATCTGGCCCCAAGGTGCTAGTCAGGAGACTATGTGGACTAAATTCTTATTAGAAATGGAGCAAACGCTTAGTCTATTAAATAAATTTATCAAAAGGTTTTTTTGTACAGCTTAAATTTTGAACTCTAATATTTAAAGGTGATCTTATATGTGATAATGAAGAAAACGGCGGCTCCATAAAATAATATAAAATCACACAATTTAAGACCAGTTTACAGGTCAAGTACATTACAGTTAGGTCGAGTAGATTATTCAAGTCAGTAGACATGCAGGTCTAGTAACAATTTTATGATTTCTCGAGGCCTGGTGTCTTGTAAAGGTGTGAACAGATCTTCAAGTAGCAACCGGTGTTAAAGAAATGCAGCTGTCACTGCTTTATCTCTTTTGGAAAGGGCTTTATGTTTCTCAACTAGGGTTTTGTTGGCTTTTTAGTAACATAGGATTATGCAGGAGACAGTCCATTTAAACAAGGATTTTTTCAAAGTGACAAATCTTGTTCATAGAGGACCATAGTTCACAAAAAAATTCTTTGATTTCCTCAAAGATTTAATCTTATCCAGATAAACCTTCAACGCCATTAGAACATCAAGAGTACAGAATGATCTTTCAGCATGAGAAAAAAATCTAAATAAGGAAACAATCTGATTAACATAACAATCTGAGACCACTTTAGGGAGAATTTTAGGATGGATCCTCATCACTACCCTGTTACTAAAAAATGCTGTATCAAGATGCGTGGGAATACAGGGCCTGTATCTCACTAACTTTATACAGAAATTATAGCGACCAAGAAGGAAGCCTTCCTTCCAGGATAGGAGTTGAAGAGAGGCCTTATGAATGTGTGCAAAGGGAGGACCCATAAGGTGAGAAAAGACAATATTTGACGCCCAAGGAGGAGAAGGTCGCCTCAGAGGAGGATAGATTTTAGTAATGCACTCTGAATAATAGATTAAAATAGCATTTCTGCCATAGACAAATGGATGAGGTATGGAAGAACTGCTCCTTCTTGGCAGGCGAGAGGATAGAAATTGTTCTGAACACACCAGATGCAGAATCTCTTCTATATGAAAGAATAGGAAGTTCCAGTAGATGGTCTTTTGATTTCTCCTAAAATATCCATGAACTCCTGAGGGAGGTTCAGGTGACCATATTGTATGAGTTCAGAAGTCCAGCTGCCAAGCTCAACAAGTGAAGTTTGGGATGTTAAATTTGGTCTTCAAACTTCTAATGAAGGGTTGGTCTGCACAGCATCCTCCTTTTTATGCTTTGATTGGTGAAGGAGATCCACAGGGGTGTGGGAATCATATCGCCCAACAACCGAACCATGTTGTTTTTATCGATGGGTAAGAAGATTTCATGTCTAGCTTGTCCGACTGACAAGTAGACATTAAATCACGTACATAAAACAGGCTGTGGGCACTCTGGGGCTCACAGCCAATCATAAAAGCTTGCCGAGGTCCTATGGAGGCCTCTCATTGGCTAGTAGCCCATGACTTCACTGGGCTTTATCCAGTGATTGGCTGCCGAGTGAAAGGTTACTCAGTCTCAGCAAGCAGTTCTTAATTTTTTTTTTAAAATCCGTTTATTGATTTTCAACCACAAACAACGAGCTCAATAGTCCATTACATTCAGGCAGGCTCCTCAGTAGTATCACAACAGATGATAGAAGCAGATGAAGTATGATAGTACAGTCAGCGGGAATGCCAGGATAAATATTAAGCAACTGTCAATCATCATTTACAGAGCCTCCATCTCCCGAAAATAATAGCAAAATATCTGTCTGTTACACAGGTATACATGCGCTGTAGAGCTATATAGTATAAAATCAACTACTTACCCTCCCGTTCCCTCCCACACTCCTCCCTCCCCCACCGGCGTGTCGTTTATCACAGCGTTACTATTCTATACAACAAATTGGAGCAATATAATTGTACAGGGTACCATATACCTAGCACTATATATGAGCATGATTACGTTGGGAAAGGGGGGGCGCATTCATCCATTCCATCTCCCATAGTGGCGCAGCCATCCGCTAAGTCCCACGTCCCGATTGCACACTCAGGTCGGACCCAGAGTCCGCATCCATAGCCTTTAATTCAATAACTAGGGCCTCCCACGCCCGGGCTGCATCTAGTGCCTTCTCATTACGGGACCTTTGGGCTTGTTGCAGGCAAATTATACTTTCCCTCCCTGCCCATGTAAGCAGCGCCGCCTTCCATCTAGCAAAAGTCGGCCCTTCTGCATCTTTCCAGTGAAGTGTGATTTCCCTTTTAGCTAATACCAGTCCCAGATCTAACAAGCATTTGCAATGCAATAGGTCTCGCATTAGGAAAGTTTGAGCTATTGGTATTGTAAATGACACATTTTTTATTTATGTGTTGGTTTGGAAAATAGTGAATTGAATAGCTTTGTCATTTACAATGCCAATAGTTTTAACTTTCGCAAATGTGACACCTATAGCATTTGTAATGCAATATGTGTTGTATTTACGTGACTTAGATGTATTGATATTACAAATAAAAATGGCTTTTATTTTTTTCATAATTAATACTGAAGTTATTGTAATTTATAATGGCAATAGCTTTTGTAAATAACTTTTGTGAAGATTATGTAAATTGTATTTTATTGTGATGAAAATCCAAGAACAGAAGTGAACTATTAACATATTTTTGTGACATTTGTAATGAAGCTTGAAACATTGAGAGAACATATTTGAACCAGTTGTTGAATGGTTGCAAATATTGATGCTGTGGTGGCGCAGAGTGATGTTGTGGTGGCGACAAGTGATGCTGTGGCGTTCAGTGATGCTGTGGTAGTGCATAGTGATGTTGTGGTACCCCTGAGTGATGCTCTGGTGGTGCTGAGTGATGCTGTGGTGATGCGATAGATAGATAGAGTGAGTGCGCTAGATAGATAGAGTGAGGGTGATAGAGAGATAGACAGATAGAAGGGTGATAGATAGATAGACAGATAAAGTGTATTTATGTTGCATTGAGTAGAGTGTAAGTATGAGGCATGTAATTATATGGCACTGAGTGGTAATATGGAGAGTGTGTGTTGCATTCAGTAGAGTGTAATTATGTGGTGTGTAATTATGTGGCACTGAGTGGTATTTGGAGTGTATGTTGCATTGAGTGCAGTGTAATTATGTGGCGTGTAACTATGTGGCACTGAGTGTTATTTGGAGTATATGTTGCATTGAGTACAGTGTAATTATGTGGCGTGTAATTATGTGGCACTGAGTGGTATTTGGAGTGTATGTTGCGGTGAGCGCAGTGTAACAATGATGAAGCATATAATTATGTGGCACTGAGTGGTATTGTGTGGAGTGTCTGTTGCATTCAGTAGAGTGTAATTATGTGGTGTGTAATTATGGGGCACTGAGTGGTATTTGGAGTATATGTTGCATTGTGTGCAGTGTAATTTATGTTGCATATAACTATGTGGCACTGAGTGGTATTTGGAATGTATGTTGAATTGAGTGCAGTGAAATTATGTGGCACTGAGTGGTATTTGAAGTGTATGTTGCATTGAGTGCAGTGTTATTATGTGGCGTGCAATTATGTGGCACTGAGTGGTATTTGGAGTGTATGTTCCATTGCAGAGTGTGTGAGGGTGCTGACTGAGGGAATGGTAGCATGCTGCGCTTTAGATGAATATGTTTAAAAGTAAAGTGTGCCATACTGCGATTGCTACAATAGTTAATTGTGGATGCGTTAACAATTGATGTGTGCACTGATGGCTGGTGGTGTGTGTGCCTGTAGAAATGGTGCACTGATGGCTGGTGGTGTGTGTGCTTGGTGAAAGCGTGCACTGATGGCTGGTGGTGTGTGTGTGGGCCTGGCCGACTGGTGGTGTGTGTGCCTGGGGGAAGCGTGCACTGATGGCTGGTGGTGTGTGCCTGGTGAAAGCGTGCACTGGCGGCTGGTGGTGTGTGTGCCTGGTGAAAGCGTGCACTGATGGCTGGCGGTGTGTGTGTGTGTGTGTGTGTGTGTGTGTGCCTGGTGAAAGCGTGCACTGACGGCTGGTGGTGTGCCTGGTGTAAGCGCGCCCTGATGACTGATGGTGTCTGTGCCCAGTGGAAGTGTGCACTGACGATTGGTGGTGTGTATGCCTGGTGAAAACGTGCACTGATGGCTGGTGGTGTGTGTGTGCCTTTTGAAAGCATGCACTGATGGCTGGTGCTGTGTGTGGGCCTGGCCGGCTGGTGCTGTGTGTGCCTGGTGGAAGCATGCACTGATGGCTGGTGGTGTGTGCCTGGTGAAAGCGCACACTGACGGCTGGTGGTGTGTGTGCCTGCTTAAAGCGTGCACTGACATCTGGTGGTGTGTGCCTGGAGGAATAGTGCACTGACGGCTGGTGGTGTTTGTGCCTGGTGAAAGCGTGCACTGACGGCTGGTGGTGTTTGTGCCCGGTGAAAGCGTGCACTGATGGCTGGTGGTGTGTGTGTGTGTGTGTGCCTGGTGAAAGCGTGAACTGACGGCTGGTGGTGTGTGCCTGGTGTAAGCGCGCCCTGATGACTGATGGTGTCTGTGCCCGGTGAAAGTGTGCACTGACGGCCGGTGGTGTGTGTGCCTTTTGAAAGCATGCACTGATGGCTGGTGCTGTGTGTGTGCCTGGCCGGCTGGTGCTGTGTGTGCCTGGTGGAAGCATGCACTGATGGCTGGTGGTGTGTGTGCCTGCTTAAAGCGTGCACTGACAGCTGGTGGTGTGTGCCTGGAGGAATAGTGCACTGACGGCTGGTGGTGTTTGTGCCTGGTGAAAGCGTGCACTGATGGCTGGTGGTGTGTGTGTGTGTGCCTGGTGAAAGCGTGAACTGACTGCTGGTGGTGTGTGCCTGGTGTAAGCGCGCCCTGATGACTGATGGTGTCTGTGCCCGGTGAAAGTGTGCACTGACGGTCGGTGGTGTGTGTGCCTTTTGAAAGCATGCACTGATGGCTGGTGCTGTGTGTGTGCCTGGCCAGCTGGTGCTGTGTTTTCGTGGTGGAAGCATGCACTGATGGCTGGTGGTGTGTGCCTGGTTAAAGCGCACACTGACGGCCGGTGGTGTGTGTGCCTGCTTAAAGCGTGCACTGACATCTGGTGGTGTGTGCCTGGAGGAATAGTGCACTGACGGCTGGTGGTGTTTGTGCCTGGTGAAAGCGTGCACTGACGGCTGGTGGTGTTTGTGCCCGGTGAAAGTGTGCACTGATGGCTAGCGGTGTGTGTGTGTGTGCCTGGTGAAAGCATGCACTGACGGCTGGTGGTGTGTGCCTGGTGAAAGCGTGCACTGATGACTGATGGTGTCTGTGCCTGGTGAGAGTGTGCACTGACGGCCGGTGGTGTGTATGCCTGGTGAAAGCATGCACTGATGGCTGGTGGTGTGTGTGTGTGTTTGAGCCTGTTGAAAGCGTGCACTGACGGCCGGTGGTGTGTATGCCTGGTGAAAGTGTGCACTGATGGCTAGCGGTGTGTGTGTGTGTGCCTGGTGAAAGCATGCACTGACGGCTGGTGGTGTGTGCCTGGTGAAAGCGTGCACTGATGACTGATGGTGTCTGTGCCTGGTGAGAGTGTGCACTGACGGCCTGTGGTGTGTATGCTTGGTGAAAGCATGCACTGATGGCTGGTGGTGTGTGTGTGTGTTTGTGCCTGTTGAAAGCGTGCACTGACGGCCGGTGGTGTGTATGCCTGGTGAAAGTGTGCACTGATGGCTAGCGGTGTGTGTGTGTGTGCCTGGTGAAAGCATGCACTGACGGCTGGTGGTGTGTGCCTGGTGAAAGCGTGCACTGATGACTGATGGTGTCTGTGCCTGGTGAGAGTGTGCACTGACGGCCGGTGGTGTGTATGCCTGGTGAAAGCATGCACTGATGGCTGGTGGTGTGTGAGTGTGCCTGGTGAAAGCGTGAACTGACGGCCGGTGGTGTGTATGCCTGGTGAAAGCTTGCACTGAAGGCTGGTGGTGTGTGTGTGTGTGCCTGGTGAAAGTGTGCACTGACGGCCGGAGGTGTGTATGCCTGGTGAAAGCGTGCACTGATGGCTGGTGGTGTGTGTGTGTGTGTGCCTGGTGAAAGTGTGCACTGACGGCCGGAGGTGTGTATGCCTGGTGAAAGTGTGCACTGATGGCTGGCGGTGTGTGTGTGCCTTGTGAAAGCGTGCACTGATGGCTGGTTGTGTGTGCCTGGTGGAAGCGTGCACTGATGACTGATGGTGTTTTTGCCCGGTGAAAGTGTGCATTGAAGGCCGGTGGTGTGTATGCCTGGTGAAAGCGTGCACTGGTGGTGTGTGTGTGTGTGTGTGCCTGTTGAAAGCATACAATGATGGCTGGTGGTGTGTGTGTGCCTGGCCGGCTGGTGGTGTGTGTGCCTGGTGGAAGCGTGCCCTGATGCCTGGTAGTGTGTGTCTCTGGTGAAAGCATGCACTGACAGATGGTGGTGTGCCTTGTGAAAGCGTGCACTGCCATTTGGTGGTGTGTGCCTGGTGGAAGCGTGCACTGACGGCGCGTGGTGTTTGTGCCCAGTGAAAACGTGCACGGATGACTGATGGTGTCTGTGCCTGGTGAGAGTGTGCAATGACGGCCGGTGGTGTGTATGCCTGGTGAAAGCGTGCACTGATGGCTGGTGGTGTGTGTGTGTGCCTGGTGAAAGCGTGCACTGACGGCCGGTGGTGTGTATGCCTGGTGAAGGTGTGCACTGATGGCTGGTGGTGTGTGTGTGTGCGCCTGGTGAAAGCGTGCACTGACTGCTGGTGGTGTGTATGCTTGGTGAATGCGTGCACTGAAGGCTGATGGTGTCTGTGCCTGGTGAGAGTGTGCTCTGACGGCCGGTGGTGTGTATGCCTGGTGAAAGCGTGCACTGATGGCGGGTGGTGTGTGTGTGTGCCTGGTGAAAGCGTGCACTGGTGGTGTGTGTGTGTGTGCCTGGTGAAAGCGTGCACTGACGGCCGGTGGTGTGTATGCCTGGTGAATGCGTGCACTGATGGCTGATGGTGTCTGTGCCTGGTGAGAGTGTGCACTGACGGCCAGTGGTGTGTATGCCTGGTGAAAGCGTGCACTGATGGTGGGTGGTGTGTGTGTGTTCCTGGTGAAAGCGTGCACTGACGGCCGGTGGTGTGTATGCCTGGTGAAAGCGTGCACTGATGGCTGGTGGTGTGTGTGTGTGCCTGGTAAAAGCGTGCACTGACAGCTGGTGGTGTGCGCCTGGTGAAAGCGTGCACTGACGGCTGGTGGTGTGTGTGCCTGGTGAAAGCGTGCACTGCCATTTGGTGGTGTGTGTGCCTGGTGGAAGCGTGTACTGACGGCGGGTGGTGTTTGTGCCCAGTGAAAGCGTGCACTGATGACTGATGGTGTCTGTGCCTGGTGATAGTGTGCACTGAGGGCCGGTGGTGTGTATGCCTGGTGAATGCGTGCCCTGATGGCTGGTGGTGTGTGTGTGTGCCTGGTGAAAGTTTGCACTGACGGCCGGTGGTGTGTATGCCTGGTGAATGCGTGCACTGATGGCTGGTGGTGTGTGTGTGTGTGTGTGCCTGGTGAGAGAGTGCACTGACGGACGGTGGTGTGTATGCCTGGTGAAAGCGTGCACTGATGGCTGGTGGTGTGTGTGTGTGTGTGCCTGGTGAAACCGTGCACTGAGTGTGCACTTAGGGCCGTTGGTGTGTATGCCTAGTGAATGCGTGCACTGATGACTGAGGGTGTCTGTGCCTGGTGAGTGTGCGCACTGACGGCCGGTGGTGTGTATGCCTGGTGAAATCGTGCACTGATGGCTGGTGGTGTGTGTGTGTGTGTGTGACAGGTGAAAGCGTGCACTGATGGGCGGTGGTGTGTATGCCTAGTGAAAGCGTGCAGTGATGGCTGGTGGTGTGTGTGTGTGTGCCTGATGAAAGCGTGCACTGACGGCCGGTGGTGTGTGTGCCTAGTGAGAGCGTGCACTGACGGCCGGTGGTGTGTATGCCTGGTGAAAGCGTGCACTGATGGCTGGTGGTGTGTGTGTATGCCTGGTGAAAGCGTGCACTGATGGCTGGTGGTGTGTGTGTATGTGCCTGGTGAAAGCGTGCACTGATGGCTGGTGGTGTGTGTGTGTGTGCCTGGTGAAAGGGTGCACTGATGGCTGGTGGTGTGTGTGTATGCCTGGTGAAAGCGTGCACTGATGTTTGGTGGTGTGTGTGTGTGCCTGGTGAAAGCGTGCACTAATGGCTGGTGATGTGTGTGTACTTGGTGAAAGCATGCACTGATGGCTGGTGGTGTGTGTGTGCCTCTGATGGCCGGTGGTGTGTATGCCTGGTGAATGTGTGCACTGATAACTGATGTTGTCTGTGCCTGGTGAGAGTGTGCACTGACGGCCGGTGGTGTGTATGCCTGGTGAAAGCGTGCACTGATGGCGGATGGTGTGTGTGTGTGCCTGGTGAAAGCGTGCACTGACGGCCTGTGGTGTGTATGCCTGGTGAAAGCATGCACTGATGGCTGGTGGTGTGTGTGTGTGCCTGGTGAAAGCGTGCACTGACGCCTGGTGGTGTGTATGCCTGGTGAAAGCGTGCACTGATGGCTGGTGGTGTGTGTGTGCCTGCCTGGTGAAAGTGTGCACTGATGGCCGGTGGTGTGTATGCCTGGTGAAAGCGTGTACTGATGGCTGGCGGTGTGTGTGCCTGGTGAAAGCGTGCACTGACGGCTGGTGGTGTGTGCCTGGTGGAAGCGTGCACTGATGACTGATGGTGTCTGTGCCCCGTGAAAGTGTGCACTGACGGCCGGTGGTGTTTATGCCTGGTGAAAGCGTGCACTGATGGCTGGAGGTGTGTGTGTGCCGGTCGAAAGCATGCAATGATGGCTGGTGGTGTGTGTGTGCCTGTCCGGCTTGTGCTGTGTGTGCCTGGTGGAAGCGTGCACTGATGGCTGGTAGTGTGTGTCTCTCGTGAAAGCGTGCACTGACAGCTGGTGGCTTGTGCCCGGTGAAAGTGTGCATTGACGGCTGGTTGTGTGTGTGCCTGGTAAAAGCGTGCACTGACTGCGGTGGTGTGTATGCCTGGTGAATGCGGGCACTGATGGCTGATGGTGTCTGTGCCTGGTGAGAGTGTGCACTGAGGGCCGGTGGTGTGTATGCCTGGTGAAAGCGTGCCCTGATGGCTGGTGGTGTGTGTGTGTGCCTGGTGAAAGCGTGCACTGACAGCCGGTGGTGTGTATGCCTGGTGAATGCGTGCACTGATGGCTGGTGGTGTGTGTGTGTGCCTGGTGAAAGCGTGCACTGGTGGTGTGTGTGTGTGTGCCTGGTGAAAACGTGCACTGACGGCCGGTGGTGTGTATGCCTGGTGAATGCGTGCACTGATGGCTGATGGTGTCTGTGCCTGGTGAGAGTGTGCACTGACGGCCAGTGGTGTGTATGCCTGGTGAAAGCGTGCACTGATGGTGGGTGGTGTGTGTGTGTTCCTGGTGAAAGCGTGCACTGACGGCCGGTGGTGTGTATGCCTGGTGAAAGCGTGCACTGATGGCGGGTGGTGTGTGTGTGTGCCTGGTAAAAGCGTGCACTGACAGCTGGTGGTGTGCGCCTGGTGAAAGCGTGCACTGACGGCTGGTGGTGTGTGTGCCTGGTGAAAGCGTGCACTGCCGTTTGGTGGTGTGTGTGCCTGGTGGAAGCGTGTACTGACGGCGGGTGGTGTTTGTGCCCAGTGAAAGCGTGCACTGATGACTGATGGTGTCTGTGCCTGGTGATAGTGTGCACTGAGGGCCGGTGGTGTGTATGCCTGGTGAAAGCGTGCCCTGATGGCTGGTGGTGTGTGTGTGTGTGTGTGTGCCTGGTGAAAGTGTGCACTGACGGCCGGTGGTGTTTATGCCTGGTGAATGCGTGCACTGATGGCTGGTGGTGTGTGTGTGTGTGTGCCTGGTGAGAGAGTGCACTGACGGCCGGTGGTGTGTATGCCTGGTGAAAGCGTGCACTGATGGCTGGTGGTGTGTGTGTGTGTGTGCCTGGTGAAACTGTGCACTGAGTGTGCACTTAGGGCCGTTGGTGTGTATGCCTGGTGGAAGCGTGCACTGATGGCTGGTGGTGTGTGTGTGTGTGTGTGCCTGGTGAAACCGTGCACTGAGTGTGCACTTAGGGCCGTTGGTGTGTATGCCTAGTGAATGCGTGCACTGATGACTGAGGGTGTCTGTGCCTGGTGAGTGTGCGCACTGACGTCCGGTGGTGTGTATGCCTGGTGAAATCGTGCACTGATGGCTGGTGGTGTGTGTGTGTGTGTGACAGGTGAAAGCGTGCACTGATGGGCGGTGGTGTGTATGCCTAGTGAAAGCGTGCAGTGATGGCTGGTGGTGTGTGTGTGTGTGCCTGATGAAAGCGTGCACTGACGGCCGGTGGTGTGTGTGCCTGGTGAGAGCGTGCACTGACGGCCGGTGGTGTGTATGCCTGGTGAAAGCGTGCACTGATGGCTGGTGGTGTGTGTGTATGCCTGGTGAAAGCGTGCACTGATGGCTGGTGGTGTGTGTGTATGTGCCTGGTGAAAGCGTGCACTGATGGCTGGTGGTGTGTGTGTGTGTGCCTGGTGAAAGGGTGCACTGATGGCGTGTGTGTATGCCTGGTGAAAGCGTGCACTGATGTTTGGTGGTTGTGTGTGTGCCTGGTGAAAGCGTGCACTAATGGCTGGTGATGTGTGTGTACTTGGTGAAAGCATGCACTGATGGCTGGTGGTGTGTGTGTGCCTCTGATGGCCGGTGGTGTGTATGCCTGGTGAATGTGTGCACTGATGGCTGATGGTGTCTGTGCCTGGTGAGAGTGTGCACTGACGGCGGTGGTGTGTATGCCTGGTGAAAGCGTGCACTGATGGCGGATGGTGTGTGTGTGTACCTGGTGAAAGCATGCACTGACGGCCTGTGGTGTGTATGCCTGGTGAAAGCGTGCACTGATGGCTGGTGGTGTGTGTGTGTGCCTGGTGAAAGCGTGCACTGACGCCTGGTGGAGTGTATGCCTGGTGAAAGCGTGCACTGATGGCTGGTGGTGTGTGTGTGCCTGCCTGGTGAAAGTGTGCACTGATGGCCGGTGGTGTGTATGCCTGGTGAAAGCGTGTACTGATGGCTGGCGGTGTGTGTGCCTGGTGAAAGCGTGCACTGACGGCTGGTGGTGTGTGCCTGGTGGAAGCGTGCACTGATGACTGATGGTGTCTGTGCCCCGTGAAAGTGTGCACTGACGGCCGGTGGTGTTTATGCCTGGTGAAAGCGTGCACTGATGGCTGGAGGTGTGTGTGTGCCGGTCGAAAGCATGCAAT
Source organism: Lissotriton vulgaris (assembly GCF_964263255.1). Classification (NCBI taxonomy): domain Eukaryota; kingdom Metazoa; phylum Chordata; class Amphibia; order Caudata; family Salamandridae; genus Lissotriton; species Lissotriton vulgaris. The sequence goes on from NC_141687.1 coordinate 1,820,589,667, forward strand.
GATGGCTGGTGGTGTGTGTGTGCCTGTCCGGCTTGTGCTGTGTGTGCCTGGTGGAAGCGTGCACTGATGGCTGGTAGTGTGTGTCTCTCATGAAAGCGTGCACTGACAGCTGGTGGCTTGTGCCCGGTGAAAGTGTGCATTGACGGCTGGTTGTGACTGTGCCTGGTAAAAGCGTGCACTGACTGCAGTGGTGTGTATGCCTGGTGAATGCGGGCACTGATGGCTGATGGTGTCTGTGCCTGGTGAGAGTGTGCACTGAGGGCCGGTGGTGTGTATGCCTGGTGAAAGCGTGCCCTGAAGGCTGGTGGTGTGTGTGTGTGCCTGGTGAAAGCGTGCACTGACGGCCGGTGGTGTGTATGCCTGGTGAATGCGTGCACTGATGGCTGGTGGTGTGTGTGTGCCTGGTGAGAGAGTGCACTGACAGCCGGTGGTGTGTATGCCTGGTGAATGCGTGCACTGATGGCTGGTGGTGTGTGTGTGTGCGCCTGGTGAAAGCGTGCACTAAGGGCTGGTGGTGTGTGTGTGTGTGCCTGGTGAAAGGTAGAAGGAAGCGCTATGGACTGTGTGTGAAATCCAAGAAAGAGTTCAAAATGCAAAGGCAGAGGGCAGCTCGGGTTACAATCTGCCTTTGAAGATCAGGCAGCACTGGGCAACCATGCCAGCATTCCAAGGAGCAGACGGTCGTTCACGTTAGAAGTGTGATGCCCTGAGGACATATGGCACTGTGAGGAGCCTGGGAGACACACGTAGACGCTAAGTGCCTGAGGAGATAAGGAGCGGAAGGAATTCCTTTGAAGTGTGATGCCGAGGCTTGGGAGAAAAGCGCGTGCACGGGCACATGCACTGTGCGTTATCAGTCTCCCAAAGCCCTTGGTTTTAAGAGTTGGTTTCAACACAATAGTTTTGAGTTATAAATTACTCGACCTAAAAGTGTACTTGTTATTTTAGTCTTGCTAGTGTGGGGGAACCAATGTAATAAACAAGTACCCTTATCCAGAGCAAGCTGGCGTTCTGTAATATCGCATAATAACGCCATTACGTCAGCCCATTAAGCCCCCAATTGCGGGCAGTCCCATAACATATGTAAAAGGCCCGCGTCCACAAGTCTGCAGCGGGGGCACTGAGCTTTGTTCAAATGAAAATATTGGTTGATCTTTGCTGGGGTGAGGTAAGCCCTATGCAGAATAAAAAATGTAATCACTTGAAATCTGGCATTTCTGGTGCCCTTCCACGCTCTTTTGACTATTTGAGACCAGGCCAAGTCTGGTATGTCCCTATCAATGTCTAATGCCCATTGGTCATGTAATTTCTGCAGTGGCAGTGAGCCCTCCCCAAGCATACGTTTGTATAAGCAGGTGACCGCTTTGTAGGTGCCTGCCGCCATTACTACATATTGGCATGCTGAGCTCACAGTCGGTTCCGACAGTCCCCCGCCCCAGTACTTTTGTATGGCAGCTATCAAGGCTGAATGAATTAAATAGTGTCCACGCGATACCCTGAACCTCTCCTGCAACTCTCCATGCGGTAGCAAAGTTCCATCTTCATATAGGTCACCCACTACCTTCAACCCAAGAGACTCCCATTCTGCGAGAGCCAGCCATTCCCCGCCATGCGGTAGTGCGCTGCACATACCTAAAGGTATCTCCGGGGCATAAGGGCACTACATTCTTGTACAATTTCTGTTGGAGTATGATAAATGCCAGTACATGTCTAGGTATATCTGGTTCACAGTCTCTTTCAGGGCCCCAGAATTCCAGTGCTACTGCCTGTGTAAGTCCCTGAAATTGTGTGGCTAGATAATATAGCTCGAAATCCGGGACCGCCAGGCCTCCCTCCGCCCTCGGACGTATTAATGTATCAAGCGCCACTCTCCGTCTCCCGTTTCCCCAGAAAAAACCGCCTACCTTAGACCGGAGCCGGCGGAATAAGGAAGCAGGTATCCACACCGGCAGCGTTCGGAAATAATACAGTAGTCGGGGAAGTGCCACCATCTTCAATAGTGCTACACGCCCCGCCACAGATAAGGGTAAAGTTCCCCAAAACTGCATGCTAGCTTTAAGGCCTGGTATCGCCCGGCGAATGTTACCGTCTAGCAGGTCCTCCTGAGTATGATAAATTTGTGTCCCCAGATAGGGGAGGCAGTGGGGTTCCCATGTGATGTCTCGCGCAGTCGCCGGCGGAGTGCACGTCTGGCTAACCGGGAAAACACAAGTCTTTGCCCAATTGACTCTTAGTCTGAAGATCTCCCCAAATCTGCGGAGTAGTGCCCGGGATCCCTCCAATCCATCTCCTGCATCTTTTAGGAACAACAAGAGATCATCTGCATATAATGAAATATAATGCGTGCGACTTCGAAGCTGTAAACCTTGGAAGTCCCTCACTAGTCTAGCTCTGATAGCTAATGGCTCTATGGCCAGAACAAACAGCAGTGGGGATAACGGACACCCCTGCCGCGTGCCACGTCTCACTGGGTAGGGGGAGGAGATGACCGTTCCTACCTTTACTCTGGCACACGCCGATGCACATAATATTTCTGTCCAACGGACGTAGCCGTCTCCCAGTCCGAAGGCTCTCATAACAGAAAACAAGTAGGGCCAAACTAGACTATCGAATGCTTTCGCAATATCCACAGAGAGGATTGCTGCCGTTGGATCACCCGCGTGGTCCCCACCTAGCACGTTCACCAAGCGGCGTATGCTGCCCACAGTGTTGCGGGTAGGAATAAAGCCGGCTTGGTCCGGGTGAACCAAGCGCAGTGGCTAACACCCGACTCCGAATCTTATAATCGGAAATGAGTATAGATCGGGGACGATATGCAAAGGGGTCAGTGGGGTCCTTCACAGGTTTAAGTAGAGGGATGATGACAGCTTCTCTAGCTAAAGTCGGTAATAGCCCTAGTTCCTTTGCTTCCTTAAAGACTAGTAATAATCTAGGGGCTAGAGCATCTATGTAAGTCGCATAAAACTCTATGGGTAGGCCATCAATTCCTGGAGTTTTGTTTCGCGCCAAGTGCTTGATAGCGCTTCTAATCTCAGACAATGTAATGGTCTGTCCAAGGGGGTCCGCCTGCTCTGCATCTAGGACAGGAAGTTCCAGGTCTTCCAGAAAAGCCCGGATGTCAGCTTCGTCGGCATGTAGCTGGCTATCATATAAATTTGTATAATCAGCGCGGAAAAGGGCATTGATCCGTTGTTGAGAGTATTCCGTCTGTCCCGCTGGGGAAGTCAGAGCTAGAACAGGAGCACTCCGGGGGAGCGGGTTAGCCAACCATGCCAGTAGTGTGCCCACCTTATCTCTCTCAGCATGCGCCTGAGCCAAATAAGCCCTATGGTCAAAGCTCCTCAAGCGTTCCACGACCACCGCCACAGCCTCCCTTGATCTCAACACCAGGTCCCGCGCATCAGGGTCAGTCTGATGCTTACGCTCCGCCTCCCTAGGCGTCATTTATGCAGAATCAATTTCCTGTAATAGCGTCTTCCGTACCCCTACACACTTAGTAATACACAAGCCCCGGGTCACCACCTTAAAGGCGTCCCATTCCAGGGCTGTTGTCGTAGCTGTACCTTCGTTTTTAATAAAGTACCGCTCTATTCCCGTTTCCAGCTCAGAACGAAAACCTGAGTCCTCCAGCATCTCGGGACGCAACCGCCAGGACAGCACAGCCGGGCGCTCCAGGACCCAGCTGAAACCGACCAACAGCGGGTTGTGATCAGAGATGGTGCGCGACAAGTATTCGCTATTAACCACCATAGTAGCCAGAGCAGCGCTACACAAAACGGTGTCAAGCCGCACATGCAGCTCGTGCAAGGCCGAAAAGTAGGAGTAATCGCGCTCACCAGGGTGCTGTGTCCGCCATACATCAACAAGCCCCCAGTTTCCCTGCCATTGCAATCTGATCTTTGACAATTTATGAATTGGGGCATCAGGTAACGGGGGGTGGAACCTATCCATGTCTACATCGGCTATGGAGTTAAAATCTCCTCCCATCATTCCAGGATTCGTGAAGTAGGCAGCCAGTGATTCAGACATGCAAGCAAAAAAAGTCGCTTGCTCTATGTTAGGGGCGTAAACACTGCAGAGGGTCACATCTCGCCCATGAAGGCGCCCCACAACTACCACATACCGGCCCTCACGATCTATCACCTGTTCAGTCATCTGGAAAGGGACCCCGGCCCTGATCCAAATCATTGCTCCTCTCGCAAAGGCTGGGTAAGTAGTACAATAAAGTTGCCCTCGCCATCTACGCTGCAGTGCTAATCCTTCGTTTTAGTCAGGTGTGTCTCTTGCAGGAATACTATCTGCGCACCTCTGCGTACTAAATAGGAGTGGATTTTGTGCCGTCTCTGCATAGTGTGTAACCCCCGCACATTCCAAGTCACACACTTCACATCAGGTAACGGACCCATAAACAATATGACAAAGCACAATAATTTGCTGCTCCCTACTAGACACGCCGGTGAGTACTAACCCAAAACTGAATCTCCCCCCTACCCCAACTACCTCAGATCCCTCCCAAACACCTCCCTCCCTCCCCAGAATAGGCACTAACCTAGTGAATCCCATCCAAGCTGAACCCAACAAACGCCCTCACAAGACGTCAAGGCGTACTGTGAACCATCCGGCGGGGGTGGGTTAGAGCCTAGCGAACAACAACAGTCAGCCAATGTCCCGGCACCAACTCCTCAGCAATATCCAAGCCCCCAGTGGTGAAGGCGGCAGCGCTCCCTCATCAATAGCTCAAAGATCCACTGGTGACCCGGCACCCCCCAGCCCTCCAGAGCCCCAAGCTCCCCAGGCCCCAGCCGCCCGCCACCCAGAGTTTCAGGAAGTAGTCATCAGCAGCAGCCACAATAGAGATCCCCAGTTTTCCTTGGCGTTACGGAGCATCCACCATGTCATCTGCCGCGCCCGGCGTCACCTCGGGAAGAAACTGGCTGCCAGTTCGGTCTCAGTGTTGTCAGCCGCCCTTTCAGACCCCGTGGTCGGCACTGGAATAGATGCCTCCGTCCCAGCGATAATCACCACGGCTTGCAACGCCGCCAACCGCTCCGCTTCAGTCTGGGACTGCGACGGGCCCCCAGGCACCGAGTGACGTCTTCGGACACGGCGGGATCGGCAAAGTCGTTGTTCTAGTGCCGGATGCTGGGACGGTAGTCCAGCCTCCCCCCTGCCAGCTTTATATTCCTCCAGCCATGTCCAGGCTTTCTCAGGACTGTTGCAGAAGTGTGTTTTGCCATCCAGGGCAATCCTCAGCCGAGCTGGAAGCATCAAAGAGTATTACAAGCTTTTGTCGCGTAGCGCCCGCTTGACTGCTAAAAAGGAGGCCCTGGCCCGCTGCACCTCAAGTGTATAGTCCGGAAGCAGCATGACATTGCTATTGTCCACGGTGTAGGGTCCGGTTGTCCTTTCCTGATGGAGGAGTAGATCTCTCTCTCTGTCTCTGTAATGGAGGAGGTGTGCCACCACTGGCCGAGACGGGCGACAAGGATCCGGCGGGCGCGCTGGCACCCTGTGAGCCCTCTCCAGTGTGTAGAACTGCGACAGGCCTTCCGGTGCGACCACCTCCCGGAACCAGTGCTCTAAGTAGGCCACCATATCAGTCCCCTCAATCCGTTCCGGTAAACCCACTACGCGGACATTATTCCTCCTATTGGGGCCTTCCGCATCATCAGCTCTCTTTTCCAAGGTCTGCAGTCGGGCCATGGCATCCACCATCAGGGCGTCCAGCTTATGCTGCGCCGGCCCCACGTCTTCCAGCGTAAGCTCCGTCTGTCGCACCCTGTCGGACAATTTAGCATGGTCAGCCTTCAGGAGTCCCAAACCCGTCGCCACCTGCGCGATATCTTGCTGAAGGGTCGTTCTAGTGTCCGTGATAGCCTGTAGGATCTGATCTACTTGGTGCTGTGGGAGTGAACCAGGAGGGATAGGGTCCGGGTCTCGCGGTCCCCGCTCCACATCTGGCTCCGCATTGTTCTGGGAGGTTCCCCCTCTTTGTTCCTCGGGGTTTCCCCATGTTCAAAGTCCGCAGGTTCAGCCCAATTCAGGAGACTTGTTCCCACCACAGGCCCTGTATTAGTCGTCCAATGGTGCCGCCCCTACGGGGGACAGAGAGCTGCAGTAGTGAGTCCCACGGTCAGGCAGGACCAGGCCCTGCAATGTCACAGCCGCGAGTCGAGGCCCTCGCTAGGAAGACCAGGAGCTGCAGGCTTAGCAAGGGGCTCTGGCAGGTGGGGCGTAACTATCTGCGGCAGCTCTTCGAGGATCCCTCTCTCGTTTGGCCCTCGTTATCAGCAATCCACGTCGCCTCTGTATGGGGCTTCCGGCCGGTGAGGCAACTATCAGTAGAAGGCAGGGAAGAGAAATATGCCCACTGGCGCACGTCCCCCCCTCAAGGAATGTGCCCCACGTCGTTGCAGGTCGGGCACTAGGCACTCTCAGCAGCCGGGTTTGCCAGTAGTCCCAGCCCCGCAACGCTGTAGTAGTCACCAGCGTACCCCCACAGGGAATGTGCACCAATGTCGACGGAGGGGGGGGCCAAGGAAAGGAAAGGAGAGGCTCTCTGCAGCGTTGGGAGGGTCCCAATCACACACTACTATTCAGCCATAGCTCGTTCCAGGGAAATCAACCAGGCTCCCAGCTAAAGTTTCACATATGGCAGGGGCCTGCTCCGCACCAGTCTTCGCAGTCAAGTCTCACCAAATGGGGCAGCAGGGCAGATCCCCACCGTCTGTCCCCCAGCGCATGATTGTCCCCAGGTGAGCCTCTCACAGCCCGGTCTGGCCGCACCACTTCCCGTAGCATCTGGCAGCCTCGCCAGGGGGGAAGAGGACAGGAGTCAACTGGAGGGGGGAGGAGGGCGCACACAACACACTGCGTCCCCCTCGCACAGCCCCCTCCTGCTGCTCACCTCCAGTAGCCAGCCGTTACCGTTGCCCAGCTAGGGGAAGTCGCATGGGGCGGCGCCAGGTCCCCCTCGTGCCTCCTGCCCAGAAATGCTGCCGGCCGGCCACAGGCCGATTCCACCTTACAGAGCGGCTGTCACATAGGCAGCCGCGGGCCGCCACTGCTCCGCAGGTCACACAGGTCAGTTCGCCGGCAGGTAGAACGCACCGCCGGCTCGGCAGGCCAGACGGGCAAGCCCTCACGGAGCTCCTGCGCCTCCTTCAAGTTGCGGTCGCCGCAATCTTGCGCAGCAGCCTCGCATCAAGCCATGAAGCGCAGAAGAGCGCCCAGGGGGGCACGCAGTCCACTGATTCACCGGGGGAGTGACCGCTGCCTTCCCCCAGCACCAGGGGCCAATTTAGGGGGGCACAGCAGCCCCCAAGTCAGGATAAGCGGCGGGGCTAGCGCGGAGCTGCAATCTCACCCTCCCTCCGCCATCGGCTTCCAAGCCACGCCCCCCAGCAAGCAGTTGTTCATGACTGCCCGAGGCAATAAATGCAGGTAAAATAAGGACTGCCATAGTGCCCGCCATAGCACTGCTAGAGTGTTCCAAAGAAGTATATTTTTCTCAGCTTGCATGTACGTCGCTCTGAAATATTGTAATGGAACTGGTCTGCCTGCTGAATGACCTGCTTTGTCTAATGCGGCGTCCTTATGGCTGCAGAAAGCGCAGGCTCTCATCGCTGCTATTGCCGACTGCGCACGTTTCCATTGGTGTGTAGAGCAGATTAAAACTCCTTTTCACACCAGACGTGTGCAACAGATTGGGCAATTTCCCTCACAATTGGGCGATATCTTTCCGATTTGTGTGAGAAAATGCTATGTTGGCCAGTGCCTATTTTTCGGGCTTAATTTAGCCTGTTTTGCGCATTTATTTTTAAGCTACAGCAGCGCCTCAGCGTCGACGCTGCAGTCTATCTGTCTGAGCTGCTGCTGCCCGCTTGCTAATTGTAAAAGGACACTGTGTAGGAGAACCGTTTCTCTTCAAAGTTCATTGGGGGCAGTGATATGCCTTCGATGGAGGGTCCTGTCCAACTGGAAAAGAGGCATGGGCATGTCTTGCATCACATCAGTGCCAGGACTTCGGACTCATCTGAATGCGGGGGTTAAAAATAATTTGTTTTTTAAAGGTGAAAGTAGTGGCCTCACTGTTCTGATGATGAAGGCATAAAGCTAATTGTGACCGGGATTAGAAATCACATTAGAAGTCCGGATTTCTGGTGGAGAGTGAAATGACAGGAAAGCCAGATCCCCAGAGATCACTGATGGCGGCAGGTAATCCTTCTGCTCACTGTCTGTGTTTAAGTGGATTAGTTGGTGTCCCAAGCCACCTTGATAGGCTCCATAAGGGCCTTGTTAAATGGGAGATGACTGTGCTGAAGAAAGCTCCCTCCATCGCAAATGGTCATGAAAGGCTCTCCAATTCCACTACCAAGGAGGCATCTAGGGTGCTTGTGTTTTGACTGGGCAATAAGTCAGCTTTGTCGGTACCTGTGGGGGGAAGTAAATATGGCTGCATCACCGTTGTCATCCTCTTAATCCAAATTCATCTGTCAGCATCCCGGACTTGCTGTCTGGGTTACTTCAATCAGCATTCCAATCATAGGTATGCCTAAGGCGGGTCATAGGGAGGTGCTTTACTTTTAGCAGACCCTTAGTTTTCATTCTTAATGTTGCTCTGAAGGCTACAATGATTGGCCTAATATTGTATTGCCGCCGGCCAGAATAATGTCCCCTCTGCAGGCTCTGCATAACACATATCATTTGATATAATTTCTCGTGCAGCTGCCAATAGTACTACAGTTAAAAATAAATGTGTCCTTGTGTAATGTTATGTAACTGGCGCTCATGTAAAGCACTCCAATACGTTCAGGTAGAGTTTGCGCTATATAAAACGGCAAAACAAAAATGTCAGACTTTTATTAGAAATGCCATGTGTCTCAAGGTCTTATGCAAGCATACTCAAGCCTTAAAATAACTCCGGCTAGGATATTAGAGACAAGTGAAATGGGGAGGTGGTGGGGAAGATATGAAGGGTAACCATTAAAGAAGAAAAGAAAATGAGGATTTCACTTGGCAGCAGTACAACAAATATGGTAGTGTGTTCATTTGGTATGTGCTAGTTTATACATAGATGCAGAACTCTGCCAATGAACACTACTAGATCATTCTGACTGTGCTTGTGTGAAACAGAGGGGCCTCTACGAATAGCTCTGCAATGCACTTCATTTTTGCCTTATGTGATAAATGCTGGACCCCTTGCACGACTCTTTCTTGATGCCCACCGCCCAACCAGGCCTAATCTGATACTTCTTTGGTACAGCACAGCTCTATCGATGCATCTCTCCACCTGTACTCAAGCTTCTACAGCAGTGTAGAGTCCATGATCTATCTTGGCAATAAAATAATTTCCGTGCTGATTTTTATGTTCTCAGCAACTTCAGTATTGGCCACTCTGCAAATGTGCCTCAAGTTAGACCGGACAAATTCATACTAAAACAACCATCGAGCGTCACACATTACAAGCACTTCCGAAGTTCAATGTAATTCCGGAAAGTGAAATGTGAGTGGCAAAGTGGAAAGTGCCATGTGAAAAAAAAGTGAAGTACCTACACAGGCGCTAAGGTCTGTGGACTGAGAGTCAACGTACTTATGGACACTTGAAAAAAACACTATGTATGGATGTTGGCAGCTGATCGGGGCTCAGGAGGGGTCTCATCCGATGTCTGATTTGGTCTCGGTATGGAACCCGCCTGTAAACCTGCTGTGGTCTCCTGTCGTCCTTAGCGCATGTGTAGGTACTTCACTTCTTTTTTCACGTGGCACTTTCCACTTTGCCACTCACATTACACTTTCCGGTCCTGAAGAAAGCCCCCAACATATACCTTTGCGGGCTGAAACCTGTAGACCATCCACATAGTCAACTAAGGTTAATAATTTCCCGTTTTGTTGCACTACACTTATTTTAACCATATCCTGAGTCGCCACTAATAAAGTTTACAGGCAAGGATTCTGAGAGGTATTTTTAACAGAATTCACGTCACATCACACACTCACACTACACCAGCTTCACTGTAATCCGTCATCGTAGCACAACCGGGGGGCATTCGGCCACCCGGTTGGGATTGCAATGATGAAGCATGACACCAACTATGTTGGTGTGTGAGGGGTCTTTTAAACAAACCTAATGAGTCCAAGTACTAAGCATACCAGTGATTGTACCACATCCGCATAGTGGGTTTGTCCTTCTTTGTTTAGCTCATAAATCAAGTATCACCTTCAACTCAAGAGCAGACGCAGATAACCGGGAAGAAACATACAAAGGGTACTTATACCGTACGAACAATTGACATGCAATAGCCACCAGAAAGAAGTCTATGCCCTCAGGCTCTTTCTTGGGTGGGAATAATCCTTGCCTCCATGCTTTTAATAGAATTGAAACTTTCCTTCATGCCTACTAGGAAATTTGTCATTCTATGTCAGGACAGGAGGCAAGGATTATGCGAGTTCAAAGCCTGCCCCCCACTAAAGACGCCATATACATGACCAGTTTAAAATAGAAACGCTTCAACATAGTCAGAAGACTAGTCTGCTGCTTTAATGTCCTCAAGGCGAGCCCGAGGGAAAAAGCCTTTCAAGCCATTTCCCCACTGACAGAATGAGCTCCAAACTGCAAGATCTCAACACCCACTTCTTGCATAACCCAGCAGATCCAGCTAGCAATGGTGGGGGGATTTACCACCTTGAAAGTTTTCCTGAGGGAAATCAGTAACTGACACTCACCGTGTAGGCAGAGTTCTTCCGTCATCTTTTCATAAGCCCTGAGGCAGCTCATCACAAACAACTTAGGAGCTTTGTCAAAAGCTGAAAAAGAGACCAGTTTATAATTCATTTTTGTTCTGCGGGAGATATGGAAAGTGTCCACTTGCGGGGTAAAGACCCGTTCCGAGATATCCAAGGCTTTCCCATCTCACACTCGCTTGCAAGATACCAGACATAAGAGCATGGTTAGCTTCACAGACAGCTGCTTACTTGACAAATACTTATTTGGCTGTCAAGACTTGAAGAGCTTTAGAAACTTGTTTACGTCTCATAAGGTTGAATAACGAGGCTCAGGAGGGAGAGCTAAATATATGCCTCTCATAAACTTACACACTAACTGGTGCTCCCCTACAGGGGACCCTTGGATGGGAAAGGGACCTTCCAAAATAGCTGACCGATAAGAGTTGATCATACGGTAGGCCAAACCCTGGGAGGCCAGGGATGCCAAAAAATGCAGCACAGGGATAACATCGCTCCCCATGAGATCCTGCTCGTTCCTAAGACACCAACGGACCCATCTGGACAATGCAAACCTGTAACGTTTGTTTGTTCCATCCACCCTGACTAAGTCTTGCATTCTTTCAGTTTCTCCTGAAATGCCAGGGACACTCGAAAATTGATGGAAATCTGCTACGCCAATAGGGACACTCCGCCTTGGAGGAGTTGTGAGTGATGATTGCCCAGAGGATTCAGGAGGCGATCTGGAATGTGGGGTAGAAGGATTGTAGAATCCCAGGAAAGTTCCAGAAGAAATGTAAACCACACTTGAGACCACCAGACCAGCGTGATAAGCACTACCCTCATCCTCTGTGAACCGAAGCTGAAAATCTCATGATCATGGCAGACGAGGGAAAGGCGTACCCCATCTCCAAGGACCAGTCCTGAAGAAAAGCATTAGTGGTCGTCGCCAGAGGATACGAGCTTCCAGCTCAAATATTGGCATAGCTGGTGGTCCAGCCGAGAGGCAAATAGGTCTACGGAGAAAGGACCCCAAATGGAGTCCAGTCTCTGAAAAAAAGAGGGGTTCAACTGCCACGGGCTCATGTCCAAGCAATCCCTGGAGCACCAATCTGCCACTACGATGGACTCTCCGGGAAGGTACTTTGCTGTCACAGAGATGTTGCGGGACAGGCAGAAGGCCCAAAACTCCTTGGCAAGATGCACCTGAACTTTTGACTTGGTACTTCCCTAAGTGGTTGATGTATCTCACTGTTGTCACAGTGTCCTTCTTGAGGACACTGCAGGCTGCCCGGTCCTTCGGCCAACATTTGAATGTGAGTGACCTGGCCTTCAACTCCAAACAGTTGATATGGAGTTGCTGCTCTTCTGTGGACCACCTTCCTCCTGTGAAGGAGTCACTGCAATGGACTCCCCAGCCTAATAAGCTGGCATCAGACTCTATCACCAAGTCCCGGTTGTAACCGAAAATAGCCCGGGCGTTCGGCGCCTCCACTTAGTCGAGCTACCACCTCATCGGTTCCTTGACCTTTTCCATGAGTTGAATCAGTTCTTAATACGGTAAACCCCAGCAGAGATGAAAGGCCTTGAGGCACTGAAGGGCCCTGTAAAAAGGAGGGCCCAGAAAGACTGTCTAGCTAGATGAGGCGAGGAGGCCCACAATCCGGCCACAGAGACGTCATGGATCTGGTCAGCATCCTCTGCAACTCTCTGTGGATCTTTGGCACCTTCTGAGAAGGGAGACTCAGTGACTTCTCCACTGAATCTATTAAAAAACTGAGGCACGTCGCCGGTTTGGCAGGAATCATAAGTGACTTCCGCTCATGTGAATTAAAATATGTGCTTTATAAAAAAATCACTGCAAAAATATGTAAACAGTAGAAAAATTGTTTTGTGACTTTTGTGTGGATTAGTTCCCAATAAGAACCAATGTAAAAAGTTTTGTTAAAAACTGTGAAAACACCACTGATGTCTGCAAAAAAAATACATTGAAACCAGGACAACTTATCTTTGGTATACGATTTAGAGATATAGTACTGAATGTGGATTGTTTTATGCTGCAATTGATGCTTGAAAATTCATTCTTTAACAGCAAAAAGACTAAAACATAAAATGCTAAGAAGTGCAAGCTTGTATGGTTTCATTTATTTGTTTTCACAGAAGCAGTCAATCCTGGGGAATCAGATGCTGGCATGCCAGAGCTTGAAGAGAATGGGGCTACAAATTTAGAAGATTTTCCCACTGGTGAGCTGAAAAGTTGATTTGAACTATTTTCAGTAGACATTTTCCTCATGTGCTGGATTTCTTTTAGGATTTATGTGAGTGTTGTGAAATTGGAGGTCCGATGTTGATAGCACTGAAGCAGATGTCTTTTAAAGCTAGAGGCCTGAGTACTCCTACCAAAATATTAGCGGTTTTAAACCTGTTAAATAAAATGCGATATATTTTACTCAGGAAACACACCTGCAAAATAAAGTTTTTGGGTCTGAAATCTAAATAAATCTAAATATATTCCAGGGCGATCTTTATCAGGCTCCACCAAGTCAAGTGGAATGGCTATCATAATAGCACAACGATGTCAATGCAAGGTCATGCAGGTGATCCTGGACATGGCTGGGAGGGCACTGTTGTCGTTAATGAAGGCTGGCTAAACTAAATACACAATAATATGTGTTCCTAACTCAGACCAAGAGATTCCTTAACCCCTTCCGTGCTCCCGACGGGAGCACTCCCTCCCTGGTGCTGCGAATGGCCAACGGCCGTCGCAGCCCCACCCACTCATTTGAACGTCCGCACCGCGGCGGAATTGCCGCCGCGGTTAAGGCGTTAAGACTGCTATAGCTGAAATACTGAGGGTGTCTCAGTGTGTGATCATCATTGGAAGGAGCTAAATCTAGTGATGAACAGGCTTAAAAATAGTCCTCTCTGGGAGAGGGTTTATCAGGTTTATGTCCAAAGAGGATCTGGCACGTAGAGCAACCAAATTACTCTCACTGCATTTACTGTTCCACATACAATACGACAAACACAATATTTACTGTTTGGAGGACAAGGTACTCTACCCTTTCTGCCAAACCATAGGTCTGACCATCTTGTATGGGGCTGGGCAGACCTTATGTTTTCCATCGATGCAGTCAACGGGGTCTCAGTTGACCGAAAACTTCCTCATAGGGCCTGTCAAATTCTAAATCAGGCCTCAAGTCACATTTAAGTAAGCTCTTTTCTGATAGATAATATAACTCATACAGAACTGGGATGTTGCCTTCTCCAATCACATGCCGGGTTAATTGTCAATTTTCCCTTACAAAAACCCACCTGTATGATAAAACTGTCAGTAGAAGTAGAGACCCCAGCTACATAGCTGAAGATTATATACAAGAAAGTCATCAAGGGATACTTCTGGTGATCACAATGAGCATCCTGATGGCCACCTTAACCAGATAAAATAAAATGAGAGACAAATTTAGAGAGAAATTGAAAATCCAGGTAAAATAATTGGCAGGCATATACCAAAGTGCAGGTACTGTGTAATTGCCTGATAGCAATTAGGGCACTGGACATAGAAAAGGCAAAGCACATACTCATTAAGACTGAGCAACTTGCCTATAACGGAGAAACAAAGCAAACCACCAAATAGCCTGCACCTCAATGCGAAAGTGATGAAAGATAAGTTCAAGTTAGAGATAATGTTTTCCTGAGAAATATTTATAGAGAGATAGCAGCAAACTTTGGTTCCTTTTATAAACTGTTTTACCAAGCAGAAGATTTTCGACTGAATATGGTGAATAAGTATTTAGATATCTCACGTCTACAACCCTTGACTTCTGAACAGCCTTTAATACTAGAGCTGCTGATACAGATCAAAGAGGCCTCAAAACATGTATGACCACAAACCCTGGTGGATTCACATCCTTGTTCCACTAAACCTGGCTCCTGACTCCACTGTTGACAAATCTTGTGAACACTGCTCTAAGTCCTTAACTAATACTTATATTAGAGAAGCACAAGTAACTGTCTTCTTGAAAACCAGATAAAGAACCATTGGTGTAGTTCAAATACAGGCGGCTTCGGCCCCGGGACTACGGTCCCGGCGCCGCAGGCCCCGGCCAGATCCGGCTCCGGATTCGTTCGACCTTACGACCTCACCGGCGCCGCCCCAAGGGTGTCACCACCGGCGCCGACTTCGGTCGACGCCGGCCCCAGTCCTTCTATCGATCCCGTTCAGCCGTCGAAACGGCCACGTTGGGCGCCGTACGAGTCCGCTTTGGGTACATTCTACTTTAACGAACAGGCCCCAATTTTTGATCCTGGCTACCAGGCATTGGGTGAGGAAGAGGACTGGGAGGGGTCTGAGGATCCTCTGACACGGGAGTGTCAGGACCAAGCGGACTGGACAGAGGAGCTTAGGGAGGCCAGCGGCCTGGATCTCTCTCCAGACACTGGTTTTGTCTCCCCTCCAACCGTGGCTACGGAGGAGGGGGCAGCCTATAGCGTTGTACTGATGCGGGCGGCTAAGGCCTTAAACCTTACGCTCCCCTCAGCGGCCTTGAGGACTAATCTCCTCACCGAGGTCCTCAAACCGCAGTCAAGCTTGGTCGAGCCTCTGCTGCCGTTCAATGAGGCCTTATCTGACGTTCTGCTGGGCACCTGGTCCAAGCCCGCCTCAGGACAGCCTGTGGACAGGAACGTGGCCAGACGCTACCGCCCGGCTCCGGGTGACCCAAGCTTCCTGTCGACCCATCCAACCCCTGAGAGCCTGGTTATCCAGGCCTCTACCTCCCAGACCGCCTTCCCGTCGGCCCCTCCCGACAGGGAATCCAAGAGGTTTGAACAATTTGGCAAGAAGGTGTTCTCGTCCCTTAGTCTGGGACTGCGGTCAGTCAACACCGCATGCCTCTTGGGCCGCTACACCCACACCCTGTGGGACACGGTTGCGGGCGTGCTGCCACAATGCCCCGAGGAGGTCAGGGTTAAACTCGCCCAAGCCCTATTGGAGGGTCGAGATGCGGCACGGTACTCTATCCGGTGCGGACTGGATACCACCGATACGCTAGGCAGAGCGATGGCCACGACAGTGGCGGTCAGACGCCACGACTGGCTACGGTGCGCCAATTTTTCGGCCGATGTCCAGGCTACACTCCTGGACATGCCGTTTGATGGCCGTCGCCGGTTTGGCGACCAGGCAGACCACGCGCTTGAGCGCTTTAAGGAATCCAGGGCTACGGCCAAGTCCTTGGGCCTCTCGGCCCCGCGCCAGCAAATGGGTGCCTTTCGCTCCTTTCGTGGCCAAGGAAGGGGCGCCCCCACACGGACCGTCAGCCACTCGCCGAAACAGATTCTTCAGCGCGGTGGCGGCCGTGGGAACCGCCGGGGAGGCGGTTGGGGTCCAAGGCGAGGCCAGTCTGCGCCCGCTCCCGCAGCATCCGCCTCACAACCTTCCTAGTCCGAGTTTTCAGGCCCATGTGACGCCAGTGGGGGGCAGGGTCCGCCATCACCTCTTCCACTGGCGCACAGTCACATCGGACAGGTGGGTGCTGCAAATCGTCCGAAGGGACTACTCCCTCCCCTTCGAGGCGACCCCTCCAGCCATGCCACCGCAGTACCACCGCGTGTCGGGGTACCACTTGCAACTTCTGCAGGAGGAAGTTACGGCTCTCTTGGCCAAGGGGGCCATCGAGCGCGTTCCTGGGCCAGAAGTAGGGTGTGGTTGCTACTCCCACTACTTTCTGGTACCCAAGAAGGACAAAGGGGGCCTACGCCCTATCTTGGACCTACGGAGCGTCAACGGCTTCCTCCGGAAGGAGAAGTTCAAGATGTTGACTTTAGCTCAAGTCTTGGCTTCCCTAGACCCGCAAGACTGGATGGTGGCGTTGGACTTGCAGGACGCCTACTTTCACATCCCCGTCCTGCCGGCCCACCGACGTTACCTGCGGTTCACGGTAGGCCTCGAGCACTTTCAATTCACCGTGCTCCCCTTTGGCCTTACCAGCGCCCCACGGGTGTTCACGAAAGTGATGGCGGTGGTCGCAGCTCATCTGCGCATGTTAGGGGTTTCAGTCTTCCCCCTACCTCGACGACTGGTTGTTGAAGGCGGGCTAGCCCCAAACAGTCGACAACCACCTCCAGATTACGGAGGATCTCCTGCACCTGCTGGGGTTTTCCATCAACGTGCCGAAATCACACCTGTGCCCCTCTCAAAAGCTCCTCTTCATCGGAGCTGTTCTGGACTCGGCGCAGTTTCGGGTTTATCCTCCCGAGCAGCGAGTCCGGGATATTCAGGCTTTGATTCCGATCTTTCAGCCGTTATCCCGGGTTTCGGTCAGGTTGACGCTGCGGCTCCTGGGGCTGATGGCTTCCTGCATCCTTCTGGTGCATCACGCCCGGTGGCGGATGCGGGCTCTGCAGTGGGACCTGAAGTTTCAGTGGGCCCAGCATCAGGGCAACCTGTCCGACCATGTCCTGATCTCGGAGGGCGCTGCGAGACAGCTGCAGTGGTGGCTCATGGACCGCGATTGGGTCAACAGCAGATTCCTCTCCCTTCCCCAACCGGAGCACTTGGTGGTGACGGACGCGTCCCTCCAGGGCTGGGGAGGCCACATGGGAGAGGTGGAGATCAGAGGCCTCTGGTCTCCAGTGGAGTCCCGGCTCCATATCAACCTTCTGGAGCTGCGGGCGATTAGTCTAGCACTGAAGGCATTCCTCCCCTCTGTCCGGGGGAGTGAAGTGCAGGTGTTCACGGACAACACCACCGCCATGTGGTACTGCAACAAACAGGGCGGTGTGGGGTCCTGGACCCTCTGTCAAGAGGCTCTGCGGCTCTGGCAGTGGCTGGAACATCAGGGCGTGACCCTGGTGGTTCACCACCTGGGCGGTTCTATGAACGCCAGGGCGGACGAACTCAGCCGACGGTGCTCGATAGGTCACGAATGGCGTCTGAACTCGGACGTGGCGCAAGGCATCTTTCTGCAGTGGGGAGAGCCTTGGTTAGATCTATTCGCCACCGAAGAGAACGTGCAATGTCATCAGTTCTGCGTGTTGGAATTTCCAAGGCGGCACTCGCTCGGTGACCCATTTCGTCACGAGTGGAGTTGCGGTCTGTTATACGCCTTTCCGCCTATACCACTTCTGCCCAGAGTGCTGAAGAAGATCAGGCGCGACCGGGCCCAAGTCATCCTTGTGGCTCCGGACTGGGCTCGAAGGTTCTGGTATCCCGAGCTACTCTGTCAGTCGGTCCCCTGATCCGTCTGCCTCTTCAGGAGGACCTTCTGTCACAGCAGCAGGGGACAGTCCTTCACCCGAACCTGTCCAGTCTCCACCTCCATGCTTGGAGATTGGGCGGCGGCAGTTGAGGCCATTTGACTTGCCTCCAGAAGTCTGTAATGTTATTCTGGCAGCCAGGCGTCCCTCCACAAAGTCGGTATACACCTGACAGTGGAACAAATTTGTGGCATGGTGCACAGCAAAGGCTGTGGATCCCCTTTCTGCCCCTCTTTCTGAAGTTCTTCTCTTCCTTCTTTCTCTTCCTTCTTTCTCTTGCCCAGCAGGGCTCTGCTCTGGGCACTATCAAGGGCTACCTTTCTGCCCTTTCGGCCTTCCTAAGGCTGCCTGATCAACCTTCTTTGTTCAAGTCCCCTATAGTAACTCGTTTTCTGAAGGGCATCACGCACAAGTTTCCACCTATTACTTTTGTGATGCCTCAGTGGGACTTGAACCTGGTTCTTACTTTCCTGATGTGCGCTCCCTTTGAGCCGCTTCACTCTTGTCCTCTCCGTCTTCTCACCTTGAAGACAGCTTTCCTGGTTGCCATCACCTCTGCCAGGAGAGTGAGTGAGCTCCAGGCTCTATCTTGCAAAACCCCCTTTCCTGTCTGTGCATCCGGACAAAGTGGTGCTGCGTACAAAACCATCTTTCCTACCCAAGGTAGTCTCTGCTTTCCACATCGGGCAGTCCATCACCTCGCCCTCTTTCTTCCCGCCTCCGCATCCCTCAAAGGATGAAGAGCGGCTCCATCATCTGGACCCAAAACGTGTGCTTTCATTCTATGTGGATCGCACACGCCAGTTCCGGGTGGATGACCAACTCTTTGTTGGTTACGTAGGTGCAAAGAAGGGACGGGCGGTGCATAAACGGACCATCTCTCGGTGAGTCGTCTTATGCATCAAGGCGTGCTACTCCTTGGCTAGAAAGGAGCCTCCAGTTGGGCTGAGGGCCCATTCCACTCTGGCCACGGCGGCTACTACTGCCCTGGGTCGGGGAGTCCCCCTGCAGGACATTTGCCAGGCGGCTACGTGGGCCTCGCTTCACACCTTTGCGAGGCACTACTGCCTGGACAGTCAGGTCCAGAGGGATGGCTTCTTTGGCCGTTCCGTCCTCCAGGACTTCCTGGTGTGAGTATTGGTTCGCAGACCCACCAACAGGGTTGGTATTGCTGGGGTATTTTTCTAACTTAGAAGGGGTTATAGTGCCCCCCCCCCCCCTGACCTGGTCAGACCACTCACTCGTGACCATTCACTGTCCTCTTGACGAAGCCCCACTTAAGGTGCCACTGCGAGCCATGCCCAGACGGCGCTGGAGCAAATTAAAGGCGGAAGATCTCTACCGCCTTCTCACTGACGACCCACTGGGTGCAGTGGAGAACGTGGAGTCTGGTTATGACCATTTCTGCGGATGGGTAACCAGGGCCCTCGACTCCCTTATCCCGATGGTTTCCAGTAAGTGTGGCTCCCGCGCCCCCAGTCCCTGGTATGATGGCAATCTGAGGGCTCTGAAAAGTGTCTGCAGACGTGCAGAGAGAGACTGGAGGAAGAGGTATGACAGCAGCAAAAAAACCTTGTATATGGCTGCGGTCAAGTCTTATCACCG
This sequence comes from Lissotriton vulgaris, assembly GCF_964263255.1. NCBI lineage: Eukaryota > Metazoa > Chordata > Amphibia > Caudata > Salamandridae > Lissotriton > Lissotriton vulgaris. Next base: position 1,820,609,251 of record NC_141687.1, read on the forward strand.
CGCGGTTTGTAGAACCCGGGCTGAATACTACGCTCTGGAGTTTCGCAATAGTGGGAATCCTGTTAAAACCATCTTTAAGGCCCTTAAAGACCTTGTGGCAAGGAAGCCGGCCGGTAACTCCATCAGCTCCAATACTCATTGTGAAGCGCTGGCGGCTTTCTTCCTGGAGAAGGTCCAGACCATATATAGGGCCTTCCCCTCCTCCACTGCACAAACCAGTATGGGGCCTCCCATCCGGTTGGATCAGGTGGTGCTAGACTCTCTACCCTCTCTCTCTTTGGAGTCTTACACGGCCTTGGCTCTCCGAGTTAAGTTGGGGTCGCCGGACGACCCGCTCAAGCCACCTATGTTCAGAGACCAGGTTTTTGCTCGCCCGGTTTGCGACTTAATCAACACGTCGCTATCATCAGGCCAGGTGCCTTTGAAATGGAAGCATGCGGTAGTAATGCCCATTTTGAAAAAAACATCTCTCGACCCTACAAAATCGGAGAACTACCGCCCGATTTCGCTTCTCCCGTGGCCAGCCAAACTCGCGGAGGCGCATGTCAACACCGCCCTCACTGGTCATCTGTCGCGTGCCAACATTCTGGACGACACCCAGAATGGTTTTCGGGCTGGCCACTGTACGGAGACAGCACTGTTATCTATGGTCGAGCACCTTCTGGTAGTTCTGGATGCAGGTCAAACGGCGGCGCTTGTTTTGTTAGACCTAAGCGCCGCCTTTGACACGGTCTCCCATGACATTCTCCTGCAACGTCTTGAGGAGATAGGGGTGATCGGCACTGCACACCAGTGGTTCCGTTCGTTTCTCAGGGATCGTTCCTTCTGTGTGGCGTCCCCGCCCTACCAGTCCAAATGTCATCCTCTGTCTCTTGGGGTCCCACAGGGTTCCTCGCTGAGCCCCACGTTGTTTAACATCTACGTGAGGCCGCTGGCTGAGGTTGTGAAGCTCTGTGGTATGACCATGGTGTCGTACGCAGATGACACCCAGCTAGCGGTCACGATCAGCGGGGACTCTGGGGTGGATGCCCCAAGATTCAGAGAAGGACTCAGGGCGGTGGCTGGTTGGATGACGTCCAACTGTCTCCAACTAAACGCCAAAAAAACTGAGGTGATGATCTTCGGGAAGCGGACGGACCTATGGGGAGATACTTGGTGGCCCTCTGAGCTGGGGCCGACCCCCACTCCGGTTGCGGAGATCAAAAACCTTGGTGTTTGGCTGGACCCTTCCCTCAACTTCGTTGGCCACACCAAAAGGACGGCGGCTTGCTGCTTCGGCATCCTGCGCAATCTGCGCCCTGCCCTTAAATACTTTGATGCCGCAACTCGTCAATTGGTGGTGCAAGCAACGGTTTTGGCGTGGTTGGACTATGCCAGCTCCCTTTTTATAGGATTAAACCAGGCTGAGTTAACCCGACTTCAAAGAGTGCAGAACGCTGCGGCCAGAGCGATCGTAGGTCTTCCTAGGTTTTGCTCGGCCGGTCCATCTTTGCGAGCCTTGCATTGGTTACCCGTTAGGCAGCGGATCCACTTTAAAGTTTTGTGCCTTTCCTTCAAAATTCTGAAAGGCCTATCACCTCCCTTACGATTCAGAAAAGGGGGTGGTGATGAACAGAGTGTCTGAATTAAGCAGACCACTCTTACCCAGTCCATAGATCCGGGCTTGATCCATCACCGTTATTTATCTCACTGCACCATCCAAGCTCAGAACCTGGCTATATGCAAATCAGTCTGTCCCTGGCCCAGTGCATCATGGGAACAGGGCAGACTAAACTACCAAGCCAATTCTTCACCAGAAAGGAGACAAGCTACCGGGGACCGGTTTCTGGCATTTCAGCCGTCTTCGGCCCGGCTTGCTTGAATCCTGATGGTGCAGTCAGAAAGGGACTCATGTCTGAGTATACCCTGCCACACCTATTGTAGGAGAGTAGGGTCTGCAATCCTATGATCACCCAGATTTTTTGCTTTTGTTTCACTGGTTTACGACTTTCTCTGGCTGTGGGCCTGCCAATCAGACCCACAGCCTGGCTGTTCTCTCTCTAAATTACAACATGTACCATAGGTGCATTTACCAATTGGTACTGGGCCACCTTATCAGACCCTGTAACTCAGGGCATAGGTGTACCCAGGGCTGCCAGGGGCTGCAGCATGTATTATGCCACCCCTGGCTGGCCTCCTAAATTTGACACAACTGGCTGCATGACAGCTGGGGCAAAGTCGTGTAATCACCCTTTGCTATAGATATAGTATACCTATATCTAACCCTAAAATGGACACACAGATTCCTATAAGTCACTCCAATGGCAGGCCTTAACAATCCTGAAGGCAGAGTGCTTGGAATCGTGTGAGATGGTGCTCTGGCATGAGCTGAGCCTGTCTGCAGCTTGCGGAATCAAGTCCTAATAGCTGTTCCATGATATCGCATACCATATACTCTTAAGTGCATTATAATCCTCGCGGTTAAATGCTATCTTTGGTATTGCTTTATCAAAACATGTCGAGTAAGGTGTCATACGAATTGGAATACTAACCCCTCGCCAATTCTGGCGACGGGGTTAGCATTCCACCCTTCTAGGGGGACACGACATGTATGTAACTGTGAACCCCGGTTAAAGTTAAACGAAGCCTCAGCTCCACAAAATGGATGCTGCCACCACAGACACGAGTCTGACCCCCCTGCAGCTGGGAGTCCTTCCAGCGAGGGGAGCCTGGACAAAGGGTTTCCTGTCGTGGGCGGTGCTAGCACCGTCCCAGACAGGGTTTTGTGTATCCTGGGTAGGCAGGGCTTTACAGGAAGGTGACTGCTGAGTGGCACCCCGGTGCTCACTACGCATAGGCCAGTCTGAACCAGTTCCAGGGGCACACCAGCCCCTGGCCTGGGGAAGTCCGGCATAAGAGAGGGGTGTAACCACCCCCCTCCTAGTCCCACCCATAGGCAGGACCTAGTCACCGGGTCAGCCCCTTTTTTAGTATAAAGATGGGAGCGGGCCCCCTGTTCAAATTAGATCATCTTTGGAATCAAGACACGACTTTCTGTGAAAGACATCAAGATTTCCTTCTTCAAGATTCTCCCTTGTGGCTAAGGAGTAGTCACCCTGCATCAAGCGGGCACCATCCTAAGAACACTGCGGTCTGCTGCAAGTCCTTCTTCACGAATCCGACGACCCAGCTCGACGAGACCCGGCTTCCCTGGCACCTCTGACCTCTACTCACCTCTACAGCAAAGCTGAGAACTGTGAGTGCGACGAGACCTCGAGGGACCGACGATCGCCAAGACTGCACGACTTCTTTGCAACAAGCCCACCGTGTGCTCCACTGGTGAGTGCTTTGGGGTCCGAGAAGCCCCAACCCTGAGCAGCTCCAGCACCGAAGATCAGCCCTCCAGCATCTCCACGATCTGCGTGGGGCCCTTCTGCTTTTGCCTGCTCACCGCGCTGTGTGGCTACTAGCCGGCTGGCTTGTGGCCTTCTTCACGACGCCCGACGACATCACTGCTGCTGGTCTGGTTGCTCCAGACTGGCCCTTGCTTCCTTCTTCAAGAGAAGCACCCCGGACCCTCCTGGTCCACCCCAGACGCCATTTTGAGTCCACCGCGTGGGCTTGAATTTGCCAAGGCTTTGTTGCCCAATCCTGGGTCCAGCGACGCCGACAGCTTCATCCATCGTGGGACAGCTCGCTCCTCCATCCTGGTCGCCGACAACGCCTCCTGGTCCGTGAGATCTACGAGCACAGCGTCACCCACTCACCTAGTCGAGGTGACTACCATCCGGTGCCCTCCTGGTGCCACCTGACTACTGGCTAGTAGTCTCGAACTTGGTCCCCTCTGCTTTCAGGTGTCATCTTCCTTCGATCCAGGCTTGGATCCATCGAACTTTCTTCACTGGTCGCCTGCCAGCAACTTCTTTCTTCCAGGCGCCCGGTCCGTCTACGAGGATTCCCGACGTCTTTTGAGACCTATGCAGCTGCAGCCCCTGGGCTAGGTAACTTCGGCATTTCGGTGCCCCAGCATAGCCTCACTATCCAAGGGTCAGAATCCACTTTTGTTTTCCTCCTACCAGATCGGGTTCGCCCGAGAACACTAACTTTCTGAAAACTAGCTACCATAGACTTTGTCCCGCATCACGTGTGAGAGTGCACACTCTGCACCCGAGTCCCCTACGCCTCCTAGAAGTAATCTGAATATTCTATAGTCAAGACCTACCGATTCCAAAGCCTATTAGTACTGTACTTACCTGCTAGTAATTTCGCATTCCACTTTCAGAGTATATGGTTTTCCGTGCCCCTCGGGCATTTGTATATACTGTGCTAACTTAAGTATTTTCGTAAGAGTTTTGTTTTGTGCTTAGTACCCTGTCCTCATAAAGAGTACAGGGCTGTTGTGAATCTTAATAAATATACTGTTTATTTTCATAACACTTGTGTGGTGTCCTTTCACTTGGTATTCAAGGGGTATATGTGTGGTATAACAGCTGGCTTAACACGCCCTCTCGAGTCTTTAGCCTTAGACTGCTCGTATCCACGCTACTAGGATAGCTGGTCTATAAGGTTGACTTACAACCAATCATCAATAAGGGTTGCTGGACTGATACATAGTGTTCACTAGAATAGTGAGCACTGCATATCAGGCCACCTTCTCACACCTATAGTGGCCAAAAACGATTCAGAAAAGGGGGTGGTGATGAACAGAGTGTCTGAATTAAGCAGACCACTCTTACCCAATCCATAGATCAGGGCTTGATCCATCACCGTTATTTATCTCACTGCACCATCCAAGCTCAGAACCTGGCTATATGCAAATCAGTCTGTCCCTGGCCCAGTGCATCATGGGAACAGGGCAGACTAAACTACCAAGCCAATTCTTCACCAGAAAGGAGACAAGCTACCAGGGATCGATTTCTGGCATTTCAGCCGTCTTCGGCCCGCCTTGCTTGAATCCTGATGGTGCAGTGAGAAAGGGACTCATGTCTGAGTATACCCTGCCACACCTATAGTGGCCAAAAACGATTCAGAAAAGGGGGTGGTGATGAACAGAGTGTCTGAATTAAGCAGACCACTCTTACCCAGTCCCCGGAAGCTTGTTTCCTTCCCAGTGTAAGAATTGGCTTGGTAGTTTGGTTTGCCCTGTTCCCATCATACACTGGGACAGGAACAGACTAATTTGCATATAGCCAGGTTCTGAACTGGGATGGTGCAGTGAGCTAAAAAACGGTGTTGGATCTAGCCCTGATCTCTTGACTGGGTGAGAGTATTCTGCTTAATTCAGAAACTCTGTCCATCACCACCCCTTGTTGTTAAATATTTTGTCCACCCTAAGCGTGGAAGGGTATACTCAGATGTGAGTCCCTTGCTCATTGCACCATCAGGATTCAAGCAAGCCGGGCCGACGACTGCTGAAATGCCAGAAACCGGTCCCCGGAAGCTTGTTTCCTTCCCAGTGTAAGAATTGGCTTGGTAGTTTGGTTTGCCCTGTTCCCATCATACACTGGGACAGGAACAGACTAATTTGCATATAGCCAGGTTCTGAACTGGGATGGTGCAGTGAGCTAAAAAACGGTGTTGGATCTAGCCCTGATCTCTTGACTGGGTGAGAGTATTCTGCTTAATTCAGAAACTCTGTCCATCACCACCCCTTGTTGTTAAATATCAGCTCCCTTACTGCACCAACTCTTGCGCCCTTACATCCCGGGCCACACTCTGCGCTCGCTAGACCAAGAATTAGCGGTAGCCCCTCGGTTCAAACTCAGTCGGGTGGGGGGTCGCTCTTTTAAGGTGTGGGCAGCCGCACTCTGGAACGCTCTCCCTTTGAAACTCTGGACCTTTGGTGACCTGCTCTCCTTCCGCAAGGCCGCTAAAACTCATTTATTTTCTGAGCTTTGTTAAATTCCTTCACTTCCCATTTTCTTAATAATTATTTCTGTTCCCCAGTTGTGTTGTGTTCGCCACCTTGTCGGTGCGCCGGGACGCTCCTTCGCTTGAGCAGCCGTGCGCAATAGAAATAGCACTAACATAACATAACATAACATCTATTCTAAGGTAAGGAATCTAATACTAACGTGTTTCTTTCAGATGAACAAGTTACTTACCTTCGGTAATGATATATCTGTAAGAAACAGTAGTTAGTATTAGATTCCTTACCGCCCCACCCATCCTCCCCGTTCTGCGAACTGATACCTAGGGTTAAGGTTTTCCCCCTTTCAGGGCCCTAGTTTCTTGGCACCAGTGTTGGTTCTAGCATGGCTCTGCGTATCTGGCACGGAAAAGCTGTGGCTAAGAACTGACGTCAGCGCGCATGGTTGGCGTCTATGTACTCCAACGTCATTCCGGCGCAGACGACGCCGATGACTGACGCGGAGCCAGAGACGACGCCTAACGACGCGCAGGGGTATTGCTACGCAAAAATTTCCGGATCCAGTCTTATGCCTGGGGATATTCTAAGGTAAGGAATCTAATACTAACTACTGTTTCTTACAGATATATCGTTACCGAAGGAAAGTAACTTGTTCGTCAAGTACCAGGAGAGTTTGGATTATGAGGAACAAGAACCAGAAGACCAGACGTATTATCCAGACAACAGCCATCTTCGCCAACCTCCCATGGTTTGTCTGCCTGCGTCTTTGGTTTCTGACTTTCAATTTTTAATTTCTGACTACAAGCAGAGATTCCCTACTTCTGCTCCGTCTCCTACTCCAGTTGTCTATCCGCCACCAATGCCACAGGCTCCACCGCCGCTTCCACAGTCCATGACTGTCGCACCTCCACCTTCTACGGACGATGAAGAGGATGATCAACAAGAGGAAGGGGAGCTTCATGATTCCCAATCGACTCATGATGAGTGGGATGATTACGTTATCCCTTGTCCAGCGTCACCAGTGCCTCCTCAAGCTGATTCGCCTCCCGAGGATATTAGGGAGTTTCCTAATGTCTTGGAAAGAGCTGCACGGCGTTTCCAGATCCCTATGCCTTCTCACCAACAGGATTGTTTCCTATACGACTTTAAGGAACCTTTTAAGAAGTCAGTGAGATCCGTGCCTATAATAGACTACATCTGGGATCAAGGTGTTAAGATCATGCACAATCCAACTTCGGCTCCCCCAGTGTTGCCTCGTCTGGACAAAAAATACAGAGCTCCGGACACCGCTCTGGCCTGCCTTACCAGACATCCCAAGCCTGATTCCGTCATCACTTAGGCGGCTCAGCTGTAGTCTAAAAACCCTTCTGCTCCACTGTCCGCCCCTCCGGACAAGGAGGGCAGACGACTAGACAATATTGGGAAACGTTTTTTTTCCATGTCTGCATTGACAGTGCGTGCATCTAATTCCTTAGTGTTATTGGGGCGCTACAACAGGCAGATGTGGGCGGACATTGCACCATACTTGGGGGGCCTTGCCGGATGACACAAAGGAGGAAGCAAAAATTATCTTGTTAGAGGGCGAACATTCGGCTTCTGAGATCATCGATTGTGCGATGGATATCGCCTCTACTGGTTTCCCCCAACTGGCTGGCGCTGCGGTGTTATGACGCCAAGGTTGGCTTAAGGCGACTACATTTCGGCCGGAGGTCCAGACTAAAATTCTGGTCATGCCCTACGACGGTCAGCTTCTTTTTGGCACTCATATTGACAAAGCTCTTCAAGGCATAAACAAGCATTGGAAATGCAATAGGTCTCGCACCATTAGAGTTAGTGCTTTTAGAATTGTTTATGGTTTTTTTTTGTAAATGTTTAGCATTTTTGTTTCCTGTAGCCAATGCTAAAGAATTACAAATAAAAAAAGCCATAAACATTTCTTAAAGCTCTAACTGAAATGGTCTGAGACCTATTGCACTGAGTGAGGGTGAGGGTGGGTGAGGGTGAGTGAGGGTGAGGGGTTGAGGGTGAGTGAGGGTGAGGGTGAGTGAGGGTGAGGGGTTGAGGTTGAGGGTGAGGTGTTGAGGGTGAGTGAGGGTGAGGGAGGTGTTGAGGGTGAGTGTGGGTGAGGGTGAGTTAGGGTGAGGAGTTGAGGGTGAGGTGTTGAGGGTGAGTGAGGGTGAAGGGTTGAGGGTGAGTGAGGGTGAGGTGTTGAGGGTGAGTGAGGGTGAGGGTGGGTGAGCGTTAGTGAGTGAGGGTGAGGGTGGGTGAGCGTTAGTGAGTGAGGGTGAGTGAGTTGTTGAGGGTGAGGGGTTGAGGGTGAGTGAGGTTGAGGGTGAGTGAGGGTGAGGGGTTGAGGGTGAGTGAGGGTGAGTGAGGGTGAGCATTAGAAAAGTTGGAGCTATTGGTTTTGTAAATGACAAATCTTTTATTTATTTGTTGGTTTTTAAAATAGCTAAATTGATAGCTTTGTTATTTACAACGTCAATAGTTTTAACTTTAGCGAATGTGACACGTATAGCATTTGGAATGCAACATGTTTTGTATTTACGTTACTTAGATTGCAGTTCTGGTCGTTAGGCCACATCTCTAGAGAGCAGGAGAGTGCAGCAGAGGAGAGACGCACAGCAATGCAATAGGTCTGGCATTAGGAAATTTTGAGTTATTGGTATTGTAAGGGACATTTTTTTGATTTATGGGTTTTGTTTTTAAAGTAGCGAAATTAATAGATTTGTTATTCACAATGCCAATAGTTTCATGTTTCGCAAATTTGACACCTATTGTAACACAATATGTGTTGTAGCACTGAGTGGTGTGAGGGTGAGGGGTGTGATCTAACTATGGCATATTAGAGGGGGTGAAACGAGAACAAAGGCAGAGAGGAAAGGAGAAATACAGAGGGAGTGAAAGAGTGTATAAGGAAACGAGACCGGCGCAGACATCAGAGAATAATAAAAGACACAGAGGAAGAGAAAGGAAGGAAACAAGGTGAACAAGCAGTGTAACAAGAGGCTTCCTTTCAATTTGGGTGGGGGGAGCGTAGGGGGGGGGCAAGGGAGCGAGCGAGTGTGAGGGAACGAGGGGCGAGCGCTGTGAGCGCTGGCTGCACAGGACAAAACGAGAATGAGCGGTGGGGTGGGGGGTGCAAGGGAAAGTAAATGCTCACACATAGAAACGAAAAGAAAATGCGCGGAGCTCATGAAAGAGCTCTGCGCCAAGCTAAATTATGTTAAAGTGTCTTCAAAGTTAACAAGACACACAGCTGCATCCATTTAGATAGGAGCAGCGATGGTGCAGGGAGAGATTAGGTGCAGGGCATGAAATGATCACAAAAGCCTACGGAGTCTTCCGGGATCCCAGGGGTTAATTACCATTGCAGCAGTGGCTTCAAAGCGGCTGATCACCGTGGCTGTTGCAGCTGAAGAGATGATCCCCGGGAGAAGCTGATGATGAAGGGGCAGTCTCCTTAACCTGGCAGCGGGGAAGGGGGGTGCGTTAACCAGGCAGCCTGTTTTAAGTGGTGGAAGTGAGGGCACCCTACGGACAAATGCATTGTCCAAACTGCAAGGGAAGCTGAAGAGACTGGACCGGGTCGCAGATGAACTCCTTAACCTGGCAGCAGGGGTGGGAGAGGAGTACCATAGGTAGCCTGTGTGTGGTGGTGGGATGGAGAGCACCCTTCGGGGAGATGGGGCTTTTAAGTTGAAAGCACGGCGCTCGTAAAATGGGCGCCGCGCTGAATAGTGTGAAGGTCACCGCAGTGAACGAAATATTACTTATGCAAAGCGTCAGCGCTATCATCGGTTGATAATGTGGGGGGGGGGAGAGGGTGTCTACATGGAATATTTTACTACGCGACATGGCAGGCAGGGGAGGGGGCGGAGCGGGGGTGTGGGAGGAGTGTGCAATTATTTAAATGTCCGATATAATTGCAGTATGTTTTAAGCGACCCATTGCACACGTAATACAAAGTCACAGAGACAACCGTACATATAAATTCACGCAGACACACGCAGAAATGGTGTGCGGATATTTGTGTCTATATTTGTGTCTAGTCTACTACTGCAGACTAGTGTCGGTTTCATGAGTGCAGCCCCATACTTCATGTGCATGCACACATATGTGCTGTGCGCCTGGCCACATGCCACCGAAGTTATTAGCTTAACCCACGACAACGGCGTGCACTTGTGCAGTCCCAGAAAGATATTTCCAGTTACGTTTGGATGTATCACTCGGAAACAAGATTTGCAGTGTTTACGATTTGGAATTGAGTTGTGGAGTGGAGAGCGGGCGGGCAGAGAGAGTGAGGGGGCGGAGCGGGGGTGTGGGAGGAGTGCGGCTGGCTGCCTGATAGAGTGGAGAGCGGGCGGGCAGAGAGAGTGAGGGGGCGGAGCGGGGGTGTGGGAGGAGTGCGGGAACAGACGGGAGGGGAGGAGAGTAGGAGGAGGAGTAGGGGAGGCACGGCCTAGCGGCCGTGCAATCAAGAAGTGAGGGGGCGGGAGAGTAGGCAAGGCAGGCGGCTGGGGCCATGTGCACGCGCTTTTAAGCTCAATGCGCATGCGCATTGAGCTTAAAAGTCACGGGCACTGCAAGGAATCGCCACGATTCCTTGCAAGTTGGATAAAGAGTCGATGAGCCCCCATAGTCTCGCTTGCTCGATGCGCATGCGCATCGACAGGCGAGACCTAAAAAGGATACCGACACAGCTCGGACGTTTGATACTCTTCAATTCAAAAATCTCCCTTTTCGAGACTCAAGGGGTAGAGGGCAATCTTCCACTAGAGGGGACTACCAACGATATTGGTCTTCCTACTCTTCTTCCAACCAACAATATTGGCCACAATTCCAACAACGCCAACAGCAGCAATCTTCGTACAATAAGACCTCCTTTCGAGGAAAGGGAGGACGACAGAAGGATACCGCCCGGCGTCAATAACTTATCTCTACCGCTGGTCTCCATTTCCTCTCCACCCTCTAAATTAGGAGGAAGAATTTCCCTTTTTTTACACAATTGGAAACAAATAACAACGGACCGTTGGGTTCTTTAGCTGGTACAATTTGGACATTCTCTGGAGTTCATTCAGACTCCTCCGCAGACCCCTCCTCGACCTATGCTTCATAAAAATCTGCACCTCATTAATGATCCAGAAAGGAGTTATAGAGAGGGTTCCACTTCGTCAACGGGGGAAAGGTTTTCATTCCTGTTTCCTGGTGCGAAATAAGGAGAAGAAATGGAGACCAATCCTGGATTTGAGCAGTCTCAACAAATACTTAAAGAAACAATCGTTTCGAATGGTCACCATTCAAGAAGTGCTGCAACTTCTCAATGCAAACGACTACATGGTATCTTTAGATCTTCAAGATGCCTATTTCCATATCCCAATCCACAGGAATCACAAAATTCTGAGGTTCTGCCGTGGCAGGCAGACATTACCAATTCCGAGTCCTGCCCTTCGGGCTGAAGCCAGCCCCATGCATTTTCACAAAATGCCTTTCTCCAGTGGCTGCATACCTCAGGCAACAACGTCATCAAGTTTTTCCCTATCAACGACTGGCACGTCAAGGCACCTTCTCTACACAGCGCGAACAGATCTTCCAACGCCGGTCTACAGCTTTTCAGTCGCCTAGGGCTCACTCTCAATCAGGACAAGTCCATACTCGAACCCTCTCAGCGGATAACTTTTCTGGGTGCTATTCTTAATACAAACCAGAAGAAAGCTTTCCAGTCACAAGAACGACAGTCCAAACTTCTTCAATTGGCGGACCGCATAAGATCCAGGAAGGTCCTCTCAGTACGCCTGTTCAAATCCCTTCTCGGGATGATGTCATCCTGTATTCTGTTCAGGAATCACTCTCTGCTCAGTGGATTCAAGCAGAACGTTCATTCGACAATGTTGTTCAAGTGACCCTCAGATGGTCACTGCTCTACAGTGGTGGACTCGTCCATGGAATCTTCTCAAGGCCTGCCCTTCTTGCTCCAAGCCTCTCCACAAATAGTCACAACGAATGCGTCCCTGGAAGGTTGGGGAGCTTTCCTCCAAGGACTCCGGATCAGCGGAAAGTGGTCTCCTTCCGAACGGAAGCTTCACATAAACCTCCTCGAGCTACGAGCTGTGTACCTGGCCCTCCGGATCAAAGGTTCTCTAGTGCTGGTCCGGACGGACAACACTAAAACAGTGCACTACCTAAACAAGCATGGGGTACAAGTTCACTGCCACTCTCTCGAGAATCTCAAAAGATATGGAACTGGTTTCTTCTTCTTCACATTTCCCTACGAGCGGATTATTTTCCAGAAACAGACAATGTGCTGGCTGATTCACTGAGCAGGCAACAAACAACATGTCATGAATGGGAGTTAAACCAACGGACTCTCGACTGCATATTCTCTCAATGGGGCACCCCTCTCTTGGATCTATTTGCCACCCAGCACAACGCCAAATGCCCCAACTTCGCAGGTTGGCATCCCCAAAGGGGATCTCTAGGGAATGCATTTCCTATAGCATGGTTCAACATCTTTGCCTACGCTTTTCACTGATTCCCAGGGTCCTCAGGAAGTTGAAGACAGAACCCTGCACGCTAATCCTGATAGCTCCAGCGTGGCCACGCAAACATTGGTTCACAGAGCTCCATTTTCTCTCCCTGGAACCGGCGATTCTTTTGTTTCGCCACATTATTCGTAAGGATGGTGGGAACTTCATTTGTACTGTGGCTCCTAGGGATTGGAGCTCTGGCATGTGCTTTCCCAACTCCCATTGTCTGTCCTTTGAAGCCGTTTCCCTCTCTCCTCACAATGGACCGTGAAGAAGACCAGCACCCGGATCCAGCATCTCTCAAATTATCAGCTTGGCTCCGGAGTTCAAAGAGTTCCATGGCCTAGAAATTCCTCCAGACTGCAGGGCAACTCTGGCTCGGGCCCGAGCCGACAGTACGAACAAGACATATTCCTTGAAGTGGAAGAGATTCTGCATCTGGTGTAAGTCTACGAATATACACCCTCTCTCTTCTTCTCCAGAACAAATATTGCCTTACCTTCTCGATCTGGCGACTTCAGGTCTTGCTCACGCCTCTATTTCAGTTCACTTTGCTGCAATATCCTGGTTCAGGACATCTTCTGCAGGCCCTTCTCTTTGGTCAAATAGACTGATCAAACAATTTCTCAAGGGTCTGTTTAGGACTTTCCCTCCTGTTAAGTCTCTATCTCCAACTTGGCAACTCAACATAGTGCTGGCTCAGCTTATGAAACACCCTTTTGAGCTGATACACAAAGCCGATCTCAAGTTTCTTTCATGGAAGACCGCACTCCTACTAGCCCTTACATCTGCAATGCGAGTAAGCGAGCTCATGCATTCTCAATGCAAGACCCTTTTATTCAATTCAAACATGATAGGGTTATACGTCAAACTAATTCCAAGTTTGTGCCCAAAGTCCCTTCAGACTTTCACCTCAATGAGCCTGTGGTCTTACGTACCTTTTTTCCAAATCCTCAAATGGGAGCAGAAAGAACTCTGCATTCACTGGATCTTAAATGCTGCCTTAAATTCTACCTTGACAGGACAAAGGTGTTCCGCAAATCCAACCAACTCTTTGTGGCTTACAGTCAACTGAGAAAAGGTCTTCCACTTACTAAACAAAGTATTTCTCGGTGGATCTCTGGAGCTATTACTTTCTGTCACCAGCAAGCGGGCCATCCCTTGCACTCCACAGTACATGCCCATTCCACTAGGGCTATATCTACCTCCATGGCACTTTTTGCAGGTGTGCCTATCATAGACATTTGCAGAGCGGCAACATGGAAGACGCCGCATACATTTGCCAAGCATTACTGCTTGGATACAGAACTCATGAAGTATGCTGCAGTGGGACAGGCGGTGTGACGTCATCTATTCCAATAGAGGTGAGCCTTCTTTTCATCCCACCATCCTTTCTTTTTACATGCACATTTCTCCATTGTGATTCTACTGTTTTCTCTGATTGCAGTTTGGTACTTTCTATTTTCACATTGATGGGTTTTTATCTGGTGAACTTGTACATGCTGTGCCATCCGAAAAATGTTTATCATTGCTTACTACTCTGATTCAGGCATGTGAATCTATGAAAGATGCCCTAATACTGGATAAGAAATGCGTTACTTACCTGTAACTGCAGTTATCCAGTATTGGTATCTTACATAGGTTCACATGCAACCCACCCACCTCCCCTGGAAGGGCTCACCTAGTTCTCTCAGTGATACCTCTACTTAGCACTGTGCTTACGAAAATCTGAGGGACTAGAGCTCCTTCCATTAAGGTTCCAGAGGGTGGTGATAGCTGATTGGATGTTCTCTACAGTTTGGTCCTTTTTACAAAAGGACCTAGATATGTTACTAATGTGAGGCCCTTGGCCTATCTCTTTACATGTCTAGTGAGACATTTTTTTTTATTTTTTTATTTTTTTTTTTTAATCCTCATATTGCGAAAATATTATGTATTTTGGAAAATATGAATTCTACCTCTGAAGCTTTCCCTTTTGTACCGTCACTGCCCAATGGTCTCTCTTTTCTTGGGAGTTTTTCTTTGTTTTGCTTAATCAGAGGAGAACCTTTTCCATTTACATATTAACATATCTGTAGTCGAGAGGGGGGGAGCTAGCCACCTTGGCTACTTCTATGAGTATCATACTCATAACACAGAATACGCTTTCGCATTAATCATAGGACAGTGTGTTACGCCCGATCCTCGGAGGTCAGATGTTTCTCCATGATTTCCCAATACTTAAACCTCTTACTAGTTTTTCCCCTTCTGTCTAATTTATTTATTCTGATGGCTGAGTTTAACCACTCTGCATGTGTCGGGGGAAGAGGACCTATCCACTTAATGCAGATCTCCCTTCTGGCTATCACCATTAGTACAAAGAGTAATTTTGCTTCCATTACTGTTAGTTTATCTACCCCCGTTGTGTTATCAATCCCGAAAAGAATAAGAGTTGTACTTACATTTAGATGTTTTTGAAATATTGAGTTCAACGTCTTACCCACTCCTTCCCAGAATGTTCTCAAAGATGGGCAGTTCCAGAACATATGGACGTCATCCGCCTTCTCTTCCCCACATTTAGGGCATTTTTTGATCCCCGCATTTTTAAATTTTGAAAGCTTTTTCGGTGTCCAATAAGCTCTATGCAGGGTGTACAGATGATTTCTTTTTAGTGCCGCTGTTTTTAATGTTGACCAACACTTCTCTATGGAGTTTTCCCATATATTTACTAGGTCTTCTGAGACTAGATATTTTCCCCAGATTTGCTCTGCCATCTGGGAGCTTTCCTCTTCATTATCTATAAAAGTCCAATACCATTTCGCTACCTCCTTCTTCATGGGTAAGATTTTTATCATTTCTTTTTCTACAGTTTTGTTTTCTTCATCGTCCTTTGGCAGTGTCTTTGCCCAACTGTTTAGTTGATAATATTTGAATTTTGATATTCTTCTATTGGAAATCTTATTCAGTTCTTCCCATGATATTAGTGTTGTTCCCTTCAGAAGTTGACCCCAATATTCGATGTTGCATTGTTTTAAGGGGGTAGCCATGACATCTTTTAAACAATCCGGAGTTCCGGGAGAGTTCCATATCGGTGCCATTGCACTATAATAGGGGATTTTTAAGATCAATCTAATTTGCGTCCAGAGTTTAGCCGCCTCCTTCAGAACTTTTAGTTTAATTTTCTTGAAGTACTTTTGGTGACCAAATTTGAAAAGAAAATGATCCTCAGCTTCTGTCATTCCTTTCAAATGTTCCGGGTAATATTGGTGTATTCTAAGAAGAGCCCGAATGTTTTTAAATTGAAATGCTCTGCAGTATTCTGTTAAGTCGGGACTTGCTATTCCTCCTTTCTCTTTTTTCCTCCTAAGTTTTTTCCAGGAAATTCTAGTTCCTTTGGAGGCCCATATGAAACTTGCTATTTCCCCTTGCAGCTTTTTTAGCTCGTTTTTTTTAAAATCCAAGGGGATAGTGTTAAAAAGGAAGGTATATTTTGGGAGTATACTCATTTTTATGATATTAGATCTCCCTATAAAGCTTAAAGGAAGGCTAGACCAAACTTTAAGCAATTTTCGCACCTCTCGAGCTACTTTATTCAGGTTAATTTGGGTTATTTTGTTAAGATTTTGATTAATCAAGATACCTAGATATCTTATCTCTTCCCTTATATTGGGGCTATCAAACTGTGTGTTCCATGTCATTATTTCTGTTTTTGTATGGTTAGCTAAGTAACCTGAAACTTCCCCGAATTTGCTGATTATATTTTCTATCGCTGGCTTGGATTTTACATATTCGTCTGTAAATAGCATCAAATCATCTGCATAAAGAGCCAGTTTTTTCTCCCAACCTTGATATTCAAAGGGAGAGATTTCTTTGCACTGTCTAAGTTGGTTTGCTAGGGGTTCTATATATAGATTAAATAGCAGGGGTGAAAGAGGACACCCCTGTCTAGTGCCTCTACCAATTTTGATATTGTTAGTAAGACTACCATTAACCAGAATTCTTGATCTTGGATTTTTATAGATTTCTCCTGTTGCATATAAAAAAGAATCCCCTAAGTTATTTTTAGTCATTATGTTGTTCAGGAATGACCAGTTCACTCTATCGAATGCCTTAGCTGCATCTATTGTTAATATTGTTAAAGGAATATTCTTTTCCGTAGCTATGTCTATAGCACTTATAAGTTCATGCGTTAATTCGTGTAATTGTCTTCCTTTTGTGAAGCCTTTTTGATCTGAATGTATAAGTTGAGGCGTAAATTTTCCCAGTCTTGTTGCCAATATTTTAGTAAAAATTTTATAGTCTGCATTAAGCAGAGATATCGGTCGATACGATTCGCATTTTTTGGGATCCTTCCCTGGTTTTAAGATGATTGTTATTATAGCATCATTCCAGGTGTCTGGCATCGTTTCTTTTTGCTTAAAAACCATATTTATTAGCTCTGTTAGATGTGGAACTAAAGTGTTTATTAAGGTCAAGTAAAGCTCGTTAGGCAGTGCATCTGGGCCTGCTGCTTTTCCTTTTTTTAGGGTTTTTATTGTGTTTTTAACTTCAGTTGGTGAAATTTTTTTATTTAACTCCATCTTCTCTTCTTCCGACAATTTTAACACTGGCATGTCTACTAAATATCTCTTGATTTGTTCTTCAGATGGGTTGACATCCTCAGTGTATAAATTTGAGAAGAAGGTCATAAATTCGTTTCTAATTTCGCCTTCCGCTGAAGTTAGAATTGTCTGATCTTGATCTTGTCTTGTTAGAGTTTTTACTCTATTTCTTGCCGTATCAGTTCTTAACTTCCATGCAAGCCATTTTCCACAGCCCTCCCCATACTCGTGGTTTGCCAGTTTGCTTGCTTCCCACTTGGTTTTTAATTTTTCTTCTAGTATGTTACTCAGCGAATCTTTTTGTTTTTGTCTGTCTTTTTGTAAGCCTTCTTTTCTGTCTGGATCTTTTTCTGTTAAAATTTGAGTATCTAGGGTTTTTATATTTTTTTCTAAGTCTGTTATCTCTTGTTTCTCCTTCTTTGATTTATGTGCAGCAAGACTAAGTAGTTTTCCTCTCAATACGGCCTTATAAGTGTCCCAAACTATTTGTTTTGAGGTTCCTGTTTTATTGTTTTCGAAAAAATCTTCTGTTTCTTTTATAAGAGTTTGTACAATTTCCTGATCTGAGAACATAGCCCTCTCCACCGTAAACCTTCTATTTATCTGGGCAGTTTTGATTTGTAATGTTAATTGTACAGCGGAATGGTCTGATAGGTGGGCTGGTATATGACTTAACTTTGTTACATTTTCCATTAATCTTCCTTCTACTAGGAAGAAATCAATTCTAGATTTATGTCCCAATCTTTTATTGTGAAGAGTGAAAGGTAGGCTCTTATCTCCTTTTTCCTTCCATATATCCATTAGATCCAAGTCTTTTTTATAAATACCGATCCACTCCCTCATTTTTGGCAAATTAGGAGAATTCGTATTTCTTCCAGGGGGGGATCTATCGGTTTTAGGATCTAGGATGATGTTAAAATCTCCTCCTAAAATTATTGGGGCGTTGGTTAATAGTAACTGTGTGTATAGTTTCTGTAAAAGCTCAGAATCATCAAGATTTGGACCATAATACCCTGCTATTGTCAATGCTGAATGTCCCACTTTTATTTTTGCTACTGCCCATCTGCCTTTGATGTCTACTTCCGAAGATTCCAAAGTTGCATTTAGGGATTTTTTTAAAATGATAGCTACACCTTTGATATTGCATCCTTGATTTGTGCAAATATGTATATCTGCCCATCTTACTTTTTTCATGATTTGGTCCCATTCCTCTTTCACTAGATGGGTCTCTTGTAGGATTAAAATTTCGCTCTCAGATAATTTAAGGTATTCCAGAATTTTGTTTCTTCTACTTTTTGTTCTCATGCCATTCACATTCCAGCATAATATTTTAATTTTTTTATTGACTTCTCCCATTGTATTTATTTATTTTTATAGTTTTTCGTTTGTTTGTCGCGATAGCTTCAGTGTTATAATGACGAAGTTCCGTTCTTTCCCAATTTTCTTTCCGTATTTGAGGATTTAAATTTTTTTTTTCTTTTTCCCCCATTTTGCGCCCCACCCACTTTGTTTTATATATATTTTTTTTACATTTCTGGTTTTGTGTTTTGTTCTTTCCCTCCCCTGGGAAGCCTCCTTCTTTTTTTCTTGGGGTTTTTATCTTGACCCCTTCTGGGCTCTTCCTTAATGGACCTGGAATATCTTATTTACTTTCTTTACATCGGCGGCAAAAAATTTTCTCAAATTGTAGTGCTTTCCATCTGGATTGTGTCTTTCATTAAGCTGATCAGATTTTTTACTTCTTCAGGCTCTCTAATGTTTCTTCTTTTGTTTCGCCACATTATTCGTAAGGATGGTGGGAACTTCATTTGTACTGTGGCTCCTAGGGATTGGAGCTCTGGCATGTGCTTTCCCAACTCCCATTGTCTGTCCTGAGATGCTTTGGACATGTCTGATCTGATTCTAAAAGACCAGGAGTCTTTATCGTAGTTTCCTTTTTTTAAGGCTTCGCTCAGGATTTTCTCTTTTAGTGTGTAAGTTTTGAAATTTATCAGTATTTTTCTGGGCGTTTTTCTGTCTTTAGCCTTCCCGAACGGGTCTCTATGAACTCTTTGAATATCTTCTTCTAACAACTTGGCGTCACTCCATGGGAAATATTCGACTAATAAGTCTACAATGAATTTTTTTATGTCGGTACCTTCTTGTCTTTCTGGAACATTTAGGATTCTTATGTTATTTTTCCTCGCTTGGTTTTCAAGAGATTCCAGTTTATCACTCATAAATTTCCCCTCTTGTCTTAGAGTGTATATCTCCTTCTTGTTATTTTCCACCTTTTTGCTCAATCCGCTCACTTCCTCTTCTATAGCTGCGACTCTTTCCCCTAGAGCGTTTAGTTTATAGTCTAGCTTTTCACACACTTCTTGAATCCTGTCCTGTTTTGCTTCAGATATAGCAAACTTGTTTTTCATTTCAGACCATATTTTTTCCAAAAGTTCATCTGTTGGATTTCTAGTAGTTTTGGCGCCTGGTTTTCCATCATACTCAGTATGTTGCGCTCTTCCTATTGAGTCTGCTTCTGTTGCTGTCTTTTCTGGTTCTTCTATTATTGCTGTTGTGTTTGCTGGTGTTGTTGTACCTTCAGCCATTTTGTGAGGGGGATGGTTATATTTAGCCTTCTCAGCAACTTTATTTTCTAGACCAACTTCTACATCTACTGTAGTAGTTGTTATATTAGAAGTTTTAAGGAGTGTGTAAGGAAGGGTTTCTGGTGAGGTCTTAGGCGGTTGAATTATATCACTTCTTGTGTGGTTTGTCTGCTGCTTTTGAACCTTAAAAAAGGTTCTCAATGAAGGTGTAACCCTTGTTTTCTGGGCTAATTTCTGAGATATTTCAGTATTATCACTAAGTATTTTTATTTTGTCCTTGTATTTTTTAGGCTCAAAAGAAAAAAATTTTCCTTTTTTTTTTGAAGTTTCCCTGGGTGTTATATTTTTTGGGAATTGTTCTTGTTTTAAGAAATTCCTGTTCCGAAGGCTATAGTTAGAAACCACAGTTGTTGTGCCTTTTTTTCTTTCTGTATCTTCCTGCTTAACTGGGTTCTTTACTATTTCATTTTTCTGGCTGCAGTTGACATTTATTTCAGTGTCTATTCCTTTATTTTCGGCTTTAGTGTTTTTTCCAGGGCTTCCCACCCCCTCTAGCGCTGTCTCATTCATGTGCTGTTTTACCAGCTTTATTTCTTTTATTTCTTTTATTTTACACCAGTATGTGTCAGATTTTCGTTCTAATGCTTTCTCAGCTCGATCTCCTCCACACACTGCGTTGCACACCGGAGCCCTCCGAGACTCTCTACCCGACCTGCAGTCAATCAGACCCAACCCCCGCTCACCTCCATAGCGGCCGCTGTCTCTGCCACCAGTGCCCCGGAACAGGAAACTGAGCCTCCCGATTGCTCTCCTGTGAGCTGCTCCTGCAATTCCTGCTCTCGCCCACACTCCAGGGACGACCACGCAGCAGCCCGACACTTCTCCCTCAGCGCGCCCCTTGCTCGCCGGCAAAGCTTCCACCATTCGGTAAGCGGTTCTCCACGAAGGTTTAAGAATATTGAATTGTTTCGAAGTATTAGCGCCTGTTGAAGCCGCTGTGTTAGCGGGTCTGCGACTTGCATTTCACCCGTTGTTTTGTCTCCTTGTTGCTCCGCCGTTGTTGCAGTTGTTTAGGGTTTTAATATCTGATCCGTTATTTTCTACTTTTCTTCTTGCATTCGGAAAGTATTTCGACATGTAGCCGCGTTACATTGTGCGTTCCTCGTTCTCCAGGTCCATCAGGTCAGGAGCTCACCGACTGAGCGTCTTACTCAGCCGCCATCTTCCCCCGTCTAGTGAGACATTACTTTTCTTATGTACCGGGGACTCCCATCCCGACGACGGGGAATGATTCAGGCATGTGAATCTGTGAAAGATACCAATACTGGATAACTGCAGTTACAGGTAAGTAACGCATTTCTTACCTTCACTATCTTTATGGGGGCACAGGAGTATGAGACTTATTACCCGCAAGACGACAATCGAGGCCTAAAAAAAAAGGGGCAGAATGCCAGATAAAATGGGGCAAGAAACTAACTAAAGCCACACCACTAAGGGAGGGCAGGTGGTTGCTTGAGCTGCCGAAACTACAGGACTTCAAGAGCTGGGACACAGTCAGGATTACAACACTAGGTGACATAATCAAAGGTAGGGACTTAATTACCTTTGCGGATCTCCAAGCCGAATATCAAATGTTGCATATTCAACAATACAAATATGTTCGAGGCATGTGGGCTGCTGAATTCATATCTGTGCATAGATCGCCGCCTAGTGTTGGGTCCGGATGATTGCACATTGTTGTCCTGGAAGAGTCTTCGAAGTATCACGAGATAGGTGGCTCCTCCCCTGGACTACAGTGCGCATGGGCATCGCCTCCATCCCCAGATTGTTTTTTTCCGCCATTGGGTTCGGATGTGTTTCGGTTCCCTCTGTCGGAATCGATAGTTGATAAACTTTTCTAACTCGAGACCAAAAGGTCTTTAGGCTGGGCGTCGGTATCGTTTCGTTCGGGTTTTTGTCTGTTTCTCAGCTCCGAACTCTTGCTACCCATCCGCGTGCTCTCGGCGCGGACGGGCCTACTCGACGCTCCAGACATGGAACGAACTCCGTTCAAAAGGTGCCCGGTGTGCACCTCCAAGTATTCACACCTCGATGTGCACCCCGTGTGCAACAAATGTTTGTCACCCGACCATGATGAGGCCAGGTGTATGGCCTGCTCGAAGTTCCGGTGTAAGAAGACTCTCAAGATTCGTCGGGCCGCTAGACTCCAGGCCCAGTTATCGGCACCCCCGGCGCCCCCGCCGGACAACATCTTCGAGGAAATTGTTGAAGACGACGACGTCCTACAGGTTTCGGACTCTAGCCCCGCGTCCGAGGGGGATGCCTACGACGCGGGAGACGAGGAGTTTGACGAAGCCGGCGACGAGGTAGGGGACGACGATGGGGCCATTGCCACCGTGGGGGATAGCTCGGAGGAAGAGCATCCCCAAACTGACTCAGGGGTCAACCCCCTTCATGCGGCCCAGGTCGAGGGATCGCCTTCGGGCCTTACCCAAGGCCTCGTTACTAGTCCAGCAGCCCCGCCTCCGGGCCCGGTCACGGACATTTCTGATGCGCCACTCCCGTTAATAAAAACGAAAGTGAAGCCATTGGGATCCACGCCTCCGGTTTCGAAACCGAAAGTGAAAGCTGCACTGGTGCAGAAGGCTCTGGAGGCATCTACTTCCAAGAAGTTCAAAATGGCCGACTTGAAGAGCCGCGCCAAGATGGCCGACCCGAGGGCCTCGGGGTCGACGCCGAAGGCGAAGTCGACCGACGCGGCCGCGTCGGCGCCGAAGATGGTCGAGGTCGATGACCCGAAGAAAGCTTCAAAGAAGCGTCAAGGCGATTCCACAGCTCTGGCTTCGCCGGCTCCGGCCGTCGGGGACAAGGACCGTGACGTGTCGGCTCCGACGACGGTGCCTCTCGCCGACCCGACTCCCGACTCGGGGAGATCGCTCGAGCCGGTCAAGCCCTCTCCAGCCTTAACAAAGAAGGTCGCGGAGTCCCTGCAACGGATTCGGAAGGACGCTGTGGTCCCCGAACCAGGGGATGTGGTGCCGAAGCACACACCGAAGCCCACAAAGGCGCAGACGCCTATCCGCTTTACTCTGCCGCCGAAGTCGACGCCGAAGGCTTTCGCTCCGAGGCATGGGGCAGGCGTGCCCTCGAAGGAGGTGTCGTCGCCCAAAGCGTCATTGGTAGTGTCGAAGCCTCGGCTCCAACCACTTGCAGAGGAAGAGCGTCAAGAGGTCATCATCGACGCCAATACCGGGAAACTGTCTCTCCTCAAGAGGAAAATCACCACGGAGCCGGTGTTGGAACATTTTCGTATTCCTCTCAAAAACAAGAAGGATTCTGCGGGTACTTCGGCCCCGATAGAGCCTACATCTCCACAAGCCTTAGAACATTCGCCAACGCGTTCCAACGCAGGGGATGGTGACGAGGAGGAGGTCGAGTACAACTATCCGGCGTACTAGGATCCGGAGGAGGAACATGAACCTTGGTCTGCCGGAGGCGACCCGGAGGACCCACAGTCGGGTCAGGAACCGCAGCTCTTTGCTGCAAAGACCTCACCGACGGAGGACTCGGCAGCCTTCAACGCTTTGATTGAGAGAGCTGCAGCTAACCATGATGTCGAGCTGCATTCGGATCCTGTGGATGTGGACTTTTTGTTTGACACTTTCTCAGTGGCTGAAAAGTCAGTCAAGACCTTGCCAATGCTCAAGGGAGTGCTAAAGCACGCGACGGAGGTCTTCAAGGAGCCCACTCAAGCGCGTGTCAACAATCCTCGCATTGACAAAAAATATAAGGCAGCGCCCTCGGATCCAACATACATCAAGGGACACTTGCCACTGGACTCTTTGGTTGTATCCAACGCACGCAAGAGGGCGAACTCACAGACCACTGGTGACGCTCCTCCCCCAGACAAAGAGTCAAAAATATTTGAAGCCTCAGGGAAACGGATTGCTGCGCAGGCAGCTAATATTTGGCGAATCTCAAACCCGCAGGCCCTACTTGCACGCTACGATAGGGCTCATTATGACACCCTAGAAACACTGCTGCAGCACTTGCCTGACCAGTACAAGGAGGCAGGGGAAATGTTAATTCAGGAGGGAAAGCTCATCACAAACGCTTCCATCAAATGTGCGCTGGACGTGGCTGATACAGCCTCCAGGGCAATCAACACTAGTGTGTTGCTGAGAAGACATGCATGGCTTAGGATATCAGGTTTCAAACCGGATATACAAACAACCATCCTGAACCAAACAGTTAATCCTGACCACCTGTTCGGCCCTGAGGTGGATGCGACACTGGAAAAAATGAAGAAAGACACAGACCCTGCTAAGTCTATGGGGGCCCTCCAGTCTCAGCAGTTTCGGGGTGGTTCCTTTCGCCGCTCCAATACCAGAGGCACCTCAAGGGGTCAGGCATCGCAGTCCACACAGTATTATAAAAGTAATACCCAAACCTCATACACCAACAAGGGTAGAGGTGGCTACGGAGGCAACAACATCAAAGGCAGGGGACGTGGAAACAACAGCTCCAGGTCCACCACCGCCAACAAGCAGTGACGTCTTGTCACTGCCCCCCGACCACACAACACCGGTCGGGGGGAGACTCCAGCAGTTCCTGCCCGCGTGGAAATCCATCACCACGGACAGGTGGGTCAAGTCTCTTATCCAGTACGGTTACTGTCTGGAACTTACTTCCACTTCACCAAACATACCTCCAAGAAGCCGTCCTATGTCCGGCGAGCACTTGCACTTGTTGCAGCAGGAAGTTCAAGTCATGCTGCAAAAAGGGGCAATAGAGCTCGGCCCACTGCAAGAAAGGGGAACAGGGGTTTACTCCCTGTATTTTCTGATCCCCAAAAAGGACGGATCCCTCTGGCCCATCCTGGACCTCAGGCCCCTCAACTGGTACATTCTCTCGGAGCACTTCCATATGCTCACGTTACAGCAGGTACTCCCTCTGCTTCAACAGGGGGACTTCCTGGCTACGTTGGATCTAAAGGATGCATACTTTCATATCCCCCTGAATCCTTCCCACAGGAAGTATCTCAGATTCACGATTCAAGACCAGCACTACCAGTTCAGGGTTCTGCCGTTCGGGGTCACCACAGCGCCAAGGGTCTTTACAAAGTGCCTGGCGACTGTGGCGGCGCATCTACGACGCCAAAACGTCCACGTCTACCCTTATCTGGACGACTGGCTCATTCAGGCAAAAACAGAACAGCAGTGCGCCGACCACGTGTCCCGCACCATTCATCTCCTGCACGATCTGGGATTCTCTCTGAACTACCCAAAATCCCATCTCCAGCCCGCCCATGTACGACAGTATCTAGACGCGACGATAAACACTCTGGCAGCCACTGCGCAGCCAAATTCAGTGAGAATCGCCAGTATCCACACGCTGATCCAACGATTCAGGCCTCAACACTCGCTTCCAGCGAAAGTGTTCATGCAGTTGATAGGCATGATGGCCTCCTGCATCTCCATTGTCCCGCACGCGAGACTACATATGCGTCCGCTTCAGGAGTGCCTAGCACGTCAGTGGACTCAGGCTCGTGGGCAACTAACAGACCTAGTGTTGGTGAGCGGTCGGGCGTACAACTCTCTGCATTGGTGGAATCCACAGAACCTTTGCAAGGGCCGACCGTTCCAGGAGCCTGTGCCACAGATTGTCCTGACAACGGACGCCTCTCTCCAGGGATGGGGAGCTCATGTACTCCACTACACAGTGCAGGGACTATGGACACTACAGCAAAAGAAGATGCACATCAATGTATTGGAACTGATGGCAATCTTCTTGGCCTTAAAGGCATTCAAAGTACACCTGTGCAACAAGGTCGTGTTGATCCGGACGGACAACATGACAGCCATGTACTACATTCAGAAACAGGGAGGCACACACTCTCCGCAGCTGTCTCATCTGGCTCAGAGCATGTGGAAGTGGGCCATTCAGAGGAACATCTTCCTCATGGCAGAGCATCTCCCAGGCAAAGACAACCAGATAGCGGACCTGCTCAGCAGGCACAGCCATCAGATGCACGAGTGGGAGATACATCCATCAGTACTCCAACCGTACTTCCAAAAGTGGGGTCATCCAGAGATAGACCTCTTCGCCACAAAGGAGAACGCAAAATGCCAAAGCTTCGCCGCCAGGTTCCCACACCCGCAATCACAGGGCAATGCGATGCGGATGAACTGGTCAGGCAGATTTGCGTACGCTTTTCCCCCAGCACCTCTGATACCGCTGGTGGCACGCAAACTCAGGCAGCACTCGATGACTCTCATCCTGGTTGCTCCAACGTGGGCTCGCCAACCATGGTACACCACGTTTCTGGAACTCTCCGTGGTACCGCATCAAAGGCTTCATCTCACACCCAGCCTTCTGACGCAGAGCCATGGCGACATTCAGCACCCAGATCCGCAACAGCTCAACCTGGCGATCTGGCTCCTGAAGTCCTAGAGTTTGGCTACCTCAATCTTCCCCCCGATTGCATGGACATCATTCGGGAGGCAAGGAAGCCCACTACTAGAGCATGTTATGCGGCTAAATGGAAGCGATTTGTCGTCTACTGTGTAAACCACGACATTGACCCGCTGGATGCTTCCATTCAAAACATCATTTGTTACCTGTTCCACCTGTACCAATGCAATTTGGCGTATTCTTCCATCCGCATTCACTTGTCTGCAATGGCAGCATACCTCCAGAATAGGCAACACCTGTCACTTTTTAAGGTCCCTCCTATCAAGGCTTTTCTGGAAGGACTCAAAAGGGTCATTCCACCACGGACACCACCAGCTCCGGAATGGAACCTCAATGTGATTCTTACAAGGCTGATGGGTCCTCCCTTTGAGCCACTGCACTCTTGTGAGCTTCAGTTTCTGACTTGGAAGGTCGCTTTCTTAGTAGCAATTACATCGCTACGGAGGGTTAGCGAATTGCAGGCGCTCACCATCCAAGAACCTTTCTTCCAAGTACACGCTAACAGGGTGGTGCTCCGCACTAACCCCAAATTCTTACCCAAGGTTGTATCTCAATTCCATATAAACCAGACAATTGAGTTGCCAGTGTTCTTTCAAAACCCAGAGTCGCTGGCGGAGCGGATGCTCCACACCCTTGACGTGAAAAGAGCCTTAATGTACTACATTGACAGGACCAAAGATTTTCGTAAGACCAAGCAGCTTTTTGTTGCTTTTGCCTCACACCACAAGGGAAACGCTATCTCCAAAGCTGGGATCGCTAGGTGGATTGTAAAATGCATTTAGATCTGTTACGCTAAGGCCAAGCGCACTCTCACAATTCCACCAAGAGCCCACTCCACCAGGAAGCTGGGGGCCTCTATGGCTTTCTTAGGCAATATTCCCTTAGAAGATATCTGTAGAGCAGCCACATGGTCTACCACACATACTTTCACTAAACATTACTGTGTAGACGTGCATTCCAAACAGAAAGCAGCTGTTGGTCAGGCTGTTCTCAGGACACTTTTTCAGACTGCTGCAGCTGGCACTGGCGGCCGCCAATGATGGGAGGACTGCTATGTATTCTATGCACAGATATGAATTCAGCAGCCCACATGCCTCGAACTGCAAATGCTACTTACCAGTATGCATCTGTTCTTGGCATGTAGGGCTGCTGACATTCATATCGCCCACCCTCCTCCCCGGCGCCTGTAGCAGCTGCAGTCTTCATACATATATATATATATATTCATATATCTGCTCGCAGCATAGGCATCACTCACATACTTCACTTCATCTCTGCCAATGGCTAAAAACAATCTGGGGATGGAGGCGATGCCCATGCGCACTGTAGTCCAGGGGAGGAGCCACCTATCTCGTGATACTTCGAAGACTCTTCCAGGACAACAATGTGCAATCATCCGGACCCAACACTAGGCGGCGATCTATGCACAGATATGAATGTCAGCAGCCCTACATGCCAAGAACAGATGCATACTGGTAAGTAGCATTTGCATTACAATTACAACATACTTGGAAAAGACTAAAAAAACCTGACGTTACAGATCTCCCCGAGTATGCACCACTAGAAGGTAGACTCCTACAAGAGGAGATACCCTCAAAGGCAGTTTCTTGGACATATTAAAAAAGAAAACCACCCAATCTTGCTCCTTCTCCGGAAATGCCCTAAACATCTGGAATGCCCTCTAGAGGGACCTGAGCTGTAACCCATCCTACCTCCGCTTTAAAAAAGACCCAAAACATCACCTTCTCAACAAATTTTGGGGTCCATAATTCACTCCTATGACCTTGCCTTCTGATTCCCCTACATTGGTTATCTTTTGGTTCTTCCTGGCCCTCTCTTCGCCCTCCCTTTTTATTACATATTATTCCTGTTTACTCTGACCCTACCCCCTTTTGCTCGCCACCTTCCCTTCTCCTACCCTAAACCCCCTGCCCGACAATTTGTTCTTCCCTGTCGATTCTCTCCTCTCTGCCTTGAGTTGTTACCCCTTATTTTTTGATGTATTTAACTTGTGATCCACCCTGAATTTGCCCCCCTTAACCTAATGTGAGATGTACTTGCTTGTTTTGTTTTACCCTGAACAATTGCTTTTCTTGATTGTTTCTGCTCATGTAAAGGGCTCTGATACCTCCAGGTCTAGCCAGCGCTATATAAAACCTTTCAAATAAATACATTAATTAAACCCTTATAAATAACATCCAGACAGACTGTTATCCCTCAGGGGTAAATGGGAGGAAACCATGGGCCCGCTAGAGGACCTTGATTGGGAGTGAGCATTGATGCATCAAGAGGGGTTGTGATTAAGCTCAGTTTAAGGTTAATACAATTTAAAGTCCTGCCAGGGTGTATTATTATAGGGTGCGACTCCACTCAATGGGTAGGGTAGAAACGGCCAACTGTTTGCAATGTAAAACCGATCAAGGCAACAACATACACACGCTATCGGAATGCCAGCATGTACAAAGATACTGATCACGAATAGTGAAGGAACTAAATGACATATTAGAAACATAGACCGCTATGGACCCCAAATATATCATCCTTGGCATCCCCACAGATGTTGATCTCCCTAGATACAAACTCCTATTATGCAACCTGGGACTCATAGTTGCAAAAAGAGAAATTGACAGACACTGGGGTGGGGGGAAGACCTGCCCCCTATGGCGGAATGGCGTGCCAGCATGGACTTGTATATGGGGGCGGAGAAAACAACATACATGGCCAGAAGGTGTCTCAATAAGTTGAGGAAAATTTGGCAGCCGTGGCTAAAATATTATAATCTAAAGATGTAGGGGGCTAGGATTAATAATGCACACCCCAACACATAGGATCCATAAATTGGTGGTTGACTACCTCATTTTCTAAGAATGTGTAACCAGGGTGGACCATGCCTAATCCAGAGAGGGAAAAGGGAGGGGGATGAGTACTGGAGAATTAACTTCCATAGTGTAATCTCTGTATCCCTGAAAGTAACAATTAATGGTAATAATGTCAAATCTGATGTGTACAAGACACACCTACAGATGTTTTGGCTAATGTATAAAAATAAAAACTGTTAAAAAATAAAAAGGCCCATACCATTACTAGTCATAGTTGTGAAGATTTTTGCACAAGTCCTTCCTGCATGCTTAGGAATACTTATGATAGGCATCGTCTACCCAGATCAATTAGGCTTCATATATAATTTACAAAGCCAAGACAATACGGAAAAAACCCATACATCGTGGATGCTATCCACAGGCTCCGAAAGGACACTGTTCTGCTTTTGTTGGATGTGGAAAAGGTGTCCGCGAAATCAAATTGCAATTCAGGACCGAGACATCAGGAGATTTGGCTATAGGCCAAAAGTTAAGAAATAGGTCCTGGCTGTGAGAAGTTGGCCTGATATGTAGTGCTCACTATTCTAGTGATCACTGTGTATCATTCCAAACGACCCTTATCGATAATTGGTTGTAAGTCAACCTTATAGACCAGCTATCCTAGTAGCATGGACAAGAGCAGTCTTTAGGCTAAACTCTAGAGGGCGTGTTAAGCCAGCTGTTATACCATCACATATACCCCTTGAACACCAAGTGAAAGGACACCACACAAGTTGTTATGAAAATAAAAGGATATTTATTTATAACACAACAGCCCTGGACTCTTTATGAGGACAGGGTGCTAAGCACAATACAAAGCTCTTAAAGAAATACTGAAAGTCGCACAATTTACGCAAATGCCCGAGGGGCACGAAAAACCATATACTACAAAAGTGGAATGCGAAATTACTAGCAGGTAAGTACTGCTCTCAGAGACTTTGGAATCGCTAGGCCTACAATGCTGAACCCTTAGATTAGAAGCAGGCGGTCTAGGAACGCCGTGTGCAGAGTGGAAACTCTCACGCGTAATGCGGGACAAAGTCTATGGATACTAGTAAATGCAAAAGTTAGTGTTCTCGGGCGAACCCGAAAGGTAGGTCAAAAACGAAAGTGGATCTAGACACTTAGAGAGTTGGTCTACGCTGGAGCACCGTGGTAATCGGTTTACCTAGCCCAGGGGCTGCGGCTGCATATGGTTCAAGTGTCGTCGGGAATCCTCGTTGACGAACCAGGAGCCTGAAGTGGAAGTTGCTGGCAGGCGACCAGTGAAGATGTTCCGGGCTGATCCAAGGACTGGATCAGCTGAAGAAGAGTACCTGTAAGCAGAGGGGACCAAGTTCTGAATCACTAGCCAGTGATTAGGTGGGCACCAGGATGACACCGGATGAGGTCACTCAGCCAGGCGAAGAGGTGACACTGGATTCTGCTGCTGCACGGACCAGGGGTGCTGATGTCGACCAGGCTGGAGGTCTGCGAGCTGTCCCACGTCGGATGTCTGCTGCTGGCGATGCTGGATCCGGTGAAGGAGGCAAGAAGCCTTGGCTACGGCAAGCCCATGTGGCGACACAGAATGGCGTCTTGGGTGGACCAGGAGGGTCCGAGGAAGGTCCCCTTCAGGAGGAGACTAGGGCCAGTCTAGAGGAGCTAGACCAGCGGTGAAACAAACGTAGGACGCCGTCTGGAGGGTCACTAGCCAATGGGCAAGTGACCGGACAACGTAGCAGCAACCCAGGAGCAAAAGGGCCCCACGCAGATCTGGTGGATGCTGGGGGGCTGGACTTCGGTGCTCGTGCTGCTTGGGGTTGGGCCTTCTCTTACCCCAGTGCACCCACTCGAGGGTCCCTCGGTGGTCGTGCTGGTTCAGTGTCGTGCTGGTTCTGATGATCGCCGGGTCCTCTGGTCTCGTCGCACCTACGGTTCTCAGCTGTGCTGTAGAGGCAGGTTGAGGTCAGAGAGGACAGGGAGTCCGGGTCTCGTCGAGCTGGGCAGTCTGGTTCCGGAGGAAGGACGTTTCAGCAAACCGAAAGATACTTAGGTGGTGCCTGCTGCTGCAGGGTGACTACTCCTTAGTCACAAGGGAGAAATCTTAAGAAGAAGTCTTGAGTTCCTTTCGTAGAAAGTAGTTTCAGGATTCAAAGATGATCTCATTTGGAAGGGTCCCCGCTCCTACCTTTATTCTAAAGAAAGGGGCTGGTACGGGACTAGGTCCTGCCCATGGGTGGGACCAGGAAGGGGGGTAGTTACACCCCTCTCCCATGTCCGGACTTTCCCCAGCTCAGGGGCTGGTGTGCCCCTGGAACTGGTTCAAGCCGGCAGATGCATAGTGAGCACTGGGGTGCCACTTGCAGTCACCTTCCTATTCAGCCCTGCCTACCTAGGATACACAAAATCCTGTCTGGGATGGTGCTAGCACCGCCCCTGACAGGAAACCCTTTGTCCAAGCTCCCCTCGCTGGAAGGACTCCCAGCTGCAGGGGGTCAGACTTGTGTCTCTGGTGGCAGCATCCATTTTGTGATGCTGACCATAAAACGACAAGTCAAAGTAGTTGCCTCCTCCTGATTCCACACCCTTTGCATGCTTCGCAGAAACCTCAGATGGATACCAACCAACATCAGAAAGACCATCACTCAGGCCCTCGTCACCAGCTGCCTCGACGACGGCAATGCCCTCTATGTGGGCATCTCTGCCAAGCTCCTCAGAAGACTCCAGACCATACAGAATGCCGCAGCCAGACTCATCCTGGACCTACCAAATAGAATTCACATCGCCCCCCCACCTGAGAGACCTCCACTTGCTCTCCATCCAGAAGAAATGCCAGTTCAAATCCTCACACATGCTTGCAAAGCCCTCCACGACCTAAGACCTCCTTACTTCAACCATCAACTGCACTTCCACCAACCCGCTAGTCACCGGCGCTCCTGCCCTTGCACACCACATCGGCCGCAGCGGTGGCCGCTCCTTCTCCTATATTGCTGCCAAGGCCACAAACCACCTTCCCCTCCAGCTCTTAACAGCCTCCTTGCTGGCAGACTTCAGAAAGGGACTTACGGCCTGGCTCTTTGATACCGCTCCCAGATACCCCTATCAGTGACAGTGTTGCACTGTACAAATGCTGTTTAATTGATTGATTGATTTTTCTAATAGGGTAATGAAGCCATAACATATATGGGGACACAGAATTACCCCAAATTTGAGCAATTCCTCCCAGCCAATTACAGTCGACACTGAGGAAAGACTGTCAAGCCTAGCATGTGTCAGCATCCGTTGTGGTTCAGACAAATGGCTGGAGCAAAAATGTCTGTCCTACGTAAAATCTTGTATCTTTGCCTGGCTTTTCCATTACCCCAGCCTAGCTTGATACTTAAAAGTTCCAGGGGATTCTAAAGGACTTCATCTGAGTCAGGAAGAAACCCACGAGAGAGAAACAACTTATTTATTAAACGCGGAAAGAGGACGCTGTAGGACCCCCAATATAACAAAACATTATTAAGTCTCGCTGTTAAGCTGTATGGCCGAATCTTAGAAAACCAAAACAGAGGCATTGTAAACAAGAAAATGGCCCTTTTAAGGCAAATTAAATAATTCAGAGGAGACACAAGTGGACTATGGCATAAAAACCCACAATCAGAGACGTATGTAGTAATTCTTTAAAGAAATATCGACCTGGTTTGCATGCGATTTGGCAAGCATTTAGGGTAAAGTTGTCGAAAGGTCTTGGGGTTGTATTAGGTTTCTGAAAAGGTGATCTGATGTGGTATCACTGAGATGCCGTGCGTGTTGGGCATTTATGAAGTTCCGGCACGCTTGAGGTTGTCGCGTTAAAAAGCTGGCCACTAATCCTACATCTTTAGTGGGGATGTGTGCAAATACAAATTCAAAACGAATCGTGAAGCAGTCTGTAATCTGCCCATTGCGGACGGAGGAAAACCCGAGTGGTTTCTCATCATAAATTGTGCCAAACAAGGAATGAAAGCATCAGTCATCCGTCCACAGGCCATGGTGTGAGGAAGGAAACAGTTGATGGCTTTCTATTTTAGAATCCGGAGGCTGGCTGCATGTCAGCCGTGTCTGCCAAACTGTTCCATGCAGAGGCCTCCAGCAGGTGCACTCCAGACGCACTGCCCTCACCAATAGCTTTGAGGAATTTAAATTTCAGAGACAGAGATACAAGTACAAACGCAGGTACCGTCATTTCAGAATCCGCAATAATAAGCCATGTTCTTATGGAAGCAGGGAAATGCGACTCAGGAGAGCATGCTCGTCACCACTACGGCCGAGAGACGGATTGAAACAGCTATCCATCCCCTCACTGGGCTAAACATTCCAGACTCCGGTCTGATTTAGGGGTTCAGTAGACGGGATACTTCTCACAAATGTGACGCTCAATCTATTTTCCAATTTCCTATGATTTTTGTAATGCGGAAAGCGGGATATCCATCCGCCGAACTCTAAATCGGGCACAAAATGGACACCAAGCCGTTTGTCTCCAGTTGTAAAGGTAATAAATGAAAGGTGACTTTGTGTTTTCTGGGATGTGTCGTGACCTGCTGCACTAATTTGTAACGGAAAGCTGATCAACTGACCCTCCTAAATATGAACAGAAACATAATGTGAACTGTTAGGAAGGTGTTAAATATCTGGGTAGTGTTACTAATTAAGGGTCAGAGTGCAGTTGATTACTGTATTTTTATTTAAATTCGCATTTTATGTGCTCCCTTATGGCCCCCTTCTGTACAAGGGAGTGGTAAAGGGTGGCACAAATGGTTGCACCACCCATGGGTAATTGAAAAAGCTGCAGCAGCAGTTGTAAATAATCTAATTTATTCCAGCAGGATACATGCTAGTAAAGCTGGACCCCACAGTGCAATTATTCAACTCAGTCTCAGTTACAATTCACCCTCCCCGTGGAACTCACTCCAAAGATTCCATACATTGACAGGAACGCAGCACTCCCTTAAGGTGACAGTAGCATCAGCAGTCATATAAGAATGCAGCAGTAATAACCATTTAAAAACTTCAATTAGGAATGGTATTGTTATTCAAGTCGAGGTAGGGAGAAATGAGGGGTAATTGAAAGGTCTCTGGTTGCATGGCCTTTTAGGTTTAAACTACGAGATGGTAAAGATGGATGGGCCCATTGGGGGGCAAAGAGTGCCCGTATGGTATAATATATATATACACTGTTCGCATTGTCACATAAAATTAGAACAAGTAGGAGGAATATGTGCTTAATTTGTGAAAAGGGTGAGTGCCAGGGCCGAACGTTTTTCACAGGAGACTGTTGCAGCCTGTACGAACCAATGTCCCTGCTAGAGCTGCCTAATGCCAATGCCACTTGTTAGAACTGTCAGCCCTTTGGGTGGTCCCACCTGTTATTTATTTATTTTGTGTTCCCTTTCTGCCTCCTGACCTTTGTTTTTCATGTCCACTGGAATTTTTAGGTGTTGTCCTAGGGGTTAGGTACTCTTTGACCCTATAATTTTCTTAGGCCTAGAAGCCCCCCTTGTTATCATGAACATTTAGTTTTACAAAATGGTGGCTTGTAACTGCCACAACTGCTCACCTCAGAAAATGGACCCATAGGATAACATAGGGACACTCTAGAACCTTCCAGCTGGTTCTGGTAGCCTGAGGCCAGCCTATATAAGGGTCAGAGCTAGGGCGGCCATTTTGGTGTGACTAGTGAGCTGTTTAGAACCTGGTGAGGAGTGAGGCGATAGCTGAGGGAGGAAGGCGCATTAGTTGAGGCTAGATTGTCCATGGGTCAGCTGTCTCTCCTGAGGATGTTACCCCCTAGTTATTGACCGAGCCCTACCATCGGGTTATTGACTTTATTCCGTATAACCTAGCAGCAACATTGAGCCCCTGAGAGAAGTGGTTTCCCATGGTTCTGGGAGATGCATCAGGGAGGCCTCCGATTTGGAGGAGACTGTTCCGCGTTTTTCCCTTTTTCCTTGTGGAACTCTTGAGGAGGAACCCTGTCGTTGGCCTGACAGGTGGAGGACATCTGACCTGAGAGGAGGGTAGCCGGGTTGCTTCTGGATTGGGCTTTATAATCCCGCTCTGGGTCCCCGATATCATACTGCCGCCCAGGGTAGAGGGTCCCATTTCTGACAAGTTCTTCCCCCACCTTTGCTGCACTCTTGAGCATACTGCGGACAAAGCACGAGGAGGGAGGGGAAGTCAGGAGTATCACCGTCACTGGCCCCAGGACTTTGCTATACGGAACGCGGGAAGGTAAATCAACCTTACCGTAGTGTGGTTGCCCCGCTGTGTTCCCCGCCGACAATCGGTGTGTCAACTGTCGCCTGGCAGTGTCCACCCCCCTAACCCCCCGTCTCCCCCTTCCCCTTGTTCTGCTGAGGAGGTCTGGAGGTAGAGAGGGGACCCGGTTCCGGCCAGCGGTGCGTTGGTCCCTTGAGGAGACGTCGCAGGAGATCGTACGCTCTGCCAAGTGAGCGCCGAGAGAAAAGGGGGCGGGAAGCAGAGGAGGCCGGCCTGAGTTCAACACCCACCCCCTCTGACAAGCGAGAGGTGGGCAGGATTCGAGGCCGGGATCTACGCTGAAAGAAACGTGGCGCACTCCCGGCTCAGGCAATTGCTGAGCCCCTGAGGTGCGAGAGCGAGAGTCCGTTCGAAGCGGCTGAGGTGGAAACAGAGTAAGCAGGCACCCATTAAACACCGCAATTCCCTGGTAAGACTGTGAAAGCGTGGTTGGGAAGTCGGGTGTTTTGGGGGCCTCTTTGCCGCCTCCGGAGACAGTAGAATCCTGTCAAAAGTACCGGAGAAGTTCATCGGAGAAAGAAAGGAGGGGGAAAAGGCATTCAGAACCAAATTGTTTTCCACATAGCTATGAGAGAGGAAAGTTAAGCGGCAGTAAGGTCCCATTGAGTGAGAATTGCCGAATGCATCAGGGCTTTATTAACTGACTAAGACAATTGACTGCCTAATGCCATGCCCTGGATGGGATATCTACTAGAGTAATTTCGACGCATTCTTGCATGAAAACTTGCACTGATCTCCATCTGTGGGATAAAGTTTGGAATGCTGATGGTAGAGATCTAGCTGGTGTCAGGATACATATTAGAAATGCTTTAAACCCGTTTCTCTTTCAGAGGAGGAAGGGGAGATTAGTAAATCGAGTTAACTACCCTGTTTATCTGCTAGAGAATGTGTTGACTAAACCGGTAATGCAAGAGAATCCAAATTATGAGAAATTAGGAAAGTTTACAAAAAGCAAGTAACTTCAATGCACTGAATTAATTGTAAATGTGGTACTGATTTTGCATCTAAGAGCAATACAATAAACTAGCAACAAGAGAGAATAAAGATTTTCTACTTTTCTAAAAACGGTGTGGTGCTTACTTTTTGGTGGATGGGCATTGGGTTACTGTAGAGGCGTGATGCAAGCAGTACACAATTGCTTCAGGTTTGGTCTTTCCACTCAGTGCCAGGCTACCCTATGTGGACTGGTAACCCCAGTTCCAACACCACTGTTACCTTCTAACTATCAGACTCCCAAGATTTGTGACAATTTAGTCTATTCCTTGTCACCCAAACTGTGAGAGTGACCAGGACGAGGTATTAGTTTTTTAATTTTAAATACTTTTTAAATAATTGACTGATGTGCTCTCCTTAAAAATTCATAAACAGGGCCACCTCATGGTGTCCTGTCAGAAATAACGCTGGTGTTGTGATATAAGTGCTAGTGCTAAGCACTGGAAAACGCCGGCCCTAATTGAGCACTAGCAGGTGCATAGGACTATTACTTTGCTAACGGTGAATGTCAGAGGGTTAAATAAAGAACTGACGATGTTCATGGTGCTGGGCTATCTTCACAAGCATGGATAGGATCATTATAGCTCTCTTTAAGAAGAATCATTTAACTAAAAAGACAGACTGTATTCTAAAAAAAAAAGGGCAATACACTGGTACATCATTGTATTCCTCCCATGCAAGAGGCGTGGCAATGGTTATAAGCAAGCATTGGCAAAGACAAAAGGTCTTGCCTTTGAAGCCTGTTGTCTCTTCCAATTGCTTTTGGCATTTAAAAAAATGGCACAACAGCAGTTGCACCATTGCACCGAAACTCACATCGTCGAAAAGCCTGGGTGGGCCAGCAGAATGAGCTTTAATATTTTATTTACAGATCCAAGGTAGCTGACCCCACTTGAATTTGTAAATAAAAAAAATAAAGATTTTTAGCATATAAGGACCAATTTAAAAAAAAAGAGAAAACAAGCATTTACAATGCAACGGTCTCGCCTTTGCAAAAGTTGGAGCTATTGGCATTGTAAATGACAACATTTGTATGTATGTGTTGGTTTTGAAAACAGATAAATAAATGGCTGTCATTTCCAATGCCAATAGCTTAATTTTTCACAAATGTGAGACCTATTGCATTTGCAATGCAATAGTTCGCGTATTTACGCAAGTTTGAGCTATTGACATTGCAAATAACAACGCGTTTTATTTATGTTTCTAAAACACACACACACAGCCACACGCACACAGAGCCACACACACACACACACACACACACACAAAGAGCCATACACACACACAGAGCCACACACACACAGTCACACACACACACAGAGCCACACACACACGCAGCGCCACACACACACGCAGCCACACACACACGCAGCCACACACACACACAGCCACACACACACACAGCCACACACACACACAGCCACACACACAGCGCCACACACACAGTGCCACACACACCGAGCCACACACACTAACACACAGAGCCACACACAATCCCACACAGAGCTACACACACACACACACAGAGCCACAGAGCATAATTCCAAGAGACAAAACAAGGTGCATACAATTTGAGTAAAACAGATCATAGATTGAGGTGTTAATGTTCTGGATCTAGCAGAGCAAAGCAAAGACATTATAGTAGAAGAAAGAATATTTACCTATTTTATATTTTATGCTGTATAGACTTTAGTATGGGTTTTAACATCAGCATTAAAAATAAATAAATGGTAAGTGTATTGTTGCATCAGCTGAGCGGCCTGTCAGAAACTAAAATGGAGTAAAAGAGGTCACGCTTTTAAAAAAAAGTTACACAATGTCACACACACACAGAGCCACACACACACACACACAGTCACACACACAGCCACACACACAGAGCCACACACACTCACACACAGAGCCACACACATTCACACAGAGCCACACACACACACAGAGCCACACACACACACACATAGCCACACACACAGAGCCACACACACACACACACACACTGAGCCACACACACTGAGCCACACACACAGAGCCACAGAGCATAATTCCAAGAGCCAATGTAGTTAAACAAGGTGCATACAATTTGAGTAAAACAGATCATAGATTGAGGTGTTAATGTTCAGGATCTAGCAGAGCAAAGCAAAGACATTATAGTAGAAGAAAGAATATTTACCTATTTTATATTTTATGCTCTATAGACATTAGTATGGGTTTTAACATCAGCATTAAAAATAAATAAATGGTAGGTGTATTGTTGCACTAGCTGAGCGGCCTGTCAGAAACTAAAATGGAGTAAAAGAGGTCACACTTTTTTTTAAAAAGTTACACGATGTCTCAGAGTGAGAATTTGAACTCAACAGTTGTTGCAGTCATCGTTTCCAGGAAAATACTCTCCGCCAGAGTGCTGTAGTTAAGATACGGCCTTACTCATACAGGACAAGATACACAACCTCCCGATTCTGAACCAGAACTTGTCTCAGTACATCTCCCACCACGTCAGACAGGCCTGTCACTTAAACATATCCCAGTCCAGAGATTAGTACCTCAAGAGAACGCCCGGGTCACGATATCCAGAGAGTTCCCAAAAGACCCCCAACAACTCCAGAGAAATTATATCCCCTACCACCCTTGGGTTCCCGAACAAGAACCTCATTAAGAACCCTTCGCCTCCAGGTGCGCTCCTTCAAAATCCTCTGTACTCTCCTATGCATGGGCCTTATGAAGTGGTATCCTAGCTACAAAGCAACAAAGAGCTGCACGCAATAGGGCTATACATTCGAACAAGAGTGACAGAGAGCTATAGATGAGTTGAAGCTAGGGGGCTCAAGAAACTAATCAAATACACCATTGAGCGAGGACAGTGTCCCTCTAAATTACACCACCCATGGACCCCGCATCAAGAAAGGGACCTTTGCTAATAGGCCCTTATGCTGCACAAAAGCTCAAGTGTCTGTGGGGAAGCAGACATGGAGTGGGCCATTCCATAGAGAACTTCCTTGCATCCTGTCCCCGGAGAGGCGCCCATCCCCTCACCAACCCCTCTTGATGCACGCAGGAGCCTCTCTTACCTCCATGTCGCTGATGATAGTTTGGAAAAGCCCCAGAGGGCGCTGCACTCCTCCATGCCGGCATCCATATTTTGTCGCTCTCAGTGTATAATACACAGTGACTTGAGCTGGTGCAAAACTCAAATGCAGCTCCCCGCAGCCCATAGCATGCTGCCCCGCTCGGGGTCTGCTCCCATTCAAAAAATATGCTCCGCTCCTGCTTCCTGCTCCGT
This sequence comes from Lissotriton vulgaris, assembly GCF_964263255.1. Lineage (NCBI taxonomy): Eukaryota > Metazoa > Chordata > Amphibia > Caudata > Salamandridae > Lissotriton > Lissotriton vulgaris. Next base: position 1,820,648,678 of record NC_141687.1, read on the forward strand.
ACTTCTGTGGCCCCCATTTTAAGGGACCTTGACTGGCTGTCCATGAAAATGGACAAACATCTACCTCAAGCTATGTTGTTTGACAGAAAAAGCCTTAATCAAGGCCCTGCCCACCTATGTGCATTCCAAGCTTTGCTTGCATTACCCTCCCAGGTTTTAAGATCTTCAAACATGTCCTATCAAAGATATCTCATCCGCACGGCCAGATCGGGAGGTAGATAATTTTCCCATTTGCTAGCATGTTATTGGAACAACATTCCAATGTCTATCCCGCTACGTGGGGGGCTCATGCCAAGTTCAAAAGCTAATAAAAACATGGCTGCTTAATGTCTCTTTAAGTCTAGTGACTGTTCGTGCCAACCTGCTGTGCCTAGAGCCAAGATTCTACCATGCAGGATTGCAAGTTTACATAAAAAAAATAAGTGGGTCGGGTCCCATGTTTCAGACCCAGCAATTATCAAACAAAGAGTAACCATTCTTACCCCCCCCCATCAATACAAGGACCTATTTTAATCTCAAAATGGTTCTCAACCACGACTAAGACAAAACACTTCAGGTGCCCCCTGCCGGCGAGGCAGCTCCTGTTTACATTTATTTCCGAGTATTTGAATCTCCCAGGGTGTTGCGTTTGTGGCTTTAATGCAGCCTGTCTGGTATTTTTCTGACTGACCATGGTACTCCATGCGAGTTCAGCTGCCAGTGGGTTTTTAACAGGTCACGAAAAGTGACCTACAGTTAAGGCAGGGACATTGTGAGGTTCAGCTCGTAATGAAGCCTACATACACAACCGATCCTTGGCCTCTCTGCTGCGTGCATAGTGATGAACTCATCTACCTCGTCACTGCGAGCGTATGTTAGAGGGTGAAGGAGGTGGAAGCTCTTTAAATATTGACAGGATGAAAGTAGAAGAAAACGTAGTGCTTACAAGAAGCACGTGCGAGGTGGGAGCTGCAGAAGATCAAACATGCAGATTGTTAATCAAACGCGGAGAAAAACGTGCGCTGTCGGAGGATGCAGAGGAGAATGCGAGGGGGAGAACATGTGTGAATGAAATAGCCCAGAGACTGCTTACTACCCCTTCCACAGACCTTAGAAAAGTTTAATCCACACTACTATTAAACAAGACATCAAGGCCCCTAACTATCTTCCGAATGCCCTCACAATCAGTCTCCGCAATATCTAAGGAAGCGCCATCGCCCAGCAAATCCACCCGGGGGAAGCGCTCTTCACGCTGTGCTCATCAGCCCCCCGCAGTGCAACCGTGCCAGCCAAGGAGCACAAACAGAGCTCACCCCACCGCTCCGTTCTCCCAAAGCAGGCGAGCAGGACGGGCGGCTGTGAGCAACCCAACAGACGGGGGCCACGATAACGAAACCACCGGACCACTGTCCAACAAAACCACCCCGGATCCGCAACACCCGCGCAGTGTGTGCAATATGATTCACAGCGTCCTGCACAACTTCCCCAGACTGCCCACACACATGGCAGCCCTGTCCGAGGTACAACAGCAATGCGGCCTCGCTGCCCTCCCCGGCCAGCAATCAGAGGGCATGCAGTCCAACAAGAAATGCCTGTGTCGATGGGGGCGGAGGACCACGCAGCGCCTGCAGCCTCCGGCCTTATTGTATCGCGAGTCGTGACCGACTGGTCACATTGGCAGCTAGGGACTCCTGAGCCACAAATGCCCAGCGGAGAGCCGTTCTGAGAAGCAACCCCAGAGAATGTAGGGCACCAACACGCCACTCAGTACCACTCTCACACCGCGACCGCTTCCATGGGACATCCTCATGCATGGAATTGTGACCTCCCTCGTCACCTGAGTTGCAGCAACAAAACAAAATGGCTGCCACAAAACGGCATATCTCCCTCTCCTTCCTACCAGAAGTCCCACCATACTACTTCCGGCTGAGACGAAAAGAGATAAGTTGCAGCAATGCAGATAAAAAGTAAATTATCTAGATCACAGGAGTATCGCTCACGGTGCACCAAGGTGTGCTGTTCTACCCCATTCATTTCCTTTTCTAGAGTTTTTTCAGATGCGAAGCTGGTGCCATTTAACAAAATGCACCTTGTGGCGCGGCCTGGGTGGAGTTCGCGGAGTGACAAAAAAACTCCACTGTGCTATGCGGAGTTACGCAAGCACTTTGTCATACTGTTTGTCCTGTGCTGTTAAATCAAGACGAAAGGAACTTTCGGAACTTCACGTGATCCGCAGAGCGGAGAGTGTGGAAAAGTCTGCAAACATAGCGGAGTTTACCGCACAGGCCTAGCTTGTTGCCTGGTTCACAACTTGGTCTGTCTCTGTCTCTGGGCACCACAGACTAACCTTGTGTACCGGAGCTACTACAGCCTATTCAGCTACACCACGGATAACACCAATCAGACCTCAGTCTGACAAAAGGGAAACATGCTTCGAAATGAAAGCACAGTAGCTCCGCGGGTTGTGCAGTACACCGGGTGTGGAGATAGTAAAGTAAAGTAGCAGCCACAGTGATGCATCCGGGTAGATTCTTTGAATCCTCTGAGGACTGGATAATGAGAAGGCCTCAGTTTGGTGATTCGAAAACCCCTGATAAGAGTTCCTTAAGACATTTCAGTCTGGAGTGAGTGACCTGCACAAATGGTGACCATGAACTGCCCAGCAGGAGTAGGAAAGGAGTGTGAAGGGAGGCTGCTGTGTGCAGGGACAAGTCTTCCTGCTGGCTCAGGTCCCACGAGCTGACAGAGCTGCATGTAATGATATGTTTGGAGCAGGAAGAGATGAGGAACACAGATGCCAAACATGGTTTAAACCAGCAAACTGCCCCCAGAGCCCTTGGGGCTCAACAGAAGATGGCCCCTTCGCCGGAGTCCCTGGCGGTGGGGACTCTAAACCAACACAACGGCCCCCGGACAAAGTCCGCGCTACTGGGAGGGGGGCGGACACCGGCAATGTGTCCCGACGCCCCCCTCTTCTCACAGGGACAACCCAGAGCCCTCACCTTACCGGGCTCTGGGTTTCTGCTTCCAGGACGGCGGCGGGGCTCCCTCACTCCGGGGAGAGCCTTGCGGCGGAGCCAGCGTCGCTCCCTGCCTTCCCCGGCCTCTGTCGTCCTCTGATCTGGGGGAAGCCCTCGCGGCCCGACCAATAGCTGCGGGGCCTGGCGATGATGCGACGGGACTCCCGGGGCCAATCACAGCGCGGCTCGCGCTCCAGCTTCCCGGCAACGCTTCCTCTGGCACCTCGGCTCTGGCCTTGTGGGCACCCGTCAGAGGTCCACAAAAAGGGGCAAAATTGGTGTTCCTTAACTCCGTGCTGTGAAGGCCAACGGGAGGGAGAGCGGGGGATAAACAAGGCACAACAACGACACAATAATTCCTCGGCGAGAGGGAGGGTGTGGGGGGGCGGGACCAGCGACGGCTCGTGGAGGGAGTTACGGTGGGGCAGGAGGGTGGGGAGGGGGAGGGGCAGGGTGGAGGTTGCTAAAAACCGGCATATGGATAATTGCAGGTAAGTAAACAATTTAATTAATAAAACGAATTTCGTAGTGCGCCTTGCATCGCAAAATGCAATGCAGTGCGAGCTACGAAATTCGTTTTATTAATTAAATTGTTTACTTACCTGCAATTATCCATATGCCGGTTTTTAGCAACCTCCACCCTGCCCCTCCCCCTCCCCACCCTCCTGCCCCACCGTAACTCCCTCCACGAGCCGTCGCTGGGCGGGACTTAAAAAAAGACACGGAAACGCCCCGAATCGCGTTGTGACGGGGGAAAGAGTAATTGACAACTATGTCTTCCAATGGCTAGCCTCCATTTATGGAGCTAGCCAATGGAAGAAGGGGCGTGTTCAAGTCCCCAATACTGAGATAACATTAAATTTCGCCTGCGCGAGCACTGCTGCGCAGTGCTACGGCCAGGCGAAACCTAAAAAGAGCACTGGTATTGGGCTAATTGAGGAGCAGGTGAGAGAGGAGGGAGAAAAGCAGCACACAGATGGTGGGCGGAGAAGTACAAGAAGGGAGGGAACACCTCAGAAGTTTCCGATTAAGAGAGCAACGTGAACCGCAGGACCTGGGAGAGACGCGAACGGACGAGAGAGAGCTGTGCAGGAGGGAGGGAAACTGATTAGAGAGAGCAACACAGAGCGAGAAGGAGATAGCACACAAGGGAAACAGCTGGAAACCACATGCGCGTGCTTAAGCAAAAAGAAACCAGAGAGCTGTGTGAGAGGTAGAAAAGCAAATGGACAAGTGATCAACACATCAGAAGGGGGGGAGAGAAGCATAAACATGCACTCGTGTAGAGTGCTTAAAATAAAATAAAATAAAAAAAGTATGAGTTCACTGAAAGTGAATAGTAGAAAGGCACAAGTAAAGAGGGTTTGGTCCAAGGGAGCAAAAAATACAAGATGGCCAAGGCAAGCCATTGTATAAGAAGCAAACAAATGAGAGTGACAATAAAGCCAGCCAATTGAAAGCTATGGGTGGGCTTTGAGCCCACTATAAGATCTTGACAAATGAACAATAGGTCTTTTAAAACCAGATAGCTAGCACTGTCTGGTAGACTCGACAGAAAAAGGGTAGACCATTTAGACTCTTGTTTGAAAACGAATGCTCAAGAGATACATATTATCTTTTTGGGAATACTAAGGGGAAATCACATCACATCACAGTAATAGTTATGGTTGGAGCATAGATGAGGTTCTATAGTCGCATTTGGAGTCAGCCAGCTGTTATCAACTGTACATCAAGCATTGGAATGGGGAGGGGACGCTGCAGTGATGCTTTGACAGATCACAGTGCACAGCTAGACACTGTCCTACCAGAACATGACTTGGTTAATGTGTGAAGACCTAGGTATCTCACAGTCAAGTAAGGCACATAATTCTTCTCAGTGTACAATATGTGATCACAATTAAATTACTGGCTGGGCACAAGAGATGGATTGGCCTGTGTCACTCATGTCAAGCACTAGGCCAGAAGGCTAACAGATCATGTCCCAGTGCTACTGAAATTCGGACCCTCATAGGGCCGGCCAATCGGCTGGCCAATGTAGGTTAAAACAGACTCGAAAGAGCATTTTAGATTACATTTTGGGTCGGTGGTTAGTGCAAGTATCTTATGGGAGGCCTTTAATGAGGTTGTTCAGGGGTATCTATAGCCGAACAGACCAGAGTACTGTGATTGCTTACGGAACATGTGACACAGCTGGTCAGTGAAATGAGGCAGTTTATGTAAGAAGGCTAGCCCAGTTCTGTTAGTACAAATAAGGGCCAAGATCTCGAAGTTTAGGGAAATTGCACAAAGGGAGAGCAAGCATCAAGGAGAAAATGCTCAGACAGCTGCATAAAGGGAAGTCGACCGACCTGGTAAACCTTTGTTAATTTGGTTAAAAAAATCCTGGGCTGCTAATGATGCCATAGTGATAGAAGGCACAGATGGTGACCTGGTGAATGATATATCACCTACATTTGCAAACAGTATTCTTGGTTGTACTCCACTGAATATAAAGTCATGAGAGCCGAACTAGCTGAATATCTAGAGGACACTGCTTCGGTGGGGTTGCATAAAGCGCACCGTAACTACCTAGCACAGCTATTCTCTATCAAAGAAATAAAGGGAATTATTGAGCGTATGCCTACTGGTAAGATTCCTGGCATGGGCAGGATTCCGTCTGCATTTTATCAGGAAGTACTAGCCCTTTTTTACTGGCCTTTTATGAAAAAGCAAAGGAAAGACCTTTCCTCCAGCCCGCCTTAATTGCTCTTAACATTATTGATGCTAAGAAAGCCAGCAAATGAATATGAGTCTTACCGATTGCTGTCGCTTATGAAATCCGACACCAGCATACAGGTGAAACTAATAGCAAACTGTCTAATATTCCTCCTTCCTGATATGGTCCTCCCTGATCTGAGATCACAATTAAAAAACACTTTTTGATCTACTTCATACTGTTTTAACTCAGTTAGATGTATTAATGCAGTTTCGAATTCTACCTAAGCATTTGAGTCACTTGAGTGGAGGTTATCTGTTTGTAATCCTCAATATTGTAGATTGGACCAGACTAAAGTATGCTAATCTAAAAGCACGTGTCTGGCATAATGGTGTAAGTTCTTCCACTGCCCCAAACACCGCCACCTCCCGTTTGCTATTCTGCATGGCACAAGGCTTAAATTTCTCCCTATCCTCCGGTTTTATTTCCGTAGTTCTAGAGCCATTGGCTGCCAAGCTACAGCAACACTACTTGGAATATGTGCTCAGATACACCAGACACAGACTACTAATCTCTCTATATGCAGATTACATGACTCTATAGATAAGCGATCCACAGGTGAGCCTCAACCCAAATATGTGTGAATTCATAATATTTGGCGTCATTTGTGAGATAAACATTAACTGGAGTAAATCGTAGTCATCCCCCCTCAGAACTACCAGTGTGAGAAGGCTCAGTGAAGTTCCTCGGGATATCGATTAAAAGGGGTACTGGCTTAATTTGAGAACATTTGGGTGACAGTTACCAAAATAGAGGGGCAAGTTAAAAGATGGTTTACTGTTCCACTTTCTTTGGCTGGGCACATTTTGCTAATGAAAAAGATCGCCCTGGCAAAGTTATATATTACTTTTTGAACATCATCATCCCCTAAAAATAAGTTATTCCCACAGTCCTTTAAGTTCTCCAGTATTGGGGTGTCTTTCATAGATTCACATGCCTGAATCATTCCCCGTCGTCGGAGTGGGAGTCCCACAGTACATTAAAAAGCAATAATATGCCTATAGAAAAACCAAAACCTTGGTAATAACAAACCAGGAAGTAAAGTAGCCCTAAGCTACAGTGTACAAAACCTCCACACTCATGACTATCCTAGTCATTTTGTATAGACCAAACTGCAGCAAATCAGGCAACAGCACCCACCAGAATGTTCTCCTCAGAGGCTCAGGCTCTCAGATTTTCTACCGTACGTCGTGTGAAGGGAGTCTCCCTGAGTTCTGCTCAGTTTCCTTCAATAAAGGCTTCCCCACCTGTTAAATCTGGTCCTGATACGCCCCCAAGGAAAACTGGAAAATCTTCATCTTCCAAGACAGATTCTCATAAAATTTTACCTCCGAGTAAGACTTTGTCCACTTCAGCGTCGACGACAGCTCCACCATCGACATCTCTTCACGTCGGCGCTTCTTCAACATCTATGGTGACATTCTCCTCACCAAGACCAGCTATGGTGATGTCTTCAGTCTCCTCACCGTCGGCGCTGGTTCACGTATCAATTCGTCCCATCTCCTCGCTGAAGATCGTGCCATCGATCGTCGACACCCCTCCGTCGACGAAGATTTTAAAGGTACCGTCGAAGAGTACTTCGTCGTCGACACAGGCGTCGACTGTCATATCGTCGACGAGCTCATCGGCGACGAAGATCACCCTCCCTTCGACGTCATCCTAGTCGACGAGGATTACCCTGCCGTCGACTATGATGTCGTCGACGAAGAAATTGCTCCCGTCGACGATGTTACTGTCAACGAAGAAAATTCTCCCGTCGACGACCTCATCGTCGACGAAGAAGACACTCCCTTCGACGACGTCCTCGTCGGCGAAGATGGTATCGTCGACAGCCACACCGTCAACGAACGTTGCTGTTCCACAGCCGGATATTGGTTTTTTCCGTCCACGAAACCGACGATGGTGGCACCGTGGACGCCTCCACTGTCAGCTTGAACAGATCTGCAAGTGTGGTCAGCCAAGCCGTCTACAATTCCTTTTCCTTCACCGTCTACCACAGCTTCATTGCTAGAAGACCATTCCAATAATTGACTTTATTTGGAAGGAGGGTTTGAAGATAATGGCTACGCCAAACTCTCTGCCGATAGTTCTACCTCGAGTAGATAAGAAATATAAGGCGCCTCTAACTTCACCGGCATGCCTTATTGGTCAAGCTAAAACAGATTCAGTTGTTGCCCAGGCGGCTCGGAGGGGGGCCAGAAATCCTTCACTGCTCCCCCGGATAGGGAGGGATGCCGTCTTGATTCAATAGGCAAGTAGGTCTCGACTATAGCGGCAACTACTGTCCTTGCCGCAAACTCCCTAGCGATACTTGGGAGGTATGACCGGCAGATGTGGTCAGACATAGCGCCTTACATTGAGAAGGTTTCGGAGAAGTCTGAAGCCAAAAAAATATTGCATGAAGGTGAATGTGCATTGGCTGAAATAATTGATGCTGCAGAGGACGTGGCAGGTTTCAGACAGCTGGTGGGTGCAGCTGTTCTGAGAAGGCAAGGATGGCTAAAATCTACATCCTTTCGCTGGGAGGTCCAGTCTAAGATCATGGACATGGCCTATGATGGAGAGTTCCTTTTCGGGCAACACATGGATGAGGCTTTACAAACCATAAAGAAGGACACGGAAACAGCACGATCGCTGGGAACTCTGCAATTCCATAAGTCTTCCTTTCAAGGTGCAAAAGGAAGAGGCAATTTCTCAAACAGAGGAGGTTACTCGCAGCAGCGTTCATATAACAACACACAAGGTAACCAAAGATACCAACCTTACAGACAACAAACGTACGGTCAGAAAGGAAACCATTATTCCCAGACAAGAAGGAAATCCTCTTAGATACCAACAAAAGCAGGTGAGACGTACAACCTTCCACCACCTCTACCCAAGCCAAATTTACAAATTGGAGGAAGAATATCCCACTACTTATCAAATTGGTCCAAGATTACTACGGACAGATGTGTCCTGGACGTTGTATCCAGGGGCCACATTCTAGAATTTGTCAAAGCCCCTCCAAATTCTCCCCCAAAAGGTCCACCACCAGCTCATCTCAAAGAGCTGTTCTCCCAAATATATTCCATGATTCGAAAATGAGCAATCGAGAAAGTACCTCGATTGCAAAGAGGAAAAGGATTTTATTCGAGATTTTTCCCAATTCGCAAGAAGTCAGGGGAATGGCGCCCCATCCTCGACCTGCGTGCCCTCAACAAATACCTCAAAAATGTGTCCTTCCGGATGTTAACACTTCAAGAAATCCTCCAGTTTCTCTCAGAAGGGGATCACATGGCAACACTTGACCTTCAGGACGCATACTTCCATTTACCCATTCTTCCCAGACACAGGAATTTTTTAAGGTTCAGAGTGGCTGGCAGGGTCTTTCAGTTCTAAGTTCTCCCTTTTGGACTGCGTTCAGCCTCCAGAGTTTTCACAAGGATATTAGCTCCGGTAGCAGCTCATCTTCGATTGGAAGGAATTCAAATGTACCCATATTTGGACGACTACCTTATCAAGGCCAGTTCTCTAGTCACAGCAGAAGCTCACATCCAAAGGTGCCTGTCACTTTTCCAGAGCCTGGGTTTCTCAGTAAATTTCAAAAAGTCTCATCTGACTCCATCCCAAAGGAAGTCTTTCTTGGGAGCAACGTTGGACATGCAACTCGCCCGAGTTTTTGTTTCAAAAGAAAGACAGATAAAGATGCACAGGATGGCTTCTATATTGCTGAAAAAAAGAGTGTGTTTCTGTTCGCAAGTTCAAGTCTTTCCTAGGGATGATCTCGTCCTGTATCCCTCTCATCCCCAACTGTCATCTAAAGATGAGGCCCTTGCAGGAAGTGCTCAGTCTTCAGTGGGTGCAGGTGGTAGGATCATTCGAGGACATAATCAACAAAACTCCTCGGATGAGGAACTCCATTCAATTGTGGATGCAAACGTGCAACCTCCAAGTGGGATGTGCATTCCTGACAGAGGTGCCCAGATTCATCGTTACCACGGATTCTTCTCTGGAGGGCTGGGGCGCACACCTCCAGGGAATGACAATCAATGGAAAATGGAACGTACAACAGAAAAAGTGGCACATAAACCTCCTAGAGCTACGAAGAATCTTTCTCGCTCAGAAGTCCTTTCCAAAAATCGAGGGTTCCACGGTTCTAATTCGAACAGACAATACGACCAGCATGCATTACCTGAATATTGCCATTTGGGAAGCACAATCTGTTCTCCCCAAAAATGTGTTGGCCTGCTGATGCAGAAGCCCCTCCCAACACAATTACATCTGCTCGCAACTTGGGCATCAAGTTCGATGACCAACTGTCTTTTAAACATCAAGCGGTGGCTGTAGCTGGGACGTGCTTCCAGATTATAAAAGCTTTGAGGAATTTTTTTGATCTTCTCCCGTTGTCGGCCAGAAAAACGGTCGCAGTGGCCTTAATAAATTCCAGGTTGGACTATTGTAATGGCTTATATGCTGGAGCTAACAAAGCCGTTCTCCACAGGTTACAAATGGTCCAACATGCAGCGGCCCGCCTTGTACTACGCTGGCCCCGTAGGTCTTCAGCCTCAGCAGCACTTAATACACTCCACTGGCTACCAATAGGTAAAAGAATCCTTTTTAAGATTCTTATAATTACCTTCAGGGCATTCCATCAGCAAGGTCCAAAATACTTGTGTAATGGTTTCAAAAGATATCACCGACACGCTGTCTGAAGTCTGCCAGTCAGAATCTGCTCACAATCCCTCGATTCAAGCTGGTAACAAAAGGTGGTAAATCCCTTTTTGTACTAGGCACCAAGGCCTGGAATAAGCTCCCGCCCTTCTTACGATAATTGTCCCAAGAAACCCACTTCAGGAAAGCATTAAAAACCTGGGTTTTCTCTTTATCTGATGCTGCATGTAGGGCGCTGGTGTAATGTGTAGTGCAGTGTGCAAGTCATCTCTTTTCCCTCCAACCCCTTCATCTGGGTTGGGTGAGCGCCAAGATACTCCTTGGAGTGATAGGAGCGCTATAGAAGTGTCCTTTACATTACATTATATTACAAACAGGAAGGCACAAGGTCGGCCCGGTTATCTCGTCCAGCACAAGAGATTTGGAATTGGGCTCTGGATCACGACATCAATCTTCAGCGATCCATGTTCCAGGGGTTTCCAATGTGCTAGAGGACTCCCTCAGCAGGTCTGCTGTATCCAATCACGAATGGGAGATCCCTCAGCCAACCCTGGATCGAGTATTCCGAGAGTGGGGTCACCCCGAACTGGATTTGTTTGCGACGAATCAGAACCGGAAATGCCCGCGCTTTGCAAGCTGGATTCCCCACAAGAACTTATGCGGGGATGCCCTTTCGATGAACTGGTTTCGGATATTTGCATATGCCTTTCCACCAATTCCTTTAATCACCAAGGTCATCAGGAAGATGAAGAGACACCCATGTCGTCTAATCCTGATCGCTCCAAGGTGGCCCCGACAGTATTGGTTCACCGAACTTCTCCTCCTCTCGGAGTGCAGTTCAATCCAACTGCCACAAATACCGAATCTCCTGACCACTCAAGGGGGCCAAGTGTGCCATCCGGACCCAGCTTCCTTGAAATTATCAGCTTGGCTCCTCAACACAATGAGTTCGCCCACTTAGACATCCCTGCAGATTGTCAAGAAGTTCTGGCCAATGCTAGAGCATTAAAACCTACAAGCTCAAATGGAAGCGTTTTTGTGCTCTGCTGATCTGCATCCCATCCATGCTAGACCAGAACAGATCTTGCCTTTCTTCTTTCATCTGGCTAGATAAGGTTTAGCACATTCAACTCTAAAAGTATTTGTGGCAGCCATTTCCAGGTTCCGTCAGGACGGATAAAATTTTCAAGGGTAATTCAGCAATTTTTTAACCCTTTCCATGCTCATGACGAGCTCAGCTCGTCATGAGGCACAGTGGAGCTGTGCTGATGACGAGCTGAGCTCGTCATGAACAAAGGGGAATCTGAGATCCCAGCACCGGGGGGGAAAATGCACAGCAGCGATGTGGTTAAAGGACTATTCCGTATGTTTCCTCCAGTTCGACGTCCACCTCCATCTTGGCATTTGAATGTGGTGCTCGCTCAACTCATGCGCCACCCCTTTGAAGCCATTCATAAGATTGATCTCAAATTCCTTTCATGGAAGGTCTCTTTACTCTTGGCATTTACGATAGCTAGAAGGGTCAGTGACATTCAAGCATTCACTTCAAAATCTCCTTTCTTGCAATTTACTTCAGATTCTGTGGTGCTATGTACTAATTCTCGGTACATGCCCAAAGTTCCATCTTACTTTCATCTTAATGAGCCGGTGATTCTCAAGACATTTTTTCCAAATCCACAATCAGCGGCTGAAAGAGCCTTACACTCTTTAGACATCAGGAGATGTCTCAAGTTCTACCTTCAAAGAACAGCCACTATTCGCAAAACAGACAACTGTTTGTGGCCTATGTAAGACTGCGCCAGGGATGCGTGGTATCAAAACAGACTATAGCCTGATGGGTTTCCTCAGCAATTGGACTCTGTCATCAACAAGATGGAAGACCCTTGCAGTCTTTACCAAGAGCGCATTCTACAAGAGCGGTATCCTCTTCCACCGCTCTTTTCGCGGGTGCGCCTCTTCTTCAAATCTGCAGAGCTGCAACTTGGTCCAGCAGGCACACTTTTACCAGACACTACTGTTTGGACTCGGCCAGTGATGCAGATGCTTCGGTGGGAAGAGCAGTGCTTTGCAATCTTTTCTAATTCTGTTCTCCCTCCTCCTCTATGCTCTTTTTAGACGCTTCTAACATGTTATAATTGTTTGGCTATTTATGCATCTATACTATGATACAATAAGCGTCTAATGAGCATGGTGTTTCTTTTGTACTGCTATCTACTCTGATTCAGGCATGTGAATCTATGAAAGACACCCCAATACAGGAGAAGAACAATAGTTACTTACCTGTAATCTGTGGTTCTCCAGTATTGGTGTTTTTCATAGATTCACATGCACCCGCCCACCTCCCCTCAGAGGCACCCTCAGGCAATTTTGGTTTCACTCGTGTGCAAGAAAATCTGAGAGCCTGAGCCTCTGAGGAGAACATTCTGGTGGGTGCTGTCGCCTGATTGGCTCCAGTTTGGTCTAAACAAAATGACTAGGACAGTCATGAGTGTGGAAGTTTTGTACACTGTAGTTTAGGGCTACTTTACTTCCTGGTTTGTTATTACCAAGGTTTTGGTTTTTCTATAGGCATATTATTGCTTTTTTATGTACTGTGGGTCTCCCACTCTGACGACGGGGAATGATTCAGGCATGTGAATCTATGAAAGACCCCAATACTGGAGAACCACAGATTACAGGTAGGTAACTATTGTTCTTGCTAATGATTAGGCTGGTATGGGCAGGCAAACAAAAATTTCCTTTGTATTAATTAGGGTAGCTTTCAAGTCGCAGATTATGAGTTGTATTATTTATATGAACAATTACTTTTCATTTCACATCACTTCGTATAATACTGGTTCTATCCGACATCCTATATGCCAGCCTTAGCAGTGGAAGGGGAAAATGCAAATCCAGTCTCAATGAGAAGGCAAGTTGGCACGTAGGGCTCCCATCATTCGCAGATGATAGACACAATTGTTTGCACTGCTAATGTAAACTACACATCAATAATGTATATCAATCTTCTATAAATCCATGCAGGAAGAGGCCCCAGTCGCCCACCCCACTTCCAGGGCTACATGGTCTGAAGGAATCACTGAAGAGGACTGGGAATTGCGCTTTATGCAAATAGGCCTGCTGCCCCCTGGCAGTAGCTTGTGTATTATTAATTTCAAATTGCTGCTCAGGACCTAATATAATTTAAAAATGTGGACTTGGAGAGAGCTCCAGCAGAGCTCGATGTGAGGTGCCAGAGACTGATTGTATGCACCTGGCCTGGTCCTGTGGGAGAATTCAGGTATCCTAGGAGAAAGACACATTATCCATCACTAAGATGATAGGAAGATGCCACCAAATCCTAAAATGCCATTGTTGAGTTGGATGAAGAAGACCTCGAAGAGTAATTAGGAAATCAGCTATACTGGCTCTTTAATTAGTCAAGAGACAAGTTGTATGTCAATGGGGCAGATGTAAATTATCATGTGAAATGAATAAAGTCAAGCAATTACTGTCCCACTCGGTTCCATACCTAAAGATACCCGAGGTACACTACGGACCTATCATCTTTCTATATTGTGCAAAAGAATTATCCTTAGTGTGGTAAATATATTTTGGCTTTTCTGGCACAGACACTTGCCACCCCAGAGGTTTGAAAACAGTACACATATAAGTCCACCTGGCAAGGGTCAAGTTGAATATGTTGTACATTGCACTGTAATTTTTCATCAACTAGATTCACGTACTTAACACCAACTGGAATTGTGATAAACAAGACGATGTGAAGTAAAGACAATTGATAGACTTGTGTTTTGCACACCTCAGCAAGTATCTATCATACACTGATTGCTGTAGCATATCTAGAATTCTATAATGCTGTGTTTTTAAAGGAACAAATAATACAAACAAGATTAATACAGTGGTAAGAAAGTCTGTACTACTTCTGCAATCGCATTCTTGGCATAGACTCCTTACCTCCTGAGATACTACAAAAAATACAAGCTGTCTTTCTTCAGTTCCTCTCTCTTTAGGTTTTATGTGGATATTGAGATTCAGTGCATGAAAACAGAGTCTGAGTCTCTAGAATCAGTCGGCCTGGAGAGAGGAAACCGTTTTTGAAGGTTTTTATTCAAGGTATTTGACCAAAGACCGCAATATACCCAAAGTCCTTTTTTGGAAACGATTACAACTGAAGTTACAGGAACAGCTGGCACAGCACTAGCATTTTGTTTCAGAGAAAGAAAAAACAGGCAGCTAAGTTTCTCAAAAGTCTCTAGAGGCTGCAGGAAAGGCTCCACCTGCCTAACAATGACTTCCTCACTCTGCCACCTGTATCTAGCAGTGCAGTGGGGGGGTATGGAGACCTACATTTACAACTGTTACCCCTCGTAGCAGAGAATAAATAAAGGCAATAGAGTACCCAATGTTGTCAAGAATTGACACAAAGCCCTACATTAGAGACCTGTCAACCTTGTCAGAGCTCAGTCCACTAGATGGCAAGCTCCTGATGGGGGACCTGGGGGACCTCAGGCTTTCTAAAATTGACCAAATACTAGTTACACACAGCCCTACCACCCTAGCACCCTTACAGGCCTCATGGGACAAAGATATAGGACCCATTGACAATGACGATTGGTCAGAAGCGCTCCAATCACTGCAAGGTACTGCTATCCCCACCAGTCTCCGTTACATACAATTTAAATACCTACACAGCGTGTAGTACACTTGACATAGATAATGGCGGGCGGGGTTGATCGCCTCTCCCCTGTGTCTTCGCTGCAGCATAGAAGAGGGCACCTTCCTGCACACACACACTGGACTTGCCCCACCTTGGACATATTTTGGCGGGGTTATACAATGCTGATCAGACGTATTACATTGGGATATCCCACAATTCCTCAAGCTTACACATCTGCACTGCACAGATGAAATTGGGGGCAATATCTAAAAAAAGCACCTATTATTTCTGGGCTTGAAACTAGCCAAAAGGGACATTGCACAACATTAAAAGCCGAAAATCCCCCTTGCCTATCGACTTAGATGGGGGCCTTGGACTACGCCATGGAACTCGAACGGCCGGTGTTTACTGCCCAGGGCTGTCCCCACAAACACACCAAGATCTGGAAGTTGTGAGCCACATTCAGACATATAGCAATTGAGACGCACCCTGCGGCGGATCCCTTATCACTTCCTGAAGCGGGTACACATAGCTAATACTGTCGCCATTCAAGGCTACCTTAAACCCCATATAGGGGTACATCTTATCATGAGACGTGGGCACGGTTATGTGGGTCGTGAGAGTCGGGCAATAAGCTAAAATGAGTAAATGGACACATGAATACACCGAAACACAGTAACAGCTGAATGTGGGAAACAAAAAATATCAAACCTGCCTGACATTCTGAATGTACTGTATACACCGTGCACTGATTATGCACTGAAATGCTCCCCAGCACAGTTAAGTGTGACTAAGTTGTTTGGTCTCAATACAAACGATGTATATTTAAATGTTGCCAAACAAATAATAATCTGTATATGTAACTTTTTCATCACATGTAAATGGTAAAAGCAAAAGAAAGAAATGTAAACAAAAAAAAATGAGACGTGGGCACTGAAATACTCGCAGGCTCTCGCTTGGTACGATGCGGTTGTTTTTGTTCAAAGTATGTCTTCCTTCGATACTGGCTATGCAATGGAATACCAATTCCGTATATTCACAGATTCCATTATTCAGATGTCCTTTATCGTACAATAATCTTGTATTGATCTTCATAAAATCAATAAAAAAAAGAATTGACACAATCAGACTTTGTTCTTCTCGGCCTTCCATTTCATCCAGGGTGTCTAAGCCATTTCATCTCTAGCACCGAACTCAGGAAGTTCAGTTTCTTATATATAAAAATGTTGTGAAGAAAGTTCCCAGAATACAAAGGAATAAGGGGATCTACTTATATTTGTAGAAAAGTAGGATCTGCTTTCATGGTTACCCCCACTTTTTGCTGTTGTCATTCTGTTTTCTGAATAGTCTGACAGGGATCCTGCTAATCAGGACCCCAGTCACTGTGCTCTCACCCTAAATTTGACAATGGTAAGTACTTTGGCACCTTCCTAATTGGCTTCCGGTGTAGCCTTCTAAGTCCATAGTTTAAGATACCCTGGGCATAGGTACAACAGGGGTTTCCAATGGACTGCAGCATGTATTGTGACACCCATGAGAGACCACTCAAACTGTGACTACAGGCCTGCCATCGCAGTATGTGTGAGGGGGTGCTCGCACCCCTCACCACAGATATAAGTTTTCTTATATCTTAGGTCATTGCTCTTAAAAACTATGTCACCCCTGAGGTAGGCCTTTCAAACCAGAAGGCAGGGTGCTTGGTCATAAGTGTGAGGATGACCTGCATGAACGGGACACCCCCTACAAACACAGGAGTCGATTCTCCACGCTTTGTAAGTGCGGTCAGCCAATTTATACATATAGTAGACATCAAGTCAATTGCAAGATGTCTAACTATATAGTGGCTGTACTGAAACCGGTCATGTTTGGTATGAAACATGTTGGAATCCTACCTCAACACCGTTTGCAGTGCTGGACGTAGAATTCCATGTACTTGGGGGCTCCCCTATGGAGCCCCCTGTATTCCTGGTACCAGCCTTTCAGGGACTTACAGAAAACAAGTGCTGCTGCTGACCACAGACACAAATCTGCCCTCCTGCTGCTGAGCAAGGCTCGAGCAGGGGAATGTAGAACAATAGGTTTTCTGTCCCAGGGAGGTGTGACCACCTCCCAGACAGTACTTAGTGTGTTGGGCAGGGTGGATGTTCTTGCCACTGCCACCAGCCTGCTTTGAAGGGCACATTTGGTGTCATCCTTGGAAACTCCAGTTGGAACCAGTTTAGGGAGTTGTTGACTTCCTCTCTGGCGCAAAACTGGACAAGGGTCATGGGAGTATCATCCCCTCTTTCCAGCCCCTCCTCTGGGAGGGACCCCTGAATCATCTCCACCATTTGCTAAGAGTACTTAAGGGTTTACCTGTGGGTGGCTCTTCAGATTTGTCGTGGGCCAAGATTTGGATCCGAAACCACTTCATCTTTAACCGTCTGGGCACGTTGGACTTCGCTTTGGGAACCAAGGCTGCATCTGGAAGACTCCTGCTGCTCCTGTTCTCGTAGTCCTGCCGGTCTTCTGCATCAACTGTGCCTCTGCGCCATCCAGGTTCTTCTCCAGGCATGAAAGACACCCGAAGGAATCTCTCTTGGAGTGAAGTAGTCACTCTCCTGCATCTGCAAGCACTCTGACTGAGCTGACCAGTCTACTCCTACTGACGTCTTCCAGACTTTGAAAGGCCCAGCAACGGAGGTGATGGTTCTGCAGCTCCCTCGAGACCTGCTGTCTTCTCACCGAGTTTGAGACCAGTATGCCCTGTCGGAACGGCTGGAACAGCACCCCTGTTCACTGCATCAACTTGTCGTTACTAAGGCTTGTTGACTCTCTTCTCCAGATATCTTTGGGCTCCAAGAAGCTCCACCATCTCTTGCTACTAAGATCTTCATCCTCACCGCATCCTCTTCACCATGGGCTTGCATCATTAGTTTGGATTCTCCCCAGGCGTCAGACTGGATCCGGAAATGTTTGAGCTGTACTTCTGCGTGCCGGGGGACGGTGCCATACGGCTCCGCAATGACGTTGTCTCCGGGTGTGATGTCAGCTGTTCCATATAAGTCGAGTCCGGTGCGCAGACTTCAGTTTCTTCTTTTTCTCGCTGGGAAGTAGGACTGGATGTACCTGGCGTGGAACTATTTTATTCTGGGGGTCTCCTGTCCTAATTGAAAACAGTGAGCACAGCACTCATCCGAGTGTAATGTCTCGAAGTAGAGTGTCCTTGTCTTATTCAACAGAGGTCAACATGTTTCTCGGGTATTGCGTATTAACTCGCGATTCTTCAGGACCGAAAAGAAATGGAAGATTATCTACACTTAAAAATCTTTTGGTAACTCAGTTTTACAAAATAAGACAGGGTATTTTATTCAAAGTGTAATACCTGTGGTAGCCTGGTTCTGCCTGTAGTGGAAGAAAAGGAGATAACATTTCAGGCATGTAGGGTGACAAAGACATATAAAGACACAGCCTATATTGTGACTCTGTGTTCGGTTTCTAAATTAATTGTGGTGAACGCCATCCTGTAGGCGAAGAGTAAAATGCATAAAAGTAAGTGGTGAAACCCCCGACAGTGAGCTATGGTGATTTAACGCCCCTGTGGGAGTTTTAGTGGAGCAACAGAAATTATAAGATTTGACTCGCCTAAGTTAGTAAAATGTCCAGGCATCAACAGTACCCGGTGGTCAATACATAGGGCTTAGCTCCTCTGGAAACTCCTCGACACCACAGCTCCAGACGTCGCATTCCTCACGGAAACCTGGATGAACGCCTCCTCAGCGCCAGATATCGCCATCCCAGACGGATACAAGATCACCCGGAGGGACCGCGCCAACCAGACGGGAGAAGGCATCGCAAGAACACCATCCGCATCGCGACCAACTCCGACGACACCCTCAGAGCCGCCGAACACCTGCACTTCCAGATCCACACCGACCCCAAGACCACCCTCAGAGGCACCCTCATCTACATACCCCCGGGACCACGCACACAATTCAGCGAAGACTTCGCCGACTTCATCAGCCCGCACGCCCTCCCCTCCACTAACTACATCCTTCTCGGGGACCTCAACTTCCACCTGGAGAACAACAACGACCGCAACACCACCACCTTGCTCGCCAACCTCTCCAACCTCGGACTCAAGCAACTGGTGACCACCCCCACCCACTACGCCGGAAACACGCTCGACCCCGTCTTCTCCTCCAGCAAGGACATCTCCTTCAGCCACGCCACCGGACTCCACTGGACGGACCACAGCTGCGTCCACTTCAGCTTCAGAAGGACCACGCTCCACCACCACCAGCAACAGGGTCCCGCAGAAGCTGTAACAAGATCACAGCCGACCAGCTCGCCGCATCCCTGAGCCAGAACCCTCCCGCCAGCTCAGCGAACCCCAACCAAGCCGCCAACAACCTCACGGGGTGGATCCGAAACTGCGCAGACGACCTCGCTCCACTGAAGACCCCTTCCAACAGACCCGGCAACAAGAAGGCATCCTGGTTCACCGACGAACTCAAGAGCTCCAAGAAGATCTGCCGAGCCCTCGAGAAAGCCTGGCGCAGAGACCCGACACCAGACAACATGACCACCCTCAAGCTCGCCACTCGAAAACACCACCAACTGATCCACGCCACCAAGAAAACCGCATTCAAGGAACGACTGGACAACAACGCCCACAACAGCAAGGAACTCTTCAACATCGTCAAAGAGCTCTCCAACCCCAGCGCCGGAAACGACATCACCCCATCGCAAGACCTCTGCAACTCGCTCTCCTCGTTCTTCCACAGCAAGATCGCAGACATACATAACAGCTTCAGCAAACAGCCGACGCACCCTACGACCGCACCAGCGCCCCCCACCACCACCCTCCGCGCCTGTTGCCGATCAACACCAAAGACACCATACGCACAATGAACTCCATCCACTCCGGATCACCAACGACCCCTGCCCTCACCACGTCTTCAACAAGGCCGACTCCGTCATCGCTCCCCATCTACGGGACATCATCAACGCTTCCTTCGACACCGCACTCTTCCCAGAGAGCTGGAAGCATGCCGAACTCAGCGCCCTACTAAAGAAACCATCAGCGGACCCCACCGACCTCAAAAACTACCGCCCCATCTCGCTCCTCCCGTTTCCGGCCAAAGTCATCGAGAAGACCGTCAACAGACAGCTAGCCATCTTCCTCGAGACGAATGGATCTCTCGACCACTCGCAGTCCGTCTTCCGGGCCAACCACAGTACCGAGACCGCCCTCAGCGCAGCCACCAACGACATCCAAACCCTGCTCGACAACGGGGAAACAGCGGCCCTCATCCTCTTGGACCTCTCCGCGGCGTTCGACACGGTCTGCCACCGCACCCTAGTGCAGCGCCTCAACAACATCGGAATCCAGGAGAAGGCACTGGAATGGATCATCTCCTTCCTCGCCGGAAGGACACAGAGAGTCCGCCTCCCCCCGTTCAGATCAGAAGCCACCGAAGTCATCTGCGGCGTACCACAAGGATCTTCACTCAGCCCCACGCTGTTCAACATCTACATGAGCCCCCTCGCGGCCATCGCACGCCAACACAACCTCAACATCATCTCCTACGCTGACGACACCAGCTGATCCTCTCCCTCACCAACGACCCTGCCCCCGCCAGGACCAACCTACACGAAGGGATGAAAGACGTAGCCGAGTGGATGATGAACAGCCGCCTGAAACTGAACTCTGATAAGACGGAAGTCCTCATCCTGGGATCGTCGCCCTCCGCCTGGGATGACTCCTGGTGGCCCCCTGCCCTGGGCAGCGCACCCAAACCAACAGACCACGCACGCACCTGGGCTTCATCCTGGACTCCTCCCCCTCCATGACCAGACAAGTCAACGCCGTTTCCTCGTCATGCTTCAACATCCTACGCATGCTACGTAAGATCTTCCGGTGGATCCCCACCGAAACCAGGAAGACGGTCACCCAGGCCCTCGTCACCAACCGACTGGACTACGGCAACTCCCTCTACGCCGCAACCACCGCAAAACTCCAAAAAAGACTCCAGCGCATTCAGAATGCCTCAGCACGACTCATCCTGGACATCCCCCGACACAGCCACATCTCCGCACACCTGAGTAACCTCCACTGGCTCCCCGTCAACAAGAGAATCACGTTCCGACTCCTCACCCACGCACACAAAGCTCTCCACAACCAAGGCACAAGATACCTTAACGACCGCCTGAACTTCTACACTCCCACCCGCCAGCTTCGATCGACCACGCCCTCACCGCCGTCCCCCGCATCCGAAGAGCCACAACGGGAGAAAGATCCTTCTCCTACCTGGCCGCCAAGACGTGGAACTCCCTCCCCACCCACCTCCGCCTGACCCAAGACCACCTCGCCTTCAGGAAGCAACTCAAGACCTGGCTGTTCGAGCAGTAGCGGACCCCCCTACCCCAAGCGCCTTGAGACCCTCCGGGTGAGTAGCGCACTATACAAATGCTTTGATTGATTGATTGATTAATTGATTGATTGATTGAGCTCCTATGTATGCTGGACTATACAAGGGGAAATAAAAACAGTTAAAGCAGAGTGGTTTTTGTACAGTGAAAAATGCACTTGTATTCAATGTCTGTGATGTTATGAAGTAAAAAATGTTTAGTTTCTGATTCAGGGTGATTAATTTGTCACTAGCATATTATCATTCTGCTTATCTCTTTTGTAAAATGCCTGCAACTGACATTCAGGTGCAGGTAGCATTATAGAGTCATGGATGCTAGTTCAAGTGCATTTTCAAGAGCATTTTAGGTCCAGAGCATTTTAGAAATGATGCTTCAGTGTGTAAGGAGAATGGGGTCTAAATCTCCTGTGGTCTCCCCATATGTGCCCTGTTTCAAAAGCTGGGGGCGCCGGGGTAACAAAAGGACAACATGGTGTATGTAGTTATTTACTCATAGCCTTGGTTGGAGATGCTTAAACAGCCTCAATATTAGCTAGAGTAAATCAGCCTCAATAAGAGCTAGGGCGCACCAGCACAGTAGTAACTAGAGAGCAGTCCCTAATAGTAAGAAAAACTGTCACTGCTGCGTTCGTTTATATCACGGTGTAGTCGATATTGGTATCTGGATTAGGGTATGGCTCTTGTTGCGTAGATCCCTACTTACTCGACGACGTCCACGGTCAATTGTATGCCGATGTGACCGTTTTGGTGCAAGTAATCACGCTGGTGAAAGTGATCACAGCAGATGGGGTCCCTGTGTTGTGTGTGTGACGTTAACTAAAACACATTATAGACCATTGAAGGCTTCACAGAGTTGTGATGTACTCGGCTTTGTGAACGCGACCACAGTAATTAGATGTGGGTCCCGCAGCTGCAGAACGCATGCTGCTAGCCCCGATTATTGCAGATATGGTGGTCCTAGACATAGAATTCCACACACAATTATTCCAAAATTACTCAGCTCAATTATTTTTCATATGAGAAATTAATTCCTAAAGTGAAAAAACAAAAACACAATAGCCCAAAGATACACAGGTGTCCAATACAAACACACAAACAGGTTTGTTTTAACGTTTTAAAAGTAGAGGAGAGAACTCTACTATTTATTCATAATAAAAATCTCCTCATAAGGCAGTACACAAATATACAATATCTACAATTCGGAACAGAAGGGGTTACCGAGAGAGAATAAAGTAGATAGAGTGAGAAATTCTTGTGCTCGTGCAAAGGAAAGAAAGGACCAAGCGGTCAGGGGATATTGAGTAGTATGGTCATGGAAGAATCTGTTGGCTTTGAGTCTAGACAGAGCCTGCCCTCAAAAGTTAGTTTGTAAAGGAATTGTAATTGTCTTTACAGCGATCACTTCGCTCAGATGGTTTTCGGTCTTCAGAAAGGGTGAGTGGGCAGGGGCATAGGAGATGCAGGCTCACTGTATGGAAAGGATGTCGACGTTTCGACCCAAGGATAAAAAGGGCAATTTGTATCCTCATAGGCGGGTCTTCATCAGGACGGGACGGTGAAGGGAAGGAGCATAGTTACATTGCATTCATGTAACCCCAGAAGTGTTGGCGGACACCCTGTTAGTGGTGCGCCTATTTGCCAACTGGTCAATTTGTTAAGAGAGCCGATCAAACGTGCTCTCGAGTACCTCGCTCTTTTGGGCTCTGTCTGTCGGTGACAGCAGTCACCGACAGACAGAGCCCCATTGATAGGCCGCGCAGTTCTACGGAGGAGACACAGCGTGTATATTGCTTCACTGAATATCCAACTTATCATCTTTCGCCGAAAGAGCGAGGTACTCGAGAGCACGTTTGATCGGCTCTCTTTTAACGAATTGACCAGTTGGCAAATAGGCGCACCACTAACAGGGTGTCCGCCAACACTTCTGGGGTTACATGAATGCAATGTAACTATGCTCCTTCCCTTCACCGTCCCGTCCTGATGAAGACCCGCCTATGAGGATACAAATTGCCCTTTTTATCCTTGGGTCGAAACGTCGACATCCTTTCCATACAGTGAGCCTGCATCTCCTATGCCCCTGCCCACTCACCCTTTCTGAAGACCGAAAACCATCTGAGCGAAGTGATCGCTGTAAAGACAATTACAATTCCTTTACAAACTATCTTTTGAGGGCAGGCTCTGTCTAGAATCAACGCCAACAGATTCTTCCATGACCATACTACTCAATATCCCCTGACCGCTTGGTCCTTTCTTTCCTATGCACGAGCACAAGAATTTCTCACTCTATGCACTTTATTCTCTCTCGGTAACCCCTTCTGTTCCGAATTGTAGATATTGTATATTTGTGTACTGCCTTATGAGGAGATTTTTATTATGAATAAATAGTAGAGTTCTCTCCTCTACTTTTAAAACGTTAAAACAAACCTGTTTGTGTGTTTGTATTGGACACCTGTGTATCTTTGGGCTATTGTGTTTTTGTTTTTTCACTTTAGGAATTAATTTCTCATATGAAAAATAATTGAGCTGAGTAATTTTGGAATAATTGTGTGTGGAATTCTATGTCTAGGACCACCATATCTGCAACACTTGATACCCAGGTCCTAGGACTCTTCTCGGGTTACCCCATATATAATAACGCTAGCCCCGATTAATCAATGGTACTGCAGCTTGGGATACAATTCCAAGTTGTACGTTAAGGTACAAAAGGGGAGGCTTGTATCCAGGCGTCGTTCCTCTCGACCTACCCAACACACTGGGTCGGGAGGTACTCATCACCCTGAATCAGAAACTGAACATGTTTTACTTTATAACATCAAAGCCATTGAATACAAGTGCAATTTTCACCGTACAAAAACCACTCTGCCTTAACTGTTTTTATTCCCCCTTGTATAGTCCAGCTGTGGTGATTTAACACCCCTGTGGGAGTTTTAGTGGAACAACAGAAATGACAAGATTGGACTCACCAAGTTAGTAAAATGTCCAGGCATCAACAGTACCCGGTGGTCAATACATATGGCTTAGCTCCTATGTATGCTGGACTATACATAGGAGCTAAGCCCTATGTATTGACCACCGGGTACTGTTGATGCCTGGACATTTTACTAACATGGTGAGTCCAATCTTGTCATTTCTGTTGCTCCACTGAAACTCCCACAGGGGTGTTAAATCACCATAGCTCACTGTAGGGGGTTTCACCACTTACTTTAAAAAAAATATATGTATTTTTATTGATTTTTCATCAACCAAACAAAGTATAACCGTCAGTTAATGGGATACAACAAATGCCAGTACACTCCTACATTCTTCATCCAGATGCGTTCGTTATATGTAAAGTAACAATATAAGCTATCGAGTCAATCAAATCAAATAGTAGCAAAGTATATGCATCACTTTCTTGGTATGTCAGGAAGGGATACAGTATACAATCATTTACAACGCTGCACGTACATCATTCTTTTGTAAGTAAACTTTTAAGTATCTCCAATAGTCCTTTGGTCTGGATTTAGCTGGCAGTTCTTCCTGGTATGTTAACAACCTATCTCTGCAATATGCCATGTCTTGCAACCATTGCTTAGTGTCCAGTGCTTTCTTACCCCCCCCCAGCATTTAGATATCTGCCTCTTGCCCATTAACAGAGCAATTGCACAGAATTTACGTTTCGTCGCTTTGACAGTAGTTAGGAGACCCAATAAACATATCTTCATGGTGCAGTCAATTTCCACCCCCACCATATCTTTAAGCATACCTGTTATTGTCTCCCAATAGTCATGTACTTTCCCACAATTCCATATTAAATGTACAAAGTCTGCCTCCTGCTCCCCGCATCTTTTACAAGTAGCGTTGTCACGTATACCATATTTATGGAGTCTCGCCGGTGTATGATATGTTTGATGTAGAAAATTTAGATGCAAGATGCGTGGGTTACCATTTGGTGTGAGTTGTTTAATCAATGTACATGTAATGTACCATTCTTTCTCTGATATCGGTTCTGGTAACACCCTCGTTCCACCTTAGCATTTCTTTCGTGGAAGTGTATGGGATCTCATGCTGTGCAACTGTGTATAGGCGGGATACTAGGTGCGCGGTGTTGGCGGATGTTACAATTAGCTGCAGCGCTTCCAGGCTTGGTGGCTCAGCCGGATAGTCTGGATATAGATCTTGAATAGCTCTCTGTAGCCTGTAATAACTAAATCGAAATAGCATGGATTGATTGCTTATGTATGACAAGTCGTCCACTTGCCGAAATCCGCCCTCTTCATATAAGTCCCTGAACGTATCTATTCCTATACTTTTCAGTAGATCCATACCCACTTTTTCGTTAGTTACCGATACTTCAGGATGGTCGTGTAGTGGCAACTTGTGCGCCAATCGTCCTAGTGCGTCCCCATGCATGAGTTGTCGTGTCGATTGTGTTTATGTCCGCCGAGTGTAGCGGTGGACGTTTGTGTTATTATTGCTGTTAGTGGTATCAGCATATCATCCCCCTCCTCAACCGCCGTATGTGTTAAATAAGGTGTTGTGTGGTACCAGTAAGCAGCGTACTGTGCCTGTTCGCATAGGTAGTATAGGTAGAAGTCTGGAACGCAGAAGCCACCTTTTTCATATGGAAGCGTCAGTGTCCTCAGTTCTATGCGTGCTTGTTTTCCCGCCCAGATGAGTTTTAGGACTAAAGATGTTATGTTTTTGAATTCTGTCTTAGGGGGTGTTATTGGTATATTGTTGAATAGGTACAGCAGTTTAGGAAGAATGTTCATCTTCACTATTGCAATGCGATCCGCTAACGACAGCGGTAGCTGTATCCACCTGTCAATTTTTTCTTCTATCTTGTCCAGTACTCTACCGTAGTTGGTGCGTATTACTTCCTCTGGGTCCCTGCTATACCAGACCCCTAAATATCTAATTGCTTCAGTTTGCCAGTCTAGTGGGAAGTCTGTGGTATGCGGTGTGGTAGTGTCAGTGAGTGGGATTATGGAGGATTTATCCCAATTGATCTGCAAGCCTGAGTGTCTTCCGAATCTTATGTATTCCCTCAGTTATTGGTTGAAGTTCTGTTCTGGGTCTCGGATGTATAGAAGCATATCATCTGCGTATAGTGATATGTGTAACGGTCGCTAGGGAAGTGTAGTGCTGAGTGGTTATGTGTTTGTCTGATGATGCAAGCCAGTGGTTCTAGTGCGAATAGTAATGGTGATAAAAGGCACCCTTGTCTTGTGCCCCGGGCTATGCTAAAAGTATCTGATATATATCCATTCACACGTACCCTAGCGATAGGGTTCGTGTATAAAAGCGTTACCCAGGTTATAAACCTCAATGGGAATCCCATACGTTGTAACATCGTCAGCAAGTATGACCACTCTATTGAATCGAACGCTTTGGCGACATCAAGCATGACTGCAACCGCCTTTGTGCTAGGTGTTAAGTAGTGTGATACTGCAAATAGTGTTCTGGTGTTATGGGAGGTCGCCCTTGTTGGTATAAACCCTGCATGGTCCGGTAAAATCAGATTAGTCATCAGGGGTTGTAATCGAACTGCTAAAATCTTTGCTAGTATTTTCAAATCTACTTTTAATAATAAGGGTCTGTAGGATTCACAAATTTCTGGGTCCTTATTAGGTTTCAGTAGGGCAATCCGTACTGCTTCTCGCAGTGAGGGAGGTAGTGTTGCCTGATCAAATGCACTTCCATAGATTGCAACCAGATGGGGGGCTAGAATATCAACTTATGCTTTATAAAATTCGCATGTATATCCGTCTGGACCTGGTGCTTTGCCATTAGGTAGCGTTTTATTGATTTCTGACACTTCTTCCACAGTGATGGGCAGCGATAGGTATTCTCGCTGGTGGTCCGAGAGCCATGCAATAGCCACATTGTTCAGGTAGCGGAACGTGTCTTCTGGAAGTGCTGTCTGTTTGGATTTATATAATGCGCTGTAGTTATTTACAAAGCTACGCAGTATGTCCTCTGGTTAAGTCAGAATCGCACTCCCTTCATCACGAATTTGTGTTACTGTATGTGGCCCTTTCCCCTCGCAAATTTTCGCTGCTAACACTCTGCCCGGCCTACCTCCTTCCCCAAATTATCGAGCGAATGGGCGTTTAGTGATCTATTTTAATTCATCTGTCACGTACCCTTGATGTTCAGTGCATGTCTATCTAAGTTCGCCTAGCAATGTAACGTTCTTTGTACGTTCATATTCTGTTTCCAGTTCTTTCATCCTGGCTTCACATTTAGAGATCTGTTCCCTAATGTCAACTGTGGTACTCATGCAGACCCCTCTGTGTCGCTTTAAACGCCTCCCAGAGTGTACCTGGATCTTCTACTGTCGTGACATTGAAGTGGGAGTATTCTTTGATAGCCCCAGCTATGGTATCCGCATATATCGGATCTAAGAGTGCTTTGGCGTTGAATCTCCAACTAAATGGAGGTGGCGTGTAGTGTGGTATCTGCAATATCAATATAATCGGGTTGTGGTCGGATAGTGTTCTGGGTAGTGTTTTCAAACTGCGTGCCCACAGTAATGCGTTATCGGTACCTAACCAGTAGTCTATTCTGGTCTATTCTGGACCAGCTACTGCGTGCCATATTCACGTGTGTCGCCCCTGTCATATCTGGACATTTCACTCTCCACATGTCTTTAAGGGATAACTCTTCCACGATGTCCCATAGCTTCCTTCTGGCCTTCTTGTGTGGTTCTGATGATGCAGTGGATCGATCTAGGGAATCGCACAATGCCACATTAAAATCCCCACCCCAAATGATGTTGGTGTCAGTAAATTCGAGCAAATGATTCCATATTTCTTGAAAAAATTCTGGAGCGTCTATATTTGGGCTATAAATGTTGACCAACGTCACGTATTGTCCTCGTAACCTCCCTGATACTATAACATAGCTGCCATTTGCATCTAGGATGGACCGGGTGATATTAAAATTGACACCTTTCTTAATGTCATCACTCCTCTTGAATATGAGGAATAGGTAGCAGAGTGACTCGATTCCGCCCATTTCGTCCCAATTTACCTACACATCGACGGGGCAATATGTGTTTCTTGTAAGAGTGCTATATCTATATTATACCTGTCAAAGCATGCAAAAATTTGTCTAATTTTTTTAGGATTTGTAAAGCCCCGGACATTCCATGTTAGTAAGTTCAAGCTATGTTTACCTGACGTACCTGTGTTGTATTTTAGCATATAAATGAACGTATTTTACTACTATATCAATCAACATAATATACCTTGGTAAACTGACATCCGACCCTGTTTGTTTTAATCGTAATGCATCATGGATATCAGCAATGTATCTTTAATGCCCCGGCATCTGTGTAACAACTAAACCCCAACTTGCCCCAGTCCCTCCCACTTCAGCATCCCAATTTTGCCAAAGCCATAGTACCCTATAATTTGTTTAAAAAAACATAACTTTGTGGGGACCACCCATGTAGAGGTCCGCCTGGGATTTGAAAAGAAATAATTAGGAACTAATATTTAAACAAAGGACTTAAGCGGACTAATGACAGCACAAACGGTGGTTAGACAGAATGCATGGTACAAAATTATTTTATTAAATATTCATTATGATAAAAAACATTGTTGTATGAATATACATGATTATTGTGTGCATGTCTCCGTTATATATGTGACATTATCTACATATACAAACATATATTGTTAAATTTTATACATATTTCATGATTGATAAAGCGGAGGTTTGTTTTGGCACAAATGTACATTAAAACATGGCTAAATATGTCTTCTACGCGCGTTTCGGCTGAGAGCCTTCATCAGGGAGCCATGTAGGTATCCAAGTGGACCTGAACGAGTGATTGGCGATGGTTCTCACACGGTTGTAGTCAGAAATGGATAGTCTGTCTGGAGGACTTGAGCGCTGTGAGGAACCTCCTAGTTGCTGCGAGGCTGCGTGTTGCTGATGCACAGTAGGTGATGTGTTGATAACCTGTATATTAGGGTTAATAGTTCTCGAGTTGTGGGTCTGTTGACGGTTCTGGTCGCATTGGTAATCTTATATTCACGTCAGCTGCATATATAATGGGGATCTGTGGGCTTCAGGGCGTCAACACGCAGGTGTCCTCATGTTATCGGCTGTGCGGAGACAGCTGGAGTCACTGGCGTTTTTCTCTTGCTTGCCTTCCGATTGGGGGGTCCTGTCGGCGTCTATACGGGTAGCGCCAAGGACACATTTCACCATCCCATAAAACGGATGGGGTACTTATGCTCGAGGTATCACTGTCTTAGTGCTTAGTTTATACCGTAGTCTGTGAACCCTTCTCTAAATTTCTACCTTGTGACAGTCTCAAGCCTTCACTTAAGGTATCGTACAGTAATCAAGTCTTTACCGCTCATTGACAGTCTACTGTTATGTGTGGATATTGATGCAATATATATAAAGCAAATTATGCAGCTCTGTGTGGTAGTTCGATGGCAACCCCTCTAGCCGCAGTATAACCTCAGTTTTCCTAATGCCTTGTAACCACAGAATGTTCTTACCATTATCCAGCAATTGTTCTAACCCTTAAAGGACGCGGATAGGCAGTTAATCACACTTCTGGGCTGCTATACAGTTCACAACCATAGCCGGTGGTTCGACATCTTACCATCAGTCAGAATCGTATTGTCTTTCTCGTCTGTTCGATCTTGTCCCTTTGGTCGCAATTTTTTTGATGAAATCCATTGCAGCTTTGGGGGTAGGGAGAATGGACGTTTTTCCTTCCCAGGTGATGTTCAGCCGAGCCGGATAGAGCATGGCGTATGGTACCTCCAATTCACGTAGTTTGGCTTTGGCTTCGTTGAATTCTCGTCTCACCTGTTGCACTGTCACTGTGTAGTCCGGGTAGAACTCCAATTTGTTTCCTTGGTGTTGAATCTCACCTTTTTCACGTGCTAGTCGCAGAAGGTTGTCTCGATCTCTATCTCGATCTCTATAGTTTAACACACGAGCGACCTCGTTGGGGGGAGGTATCGGGTCTTTGTAAGTTAGTGAACTAGAGTCCACGCTCCAGTCGTTGGCCTGTAGTGCCGCCATCTTCCATGTCGCCTCTACCCTCCGCAGCTCATTGCACATGCGATTTACCCACAGGTTCTGTACTTTGCCTGCCAGCGTCGTTCAGTTATAGTCGCAGTGGCTCAGTTACACGCTTCAGTATGTCCGCATGAAACTCTGCATTTGCAACTATGCGTAATCGCCAGTACTGTGGGGGGATGGGCTCGCAGGTCGAGGTGAGAGCTGCAGTTCAGACAGTCGGTGCTTACAGTCAGCGCAATCACCCCAATCGCTCCGTAGGTTTACGCCAAGTCAGACTGTTGCCCCAGTCTAAGGTTATGTTGTGGGCTTTAGTGTGGAGCCGTCAACGTTTATTGACGCCTTCGTGCTCTGGGTGCCGCCATTTTGTGAGCCTGTCCTGCTCAATCATGTGCATATTAGCCAGTGTATTGTGTTTTGATGAATCGGGGCGCTAGCAGCATTGTTATGCGCCCTCACTGTAGCGCATGTGGTTGCCTCATTCGTAAATGCAGCTTGTTGGCTTACCCCTCTAGCGCTTCCCCAGTCCTAGGCATCTATTGGGATCAGCGTTGTGAGGATATGGGCGCCGCCATTTTGGGTTCTCTAATTCGCCATTGCTGCTTCGCTGTTGAAACTTTCACTTGAGAGCCCCGTGATATATCTCCGGCTCTGGGGTTGGCCTACCTTCAGATGTATGCATCCATCTATTTCGTGCAGCTTCAATCCCTCCTTACGCCTCTTGACAGCGCATAGATGATCCTCCGGGGCTGTGGAGATTAGCGGCCGCCATGTTGTCCCGAACCCGATGCGACTTCACCTTTGCCGTTGTCATGGAAGGCGAATCCGTCACGGGTGCATATTACTCTCCATCCCTGCTGTGGACCTTCCCATGTACTTTGGAGTCGTTTGCGTCTTTTTTCGGTCTGTTTTCGTTGGTTTATCGGGTTAAAATCAGATCCGCCCGGCGTGCCGCTCGTTCAAGCGGCCATCCTGCTGTGCTCCCCCTAGCGCCTCTTTTCACCTCTTACTTTTATGTATTTTACTCCTCGCCTACAGGATGACGTTCACCACAATTAATTTAGAAACCGAAC
Organism: Lissotriton vulgaris; assembly: GCF_964263255.1. Classification (NCBI taxonomy): domain Eukaryota; kingdom Metazoa; phylum Chordata; class Amphibia; order Caudata; family Salamandridae; genus Lissotriton; species Lissotriton vulgaris. Next base: position 1,820,680,258 of record NC_141687.1, read on the forward strand.
ACAGAGTCACAATATAGGCTGTGTCTTTATATGTCTTTTTCACCCTACATACCTGAAATGTTATCTCTTTTTTTATCCTTAAGGCAGAACCAGGCTACCACAGGTATTTCACTTTGAATAAAATACCCTGTCTTCTTTTGTAAAACTGAGTTACCAAAAGATTTTTAAGTGTAGATAGTCTTCCATTTCTTTTCGGTCCTGAAGAATAGCTAGTTAATACACAATACGCGAGAAACATGTTGACCTCTGTTGAATAAGACACGGATACTCCTCTTCGAGACATTACACTCGGATGAGTGCTGTGCTCACTGTTTTTAATTAGGACAGGAGACCCCCAGAATAAAATTGTTATACGCCAGGTACTCCCAGGTCTACTTTTTAAACCACATTCGCACATCTACACGCCTCTGGCCCCATACCCCACTTCACCATACGGCTGTTGGATAAAAGATCTCTGATAAAGTGCCCCTTTTAAGGTGAGCGCGTTGGGTATTGCACCGCCGACCCAACGAGGAGCAGCCCATATGATTAAGCATGACACCTGAAAGGGTGTATGAGGGCATTAAAATCCAACAAATGGATTTTCCAACTATAGACCCTATGTGGGCTTAGCTGGACATAGCCTTTCCTTGACTCTGCAATTTTACCATTTGAGGAACAGCATAACAACACTTGCTTGACATATTCTTAGGGGCTACCGTTTTTGCTGGACCTCCCACCCCCTGCGAATTCCTAATATCCCTCCCTTTTGAATACAAACACTCCTTCCAGGCACACTTTTGATGCAAACATGTTAAGCAGACTAGGAGACATTTTTTTCAGCAATGGGTGCGTCACAGACCAATTACATTAATCCTTGGAAGTTTTCAAGACGTATATGCTTCCTTTGTTTCCTTGGCGATATCTTGCAAAATTCTGTAGGAAAAAGAAGTGTTTCAGTCCTTCAACAAGGAAAAAATAAAACAAGAAATCTCTCTCCTTTCTGTCTTTGGGACACCGTCTGGTTCTTCTGCCTGACCCGTTGTCCTATTATGAAACTCTTCCGCCCCTTCTGAATTAGAGCTGACTTAGGTGGTGGTCTTCAAAGAGAATAAAAGAAAACAAATGGCATGGACCCAGAAGATGTAGATGAGCCGGGGACCCAAGGAACCACCTAGGTGAGTATCTAGGAACCCCATGGAGGTCATGTGTAGAGTGGGAACACGACTGCGTGCTCAATGTTAGTCTGTAGGTAAGTCACAACTTTTATTTTTAATATAGACGCTTCCCTGTGGATCCTGAAGAAACCCAGTGGAAGAAGAAAGGTTGGAGAGTCACCTCACCTGTGGATACCCCAGGAACCAGGATACCTACACCAGGGAAGCCGGGTGCATAGGTGTCAAGTGATGTCTGAAACCAACGCAGACCACAATGGAGGACTTCAGGAAAGATGCAGCTGGAGAAGAGGACTAAGGAGTCTGGTGGAACCAAAGGTTGATTCAGAATGAGAGGTACCTGCAAGCAGAGGGGACATAGTCTATTGCCAATCAGGAGTGACCAGGAGGCACAGAAAGCGAATGCCCACCGATATCAGAGATGCAGGAGAGCATGACTGTGCCCTTGAATTTGCAGCTGTCCAGCCCACGCAATAGAAGACCAGGAGCCGTTAATGAGCTATCCCATGTCTGATGTCGAGAGCCAAGGGGTCAGTGTCCGGCAGAGGCACCAACAATGATTCAGGGTCCCTCCCAGAAGAGGGGCTGGACAGGGGAGAGGATACTCCCGTGTGCTTTGTCCAGCTTCACGCCAGAGCAGGAGCCAACGGCTCCCTGAACTGGTTTGAACTGGAGAATGCAAGGTTTGCACCAAATGTGCCCTTCAAGCAGTCTCGGTGGTGATGACAAGTGCCCCACCCTGCCCCAATACACTAGACCCAGTCTGGGAGGAGGACACACATCCCTGAGACAGGATCTCTATTGTACTGCCTTCCCCTGCTCGAGCCAGGCTCAGCTACAGGAGATCAGAAAGGTGTCTCTAGTCAACAGCAGCCCTAGCTTGCTGTCTGGTTCTTGAATACTGATACAGGGAGCACTCAGGCCTCCCGGAGGAGCTTTCCAGTGCATGGAATCATACCTCCTACACTGTTTATGGTGTGGGGGTGTGATTCCAACATGTTTGATCCAAACATGACAGAGTTCGTTACAGCCAGTTTAGAGATGGTCATCGCGTAATGACGCATAGCCACTCTATATCTCGTAATGGCTGATGCATTACAACCTGGGAGAATGAACTCTGAATGTTGTAGGGGTGCCCTCACACTTAGGACCCAGCACCCTGCCTTCAGGATTTGAAAGGCCTGCCTATGGGGTGATGTATAGGTTTTAAGTGTAGGTACCTCCGTTATAGGGAATCTGTCATAAGTAGGGAAACCTATATAGCTGTCCTAAGTGGTGCTGGCACCATCTTACATAGACTCCAATGGCAGACCTGGAGTCTAATTTGAGTGGCATGAAATGAAATGTATATTTGTAAATGAAATGTATATTTGTAAAGCGCGATTGCTGCCCTGAGGCGTCCAAGCGCTAGCCGTAAGTATGATTTGCTTAACAGAAGGAAAACGCTGAAGAATTAATTAACCTTAAAGAGAAAAGTCTTCAGCTGTTTCCGTAAGGAGGAAAGGTTAGGGTTGGACCTAAGTTGCAGGGGAAGTGAGTTCCATAGCTTGGCGGCATTATGGGTGAACATCCTGCCGCCAGCTCTGGCTTATTTTAATCTCGGGACAATAGCCATAAACGCCTGGCTAGAACGAAGATTTCTGCTAGGATGATACTGTGTAATTAGATCCCGGGTGATAGCCGGTCCTGTGTCCCAAAAGGCTTGGTGGGATATACACATAGCCTTAAAGGCAATTCTTTGTCGCACTGGTAGCCAATGCAGACTGCTCAGTCCAGGTTTGGCTGACAGTCTGCGCGCCAGCTGTAGCAATGTGCGGGCAGCACAATTTTGCACTATCTGTAGCTTAAGTGTGTATTCAGGGACACCAAGATAGAGGACATTGCTAAAGTCCAAACGGGACTGAATCAAACCCTGGATGGCCACCTGCTTTGCCTCCATAGGCAGGAGGGGAAGAACTTTCCTCAACATCCTAAGGAGACCAAAATAGGTAGCCAAGAGTTTTGTAGCCTGGGTATTGAAAGATAGAGCTTTGTCCAGCCAGACCCCAAGGCTCTTTATGTTGTCCTTGGGGGTTGGGGGGGGTGCCAAGGCATGGGGGCCACAGGGAATTAAAAAAAAGTGGGGTTCGTGGGACCCAGGAGCATCAGCTCTGTTTTGTCCCCATTAAGTTTAAGGGAGGAAGAAGTCATCCATCCCTTTACCTCCTCCAAGCCTTTCGTCAGCCCACCTGAGGCTGAAAGGCCATCCTCCTGCGCCAAGGAGACCACTAGCTGAGTGTCATCCGCGTAAGAGATGATTTAATACCAAACGGACGGACCACCTCAGCCAGTGGTCTCATGTAGATGTTAAAAAGCGCAGGGCTCAAGGAGGACCCCTGTGGGACTCCGCACCTCAGTGGCCTACTCGTGGATACCGTATCTCCATCAAAAATTTGGAAGGACCTATTGCTCAGAAATGATTTGAGCCATAGCCATGCTCCTCCTGCTATTCCGCCATTTGAGAGACGGCTCAGCAAGGTGTCATGGAGGATCACTGCCACTGATCCCCCTTGATCCAGGATCTTTCTGGTTTCCTCGGTGACTGCCAGCAGAGAGGTCTCCGTTCCATGTCTGCGTTGAAAGCCCATTTGGGTGGCATCTAACAGCTGGTTATTCTCGAGAAAGTCCACCAGATGGGTATTGATGTGTCTCTCTAGAATTTTGCTCACCCAGGGAGCAAGGAGATCGGACGATAACTACTGAAGTCACCGGGGTCCAGATTAAGTTTTTATAGCAGGGCACGAACCATTACCCGCTTCCACGCAGGAGGGACGGTGCCGGAGGTGATGGAGCCGTTCAGGAGGTTCATGATGGTAGGTAGAACGACCTGAGATGCCAGCATCATGACTTCTGGGGGTGCTGGATCACCTGGAGACCCAGATTTTACCTTGCGGGCTATTAAGTCCAGAGATTCGGGGTCTAGCAGTGGAAAATGATCCAGAGTTATCGGGGACTGAAAAGGGGTATCCCCAAAGTTTGTCTGTCCCTGGGCTGTGGGTACTGGTGCTATGGGGGGAAAAGATGAGTACATTTGGTTGACTTTATGATGGAAGAATTCTGCCAAGTCATTGCAGTGCGCTGTAGTTTTATCCGGGTGCGTGCTAGGGGAAAGAAGTTTAGTAAGATTTTTCACTATTTGAAAGCTTTCTTTCGGTTTAGACTTAGCTCGCATGATTTTATCCGAGAAGTACATAGACTGGGCAGATTTAACCTCAACCTTATAAGATTTAATTGCCTCCTTATATTGGGTTTTCTCATCCAGCATAATACATGCTTCAGCCCATGGAGACCCCTGGTGTGCCTATGTCCTGGGTACCTTAGTACCATATACTAGGAATATAGCTTTATACAGCAAACAATCTACATGTTGAAGGTGCTCTCCCAGCACTAGCCATCTTCTCTCTGTGGACTTGTGTTTGGCTAAATGTCAGGCATGAAGACATTTACAGATCTTTATACCGTGCCCATGTGAGCAAAGTTTGAGAGAAAAGGCTGGCCACCAACATTAAGCTTCCCTCTAAATGGGTGTGTGGGTCCCCCATCAAATTTGGAAGAATACCTTGAGTGAGTAGGATCAGCAAATGCTATGATACTTCAAGGGCGATGGGAAGCCACACTTGTGAAGGTCATAATATAGTAGTCCGAATCAGTAAAGCTTCCTCTTTCCTGAGCTGCAGAAGTATTCTGGATATCACCACAAATAGAGGAAACGAAGAATACAAAAATGTGATGGCTGGAATGATTGAATGAATCTCAGACATTGGTAATCACTGAGGGCCACATCCCAGCCCATCATTTATGTTCTCACCATGCCATGTCAGATTAGAACTAGCCCTTTGCAAATCAGCCTTGGTTGTGCTCTAAAAGGAACAGACCTGCCCAGAGTGGCAAGCTAGGCTCTCTCTGATCCAGAAGACAAGCAACCCAAAACATGTTTCTGTCTATTTGGGGCTCTTTATTCAGCGCAGCTTGGTTCCAGTAGAATAATGAGTATGGGACCAAGGTGGAATGCTTAGATTCATTTTATGCACTGTTAACTACATCAAAGTCCATTATATTTTTGCCCACCCTGTCTCCTCAAGTTAGACCCTTTCATATGCCAATCAGCCATTGTCCTGCACCAATGTAATTGCCCGGTCTATACTGCCAAGCCAAGTAAACTGTGACTCGGAACCCAATCAAACTTAGACCATTTTTTGGGCTATTTGTGCCTCTGATAGGGTGCAGCTTGGTTCCAGTGGCACAATGAGCACAGGACCCATGTCTGGGCATACCTGTTGCCATTAGGGCTTTCCAGTGAAGAATACTAAAAAGTAATGGCTGGAAGGCTTGGTAGTTACTCGGGCCACATCCCAGTCTATTGTGTTGTTTGTCATCCCCATCTCACTGTGGTTCTGAACTTAGCCATCTTACAGGGCCAGTATCCCTCAAGCTGGCCTCTTTTAAAAAAAAAGCCCTGGTTAGACCCGTCAAACTTTAAATTTTTTCGTCCTATTTAGCTTTTGCCGGTCCAAGCGAAAATATTATAAGTCCATCTTAACTCCCATTTGAGTGCCTACTTGAGGGAACATCAGATTTTGTATAGCTCCCAACATGGCTTTAGAAGGTTCCATAGTACAGAGACGGCCCTTACTGTAGTTCTGGATAAGATTTGAGTGCAGGTGGACGCTGATTATACCACCTTCTTGATCTTACTTGACCTCACTGCAGCATTCGATACCCTGTCTCCCCAGAGGCTGGTGCAGCGTCTCAGGGAGATAGGGGTCGGGCATGGCTCTTCTGACCTCGTTCCTCGAAGAGCGGTCCCAAATAGTAAAATTGGGAAGCTTCCACTCGGAGTCCTCCCCCCTAGTCTGTGGGGCGCCTCAGGGCTCCTCCCTGAGCCCCACCTTATTTAATGTCTATGTGGGCCCCACTGGTGGGGGTCGTGAAGTCCTTTGGGTTGGAAGTTTTGTCCTATGCGTACGGCACACAAATTATGGTGTCTATTACACAAAACACCAGGGATTCTGCGCAGAATTTTAACTATCTTAAACTTAACGGCTAGAAGACAGGACTTTCTCCAAAGATCAAGACTTCTAACATCTGGTCCAGGGATTGGGGGCCTGATGTCTTGGGCGCCTGTTCATCCCCGGTCTCCCATGGGAAGAATCTGGGAGTTGTGGTAGATGCTTCCCTCTCCTTGAACCTGCAGGTCTCCAGGACAGTGGCCACTTGCTTCGGGCTCATCCGAATTATAAGGAAGATCTCTCAGTTCCTCTCACTTGGAGCTCGTAAGAAAGTGGTGGTTGCATTATTACTGTCCAGACTGAATTATTGTAATGCCCTTTATTTGGGCATCAATAAAGGCCAGCTGCGACGTTTACAACTGGTACAAAATGCCACTGCTAGGCTGGCGATGGACATATCTAAACATCATTCGGTCTCGTCCTCCCTCAGGTCGCTGCAGTGGCTCCCGGTGGACCGCAGAATTGTGTTTAAATCCCTCTGCCTCACTCATAATGCATACTATGCTCTGGGCCCTTTGGGCATAAAGACCATTTTTCAATAGTATGTGCCCACCAGAAACCTGAGGTCAGCTAAAAAGAATCTCCTTGTTGTTCCTAGGGTTAAAAAGATGAGATGGGGCGGGAGGGCCTTTTCATTTGCTGCGGCAAAAGTCTGGAACTCTCTCCCGGACTCTCTCTCGGGGCAACAAGAACACTCAACTTTCCATAAAGCACTGAAGACATGGTTGTTCCCCTGAAAGTCGGGTTAAGTAGGATTCGCCGCTGCCTATATGGTGTCTGATTTTAGCACCTTGATGCCCTTGGGCTAAGTTTGGCACTTTAAAAATTCATTCATTCATTCATTCATTCACATTCATCATCCCAGCCACCTCAGATTGATTGGAATTCCACCCATCACTTTTTTGTGTTGTACAAATGGAAGAAAAGCAGAAGCTTTTTCAGGCTTCCATCTCTGAAAAAAAGATTTGCATAGTTCTCCAGTATTGTATCTTTTATGGATTCACATACTTGAATCTTCCCCTTCGTCCTAGTGGGAGTCCCACAGTAACAGTAAAATAGCAGTATAAAGGTTAAACATTAATCTCCCTTTAAAATCAATAGCATTTAGTAACCAGTTAACCTCGTTAAAAAACATCCAAACTCTAGCCTATCACATCATAGACCCAGAGTATCCATCCCCTTCAGAGCCACCATATCTCAGATTTCTTACCAAATGTTGTGTGTTAGGGAGTCTCCCTGAGCTCTGCTACCTTGAACTTTTCAACTTTCAGCTAGCAGTTCCTTTTCCGCACCCTTCTCTTCAACTGCGGTGCTGCAAGAAAGTTTATGCCATGTAAGACTTGTGGAATGTTCAGGCTCTTCTCTGAAGATCCTCATATAGAGTGCGTATACTGCCTTTATCCGGATAACAAGCCTAGCGACTGTAAGCACGGCCGGACTTTTTCTTCAAAGACCGGGAGGAGAGACTACTTCTATGGCTTCAAAAGAGAAAATCTGTTAACGATTCTGACTCTGAGAGTGAGGAGAGGCCTCATACCTCCACTAAGAAAAGGAAGGAAGAGGACACTCCTTCTGTCCAGAGAGATCCAAAAAAGTCAAGATCTCAGAGCCAGGAGTCTTCTATGGAGAAAAGGGTGAAAAAGGAGAAACCTGTCTCTTCTCATGCCCAAAAGAGATCTGGTTCTGCACCTCCATCTGCGCTACATACTCCTTCACAGAAAATACCCACGTTAATGGGCTCATCGACCAGGCATTCTTCGCCTACGACCGTTGAAATAAGGGCCCCGTCGACTGCTTCTAAAGGGACGTCGCCGGTCAGGATGATAACTGCTGTGGCTTTGCCGAAAACTTAGGTAGTGATGTCAGCAGCTTCTGTGAGGAGTTCTACGTCGTTGAGAGCTTTGCCATAGACCGTTCAGTTGGGTGCTGCGTCGTTAACGAGCGTCCCTGCCCTGACGACGATCCCGTTGAAAAAGACATGCCAGTTGCAAAAACAATTCTATCATTGCAGGACTTCTCCAAGATTTCTCCGCTGCCTCCTTCTCGCCTCCTGGATTCCCAGGAATCGGAGGATGAAGGTCATTATGGTCCCGCCTACAGTCCTTCTCAACTGAGAGTCAAGTGCCAAGAATCAGAGGAAGGAAAGCAACTAGATGACCCTTCTGTGTATTTGGAGAGTGAATACCCACAATGAAAAAGAAAAGTAAAGCTATAAAGTAAAGAATCCGGAAGAATGGGACACCCCCTTATAAGCCCTAACTACCCCCCTCCCCAAAGTCACGGTCGGTGTTGCTACTGCATGTATACTGTCGGAATCGCTAACTGGTGGGAAGTGCCACAAAGGTATGCAGGTTGGGCCAACATCCAGTAGCACGCCGCAGCACAAGTCTACAATGTACCCAGTGGTCTTATCAACAGCTACAAAAAATACTTTGTCATAACATATTAGAACAATGCCACTTCCTGCGCTCGTAACCCTTCTAACATAACTTCCCATTCGAGGGAGATCGGTGTCTTTCGTAGCCCCCTAGTTTCCTCCCTGCGGAGTGCTGCACCCTCTGCCGCAGCCCAACGTAACAGTTCCGCCTGCCAGATATGCACTTCAGGGGGCTTGTGGGATTTCCACTTTCTAGTTATATTTCGGATGGCTAATATGCATGACAGGTTTATGAAGCGGTATTGCACCTTGTTTGTGGTGATCCGGGCGTGAAGCCCAAGGATACATTCCGCTGCTGTATCTGTGACGGCTAGCTGCGTGGAAGATTCTAATAATTGTCGCACCGTGTCCCAATAATTCCTCAGTCTAGGGCAGGAGCATTACCCCTAATATAACGAGGAAGAGGAGGAGCGTCGGCAAAAGCCTCCATTAATATTCTGATATCTCTGGTCAAAGACTTATGTATGATGCTCTGTGACTACTACAAGCGTTTCCCCAACGCTAATGTAGCTCAAAAGCCAGCTCCTCTACAGGAGGACCTGTTGTCATCCTAGTTCATGAAGCTCCACCTGCACCACCAAAACTGAGATCCTTACCTCACCTGCAGATTCCTGCTCGAAAATTAGACAGTGGTGATCAACAAATGGAGGAGGGGGAGCTACAAGTAGATTCTGATGTCCATGATGAATGAATGGACTATGTGGCGCACACACCGCCTTCTCCCACCCTGCCAGTGGCTGATTCTCCACCAGCCGATATCGGCTGCTTCTATGACCTTCTAGGGAGGGTGTCAAAATGCGTTGATCTCCCCATGCTGATCAAGCATGCGGAATGCTTCTTGTATAATTTCATGGCTGCAGCGCAGAGTTCTGTTAGGGCAATCCCTATTGTTGACTTCCTGTGGCAGGAAGGCCTTAAGCTAATAAACTCCAGCTTCTAATGCCGGCAGTTATTCCAAAATTAGACAAGAAGTACCTGGCACATGAGGACTCTCCTGTATGCCTCATTGACCATTCAAAGCCTGATTCTGTAATATTGCAAGCCTCTCAAAGGCGATCTAAGAGCCCTGTTTCGCCATGTACCAATCCACCAGACAAGGAAGGGTGCAGGCTAGACCATATCAGGAAAAGATTTTCCGTACTGGCGGCAACGGCCATCAGAGCCTCCAATTGCGTTGCCATCCTTAGAAGGTATGATAGGCAAATGTGGTCAGACATTGCTTCTTTTCTAGAATTTCTGCCTCAGGAAAAGAAGAAGGTGAAAGAAATACTCTGAGATGGAGAAAGCCTCATCGGAAGTCATGTATTTCATCATGGAAGTCATGGATATCTCTTCTACCGCCTTTAGGGAGCTGTCAGGCGCTGCTGTATTATGCAGACAGGGTTGGCTGGAGGTAACAACATTCTGCCCAGAAGTCGAAGCTAAGATGCTTGACATACCATTCAACTGTGACACCCTTTTTGATAAACATGTGGATGAGGTGCTTCAAGCTATGATAGCCACCGATATGGTGAAATCACTATCCAGTCTGCAGCAGAAGAGGTTTGCCTCCTTTCGAGGAATGGAAAGGGGCCAATTTGTATCTCGGCCCCAGCGCCAACAGTGCTTTCAGCCCTTCTACCAGCAGAGTTTCTGGCCTCAATATTCTGCACAATCCTTTCGTCAGACGCCTGCACCCGCTTACACGAGGGCTCCGGCACGAAGTCATCCGGCATCTGGAGGTAAATCCCATGATTCAGGCAGAAGGCAATGAGAATTTTCGGGCACCCGTCGCCCTAGTCCCACTCCAATTGGCTCGAAACTGCTCCAAAGTCTTTTTTCAATGGAACACCATTTCTTGCGACAGATGGGTGTTAGATGTCTTCAACCATGTCACACCCAGGAATGTTTTCAACAACCTCCGAATCTCCCTCCAAGGAAGACTGTCACTGGCATCTGGCCCTTCTCAAAATGGAAATAAATCTCCATTTCGACAAACAGGCAATCAAAGTAGTGCCACGCAGTCAGCGCAACCTAGGCTTCTACTCTCACTTTTTTTCTGATAAATTAAAAGACTGGAAAACAGAGGCAGGTTATGGACCTCAGGCTGTTGAGCAAGTTTATCAAAAGTCAGCCTTTCTGGATTTTGTCGCCCCAGTAGATTCTTCTTCTCTTCGATACGGGAGATTACATGTTCTCCCTGGATCTTCTGGATGCGTACTTCCATATTCCCATTCATCCAAAGCACCATAGTTTCCTCCGATTCCAAGTAGCAGGGTGCCACTACCAGTTCAAAGTGCTACTTTTAAGGCTGAAGTTAGCACCCAGAGTTTTCACAAAGTGCTTGGCGTCAGTGGCGGCCTATCTCCGGCGCTCCGGGCATCAGCATTTTCCCTACCTGAACGATTGGTTGGACAAGACCCCATCCTTTCGGTTCGCCAGGGAGTCAACGGATGCCTGTCTTCGAATTTTTCATTCTTTGGGTCTCAATCTCAACAGAGAAAAGTCCTCTCTTCTCTCCTCCAGGTCACTGATGTTTCTGGGAGCGATATTCGCTACCAGCCGTTCAATGGCCTTTCCCACAGAGGGGAGAATTTCTCGTCTTCAAAGGATGGTTCAGTCCCTTGCCTCAAGAGGGTGCGTTTCTGTGAGGAATTAAAAGTTGATGTTGGGGATGATGACGTCTTGCATCCCGCTGATCCTCACTGTCAGTTGCGGATGAGACCTCTTCAGGAGCAACTTGGCTCCCAATGGATTCAAGCTCGAGGCTCCTTTGACGACAGTGTCAGTCACGCTAGAGATGATCAGGGCAATGTCCTGGTGGGCATTAAGAAGCTATCTCTCACACAGCCTATCTTTCCTCCCAGCGAAACCATTGTTAATGATAACTGATGCTTCCATGGAAGGATGGAGAACTCACCTCCAGGAACTTGAGGTCCAAGGGAGGTGGTCAAACCAGGAGTCTTTATGCCACATAAACCTGTTGGAACTGAAAGCAGTCTTCCTAGGGCTCAGATCCTTTTAACCAAGGATAATGGGATCGTCGATTCTCGTCCGCATAAACAACACAACTAGCATGTTCTATCTACAGAAACAAAGGGGGACGAGATTTCCGGCTCTCTCAAGCCTGGTGCAGCGAATTTGGAATTGGCTAATTTACCACAGCATGTCGATACAATCCAGCACCTTCCAGGGGTGCTAAACGAATGGACCGATTCACTCAGCAGAGACACCAAGCAGTGTCAAGAATGGGATGCCATTCAGCTGGGAAAAGTTTTTTAGTGTTTAGGATTATGAACCCTGGATCCATTTGCTACTTAACTCAACAAAAAATGTGAATTCTACACCAGCAGATTTTGTCAGTCATGTTCTCTGGGGAATGACTTCCATTTTTCCTGGGAAGGAGCATTTGCTTACACATTTCCTCTGTTCCCACTAATACCGAAAGTTCTACAGAAGATGAACGTGAGCCTTGCTGCATCATTCTCATTGCTCCGGCATGGGCAAGACAATAGTGGTTCACAGAGCAGTTTTGCCTATCAGAGACTTCTCCAATCCGTCTTCATCCTACGGAACATCTGCTTTCCATGGGTCAAGGCCAAGTGGTACATCCACAGATTCATTCTCTTCACTTGTCAGCCTGGCTCCTCACCACACGGCGTTTGGGGACTTAACTACCTTTGAAGAGTGCCTTTCGATACATAACAAGGCCTGAGCTTCCTCCACTGTCAAGTGTTATTCTGCCAAATGGAAAAGAGAATGTTCCTGGTGTGCAAAACACTTTTGCCATCCACTCTCTTCTTCTCCGGAGGATGTTGTGCCTTATCTCTGGCCAAAGCTGGCCTTTCCCACACGTCGATTAAAGATAAATTGGCGGCAATTTCGAGGTATAGAAGACTAGACTTTCAAATAAGTTGTCTTTGTGGTCCAACAGACTAGTGAAATAATTTATGAAATGTCTTTTTAGAGCCTACCCTCCAGTTCGATGTACTCCGGTGCTCTGGCAATTGAGCATTGTTTTGTCGCATCTCATGAAATCATCATTCAAACCAATTCACAAGTGTGATTTGAAATACCTCTCTTGGGGAGTGGCTTTTCTCTTAGCCATCATGTCTGCTAGACGTATTAGCGAAATTCAGACTTTCACTGCAACTGAGCTTTACCTTAAGTTTCAGAAGGACAGAGTGGTGCTCTGCACTAATCCTTTGTTCATCCCTAAAGTACCTACGATGTTCCATCTACAAAGAACAATACCTTTTCGTTAATCTACCCAACTCCTCATCTCCTTCTCTGCCCCTAGGAAGGGTCAGGCTTTGACTAGAGAATCTATTGCACAATGGGTTTCTTCTACTATAGTTTACTGTCATGAAAGAGCAGGACGTCCGCTTACGTCTAAAGTGACTGCCCATTCCACCAGGAAGATGGAAAGGTCCGCAGCACTGTTTGCCAGAGTGTCTCCAGCCGACATCTGCAGGGCGGCAACATGGACAAACGTCCATACCTTCACAAGGCACTACTGCCTGGAGACCTTGCGGAAGACGGATATTGCTATTGGTCAAGCAGCGCTACGTCATCTGTTCGCTTCAGGTAGGCCTCTTCTTATTGAGGTTTATGTTATGTTATGTTATGTTATGTTAGTGCTATTTGTATTGCGCACGGCTGCTCCAGCGAAGGAGCGTCCCGGCGCACCGACAAGGTGGCGAACACAACACAACTGGGGAACAGAAATAATTATTAAGAAAATGGGGAGTGAAGGATTTAACAAAGCTCAGAAAATAAATGAGTTTTAGCGGCCTTGCGGAAGGAGAGCAGGTCACCAAAGGTCCGGAGTTTCAAAGGGAGAGCGTTCCAGAGTGCAGCTGCCCGCACCTTAAAAGAGCGACCCCCACCCGACTGAGTTTGAACCGAGGGGCTACCGCTAATTCTTGGTCTAGCGAGCGCAGAGTGCGGCCCGGGATGTAAGGGCGCAAGAGTTGGTGCAGTAAGGGAGGTGATAGGTCTTTCAGAATTTTGAAGGAAAGGCACAAAACTTTAAAGTGGATCCGCTGCCTAACGGGTAACCAATGCAAGGCTCGCAAAGATGGACCGGCCGAGCAAAACCTAGGAAGACCTACGATCGCTCTGGCTGCAGCGTTCTGCACTCTTTGAAGTCGGGTTAACTCAGCCTGGTTTAATCCTATAAAAAGGGAGCTGGCATAGTCCAACCGCGCCAAAACCGTTGCTTGCACCACCAATTGACGAGTTGCGGCATCGAAGTATTTAAGGGCAGGGCGCAGATTGCGCAGGATGCCAAAGCAGCAAGCCGCCGTCCTTTTGGTGTGGCCAACGAAGTTGAGGGAAGGGTCCAGCCAAACACCAAGGTTTTTGATCTCCGCAACCGGAGTGGGGGTCGGCCCCAGCTCAGAGGTCCACCAAGTATCTCCCCATAGGTCCGTCCGCTTCCCGAAGATCATCACCTCCGTTTTTTTGGCATTTAGTTGGAGACAGTTGGACGTCATCCAAACAGCCACCGCCCTGAGTCCTTCTCTGAATCTTGGGGCATCCACCCCAGAGTCCCCGCTGATCGTGACTGCTAGCTGGGTGTCATCTGCGTACGACACCATGGTCATACCACAGAGCTTCACAACCTCAGCCAACGGCCTCACGTAGATGTTAAACAACGTGGGGCTCAGTGAGGAACCCTGTGGGACCCCAAGAGACAGAGGATGACATTTGGACTGGTAGGGCGGGGACGCCACACAGAAGGAACGATCCCTGAGAAACGAACGGAACCACTGGTGTGCAGTGCCGATCACCCCTATCTCCTCAAGACGTTGCAGGAGAATGTCAAGGGAGACCGTGTCAAAGGCGGCGCTTAGGTCTAACAAAACAAGCGCCGCCGTTTGACCTGCATCCAGAACTACCCGAAGGTGCTCGACCATAGATAACAGTGCTGTCTCCGTACTGTGGCCAGCCCGAAAACCATTCTGGGTGTCGTCCAGAATGTTGGCACGCGACAGATGACCAGTGAGGGCGGTGTTGACATGCGCCTCCGCGAGTTTGGCTGGCCACGGGAGAAGCGAAATCGGGCGGTAGTTCTCCGATTTTGTAGGGTCGAGAGATGTTTTTTTCAAAATGGGCATTACTACCGCATGCTTCCATTTCAAAGGCACCTGGCCTGATGATAGCGACGTGTTGATTAAGTCGCAAACCGGGCGAGCAAAAACCTGGTTTCTGAACATAGGTTATTAAGGTTTTTATTAATATTTCCTTCCTATGCCACTATTCTGAGTTTGTTCTTCTCTTGGTGTTCTGGTAAATGTTATATTTTATATGTGCAGAGGCTATGTTACTTGTTTGCGATTCTGGTTATAATAAAGCAAGTTACTTACCTGTACACCGTGGTTCTCCAGTATTGATATATTTTATGGATTCACATACGGCCCTCCTTCCAGGTGCACCTTCCATAACTCTATTATTTTACTCACCGCTCGTGCACGAAATCTGAGATATGGTGGCCGTGCAGGGGATGGATACTCTGGGTCTGTAATGTCATTGGCTGGAGTTTGGATGTTCTTTAATGAGGTTAACTGGTTACTAAATGCTATTGATTTTCAAGGGAGATTAACTTTTTAGCTCTATACTGGTATTTTACTGTTACCATGGGACTCCCACCATGACGACGGGTAAGATTCAAGCATGTAAATCTATAAAAGATATTAATACTTGCGAACCATAGTGTACAGGTAAGTAACTTGTTTTTTTTGTCCTGATAGTCCAGCTTCCAACACAGCAGCTGATGGATCTGCGTCATTTGTTGAAATAATAATACCCTGTAAACAACAAGTTGGTCATTTATGCCTGCTAAGCATGTCCAAGAATGGCTGAGATGTTTTCTGTTTCAAACAGTAGTTCCAAAATCCCTTCTGCAATACTGACAAGATCAGCAACATTGTAGTTATAATTAGTTGATTTACTTCACTCCTGATATGATGTTCATGCAAAGAAACATTTGACAGTATTCTGGACAAGGCATCTGATTGAAGATAAACCCACCAGGAGCTCATTGATAATGATATGCCTTTCCCGCAAGTGCCATTCGCCATCTGTGGCCACACCTCCACACTTCATCCTCCATTCTGCTTTGCGAAGATCTGACTCAATACCAAACTCTACATTTTCCCCCAAAATGTTATTTTTCCAGACCCCTTGTGGTTCAGTAACTACTGGACTGACAGCTTTGTCATCTGGAGGAATAGATAAATTGTCAGAGTATTGGTTGAAATTTGGAGATTAAAAAATCTTACAGTGCTGTCAGCTGTGGAGGGAGGTTTTGAATGGACAGAGCAAACAGACCCACCGCATTACTATGCTCCCTGCGGGACATCTCCTTTGCTAGCCTCTGATTAATCTGCCATTATTACAGACCATTAGGTTTGTGAGGAACTGTCTGGGAGCGACCCTATATGTTGAAAAGCAGATAAACAATGCAGTTCTTCTTGCTTAGGATATATAGTAGACCTGCCTAAACTCATCTCAAATTCTATACTGTAAAAAACGGTTTTGTGGTATATCCCTGCAATCTAACCAGACTAACTACCTTTTTATGTTTCATCACCAGAAAGCTATTGCTGAGGAATTCCATTGAATTGAGAATACTAAGTTCTGCTGTTGGCCCCTTTCCTTGTCAGTTTTGCTACTTTCTGTGAAATGAGAACCCTTTTGCCTCTGTTATTTAGGTTTCATCTCAATACCATAAATCTCCTTTTGGAACTGTTGGAACTGGGGTCACCAGTCCCCTAGGGTAGCATGGCACGAGCGGGTAGGCATCCGAAGGCATATGTGTTAAGCAACCATGCAGCACACGCAACCACTGAGTCAGAAACCTGGGCACGCAATTAGTGATACCACTCCAGTGAGCTTGTGTAAAAACTCAAGTTAACTTTATTAAGATAGATAATCAGGTAGATGGAGCAGGATCAGGGTAGAAGAAATTCATTATAACATTAGCTTTTCAGTTTACCTTTACCAATACATATGTTTCATTTCTCTGTAATAAATACTAGATGAAAGAATCTTGAATATGCAATAAATATTAAATATTAGATAAATAAATATTTGAAGAACACAGGCCTGACTACCGCCTTGCTTTGAGTCAGCACCTGAAAGTAATACATTAAAGAGACAACCAAATAGCATTGCGTCTCATTGGTTCTGTGGGCATTTTACCCACTCCTCACCAAACAAGGGTGAGCGTTTCACATCTATAAATATGTAGATAACTAACGGTAGGTTTAAATCCATATGGCACTAAATAGGAGTAAAACATTTCAGCAATCAGGAATATGCATTTCATGCAACAAGGATGGCATCCCCTTAAGTAAACACCTCCTTATGTAGACATCCCATTAGTTCTAACTAAACATGGCATTAGGCAGGAATGTAGAACACTTCCTAACAGATCAAGCCACATCACATTAGGTAAATATAAACAGTTCCTTATTTAGGGCTTAACTTGCCATTAGGCCTTATTACATCAGAACATCCAGCCAAGGTGGAACATTCCATGGTCAATGAGCAAACATCTCACCACCCTCCCTGACCAACAGGCCAGTAACACTCAAGCAGGAAGAACCATCCCCTAAGCGTAGGTAAAACACTTAACTGAGGGTAAAACATTGCATTACAGTGTAGCTATGTCCATAAAGCATTAACGTGTCCCTGCTCAACAATCAACAGTTCATTAGGTCAGAGGACATTTCATTAACCATTATGCGAAACATCTCTTTAAGGCAAAAATAACCCTTGCCTAAGGTAAATGAGCCTTTAATTGAGGCAGAATAAACATTTCTTAAGCCCAGAATAATGTTTACCTAAGCAGGGATCCTCTAGGCTGGAATAAAACCTATCATCAGGCAACACCCCTCATTTAGGGCTAATAACTCTTTTATGCCCGGCTACACCACTTCACTAACCAGGCAACCATATCATTATGCAGGATGTAACAACTCATTAGGCACCTGCAGGTTTTCTGTTCAGAGTAGAAACCCCTTCCTTCAACAGGCCACTTGGGCTTAACAATAAATTAGGGGCAGGCTTATCCTCGGGCCTAACAGTCTCTGGAGACTAAACAGGCCCCCAGGCATGCATAGTGGCGGGCACGGTTAATCTGGGGCTCTACAAGGCCTCGCAACACTCGAGGCTCCTTGGAGGCCAACGGGGCCCAGTCCCAGTCTTCCCAGGGGAGGGGCGAACTCGGGGCCTCCTCCGGCCTTCCGCCCGCCTCCCCTGGGGGGTTACCTTACTTCTTCGGCCCTCCGGGGCCCTTGCGCAGGTTCTGGAGCCTCACGCGACCGGGCGCGGTGCAGGGAGCAGCTACAGAGCACCAGCGCCGGTCGCGAGGCAGTACCAGGCGTTGTGGGGCAAATCGGAGGGGGCTCTCAGGCTTCCCAGCCCCCTCCCGAGGTCTCCGCCCTGTAGGTTTCCTCCATCACAGCGCTGCCGGCAGAGTCCAATGGTGGAGCGGCTTCCGGCGGAGGCGCGGCCTATGACGCGGCGCCCCCATCACGTGAGAGGGGTAGGCTTGCTTCAGGCCTAACGCGGCCTAACTGGAATGCGCGGAGGCCTCCTCAGGGATTTACGATGCGGCGGCCCTCTCCTGGCACATGGGGGCTGCCGAGGGGGGTCACAATGATGGCGCTGGCTCTGCGGACTCCTTTCCGGGCAGTGGCGGCCCTCCCTCAACACCGGGGGCCGCCGGGGCAATGCTAGCGCGTCTGTGAGGCGCTACAGGTAAGCGCTTGGCGGGGCTGTCACGGTGCTAACAGGCTAGTCGGCCAGACGACTCAGCAGCGCTTCACAGGGGCCCCAAGTTACTCACAGCAGGCGAACGCTGGGGCACGAGGAATCAGCGCGTCACAGCGCTACGCAGGGGTAGTTAGAGGTGCTTGGCAATTTCCTTCACAGCGCTCCTCAGGGGCACAGGATACGGCGCTTTTCAAGGCACACAGTCTCTAGCGCTGATACCAATACCAATGGCAGCAATCCTGGGCACAGAAGCGCTTTCTAACACAGCGCTTTGCTGATGTAGTGCTGGTCACTAATGACATTTACCACATGTACAGCGCCTCACAACTTCACAGCGCTTCGTAGGAGCATACAGGATAGCGCTTAGAGGCACTACTACAGCGCTTCTCCAGATGAGGGAAACAATACAGCGCTTAATATAGGCAGTCAATAGCGCTTACACTAATAGACCATAGCGCTTTTCAGGGGCACAGCCGATGACCGTCTCAGCGCTGGGGCCAAATTCAGGCAGTTCTGGAGGCTAGCGCTTCAGCAGTAGCTGACTTCAAACAAGGGCAGTTCACAGGTCAAGCCACACAGCAGTGGCAGGTTAGCGCAGGAACCCCAGGTGGCGTCAGGGGGCACAGGGAGCGACACAGCGCCAATACCTGGTGGGTTCCTCAAAAGTCCTGTGGTGATTTAGTTTTCTTCTTGGCGTGATGTTTCTTGCGCCCTTAGTTTAGTTACTTGGTTTCTGGTTCCTTGATTTCTTCTTGGCGCAGCTGTTTCTGGCGCCCTTGTAAATAGCAGTTGGGTTCTTGTTTCCTTGAAGGGGGTTAAGTTGGTGGCTGGTGTTGGATCAGCCAATACCCTCAAGTGGTCCCTGGGGGTTCCCTTCTGCTGGGCTAGGTCAGGGGGGATTTACAGGAGTCCTCAATACTTGTAAGGCAGCACTCCAAGCCCTGTCACTTCCAGTATCATAGTCCCTGACTAGGCCCCTCTGCCTAAACTCCTGCGTAGGTTCCTCCCCCAGGTCCTCCCCTCAGCTTCTCTCCTCAGGAAAGTTCCCTCCCTTTCCTTTTATAGTGCCAGTTGACAGTTGGTAGTGTCAGTTGGTGTCAGTTGGTGTCACCTCACCTCTCCCAGAAGGTTCCAGAGGCTTCCAGGAGGTTCCACCATTCTACCTGTGGACAGGCTGGCAGGCTAAGATGGATACATTGCCTGAGGGTTCCAGCCAGCCCCTGGCTACTAGAATGCGCCCACTAAATCACGCTGCTGCAGCAGTGGTCTGTGGCGGCCATGTTAGGGGTAGGAAGTACCTGTACTTTAACACTAGTTTTAAACTACACAGGGCATTCTCCACCACCCAAAGCCTATACAGTGTTGTTTCAATAGGGGCATTCTAAATTAACAGGGGATAAAAAGCGAAAAATTTCTGGGGAAAAGGGCCAAGTCTCACAGGAACCTTTAGATTTTTTTAAGGACCCACGCTTCTGGTGCTAACCTTTACCAATTGAGTTGAAACAGGGCAATCTAGGATTAATGGAAAAGCTCATTTGGTATGATATAATAAATGTTGGAAACAACATGTTCAAGGCATGTGTGGCTGTAGATTCACTTGCTTTGCATACTCCTGCCATCTAATTTCGGGTCCAGATGTGTGCAAGTTGTTTTTCTTCGTTGAACGCTTTTTAATCATGAGGTAAATTGACTGCTCCTCTTGGTGGCTAATGCACATGGGCTTCGACTCCATTGTTAGATTGTTTTCTTTCCACCGTCTGGTTCGGACGTGTATTACTGAGCTCTGATTCAAGACCCTTTCAGACACCTTTTGGTTCATATTCAACCCTTGCCCTTGTCAGTATTGTTATCAAATGCGTTTCGAAATCTAGACCCGTCGGGTCAATGTGATCACACAACAGCCCTTTGGGCATTGCCCTTTTGGGCCCATTTTTCTATTGCTTCGTCTTCGTTTTAGAATTCCCTGCTAATGAAACTGACACCATTCCGTTTCTGCCCTATGTGCCATAATAAGTACTTGTGGAGCAACTTTCACTAGGTCTGCAACCTATGCTTGTCTCTCGATCACAGGGAAGAATACTGAGAGACCTGTCAATCGTTTTTCTCCAAGAAAACAGTACAGGACTGAAGAGCATTTTGCAGGGAGATGCAGCGGAGAGAGGTAAACGATACGCCCAATATCTTCAGACAACAGGATGTCGAGGAAGAGGAAGTCCACCGGCCTCTGCGGCCAAAAAAGAGGCTTTTTTGTCGAGGACTCAGGCTCTGACTTAGAAATTGGCCTCTAGATGCAGGACCTTTCACCAGGTCAGCGTACCGCGAGTACTAACTTCCCCATCCTGCCACCGGAAAAGCATTCGACTCTTGGGCAACCACTGCCAGAAGGCCATGGTCAGCACTGAACATCTGCTTTGGATGGCCTGTGCTCAGACTCTGCACTGAATGCAAAGTTGAAGCTATTAGCTTCCGCACCAAGCCGACCCTATCCATCTTCGGCTCCGACTACCATAAAATGCAGGATGCACTCCAGAAACCGATATATATATATACCGCCTCATACTGGCCGCATCTTAATCAAGACTGTGGTGTCTGTGCCACCTCAATCAAAACCCCAACTTTCCTTTGGAGAAGAAATAGACTTGCCTGTGCCTGTTTAAAGGAGGAAGATGGACAAGGCTATTTATTTTTATATTCTTGTAGAGCGCCAGACTAGACTCCCGAAGGGGTATCTCTGCGCTATTACTGTACCATGAAACTGTGCTAGTTACGAGAGCATGAGTGATAGAGAGTGCGGAAACTGGAAAGTTATTTATGTGTCGGGATATAGGTAGGTCTTTAAATTTTTCCGGAAACACAAATGACTGGAAATTGATCTGAGTTCTGGAGGCAAAGAATTCCAGAGTATTGGGCCGGCATAAGCTAATGCACGGCCACCCTGTCTGGTTTTATTTACTCTTGGTGTCTGTAGGAGCTGCTGATGGCTGGAGCGCAGGGAACGCCCCGGGATGTAGGGCTGAAAGATCTTGGTCATATACTTCGGGCCCTCCCCTATCCTGCTCTTATGAATTGTGCATAGAGTCTTAAATTGGACTCGCTTCCTCACTGGAAGCCAGTGGAGTCTCTTCAGCAGGGGGCTAGAGGGGGTCCTGGCTGGAACATTCAGGACAATCCTTGCTGCTGTGTTTTGGATTACTTGCAATTTGCTGAGCTGCTCCTCGTTTGCTCCGAGGAGCAGCCCATTGCAGTAATCTACCCTGCTGATGACCAGAGCCTGCACGAGCGTTTTCCTATGATGGTCTGGTAAATAGGGGAAGACTCGTCTCAGCGTCCCTCGCATCCTCCTCCACCTCCACCCTTCATTCTCCCACCTATACCCTCCACCACATTCTCAGGCTGATATTACTCCACTGTGGTCCACACATTCCTTCATAGGTGGGCCTGAGGGTAGGTAAGGGCAGATGATTTTTATGATGCATCACAGCCCACAGATCCCTGGACAGATTATGATGTTGATCCCCAGGAGAGACACAGATCCAGACCTCTACCCAGCCAAACCATTGCCTCCTGATGACACCACCTTATATCAGGAACTCACTGGCAGCGCTCCAGCATACCACCAAGACTTGCTCCGTAAAGAGCCTATAGAGTAGGATTTCCTCTTTGAAACACTATCCAGTACACATAGGGCTAACCATTATTTCCCTATGTTAAAAGGCATGATGCGTCACACCAATGACATCTAGAAGGACCCTGCGCGAGCACACATTATCATTCCCAAAGTCGACAAAAAAATACAAAGCCACACCCTCGACCCAATTTAAATCCGAGGGCAACTCCCCCCTGACTTATTAGTTGGATCCAATGTCTGTAAAAAAGGCTAATTCACAAGCCTCAGGTAACGATCTACCTCCTGATAAGGAGTCTAAGCTAATTAAGGCTTCAGGGAAACGAGTCGCAGTGCAATCCCCCAATCTATGGCAGATTGCAAATACACAAGGCCTATTAGCCAGGTATGATAGCTCCTACTGGGACAACATGGAGGAACTTCTTCAATACCTCCCAGAAGATCATAGAAAAAGAGGGCTAGAACTCGTAGTGGAGGGCAGGCTTATTTTCAATAACTTTTGTTAAACAACTCAAGAGTGACTAAGTGAAAAAGTAGAAGAGAAATTAAATAGGAATTAAAAAAAAAATGTAAGTGTATTTTCTTATCTTTAGCCCCCTGAAAAGGCAAACCAAAAATAATTAAACACCCAAGGCAGCCCCTGCCCTCGTGCTTACACAAAAAGAGAAAGAGAATTCTTTCTCTTTTTAAAGGACCCTCACTCACCACTAGTTGGTGACATGCTTCATCATAGGGTCCCCGCTGGGGCAACCGAGTGCCTCCCAGCGTGCTACAACGCCTGAATTACAGCGGAGCGGGATGATGGTGTGTGAAACAGTGCTCTAACTAATATGTGAATTTAATCTGTGAGTGAAATTTAAAAAATACATGGTTGGAACCCATAGAAAATTTTAATAAAGGTCAACCAGTATTGGGTTAAAATCAGTGCAAGGCGGACAAACCCATGTTCTGTATTAAGAAACCTGGGTCCTGGATTCAAATGGTCAACATGTTTCTGCTGTTAGAAATGCTTATTCGCTCAGCATTCGTAAGGACCTAAATATAAAACCTAAAAGGGTCCCCCGGTGGTGTGTGCTCGCTAAGGCACACCCTCCCGTGAGGATCTCAGTGTGAAAAATGAATTTTCTTCAAAAGTGATACTCACGGATATTACCCATGATGACTCACTGAAATTCACAGGAGTCCGAAAAAAGCCTGTAAGAATCAAGGGAAAAAGAAAAACAATGACATAAGCTGACATGGTTCCTTCTCTGTCAGATAGTTCACATTAATACAGTCATTTCACTTTTAGTTTATACATGGCATGCATTAATCACAATTCGATGTTAACACCCAAAGAATAATCCTCTGTTTGCCTTCTCAGAGGATGTGGCCCCCCTCCTTTATTAATAATGAAGGGCCATATTGATTAGACTGTTGTCTCACAGGAGCAGTGTATTTACACAGGCAATATACCATGGGAACTTTCCCTTATGGTCCACACTTTGTGGTGCACTAAAAATGCTCAAATAATAAAATCATGGGAGTAGCAGTACTCGATTATGAAGTGTAAAAGACCTCAATTTTATTAGGCCTTTGGAATCAAATGTCTCTTACTGGGAGATATTAACGCAGTCATGTCAAAAGGAAGAAAAACACACTCACTTCGAAAGAGATAGATAATCTCTTCATGGGCTCAGATGCCCATGAAGCACGGGTGTTCTTCACGCCGTGTCTATACTATATCAGGATCAAAGCAATGTCAGATCAGAATGTTAGCAAGTACCTTAAAAGCGGCATCCGCTCAAGAGTAGCGTTCAAAGGAACCGCTCGTTCGTGTTACGTTGCAAAAGAAAGTATCGGAGCACTTACTTCCGACACGCGCCTCCCCGCTTGTAACCTACGTTCAGAGGTGCAGTCGACCCGGATCTTACTGGCGTATGCTGGGATGGCGTATTTTCAATGCCAGGCAGTTCCGATCACGTGACTCGGAACTTTCGAAGTGAGTGTGTTTTTCTTCCTTTTGACATATGACCGCGTTAATATCTCCCAATAAGAGACATTTGATTCCAAAGGCCTAATAAAATTGGGGTCTTTTACACTTCATAATCGAGTACTTCTGCTGCCATGAAATGTTAGATCTGATAGAGACTTCTTGCTGCAGATTCCTTACCTTTGAATTTTCCAGGAGTTAGGCTGGATCCAGAAACTTTTGCTGAGCAATACACCTTGCACGTGCTGTCTGGTGGCTCCATTAGGCTCCACGTGATGTCATTGGCGTCGGTTATGATGTCACAGTATCTGTATAGGTGCCACCCATGCGTTCGGATGTCGGATCTTTTCTTTCCGCGCCAGTTAAGCCCCAATCCGGGAAGAGCTACCCCTCTGTTGCTTTTTGACAGGCTTTTTCACGACTGTCGAATTCCAGAATTCTTTCCATCGTATGTGTGGATGTCATCAAGGAAGACCGGATCCAAGCTGTGCGGGCCTGTCCCCGCACAATGTCTGTTACTGAGCCCCACCTCATCTGCCTCTGGTGTCTCCAGCGCGACCATGATCTGAAGTCGTGCTCGGACTGTCAGGCCATGGCTTCTCGGGAGCGGGTTTTGAAGCTCCTTGTGGCCTGACAGCTGACACCGCCAAGCGAGACCCCTCAGAGGTTCCGATCCCGATCGAGACGGAGGAGGTCGCTAGACCGCTCTCGAAGTCCAAACTCCTCTTCGTCCCACTGTAGGTCATCGGACACTCTGGGAAGAGGCACAAGAAGAAGAAGTCCATGCAAACTTCATCTTCACCTGAACTGTCGTCATCGACAAATATGTAGGGAGCACTGTAACTCCAGGATCTGAAAGAAACAGGTTAGTATTAGATTCCTTACCTTAGAATATCCCCAGGCATCAGACTGGATCCGGAAACTTTTGCGTAGCAGTACCCTTACGCGTCGGTCGCGTACGTCGTTGCTGCCGGGATGACGTCGCCGGAGTACTTAGACACCGCCCTCGCGCACTGACGTCAGTTCTTCTTTTTTCCTCCTCAGCAAGCGCCGATCCGGAAAAAGTGGTACCCTTAGTCATTTTTGACTAAACTTTTTCAATCATTTTTGATCTTTCTTTGAAGTCGAACGACTCCGACGGTGCCAGTAGGGATGCCCGGGTTCAAACCCTGCGTCGACTTCAGCCGACTGATGTCGGTACCGACCCCCATCGCCGGTGTCTACATTGCCTGGGGCCCGACCACGATGACAAGTCGTGCCCCGACTGCCGGGCCTTGATGTCGAAGGCTAGGCGGGAGCTGTCCTGCAAGCGCCTCGAGCTCCGGCAGTCGGCCCGGGCTGTTCGAGGTCCCGGTCCGGAAGGAGGTCGAGGGACCCGTCGCCGGGCCGAAGTCATCACAGCTCTGAGAGTCGTCACCACTCCTCAGGTAAGAGGTCGTCACCACTCCCACCGGTCCCTGGGCAGAAAGCGACACAGGAGGAGATCGATGCCTTCCTCACGGCCATGAGGTCGCTCACTCCTCCGTCGGGTTCCGCAGCGCCTTCGGGCTCCGCGGTCCCGACTGGGAGCCCAAGTGGGCCGAGTGCTTCGGCCCCGGCGCCGTCGGCGACTTCGGTCCCGACGCAGCAGGGCCCCGCTGGATCCGGTTACGGATTCAGGCCTTCGCCGGTCGACCTTACGACCTCGCCGGCGCCGGCCCCTAGGGTGTCGCCCCCGATGCCGTCCCAGGACGATGACGTCCCCGGTCCCCCCCTCAACCAGGTTCCGACGCCGGAGCAGCGTCGAGAGAAGAATTTTTCTTCTATGATCCGGCCCCATCTTGTGACCCTGAGTACCAGGAGATGGGTGGCGAGCCGGATTGGGAAGGGTCTGAGGACCCTCTGGCACGTGAGTGCTAGTCTTTTCAGTACTGGGCAGGTGAGCTAGGGGATGCCAGTGGTTTGGGCACTTCGCCAAACACTGGTTTTGTCTCCCTTCCTACTGTGGCTACGGAGGAGGGGGCTGCCTATAGTGTGGTGGTGATGCGGGCGGCCAAGGCCTTATCACTTGAACTCCCGTCGCGGCCGGGAGGACTAATCTCCTCACTGAAGTCCTTAAACCGCAAGCAAGCTCTTCGGAGCCTCTGTTGCCGTTTAATGAGGCCTTGTCTCACATTCTTCTGGGCACTTGGTCCAGGCCAGCTACAGGTCCCCCTGTAGATAGGAACGTGGCCAGACGCCACCCTTGCTTCCTGTCCACCCACCCCACTCCCGAGAGCCTGGTCATACAGGCCTCTAACTCCCAGACCGCATTCCCGACGGCTCCCCCGATCGAGAATCCAAGAGGTACGAACAGTATAGTAAGAAGATGTTCTCCTGACTGAGTTTGGGGTTGCAGTCAGTTAACACCACATGCCTCTTGGGCCGTTATTCCCACTCTCTGTGGGACACGGTCGCGTGCGTGCTGCCACAATGTCCGGAGGAGGCCCGGACTAAACTCACCCAAGCCCTTGCGGAGGGTCGAGATGCGGCACTGTATTCCATCCGGTGGGGACTGGATACAACGGACTCGCTAGGCAGGGCGATGGCAACGACGGTGGCGATTCGTCGCCACGCCTGGCTGAGTTCTGCCAACTTTTTGGCTGATGTCCAAAACACCCTTATGGACATGCCGTTTGATGGCCGTCGCCTCTTTGGCCACAAGGCACACAGTGTGCTTGAGCGCTTTAAGGACTCCAGGGCTACGGCCAAGTCCTTGGGCCTGTCGGCCCCGCGCCAGCAAACTGCTGCCTTTCTCTCCTTTCGTGGCCAAGGAAGGGGCGCCCCCACACGTCCTACCAGCCACGGGCCGCAGACTAACATCCAGCGCGGTGGCGGACGTGTAACCTCTGTGGTGGTGCCCGGGGACCACAGCGAGGCCAGTCCACATCCACTCCCGCAGCATCCGCCTCAAAGCCCGCCTAGTCCGAGCTTTCAGGCCCACGTGACGCCAGTGGGTGGGCAGGGTTCGCCATCACCTCCTCCACTGGTGCACTGTCACGTCGGACAGGTGGGTGCTGCAAATCGTCCGAAGGGGCTACTCCCTCCCCTTCGAGGCGACCACTCCAGCCATGCCACCGCGTGTCGGGGGATCACTTGAATCTTCTGCGAGAGGAAGCTACGGCCCTCTTGGCCAAGGGGGCCATCGAGCGCGTTCCTGGACCAGAAGTAGGGTGTGGTTGCTACTTCCACTACTTTCTGGTTCCCAAGAAGGGCAAAGGGGGCCTACGCCCTATCTCGGACTTGCGGATTGTCAACGGCTTCCTCCGGAAGGAGAACTTCAAGATGCTTACACTGGCTCAGGTCTTAGCTGCCCTGGACCCGGGAGACTGGATGGTAGCGTTGGACTTGCAGGATGCTTTTTTTCACATCCCCGTCCTGCCGGCCCACTGGCGCTACCTGCGGTTCAGGGTAGGCCACAAGCATTTTCAGTTTACCGTGCTCCCCTTTGGCCTTACCAGCGCCCCACGTGTGTTCACGAAAGTGATGGCAGTGGTCGCAGCTCATCTGCGCAGGTTAGGGGTTTCAGTCTTCCCCCTACCTCGACGAGTGGATGTTGAAGGAGGGCTCGCCACAGGCACCTCCAGGTTACGGCCGACCTCCCGCACCTGCTGGGGTTCTCCATCAATGTGCCGAAGTCGCACCTGTGTCCCTCTCAGAAGCTCCTCTTCACCGGAGCGGTTCTAAACTATGCACAGTTTCGGGTTTATCCTCCTGAACAGCGAGTTCGGGATATTCAGGCTCTGATTCCGATCTTTCTGCCATTATCCCGAGTCTCGGTTAGGTTGACGCTGCAGCTTCTGAGGCTGATGTCCTCCTGCTTCCTTCTGGTGCATCACGCCAGGTGGCGGAAGCGGGCTCTGCAGTGGGACCTGAAGTTTCAGTGGGCCCAACAACAGGGCAACTTGTCCGACCATGTCTTGATCTCGGAGGGCACTGCAAGACAGTTGCAGGATGGCTCACGGACCGCGATTGGGTCAGCGGCAGATCCCTTTCCCTACCCCAACCGGAGCACGTAGTTGTGACGGACGCGTCCCTCCAGGGCTGGGGGGGGGCCACATGGGAGCGGCGGAGATCAGAGGCCTCTGGTCTCCGGCCGAGTCCCGGCTCCACATCAACCTTCTGGAGCTGCAGGCGATCCGGCTTGCACTGAAGGCATTCCTCCCCTCTGCTCGGGGGAGTGTAGTGCAGGACAACACCACCGCCATGTGGTACTGCAACAAACAGGGAGGGGGTGGGGTCGTGGACCCTATGCCAGGAGACTCTGCGCTTCTGGCAGTGGCTGGAACATCAGGGCGTGACCCTGGTGGTTGAACACCTGGCAGGTTCTCTGAACGCCAGGGTGGACGAACTCAGCCGTTGGTGCATGATGGATCACAAATGGCGTCTGAACTCGGACGTGGCGCAAGGCCTTTTTCAGCAGTGGGGAGAGCTTTGGTTAGATCTATTCACCACAGAAGAGAACGCGCAATGTCATCAGTTCTGCTCGTTGGAATTTCCAAGGCGGCACTCGCTCTAGACGCCTTTCGTCGCGAGTGGAGCTGCGGTCTGTTGTACGCCTTTCCGCCTATACCACTTCTGCCCAGAGTGCTGAAGAAGATCAGGCGTGACCGGGCCCAAGTCATCCTTGTGGCTCCGGACTGGGCACGAAGATACTGGTATCCCGAGCTACTCAGCATGGCTGTCGATCCCCCGATTCGTCTGCCTCTTCAGGAGGACCTTCTGTCGCAGCAGCAGGGGACGGTCCTCCACCTGAACCTGTCCAGTCTCCACTTACATGCATGGAGATTGAGCGGCGGCAGTTGAGGCCATTTGACTTGCCTCCTGAAGTCTGTAATGTGATTCTGGCAGCCAGGCGTCCCTCCACAAAATCGGTATACGCCTGCAGGTGGAACAAATTTGTGGCATGGTGCACAGCAAAGGCTGTGGATCCCCTTTCTGCCCCTCTTTCAGAGGTTCTCCTCTTTTTATCTCTCTTGCCTAGCAGGGCTCTTCTCTGGGCACTCTGAAGGGCTACCTCTCTGCCATTTCCGCCTTCTTAAGGCTCCCTGATCAGCCCTCTTTGTTCAAGTCCCCAGTTGTAAATAGGTTTTTGAAGGACATCACTCATATGTTCCCTCCTGTTCCTTTTGTGATGCCTCAGTGGGACTTGAACCTTGTTCTGACTTATCTGATGTGCGCTCCCTTCGTGCAACTTCATAACTGTCCTCTTCGTCTCCTTACTTTTAAGACTGCATTCCTGGTTGCCATCACCTCTGCCAGGAGAGTGAGTGAGCTCCAGGCCCTTTCTTCTCAACCTCCTTTCCTTTCTGTCCATCCGGACAAAGTTGTGTTGCAGACGCGACCCTCTTTCCTGCCCAAGGTAGTCACAGCCTTCCACATCGGGCAGTCCATCACCTTGCCCACCTTCTTTCCGCCTCCGCATCCCTCGAAAGGGTCCACCGTCTAGACCCAAAACGTGTGCTCTCATTCTATCTGGAACGCCAGTTTCAGGTGGATGACCAACTCTTTGTTGGTTATGTGGGCGCTAAGAAGGGTCGGGCGGTGCACAAGCGGACCATTTCTCGATGGATCGTCTTGTGCATCAAGGCTTTTTACTCTCTGGCTAGAAAGGAGCCTCCTGTGGGGCTACGTGCCCATTCCACTCGGGCCACGGCGGCTACTACTGCCCTGGGTCGGGAAGTCCCCTTGCAGGACATCTGTCAGGCAGCTACGTGGGCCTCGTTGCACAAGTTCGCACGACACTACTGCCTGGACAGCCAAGTCCGGAGGGATGGCTTTTTTGGCCGTCCCATTCTCCAGGACTTTCTGGTGTGATCATTGGTTCGCAGACCCACCACCGGGGTTGGTATTGCTGGGGTATCTATTCTAAGGTAAGGAATCTAATACTAACCTGTTTCTTTCAGATGAACAAGTTACTTACCTTCGGTAATGATATATCTGTAAGAAACAGTAGTTAGTATTAGATTCTTTACCGCCCCACCCATCCTCCCTGTTCTGCGAACCGATATCTAGGGTTAAGGTTCACCCTTTCAGGGCCCTAGTTTCTTGGCACCAGTGTTGGTTTTTATCATGGCTCTGCGTTTCTGGCGCGGAAAAGCTGTGTATAAGAACTGATGTCAGCGCGCGAGGGCGTTGTCTAAGTACTCCGGCGACATCATCCCGGCGCCAACGACAGACGCGGAGCCGCAGATGACGCCTACTGACGCGCAAGGGTACTGCTACGCAAAAGTTTCCGGATCCAGTCTGACGCCTGGGGATATTCTAAGGTAAGGAATCTAATACTAACTACTGTTTCTTACAGATATATCGATACCGAAGGTAAGTAACTTGTGCTACGGTTCCAAGGGCCCAGAGTCAGGTTCAACTTTGCGCCTCCCTTCTTTCCAGGAGCCGGATTGGACCCCTGCTCAGATCAGAGTTCTACGAGGCCATGCACTGTGTATTTGAGCGGTCTGACCACTCTGATGAGCCTTCGGGCCCCATGGGGTCAGATAGGGCCATATCAGATTCGATGCTTTCGGCTCTGGCCATAGCGTCGGTGGGGCCTCAGAGATCCGAAAACTGATCTGAGTCTACACCAGTTGTGCCACAGGGACCTCCCGCGGCATCGGACCCGAAGTTGGTGCCTGCGGCGCTGCCGATGCCCATCAGCGTTGCCAGCCCCATCCTTATCCCAGACGACCTGGAGTCAGGACGAAGTCGCTTGTTGGTGATTCCGACATCGATTGAACCCAGGGGTTCTATGTGGATGCCTGAACACTTTGTAGACGTGTTAGCCTTGGAAGAGGAATGGAAGGGGCTATGGCCCCTCTGGAACACCAGGATGACTCTGCATAGCAAACGGTCGGGTATAGAGAATTTGAGGAAGCCAGTGGACTGGATACTTTTCCAGATACTGGCATGTTCTCTCTGCCAAATGTGGCTACGGAGTAGGGGGCATCTTATTCCATTGGTGGTTAAGAGGGCATCCGAGGTCCTTAGACTGGAGCTGCCCTCAGTGAAGGTCAGGACTAATCTCCTGACTGAACTGCTTCAGCCTGTGTCTTCCACCTCAGAACCTTTTTTGTCCTTTAATGAAGTGTTTACTGATGTCCTTCTAGGCACTTGGTTCAAGCCTAACACAAGGGCTACTGTGACTAGGGCAATCACCCACCACAAGCGCCCAGCTCCAGGTGACCCAAAGCTCTTCAGCCAACACCCCACCCCAGAAAGTTTGGTGGTGCAGGCCTCTATGCCACAGAGCCCATTCCCTTCCGCTCCTCCAGATAGGGAATCCAAAGCGGCTGTATTCATTTGGGAAGAAAATGTTTTCTTCCTCCATCCTGGCTTTGTGATCAGCTTATTAGTCCGTTTCTCCCACTCCCTTTGGGAAACTGTTGCACAAGGGCTGCCACTAGTACTGGAGTAGGCCCCGGCTGGGCTCTCTCTGGCAGTTAAGGATGGGAGAAATGCAGCAAAATTCACCATAAGGTGTGGCCTTGGTACGACGGATTCTCTGGACAGATCGATTTCCATGACAGTGGCCTTGAGACGCCATGCCTGGCATAGGACAACCAGCTTCTCTGGTGATATCCAGGCAATTCTGATGAACGTGCCCTTTGATGGAAGCCGCCTTTTTGGGGAAAAGGCAGATTCGGCTCTAGTGTGGTTGAAGGACTCTTGAACTACGGTCAGATCCTTGAGCCTCTGTTCTACTCCTCATGCCCAGTCTACCTTTCAAGGTAGCAGAGGGGGTTTCCACTTACGTCAGTCCTATATCAGCCACTGTCCTGCTCAGGCTTTCCAAGCTGGGTGGGGACGGTGACAATGTTCATTCCAGCCTATGAATTGAAGCCAGAAATCATTGACCACCCTTCCCATGGCAGCTGCGGCCTCCAAACACTCCTAGTCTGACTCTGCAAGACCATACCACTGCAATTTGCGGGAGAATCCATCATCATCTCCCCCACTGGAGGTCCATAACATTGGACAAGTGGGTCGTGAGGATCATTCAGGAGGGCTATTTTCTGACTTTCCTTTCTTTTCCTCCTACCATTCTGCCAAATTAGGAACGGCGGACGAAGGATCTATTAAAATTGCTCCAGGAGGAAGTAACAGCTCTCTTGGCCAAGGGAGCTATAGAAAGGGTCCTGGTTTCAGAAGTAGGCAGTGGCTGTTATTCCCTTTACTTTCTGATTCCGAAGAAGAACAAAGGTTTGCGGCCCATTTTTAATCTTTGGGCCGTCAACTTCTTCCTCAAGAAGGAGAAATTCAAGATGCTCACTCTAGCTCAGGTTTTGCCTGTTCTAGACCAAGAAGAGTGGGTGGTGGCATTGGACCTGCAGGATGCATTTTTTCAAATCTCCAACCTGCCGGGCCACAGGTGGTACCTACGGTTCAAGGTAGGCTGCAAGCACTTTCCGTTTAGCGTGCTCCCCTTCGGCCTTACCAGTGCCCCTCGAGTGTTCAACAAGGTGATGGCGGTGGTCGCAGCTTATCTGTGCAGGTTAGGGGTGTCATTCTTTCCCTACCTCGATGACTGGCAGCTGAAGGCGTCCTCACCCCAGGCTGTCATCTCCAACCTGCAGACTGGGGCAAACCTTCTGCATTTGATGGCACACCTGACTCCTTCTCAGATGCTGCCTTTTATCAGAGCTGTACTAGACACAGGGCAGTTTTGGGTCTATCCTCCCGAGCAGCGAGTCAAGGATATTCAGGTTAGGATTCCGATGTTTCGGCCTCTATTCTGGATTTCAGTGAGACTGACTCTGGGGCTGTTGGGCTTGCCTCCGGCCTCCTGCATCCTGTTAGTGAAGAATGCCAGGTGGCTTATGTGGGCTTTGCTGTGGGACTTGAAGTTCCAGTGGGCACAACATCAGGGAAATCTCACAATGTGGTCCAGATCTCAGAAGGAATTGCGAGAGACTTGCAGTGGTGGTTGATGAACCCTGATTATGTCAATGGAAGAACCCTCCCCAACCAGATCTCACATCTTGTGACAGATGCGTTACTTCTGGGATGGGGTGGTTATCTGGGAGAGGTAGAGATGAGGGTATACTGGCGCAGTCGGGGCTCTACATACATTTTTTGGAGCTCCAAGTGATTAGATTGGCATTGAAAGCATTTCTTTCCTCTGTCAAGGGGAAGCTAGTGGAGGTGTTCACAGAAAACACCACTACCATGTGGTACTGCAACAAGCAGGGTGGAGTGGGGTCGTGGACACTTTGTCGAGAGCCCTGTGTCTTTAGTAATGGCTGGAACAACAGGGCATAACACAACTGGCAGGTTCTCTAAATGCCAGGGTGGACAAACTCAGCTATTGATGCCTAGTGGATCACAAACGGCTTCTCCAGTCGGAGGGGGTGCAAGGTCTCTTTCATCATTGGGGAGAACGTTGGTTAGATTTGATCGCTTCTGAAGAGAACATGCAGTGTAAGCAATACTGCACGCTGGAGTTTCCAAGGCAGCTATCGCGTGGCGACGCTTTTCATCGTGAGTGAAGCTCAGACCTGTTGTACGCCTTTCCACCCATACCACTCCTGCCTAGTGTTCTGAAGAAGAACAGGAGCGACTGGTCCAACATCATTCTTGTGGCTCCAGACTGGGCGAGGAGAGTCTGGTATCCAGAGCTTCTGAAGATGAGCATTGATCCTCCGATCAGGCTGCCCCTTCGGGAGGATCTTCTGTCCCAGCAGCAGGGGAGGGCTCCCCACCATAACCTGTCAATTCTGCGCCTACATACGTGGAGATTGAGCAGTGGCAGTTGATAGCTTTTGACCTTCCCCCCGAAGTATATAATGTTATTTTGGTGGCCCGGCGGCCCTCCACGAAGACTACACGCCTGGTGTTGGCAGAAATTTGTATTACACTATACAAAAAGGTCTATTGACCCTCTTTCTGCTTCTCTTTCCACTGTTCTTTTATTCACTCTGACCCTTGCCCAGCAGGGCTCTGCTTTGGGAGCTCTCAAGGGTTACCTTTCTGTTCTGTCTGCTTTTTTGCTGCTGCCAGACCGTCTCTCTCTCGGATTGTACATAGGTTTTTAAAAGGGCTGGCTCACGTGTTTCCACCCACGCCCTTTGTTATGCCTCAGTTGGACCTTAATTTGGTCCTCCAGCTACCTTTGGGCGATCCCTTTGAGCCTTTACATAACTGTCCCCTCCGGCTGTTGACCTTCAAAACACCCTTTTTTAGTGGCGATTACATCTGCCATGAGGGTGAGTGAGTTGCAGGCGATATCTTGCATCTGATGTATTTTCTGGATAAAGTGGTGCTTTGTACTAGGGCTTCTTTTTTAACAAAGGTTGTGACCCCATTCCATCTGGGTCAATCCGTCACGTTGCCCACCTTCTTTGTCCCCAGCATTTCTCTAAAGAGGACGGTGCGCGCAAGAGGTATTGCTCAGCAAAAGTTTCCAGATCGAGCCTGACGCCTGGTAAATTCAAAGGTAAGGAATCTGCAGCTAGATGGTCTCTACCAGATAATGTGGTACCGAAAGTAAGTAACTTGTTCGTCAAAGCACACTCTACTCGTAAAAGGCGGACTTCTATGGCTTTCTTGGGCAACATCACAATAGCTGACATATATAAAGCAGCTACTTGGTCTACACACACTTTCACTAAACATTATTGTGCAGATGTTCTAGCACGCCAACAAGCTAATGCGGGTCAGGCAGTGCTACATATACTTTTCCAAACACCCACAGGCAAGCTACCACTTTTAGAGCACTTACCCTGTAAGCATCTGTTCTTGGCATTTAGCCCTGTAGATTCTCATGCACCCACCCTCCTCCTCAGACATCTGTGGCTGTTGTAGTTCCTTTTACCTTTTCATATGTATGGACATCTCTTTACTGATACCTACTCTCCATTTTCACCCGCCTGTGGGAAGACAATCTGACAGTGAAGTCGATACCCATGCGCATTATCTCCAAAAGGAGGAGTCACTTTACCTCCAGACTCGAAAGACTTCTTCGAAGAAAAACAGCTTACTCACATCCGGACCCAACACTGGAAAGAGTATGCATAATCCTTATTTATGCATGGCCTCTTGCAGAGAACAGGTTTTATCTCTTCCTGTCTGACCATTTAATGTTGTCCTTTGTTAAAGGCCCATCAAGTCCAGATATTATTCCTAGAAATCCCTCCATTCCTGGCAAGTCCTTCGTTAAAGGCCAATCGAGTCCAAATTTTATTCCTGGCAAGTCCTCCATGACAATCCCAGCCCTTAATTTGGGTCGTTGGAATACTTGCCCTTAAAAGTGACCATCTTCTGGTCTTTTCTGGGGTCCTTTCCATTGATTGCCAGCCTAGGATACATAAACAGTTACAGCCAACTTCTGCAGAGCGGTTTTCTACCTTTTCTCAACATATTCTGCTGCTTTCGGATAAATAATTCCTGCCGGAGGATGAATGCTTCAAATGTGGGTTCTGAATCATCCAGTTGATCTTTCCAGCAAATGGGTTCAATGAAAGGAGTCTCCTTCTTCATTCTGCTCCACTTGACTCGACAGGTCCTACCCGATATAGGTCTCCACATCCTTGTCTTGGCCGTGCCATGAATCCTCATCAGTGTTGTTGATCTATGCCGGTGTGGTCTCATCTATCCTTCTTTGGATACCCTGGCTTTCTGAGATGATTTCTTTACCTTGCCAGTCTCAGCAAGACTCATACTTGTCTTCCCCATTAAAAGCAGGCTTTATCTTTCACTTGTCTGTGAAAGGCAGAACCTACTTTCCAAGGAAGGCTTCATGCGATGTATAGAACGCAACAGTCATCCAGTTTGTCCCAATTTCTGTAAGATTGTAATGGGGGATATGTGTCGATCGAAGTCCATCATAGACTTGCATGTCTGCATTCCTTTGGGCAAATAAGCTTGATGACTGCCAGTATGGCATAGACAGACATGTCTATTACCAGCCTGAATTTCCACTTGTGAGAGGGCATGAGGCTGTACCATCAATCACGTAATTTCATGTCATTAGAAATTTCTGATCAAGCAGCATAAGCTAACCTTGAAAGCTTAAGGATTTTTTCTTTCATTACACACCTTCTTTGTCTAAAAAGTGCCCTTTCTGTGCCCAAAAGAAGTCCAAGCACGCCTGAAATTCTTGGAATGCTTCAAAACAGAAGAGAAAGGGAATGGAAGACACAACCTCTCAAAAGAGCTGCCTAAAAAAATTGAACTCTGAAAAGGACCTCTCTAGACTAAGATCCTTGGAGAAAATGCATCGACCTAATCAATCCTAACATCATTGAAGATCAACAGCAAAAGATTTTCAGTCTGGGGCATTGGCCCCAACATGATTGCCATGAAAGGTATATATATATATATATATGTATATATATATATATATATATATATATATATATATATATATATATATATATATATATATATATATATATATATATATCGTGACAAAAAACAAAGTAATGCTATAGATAGGTGAAAATGTCAGTTAGAATGTTAAACCTCAAAGCCATTGAACTCCACCAGTTACAGTTAACTGAATTAAATATAATGCAGTGTTGTCATCAATGAGTGAATGTCATCAATGACGTTAGAAATTATGTCACAGAACATGTCCTGACTGATGTAATATGTGAGGTCATGATCAGTGCATTGCAAAGATGCATGCTATAGTTACTTCAGTTAACTATCACTTATGAATTTAAAATGTTGTTTTAGCTAAAACTTCCACATAACTATAACGTCACTTTAAACTTTGAATTTCATAGTTTTTGTTGAAGGTAAAAAAATATATGATTGCCATACCCATCTATAACGTAACATTAATCTTTGTTTTTTTCTATGACTCCCTAGGTTTTTTTAATGTAAAGAAGTATTTTATTGCCATACCCAACTATGTCTGCCCAGGCACCCACCCCCTGGAGGATGGCCATCGAAGATTGGTGCAAGGTCTGGCCAGCAGCCAGACCCTCCGCTTAATCCCCTGTGAGCGACCAATATCTATTTGTTCAGAATGCTGTACCATCCATCTGAAACAGGCTGCAGCACGCTCTAATTCACAAGACGTATTTTTTTTTATTGTGACAGACTCGGGTGACGGCCGAAATGCGTGACCCGAGTCTGACGCAATAAAAAAAAATACGTCTTGTGAATTAGAGCGTGCTGCTGCCTGTTTCGGATGGATGGTACAGCATTGTGAAGAAATATATATATTTCACTAAAAAAAATAATAGTTAAAGTAACCTTATAGTTAGGTGAATATGCCAGTGATAAAATTAAGATTTAGAACTAAAAAAACAGAAATTTACCAGTTATAGTTAGCAGTACTGATTATAAATTGCTCCCAGCAAAGCACTGCTTATGACCTCATATATGATACTACTTATGAAGTTTTGACATAATTCATTACATCAAAGATGACATTTCAAATGACCTCACTGATGCAAACAACCCCCATTCAGCAAACCTCACTCTGGGGGGGGGGGTAGGGGGCGGGGATTGCCATAGGGCCTTGCCCAGGAGGCCCCATCCCGCAAGGACATTTGTTTTCTAATTAAAAGAGAAAGGGGTGTGCCCCCCGGCCTCCAGTCCTGTTAGGCCTTGGCTACTCCATCCCCCAAGGCCATTTCGAAAAAATAATAATAATAAAGGGGGTGTGAAGCAGCCACCCTCCCTAAGCCATTATGGTCCCTTTTGTGATCCCGTCCTTTTGGGCCACTTCAGCCCCCCTCCCCAAGCCTCTTGAGGCCCTGGGGCCCGGCGTTATTATTTTTGTGGGAGAGCGCACACACCTAATGTTGCTGGCAGCCAATCAAAGAGTAGGACG
Source organism: Lissotriton vulgaris (assembly GCF_964263255.1). NCBI lineage: Eukaryota > Metazoa > Chordata > Amphibia > Caudata > Salamandridae > Lissotriton > Lissotriton vulgaris. Next base: position 1,820,718,057 of record NC_141687.1, read on the forward strand.
TCTACTGGAGCAAGGGAAATTAAGCTCCTTGGACCAATCGGAATTCTCCAGTTTTAAACTTGCGCTCCTCAGAGTCTTTCGAGATTATCGCGGGCCCACCTGTCCAGTTATCTATATTTTTTTATCCTTAGTTTCTTAAAAACTACTGAACGGATTTACACCAAATCATAAAAAGCACAATCTACGGACCAATATCTAGCTTCCTGCCGAATTTGGTAAAAATCTGTTCATCAGTTTGTGCTCTAGCCTTGTCTGAAGAAGTCTATGGAAAATGTATGGGGATTTTACATTTTGGGACCCCCCCTTTTTTCTGTGCCCCCAGTTGACGGATCACCCCAACACATTCCAGGAACGGGCAAAGATGAATTGACTTTGTTTTGGGAAAGTTTTGTGAAGATTAGTCAAACTGGGCCAAAGTTATTAGCAAAACAAAAACGCTCCATCCATGGAATAGCAGACCTAACTATACCTACTTTATGGTGTCCGCCACTATGTAATGTGTGTGTGTGTGTGCGTGTGTGTGTATATATATATATATATATATATATATATATATATATATATATATATATATATATATATATTTTTTTTTTTTGTTTCTTTTAATCTTTTATTTTATTTTAGCGTTTTATATAGCGCGAACTAGACCAGAAGATATCGGGTATCAGAGCACTTTAGACGAGCACCAGTTGCGTTACATGAGGACACATTAATTTTTGTTAGGTACGGGGAGATGAAGTGATTTGCCCAGAATCACAGGATGTTGATCGTCGTTGCCGAGACTCGAACCCGGTTCCCCAGCTTCAACATCGACCACTCTATCTTTAAGGCTACATCCTCTCCCCTATATATATGTTTATATAGCGCAACCAAGTTCCAAGGACATTGGAGCCCTTTACACGAGCACCAGATTGCATGACACAAGTTCACATTCATTTTATCATAAGCACAGGATATTACGTGATTTGCTCAAAATCAAAGGATGTTGAGCCGACACTGGGCTTGAACCTAGTTATCCAGGCACAAAGTCAGCAGATCTGGCCATTAGGCCACATCCATAGTTTCAATGTGTGTGACACTCATATACCAGTGGCACATGTTATATTTGTGTATAGTTAAATAGCTTTGTGAAGAAAAAAAACAGTATCAACAAATACAGTTTTTACCCGGAGTGTTGCTTGGGAATGTTTGCAAGGATTTGCTTTAAAAGTGGACTGCACTAATCTGGAATTCTCTCCCGGTTGAAATCCGTTTATTAGAGGACCTTATGACCTTCCGGAGAGCAATAAAAACTTTTCTGTTTTAGCTGCCCCTATTATGTCTTATCTTTTCCTGTTGTGTTATGTTTCTCCTTGTCTATGCGCCGGGACGCTCCTTGGCTGGAGTAGCTGTGCGCACAATAAATTATAATAACATAACATAACATAACTGAGGGAAATTGGTCAGCACTGGAGCCCGAATAGGACCAATCATTTTGAATTGTACCTATAAATAGACCAGGACTTTAGTGGCACACCAAAAATCAGCTTGCGATCTATCAGTCATATTTATGTTGTCCCAAATACACAATTACATATGAGATCACATAATACCTAAAAGACCAATGGAGCAAGAAGTACAATAGTTAGGACATATTTAAGCAGCAATTATTTATTACATTATTTAATTAGTTCCTTTTACTCAACATCCACTAGTGAGTTATGGGAAATGGCTACTCTAGTCAGACCTTTATGACGATCATTGAAGACTCTATGATGCAGAAGAAAAGGTTACATAATTACAGTCTATTTCTGCATCGTACGAATTTTTATTGAGGTCATAAACAACCCCAACCACTTACCTGGGTCTATAGAGTTGGTCATTAGAAAGTCAGATAATCTGAATATTTCCATAAAAGAGAACTTGGTGAGTGAGGCAAACTGCCAGTACAAGGTATCATCATGGGGAGGACCAGTCTGGAGTTCTTAAAGCACAGGACTGTTTTACATTAGAAGTATAGCAAGTTAAATTTGTTCTCACATTTTAACCTGCATTTCTGTCTAAGTTGTTGAAATGTAGTTATAACATTTATCAGGATTTACTTGCTGGTTTTTCAGAAACAAATCCACTCTTGATAGACTGCTACAGGGTGCTATCATTAATTCTGTGGACAAATGGTTTGCTCAAACCCTGTGTTATTGTAGATGAACAACATATTAAGCTTCAGGTCCCACGCAGACAGCGAAAGATCAATAAAAAGTGTAGGACTATCAAAGATTCCTATGATGCAGAACGAAGACTAAAAGAAAGTAACCATTTCATCCTCCACTTCTGCCATCAGCAACAAAAAAAGAGAAATAGAAGCAATAGCCAGGCGATTTTGTTTTGTGGGTAGGACTTTGCATTAGATATTAAGAATTCAAGTTACATTTTAGTTTTTTTTTTTTTACTGCTTTTTTGATTTTTGGGACATCTGACCCCATGCCTGTTTTTTTCAATTTGTGAATACTACTATAAGTTTTAAAGACTTTGAAAACATAAGGCATGCTTCTGGTCTTGCCATTTAAAATCGGGGTTTTCAGCAGGCAGATGGTACTTCCGAAAGGTGGTTGTGGTGATGTGTAGTGGGAGCAGCCAATGTAAGAGGCATAGGCTGGATAGTGTGGAACTGGATGAAGTTCATTAAGGCATAATTAAAAGGGATATCCGCAATGAGATGCTAAATACAGTATCCTTACACAGTGTTTATTGCATTGCAACTTCACAGAAATGTGTTCACAATTAACGTAAATATTTTTTTCCTTTTTTTAAGCCTTAAAGAAGCCTTTACATTTAGCTTCGGAGGTGGTTTTGAATATTTCCAGTGTACATCCACAGGATTCCAAACTTGTGCCAGGTATAGATCTCTAATTCTTAAAACGTGTTTATTTAAAGTTATTTTTCTTAACCCTGGGTTCTGAATCCATTTGTTGTCAATTTTCAATCAGTGAGTTCTGTGATTTGTGATGCACCTATGAGTATTATTATTTTTTTTTACCTCATTCCCCGTCTCACTTTGGGCCATAAACCTACGGCCTCCATTATATCGCCCTGTTTGTCCGTCAGGGGTCCTAGACTTACAAGCCTGGGAAGATGTTATCAACCTTTTCAAAACTTAACTGGACTACCTGTATTTACATGTTTGAGGTCTGGTTTAATCATGGGACCTTGCGCTTTACCTTTCTGGCACAATCTCATCCAACCATGTAACCAACCGACCCCAAACATGTGATCCTCTTAGAAACTCAGGAAAGGTATCCATTTTCAAAGTATATATAACTGAATTTAGCAACTCCGCAATAGTAATAGAATTTTGATACCAACATCCTACAAATCTCCGTCAGCGGAATCAAATAGAACACCAACTTGGTACTTCTTTTGTTCAATTTCACACGTTCTTCCACTTTCCCAAAAAGGCTTACCTTACTTTCCACCTAGAGCGTCTGACTAAAGTTCCTGCTTACATCCTCCCAGAACTGTTGAATCCCTGGGCACTCTGTGAAGAGATGGATGTCAGAGGATTTTTTCATGTCACATTTCATGCAAAACACACAAGATGATGGACGGAATGTTGCACAATGGCAAATCATTCACCCCCAGTCACAGATCTGGGTTTAATCCATCGTTATTTTGCTCACCAAGCCACCCCAGTTCAGACATGGCCATATGCAAATCAGCCTTGACTCTGTGCCTCATGGGAATAGTCCAACTGGAACGGCCAAGCCATGTCTACCCTGGACCAGAATCAAGCATCCTACGACCGGTATATGGCTATCAGCCGTCTTCAGCCAGGTGAGCAAAAAAACGATGGATTTATGCCCAGATCCCTGTACTGGGGTGAATGTATGACATTGTTCTGCTAATCTGTCCATCACCTGTTGTTTTTGCATTTGTCACCTCGAGTGGGACGGGTATGCTCTCCATGCCACTGGAATCAAGCTATCCGGGCTGAAAGCCCGAAACCGGTCCTTGAATGCTTGTTTCCAGTCCAAGGAGGACCTGGCTTGGCAGTTCGGGCTGGACTGTTCCCATGGGGCACAGTGTCAAGACTAATTTGCATATGGCTGGGTTCAAACTGGAATGGCATGGTGAGCAAATAAACGATGGATTTAGGCCCAGATCTCTGTACTGGGGTGAATGTATGACATTGTTCTGCATTCTGTCCATCACCTGATGTATTTGCATTTGTCACACCGAGGGGGACAGGTATGCTCAGACGTGTGTCCCGTGCTCTCCATGCCACTGGAATCAAGCTATCCAGGCTGAAAGCCCGAAACTGGTCCTTGAATGCTTGTTTCCAGTCCAGGGAGGACCTGGCTTGGCAGTTCGGGCTGGACTGTTCCCATGTGGTACAGGGTCAAGACTAATTTGCATATGGCTGGGTTCAAACTGGAATGGCATGGTGAGCAAATAAACGATGGATTTAGGACCAGATCTCTGTACTGGGGTGAATGTATGACATTGTTCTGCATTCTGTCCATCACCTGTTGTTTTTACATTTCATGCAGCATAATGGGGTCCTGTCCCTAGTTTCGAAAGCTTATTTAGGGACCAAAAAGCTTTATGAAGAGAAAAGAGATGATTCCTTCTCAGGAATGCAGGTTTTACTGTAGAGTAAAGTAAGCGCATAGATACTCGCCAAACATTTTGAGTCTGGAGCTTCAGCAAGCTTCTTTCCCATAGATTCTCTGGAAGTGCGAAATCCCCGTCCAGAATATGATGGTTTTTTCAATACCTACAGGAAACCTCTCTTTTTTTTTCTTTTCTGTAGCTGCTCTTCAAGCTCTTTCGAGTACCCATCCTTAGCCCTTTAGTTACAAGCCCTTCTTTTTAGCTGCTGAAGCTTGAAAGCTGTGACTTTACTCTGGGTTACCCTTTGTATATCCTCACCAGGAATTGGCTCCCTATCATGGAATAACTGCCCCCAAAAATCTATCTCTGTCTCTCTGATGGGGATTTCCAGTCTATCAGTCAGACAATCAGGTGTATTGGTGGACTCCCAGACTGGTGCATATCTGCCTTAGTATGCTAGCTTTGTTGCCATTTGTATCTGTGCCCGCGAAAGGCCGTTGCTTGTAGTACTTTCAGCCTTACATTTTTGTAGAATTATTCTTCCCCAAACTTATACAGGAAGTGAGGTTTTCCCCCTCTAACATCCTTCAACGTAACTTTGAATGGGCTCCTCATTGCCACCGTTTCCTTACAAAAGCACTTAAAGTTTTTCAGCTGAAAAGCCCAAGCTTTACCTGAAAGTGTGGCAGTGCAATTCCTCCCTTTTCCCGTCTTATTCAAAGCTTCTTCCATGAGATACGCGGGCCTTTTCACGCTAAAATAAATGAGCTAATGGTGCCCTGAAATCTCCCTTACCATTATTTTTAAAATACATTGGGATGTAGTTAAATAGGAAGGTAAATGTTGGTAAGATGGTCATTTTTATTAAATTAATCCTGCCAAAGTCGCTTACTGGTGGATGAGACCAGCTGGACAGGAGATAATGTACCTCCTTAACACGCTTTTAAAATTTGACTCTGTGATCTTATCTATATCCTGCGTAATTCTAATCCCAAGGTATTACATCTCTCGCTTAGCTCCAGAATAGGCCTCCTCCATGTTCCAGACAATTGTCTTTGTCTTTGAGGAGTTTACCTTTTCAAAGTCCAAAACTAGTTTCTCCACTTGCGATAACAATAGTTGTAAGTCTACTGTGTATATCATCAGATCATTTGCATACATGGAGATCTTTTTCTCCCATATGTCCTATTTAAAAGGGGCTGTCTTCTTCTCTCTCAGCCTCCTTGCCAGTGGTTCAATGTATAAGGTGAAAAAGAAGGGGGGGGGGGAGAGGACAACCCCTCCTTGACCCTCTTATAATTTTAAACTTTGTTGTTCCCCTTGTTCAAAAGAATTTTGACTGAGGGGTTATAATATATTTGCTGGATCACATTCCGAAAGCTCTCTCCTAAGTTGTTGAGTTTCAGGACTACATTCAGATAGGACCAGTTTACCCTGTCAAATGCCTTAGTGGCGTTTAGTGTAAAAATCACAAGAGGGTCCCCTTAAGTAGACTCCAAATCAATCGCACATATCAACTCATGCACCAATTAGTGGAGAAATCTAACCCTTATATAAAACCCTTCTGATCCCTGTGCACTAAGTCCTCGCTACCTGACTCAGCCTCTTAAGTCTCCTCATCCTTTACTTCATGCACTGCATTCCTAGCCTGATCCGTTCTAGTTTTCCAAGCAAGCAGTTTCCCTGCACTCTTCCCATGCATACAATGTATGAGCTTGCTTGCCTCCCATCGTGCATAAATCACGCCTCCAATATTATCGAAAGTTACTGTCTCTTTGCCGAAATAACTTTTTCCAGTGCTATTTTGTATTCTGGTGTCTGCTGCTGGGCTAAGGACGGGCTCCCCTGCTGACACAATTACTCCTCTAAGGCCTCAGCCTCTCTCCTATATATCAATTTTTATGAGCTGAAATACTAATTATCCCCTTTTTCATAAATGCCTTAATGGAGTTAAGCCAACATTTATGCTCATGAACTCGTCAGTCTCCATTCTTCAGCACTCTATAACCTCTTGGTTTAATAATAGTGACCTATCCAGTGTCCAGCTCTTTCATTTTTGCTCGATGGTCAGTTCCATGTCTAGGATGACTACTGCAAGGTCAGAGAGGTGCGCTGTTACGTTTTTGACCATGTTGACATCTTCACAAATGCCTTGATCTATTAACATGAAGTCTGAGTGGCCATAGCTTTTATTATGAAAGGTGTATCCTCTGTCCCTCCCAGATCTCTCCCTTCATATGTCACGCAACCCTAGGTGATTTATCTTGTTTTTTAAATATACCTGCATTTGGGATACATTTTAGCCCTACCACTATTTGACCTATTCAGATTGCTGTCCATATTGGTGTTAAAATCTCCGGCCATATTAATTGGGTCAGAGAATGACAATAATTTCTGGGAGATGCCATTAGAGGGTCTATAGCCTCCACATTCAGCCCGTAGAATCCCACCGAGGGATTCTATTCTGCTGTAGGTTAGCAATAGCCCATCTGCCCAACTTATCTATTTCACTCTCTATTTTCTTTACTAAATATGGAAACTGTGGCTGCTCGGGGGAACATGGTGGCGAGCTAGGTAGCCAGTCATACGAGTATTTGTGATGGGGTGGCCAAAGGAAACTGTGGCAAGTTTTTTCAGGACACTGGTGTCCATCACGCACAGCATATTCAGCCCTTGTTCCAGGCAGATGCATCAAAGTAGTGCTTTAAGGGCTCAACCTAAATCACACCACCCTCGAGTCTAGGCTGAAGATTGGCTCAGGGAGCAGGGTGTCAGCAGATTGTTTTTCCTTTCTATTTGTCTCATGCGACACGTTGGAGTGCCACTTGCTCTCATTGTTTTAAAAAAATGTCTTTATCATTCTGGTTTTCAAGCAGCTTTACTTTTAGAGCATTAGCTGTGAGAAGCTCGCATTTGCATTAGAAATAATGTCTGTCTTCTCACCTGCGCGGCTGTTTCATGATTACTTGTATGAATAAAAGCAGAAAGTCAAGGACTACATTTTAATTTGCAGTTCACAATTCTGCCAATTGACACTCCGACATATTCTCCCACCAGCCATTCCTGGTTTTTCAGACAACAGCTTGTTGCGTTGCGGGGTTTGTAGTTTTTGTTTATATCAGTTGCATCATTGGCTCAAATCCCCAGCATGCAAAGTGCTGGTGGCTAAAATGCCAGAATTGGCTGAAGGTATTATACGTGACATTGCACCACTTGTCTGCTAAGTTGTACAACTTTACAAAGTTATCTATTCGATATCAAAAACTGCTTGTTTTTTTACATACAACCCAAAGTAAATGTTGATCACATATTGTGTGAGGATTAATTCTCTCTTTCAGATTGTGCATTAAATCCGGCATTGGTAATGCAAATCATTTGTCTTTTGTGTTTTTGAAAGTTTTATACTGATCTGCGCAACACAATAAAGGTACACCAAGGATAGCAGCAGCCAACCTCCCTAACATAAATGACAAGTAAAAGACAGGTTGCAGTAGCAGAAGTAACCTCGCTCAATTCTCTCACACATAAAGGACAGGTACAACCTAGCTAGTTAATGCAGAATGCCAGATTGAGCTGCCGGAGGAGGAGGAGCGTTTGGAGTTCCTCGTTTGAATCAGTTCAAAGGCCCTTCTTGGCGAGATTGCAAAGGCCACGGTGCCCCACTTAGCTCAATGCAGAGCTCGTCGGTGCCGGAAGAACTTTGAGTGTTCAAGCCTCTGGCCTGATTTTTTCATTGTCTGATTTGCCCCACCCAGTGCAGAAGCGGTCGATGTGCTCGTGCCCCTCCACTACCACCATGGTTAGTAGCGCCCTGTCCCGTGGAACCCCAAGAGATTTTCCATGCCTGAGGTTTCATCCAAATATTAAACATTTGAAAGACACTGAAAGACTCAGACCTATGGCATGAAGAGACAACACTCAAGCACCCTCTTCATTATGAAACTGCAGACTGTATTTTAGAGGCAGAGGAAGAGAAGTCTCAGATATTCAGTCATTGTTTTCTCCAACTTGGGTGAGAATTTCCAGCATCAGTAATTGCAAATGTTACTACTATTGGTGCTAAAAATCAGATTGCTAAAAGGGCATTAAAAGAGTGATAAGCAGCATTCTAATGCCTGTTTTGGTTGTAACTGAATTTTCTTTATTTTTCCTAACAATTCCCGAAAACCTCCGTGACAGACACTAACTGTAGTCTGAACTAAGGTTGTGACGACAGAGGACCCTGGTCGATCAGTTAGTTAAATATAGAAGGAAACAATATGGCAAGGAGAAGTTATCTCTTCTATCATTTTGGAAGATTTTAGAAGATGCACCCACAGCGTTTTATTTTTTACATGTTTGCCATTAATAAAATAGTTCAAAAGGGTGCATGCAAATAATATAGACTGTATTATGATTAGTAAGGGGGGACAAGGAGACGCCGGGCATAGCGGGAGAGACGCTTACCTGCCTGACACCCGCCTGCTAGCTCCTGGGGCCCAAAGGCTGTGTGTCTCGCCGCCACTGCATTCGATCCTGCGGCTAGAGACTACAGCTCCCAGGGAGCATAGCGGCCACTTCCACTTCCGGTATCCGGCCAGAGCGCGCCCGGAGGCGCTACATCAAGGGACGCTCCCTCGGTGGAGCGGGGGACAAGGAGACGCCGGGCATAGCGGGAGAGACGCTTACCTGCCTGACACCCGCCTGCTAGCTCCTGGGGCCCAAACGCTGTGTGTCTCGCCGCCACTGCATTCGATCCTGCGGCTAGAGACTACAGCTCCCAGGGAGCATAGCGGCCACTTCCACTTCCGGTATCCGGCCAGACCGCGCCCGGAGGCGCTATATCAAGGGACGCTCCCTCGGTGGAGCGGGGGACAAGGAGACGCCGGGCATAGCGGGAGAGACGCTTACCTGCCGGACACCCGCCTGCTAGCTCCTGGGGCCCAAACGCTGTGTGTCTCGCCGCCACTGCATTCGATCCTGCGGCTAGAGACTACAGCTCCCAGGGAGCATAGCGGCCACTTCCACTTCCGGTATCCGGCCAGAGCGCGCCCGGAGGCGCTACATCAAGGGACACTCCCTCCGCGTCGCGGGACGCGCGCGGGCGTGCGCCGGGCAAAGGGCGGGCCCTCAGAGGCCGGAGGAGGAGGACGGGACGGGCGCACCCCCCTAACATTTCCACTTTAAGGTACCGGATTGTTTTTCTGACTATGTGCCTGGGAAGATGCCTTAAGGACTATTGACATCATTTCAGCATATCTGCGCAGGGAACATTAAGCTATTGATATCTTGCTAATTGTTTTGCCGTGCTCGGCAATTTGTGTGGATATTTATATCCTCTCTTATACATTTGCTCACTGAACTACCCAATATATTTTGTCACCCGATTCTACCTTGTGACCAGTTTAGTGTATTACTTGTTACTTTGAAATGTCTCCAAGGGTTAGTCGCAGTAGAACAGCTGCTGTTGGGGGTGGTTCAGTAACTGGCCCTATTGATAATTTTATCATTAAAGCCAATGATGCCATAAACCAGGGTATCTCTCTTTTAGAACGGAGGGTCTCTCAAGATCTGGCCCACGCTAAACGCTCATCCCTTGGTCTTATTGCTTCTGCCACTACACCCAACCAGGTTATGCCTAATATTATCAGACCTTTAGTGGATGTACGTGCCGATATTCACACCATCCCTAGTGAGGTGAACCTTTCTGCCTCAATTCCTCTGATAGACTCTGAGACAGATATTAGTATGGATTTAGAGAAGACCCCAGACCTGCACATCAATCCCACTCCTGAAGTAACACCAGCAGATAATATGAGGCAATTAAGAGGCAGACGTGAGGGTGCCATTCAAAAACACAAACAACATGCACCGAAGCATCGGTCTCCAAAGGTTAGAAAACATGGTCTGCCCAAAAGAAATACCAGGAAAGGCACCAACTCCAACTCTCATGCTAATGTGAGTAAGACAAAGGAGACCATTGAGGAGGATGAAAGAGAGGAGGAGCAGCAGGGTGGGACACGAGATAAGGACGGTAAAATTAATGACAATACCGAGATCATAAATGATCGTATGTTAGAAAGGTTGGGTGAGTTACTTAGTATTTATCTCTCCCCTATCGAAAGCAGGCTCACTCGGATAGAAAAGCAAATAGCCGAATTGAGCATTCCCATCAAGAGTTTATCTAAAGAAGCCGCTGCAAATGGTGCAACCAAATCTACCTCCACTAAAACAGTAGGCACTAAACCAAATACCTTACAAACAACGATCACAAACACAAATACTGCAGCCAAACCCCCATTAGTCCCACCCAAAGGGACCAATGCTAGCCAGTCAATAGCTAACCCCAGTACCAATAATGTAGCCCCAGACACAAGTAAGGACCAAAACACTAAACAATCTAATGGGACTACTGTGAGCCAATCCCTGAATCCTGTAAGTAGTTCCCCTGTGGTTCAACCGCCACAAAAAACAACAAGGCAAGTCCCCTCCCGCATTAACCTACCACCGGAATGCGGGGCATATGTGCTGGTCCTAGTTAATGTCTCCAAACTAAGGAAGGACCAAGACGAAACTCCCACATCCCTTAAAAACAAAACCTTACACTGGTTAATTGCTAACTGCAATTTTCCTATAGAATGTGCAAGGGAGATTATCAATACCCAGAGAGTGGGCTGGATAGGCCCACTCAGGAAAAAGTTTGAGGGTGATTGTGTTACAATAAATTTCAAAAATCCCCAATGGGCAGAGAAAACATTAGCAAGTGCCCCATTACCCTCACCATGGGAATTTAACACTACACTCCTTCCATTAGGATATTTCTACAGACATTTGTTACCACCCAAACAAGCCATGGCGAATCACCCCACAATTCCCTTCCAAGATTTGAATTTTGGAGCAAAGATTAAATCACCACTCTTTACTCAAAATCAAGATTTTACTATTAATCACATGAATGGCCGCAATTGGCAGAACCAGGCTCCTATGTCAGCACCTTTTTCCCATCCTTTGTACCACCCGCAACGCTCAACCATGCACCAATATAATCATAGAGATAGGACTTATCCTGCCCCTGATTTCCACCAGTTCACACCGTCAACTGAAGTTAGGCCAATATTTAACATCCCTACTCACAATCGGTTTGATTATTTTTCCAACCTGGATGAACAGGACTGACTGGATACAATGGCTAAAAGTAATATTATCACCATAGCCACAGTCAGCAAACGAGAGGGATACTCAGCACCAGTAGTAGATTGTCAGGACCCAAAAGGTCCTGTGGAAACCACGCTTACCAACAGTACTCTGCCTGTCGTTGCTAATATAATTCATGACAAAACAGGGAGTACTAGGGGTAGGCCTGGTAAACGATGTACTTCCAATGGTCTATCCATTCTACGCTGGAATGTCGCAGGATTAGAATCTAAGTTATTGGACCCTGCATGGATTGAGACAATTAATGATGCGGATATTCTCTTGTTTCAAGAAACATGGGCTGTTGGGAATCTGTACATAGAGGGCTATCATTGTTTTAGTCTAACAACGGCTGAAAACTCACCTGTTCCCTTAACTTTACTATCTCCCCACCTGAACCTGTCGTCCCCCCCCCCCCTTTTTTGCCCCCGGACCCACAAATGTAGGGATCTTCAGCGCTGGGATACCTCAGGGTGACTACGCGCTCTATAAAAAATGTTAATAATAATAACATCATCTAAACCCAGTTTCGGCAGAGCAGTGGGTGGCATATTCATTGGGATTAAGATCTTAGCAGGAGGTACAATTAGAGACCTGCAGAGTGTTAACCCTGATAATCCCAACATTCAAATTCTTGAATATAAGTTAGTCAAAGACCACGGTTTATTTGTGGGACACCCCCGCGCCGCACGGCCACCAGCTGCTGCGTGTGCCCCATTGCCTGCCTTACTGCCTCGCCGCCGGCCTCGCTGCCGCCTTGGTCGCTCCCCATTGGTTTTCGCCATTTGTTTTGCCCTACATTTGTGTTTGTATTTTTTGTGCCGTGTGATCGTTTCTCTTGCTGTTTTCGCCATTGTTTTGCCCTCCATTTGTGCTTGTATTTTTTGTGCCGTGACATCGTTTTCCTTCCTGTTTTTGCCATTTATTTTGCCCTCCATTTGTGCCTGTTTCATTTAATGTAATCTCTGTACCGTGTTTCAGTTTCCTTCCTGTTTGCCCGCCTACCTCGCCGCCCTCCGCTCTCCCTCCCCGCTTCCCGCTTCCCGCCACCGCCATTTGCCCCGCCCCTTTTCTCTTCTGTTCCCTCCCCGCTCCCGCCTCCCAGCTGCTCCGCCCACCCGCGCACTTCGCCTTAAATGGCGACCGTGCAGAGGTCACGCGCAGCGGGCGCGCCGATTGTGCGCCGAGGGCGCGCCAAAGGTAAGCCCGTCTGCGACCGGACCGCGCCCAGCGCCAGGACCCCTGGCCCACGAAGACCCCGACCTACCCGCCTGACGTACTCCGCCGCCACCCTCATCGCACTCAACACCGGCCGACTCCCAGAATGCCACCAAGCCACACCACGACGCACCCACGGACCTTTCAGCTGCCACGCCTGCAAATTCACCTGCATCCGGACCTGCCTCGCACCAGCACCCGCCAAGTCAAACACCAGCAGCACCCACCTCAAGTGCATCCTGCTCAACACCCGCTCCGTCCACAGACACGCCATCGAACTCTGGAACCTCCTAGACGCCACAGCCCCTGACGTTGCCTTCCTCACGGAGACCTGGATGAACGCCTCTTCAGCTCCCGACATCGCCATCCCAGAGGGCTACAAGATCGTCCGGAGGGACCGCAACGCCAACCAGATGGGAGGAGGCATCGCCATCATCCACAGGAACACCATCCGTCTCACGACCAGCACCGACAACACCCTGACCAGCGCCGAACACCTGCATTTCCAGATCCACACCAACTCGAACACCACCCTCAGAGGCACCCTGATCTACCGACCCCCGGGACCACGCACCCCATTCCGCGAGGACATCGCCGACTTCGTCAGCCCGCATGCCCTCCCCTCCGCTGACTACATCCTCCTGGGAGACCTCAACTTCCATCTGGAGAACAACAACGACCGCAACACCAGCACCCTGCTCGACAACCTCGCCAATCTTGGACTCAAGCAGCTGGTGTCCACCCCCACCCACCTCGCCGGACACACACACTCTACGCAGTCTTCTCCTCCAGCACAGACATCAACTTCAGCCACGCCACAGAGCTTCAATGGACGGACCACAGCTGCGTCCACTTCACCTTCAAGAGAACGACGACCCACCACCACCAGCAACAGGCCGCCCGCAGAAGCTGGAACAAGATCACAGCAGACCAGCTCGCCACCTCCCTGAGCCAGCACCCTCCTGCCTGCTCAGCGAACCCCAGCCAGGCCGCCGACAACCTCACGAAGTGGATCAGCAACTGCGCGGACGAGCTCGCCCCGCTGAGGACCCCGCCCAGCAGACCCGGCAGCAAGAAAGCCCCGTGGTTCACCGACGAACTCAAGAGCTCCAAGAAGAACTGCCGAGCCCTCGAGAAAGTCTGGAGAAGGGAACCTACACCGGACAACAGGACCACCCTCATGCGGGCCACTCGGAAGCACCACCAGCTGATCCGCGCCGCCAAGAAAACTGCATTCAAGGACCGGCTGGACAACAACGCACACAACAGCAAGGAACTCTTCAACATCGTGAAAGAGCTATCCAACCCCAGCGCAGGAAACAACGACATCACCCCATCGCAAGACCTCTGCAACTCCCTCGCTTCATACTTCCACAACAAGATCGCGGACATACACAACAGCTTCAACAACCAACCAACGCACACCATGACCGAACAACCACCCCCCACCACCACCCTCCACGCCTGGACCCCGATCAGCACCGAAGACACCATCCGCACGATGAACTCCATCCACTCCGGATCACCAACGACCCCTGCCCTCACCACGTCTTCAACAAGGCCGACGCTGTCATCGCACCCCACCTGCGAGACATCATCAACACATCCTTCGACACCGCCACCTTCCCTGAGAGCTGGAAGCACGCCGAACTCAGCGCTCTACTCAAAAAACCAACAGCAGACCCCACCGAACTCAAGAACTACCGCCCCATCTCGCTCCTCCCGTTTCCAGCCAAAGTCATCGAGAAGACCGTCCACAAGCAGAGGGCCGCCTTCCTCGAGACGAATGGATCCCTCGACCCCTCACAGTCCGGCTTCCGAGCCAATCACAGCACCGAGACCGCCCTTATCGCCGCCACCGATGACATCCGAGTCCTGATGGACAACGGAGAAACAGCGGCCCTCATCCTCCTAGACCTCTCCGCGGCATTCGACACTGTCTGCCACCGCACCCTAGTACAGCGCCTCAGCAACGTCGGAATCCAGGACAAGGCGCTGGAATGGATCATCTCCTTCCTCGACGGAAGAACTCAGAGAGTCCGCCTACCACCGTACAAGTCAGAGGCCTCCGAAGTCATCTGCGGCGTCCCTCAAGGATCCTCTCTGAGCCCCACCCTCTTCAACGTCTACATGAGCCCCCTCGCGGCCATCGCACGCCAACACAACCTCAGCATAATCTCCTACGCCGACGACACCCAGCTGATCCTCTCCCTGACCAACGACCCCGCCACCGCCAGAGCCAACCTACACGAAGGGATGAAAGAGGTAGCCGAGTGGATGACGACCAGCCGCCTGAAACTGAACTCTGACAAGACGGAGGTCCTCATCCTGGGCTCTTCACCCTCCGCCTGGGACGACTCCTGGTGGCCTCCCGCCCTGGGCACCGCACCCAAACCGACAGACCATGCACGCAACCTGGGCTTCATCCTGGACTCCTCCCTCTCCATGACCAGGCAAGTCAACAACCTCTCCTCAGCGTGCTTCAACATCCTACGCATGCTACGGAAGATCTTCTGGTGGATCCCCACCGAGACCAGGAAGACCGTCACCCAGGCCCTCGTCACCAGCCGACTGGACTACGGCAACGCCCTCTACGCCGGTACCACCGCCAAGCTCCAGAAGAGACTCCAGCGGATCCAGAACGCCTCAGCCAGACTCATCCTCGACATCCCACGAACCAGCCACATCTCCGGACATCTGAGAGACCTCCACTGGCTCCCCATCAACAAAAGAATCACCTTCCGCCTCCTCACCCACGCACACAAAGCCCTACACGACCAAGGCCCGAGCTACCTCAACAGCCGGATCAACTTCTACGCTCCCAAACGCCACCTCCGATCAGCCAACCACGCCCTCGCCGCCGTCCCCCGCATCCGAAGAGCGACTACAGGAGGAAGGTCCTTCTCCTACCTGGCCGCCAAGACCTGGAACTCCCTCCCGGCCGACCTGCGCCTGACCCAAGACCACCTCTCCTTCAGGAAGAAGCTGAAGACCTGGCTGTTCGAGCAGTAGCGGCACCCCCCCACCCCCAGCGCCTTGAGACCCTACGGGTATGTAGCGCGCTCTATAAGTGTCACTGATTGATTGATTGATTGATTGATTGATTGATTTAATCAACTTTTATAACAATGATTTTTATTGTGTACCGAACAAGAACTTCTTGACATTGTCAAAGGTTTTAAGTAAATTGGAATGTCTCTTATCAGCCGATACTGAGTCAGGCATTCTAATAGGGGGCAATTTCAATGCGAAACTTACAGAATGTTATGGGCCCGGAAATCAGTTGTATCTAGACTCCGCGGATGGCAGGGGTTCGGAATTGTCTAAAATATTAACTGAATTTGACCTTGCTGACGCCATGAGAGTAGGGCTTAATCCTAACACCCCCTATGTTCCTACATTCATTAGCAGGGATAGCAGCTCTACTATCGATTATGTATTCACGTCACCACTGTTAACAGACTGTATAGTTAAAACTTCTGTGGTACAAACATCTTTTAGTGATCATAATCCACTGGTTGTAATTTTAAATCTCGCACCAAGCCCGATCTTCATGAATTTAAATGGTGCAAGGGACATCACACCGTCAATTGACGGCCTCTGCCTGAAATGGAGGGGAGTTGATTGTGGAGCCATTTTAGACAGGGTACAAAAGTCACATTCACATTTGATTGATTCTTGTTTGTTCCCAAGTGGCAACCATGATAAACTAATTGCTGATTTTGAAGTATTGTGTTCAACCATCAAAACCCTTTTGTCAGTTCCACTACCCAAGGAAAGCAAAGAGCCAAAGTGGTTTGATTCATCTTGCTCTTTGGCAAATAGAGAGTTAAGAAAGGCACTTTCTGCCAAACCTAGGTATAAATTTACTGTCCAATCTGCCAGGAAAAACTACAAAGCTACAATATCTGAAAGGAAGGCTAACTTACTCTCTGAACAGTGGGACTCTTTGGTGATCAGCACAAATCTGGGTGGCAGTGGCCCATTTTGGTCTGCTGTTAGAAAAACAAGGGAAATGGGAAAGAAGCTCACCCAAATTAGCTGTAATATAACAAGTGCAGTATGGCAGACCCACTTTTCTAGAATCTATGCAGCCCCCCCTGAGGAGCATTCTCCTTTGTCTAATTTAGGACAACCAGGGGACCTACAGATTCTGGATTATGAAGTAAAAATAGCTATAAAGGAGAGTCTGGGTAATAAGGCGCCCGGACCTGATGGCCTTCCCATAGATATCATCAAACATAATGTCGATTTATGGACACCAATACTTCTTAATATTTTTAATAGCCTTCTAAAAGCAACCATGCCGGCCACATGGGCAACTAGTATTATCGTCCCAATTTATAAAAAAGGGAGACAGATCAGATCCTGCGAATTATCGCCCTATCTCCCTCTTGGATAACACCTTAAAAGTTTTGGGACGCACAATTTATAACAGAGTATTGGAATGGGCCGTTGATATTGACTTTTTAGACCCTTGCCAGATGGGATTCCGGAGTGGGGTGGGAACAGTGGAGCAATGCCTAAATTTGAAATTAATAATCGACAAATATAGAGTTGCCCGCTCATCTCCTACCTATCTTGCATTTATGGATCTTTCATCCGCGTTTGATCTTGTGAATAGATCCAAACTCTGGTCAATCCTTTTACTCAATGGCCTTGACAACATTCTTGTAAATTTTTTAGCCTACCTCCATACTGACCTGAAAGCACGGGTACGTATTGGGATGGGGGGAGAGGTCTCAGGAGCCATTGATATAGGGAGGGGGGTGAGGCAGTGGTGCGTTCTAGCACCTCTGTTGTTCATCATTTATATTAATGGTTTATCCAACTGTCTGAAAAAAGCCACCACTGATGTTCCAACAATTTCAGGGAAACCACTACCAGTGCTTTTATACGCAGACGATGCGGTGCTTATGGCCCGCACTCCAAATGCTCTTCGTCTGCTTGTATATAGTTTTGTTAATTTCATGGAGGGTCTGAATCTGAGGTTAAATTTAAAAAAATCTTTTATTATGTCCTGTGGCCCTGGTAAAAGGAAACTCAACACTATACAGATAGGCACAGATAAACTAGAATCTGTCCCCAAATTCCCTTATTTAGGGTTGGTTTTCGCTGCGAACGGCTCGTGGTGTGGGCATTTGGCCCACGCCACGAGCAAGTTCTCGAAA
The DNA here is from genome assembly GCF_964263255.1 of Lissotriton vulgaris. Taxonomy (NCBI): domain Eukaryota; kingdom Metazoa; phylum Chordata; class Amphibia; order Caudata; family Salamandridae; genus Lissotriton; species Lissotriton vulgaris. Next base: position 1,820,736,209 of record NC_141687.1, read on the forward strand.
GCCAACAATTCTGTTTTGAGTCTCCCTCGCCCAAAGAAAGTTGGTGCCACTAAGGCTATCCTAAAGATTTTTAAATTACAGTGCTCACCTGTTGCCTCGTACGGAGCTGAGGTCTGGGGGTCGGGAAGCAGCCTCTGCATTCAAAGGGAGGAAAACCGCTTTTGCAGAAAAGTGTTGGGCGCACCGATCTCCTCATCTGATTTTATTTGTCATAGTGAATTAAATCTTCCTTATTTAATTGATTTTATCAGAGCTAGACCAGCACTCTTCTGGATTAGAATCTGGAGGAATGATGCTGCTGTCCTTACACAAAATATTATTAAGGACAGTTTAAATTGTGATCATGGAATGGAAATCCCATGGCTCTCAGAAGTTTGTAAATCACTTAATGAAGTTGATAAAGGCAACCTGTTTACTAATCCTATGACAATTGAAACAAAGGACAAAATCGAGGTCAAAAATGCACTGTATACACTTTACAACAATGAACGGATAGGAAGCGAATCAAAGAAATCAAGTGTTATGAAATATATAGGAAATAAATTGTGTAGACAAACTTTGCCGCCCTATCTTTTCCTCTCCATAACCAGCTGGGAGCAATCTTTACTGTTTCGCTTAAGGGCGGGTACTGTAAAATTTTTGTTGTCTTTTCCTTTGGGATATCGTCATAGTGCTGATTTCACTCCATGCCCCTGTGATGGTGTGAGTACACAGGATGATTTGCACTTCCCATTTTTCTGCAAATTTTATCTTAGATTTATCAAATGGTTTTTAACTCCCTATTTTAAAAAGCACAGACCACTCGCACTCAAAGAATCATATATTATGTTGTTTACCCTGGACAATGATGAACTGACTTTTCGCACTAGCACTTTTCTAAGATCGGCCGTACGAGCCCGCAAAACGATGGAAAATCCCTGAATATAATGCGAATTTGCCTAGCCTTGGTGCTGGTAAGTTCCAATTCTATTAAGGACTCGGAGGCGAGGATTATGCCATTCTTTCATCGCTTTATTCTCTACAGCAGCAAGAAAAAATAACACAAACTACTTTTCCCATGAACATTTGGGGAAAAAATAAAGTCAAACATGAGTCCTATCACAGTGTCCATGCACCGGTGTCTCCCATCATGCTCCGCTGTACTTGTCTCCTCCTCTTTCTTCGCGCGAAGCCATAACATCAGTCCACTCACGCATCATGTTTTGAATTATCCGCTCCTGCAAAAGAACACACCATCAGATCCATTCTGTTCCAATAGAACGTCAGCAGTAAAAAGGAAGAGCAGTACACCGCAGAGCAACAATCGCACAGCCTACAAAAGGAACATAAACGCTTTACTTACATTGCATACGGGGAGGGTCCACTTCCATGAAGTCACTGGGAGCGATAATCCTCGCCTCCGAGTCCTTAATAGAATTGGAACTTACCAGCACCAAGGCTAGGCAAATTCGCATTCTATGTCAAGACCGGAGGCTTCGGATTATGCCAGTTCAAAGCTTATCGACCACCAACCTGGCCACATCAATAACTGGCTTGAAATAGAACCTCTTGAACGTGGAGTCCGAGGACCAATCGGCCGCTCTCATCGGGTCCTCCAAACGAGCCCCAAGGGCAAAAGCTTTAGACGCCATGGCTCCCCGCGTAGAGTGAGCCCCAAATTGCTTAGTATCAATCCCCGCCTCCTGCATTATCCAACGCACCCAACGGGCGATCATCGGTGAAGTAACCGCCTTATACGGTTTACGCAAGGCAATAAGCAGCTGCCGCTCACCCGGAGGGCGAGTATCTTCAGTCATATCCTCATAAGCACGGAGGCACTGTACTACGCACAGTTTAGGGGAGTCCTGAAAAGCCGGGTACGAAATGACCCTAGTATGTGTTTTGGTCCGCCTGCTGATGTTAAAAGAAACCCCCTCAGGAGAAAAAACCCTGGCCGTTATATCCAGCGCTCGTACGTCCGAGACTCGCCTGCTGGACACCAGGCACAACAACATGGCCAACTTAGCTGTCAACTCCTTACGAGATAAAAACCTGTTCGGTTGCCAGGAAAGGAACAAATTCAGCACCCTGTTCACATCCCACAGGACGGAATACCGAGGTTCCGGCGGTAAGGAAAGCCGTATATCTCTCAAGAGCCTGCAGACCAAAGGGTGTTCACCAACCGGGGATCCCTGAACCAGGTCGTGCCCCGCCGACACCGCTGACCGGAAAGTGTTGATCGACCGATAAGCCAGGCCCTGATCAGACAGTTCCGCCAGGAAATTCAAGACACGCACTACAGGTGCCCCCACGGGATCCAAACCCCGTCGCTCACACCAACGGCTCCATCGGAGCCAAGCCGATTGGTAGCGTTTGGTCGTGCTGTCAGCCCAAGCCTTGGAGAGCAAGTCCTCCGCTGTTCTCGAAAGGCCAGGCAGCGTCCAGCGTCGCCGGAGAACCTCCACGCCATCAGGCGCAACGAGCCTTCCAGGACCAATCTGTGGGGCGCTCCCTCCGGATTCAGCAGAATGTGGGGAGACTGGGAGAGTAGGATCGGAGAATCCCAGGAAAGTTCCAGAAGAACCGGAAACCAAACTTGCGATCTCCACCACGGAGTGATCATCACTACCTGCGCTAACTGGCGGCGCAGCAACGCTGACACGCGCGTTATCATTGAGAACGGTGGGAACGCATATCCCTGTACCCCCGACCAGTCCTGGAGGAACGCATCTGTCGCTTCCGCCAGAGGGTGGGGACGCCAGCTGAAATACCGCGGGAGCTGGTGGTCCAGGCGGGACGCGAAGAGATCCACCGAGAATGGACCCCAACGGTCCGAGAGCCTGGCAAACAGGGTAGGATCCAGCTTCCAAACGCTGGCATCCAAGATATTCCTCGAGTGCCAATCGGCCACCTCGTTCTGCCGACCCGGCAAATATTCCGCCATAACCGATACCTGGTGGTCCAGACAAAAGTGCCAGAAGTCCCTGGCTAGGTCCGCCAACATCTTGGACCTGGTACCACCCAGGTGGTTGATGTAATGGACCGCCGACACGTTGTCCATCCTGAGAAGGACGCAAGATTGTACCCTGTCCTTGGTCCAACATTGCACTGTGAAGGAGCCCGCCAGCAACTCCAAGCAGTTGATATGCAAGGACCGCTCGAGAGCAGACCAGGCGCCACCCGTGGAGAAATCTCCGCACCTGGCACCCCAGCCGGAACGGCTGGCGTCCGACTCGATCACGATATCTGGGGCGGAACCGAAAATCGCACGGCCATTCCAGGCCTCCATGTGCGTGAGCCACCACTGCATTTCGTCCCTCACGTCAACCGATAGGGGAATCAATTGAGAGTACGTCAATCCCCTCCGTAGGTGGTACGCCTTCAAGCGCTGCATGGCGCGATAATGAAGGGGTCCCGGGAAGATAGCCTGAATCGAAGACGACAACTAACCTCGCCAGTTGGCGCAAGGAAATAATCTGCTTCGCTAGAGTTTGACGCAACTCGTGTCTGATCCTCGCCATCTTCCTGGCCGGCAGACTCAAAGTGGATGCCACCGAATCTATGGTGAAGCCGAGAAACATAGCGCACTGCGCGGGAACCAAAAGAGACTTTTTCTCGTTGATCACGAACCCTAGGCCTTGTAAAAGGTCGACCGCAGACTGCAACTGTGGCCGCAGCCTCTCGGGGCACTGGTCCATGAGCAGCATGTCGTCCAAGTACACTATCATTCTGACCCCCTGAGCCCGCAAGGCCTCCACCACCGGCCGCAACACTTTTGTGAAGCACCATGGCGCCGAGGAGAGCCCGAAAGGTAGAGTGGTGAACTCGTAGACCTGATCGTCCCACCTGAACTGGAGGAAACGCCGGTGAGGGGGAAAGATTGGAACCGTCAAGTAAGCGTCTTTCAAGTCGAGCCTGACCATCCAATCGGACGGGCGTAAGACATCGCGCAAGAGATGTATCCGCTCCATTTTGAAATGCCGATACACCAACTACTCGTTGAACTCTTTCAAATTTATCACGGGGCGACTGCCCCCATCGACCTTGTCTACCAAGAAAAGATTGCTTATGAAACCTGAGGGGTGCTCGCAAGCGCAACAAATCGCCCCTTTTTAGAGGAGGGCCGCGACCTCTTCGCTCACCAAAGCCGCATCGCGCTGGGAAAAGGTAATGGGGCGAGGACGTTGTAGCTGACAAGGACGGCCATGGAACTCCATTTGGAAGCCCTGAACCGTCTGCAGCACCCAAGCATCGCTGGTAAGGGAGGCCCATGCAGGAAAAAACTGCGCCAGTCGCCCCCCCACTCTCAGGCTCGCGGAAGGCAGCACACTCACCTCGACCACCGCCTTGCTGTTGGCCACGCTGACCTCCACGTCCTCCGAACTTCTGCCCTCTAGTGGGGTAGAAATTGTTAAACCTGGCCTTGTCCTGATACTGGCCACGTCCGGAGCCTTGACCTCTATCCGAGCTGGTGCCCCGGCCGAACGAGCGGCCCCTGCCTCGTCCGGCCTTGTCAAAAACACGAGGCGCGAAGACCTTCTTAATATTGGACTGGGCAAGATCCAGGGACGTGAAGGTGGCCACGAACTTTCCTAGTTCTTTGATGAATGGGTCACCGAACAATCCCCCCTGGGCCACTGCACCTGCCTCCGACGAGGCGAGATCGCCCAGCTTGGGGTCCACCTTAATAAGTAGGGTACGCCTCCGCTCCGTAGAGAGGGCGCAGTTGGCGTTGCCGAGGAAAATGGTGGCCGCTGGGCCCAGTTGGACAGAACCTCCGGGGAGATCGCGTCGCCCGACACCTTGGCCTCCTCCGCCATATCTAAGATTTTGGTCATGGGCCCAACAGCATCCAAAAGCTTGTCCTGGCAAGTGCGCCAGGACCTGTCGATCCCCTTCCGAGGGTCCTTGACGAACTTCTGGAGAAAGGTCGCCATTTTCGGGTCGATGTCCGGGGTCATGGCCACCTTGCCCTCCAACGAGGGCCGGGGACACTCCGCACGCAGGCGGCTCCTAGCATCCTTGTCCACCGGCTTCCTCAGCCTATTAGCGACGTACTGGGCCACCTTGTCACACAGGACCCACTCGGAGGATCTGGGGTGGACGATGTCGTCCGGGTCCAGCATGTCGGACGGACCTGCGGAGGATGAGGGCTGAGAAGGCAGCCACGACCGGGAGGAACAGGCCTCCTCCGAGCGCGGAGATTCATCGTCGTGCTGCGGGTCTGGAGACATAGCAGGGGGGGAAAGTGGGGGAACCTCCGAAGGAAAAGGTGGAGGAGGTTGCGCGTCCTCCAAGGCCTTGAAGGCGCTCTTCACCCTAGCGAAAGCCGCCGAATCAACTCCCTCAGTACAAGGCTTTTTGGGAGGAGGGGGGGGAAGGGACGCGTCCGGTCCGGAGGCCGGAGTCGGCGCCGGAAGCAAGGCGGCAAACTTGGCATAGGCCTCGTCCAGGCGCGCCGAAAGGCGTTGCTCCAGGGGGACCATGGCCTGGTCCACCGCGCGATAGATTGAGTCATCGACCGCCTGGTAGAAATCGTCGTCCAACGGCACGTAGTTCAGAGGGTCTTCCTCTGGATACTGGTCCGCGTTCCCCTGCATCGTGAGGTAAATTAGGCTCCAGCAGCGGGAACGGAAGGCAAGACCAAACGACCCTCCTCAGGGCACTCTACTGTCTGGGGAGTCCCAGCGATATGGGTGGCCCAAGGCACACAATTAACGGGCTAGGCCCTGGAAACGCTGCAGCCCTCAGAGTCTTGGGGCGCCCCCCGGCAAAGCGTTCCCACGCCGACACGGCACAATTGCGACCCCAAAGGGTGTTCGACAAATAATAATACAACCCAAAGACCGTCCAGAGAAAACAGGGAAACCTAGTTGCGACCCCGCAGGGTGTCAGAGCCGGGAGGCTAGGCACGGGACCCGCTGGTGACAGGAGCGCGCCAGAACACTCTAGAAGCACCTGGGAGCGGCCCTTCAGCAGACGAGACACCGGCCCCTGGTGGTAGCGCCACCACACCGCACACTACTGGGCAAATAATCGCGTAAGGAGCGCACTAGGCGTCCCGCGACCAACAAAGGGACCCTGTGGAAAACGACAGAAAACCGACACCCGGCCCAAAGGCCAAAGGCACCACACAGAAACCCAAAACCCAGGAGAGAAGGAAAAAACCAACTTAACTTGCTGCCAGCAGCGAAGAAAGAGGAGGAGACAAGTACAGCGGAGCATGATGGGAGACACCGGTGCATGGACACTGTGATAGGACTCATGTTTGACTTTATTTTTTCCCCAAATGTTCATGGGAAAAGTAGTTTGTGTTATTTTTTCTTGCTGCTGTAGAGATTAAAGCGATGAAAGAATGGCATAATCCGAAGCCTCCGGTCCTGACATAGAATTAGTTTTTAATGCTGCTACAATGTAAATAATATAATGAAATGGAGTGCATTGCATTGCTATCGTATAGAATTGTATAATATGAAATTATGTAATGCTGCTCTGTATAATACTGTTTTTATCTGTTTGTATATTTATTTAATGAATATTTGTTGTTATCGGTACTTTTATGGATTTTATGAAATTCGAGTAAAGGTCTTTTGAACTTGAACTTGATTAGTAATTCAACCCCTCATGAAGAATCAACAAGTGAATCTCTGTTTATAAAAGAGGGTGGTAGACCCCAGAAGAGTGAAAATAAACCCTTATCTGCACATAGTGAAAACAAACTCCTATATACACTGTTGCAACAACGCCCCTAATGAGATTCTGCTGGAAGTCAAATAACACCAACATGTACTTGTTGCGATCACGCCCATGCTAAATCGCAGCTTTTGAACAATCTTCTCAAAGCAACATATCAACCTATAGCATAGATAATGTTGAAGAACAAATCCAGCTTAATACATCTGCCAACTCTTTATTAAGGCAAGTAATTTGAGCACCCCCAGAAATCAATGGAAAAGGGAAAACACTCTTAATGCAACTGCTAAAGCTCTAAATTTCCAATTCAATAAATGAGAGATCATTCTGCTCTAAACATTAGCATTAGATGTGTCTGGAGTAGTCAACAAATTAGAAGATCTGAACAGCCTTGGTCACTGGGCAAAAACTAAGCTGAATTATAGCCATTAAGTTGTGCATGATCTCCAATTATTGATAAATCATAATTTCCAAAAGTTCTCGATTCCTTTGTATAAGAGGTAAAAGCATTACACGATAATAAAAAGATAAGTTCCAACAATCTGCAATGGAGCAGGTCATTCAAACTACACATAAGGGATTGCAAATCCAATTTCTCAAGATTCAATTTAATCAAGTACAACATTAAGTGCACCAAACACAACATGTTGCACAAATGCACAGTCCAATGGATGTGAAAGCAATCCCAGAGTAGAATCACCACCTTTCAATTGCAATTCCAACAATTAGAAGGACATAGAAAGGACAATCCAAGAAATTCCCTTAAAAGACACCCTGAAACCTTAACTAAAAGAGCGAAAAAGACTTAGGAACTCTCATTTAAAAGAAACACAGTAATACAAATTATGTTGGTAATACAGCTGGTAAATTGTATCCTATCTTAGAAACAAAGTACAATAAAGAATCGTACATAAAGATTGATTTAACGCAAACCAATCAAGCATCTATAGTAACAACTCAGTTAGAAGGCCTTAGCCCCAAATAGTTGCTAGTTCTTTTTTAGAGTCTCCACTCAATCTAACCCAATCAAACCCACCCCATCCCAGTCTACCTCACTCCCCCATCTTCTCCACTACACTCATATAGACCCCACTCTATTGCACTGCTCTCCATTGTACCCCATTCCACTCCAATCTACCCCAATTATAAACCCACTTTAATCTTCTTAACCCCACTCCAATTTACCCCCTCCATGGCAATCTATTCAACTCCTCTCCACTCTACCCCACTCCACTTCAATCCACCCCACTCCACCGCAGTCTAACCCACTCCACCACAATCTACCTCACTTCAATCTACCAAACTCCAGTCCACTCAGTCTGCCCCACTCTACGCCACTCTACCACACTTCACTCCAATCTGCGACACTCCTCAAATCTACCCCATTCCCTTTCCAATCTAACCTACTCCCATCTACTCATCTCCGATCTACCTTACTCCAGTTTACCCTGCCCCAATATACCCCACTCCACCTGTATCTACCCCACTCCAACCTACCCCACTCTACCTTAGTCTACCCCACTCTACCCTAGTCGACCCCACTCTACCCACCCCATCGCATCCCACTTCCATCTACTCCACTTCAATCTACCCTACTCCATTCCAATCTACCCAACTCTAATCTACCCTACTCTACCCTCATCTACCCACTCCAGTCTACTCCCACTCCAATCTCGACTCCCCTCCAATCCATCCAACTCCACCTCACTCTACTCTACCCTGCTCCATTCTACCCCAATTTACCACACTGCATTCCACTCTGCCCAATCTACCACTTTACTCTAATCTACCACTAGCCACTCCACTTTACCCCACTCCAGTCAAATCAAACATACTCCACCCTACTTAATCTACCCTACCCCAAGCTACCCTACTCCAATCTACCCCACTCCAAACTACCCCAATCTACCCCCACTCCATTCCATTCAACCCTACTATAATCCATCCAGTCTGTCCCACTCCAATCTACTACCCAATATATCCTACTCCACTCTACCCCAGAATATCCCACATCACTCTTCCCTAATCTACCCCAATCTACCCTACCTCGATCTACCCTATCCCTATCTACCCTACCCTAATCTGCTCCACTCCAGTCAATCCCACTCCACCCTGGTCTACCGCACTTCACCCCAGCCTACCCCAATTCAATCGACCCTACTCCAGTATTAGTTATAAAGTCATATATTTTTGCATATGGATAGATGCGTTCAGAATAATATTTACAAGTGTCTCGCTCTAGTTTCACTTGTTTTTCTATTCCTCGTTTCATCCATTTAGCTGTCTAACATATTGTCCAGGATTTCATACATTTTAGCGGTTAGCTCATTATATTTCATATTTTCAATCTTTCTTAAGATCCTCAATTTCTGTTTGCAATTTAGTGATTATTTCTTCTGCTTGATCCTATCTGTTCAAATGAAGTATCATGTCCTTTTGCGTGCCACCTTCCACCCATTTCTCCTGTTGTGTCCTCTGTGGAAAGGAAAAGATGTAAGTGTAATCTGCTCTGGATCATTTTCCTTCCAATAAACTGCTGCAAGGCTTGATCTCCCACCGTTTGGAGCTTTCTTCAATTGTAATCCTTTCTAATTTAGAAGGAGTTTAAGACTTTCAAATGATTTTTATATTCTTATATGTTTGCCATTTGCTTATTTCTTGTCATTTTCTTGTTATCTGTGATTTTCTTTTCTTTTATGATTTGTTAGGGTTTGACATTGTTGGTTTGCAATTTATTAGTAATATAGGCCCTGAACAAGAGACAAATCTGATTGAATTAAGGTCGTGAAACACGTGTTTCCCTATTTAATTCTGTTGAAACATTTACTTTTCTCAGACTGTTGGTCTCTGGATCAACACACACAGCAAAAACATTTTTTTTAAAACAAGAAAAAAAAAATCAACAGTTTTACTTCATTATTTTAAGAAATTCGGAAAAAATAAGACCTGGAAACAACCTGTCTCTCAGTGTTCACTTAAAATAGCTCTAGGGGAGTAACGTGCTATCTCAGTTCCGAAAGGGTTGATAGTTCGCTCCCATCTCCACCTGTCTTTTGGTCTAAGCTTTTTGGTAGGTTCCTTGTCTTTCTATGTCCTAACGAGGCCATAATCTATGTGGCTGAAATGTGTCAACCTCCCAGAATCTGGAAAAGTTTTTTTCTGCAAGGCGAAAAACATAAAAGCATACCTTGTCGTCGTTCTTCACACTACTACAATGGACTGAACTACGTGAGGGTGGGTTATGGGCTGAATATTTCCATGGACACCCAAGAAAGAATGGAAAAGGATTTCTGCTTTCATCTTTGTTTTCATCCTAGGTCAAAACGTGAGATGAATAAATGCTTATAATTTTTATCAGAATTCGTATGTATTGTTTCTGTCTTGTATATTTTACTGTGTAAATGTTGTCTGTTTTGAGTTTGTGGAACTGTAAGAACGATTCTGGTTCTGTTTGGAAACTTAAAGACGTTTATATTAAACGATTTTCACACAGAAATGTTGAATGTACCTTCCAATGAGAAATAATCTTTTCGTTGTCGGAGAACGATGTTATGTTAAGGCTAATGTTCTGTCTGCAATTTCGCGACCTGGCCCTTCATCTTCTGAGCCTTTATTGCCCTTCAATGAAGCCCTAACAGTCACTGTGGCTGTGGGGTGGGCGAAGCCCTACTTTGTGCTGCCAGTAAGTTGCTGGATAGCTAGGGGACAGAGACCTGCTCTGGTGACCCAGCCTATTTGACTCTCCACGCTTCACCAGAAAAGCTTATAGTGTAGGCCTCGGCCAGCAAAATAAACCTAAATTACTTTCCCACTGCTGTTCCTGATCAAGAATGTAAACACATTGATGAGCTTAGCAGACTTTTTTTTCTCCTCTGTCAGCTTGGTGTTACGCTCTTTGAATGTGCTTTCTGGGACATGGTGAGAAAGATCTTGCCCCCCACCCCCTACAACTCCGATCCCCGAGGAGTTTCTAAATACTTTGCTAAAACATCCATGATAGACAGGATGTAGCAATACATATCTTGCAGGAATGAACACGGGCACTAGCGTGGTCACTTGTTGTCACACTTCGATACACGCCACTGGTTTCTTTGGGGACAGGCAGGCACCCCTTAGTACATGCCCTTTGATGGCTCTGGGCTGTTTGACTGTAAAATCGAAAAGTATTCCCTTTGGGGTCTATCATCACCACAGATCACATTCATGGAAGTGTAAAATAGCACATGGTCTTAAGGTTGGTCCTAGCTCAAACAAACAAACCCCACAGTCAAATATTGTGCAACGCGATTGCTGACTATATCAAATATTTAATATAAAAATATTGTTACAAAAAATCTATACACATCGAATATAATCTCGCTTTTCATATGTATAAAATACATTTCATAGGAAAAATAAAAACATATCATTTTCCTCAAAACATTATTAAACTGTTTCACTATAGTTAAAAATACACATTCTCTAAACAACCCACAAATAAACAAGAGAGAACAAACAAGACCATATACTTTGACATTAATTCATCTGCTAGTTTGTGCAAATCTAGTTTTCGGCATGTTCCACAAATTTAGCCTCTAATATGCATCGATACTTTTCGGTGGTATCCAACCAATTCAAACCAACTACCTTAAGACAACAACTGTATCTTTCTTGTGACAATATGTCTTATTGGCACCTGTATATAAATATACAAACACTACAATTATCAAGTGTCCATTCCTTTGTATTGCCTGATCATAAGCATATAGTCAACATATGAAATAAAATGATTTAAAAAAAAGTTTTTTTCCAATATAATAACACAGTTTATAATTCCTCATTGTTACATTTATATGTAAGCAGTCTCTAAGTGGCACTAACATCACTCCTGTTTTGGGGTTCACCAATATGCAGCCATACCCAACTTGACCCACATAGCTCACATGCATTCAAATGATGTGCATTAAACTTATATTTAGATATATGTTCTTTTCAATTCATAAAGCATCCCTTCAATTAAACTTCTCACTTGAGTGTAATTAGACTACCACTCATGACAACACTGTAGGATGCTGGCTTAGTATATGGTGCACACGTATTTAAGTAAAGCACCTTGCACTAATCCACACAAACCTTATGGTCTTAGACAACCTTAGAATGCTCTCTAATTGCCAGCTGTGGAGAGCAGCCTTTTGGCTTAGTCCAGAAGGAGTGTTATGCAGCTTGTTTTACCAGATCTAATCAGGTAGTGTAGATTAAACAAAAGAGAACCAAACAGTGTAGTCATAAAAATATCTCTGTTTATTACACTACACTCACTAACACATTGGTACATCTCCTACCTGGAGATATCAACACAGATACAGACAATACTTCAATTGCGAACAAATAAGTAAGCACAATACACAACTGTCTCCAGGGAAAGATCAAACCATATACTAAAAAAGTGGATTGCGAACTGCGAACGAAGTTGGGAATTGGACCAGGAGATTCAGAAGACCTAGGGACCCAAGGAACCACCTAATGTAAGTACCCAAGAACACCAGGGAGGCTGTGTACAGGGTGGACACACTGCTACATACTCAATAGAAGTCAATGGTAAAGTCAGGGTTGCAGTTTTGAAAAAAGGAAGACCATTCCCGGTGAACCATGAAGAAACCCTGTTGTAGACAGAAGGTTGGAGAGTCACCCCTCCCGTGGATACTTCAGGAACGAGGATACCTAAACCAGGTGTGAATTGACGTTGGAAACCGCTGTAGACCGCAATGGAGGACTTCAGGAAAGATGCAGCTGGTTAAGACTGTGCAAGAATCTAGTCGAATCCATAGGTGGATTCCTTACAAAAAGAGCCTGCAAGCAGAGAAGAAAGTCTATGCCACTCAGAGGTGACCAGGAGGCCTGGAAGAGCAATGCCCACTGATGATGTAAAATGCAGGAGGGATGAGCGGCTGTGCGGACCAGGTGACGCTGAGGAAGAGCTGTACACAAGCTGTCCCACGTCGGAAGTTGAGAACCAGCGAGTCTGTGTCTGGCGGGAGCACCAACAAGCCGTGGCAGCAGCAACAGGCATGGAAAACGATGAAGGAGCAACTTTGGGACCAGAAAGGTGCAAAGGACTCACCAAGTACAGCAGAGTCAGGGCAGGCCCTAAGCAAGCAGTGGAACCCCTAGACAAGACCCTCGAGAGGACCCACAGGCCAGAGGCACAGGAGTCGCAAGAAGAGCTCGAGCAGCTCACCAAAGAGGAAGGGCCACGGTGCAGAGGACGCAATAAGGATGCTGATTTTAGCAGGGAAAGATGCTGAAGGCTGGAGCTTCTTGTAGCCCAAAAATCTCTGCAGTGCAGATCCAATAAGCCTTGGTAACAGCAAGTCGATGCGGAGCACACATGGCCAGGTCCAGCACAGTTGATATATAGTTAGCCATCGCGTAATGATGCATGGTCACTATATGTATCAAAATGGCTGACTGCACTTACAAAGCATGGAAGATTTACCCCGGGGTTTGTAGGGGTGTCCTGCTCATGCAGAGGCACCCTCACACATATAGGCCAGCACCCTGCCTTCAGGGTAATGCCTGCCTTAGTGGTGACTGATAGATTTTAAGTGCAGTAACCTCGGATATAAGGAAATATATCTTTTGTAAGTGGTACTAGCACCAACTCACACCAGCTGCAATGGCAGCCCTGTAGTCACAGTTTGAGTGGTCTCTCATGGGTGGCAAAATACATGCTGCAGCCCATGGGAGACCCCTGGGGTACCTATGCCCTGGGTTCCATAGTGGTACAAAAGGGGGTGGTGATGGACGGAGCATCTGAATCAATCAAACACTCACACCCAGTCAAAAGATCTGGGTTTAATCCATCACCGTTCTTTAGCCCACTCTGCCACCCAAGTTCAGACATGGCTATATGCAAATCAGTCTGACCCTGTGCCTCATGGGAACAGTCCAGCCCGAACTGCCAAGCTACGTCTTCCCTGGACTGGAAACAAGCTTCCGAGGACCGGTTTCTGGCAAGCTATCCAGGCTGATGAGGGCTGAAAGCCAGAAACTGGTCCTTGGATGCTTGTTTCCAGTCCAGGGAGGACCTGGCTTGGCAGTTCGGACTGGACTTTTCCCATGGGGCACAGGGTCAAGACTGATTTGCATATAGCTGGGTTCAAACTGGAAAGGCATGGTGAGCAAAAAAACGATGAATTTAGGCCCAGATCTCTGTACTGGGGTGAATGTATGACATTGTTCTGCAATCTGTCCATCACCTGTTGTTTTTGCTTTTGTCACCCTGAGTGGGACGGGTATGCTCAGGCGTGAGTCCCGTGCTCTCCATGCCACTGGAATCAAGCTATCCAGGCTGATGAGGGCTGAAAGCCCGAAACCGGTCCTTGGATGCTTGTTTCCAGTCCATGGAGGACCTGGCTTGGCAGTTCGGGCTGGACTGTTCCCATGGGGCACAGGGTCAAGACTGATTTGCATATAGCTGGGTTCAAACTGGAAAGGCATGGTGAGCAAAAAAACGATGGACTTAGCCCCAGATCTCTGTACTGGGGTGAATGTATGACATTGTTCTGCATTCTGTCCATCACCTGTTGTTTTTGCTTTTCTCACCCCGAGTGGGACGGGTATGCTCAGACGTGAGTCCCATGCTCTCCATGCCACTGGAATCAAGCTATCCAGGCTGATGAGGGCTGAAAGCCCAAAACCGGTCTTCGGATGCTTGTTTCCAGTCCAGGGAGGACCTGGCTTGGCAGTTCAGGCTGGACTGTTCTCATGGGGCACAGGGTCAAGACTGATTTGCATATAGCTGGGTTCAAACTGGAAAGGCATGGTGAGCAAAAAAACAATGGATTTAGGCCCAGATCTCTGTACTGGGGTGAATGTATGACATTGTTCTGCATTCTGTCCATCACCTGTTGTTTTTGCTGGGTTCCTTAGTGCCATATTCTATGGACTTACAAAGGTACCCCCATTGCCAATTGCAGAGGTATCAAAGTACTAACCATGTCATATTTAGGGAGGATGCACAGTGGCTGAGGTCCTGATTAGCAGGATCCCAGATAGACTAGTCAAAAACATACTGACACCAGCAAAAAGTGGGGGTGAACATGAAAGCCTATCCTACTTTCCTACACAACCCCTACCCCCCCACCCCAAACTCCCAAACGAAAGGAGATGAGACTAACCTTACCCAGTTCAGTCTTCATTTTCTAAGGGGAATTATCTGGAGAGTCCATCTGTGTTGGCATAGTTACTCCCATTTCTTTGTTCCACAGAAAAGTCCATCCGCTGTAGGTAAATGGACTGCCCTATCTGATAGTGAGGCCTGCCTTTTGCAGGGCATCCAGAACACTGCTGAGGTGGAACAGGTGATCCTCCGAGGTGGAGCTAACTACAGCAATATCACCTAGATATGCTGCACCATAGGCTTCCAGACCTATGAGAATTTTGTTCACCAACCTCTGAAATGTGGCGGGTGCATTATTCAAACCAAAAGGCATTTCAATACATTGACAAAATGCTGTTTTTGACTTGGCATCCTCAGTCTGATTTGCCAGTAGCCAGCAGTCAGGTCAAATGTACAAATATACTTGGCTTAGGCCAGAGTATCAATCAGCTCCTCTGCCCTGGGAAGAGGATGGGCATCAGTTCTAGTGACTGCATTGGGACCTTTGTAGCCTACACAAAACCTCATCTCTCTCATACCATCTTGAGTTTAAGGGTTTGGCATAAAGACTACAGGACTACCCCAAGGGCTATCCGAAGGTTCAATGACTCCCATCTCCAGCATCATCTGGACCTCAGTCCTGCTGCAGTCTCTGACATGATCCGGCTGTCTGTTGATTTTACTCTTTACAGGCAGACTGTCACCTGTGTCTACTTTATGGGTACACCAGGTGGTTTGACTTGGAGTCAGAGAGAACAAGTGTGAAAACGTATTGAGGACTTGCCTACAATCAGCTTGCAGCAGATCAGTGGCTGCCTGCCCAAGCTATTCCATAAACTGACCCATCAACAGGGTCCTGAGAGAGGAGATCAGGGAGAGGATCACCCTCTTCCTTCTGTCCCTCATCAGTTGCCATGAGCAAGCTTGTGTTATCCCTGTCAAACAAAAGGCTTTAGGTGGTTCACATTAAGAACTCTGTGAGGACTTCTGGGAGTGTCTAGGTCCAACTTGTAGGTGACCTCACCTTTTTCTCAAGGATGGTGTGGGGGCCACTCCACTTGTCTTGGAGTGCTGCTGGGGCCACAGGTTCCAACACCCACGCGTTCTGTCCTGGCTGGTAGATAGTCAGTACAGCCTTTTGGTCATGCCAAGTTTTCTCAAGCTCCTGCTGGCCTTAATGTTTTTACTGTCTTTCTTCCTGGACTCAGCCATCCATGAACGCGGGTCAAGGACATAGTTCCCAATATACTGCTTAGGAGGCTTAAGACGCTGCTCCCGCTGCCCCAGACACATTGGATCCCTAACTGTATGTCCAAACAGAAGTTCAAATGGCGGTAGACCACCCCCTTCTGAGGAACCTCTCTGTAGACAAAGAAAAGGCAGGGTAGTAAGACATCCCATTTTCGCCTGAGCTTTTCTGGAAGTCCCATGATCAGATAATTTACGGTCTTGTTGAAACTTTCAACAAGCCCATAGCACTGTGGATGGTAAAGTGTGGGAAACTAGTAGTTTACACCAAACGTTTTCCACATTGCAGTGTTAATACTAGACATGAATTTTATACCTATTTCTGACAAGACCACCTTAGGAAACCCCACTCTGGAAAACACTCCCAGAAGGGCCCTAGCCGCCACAGGAGCTGTAGTAGTCCTAAGTGGAATAGCTTCTGGATACCCAGTGTCAAGGTCCACCACCACTAGGATGTAACAGTGTCCAGATGCTTTTGGAGGGTTAAAGGGAACAACAATGTCTATCCCTACCCTCTCAAAGGAAACCCCAACCACTGAAAGTAGAATTAAGGGGGACTTCGTAGTGCCACCTGATTTACCACTGGCTTGGCAAGTAACGCTGGAGCGACTAAACTCCTTGGTGTCTTCAGACGTGGGGCCAGTGAAAATGAGGGACAAGCCAGCCCCAAGTCTTGCTTTGCCTAAGATGTCCTACAAGAGGAATGTCATGTGCTAGGATAGGAAAAAAACCCTGTCCTTCTGAGGTGTAACTAACCTCCCGGTGGCACCGGGCTTGGGGTCTCTTCTCTCTGAAAACAGAAGCCCATATTTCCAATAGATCATATGGGACCCACTGACATTTCCTGCCTGCTCAGCAGCAGCTTGCTGTCTGAGATGTTCAAGAGAGGGGCAGGATTTCTGCTCCAGGCTCAAGTCTGTCCTGGAAGGGCCCCCTGCCCCCAAGAACTCTGCTGTGTCAGGCCCAGGTTCATCTAGGACAGTTCCTTCACAGGGGCTAGGATCATCTCCCTCAGGAGCCTGATCCTCACTTGGAGTATGAGAGGAGGATAATTCCTTACCCTTCCTACTCGTCTTAGGAGCTAACTGGTCTATTTTTCCATGATCCACTGGCACCCTCAATGCCTAACTGTTTGGCCTGAGCCCTAATCACAGCAAATGCATTGGGAGAGTTTGCCATCATCTCTGCATGTGTCCTGAACTGCACCTCAGACCAGGCTAAAGTTTCTAAATCATTGCCCAACAGACAGTCCACACGTAGGTTTGGGGAAACAACAACTCTTTGAGTGCCAGTTACCCCTCCCCAGCTGAGATATAAAACTGCCAAGGAATGGTCAGTCCTGACATTGCTTCCATTGGTCACTTGGTAAAGTTGATCAAGTATGATTTGGTCAGGGGAGACACGTTTCTCAGTCACCATGGTAACCCTGGCCCCTGTGTCCCTGTATGCCATAGCCTCCTGACCATTAATCAGTGGCTGTTGTCGGTACTTGTCCAAGTCAGTGGAACATGAAGTAAAGTGGCAAGTTCCATGCCACTGTCACAGACAAGAACAACTTGAGTGGGAGTCCTGACTAGGCCAGAACCCACTTTAGAACCCAAGGTTAACCCTACTAATCCCTTGGGGGCACTACTACTACATGTACTGGTGCTAGGGGCAGTAGTAGTAGCTTCTTAGGTGTTCACTTTAGAGCATTTGGCATCCCTTGCTCTGTGGCCTTTTTCCTTACTTAGGCATCACCATGGTTTTGCAACATGAATCTTTTCTGAATTCACATTTTATTTATTTATTTATTTATAAAGTTATATATACCGCAAACAAGATCCCGAGGGATAAGGGAGCGCTTTACAATATGAATGGGAGGAATAACTTAAATGCAGTATCAACGAGCAGGTGAAAGTATCCCTCTTAGGGTAAGAATCTGTTCATAAGGAATCGGTTAGCCTCCAATTTGAAAGCCTTCGAAGGCTCGATGACAAGTTATGTTTTTTGTTCAGGATAAGTGGTTTCAGGAGAAAGGTAGTGGCACTTCTTGAGGCTCTAGAACCACAGGATAGTTCAAGTTTTTGTGCAAGGTAACAGAGTATTGAAGTGAAGGGCTTTGTGGCCAAGAACAGCAATCTTTAACTGAATTTGAGCTTCGTAGGGTGGCCAATTAAGGGATTTTAGGCCTGGGGATATACGATCGTATCTTTTGGTGCCTGTGACCAGTCTAGCCGCTGCATTCAGAGTTGACCATAGTGGAGCCAGGGTGTATTTGGGAAGGCCACTTAGAGTAGCGCAGACGTAGTCAAGCCTTGGCAAGACAAGCACTTGGACTACCTGCTTGAAATCCTTTAGTGGAAGGAAAGGTTTGATATTTCTGAGTGACCTCAACAAATGGTTTGCTCCCTTACATACATTACTGATATGATTTTTCAAATTCAGGTGCTTGTACATGGTCACTCAGAGGGATTTTGCTGAGTTAATGATGAGAGGAGTGCAATTGAAAGCAGTGAGGTGACTCAGCCATAGGTCTATCTTTGGGATTTGTTTCAGGGGGGGGAGATGAGCAGGAATTCTGTTTTGGAAGTGTTAAGTAGGAGATGGTTCTCTGTTAACCAGTTTTGAGTAGACGTTAGAGTAGTGTTGAGGGAGATGATGTTGTCCAAGGATGAGATTTTCAAATAGAGTTGCGTGTCGTCCGCATACATGTGGTAGAGAATGTTCATAGAGTTTAATGAGTTACCGAGAGGTTCCAAGAAAAGGTTGAATAGGATGGGAGATAGGGTGGACCCTTGAGGGACCCCCATGAGTACAGGAAAGGGCTGGGAGAGGGAGTGGTGTGCCTTGACTCTTTGTGATCTGTGATGAAGGACAGTAGAGAACCATTATAACACCTGATCAGCAAAACCCATTCCATTTTGCAGGATGGATAGAAGGTAGTCATGATTAACCGTATCGAAAGCAGAGGAAAGGCCAAAGAGAATCAGGAGGCAGGATTCGTTTTTGTCAAGCGTTTTTAAAATGTCATCCATAACGTGGGTGAGAGCCGATTCAGTGCGGTGTCCCTTCCTGAAACCTTATTAATGTTGGTCTAGAAGTTGATAGTTCTCTGTTATCGCTAAGTTGAGATTGAACACATTTTTCTAGAAGTTTCGCTAAGGTGAGAATGTTGGAAATGGGGCAGAAATTATTGATATCAGATTTGTCAGCGTCAGGTGTTTTTTAAAATCGGTGAAACCTGAGCTGCTTTTAGGCAACTGGGTATCGTGCCTTGTGAGAGAGAAGCATTTACTCTCCTTGTCCAGGTGGGGATGTTTGCATTCTTGATTTCTTTGAAGATAGCCAGGGGCAACGGGTCTATGAAGTGGCTGTAGGGGTTGATATTCTGAAGAATCTTGTGGATGTAATTTTCACTAAAAGGGGTAAAGGTACTCCACGACGCCTTGTTCTTAGCGTTCATGGTGGTCAGTTTGTCCTTATCCAAGGGGTCAAGGGGGGAAGCAGCACCTGAGGGAGGCAATAGAGCCTTCTTAGAGGCGAGGTCAGCAGAGATGAGTCTTGATTCCTCCGAGAAAAAAGCGGCAAGATCATTGCTGTGCATTATTCCGCCATCTAATGGTTGAGTCCAGTCCGACATTGTAGTATTTGTCCTTGTTTTTTGTTTGTTTTTTGCTTGCTGGTGGGCGTCGACATACCACCATTTGGTGTCCTTCTGTGACGTTGAAGTGCTTCCTGCGGAAGCTCCCGCCGTTGGTCGCCATCTTCAGATTCTTTTTTTCCGACGTTGAGTCTGGATCGTTACGGAAGGAGCTCCAGGAATTTGAAGGGAAGAATCAACGAAATAACAGGAAAAGAGAGGAAAACTTCAAAATACGCTGAATCAAGGTATCGCACGCAGAATTGAGGTGGGGAAAGATATTGCAAAATCGTGCTTAAAATCTCCCCTATATGCTGCAGAAACATCAAGCAGACAGATGATAATAGGCATCATAGAAAGAAGACCCGCATGGCTGCGGATCTCAGGATTCAAACTAGAGGTGCAAAACAACATTTTGAACTCCCCATTCAATGGGGAGCAGCTCTTTGGAAGCGCAGTTGATGACCCTTTTAACCAACTAAAAAAGGACAATGAAACAGCGAGATTTATGGGGACACTACAATTCAGAAGTGGAATACGTAGAGGAACCGCCTCCGCAAGAAGACCAGCGGGGAGAGGTAAACATCACCCCACTACCTCGCATCAGGCATACCAACAAGGTTTCCAAGGGGGAAACAACAGACATCAACAGGGGCAGCAACAAAGCTGGCAATACCAACAGGGAAAATAATCCTTTTGAGGACACCTCTGTGGAATAGGCCTTCTACAAAAGGGGAGGAGCACCTGCAACATTGAAGTGACTGCATTCAGGCAGGAGCGCAATTTCTAGGAACAACACACACGGTGCGCGCAAAGACACAAATACAAAAAATAAACATTTCACACAACATTCTGCACCAGTATAGTGCAGACTGCAGTACTTCCTCGCAGAATGGAAAAAGATCACTCCAGACAAATGGATCTTAGGTTTAAATCTTTTTATTTATTTATTCGTGACACAACTGCCAATATGGCCATCGACTACATGAGAATCAAGCACTACATGTGAGTTACACAGAACTCAGACATGTACTTTGTTTGTATAGTGGCATAGTAAAACAACAAGTAACCATTACAAACGCATCCTCCACCCTGATACGAAAGAAGAAACGGAAAAGAAAATTAAAGGTGGAAAGAATAGCCTTCCACCCCCCTTCCCTGTCCACTATAGATTAGTTATCACTGTGTCGATGCGCAGTAGCGCCCTTAAGGTCGGACCTGCTCAGTAGTCATGTCTTGAGGGGCCAGCCGTAGAAGGTGAAGGTATCTGGGGCATGTTAGCTCCCTGAACTCTTGGGCTGGAAGTGTCAGGAATGACTGCCAAAACTTGCTAAATGTCGAGCCCTTGCCTGCCAAGGTGAGTGAAATCTTCTCCATCCCCTGTGTGTGCCACATCTGCTGGAGCCACCCGGTGTGTGTGGGAATGCAGGTGGACCTCCAATGTATTAGTATGTTTTAAGTGGCCATGCCCGTTGCAATCGCTATCTGTCGCCCTCTCCTAGACTTCAGGGGCTACGTAAGTGGGTTTTGGACACCCAGGAGAACATAGGCAGGGAACCTAGGATCGTTACGGAAGGAGCTCCAGGAATTTGAAGGGAAGAATCAACGAAATAACAGGAAAAGAGAGGAAAACTTCAAAATACGCTGAATCAAGGTATCGCACGCAGAATTGAGGTGGGGAAAGATATTGCAAAATCGTGCTTAAAATCTCCCCTATATGCTGCAGAAACATCAAGCAGACAGATGATAATAGGCATCATAGAAAGAAGACACGCATGGCTGCGGATCTCAGGATTCAAACTAGAGGTGCAAAACAACATTTTGAACTCCCCATTCAATGGGGAGCAGCTCTTTGGAAGCGCAGTTGATGACCCTTTTAACCAACTGATGTTTGTTTCTCTTGTCCAATACTTGAGATCAATAGCCTTGTAAGTGCTCGCACTCCCAGAGGAGATGGACTAAAGTTTCCCGCTTTCAGTGAGACTTGTGTGACTTGCGGTGTGACGCGCCCTATAGCATGCTCCCTCCCACTCTTTAGTGCTGAGATCACGGCCGAGACCCCTCTCCCAGCGCGCACGATCAGCTTGATATGTACGTGTATCGTGAGAGAAGCATTTTGTATAGATCCAAGATCAGTTTCTTGTCTGAGGGCCGTGTAATAAGCCATTTCTTATAGGGGGGTAAGGTGTCCTTGCGCGTGAGGCTTTACATCTGGATGATGCGCCGAGTGTGGCAGCTGCAGGTAATGTAACCTTTCTGTTTCCAGAAGGCCGTAGTCCGCTCGTATTTGCGTAAAGGAGATGAAGCCATCGGCATCAAATAGCTGACCCAAGGCACGGACTCCTGAAGATCTCCACAGGGGAAAGGATTTCTCGTCCGCACCGGGGCTAAAGTCGGGGTTGTCGTGGAGTGGTGTGAGAGGGGAGGGTCAGGTCGTATCTCCTGCAAGTCTGGTCCCATGTGGATAATATAGGACGTGTGACTTGTGAGGTGTAGAGGATGGGAGGTCTCTGCGGCTTCTTAAGGAAGGGGATCTTCATAAGAGAAGTGACAGCTATGGCACGGATCTGGAAGAGCCAATGCTTCTCTGATTCAGTACAGCTCCACTCAACCAGATACCGAAGTTGTGCAGTTTTGTAGTAGAGCGTAATATCCAGGACCCCGAGGCCACCATGAGTATTGTCATTATAATGGCCAGGTAGTGTTTCCAGCGCTGTAAATCTGAGCGGATTTGCGCATGTAGTTCGGTGTAAATACCGTTGTCATAACCTGTAGCGTAGGGGCTAAATGAATTCCCAAGTACGGGACCGTCCCGTCAGACCATTGTATAGGGTAGCAGCTCTGAAGAGATGCCAAAGTCTGAGGTGAAAGTGAGAGATTCAAGGCAGTAGATTTCGTTATATTAATTTTAAACCTGGCGGCGCCTGCGAAAGAGTCCAGCTCCCCCAGGAAGGCACCAAGGTCAGTCACCGGGTCTGATAAAGTGAAAAGAAAATCATCTGCATACAAACTTATAGTGTGTATGTCGCTCCTGAAGCGAATACCTTTGATTTGTGCGTGGTTTCGGACCCTTTGTGCCAACGATTCCATATATAGGGCAAAGAGCAGGAGCGACAGCGGGCACCCCTGCCCAGGACTTAAGCCGATGATAATCTTTGGGGAGCAGGTGTGTCTCTTGTAAGAGGCAGACGTCCGCGCCGGTACTTTCTAAGTATGATAAGATTGCACTGCGCTTGATTGGATTGTTGAGGCCCCTCACGTTTAGCGTGAGGACTTTAAGAGTATTAGGCGGCATCTAAAACTCTGGCTGAGTCATGAGCGCGCCAAGCGGAGGAGAGAACATAATGTCTGGTGGGCATCGTCCATAGACGTCCGATGCATCTACAGTGGTATCGCAAGCCACAGGGGGCCATGATCAGGGATCCCAGAGAAGAAGAGAAACAGGGAGAGAGAAATAAGTCCCACAAAAGCACGGTCCAGCAGGTGCCCAAGAGAGTCTGTGGTCTAAACTGCAGCTTGTCTCTTAAGAAGGGAGGGAAATGAGTGTTGCGACCAGAGGGCCGCATTAGGGAGCGCACAGTGCGATCAAACTGGCATTGAAAAGCCCAGGAGGCTGTGGACAGGGAACCCCAAGCGAAAGAAGAAAGTCCCTCAAAAACATGGCACAACCAGTGCCTAAACGGGTCTGTAGTACGGAATGCAGTCCGTTTTCCATTGAAGACCAGGAGACAATGTTCACAGGGGTAGTGTCGTGGCAGAGGGAGACTCCTAGCCACCCCCACTGACCACCTGGAATGTAGCCTACAGGGCAGCAACGAGTAGCCCAAGTGCCGCTCACGAGGCCTGCGACTTGGCGATTACTCCGGGCAGTGTGTCCAACGTGGCTTGTTGGTCTTTCCTGATGGTCCGGCCGATTGGGACGGCGTTGTCTCGTCTGTCGCCTCCATTTCAGCAGAGACTCTTCAGCTCCGCGTTCTGGGGTATCGCTACCGTCACTATCGTCCGGGATGTCTATGCCTAACAGCCGTCTTGTCCCTGACAAGGAGCGAAGTTGGTAAAGTTTGCCGTCACGGCGGAAGATGAGGTGAAATGGGTGACCCCAAGAATATGCAAAGGTGCGCTGGCGGAGGGCCGAAGTGATGGGCCAGAATGTCTTGTGTTTCTGGAGCGTAAGTCATGTTATGTTATGTTATAAAGGGTTTTGTAGCACGCTCAAATACTCGAGACTGTCATGGCGCGTGCACAGACAGTGAGAAAGTGGGCAGAAAAAGAAGAGAGTTACTTAATCATTTTGAAGAGGTGAGTTTTAAGTGATTTTTTTTTAAAAGCTTGAGATCCTGCCTTCCAGAAGCTCCACAGGAAGGACGCTCCAGGCAGCCGCAGCTTTCACAGAGATAGACTGACCACCTAAACGCACCCTTCGAAACCGTGGGATGACAAGCCGACACTGAGTGGTAGAGCGAAGGGGGCAGTTCGGCATATACAAGATAAAGCATCTCCTCAGATACACTGGCCCTTGACCATGAATGGCCCTGTGAGATAAAAAAAAGGGCCTTAAATAGCACCCGCTGGGCCACTGGGAGCGAGTGCAGATAATGTAGATGCTGCCGAACGCTAGATCTCCGCAAGATATTACATAGGAGTCTAGCCTCCGTGTTCTGTATAATCTGGAGACGCCTGACCAGAAAAGCCAGGATGCCAATGAACAAAGCATTGGCATAGTCAAGGCGAGAGAGGATGAGGGCACGTGCTACCATTTCTTTGGCCTCCCTCGGAAGCAAAGGAAAAAACCTTCGAAGAGCCTTGAGGGTGCCAAAGCATACTCCGATTAGTTTTTTAATGTGTTCTTCAAACCTTAAGTTTTCCCCAAACCAAAACCCCACATTTTTTGCCGGATCTCCCCCGGAGTTGGGGCGAAGCACATTGGGATGCCACAGCGATTCTCTGAAGGTGGCAGGAAACTGGCCATAGAGGAGTACTTCCGATTTTTCCTCATTGCACTTAAGTTGGGCAAGTGCGAGCCAGCGGAAGACCGATGAGAGGCAGGTCTGAGCAATCTTGGTGTCTAGGTCCGAGCCCTGCCAAGTAAATAATAACTGGGTGTCATCCGCGTAAGCTTTAATTTTCGCACCCAGTTCCTCCGCTAAAAAGATTGGGGGGTCAGGTAAATGTTAAACAGCAAAGGACTTGGAGTTAACCCCTGAGGCACTCCAGTAGAGAGTTTCCTGGCCGAGAACGAATAGGGGGGGCACCCAGACCTGTTGAGTCCGGTTGTCTAAGAACGATGTTAACCGGACAGGTCTGATAAAGAACAGGGTTCTGGTCCCTAACCGTCATCGGGGCAGAGCTCTGGCTTTGCGAAGCATCCTCTCCTTGGTGCGAAAGTCTTGGACGCAGGCTAGGATATCTGATGGGGGAGCAGTGTCGGAGTTGGGGGGGAGGGCTCACCCTGTGAGCTCTATTTATTTTGAGCCCAGCGTCCAGGGGGCTGCCCAGAATGTGGTTGAAAAGTTCTTTCACGTACGTGAAGATGTCGCCAGCCTCTGCGCCTGGTTTGATCCCTCGGATTTGAATGTTAATGCGCTAAGAGCGGTTCTCGAGGTCCTCAAGGTGCGACTGTAAATCTACATGCTGGTCCTGGATGACCTCTTGCTGTAGGGAAGCTACCTCCGAATCTCTTATCCTCCAATTCTGCAACATGCTCCCCGATGCTGTCCATGTCCTTGCGGACATCCTGTATTTCTGCAGTGAGATCCCGCTTGAGAGTGTGGAGGTCATCGTATAGGGCGGAAAAGAGGGACTCCAGAAAATTCTGTGTCACCGGGTCTTCCGCGGCCATCTGCATCTGGGAGGAGGCTGCATGCACCGGTAGTAAAGAGTTGGCTGCCATTCTGCTCTGAGTTAAAAGCTCTTTAAGGGATTTTTCTTTTTTCCCCGAGTAGTTGGCATGCTCCTGCCTTGCGGGGCTGTAGTCACCGTGAGGGGCCTGCACCTTCGGCGCTGATCCAGAAGCCCTCTGGGTGTGTAACCACCTGGGTGGCCCCCAGATTGCCTCTATGTCCGGGTGCCAGGGCCCCACTGGACTGACCAGGCAGTGGCTCGTGCTCCCACAGCGATGACCCCGGACAGGAGTGCTGGCTTCTGATATATGATGTGGGGTGTAAATGTGTTTGTAAATGTGTTTGTATTTATATAGCGTCTTCTACCCAGAGGTCTCGTAGCGCTGTATTCATACCGCTGTCGAACCCTTCCTGGCTTTCCTGTGAGATGTCCACTCCTGTGCACCCCCAAGGTGAAGCCAGGCATCCAAGCGCTGCTGGTGCCATTGTGGAGATTAAGCAAGCTATTGCCCAGAGTCACATAGTGGGACCCATGATTAGACTAGGCACCGAGGCGAGAATGATCAGGTCCAGGGAGATGGAGTCCAAGAGCCGCCGAGGCGGGAATAGAACCCTGGTCCCGGGCCAGACTTCTGCATCAGGGTCTGCCGCTCTAACCATTGAGCCATTAAACCACCTAGTGGAGGCAATCGCTCATCTCCCCTTGATCCTGTGTGGAACAGACCCCGTCCCCTGTTGCCTGTGGAGAGGGTGTACTCTGGCCTTCCCTGCGGCCCCCAAACCACCACTGCCCGGAGTTGTGGTATTCATCCCAGAGGGAGTAGTGTGACATCTGCTTAGTTGCGACTCCGGCGAGAGCGCCATGTGGCGTCGTGGGTGAAGCAGTTGCGCGCTCTGGTCTCAAATCAATTCCAGGCCAGCAGATTGCACCATGTGCATTGGTCAGAGTCCGCTTGCCCCCCTGGAGTCACTCGCTGTGGCACTTCCCAGCCTGGACCAGGGGGTCGGGGGGGCCTCCCAGCGTACCAAAAACCGCACCCAGACCTAGCCAGGCCGCTTCCATGAACCGCCGGGCCCCACCCTCTGCAACTTCCTCGAACGGCGGCTGCGCTCTGACCCCAGTGCGTTCCAAAATGAAGCGCTTCCCTACCAGATACCAGTGTTAGTTGCAGGACAGGTTTCCTCGGGGCTGTTGCCGAAGAGTGACGTTGTCAGGGCCCGATGTGAAGGTCTGTGTTCCCCGCCTCCAGGAGTCCTCTTCTGCCCTACTCGAGTGACAGCGGTAGGCGGCCCTGGGCCGATGCTTTAGTGTACGACCAGCGGTAGGGACGGGAGAACGCGTCCTATCTCGCCACCATCTTGGCCACGCCCTGACAAATGGATCTTAAACATAATATGACACGGTGTAATGGCTGACTTTTTCTGGCTCCTTTAGAGGGAGAATGATGGAGAGTGACTCCAGTCTATCAGCCTTATAGCATAGGGATTAGGACTATAGATAGGACCTCTTTCTTTTACATAGTAGGGTATTTTCGTGCCCCTTTCTTTAGAGTAAGGCTTATGAATTCAAGCTAGGGGATAAATATATGGGTATTAATCATGATCTGTCCTTTTACTAGCGTGTTAGGATATTTTCCATGGAGTTATGCGTATTGTGGGCCCTGTAGGCCTTAAACGGGACAGACTCCATCTTGCCTTCTGCCTGGTAGCTCGAGAGGCCTTCTAGGTCAAGTGTAATGTTTTAGTTTCAAGCTGTTGTTCGCTTGGAAAGAACCGGCTCAGGCTGGCCCTTATCGAAGGAATGTATTTTTCTCCACTCCGAAGACACAACTTCAGGCCGGCCGGCTGGGAACGTGTCCTTGGTACGGGGAGGTACAAGAATTTGGTGGGCGGCAGGTTACTGGCCGTAGCTTTCCATGAAGGAACATGCTTTGATATTAGCGAAGGTGTTAGACAGTCGAGAGTTAGTTCGTAGGCGGCAGCTAGCCGTTAGCATCTCTGCCATTAATTATTTCATGGCGGACAGTCGCCATCTTTGAAGTCCGAGAAAGATTTAAGACCGAGACTCTCTGAGAAAGACTGAAGGAGAATTAGCGCGGAGCGCACTTAAACAGAGAGAGAGAGAGATACGGTAGCTAATAACCAGCGAGGTTCCAGTGACTTGGAGGGAAGCAGACGAGATTGAGCCTAGCGGTGCAGACGTGTACTTGTGACGGCTGGGGTGTGACTGCGAGACGAGCCAAGAAGGGAACCTAGATGACTGCCGAGTCCCGACTTCATATTAATAAGGTGACCTCCGCCCTTTCCTTAATGAGCGCGCATTCTAATCTTTACCTTTTCTTTGCAGAATCTATGTTGCATAGTATTGTGTTATATGTTTATTGACAATAAATACCCTAGTTCTTAGTGAACTGACATGTGCCGTGTATTCTTGTTCAATCCTGGTAAATGGCGCTTCTAGTTGACAGTTGTTTGCATGAACGGATGTGAAATCCCGATCAGGTAAGTGGTGATCAAATAAATAGGGAGCGAGTGGACCTTTGATGCCAAGAATAAGAGGTACATCATACTATTTGGAAACCGTACTAAATTTCATTATCATAGTTTTATCCCAAGTAGACAAATGAGAAATTGTTCCGATAGGTGTTCATAGGAAAGTGGTCGTCGTTGATATACGGCGTTAGTGAGAGTGCTGGCGTGGATTACCAGCGTGTAGGTTCGCCGGATTGTGAACCGTGTGTAAGTGAGAGCGCTGGGGGGGGGATTACCAGCGTGTAGGTTCGCCGGATTGTGAACCGTGTGTAAAAGAGAGCATTGGGTTCTGCAGGCCCGTGTGTAGACACGCCGGATTGTGTGTCACATCTGCCCTGGGGTAGATCAGTCTGGGTCTGAGAGGCCGCGAGACTAACCGATGTGAATAAGATATGGTAGAAAACCTATGCATGTTTATTGCTATTTTTCCCATCCTTAGTTACGACCTGTACATATATATATATCTATACCCATTGTGAATACGTTCCAAGGAGGGAGGTGAGTACGTTCTGGCTGGGTTAGAGGGGCCCCCAAGGGCTGATTCCACCTAAACGGAAAATCCGGCCATTACACACGGGTACTGCATAGAACACAGATCTGTTACTCCAAGAAGTACAAGAGCTACAAGCAAAAGAAGCAATAGAGCACATACGATACAAAGAAATAAACAAAGGAATTTACTCTACTCACTTCCTTATTCAAAAAATAGATGGGTCCTATATTAAACATCAGATTCCTCAACAAATTCTTAAAGACGCAAAAGTTAAAAATGACCATCCTTCAAGAGGTAATACCTCAATTGCAAGAAGAAGACTACATAGGGACGATAGACTTAAAGGATAACTATTTGCACATCCCCATGAACCGCAAACATAAAGGACTATTAAGATTTGTGGTCAACAACACGAACAACCAATTCAAAGTGCTGGCATTCTGCCTAGCATCTGCACCAAGGGTGTTCAGAAAGTGCCTAGCAGCATTCGCCCAGCACTTAAGACGGCAGGGGGCCATGTGTACCCATACTTAGATGACTGGCTAGTAAGGGCAAACTCGTACAGTCTTTGCAAATGCACATACACCAAGTAATAAATACATTGGCCAAGCTCTGTTTTACCATACCCGGAGATATCCACACAAATACACAGAATACTTTAATTGCAAACGTGTAAGTAAGCACAATACTCTGTAGTCTCCAGAGGGAAACCAAGCCATATACTAAGAAAGTGGAATGCGAACTACGACCGGGACTTGGACCAGGAGACTCAGAAAAGCTGGGGACCCAAGGAACCATCCAAGGTAAGTACCGAGGAACACCACGGAGGCTGTGTGCAGAGTGGAAACACAGCCGCTTACTAGTTTTGAAGAAGGACCCTTCTCAGTGGACCCAGAAGAAACCCAGTGGAAGGTAGAAGGTTGGAGAGTCAACCTACCTGTGGATACCCCAGTTACCAGGATACCTACACCAGAAGAAGCCGGGTGCATAGGTGTGAAGTGATGTCGGAAACCGCCGTAGTTCCCAATGGAGGACTTCGGGAAATATGCTACTGGCGAAGTTTGTGCAAGAGTCTGGTGGAATCCAAAGGTGGATTCTTGACGAGAAGAACCTGCAAGCGGAGGGGACAGAGTCTATGCCACTTGGAGGTGACCAGGAGGCATGGAAGTGCAATGCCCACTGATGACCGAAGATGCAGGAGTGATGACTGTGACCTTGTTGCTGCAGCTGTGAATACAAGATGATGCTGAGGAAGATCAGGAGCCATTCGCTTGCTGTCCCTTTGTCATATGTCGAGAACCAGGGGGTCGGTGGCCGGCGGAAGCACCAACAAGCCGTAGCAGCACTGTTGGGACCAGCAAGGTCCAAGGGATTCACCAAGTGCAGGAGGGTCAGGGCAGGCCCCAAGCAAGCATAGGAGCCGACTGAAGCAAGATCACACCCTCAAGAGGACCCACAGGCCAAAGGCACAAGAGTTGCAAGAGGACCAAAGTAGACGGTCCGCAGTGCAGAGGTTGCGGTGTGGACGCTGATCTTGGCAGAAAGATGCTAGAATCTGGAGCTTCTTGTAACCCAAAGATCTCTGGAATGTAGAGCCAACAAGCCTTGGCAACAGCAAGGGGACGTGGTGCACAAGGGATTCGATCCCGGCGCTTCCGACAAGGGGTACTGGCCTCAACTTTGCAGAGAGGACAGGTCAGGCCTTGAGGGAGTTGCAGAACCACCACCTGTGTTGCTGAGCCTTTCGAAGTCCATTGGACGTCAGGGGAAGCATACTGGTCAGTTTCATTGCGGTGCCCTTCAGATGCAAGGGAGTGACTCCTTCACTCCGAAGGAGATTACTTTGGGTGTCCTTGATACCCACTGGTCTGTTGAATATCCTGGTAGAAGCACAGACACAAACGAGGAAGAAGACTTGCAGAACAGTGAGAACAGGAGCAGTAGGAGTCTTCCTTTTTGCAGACTTGGTTCCAGCCGAAGTCCAAGTGTCCAGACGGTCAAAGAGTGGCAAGGTTTCAGGTTTGAGTCTTGTCCCAGGTGAGGTCCCACCCACATGTAAGCCTTTTTATACCCTAAGAAACTCAGGGGTCCCTCCAAGAGGTGGGTCTGGACAGAGGAGATGATACTCCCATGTCCTTTGTCCTGTTTCGCGCCAGAGCGGGAGCCAAGGGCTCCCAGGACTGGTTCTAACTTGAGTATGCAAGGAGGGCAGCAAAGATGCCCTTCAAAGCAGTCTAGTGGCGCTGCCAAGCGCCCCACACTAGCCCAATACACTAAGTCCTGTGTGGGTGGTTGTCACCCCTCCCTGTGATGGGAAACGTATTGTTCTACCTTCCCCTGCTCGAGCTCAGCTTAGCGGCAGGACGGCAGAATCATGTCTGGGGTCTTCAGCAGCACTAGCTTGGTGGCAGACTCAGGAAGGCTGTCACTGGGAGTACTGGGGGCTTCCAGAGGAGCCTCCCCCCAGTGCATGGAATCATAGGTTCAACACTGATAACAGCGTTGGGGTATGATTTCAACATGTTCAATACCAGAAGTGTCCAGGTTTGGCACAGCTAATATATAGTTAGCAATTGCTTAATGACGCATGGCCACTTTATGTATTAAAATGACTGACCGCACTTACAAACCTAGAGAATCGACTCTGGGGTTTGTGGGTGTGTCCTGCTCATGCAGGGGCACCCTAACACTTATAACCAGCATCCTGCCTTCAAGATTGAAATGCCTGTCTTATGGGTAACTTATAGGTATTAAGTGTAGTGACCTCAGATATAAGGACATTTATATCTGTCGTAAGTGGTGCTAGCTCCAGCTTACACCTCCTGCAATGGCAGGCCTGTAGACACAGTTTGAGTGGTCACTCATGGGTGGTATAAAACATGCTGCAGCCGATGGAAGACCCCTGGTGTACCTATGCCCTGCTTACCTTAGTACCATATACTAGGGACTTACAAAGGTACACCAGTAGCCAATTGTGGAGGTACCAAAGTACTTAACATGTCAAATTTAGGTAGGAAACACAGTGGCTGGGGTCCTGATTAGCAGGATCCCAGCCAGACTAGTCAAAAAACATACTGACACCAGCAAAAAGTGGGGGTAACCATTGCTTGTATAACTTTTCACCCCATCGTCTTCTCTAATAAGTTTATTCGAAAGATATGGTGATTTCGCTCTTTGTCACGAGACTCAACAAGTGTGGGACTCCTGATTGGTCCCGGTTGTATATATGTTTACTTTTCTCTTTTTAAAGCTTGATGAGAATCTCAACCATAAAAAAGGCGATCCACATCAAATTGGTGGATATGTAAACATATATATTACCCCTATCCATCATGGTTTCGGGAACCTCCCTAAAAAGTATTGTTTATGAAAATTGGTATGAAGGTTCCTGAAATTATGAGCTATTTTCAGATGCCCAAAAAGGGTGGCGAGCTCAGGCTTATTTTGGGTCTTCTGTTTCTGAATGCTTTCCTTCTGAAGGACAAATTCAAGATGCTAAACTTGGCACAGGTACTCTCTGCTCTAAACCCAGGGGACTGTATGGTGTCCTTGGACTTGAAGGATGCATACTTTCAATTGCCCATCCTGCAGTTCATAGGCATTTCCTCAAATTCTTTCTGAGGAAGGAACACTTTCAGTGAGCATTTCTGCATTCAGGGCTTACGTCAACACCCCTTACCTCTTGTGTCTTCACAGAGGCAATGGTAATGATTGGGGCCCATCTTTGCAGGTTGGCAGTGCAAGTCTTCCGGTACCTGGACAACTGGCAGGCGTGTCAGTCGTTCACGGACCACTGGTGAATAACCATCTCACTACTTTTGTCCCGGGGTTCTCCGTTAACATGCTGAAATCCGATCTCGAGCCGTTGTGGAAGACTCCCTTTACAGAGGCAGTTCTGGCGAGGGTGGCATTCAAACCTTTTCCACCCCAGCTGCGGAGTCTGGGACATTCAGTATATAATGCATATGTCTCGGTCCTGGGTTCAGTCGCAGATGGCTCTGTGGCTTCTTGGTCTCCTTCTGTTGCTTATGCTCATTTTCACATGCAGGCTCTCCAGTGAAACCTCTTACTTCAAGGTGCTCACCATTGGGGGATATCCTACGGACAACACCACATGTCATATAAGGCAGCAAGGACCTTCAATGGTGGATGAGGGACGCCAACTTGCAGACATTTCTCTTTACCCTATAGAGAACTGGCAGTGGTGATAGATGCTTAGATTCTGGACTAGAGAGACCACCTGGAGGAAGTGGTCACCTTTTTGCCTTCTATCAGGTGCATCCTCTGCCAGACAACATGACTGCCATGTAGTACTGCAACAAGCAAGGATGCATGGAATGAACGGTGATGTGCCAGTAAGAACTGAGACTGTGGTTCTAACTGTCAACCCTCTGGCAGGATCCCTCAACATCCATACAGATTAATTCAGCAGACACCATGTAGTCAACCTTGAGTAGTGACAGCAACCAGAGGTAATTCAAGAGGTCTTCTGCCAGTAGGAACATCTTTCCCCCATTACTGAAAAAGCTCATTGTCGAGCCTCTTGTAAGAGTTTCTGCCTCAATACTGCATGGGCAATGTGTTCTGTCTCTGGAACTCTGCTCTCTACGCATTCCCATCACTGCTGCTATTTCCCAGAGTTCTGAAGCAAGTCAGGAGAGACCAGGCTCACATCATCCTGCCAGTTTTGGACCGGGCTCCGGGAGTGTGGTATTCCTAGCTGCTGAGCCTGAGCATTTGCCATCCGTTCTGTCTACCACTGCAGGTTCTTCATCCTAATCTCCACAACCCACACCTATGTGCATGGAGATTGGGCAAAATTTGTTGAATAGTTGTTTACCTACCTACACAGATGGTAGATGTAGTCTTGGAGGCGAGCTGTTCTCTGTCAACAAAGTCAATTTACTTTTGACTTTGAGCATGTTGGTCATTGAGCAGTTGGGATACTTTTTTTTTTAAAGAGCTTGTTAAGCAGCAATGACACCTTGACATGGTTCTTAACTTTTTAATGTGCATGACTTTCAAGCCTATGGACAGATGTTCATTAAGAATTCTGACCCCTAATGACTCTCTCCTTCTCTGCGATTACTTCAATGATCCTTGTGGATTAACTGCAGGCACAATGAGTACAGCCACAATTTATGTTTTTTTTCCCATGGTGCCTCCGACCCAGGCATCCGTTTTATCAAGTGGTTCATCCCTTCTACGTGGAGGAGGCAGAGTATCACACACCTCATTTTGTTTCTCTCCTCTGTATCCCATTTTTATCCCTAGGCATCCTTTTTTCCAAAGATGATGTTGCCCTTCTATGTGGGGCTGTGTACAATGCTCCTCGCCATATTCCTTTGAGGAGGAGGGGGAGGAGTGGCTTTATCGATTGACCACAAAATGCCACTTAACTTTTACTAAGGAGCATCAAGAGGATGATCAACTCCTTTTTGGGTTTCTCTGGTGCGAGGAATGGGAAGGAGGTCAAGAAACTTACCTTATCCAGTAACTGGTTTGAATAACCGGGCATAAATGTTATTAATGAAGTGGAAGAGAACCACTTTTTTTTGTTTACTGACTAATAAATCAGTTTTAACCTCTTCTATAGGCCCTTGCTTGACACAAAGAGACTGATTGTCAGAGCCCCTACCACAAAACCCCCTCTGCAGCTGAAATAATTGAATAGGGGGAAGTGAGTAGATGGTGCTGATGTATACCACACCACTCCTGAGGACTGAGGGGGTTGAGGGTAGCAGTTCTATATTTGTGAGTATGGGGTTGCCGGTGGACTTGGTACATGAGCAGTTGAGGATCAGTAGGAGCCCAACAAAGAGACCAAAGGATTCCAGATGGCACCCATTTCCCCCAAACATAACCCTCAAATACCTCTCTCTTTATATGTTAGCCTTTGAGCCCAATGAAGATGCAAGCCGGGCCAAGACACCTAGATGGAGTCTTGGCCTGACATCATTGCTTTTTTATCTACTTGTTTCCAGTCATTCCCTCCACCTCTTTCCTGCTGGTTGGTTATCTATGATGCAGTGCCCTTTGCTTTAAGCCATTTTGTGTGTTGTGCCGATGAATGTTTGCAGCAGCTCACCAGTGTAACCTGTGTTTTTCATGCTTTTATCAAGCACACCTCTGCTTTCTGTGCTACCATCAGTATGAGTGCTGTCTACAACCACCTTGCTTGCATGCAGAGGAAATGTTCACAATATCTAAAGAGATGTTTGATTTTGTCAACAAGAAGACAAAATCTACAGGTGGTACCAAACACCCTTTATGCCGGTGAGTTAGTAAGTCCTATGCCTGGCCCACCTCCATCACTCCTCACGCCAACTCGACAGGCCCTCCACCGTCAATGTGGTTGTCTGCTTCAGTGGCCCTTTTCAAAGTGTGAATCATCTGGATAATGTGTAAGTCTGTTTGAACAACCAGCTATCTGCCAATAACTATTGACAAACTCCAGGTAGATCATATTGTCACAGTCCAGGAAAGGGCATAAAGAGTCTGCTAGCAGAGGATCCTTATGGTCTAGACCAACCCCATCTCCAGAAACTCCAATATGTTGTGACTCTGCCTCTCATCCAGATGCAGAGACCATACGCCATGATTGCACTTAGCAACAAGTCAATCTCTCCTTTTCTGCAAGTTTGCTGCACCAAAACCTGAAGCACGGGGCCTAAAGTTTCACTTGATTGAGCCCTGTTCCTTCTATGGGAGTTCTCTGTCACAGTCCCTGCTTTGCATATAATTTCAGTCATCTGTCTCTACCTGCTCCCCACAGTGGACCCTTGCTCAGAAGCTGCATAGGTTGCATTTGAGAATGGGGGTTCCAACCAGGCAGTGAGCAGAGAATATCTGCATCCAAAGCACAGGAAACCGGAATCCCCAAGTATTTGAATGCACACCAAGTCCTCTCTGAAATATGACGGAGAAGGGGAAGTTCTGATCATTGCCTAGCGAACTCCCCTCGAGATGTAACTCTCGCAATCTTGTTGACAGGTCACTCAAACTCCAGAAGCGCACCATACGATGGAGTATTCCGAGACAGTTTCCACAGAATTCACCCCTACTGTCCCTCCTCTGACATTGTGGACTATATGGCTTCCAGATTGAGTTAATTAGGCTTCACACCCAGATGCAGCTGCTTCAGGAGGTACGACATACTTTCCAACATCTTGTTAGTATGACTGCAGTGTTACTTCAAAGTTGTCCCCTACATTCTCCTCAAACTCCTTTTTGGATGCTCTAAGCAAAAATGTTGAAAGCCAGAAAGACCTGATGACTAAACTTCCTCCAGTTCTGATACAGCTGCCATTGCAGCCCTTGTAGTACCAAGTTCAGCCCCCATGCCAGAGGAGCAACTTGTGACAAGTGTAACCCTGACCCAACTGGCCCTCCAGCCCAGGTGCCAACCCTGGCTTCAGTCCTTGCAACATTTCGGGTTGGGTGTTGGCTAAATGTCATCTTTCCCTCTGACCCCTAATCATCCCCACCACCACCCTGCACCCCGTTTAGGAAGGCACTTATTCTGGGCGACCTGAACACTTGTATCAAAACTTGGTACCAGTGATAACGAAGTACTCCATCTGAACAAATGCTAACGTAGCATCAGTACCTTGCAGGTACTATCCATTGAGGCCGTGGCATACCCGCCAGAGAACAGGAGATTCCATGCCTTTGTGACCACAACATCTCCCCACCAAGCCCTGCTTTAGATCCCATATAGTTCAAGCAGGCTTAGAAAATTTGCAGAAAGCCGTGCCCTGAGCCCACCATTTAAGTCACTGGACAGTAAGTACCCAGCCTCAAGAACTGTTCAGTCTGTGTCTTAAATCCTCAAGCTCAGTCCATGTTGGTGAAGATGGTTTCCCTAGGGGCAAAGTTTCTTTCTCCCATATGGACAAGGTGGCATAGTGTCTGAAGAGCTACAACATTCCAGTTGTCTTTGTTCGGCAGGCTAACTCCACTATGGCCAGCTCCAGTCTCTATCTCTGGCACAACTTGGCTTTCTATGCCTCCTTGCCCTTGGACTATGCCCAATAAGATTCATACTCATCCTTGGGTAAGTGAGGTGTGGAGCAGAAGCTGCTTAAACCCAAGGACCTAATCGGTACTGTTTCTAGGATCTGGAACTCTTTACTGGAAATGCACTAGCAGTGGTGGTTCAAGTCATTGAAAGTCTTCTACCTCCCCTTTGATGAAAGTGTGTTTGATCCCTCAAAGGCTCATGCCATCCACCAGTGTAAGACTATCACGTCCAATTGCCATCCAAGCAGTCCTGGTAGAACACTGAGTACAGAGCTGCACCTTAGATTTTTACCAAGATCATGGCCCTGGTTGCAGCCTTCTAGTGCATTCGAAGGTCCACTAACAGTCATACCGGGATGACTACCTAATTCAAGTGGCATCCACGAGGTTCCAAAGTCCACTTTAGCCCTAACACTACATACTCTGTACAAGCTTAGTTTCTTGTTTAACTACTGCCAACTCCTTTTTGGCTCCTGTCAAAATGATTTATTTAATAAGGGGTGATTGTGAACTCAAGCCTGGCACTGGCCCTTCCTCCTCCAGAAAGGCTAACAGTCAGCACCCATTCAATTGGCCACTTTGTGACCAAGTAGATTGCGACAGTATTGTGGTTTCAGAAGCTTCTGGAACTCCAAGCATCTTTAACAGAACTAGAACCCTCACATGAAGCTCCACAGAAGTTCCTTGCAAATCCATCTGCCTGAGTTGAAGCTCATCCTGGTCCATCAATCCATCCTTGGAAATCGAGAGATATAATCACAACCTCTTGGTCTGAAGCCCCTTCCACTTCACCTGTCCACAGCTAGAGGTCATTACCAATTCTTCAGAGTGTGGCTTGGGGGTAGAAATTGTGACATTAGAGGACTCACCAAATGAGGTACATCCTTGCACATATATCATGCTGAAAACGAAAGTAATCTTCTTGGATTTGAATGCTTTCCTCACATTGCTGAAATCCATGGTGGTGATGGTGTACACCGACAAAACCACAGCCCTCTTCCTCCTGGTTAGAGAAGTTTGTGGGAGTAGGTATTCCAGTTAGGCATGTTACTCCTAATCTTCCTCCTTAGCGTGGGTCTTCAACTCCAAATGGACAAGATATTTGAGCGCCCTTTAAAAGTCGCATAAGTGGGAGGTACTCAAGGAAATCCTACTCGAAAATGTCTTCCCAACTAGTTTCAACACCATGTGCAACAGTTTGCTTCTTAAATGGGGAATGGTGGTCTGTTCCCGATGGAATGGTCTCATGTTGGATTGTGCAAGGTGTTTTTGCATGCCTTTTCTACAATCTAATTTGAAGGTTCTTCCGAAACTTGGGATGCTTCATAATTTTGGTAACTTCTACCTGACTTTGCCAGAGGTGGTCATTAACCCTACCCTTAATGAGAACACCAAATAAAGAGCTGTTGGGTCACCGAACATAAGAGAAAAACATAAATCCACTATCTGGCTCTGTAGATGATGAGATATTTTTAAGATGGGGCATTTACTATATTGCATACTATATATTGCTTGGTATATATGGCTTCCTCTATGGCGACTGTCACTACATCGTCAATTTAAGTAGATATAGTAAATATATACTTACCTTTATGAGGTTCTGGATGTGATATGTCTTTTGATATTGTTGACCTTGGTGTAGTGACATTCTAACTTACTTTACTCCACTTGGCAGAAACTGGGATTAAGTGGAGTCATGCAAGACTAACCACTTGGGTCTATTGGAAGAGACATGGGAAATTTCTGCTTGAGTCACGTCTCCATGGCACCTGAGCAGAGGAGTTCTGGCACAACATGAATACGAATCACGTCTTGCACTTTTATCTGTGTGTGTCGAACCAACTGTGACATTTTGGGGCAATAGTCCAGATTAGAACTAGATGGGCAACTATTGGCAGGCGGATAAGGTCCTGCATTGCCTATAGCTGCAGTCTGCATTAGCTCAACCACTGCCAGGTGTTTGGGGACAATGCCAACACCTGATCAAGATGGCATACAACAGGCATATCCCTGTTGGGCATATCATGGCAGGTATGTAAATATCCTACAGACCCTTTCTTTACAATATACTCAAGTCTTCTTTTCATACCATTAATAGTTTTGGCCATGAACCTCTGCAGTATTTCTTTTTATAATCAATTGCTGTGGTCTCTCATCACAGAATGAGAATGGGAAAAGCCATGACAAGAGTGGCATAAAGTTACTGTTGTAATAAGTCTAGGAGGAAAATATTTTTCCTGAGATTTATTAACATTAACCAGTGAGTCATCATTTTATTACCCTGACTTCCACTCTACGGGATCACTGCTTTCCTGACTTCTGGAAAGGACTCGTTTATTCAAGGGTTCTTCTTGATCTCAGTCCTTAGTTATAGACAACCTGTATTGGCAGTCAGCTGATAAGTTTAGTATGCTTGATATGTACCAAACAGAAAAATTGTAGCCTTCCAGTCCAAGAAGCCATCTTGATATTGTGGATGTAGCATGCAGAAGCTTGTGCAGTGCATAGATGAACTAATGGCTTATGATCTGTTTGGACCAGAAACAGTAGGCCCATAAAACTATTTTGAGTGTTTTATTGCCCACTAACAAACAAATACTTCCCTTTCCACAAAATAATAATTCTTCTCTGCATCTTTCATAAATCTGGAAGCAAATGCCCCAAGTCTTTTTTTTGTTTTTTTTGTTTTTGTCAATAGCTTGCAATATTGTTGCCCACAATCTCTTGGAACTGACGCTTTTGTTCAAAATAGTCTTCTTGTTCACATCAAAACATCCCTAGAAAGGTGTACCCACAATTTTATTTTTACCTTGATGAATGCATCTTGGAATTCTTGGAACCATACAAACAGAATATGTTTTTTCAAGAAGAGCTCTTAACGGGTGGACTATGACAGCAACATTTTGCACTAATTTAGAGTACAATTGTGTGAACCCCAGAAATTACTTTAGTTCCTCATTTCCACCAGAAGCTTCTTTATAGCTTTCACCAGATATAGTTCACGACAGATCTAGACACTTCTATTTGTGAATAGTTCGCCCAGCCTGGGTGAGCCTTTACAAGACAGCTTGTAATGTGTGATTGTGTTTGTCATTGTCTTTGCCGCATCCCAGTATGTCATTCTGAAAACACACCAATCCTTTTATGCCTATCAGTTGTTTTACCAGTAGAAATGCAGCTGATGTAAAACCAATCCAAATGGCATGCAACAGAACCTGAATACACTCAAAGGTGACAGAGTATGTGAGATATTTGTATGGTGGTATGCTGCAGATAAACTTATCAAGCTTAAACATTAAGCCTCTCCTATTAAACTTAACGTCCCTCCTATATTAGGTAGGGGTTGACGGTCAACCCAAATCTCAGAGTTCAAATCGAGCAAGTCTACACATAACCTTAGTCCTTTCACCACCTATTTTCTGAGCCATAACTATAGGGGCGAGCTATTCTGCTGCCTCTGTTTGTTCAGTTATTCCCTCATTGATGAAGTCAGTATAATTCATCCTCTAAGTGTTTTCTCATAGAATTCTGGATGGAACGAACCTCATTTGTGACTGACTGTCCTTCCTCCTTTAACACATTTTACATTGTGAGTCTTTCAGATGATCGAGTTTGTCTGAAAACATATCAGGAAATTCATTATGTGTACTCTGTACATCCAGAGAAGTTTTAATGAGTAAAACAGGATCAGATCTAATCAGGTCAAGAGTAAATCCCAAGTATTTCTGTTGTCTCCGACCTAAAAGGTTTGAACCTTGCATTGTAATTCAGACTTTACACACTGCAGAACGTCCCTTAAAGGAGAGCTCATGGTGGTCATGTCAACTAAGTAAATAGGATTCTTATTATATCCCTCTAGATATGTTTGTCCGGTGTTAATAGGAATTGATCGTTCATGTCCTATGGTCTTTTTTGAAGTCATTATAGTCTGTGACAGTAAAGGAGAACAGGAGTCCGCTAAGACCCTCATTTTCTGATAATCAGTATATATTTCACGTGGCAGAGCACTTAGACTTTCTAAATGATCAGATACATGAAAAACAAACTCTGCCTCACCTTATCTTCAACAACATTCAGGGACTTATTAACCGCATCGCTGCGGCGGCTTTTCCCGCTGTGTGCTGCGTTTTTCAAAATACCACGTTACATGACGAGCTGAGCTCGTCATCAGCTACGGCGCTCGTATGCTGATGACGAGCTCGTCATCAGCATCGAAGGGGTTAACAGATTCTATGCAGAATCTGGCATAATGCTCCCTTTTTCCACATTTTCTGCACACCCCAATATAAGCTGCTGTGCAGTTAAGCTTGCCATGTGGTTAGGAATGCCACACCTATAAAATGTTTGCCTATTGGATTCCAGGTCATTTTTACTTTTTCTAATTTGAGTTTCTGAACTTTTTTCATATTTTCTAATATTCTTTCGAACTTTAAGTTTAGAACAGGCAGTTTCACAGGATCTCTTCAACTCTATTACACATTCTACTGCTTGTTCTATTCTATTGTCAGTTTCTATGGCATAAAAAACAAGAACATAGCGAAGTGGCTAACGTAGTTCCAGAGAATTACTTAATTAGTGATCATCATCATATCACCAAGCTTTATGCTTTGCTGGAAACTGGCATTAAGAATGGAGTTGAAACAGTGGCAGTCTCACGGTGCTCTAACCAACCAAAATCTATGCTTTCTACAGAGATTAAGTGTACCTGCAGTTTCTGAGCAGCTTCCAGGAAATGTAGGTCACACCAGCGGATATGGCCAGTTTAGATTTTGATGATTCATTCCTCTCCCTGCAGGTTCAAGCAGAACCTTCTATACGTCCAGACAGGGAGTGTCAGTGTCTTGTTGCACTTTGCTCCAAATGAGTTGCGTCAAGTACCTTGTTAGGAATTCCTACTAATGCTGCTCGTTTCCTTGCAAGAGAGTCCCATGCCATATGAGAGTTTGCTGATGTGACGCTCCCCATTTTGACAGAATTCTTGATGAAACTTTCTCAGTATGGCAAGCATGCTTCCAAGAAGGCCCTGCAAATAGCCCTCAACATAATTTCTTTCTCGCGAGGTACTCCAGTTTCACGAGTGGATGAGGACGCCCGGCTTTTCTGATTACATTCAAGCACAGTTGCTATAGATGGTATTTTGATGGGCAGTGACTTTTAGGGGAGAGAGACAGGTAACTCCTGGTAAGGGTTAAAAAAGTTGCTCAGCTGCCGGAGCACTGGCTTTGATTGCCCCTGCTAGAATATTCAACCAGCAGTATTGCAATTCAGTTGTATTGGACTTTGGAAAATGTGTAGTGTTTGTATATGTCCATACCAGTGTGTGGGGGACTGAAGTGGTGATATAAGCAATACTATTGATTAAACTGGAAACCTCATTTGGAATGTGGAGGCAGTTTATGTAACGTGGATGGTGTTTGTGTTCTGGTGCATAAGTCAATCACACTTGTTTCTTGGTGTACCGCAGGTGCAGACATGGTTTTTGAACTGAAACCTGAGGTGGGAAATCCTCCAAACACTCCCCAGTTACAACCCTTGGAAATGCAGAACAAGCGGCGTATGGAAAGCAGTCTAAAGGAGCTCTTTCCAAAGAAGAGGAGCACAAATTTTCAGAACTTGAAGCAAAGTAAGAATAGCTTGGTCCTTTATGTTCTGGTTTCTAAGCACATATTCGTTTACTATGAAGCATTATTACACAGTGTTAATCTGACTGGGAGGTTACTGCCATTGGAATGGGTAGTGTTCACATTCAGTCATGCTGCGTATCTTTTTGATGAGGCTA
Source organism: Lissotriton vulgaris (assembly GCF_964263255.1). NCBI lineage: Eukaryota > Metazoa > Chordata > Amphibia > Caudata > Salamandridae > Lissotriton > Lissotriton vulgaris. The sequence continues at coordinate 1,820,778,557 of NC_141687.1, forward strand.
TTATGCCCCATGTTGGCCTGAACTGAGGAATCTATATTGTCTGACAGAATCAAATTGCGTGCATCTGTTAGGCAACAGCTGTCCTGGACTGTGAGCTCCACCCTGCACATTTGTAATGAAATTCATATTATCTATGATTGCAGTCTTAGCTTATTTAACTGTTACTATCCTGTACTGTGGAAGCCATGCTCCCAACAGCCTCAGAATGCACATCTGTAAGGAAACTACTCTTGCATCCTGCTCCCTCTTCTTCCCAGGTAGTTGTGTTTTGCATGCACGACCAGAAGGCTTTTTAGAAAGAATGCTGTGGTGTTACATTTTTTACGTGAACCCCTCAGAGGATGTCCCTCCACATGTGGATCCTGCCCACTTTCATGCCTCAACACCGTCCACACCCTTTTCCTATGTATTCCACCTATCGCACAAGATGCAGAAATTTGCTTATCTGGATTGTCCAGTTTTATGGTGTTGCAGTTCATTCTTTCACTGTCTTGCCTTCTAAAAAAGAAAATATGTTTTCCATTTTCATATACTATTAGCTGACAGAAAATGTCTTTAACCTCACACAAGCCTATTTGGACAGACTTCAAGCTGTGCATAGGATGCTGGAAACAACACTTTTGTATCTGTCTGGGCAGTTCTCCTTTCTGTGTAGGAATCAGCAAAAGTAAGTGACAAATCTCCCACTATCAAAGAAAAAGACCAACATTTTGTAGATGGATGTGAGCTGTTACAGTTGGGTGAGAGAGATCAAATACTGGTCACCCTCATTAGGTCGCTGTTTCGGATATGCACCAGTAAGTGGAACCCTACTATTTTATACTTGCCCTTCAATACCCATCGAGGAGGATGACCCCCTCAGGCACATGCACGTATGCATACATCTTTAAAAGCACTGAGTCAATTCATTTGTTACCAGACAACTGTTTAAAAATGGCCAGGAGCCCAAATTCCTACAGGGCTGAGGTCCTGCTTTAGAACTTAACTGAGCAGGATGTGAACAATGTGAAGTAAATTAGGCTCCAAGCTCCAAATACTCCAATAAATGTGAAAGGTTGTTAGCTAAATCCCTTCATTCACACAACTTGAGCTAGCTCTCTTTAGGACTCTGGTCCTTTTCACCGATAGTGGTTTTACCTGAAAAAAGCTTCCTGCCCCTGTATATTGTTTCGCTCTCCCAAATAATAGAAAATACTGCATTGCCACACAAAGGCCCACTCACAGCAAAGCAATAAAAGAACACCTAGAAAGGGATGTCACTCATAAAAAGAGGCACATCAAAAGACAGATTTTCAGAATAAAGCGAAGGGTTTTATTTGTGCCAAACTCTGTAACAGAAAGGCTTTGCCAGATGTCAAATGAAAACAACTTATAAATGTGTTTGTGTATATATTACCTACTGGCGGTTGCCAGTAGGTAGTTATAGTTAGGACCTTTTATCCATAGGAAAACCGCAACATTCTATTTAGTTTAACTTTGGCGTCGATTGATGAATCTTCTTGAATGTTTCCAAACTTTTGGCCAGCTGAGCTCCACTCCTTCCCTGAAAGTTTGGAGGTGATTGGTGAAGCGGGGGCCTAGACAAAAGGGGGGTCCCAAAACGTGTTTTCCCCATGCAATTTCCCATAGGATCTTTAGTCACAGTGAAAGGAAAGATATAAGATATGTACACTAAATACATCAGATGATTATAATCACTGGAGACTTGACTGTGTACACAGACACACTTGCACATCACAATGCCAACAATCAAAAAAAGTACACCACGGGCTGCAAACACTGCATCTTGGCCCACTCCTGATTGAGGGATTCACAGCCGGGGTCAAGAAACTCAGCAAGCCATGAACTGCTACACTAAATTAAAACGCGTCTGCCTTCATTCAGGTCCAAACAAAATCCTGCTTTCAAAGTCAACAAACCCCAGTTTTATAATCTCAAAGCACTAGAAGTTTCTGAGAGGACCTCCTGCGCTAAGGGAGCTTACTGGAGTTGGCCACTCTCCATGCAAGCATTCCAAAGACCTTCCCACATATTCTTCTGCGCTCCCACATGTTCCAGCCCCTATTCTTAGCGAAGCTTGAGAAAGTAGAAAACAATCTCCAAAAGCACAGAAAATAATTTTGAACTTGGATAGCCTAAACAACTTGCATGATCTGGGGGCCTGCTTGTGTTTGCAAAGCTCAATTTAGACTGAGACAGTAGTAAAAACGTAATGAAACTTCCCAATGTACAACACAATGCACATTTGTGCACCAATGCCTATAGTATTACTTCATCTTCCTATGTACAACATAATGCACATTTGGGCACCACTGCTTATAACACTACACTCCAAGACAGAGAGGTACATTCCACACCTTTCTCTCTCTCACTCTCACTCTCACTCTCTGTCTCTGTTCTCTCTCTCTCATGCTTTCAAACGCACATCCCACACATTCTGTTCCTGGCAAGGCTGTAAAAAAGAACACACTCCCACATTGAAGCTACAAAGAGTCACTAAATGACATTTCTTTTTTTGTATTATTCTTTTTTTATTTTAACCTTAAAAATAAACATAACACTTGCTTCAGAATCATTGCAGCATACCCAGTATTCATATTGGCATACATAAATGCATTGAAAACATAGCACTTTAAAGACCCCCATTATCCCGCCCTCCCGCAAAAGCAATGGGCCCCAACCGAAAATCACCTAGCACAGGGCACACCAATATGTACATTATGGTGTGGGTTGATCAATTCTGTAGGTCGTCCAGGCCCTCCAGATCCTTTCCCATTTGCGTGGGCATCCTCTACTCTGATATACTGTTTATTCAGCTTGCTGGCACCAGTCCAAATCATTCTCTAAGGCGTGTACTGTCAGGGGGTATCCTGGCACCCCATGCTCGGGTAATATTGCGATTTGCCACTGCTCCCGCAAGGGCCAGCCAAGTTGTGGCTCATGTGGGCCAAGCTACTTCACCCAGCACCCCCAGGATTTGCCACCGTGCATCTTGCGGTACCTGCTCAACCACCACAGCTGCCATCACCTGGGCGACCTGCCTCCAGAAAATTTGAATCTTAGGGCAATCCCACAATATATGGAAAAACGTTCCTGTTTTCCCACAGTCTCTCACACACTGTTCTGCTCTGCAATGGCCCACATGAAATTGCGCAGACCTTGAGGCATATGATCTATAGAAAATATGAAGCTGAATCAGCCTAAATCTGGCCCTAATAGCTATCTCTCTGGGGCATTGCATTGCTTCCCTCCAATAATCATCTTCTGGGAGGCCAATGTCCGATTCCCACGCCTCCTGAGGGGCCCTAGACAGTCAGGGGTATTATTTATGAGTTTTTTTTTTTCATATATAAGGGATATTGCCTTGTCAAGCATGGGGTCGAAGAGGAGTCTATCCTCAAGTGGAGTGTATTCTGGCAGTGGACTCCCTTCTTTTAAGTGACAATGTAGTGCGTCGTAACAGCAAATATCGTAAGTCTTCTGTGGATTGCATCGGAATTCCTCCTGTAACCTATCAAATGTTATAATTTCCCCCTTTTTCCAGATGTCTACCAGCAGATCTATACCAATGGTACTTCAGCCACGGAAGCCCTCAGTCTGCCAACCTCGTGCAGCAAATTACCCTTCCATAGGGGGGGTCTGTTCAGTCAGTCGAGTCTCCCATCCAATCATTTGTGTAGCCTTCTGGCAGGCTATGACCACAGTCCGAGTGTGTGGTGGGAGGGACGACACCTTCTGTCGGCCCCATATAAAACAGAGGAAGATGCCCTTGCCCATAGCATGGGGATCGGTCCGGAAAGCCGGTTCGTCAAGTGGTGCACAGACACATCCATTGATGTTGACCAATTGAGATGCGAGTCACACAGTCACATAACTCTACGAGAAGGTAGACGTCGAGGGGGCAACAGCGCCGTTCGACGTCAAGGTACCGTTCTGGGACTCGCTCCGTAGTGAGCCTATCGTCGTCGACAGGAAGTTCGCGTTCCAGACGTCGAAGCTGGCCATGGAGCAGTGGATAGACGTCGAGGGGGAGGTCTGATGTTTAGTCTAGGGCCCCTTCTTCGCGGCCAGCCCGAAAACGCAGGAAGTTGGTCTCTTCTTCAGGTTCGAAGTACTCTCATACCTATTCACCATCCAGGACGCCTCCTGCTCCTCGTCAACCGGTGGCTCTGCCAGTGACACCTCCACCACCGCCAAGTCCTCCTCCTCCGCCTCCTCCACCGCCCCCTCCTCCTCCGCCTCAGCCTGGGCCCACGGCTCCTCAGCCCACTCGTCCTGTAGAACCTCGAAGGCCAAGAACACGGTCTAGTTCGAGACATCGTTCCCATAGACACCGTCTGTCTTCCACACGATCCCGTTGTCATTGCTATGAGAGATCTCGCGTCTTCCACGAGGCACTTGCCTACTCTAACGGATTCTCCCCCTCAGAGGGTGCCTCCTGTTGACGATATCTCCACCTTCGAGGAGGTTCTGGTCAGAGGGGCTTCAAAGCTGAACATTCCCCTGTCTACTCCTTTGCCGTCGACATTGGTGATATTTGAAACTCTCCAGCAGAGACAAACTCCAGTTGGTGCCTGGTTTGGAGGAACCGGCTATAGAACTTCAATAAAATCTGCGCCTTCCAGGTTACAGACGAAATATCGCCCACTTGAGTCAGATCCTGCCTTTCGCCGACTGGACCCCACCCCGGTCTCAGTCATTGTGGTGGCGGCATGGAAACAGCATGCTACGGCTCCGACTTCCACAGTGCTACTGGATAAGGAAAGTCTTAAGCTGGATTCATTAGGTAAAAAAGCTTGCAACACCTTCTCTGAAGCCGGAGGAGCAACAGCGCATTTCCAATCTTACATTCTCTGGCACGACTATCTTTGGCTCTCATGCGGACGACAAAATGGCCTGCATAAAGACTGAAATTGAGACTTTGAAGGCTGTAGGTGTAAAAAAACCTAAAGAGCAGCGAAAAACCTTCTGCCCTTTCCAGCGGCGTTATTCCTCTCAGAGGTTTCAGCAGTCATAGGGCTGTCAGTCCAACCAACAGCAGCAGTTTCAGAGCTCTTTCCAACCGTTTCGGAAACGCCAACAGTGAGGACGATCCATCCAGCAGTCTGGACAAGGGAACAAGGCTCCAGCTGGTTCCAAACCTGAAGGGTTTCTTCCCCCTTGTCCGTTATCCACTCTGGTGGGGGGAAGCATTCAAAACTTTCGGACAATTGGGTGCTGAATATTGTTCGCAGTCGATACTAGTTACGTTTTACAAGTCCTCCTCTGTCGATTTCTCCAACTCGATCACGCTACATGCTTCACAAGTTACAGAGGGATGTCAACACCCTCTTCAGAAAAGAGTGATGGAACGGGTTTGTCGGTCACAGAGAGGAACAGGACTGTATTCTCTGTTCTTTCTAGTCCGCAAGAAAGAAGAGAACGAATTCAGACCCATCCTCGACTTGCAACAGGCCAACAAATGGGTTTGCAGAGAAAAGTTTTGGATGTTGACCTTGCATCAAATCTAACCTCAACTTCATCAGGGAGACTGGCTATGGGCAATAGCTCTGCAAGATGCATATTTTCACGTGCCCATAGCGAAGAAATATCGCAAGTTCCTGCGTTTCACCATGGACAACAACCATTATCAATACTCTGTGCTGCCTTTCAGCCTGAAGTCAACACCTCGGACATTTTCCAAATACATGGCCATGGTGGCTGCTCATCTAAGGAGGAACAAGGTGTTAGTCTACCCGTATCTGGACGACTGGTTGATCAAGGCAGCCATGTTTCAGGAAGCGCAACTGCATTTCAATCTGACTTCCAGTCTCCTTCTTCGTTTGGGCCTCCACATTAACCTCACGAAGTCTGTCTCGACTCCTGTACAATGTATACAGTACCTGGGAGCCACCATCAATACAAGCACAGCAAACGGAGGAGAGACACTTATTGATCCTTCGGAAGGCTCAAGCCCCCATGATCATGCCCTCCCCGACGGTGAGGAAGGTATCGTCTCTCCTGGGCTCCAAGGCCTCCTATATCTTCCTCACTCTTAATGCACGCCTCCATATGAGACCCCTGCAAGAATGTCTGGAGGGGTTGGGAAGACTCAACTGTCGCAGCAGGCTCTTCAGTCCATCCGATGGTGCTGTTCTCCACGCAATCTGCTCCTGGGGATTCCCTTCCACAAGGAGATACCGACGCAAACCATAGTGACGGATACTTCTCTCCATGGCTGGGGTGCACATTCAGACCACCTTCAGATACATGACACGTTGTCCCCAAAAGAGACCAAGTACCACATCAATTTCCTGGAGCTTCGAGCAGTCCATTTGGCACTGAAAGCCTTCCAGCCATCGTTTCACACCAGTTCCTTACTTGTTCAGAAGGACAATATGACTACAATGTTTTACCTCAACAAGGAGGGGGGCTCGAGATCTCGAGCGTTATCTCTGGAAGCCCAGGCCATCTCGAGCTGGCTGATCATCACATCAACTCACCTCCCAGGTGTTCAGAATGCTCAGGCAGACACGCTCAGCAGACTCATTCAAGAAAATCATGAATGGGTCTTAAACGACGAAGTGGTGTGACACATCTTAGAAAGATGAGGTACTCCAGAAGTCGATCTGTTCGCTACCGCGGAAAAAAGCAAATGCTGCAACTTTGCCTCCAGGTTTTACCAACCAAGGACTCTGGGGAATGCATTATGGATCAACTGGTCAAGCGACTTTCTCTACGCTTTTCCGCCGATTCCCCAGATCCCAACAGTACTGAGCAAGCTCTCGCAATCACAGGCCAAGATGATCCTCATTGCTCCAGAGTGACTTGTCAGTGGTTGTTCACAGACCCACTCCACCTGTCTCTCCTGCCACATCTCCGTCTTCCATGCCGGCCGGACCGTCTGACGAAGTTCGGCGTGCAGATGGTATACCCCAACCTCTCGTCATTGAATTTGGTGGCATGGCTCCTGAGTTAGTACAGTACTTACATTTGAACCTCCCTCAGGACTGTATGGAGATATTGAAGGCGGCCAAACGACCATCTACATGCACGTCCTATGCATATAAATGGAAGAGATTTTGCATCTGGTGTGCATCTAAGAACGTGGATCCTACCTCCTGCAAGGAAGATGTCATCCTTTCTTACTTGCTACACTTGGCTCAATCTGGCCTTCGGTTTCCTTCTATCAAAGTTCACCTGGCAGCTTTAACTGCTTATAGGAAATGTCCTTTACCAACTCGCTTTTTTTAAATCCCAGTCATCAGAGATTTTCTTGAAGGATTGAAGAAAGTGTTTCCTCCCATTAGGCTTCCTTCGCTTCCCTGGGAGCTCAATGTGGTCCTTTCACGATTGATGAGGGAACCGTTTGAACCCATTCATAAGGCTTCTCTTCAGAATCTGTCTTGGAAGACTGCTTTCTTTGTGGCCATAACTTCTGCCAGCAGGATAAGCGAGCTTCAGATATTATATTGTAAAGCGCCTTATACTGTCTTTCATTCCTCTAAGGTAGTTATGAGCACTCAACCTAAGTTCCTCCCTAAAGTTGTTTCAGAGTTTCATGTGAACCAAACTATTACATTGCCTAAATTTTTTCAGAATCTCTCTCCTCCTGCTGAGAGGTCGCTTCAGTCCCTTGATGTTAGGAGGGTCTTGAAGTTCTATTTGGACAATAACTAAGGATGTCCGTAGATCAGACCAGTTATTTGTAAACTATGGTTCGGTCCGAACTTGTCTAGCTACCTCCAAACAATCCATTTTTAGGTGGATTGTTTCCTGTATTCAGCCGTGTTATCAGAAAGCTAACAAGACTTTGGTTAGTTACCAAAGGTAAAGCAGCTACTGTGGCTTTACTTCTTAATGTACCTATTTCAAAAATCCGTAAGGCTGCCACTTGGAAGTCAGTCCATACATTTACTAAGCACTACTGCCTAGACACTGATGCTAGGGCAGATGCTCAGGTTGGCAGGCTTCACTTCGAAATCTATTTGCACAATAGTGCAGTTCTTCTCTGTTTCTTCCACCGCTGGAGAGTTATTTTGGGATGGGCTTGCTAGTCTATTCACATGATTATGACTATACACGGAAATCCCCTACAAGAGAAGGAGTAGTTTCTTACCTGTAACTCCAGTTCTCTTGTAGGGGTATTTACGTGATAGGCTTTAGCAACTCGCCTGCCTCCCCGGTGGCAGACACAGATGTCACCAAGACCCAGCAGGTTCTGCTTCCTTACGCCTTCAAAAAGAACTGAAAGTAACTGCCTCTGGCTGTGCATCATGAGATACTGGAGGTCTCTGGAGACTCTTAAAGGCACAGTATCCATTTGCAGACATATGATGGCAGCCTAAGGGTGCTTCTCTATTCATTCCTTTTCATCTCTATCATGAAAAAAGGAGTTTTGTGAAGGCGAGTTTTCTATCTGTAAAACTCAGCAAATTTCTAAATTTAAAGTTAAGCTGGCTATCTTTTTTCACTTCAAGATGATGTAATGGCCAGTGTAGCCTAGTTGGTTAGGCTGCATTATTGTCTTTTTATCTCTTAAGTGTCTAACCAGGCCTTCCTGAAGAAAGGCAGAAGATGACAACTTAAGAAGATGTATCTAATGAAGTGCTCCGGGGTCCACGCACATGGGCGGGACTATTCACATGATTATGACTATCACGGAAATACCCCTACAAGAGAACTGGAGTTACAGGTAAGAAGCCCATCCTCCCCCTCAAAGAAAGAAGTTAAAATACTACTCCGGAACAAATTTCTGCCCTAGGTTCTTGGAACTCTTCTCGCTGGGCCTAACTGAACCCGTTGTCTTCTCTAGTGATATGGCTCACTGGTTATTTCATTGTTTTGACTTTCTATCCTATCATGAAGGCGATCCCGCCCTCTCAGAGATTCCGCCAAATAATGTTCCTTTCCCGACTATATTTATAGTGATTGGATGTGTCTCTGTTCTTTGACATGTGTAAAGCGCTTTGATACACGCAAGGGTCTTGTTCGCACTATATAAAACCTTCAAAATAAAATAATAAAACACAAGGGTTGATAGTCTTACCTTCATTATACAGTGTGCCTTCCATGTACAGTCCTGAGGAATACCTGAAGGGATGTTTTTAATAGCATACTACAATCAACGGTTCGAAACATCCACAGATTATAAGAGCGGGCTAGAACCACTATATAAAGTTGGAATATATTCTAAAGCACATGATTGCTTGTACAACAGAATTTCTTTGAATACTGTGTGACCAAGCCTCTACTTGATTTATTTTGGATTTTCTAGTCATAATTATTGTATATTATACACAGTACTAGCTACACAGATACTTTTGCCACTTTACACAGAGCACCCTTTGTGAAATGTATTGTTGTCATACGTGACGTTAAGTATTGCATAAAATATATTCCTGGAAACTTAAGAACAATTTTGCCTTGTGTGTTGAATCAGATATTCTTTACTAATGCAATTGGAAAGGATTACTAGGTAATCTCGTCCTAAAGAACTCAATTGATGTAAATTGCATAACAGAATCACTGTACATGTATACTGATGTTTTGTACACCTCAGTAGGTTTTACTGAAAGAAATCTAACAAGGAGGGCTAATAATACTTAGTTTAGTGAGGTATAGTTTATGGCAAATTTGGCCTTATAAGCAATTTTCTAGCAAAAGAACAAATTAGAGGAAATTGGGGCACATGTCAGATTGACCTTTGCTATCTGGGCGAGGGCTGTCCGACTGGCCTTCTCCAGTCCATGAGGCACGTCCTATGCCACCAGCCATACGCAGCCATCTGACTGTTAAGCAACACACATTCCCAAAACCAAAGTCTGGAACCTGCAGAAAGAGAAGAGGCTGAGTAAAGCGGATAGTGCTTTTGCAGTGCCTCCTTGTCTGTTCCTCCTGTTAAAAATTATCTAGTCTCCCAATAATGACTTATTTTACAAAAAGAAACATCTTCTGTCGCTGTATTGTCAGGAAATGCATTCTTCTCATAGATCAGCCTGGGGGCCACATGGAGGGCATTAAAGAAATTCTACTGTCATTCCATTCTGAATGTAATTGCCAGACCCGAGACAAATGTAGTAAAAGTTAGTCTGACAAATATGTTCGGATAAGGTCACCATTTTGCTTGTCCAAATACATCAATGTTGGTAATCCATACAAAAATGCAGGTGAATCTAAAAAAGATGCATTACTAGAGGATAACAAGTCACATCTGGTTGTTGCTACCTGTATCCTAGACTGATATACATGTGACTCTCTGATGTGTTGTAGTGTTAGAATCTGTTCAGTAGTTTTCAGGATCTAGTTAGTAGGTATATGTGGGTTTCTGTGCTGAGGACAGGAAAGGAAATTTCAACGTTTACACACTTTATGCCATTTACTGGATATTCTTGGGCAGAAACCAAATTGTTTTCAAGCAAGCATATGAATCTGTAAATCTAGTACAAGAGAACCATATTGGTAATTGAGTGCCTTCTTTTTGTGTCATTGGAATTGCCTTATGTGTAATCATATTCTGATGGCTGCATCACTGATATAAATTGCACAGAGCAGGGCATTATTGACAGTACTTGGTAATGTCATTAGGATTTTAGAAGCTATCTCTTGATGAAATCCATAGAGGCTAAAAGATGTAGATTGATGTTTGTTACAGCATTTTGCCTTCACAGTATTCCAGGACATGTAAGCATGTAAATAAGTGGGGGGGGGGGGATGGGAGGGGGGGGGGGGGAAGCAAACCAAGCCCAAAGATGGCCGCTTCTTGAGCGAGCTCCTTCGGTTGCTGCACAATCCTTCAGTTATCCTGCACCCAGAGATCTGCAAGAAATAAATATCCGTGCTTAGATTGCATTGAGGGGCTGTGTCCTTACCTGGAACCACTTTTTATGCTCCAAACCGAACTGGAATTGCTGACAACGCAGTGAGGTTGTGAGACTGAGAAGAGGCCTGTGGTGTGGGGACGTGAGCTAAAGCCGCTGGCTCTCGTTTACCGCTGAGCTGCGCACGCAGGCGGAAGCGACGTTCCTGCAGTACGGAAACACAGAACTCGCTGCCCGGGGAGGTGCGAGTGTGGGTGCAAACCGTCGCTGGCGAAATTTGTAAAAATCAGCGGTTCTACCCTGAGCGCGGCCGGGGTGGCGCTTTTGATGGCGGCGCTCCTCTCTGGGACGGTGCATGTGATGCGGAGGAGGCTGGAGATCTAAAGTGGACCGAAGCCGCGGCGCGCTGCATGGGAATCGGACGGCAGAGGCAATAAAATGCACCCTTACTGAGGTATGTGATGGGGGCCTGCTAACCACTACCTGCACCAGGGATAGCATCGCTAGGCCCGGGAGAACGATTGAGCCTGCATAACGGCCACGCCTTGCTGCGCCCACGGGGTGAAGGCCTGAACTCGCTGGTATGAGCAGGAACACCGGAGGTAAACCGACATTTCAATAAGCTCCTCACACCCAGCCTCCCTTATACCTGGTAGTGAACTGCGAAACGACAACAAGAAGCATTAATATCTAGGCCTGGAGAAATCAAGCAGTCCTCGCTGGAGGCAGCCAATCTCCTTTGCCATTCATCTGTGGCCAGGGTGTATGGCTAGGGCGACAAGAATGGTTCGCTCCTCCATCGCCTTGCCACATACCCTTGTGCAAACCCCATAATTCCCAAATTCATGGCACAGGATGGCTCGTTGTGCTGTTCCCCAGATGGGATGACCCGTGCCTTTGCTCCCTATTATCAACAACTATAAGCGGCCAGATCCCCATCCCTTACACTCGCTGGTATGTTGGAGGTCGAGGGTGGCCTCCTCCCCAGCTTAGATCCCATTAGCCAGAAAGACCTTGATCGCGCCATCATGTGTGAGGAGATAGAGGGAGCAGTGCCCAAGTTTCCACCGGCAAGACACTAGGCCCAGACGTCCTCCCTCAAGAGTACTTGTGCATTATCGGGACATTCTCACTCCGCATTTGGCGGGGTTGTTTCAGGAGACTGTTGAAAAAGGGTTCCTTTCCGCAAGAGACAGATATGGCCACTGTTGTGGTTCTCCCCAAATCTCAACCACCCTCAACACGGTGTGCGGACTACCGTCCCATCTCCCTCATCAACACTGAGATTAAATTGTTTGCCACGATCCTTGCCCAACGACTCAAGCCCCACTTGGCCACTCTGTTCATTGTCGTAGACTGCAAGTCGCTCTGGCATACCCTCATCTTCTCAATCCCTATCTCGAAATTCTTCTGGTGGACTTTGAAAAGGCCTTTGACTCAGTGGATTGGGTGTTCTTAGAGGACATCCTTGCTATAATGGGACTCGGTCCCTGTTTTCGTGCCATGGTTAAAGTTCTTTATGCCTCCCCTCGCGCCTGCGTCTTGGTGAGCGGGGGTTCTGTCGGAGCCCTTCTCGGTTCGTAGAGGAACAAGGCAGGGTTGTCCCCTATGCCCCCTACTTTTCACCTTGGTGATGGAGCCCTTGGCCTCCCTAATGCGGTCGTCTGAGCGTATGCAGGGATGGGAGTGGCCCAACATCAACCCAGACAAAATCACACTCTATGCGGATGACGTCCTCATCTATTTGGCAGATCTCCCCATTGCCTCCTCATTCTACAGGTCTTTGAACGGGCTCTGGGCCTTAGGCTTAACCAGGATAAGTTGGCCTTGGTTCCCCTCCACCTGTCCCGGGAATATTTCGACTGACAGTTCAACATTCCTCCTCGCCGTCAATCCATCAAATACTTGGAGATATGGATGACCTTGCTCCCGGGGGCGTGGCTTGGGCGCCGATGGCGATGGTCGCCTGAGAGCTCGGCTCCGGGACTGAGCCTGGATTTATCCTGAAAATCGGAGGCTGAGGGGCACCCCAGACCCCGCATTCGGTTGAGCGAGGCGACGACACCCGCCCGAGGGCCCTGGTGGAGTTTGGTCGGAGGTGGCTTTGAAGAAATACCGAGGTTTGCGGAGTGGCGGAGTGCGACCCAATATGGCGCCCGGACCCCTTTGTCCCCTGGATCGGACCTGCGGAGTTGAGGAGGTCTCGCGGGTGTCGGCCGGCACCCAGCTTCACCAGCCTCAGGCGTTTTAGACATTAGACATTGGCTGGTTCGGACCCTCTACAGCGGGACCACACTCGATTGGACGTCCGGGCGGGTGCCCACGCACTGGAGGGCGCCGGGCACGGGCGCACTCAGCACTAGGCAGTGGTCGGCACCGCGACTCCGCAACGGGCTGCGGGTTCCTTGCCGCCCCAACTACATGGACGGCGCGACGCTCGGGCGCCACAGGACAACCGGGGGAGCTGATGGCCCGTGCCCCAGAGCTATAGTGGGTGAACGGGCCTGCCCGGCTCGGAGACGGATATCTCCGCCCCCTTATCGGTGCCCTCGGACGCCGTGGCGGTGGCGTGAGCCGAAGCGGCGGAGTCTCCACAGGCTCTGGAGAAGGAGATCGCCCATTCCGGACTGGAGAGCGGAATCCCGGGGGAAACGTGCTGGACACTTGCACACGGAGGCAACTACTCCGGGTCCTTTGCGGAGAGCCCCTGGCAGCATGGGGAAACCTAGAGGAGCCAAGGGATCCAGCCAGGCCACCTCGGACTCTGAGGCCCAGGACAAGGAAGAACATGGAGATCCTAAAAGACCTGGTGGCGCACCACTCCAGCAACAATTTGACCGTGTACTGGAAGCTATAGAGGCGACTCGATCGGCCCTCCAACAGGACATTGCCCAGGTGGCGACTGGTCTGGGTCTCCTTAGGGCAGACCATGGCAAGCTCTCGGACCGGGTCAAGGAGGTGGAGAGCACGGTGAGGACTATGGAACCGGCGCAGAGAACCCTGGCTGCGACGATAAAGGATGCCATGTCCCGAATCGAGACCCTCGAACGGAGGGCGGAAGATGCGGAAGGCCGAAATAGGAGGAATAACATTCGGGTAGTGGGCCTGCCGGAAAAGGTTGAGGAAGGCGACATGGTGCGCTACCTGGAGACCTGGCTCCGAGACACGGTGGTCCCGGAGGGCCTGTCCTCCTTTTATACTCTGGAACGTGCCCACAGAGTTCCAGCGCGACCCCCGCAACAGGGACGAGCCCCGAGGCCGGTGGTGGCGCGGTTGCTACATTTCCGGGACAGAGACCTGATCCTCAATGCCGCCAGACACAATGGCCCGTTCCAGGTTGCAAACAGCCAGGTGAATATCTTCCCTGACTATACCTACGAGACGCAGCGTAAGCGGTTCTCCTTCCTGGCGGTTAAGCGTGAACTCAGGAGTGAAGGCATCCAATATTCACTCCTATTTCCCGCGAGGCTCCGAGTCATTGTCGACGACAAAACCCAGTTCTTAGACACCCCGGAGGAGGCCTGTGACTGGCTCGAACTGTATCGAACAGGGAAGGATGGTTATAGCGCCTCGACTCATCAGGCGGAGGAGCCGGAACAAAGGAGGCGATCTAAAAGGGACAGGAACCGCCGCGGCCGCACAGGAGGACCCTCGACAGCGGAGACATCATCTGAGCGGAGGGGAGTGTTGGAAGTTCTGTCGGAACTGTCGAGAGCAAGGGGCGAAGTCATCGAAGAGGAAGAAGAAAACCCGGGTGCTCAGGGGGCTCCATCGGACTCGGAAGACTCAGTGGCAGACAGTACCCACACACCGGTGATCACACCGAAATCGGTGGAGGACCTTCTGGACGGACAGGGGTAATGGGATCGTTTGCCTTGTTTTGGGTGGGGGCCCGGCAGGGGGGAGGCGGCTGCCGTCCTTTATTGCTGACCATGGGAGAGGGAGGGTCGGGAGGCTTCTACTCTTGCCCCGAAAGATTTTGATACGGGGGGGCTCATGATAGTCCTAGTAGCCTGGGCGACGAGGGCCCACTGCCTCCGCTCAGCCCGCACCTGGCCCATAGGGCCTTCCTACGGTGGCGACCGTAGGGCTAGTGGGGTTTGTGGGGGTTTTGGGGTTGTTCTCCGTAGAAGTTTGGATGGGATCTAGATGGTGCAGTTTGGGTCCTGTTCTGGGGTGGTTGGGTGGGGGTTCTGTTGGGTTTTGGGGGGTTTGGTTCTGGTTGGGGAAAATGGCCGCCGACAGCGCTGGGAGGAACGATGTCTTTTCTTTGTGGGGACCCGGACGGGGGGACTGTGCAAGAACACTTTGGGACAATGGCTGATGTTGCTAATTTGAAATGTATTACTTGGAACGTGAGGGGGCTTCACACTATGTCCAGGCGTCACAAGGTCCACGCTTATTTAGTGCGTAGGGGAGTGCAAATGGCGCTGCTGCAGGAAACGCATCTGAACAAGGCGGAAGGGGCGGCGCTTCAGCGTAGGTGGCGAGGGCAGGTCTTCTCCACGGCGTACTCTGCTTATGCCAGGGGGGCGCTTATATGGATCAGGGCGGGAGTCCCCTTTCAAGTCACGAGGACAGTGTTGGACCCGGAGGGGCGCTTTGTGGCCATATCAGGGACGCTAGGAGGGAGGGACTTGAATGTTTGTTGTGTGTATGCCCCCAATGTGGATCAGACTGCCTTCCTTTCCGGGTTATCGGGCTCGTTGGCCCACCTTTTCACCGGTCCCCTCCTGCTGGGGGGAGACTTTAACTCTGTGGTAGATGTAGACATGGACCGCTCGCATCCCCCGCTCCCCGACTCCCCGGTCCGGCGGGTGGCAAAGGGTCGTCAAGATTGGCAGACCCGATGGGGTTTGACGGACATCTGGAGGGCGCATCACCCCGCGTCTAGAGATTATTCGTACTTTTCGAGCCTTCATGAGCTGCATGTTAGACTGGATGGCTTTCTTGGTTCGTCCGAAGTAGTCTTGTCGGCGGTCCGATCAGAGTATTTATCGCGGACCATTTCGGACCATAACCCCCTCCTGCTGGACATTCGCTGGTTCCCTGGGACGCCAGCGGTACCCACCTGGAAGATGCGCCCCGAGATCCTTGAGGACAGTGTCTTCAAGGCAGACCTAGGGGAGAAAATCACGGATTATTTTGCATCCAACGGCGGTTCCGCGAGTACTAGGGCGCTCGAATGGGATGCTTTCAAGGTGGTGGTGAGGGGGTACTGTATCTCTAAGAGGGTGGGCATGCGGCGTGTTATCCTGGCTGATTTAGATGCAGCGGATCGGACGCTTCGCGAGCTCGAAATTAGCCGACCCGGACACCCGGAATTGCAAACACGAACGGTAGAGGCGAGGGAGAAGGTGGCGGTGGAGGTCGAGCGGCTTCGCTGTTTCGATTATAAGGCCTACACGGTCCGATCTATAGCGGAGGGCGACAGATCGAGCGCATTACTGGCGTGGTTGGCCAACCCTACGCGCCAGTCCCAAACGACGACTGGGATGCGTGGGGCGGATGGGACCGAGATGTACACCCAACCGGAGATTCTTACTTGCTTCCGGCATTATTATGAATGTTTATATCGCAGTCGCTCCGCACGCGACCCAGACCGGCTTGTTGACTATCTTCGCCCGCTGGAACTCCGCACGGTGGAACAAGAAGTGGCGGACGCCCTGGGATCTGACATAGGCTTGGGGGAGATCCGCGGGGCCATCAAACGGATGGCGAGGAACAAGACCCCGGGCCTGGATGGCCTGCCGGTGGAGTTCTATGCAGCTTATGCTGACCTTCTGGCCCCTCGTTTACTGGTGGTCTATAGAGAGGCGAAGAGGTTGGGTCGCCTCCCCGGCTCGATGTGTGAGGCGTTGGTGGTTCCTCTTCTCAAGCCAGGCCGAGACTCGTCTGACCCGGGGTCCTACCGTCCCCTCTCTATGTTGACGGTGGACTACAAGATATTGAGCAGCATCTTGGCCTCGAGGCTGTTGGGACACATGCGTTCCCTAGTACACGAGGACCAAGCCGGTTTCATCCCACGGCGAAATACGACCATGAACATTCGACGGTTGTTCCGCTTGCTTGGGGAACCGTTTGTGGATGCCCCGTCCCCGGTAGTTTTGTCGGTGGACCTGGAGAAGGCGTTCGATAGCCTAGAATGGGACTATTTGGACGTGGTATTGCGGAGCTTCGGCCTTGGGGAGGGATTTGTTAAATGGACGGCAGTTCTTTACGCTTCTGCTTCAGCCAGGGTTAGATCGGGCCCCTTGATTTCATCGCGTTATCCGGTGGAGCGTGGCACGCGGCAAGGGTGTTCCTTATCCCCGCTTCTTTTTGCACTAGCGGTAGAGCCACTAGCGATGCATCTTCGCTCGGGAGCCCACTATACGGGCTTATGGACAGCGGCGGGCCCGCATTACGTTTCGCTCTATGCGGACGACCTGTTGCTCTTCCTGGAGGATCCGATCGACGCATTACGGGGAGCGGAACTAGCGCTAACGGAGTTCGGGGAAGTTTCAGGACTACGAGTGAACTGGTCTAAGACCTGCCTCTTCCCGATGCGAAGGGGTGTCCCCATTCCGGAGCTCAGTAGAGAGATCAGATGGGAACCCGACTGCTTTAAATACCTTGGGGTATTTGTGTACCACGACCAGCCCGACCTCCTGGACGGGAACATTGCCCGGTGCATGCGAGCACTCCGAGGCAGTATGGATTTTTGGGCCACGCTGCCGCTCTCCGTGGCAGGACGCATTGCCCTGCTCAAAATGGTGGCGCTCCCCCGGCTATTGTATTACTTTCGAACTTTGCCGATCTGGGTTCCACCGGCTACGTTTCGCCGCTTGCGTTCTATGATGATCGGGTTCCTTTGGGGCACGGGCCGGCGGCGGGTGGCTCTCAATACCCTGATGAGGCCGAAGGACGAAGGGGGGCTCGCTGTGCCGGACTTTGAGAAGTACTATCTGGCGGCGCAGCTCCAGACATACACCCAGGAGATAGCCAGGGAGTTCAGAGGCCCGGGAGACGATAGGAGGACGGGTATAGCCAGGCACGTCCTATCGTTTATCGCGCTGCGACAGCGTTTAGTCCTTCGGGACCTGTCGATGGAGGAGCGGACTATCCGACTCTGTTGGAATCGGGCTCATAATAGAGGTCACCTGCGGACCCCATATGCACCTGAAATACCATTGGGGATGCTGACGGCCCTCCCCCACGGAGGAGACTGGTCGCGACTGGCGGACTGGGAGGAGTCGGGTTTACAGCTCGTCGGAGACCTGTATGAGGACGGAGTGCTCCTGTCCTTTCAGGATCTCATAGACCGCTTTGGGATCCCCCGGGGCGACTTTCTGCTGCACTCGGCCATTGTGCGAGTGATCCAGGCGTATTGGCAGAACGGACTAGAGGAACCTCAGTTGTCTCAGGTGTGCCAGTATGTAATGATGTCGGCAGGAACAGTGAAGGCGGTCACATGCCTTTACGGCAGGCTGATCGCCGAGGGGTTGGTCCCTCTCACCACACTGAAGTCCCGCTGGGAAGAGGACATCGGTAGGGAGATCCCGGAGACGACCTGGTCCCAGCTGGTGAGGCGAGCATGGAAGGGTACGCGTTGTGCCCGTTTCCAACTGGTCCACTACTATGTTCTCCATAGGGCGTACCTGACCCCGGTTAAGATCAGGCGTTATTTTGCCACAGCCTCGGCGGAATGCCCTAGGTGCCCGGCTCAGGAGGCGGACCTCCTACACATGCTATGGGCCTGTCCCGGATTGGCGGCCTACTGGCAGGAGGTGGCGGCGACCTTAGAAGAGGTGACGGGGAGGCGCTTATCGTTCGACGCGGCGGTAGGGCTACTGCACTGGTTCCCCCATACCCCCCGGAATAAAATCTCCAGTAAATTTATAGATCTGGGGCTCCTACTGGCTAAACGGGAGGTGACCAGGAATTGGAAGGCACGTGCTGGTCCTACGGGCAGCAGATGGCACGGTGAACTCTTGAAATGGGCGGCGGGTGAGAGCGCGCTGCGATATCAGTTGGCTTGGAGGCAAAGCAATGAGAAGGCGCAGGAGGCCGCGTTGGAATGGGAAACGCTGGTGCAGGCCCTCAGGGATTATTGTACCCCCAGCGATTCCGAAAACGAAGAAGCAACTAGACCCGAGTCCCTTTGAACACTAGCATTAACAGCACTATTGTCTTCCCCGGGGGTCAAACAGTGGATCCTACAATGATAAACTCCCTGGCGCTGATGGTGGGGGGGGGGGGGGGGGGGGGGGCGTTTCATAATGTCTGGTAGTTGAGGGGGGGGGGGTTTCTTATTTTTGGGGGTTGGGGTTTGTTTAGAAAAGCAGATGACGGACAGTGTGTTATCCGGACCAGCTCCAGCACCCTACTGACCCCAGCTACATTCACCGCCTACCCCAAGAACACGAGCCGCTTGGCTGCATAGCAATACTATGGAAGGGGGTCGGCGGGCTGTGTTGTGTAAGAGTTGGCTATAATATGATGCTGGTCATTACTGTATTGTTGTACTAATTCCTGCAATAAAAATATATTTAAAAAAAAAAAAAAAAAAATGGATGACCTTGCTCCCTGAGCTCAGCTGGGCCCTCAACATTGCCCCACTGGTGAAACGGGTTAAGGCAGACCTCCAGAAGTGGCAGCCATTGCCCTGAATCCCATGGAGAAGGTCGGCCTATTTAAAATGATGGTGATCCCCCGCTTCCTGTACGTGTTACAAAACACCCCCGTCCGCTTTCCCAGAACCTGGTTCCGTGAACTCTATAGCATAGCCAGCAAGTTTTTATGGGGAAAAGGTAGGGCATAATTGGCACTCAATGTCCTCACCTTCGATGGGGGCTTGGGGATGACCCACCTCTATTGGTATTATTTGGATGCGCTGCTTCTCTGCATACACGATTGGTTCAACGGGGTTGGTCGGACCCGGCATACAGGCTCGAGGTCGGAGAGTTGGGCTTCGCCAAGGTTCAAGCTATGCTATGTGTGGTCCCTATTCCCACCGCTTACCAGAGATAACGCTCCGAGTTGCTGGCCTGGCGGGCGGCAATGCGATACACCAAATGGACACACACACTGACCCAATGTACAACCTTGTGGCATGGGACCTGGTTGAAAGAAGTCAATGCATTACAGGGTTTTACAGCCTGGGATCTTATAGGCATTTCACAGGTAGGCGATGTGTAGGTGGGGGACCACATGCAGACCTTCGGTGACCTACAAAACAGATACTCCTTGCACCAGTTATAATTCTATAGGTATTTGCAGTTATGCCACGTCCTTCACATCCACCTTGCGATTGGCACACGTCTTCCTGACCACAGCTCGCCTGAGGTTTAGATAATGTTCTGTGACCTGGGGAGGGATGGCATCTCCTGCATCTATCGTACACGGATCAACAATACCCCCACTTCCTTAGACCGACTGCGAGCTCAATGTGAGGTTTGGGTGGGCACCTTGGATGCAGAGGATTGGCGTGACACCCTTATGGCTTCTAGGACGGTCACTGCTTCCGCTAGATTGTGCTTGGTACAACTAAATTTACATGCTGCATAGCTTACCCGATGCGCCTTCACCGGGCCGGACTCAGCCCAACCTCTGCTTGCGCCAGGTGCGGTCACAATCCTGCAGACTTTTTCCATATGGTATGGGTATGTCGCTACTTGGAGAGGTTCTGGGAGGAGATAGAGGAGAAACTAACCAAGGTTTTGGGGTGGGAGGTCCCCCATGACCCAGCACATGATCCTGGGTATCACTGATGGGCTGAATGGGTCTCAGAACGAAAAGTTGTTTTACACTACGGCAATAGTAGTTGCAAAAAGAGACATGGCAGCCTCTTGGAAGCTCTCCGAACCTCTGAGTGTTGGACAATGGAGGGCTGGGGTGAATTGGTGTGCCAGGCATGAGAAGGTTATGTATGAGGTTGTGGATGTCCTAAGAAATATCATAAGGTTTGGGGGAAATGGTTGGGGGATATGGCTTCGTCATCAAGGGAATGTCCAATATTATATGCATATACTTTTATTATTTGTCTGTAAATCTTGTGGTGCTGATTTACTTTTCTAAGTCCTCGAATTTTATTTTGAAGGTTTTATATAGTGCGAACAAGACCCTTGCGGGTATCAGAGCGCTTAACACATGTTAAAGAACAGAGACTCATACAATCACTATAAATGGCATTGAACTGTAAAACTGGTGTACTTCCTTTATTTAGTCAATTCAATCAAAACAAAATGTGTTTAAAAAAAAAAAATATATCTAGGCCTGGACACATGCTGGGATGGATGGTCAGAGGGAGCAGCTGAGCGCGACGGCTCAAATATACACCCTCTATTCGATCACGTAGACCAGGAGCCGGGAGGACTGTTGCGATACCCTGCTTGGAATGGTAGGTTCCCCCCTAGACCGGGCGGCTTCACTGAATTACACAACACACAAGTGCATACTATATTGGAGTCCGCAAAGCGGGAGCGAAGTCTGGGTCCTGGGCAGCACCACACCAGAGGCGAAACACTGAGGAGCCAATGGTCATTTGGAGTGTCTTCCTGTTGAAATAGTTGCCGCTCTGCTGTTGTCCAGAGACAATACCAAGAATAGAGCAGCGCACTTTCAGGATATTGTTTGGGGCGTGCAACAGTGTGGGAGAGCAGTGGACTGGGCACCCCCGCAGGTCTACTGAAGCTACAAAGACGTGCTGCACTGTTGGTGCTTCCACAGGTCCTTGTGTATTGTCGGGAAAAACTAAGATCAGACCCAGGAGTGCCACTCATTCCGCAATCCACCGGGACGAGATGGGGCATCCGGACATGACCCAATCGAAACTCCAATTTGAACAACAGAAAAAGGCACTTGAACACAGCCAGGATGATCACCCACTTGTGTAGCGGGCAGAAACGCGGGCGGGCGCGGAAGCTGCCAGTGACATGGAATCTGTTTGCCACGATCCAGGCCACCCTCTTCAATATTGATGACAAATAGATATTCTCACAGAGTTGATCAGCTGTCTGAATGGCTGGACAGACGCACGGACTGTATAGATATGGCTGATCGTAGAATTTCCAAAGCCGAAGACATGCACCAACAGATGGACACGAGGCAAGGGAAGATGGACACGGGTGGTGGGAATGCTATGGTTTAATGAGGATTTTCTTCGCTGTCATTGGGGAGGCTAGGTGGGAGGGAGGAGGGAGTTTAAGAAAATTGGTCGGCAGTACTAAAGATGACGCCCTTTGCAACATACGTGGCATTTCCGCGAGATCCCATGATGCTCAATACAGCTACATACTAGGGAATGACTGACAAAACACGCACCACTAGACCACTGACAATTATGACATGGAAAGCCCAAGGGCCACAAAATCCGAAGAAAATTCGCAAAGTCCTCCCATATTTAGACCGACAAAGGGTTGATATTGCCTGTATTCAGAAAACACACCTAATTGATTACACTGAAGGCAGAATAGGTGGGAGATGGGCAACGTACCGTATGGCCTCTTCTTACTCCACGTATGCCAGGGTTGTGCTGCTCCTTATTAAGTGGAGCGTCCCCTTCACATTATTAGACTCTGTTAAAGATGACCAGGGCCGGTATGTTATAGTCCAGGGTAACTTTGGAGGTACCGCCTTGACTATTGTCACAACTTACGGCCCAAATACGGACGACC
This sequence comes from Lissotriton vulgaris, assembly GCF_964263255.1. Classification (NCBI taxonomy): domain Eukaryota; kingdom Metazoa; phylum Chordata; class Amphibia; order Caudata; family Salamandridae; genus Lissotriton; species Lissotriton vulgaris. Next base: position 1,820,801,013 of record NC_141687.1, read on the forward strand.
CTGGTTTTGTTGCACATATCTTGGCCATGCTGCGTACCCTCACGCCCACGGCAGTCGTATGGGGTGGAGATTTCAATACATGCTTAGACCCTTCCATGGATAGAACCTCAGGAAATGAGAGGTATAGGCGACAAGCAGCGAGGGCTCTTAGTGAAGGTATGGAAGAATATGCAATTACTGATATCTGGCGCATGCGACACCCACATAAGAAAGAGAGCACTTGCACGTCCACAACTCGCAATACATGGTCCAAAATTGACTTCTGGATAGCAACGCAGGAGATATGCACGTGGACCACATCTATTGCACACATGCCCAAGACTCTGTTGGATCATGCACCTGTGTATTTGTATTTGTATTTGTATGTGTATTTATATAACGCATAAATCACCCGAAGATCTCAGAGCGCTTGCAGAACCTCAAAACTGGGGACAGTGATCAGGTGATTAGAAAAGCCAGGGTTTTAGGTTTCTTCGGAATCTCAGATGGTTGGGTTCTGTCCTGATGTGTTGGGGCTATTTTGGAGAAGGCCCTGTTGCCGTTTCTAACTTTGCGGACTTTGGGAGTGGTTAGAAGCAGCTTACTGGAGGATCGGAGAGTTCTGACCGAACTGTGGAATTTGAGTTTTTGTTCTAGATATTTCGGTCCTTGTCCATAGATAGTTTTATGGACTAGGCAGCATAATTTGAACTTAATGCGTTTCTTTATAGGGAGCCAGTGAAGGGTCTTGAGGCTGGGCACCAATGGGTTGCGGGGAGGAAGATTAAGCACCATTCTGGCTGCTGTGTTTTGCAGTACCTGGAGTTTTGCCAGGAGGTTTTCATTTATGGAAGCCAGCAGAGCATTTCCATAATCCATATGGCTGATAATTAAGCCTTAGACTAAGGGCATGCGGGACGGAAGGGGGATACATTTGAATATTTTCCTCAGGCTGCGCATCAGTCCAAAACTAGTGTGCACTATTTTGTAGACATGTTCAGTTATGGACAACCTGTTGTCAATTGTCACCCCTAGGTTCCTGACTGAGGTCTTGGGAGAGGGGCAAGGTCCCAGTGTCGGTGGCCACCATTCATCTGTCCAGAGTTTGTCAGCATTTCCGAAGAGCACAATCTCCGTTTTGCCAGCATTCAGCATCAAAAAGTTGTTGGTCATCCAATCATGTATTGAAACCACGCACTTTTAGCAACTCAATATGGTTTCATTAGGATCTGGGCCTACGGTGATCAGTAGCTGAGTGTCGTCAGCGTACGACACGGTTCCAAAACCGCAAGCTCTGATTACTTGAGCCAGGGGGATACGTATAAGTTAAAGAGTGTAGGGCTCAATATTGATCCCTGGGGGACACCTTTGTTGTTTTCCTGGTAACTAGAGGTGTATGCTCCTAATTGGACCTTTGATTGCTTTTCGGTCAGATAACTTTTGATCCAAAGTAAGGCTGAGCCTTCGACCCCAATCTCTGCAAGACGTTCTTAAAGAATGTGGTGCGAGATGGTGTCGAAGGCTAGTCGAGTAGGACCAATATGGCAGATTGTCCTGCATCGAGAGTCATCCTGACATTATCTACTATCCCAGTCTCGGTAGTATGAAACGCCCTGAATCCTGATGAGATCGATCTAGGAGTTTGTTTGTCTCACAATATCTGATCTAGGAGTTTGTTTGTCTCACAATATCTGCCTAGTTGTTTGTTTATCAAGGATTCCATGATCTTTCCAAATAGTGACAGGAGTGAAATGGGCCGGTAATTAGAGAGTTGTTTAGTGTCGGCCGAGGGATTCTTTAAATTTGGTCTAATCGTGGCCTCCTTCCAGTGCAAGGGAACAGAAGCGTGCGATAAGGAAAGATTAAGGATCTCAGTTAAGTCGGGAATCAGGGCAGGTGCAATTTTGCTAAAATCTGAGAGGAGGCTGGATCACCAGGGGATCCAGATTTCATTTTGTACAAAGTGGATGTTACTTCTGTTTCTGAGAAAGGTTGAAATTCTTTGAGGGCTATGGCTAGGGGAGCGGATACTTTGTTGACCTTTTTGAGTAGAGGCCTGGTCTGGTAGGGTGTGTTGATTGGGGGAAGAGTTTAAGAATGTTGTTAATTTTTCTCATGGAAATAGGATGATACAGAGTTAACCCAATCTTGGGATTCGGTGAGTGGAGGCTGACAGGCAGGGGGGTTCGTAAATTCTTTAACTATTTTGTATAGCTCTCTGTGAGAGTTGGCTGCCTGAGTTATCCTATTTCCTTAGGCTTTTTTTGCCGAGGTGATTTCTTTCATATAGAGTCTGTGTGCTGCTTTATATTGTTGTCTGTCTGTTAAGTCTTTAGTTTGTTGACATTTCCTTTTTATTGCCCTGACAGAGAGTTTTGTTTTTTCCAGGTTAGAGGTGAACCATGGGGAGAGTTTTGTAGGGGGTCTAGATTCCTTTTTGGGCGCAATTATATCTAAGGTTGAAGTAATAGCATGTTCAAGGTCGACAGCTGCTTTATTAGGGTTGGTGGCCTTGTTGATGAGAGGGGGGAAGTGAAATGGGTGGTGAAGGAGTCCAGGTTGATTTTGTTCCATGGTCTACTCAGTTTTACTTGTTTACTAGTCTGAGGCTGTGTAGAAGTTTCTGAGATGGGAAATTTGATGACATAGTGGTAAGACCAAAGGACCGGGAGTATTTGACTGATTTCTACTTTCGGGGAATTAGTGCGCAATAGATCTAGAGAGTGGCCTGCAATGTGAGTAGAGCCTGTGGGGCCTGTGGCTAGCAGGTTTAATCCTAAGGAGTTAATGCTGGAGATCAGATTACTGGATTGAGGATCTAGGGTTTGTTCCGCGTGATAATTAAAATCCCCTAAAAAGAGAAAATTGATGGAGGCCAGTGCATGCGGTGCTATTACTTTCATGAGTTTATTTACAAAGTGGGATTTAATACCTGGGGGTCTATAGATAAGGGCAACCTTCCATGACTCCTTATTTCCAGCTATGGTAGTGATGCACATTTCGCCCCAATTTTCTAAGTGGGAGTCAATGATGTGGAGTTTAATATATGACCTATGAATGATTTCAGTGCCCCTCCTCTTTTACCGGGTCGATCTAGTCTGTATATCTTATAGTCTTGGGGTAATGCTATAGAGATGTCAGTTGTAGAGGTTTCTTGAAGCCAGGTTTCTGTGACGAAAAAAAGGGCTGGTTTTTCAGTGTCAAGTAGCAACTATATTTCTAGGGCGTGCTTAGGGAGGGACCGGGCGTTGCAGTATAGGCAGGTTAGGTTTAACAGAGAATGAGGTGAAGACTCCCTTTGGCTGTATTTGATGTAGCCGTCCTGGCACTGTCTGTATACCACTTAGGAACCCTTCCTGGTTTTTCCCTGTGGAATGTCCTCTCCCGGGCACTCCCAAGGTGAAGCCAGGCATCCCAGCGCTGTTGGGTCCGTTGTGGAGATTAAGAAAGCTATTGCCCAGAGTTGCAGAGTGGGACCCATGATTAGAATAGGCACCGAGGCGAGAATTATCAGGTCCGAGGAAATTGAGCCTAAGACCCGCCGAAGTGGGTATTGAACCCTGGTCCCGGACCAGACCAGACCTCTGCATCAAGGTCTGCCGTTCTAACCATTTGAGCCACACTTCTCCACACTTCTCCATTTAAAGAGTGAAGCTCCTGACTAGTATATTGAATAATGGCCATCAACTGTCAGGGTTTCCAAGATAGGGTTTGAGACAAGCAGGGAACCTGGCGTCGGACAGGTGCAGACGGGCTTGCCTTTGGAGCGCCGCTGCAAACAGGTGAATGTGAGCAATTTATTAAAAACAACGTGCAAAGTACAAGTATTAAAAAAATTCTGGCAGTAGGCTGCCTGACCTGGTTTCTGATGTCGCGCAGTCTAGATCGGTTCTGCTGCGCGCGTCCGCTTGGCGCACTTGCTGATGAACAGGAAGTGGGCGGGACCGCAGCAGGGATGCTGTTGTGTGTGGAGCGCTAACTCTATGCTCCAGGAAGTGAGTCAACCCTGATAGAAGATAGTGTTTGACCCCACCGTACACACGCCGTGAAGGAACAGGGGGAAACCAGAAGAACAGGTGAATACGAGCAATTTATTAAAAACAACGTGCAAAGTACAAGTATTTTAAAAATTCTGGCAGTAGGCTACCTGACCTGGTTTCTGATGTCGCGCTGTCTAGTTCGGTTCTGTGCACTTGGAACTCGCTAGTCCCACGTATACACCAAGACAATTTACATGGAGATTACAACAAAGCGCACTCCTTGAGCAGGTATTCCGTTCCGAACTACACCAGGCCATAGGCCATAGTGAAGATTTTTTACCACAACACAGGCACATGGGAGGCTTTCAAGGTCATGATCAGAGGTCACTGTATAGGCAAACTCGCAGGGATCCTAAAAGATATCCAACAGCCGTTGACCAGGATAGAAGGAGACATTAAACATTTAGAAACAATTTACGGCGACACAGGATCCCAGGTTATTGGCGGACATCAGACAGAAGGTAGATACATACCATGACTTCGCAGAGGATGAGATCAAGTTTATTTTGTGTAGACATAATGTGCGTAGCTACGAGGAGGGAGGAAGACCGGGAGGAGCGCTATCCAATATATTATGACCTACATTACTCAAATCATGGACACACACAGTCAACCTGTGTACTTGACTGCTTCTCAGCATATTACACTGATCTCTACTCTGCACGATCGGACACGACCCCTGATGAAATACACCAATATTTGGATGATATTGCACTGGCATGGCTGTCCGATGCACACCGGGAATATTTTAGTCACCATATCACTGAAGACGAAATAAAGGATGTTATTAATTCTCTCCCAAACAATAAAGCCCCTGGCTCGGATGGACTCCCTGGGGAGTACTATGAAGAATACAGGAACTTATTGATCCCACATCTGGCTGAGATTTATGAGGAGGCCTATGAGGAGGGTGTGCTGCCCGTATCTCTACATGAGGCGCTGCGGATTACCCTCCCCAAGCAGGACAAAGACTCAGTGAAATGCGAATCTTATTGACCTCTGTCCTTATTTAATATAGATGTAAAAATCTTGGCAAATATAATTGCCAGGAGGAGACAGGCATTACTAAGTAAATTGGTCCTGCCAGATTAGGCGGATTTTATACCCATTACACAAAATCTGAAGACTATATTCGTGCTGTTCCACCATTTAAACCCAGAATTGCCTGTTGCTGCTGCCCTTTTAGATGCTGCAAAAGCAATTGACTCAGTAGAATGGGCATTCATTTTTTTGAAAACATATTTTATTGAAGGTTTATCGTCATACAACACCATAATAAAACACAATACAATAATTCGTCAAATATATCTTCATTTATACCCCAACATACCCCAATGCCCTCCCCCCTCAAGTGGTGTGGGCATGTACATTTGGAATGGGCATTAATGTTCCCAGTACTGAGTAGGATGGGTTTTCCTGAACCATTTCTGCGCTGGATAGCGCTGCTGTACTTGGAGCCCGGTGCACGCATAAGAATTAATTGCAATACATCTGACCCGATCAGGATAGGCCGTGGGACTAGGCACACTTTTTGCCGCTCTGTTTTACACTAGAGTTAGAACCTCTGGCATATAAAACCCAGCAAAATCATGCAGAAACTGCATTACAGTTCCAACTGCGTCCAATCACAATATCAATGTATGCTGATGACGTGGTTCTCCAATCGAAACACATTAGCGAATACATCCAATTTGAAAGATGGACTCAGTATAAATTAGGATAAATCAGTGGTGATACCACAAACCCCTATAACGTTACAGCCCACTCTGGATTACCCTCTGAAATGGCAGACCGAACCTGTGAAATATCTGGGCATATGGGTTCACAGAGATCCAGACACGGCAGTACACGAGATCTATGGTAGAGCCATGTCCAAACTGAAGGATCAGATGGTGGATTAAATTACTTCTTTCGTTAGCTGACCGAATAGCCATACAAAAGATGCTAGTACTACCAAGAGTCCTCTACCTCTTTATAAATATACCAATATGGCTTACTCAATCGATATTCACTAAATTGCGTGCAGTCATGTTACGACTCATGTGGGTAGGAAAATAGGCGAGAGTGGGCTGGAGAGATCTAACTAAACCGTACACACAGGGTGGTTTCGGAGCACCAGATTTGCAACTATATTTTTACTGTGCGTAGGCGCAAAATGCACATTATTGGTTACATCCACATGGCCACATACCACATATAGCGTTCGAACAAGACAGTGTGGACCTGTGTCGCTCTGTCCAGAGAACCAGAATCCACCCTGTACATTGCACATCAATGGCTTGGCATATGCTAGCCAAACGGGCACTGAAACTTCCGACACATCACCCGCACATAACGGTAATGCAAGAAAACAAAAATTCTTTACTGGGAGAAATGGGCCTACGCATGATGAGTGATATATTTCCACATGGGCAATTTATATCACAGATTGATTTCTTCCTCCCCAAGCATCGCACACCTCTGAAAATATTTACATACTTGCGCCTGCAAATGGCAATGAGGGAATTAAACCCTTCATTTCTGGCCGAACCACAGACACTCTATACCCTACAGATACTGCTGACGTGGGATGGGTAGAGGCAACCGGTAATTCTATTACACAGGACTGGGTGTAGATGCAGCTGCTAACACTAAATTGAAATTTGCGTATAATACACTTTAAATTTATATATCTAACATATTATACACCGGCGAAACTGTACAAATATGGTCTGAGAGCAGACGATAACTGTCATAGGTGTGGCGCAAATAATGCGGACTTCTTACACATGGTATGGGCATGCCCACTTCTTCAAAAGTACTGGACAGAAGTGACAGATGCACTGACTCCTGCTGGCAGAGCAAATACCTAATCAGCCATTGGTTTGCCTGTTGAGGATGAGCAAGCTCCGTCTGGCCCGGAGACGTAAGTTCCTGGCTGTGGCATTGTTGCTAGCCAAAAGATGAATAGCCCTACGCTGGGGTATCAAAATTGGGTAGCTGACATGACATATTGCAAAGAGACGCTCGAGACATGCCGAAGAATTGCCGCAGGACTCCAGACCTAGAGATTTTTTGGGAACCGTTGTTCAATATATTCGCTCTACACAAAATGATGTTTGACTGTATAATGCAGTAGATTAGTAATAATCTGAAAGAGACGCGTTAGTGATAGATTCCTTACCTTAGAATATCCCCAGGCGTCAGACTGGATCCGGAAACTTTTGTGTAGCAGTACCCTTGCGCGTCGGTAGGCGTCGTCTGCGGCTCTGCGTCCGTCGTGATGACGTCGTCGGAGTACTTAGCCGCCGCCTCCGCGTGCTGACGTCAGTTCTTCTTTTTTCCGCGCCAGCCAGCGCAGATCTGGAAAGAGCAGTTACTTTTTGATCATTTTTTGATCATTCTTCGAAGTCTAACGACTCTGATCGGTGCCGTAGGGATGCCCGGATTTAAACACTGTGAGGAGTGCGACCGCACGATGTCAGTCAAGGTCCCCCACCACCTGTGTTTGACCTGTCTAGGCGTCGACCACGACGACCAGGCCTGCTCCAACTGCCGGGCCCTGTCTTCGAAAGCCGGCAGTCGGCCCGGCGCCGCGTGAGGTCCTGGTCCCGATCCCACGGGAGGTCGAAGGACAGGTTGCGGGGACAGAGCCACCAAAGCTCCGGGTGTCGGCACCACTCCTCCGGGTCGAAGTCGTCGTCCGGTAAGAAGCACAAGAAGAGGCGTCATCGCTCTTCTGACTCCGCCCCCCCCCCCCCCCCCCCCCCCCTTGACACTCGCGCGATGCGGCCGGGGGTTCGGGTAACACCGCCCACGCGGCTCCTTCGGAGTCGCGGGCATCACGCTCCGCCCCACACCCTCCGGTCCCTGGGAAGGACGCGACGCCGGAGGAGATTGAGCACTTCCTCATGGCCATGAGGTCCCTTTCTCCTTCGACGGGCTCCGCGACACCTCCGGGCCCAGCGGACCAGTCTGTGGGCCCTAGCGGGTCGGGGGCTCAGCCTCCGACGCAGTCTGGTGCTTCGGCCCCGACGCCGCCTGCGCCTTCGGGCCCGGTGCCGCAGGGCCCCACGGTCCCGACCCCGCCGTCGCCTTCGGGCCCGGCGCCACGGGACACCGCTGGACCTTCCTTGGGCTCTGGATCGTCACCGGTGGACCTTACGACCCCCCCGGCATCGGTCCGTCAGGTGTCTCCTCTGCCCCCGATTCCTCCTTTGTTCCGGTTCCGACGTCTGAGCAGCACCGCTGGGTGCCGCATCCGACGCCGTTTGGAGATTTCCGAACCGGCCCCATTAAATTACAACCCTGAGTATCAGGAGATAGGTGATGAGGATTGGGAGGGGTCTGAAGACCCTCTGACCAGGGAGTGTCAGTCTCAGGAGGACTGGGCAGGAGACCTTGGGGAGGCCAGTGGCCTGGACACCTCTCCAGACACTGGTTTTGTCTCTCCTCCTACCGTGGCTTCGGAGGAGGGGGCAACTTATGGTGTGGTGTTGACGAGGGCTGCCATGGCCTTGGGCCTAGAGCTCCCCGTCGCGGCCGTGAGGACTAACCTCCTCACTGAGGTCCTTAAACCGCAGTCATGCTCGGCCGAGCCTCTGCTGCCCTTTAATGAGGCCTTGACTGATGTTCTTTTGGGCACCTGGTCCAAGCCCGCTACGGGTTCGCCCGTAGATAGGAATGTGGCCAGACGCCACCGCCCGGCTCCGGGCGACCCATGTTTCCTGTCCTCCCACCCCACCCCCGAGAGTCTTGTCATCCAGGCCTCAAATTCCCAGACCGCGTTCCCGACGCCTCCGCCGCACAGGGAATCCAAGAGGTATGAGAATTATGGAAAGAAAATATTCTCCTCCCTTAGTTTGGGACTGCGGTCTTCCAACACTGCATGCCTCTTGGGCCGCTACACCCACTCTCTGTGGGAGACGGTGGTGGAAGTGCTGCCAGAGTGTCCGTTGGAGGTACGGGCCAAACTCGGCCAAGCCCTTGTGGAGGGCCGTGATGCAGCCAAGTATTCTATCCGGTGTGGGCTGGATACCACTGACTCGCTGGGCAGAGCAATGGCAACGACGGTGGCGGTGAGACGCCACGCCTGGCTGAGGTCCGCCAATTTTTCGGCAGATATCCAGAACACTCTGATGGACATGCCGTTCGATGGCCGTCGCCTTTTTGGCGACAAGGCAGACCACGCGCTTGAGCACTTTAAGGACTCTAGGGCTACGGCCAAGTCCTTGGGCCTCTCGGCCCCGTGCCATCAAACGGCTGCTTTTTGCTCCTTTCGTGGCCAAGGAAGGGGCGTCCCCACACGTGCCGCCAGCCACTCGCCGCAGACTAACATCCAGCGCGGCGGCGGCCGTGGAAACCGCTGTGGAGGCGGTCGGGGACAACGGCGAGGTCATTCCACACCTTCCCCCGCAGCATCCGCCTCTAAACCCTCCTAGTCCGTGCTTTTCGGCCCATGTGACGCCAGTGGGGGGCAGGGTTCGCTATCACCAATCTCACTGGCGCACTGTCACTTCGGACAGGTGGGTGCTGCAGATCGTCCGGAGGGGCTACTCCCTCCCCTTCGAGACGACTCCTCAAGCCATGCCACCGCAACACCACCGCGTATCGGGGGATCACCTGCGGCTCCTGCAGGAGGAAGTTTCATCCCTCTTGGCCAAGGGGGCCATCGAGCGCGTTCCTGGGCCAGAAGTAGGACGTGGTTGCTACTCCCACTACTTTCTGGTTCCCAAGAAGGGCAAAGGGGGCCTAAGCCCTATCTTGGATCTAAGGAACGTCAACGGCTTCCTCCGGAAGGAGAAGTTCAAAATGCTGACTCTGGCTCAGGTCTTAGCTGCCCTAGACCCAGGAGACTGGATGGTAGCGTTGGACTTGCAGGACGCGTATTTCCACATCCCGGTCCTGCCGGCCCATCGGCGTTATCTGCGGTTCACGGTAGGCCACGAGCACTTTCAGTTTACCATGCTCCCCTCCGGCTTTACCATCGCCCCACGGGTGTTCACGAAGATGATGGCGGTCAGGGGTCTCAGTCTTCCCCTACCTCGACGACTGGTTGTTGAAGGCGGGCTCGCCCCAGACAGTCGTCAGCCACCTCCAGACTACGGCACATCTCCTGCACCAGCTGGGGTTCTCCATCAATGTGCTGAAGTCACACCTGTGTCCCTCTCAGAAGCTCCTTTTCATCGGAGCGGTTCTCGACTCGGCGCAGTTTCGGGTTTACCCACCCGAACAGTGGGTTCGGGATATACAGGCTCTGATTCCAATCTTCCAGCCTTTATCCCGGGTTTCGGTCAGGTTGACGCTGCGGCTTCTGGGGCTGATGGCTTCCTGCATCCTTCTGGTGCATCACGCCCGGTGGCGGATGTGGGCTCTGCAGTGGGACCTGAAGTTTGAGTGGGCCCAGCATCAGGGCAACCTGTCCGACCATGTCCTGATCTCGGAGGGCACTGCGAGACAACTGCAGTGGTGGCTCATGGACTGCGATTGGGTCAGCAGCAGATCCCTCTCCCTTCCCCAACTGGAGCACGTAGTTGTGATAGACGCGTCCCTCCAGGGCTGGGGAGGCCACATGGGCGAGGCGGAGATCAGAGGCCTCTCATCTCCGGCGGAGTCCCGGCTCCATATCAACCTTCTGGAGCTGCGGGCGATTCGTCTAGCACTGAAGGCATTCCTCCCCTCTGTCCAGGGGAGTGTAGTGCAGGTGTTCACGGACAACACGACCGCCATGTGGTACTGCAACAAACAGGGCGGGGTGGGGTCGTGGATCCTCTGCCAGGAGGCTCTGCGCCTCTGGCAATGGCTGGAACATCAGGGCGTGACTCTGGTGGTTCAACACCTGGCCGGTTCTCTGAACGCCAGGGCGGACGAACTCAGCTGCCGGTGCATGATGGATCACGAATGGCGTCTGAACTCGGACGTGGCGCAAGGTCTCTTTCTGCAGTGGGGAGAGCCTTGGTTAGATCTATTCGCCACCGAAGAGAACGCGCAATGTCATCAGTTCTGCGCGTTGGAATTTCCAAGGCGGCACTCGCTCGGAGACGCTTTTCGACGCAAGTGGAGTTGCGGTCTGTTGTACGCCTTTCCGCCTATACCACTTCTGCCCAGAGTGCTGAAGATCAGGCGCGACCGGGCACAAGTCATCCTTGTTGCTCCGGACTGGGAACAAAGGTACTAGTATCCTGAGCTACTCAGTATGTCAGTCGATCCCCCGGTTCGTCTGCCTCTTCAGGAGGACCTTCTGTGGCAGCAGATGGGGACGGTCCTCCACCTGAACCTGTCCAGTCTCCACCTCCATGCTTGGAGATTGAGCGGCGACAGTTGAGGCCATTTGACTTGCCTCCTGAAGTTTGCAACATCATTCTGGCAGCCAGGCGTCCCTCCACAGAGTCGGTATACGCCTGCAGGTGGAACAGATTTGTGGCATGGTGCACAGCAAAGGCTGTGGATCCCCTTAATGCCCCTCTTTCTGAGGTTCTCCTCTTTCTTCTTTCTCTTGCCCAGCAGGGCTCTGCTCTGGGCACTATCAAGGGCTGTCTTTCAGCTCTTTCAGCCTTTCTGAGGCTGCCTGATCAACCTTTTTTGTTCAAGTCCCCTATCGTTAATCGATTCCTGAAGGGCATCACACATACGTTCCCTCCTGTTCCCTTTGTGATGCCTCAGTGGGACTTGAACCTGGTTCTTACATTTCTGATGTGCACTCCCTTTGAGCCACTTCACAACTGCCCTCTTCGCCTTCTCACTTTGAAGACTGCCTTCCTGGTAGCCATCACCTCTGCCAGGAGAGTGAGTGAGCTCCAGGCTCTATCTAGTAAACCTCCCTTTCTTTCAGTCCATCCGGACAAGGTTGTGTTACGGACAAGGCCCTCCTTCCTACCCAAGGTAGTCACGGCCTTCCACATTGGGCAATCTATCACCTTGCCCACCTTCTTTCCGCCTCCGCATCCCTCAAGAGAGGAAGAGAGGCTCCACCGTCTGGACCCAAAACGTGCGCTTTCATTTTATTTGGATCGCACACGCCAGTTCCGGGTGGATGACCAACTCTTTGTTGGCTACGTGGGCGCTAAGAAAGGGAAAGCGGTGCACAAGCGGACCATCTCGCGGTGGATAATCTTGTGTATCCAGGCGTGTTACTCCTTGGCTAAGAAGGAACCCCCCGTGGGGCTGAGGGCTCATTCCACTCGAGCCACAGCGACTACAACTGCTTTGGGCCGGGGTGTGCCCTTGCAGGACATTTGCCAGGCGGCTACGTGGGCCTAGCTGCACACGTTTGCAAGACATTATTGCCTGGACAGTCAAGTCCGGAGGGATGGCTTCTTTGGCCGTTCCGTCCTCCAGGACTTTCTGGTGTGATTATTGGTTCGCAGACCCACCACCACGGGGTTGGTATTGCTGGGGTATCTATTCTAAGGTAAGGAATCTATCACTAACATGTCTCTTTCAGATGCACAAGTTACTACTTGTGTAACGATATATCTGTAAGAGACATTAGTTAGTGATAGATTCCTTACCGACCCACCCATCCTCCCCGCTCTGCGAACCGATATCTAGGGTTATGGTCATCCCCTTTCGGGGCCCTAGTTTCATGGCACCAGTGTTGGTTTTTGGCATAGCTCTGCGTTTCTGGCGCGGAAAAGCTGTGTCTAAGAACTGACGTCAGCACGCGGAGGCGCCGTCTAAGTACTCCGACGACCTAATCACGGCGCCCACGACGACGGACGCGGAGCCGCAGACGACGCCTACCGACGCGCAAGGGTACTGCTAGGAAAAAGTTTCCGGATCCAGTCTGACGCCTGGGGATATTCTAAGGTAAGGAATCTATCACTAACTAATGTCTCTTCCAGATATATCGTTACACAAGTAGTAACTTGTGCTTCAAGTATATAGTTTCTTTGTACGAAACTGGATGAGAGGCAATATGTCGACTGGGGGGTGTTGAAGCACGGCGCATGTTATCCCGGGAGACGTGGGACCTGATGGGTGTAGCCACTAGGTGTTTAGAAATGTAATGCATTTGGGAACATGTTCATGGTGCCGATATTCATATGTTAATCAGTGAAATACCATTGTACACTGTCAGTTGTGGATTGCTGGGATCATTATTGCGCATGTTTACATTGTCATCTTTCTGCTGACCTGCATATATAAAAATTTAAAAAGCATATAAATAAGTAAAGGCGACCTACATTAAGGAAGTAATGGTAAAAGCAAGTAACTTCTCAATTTTATTTCATGCATACTCTGCTGTTTTATATGAGCTGACTACTGTATCTTGGTCCATACATGTGCAGTGTTCAATGATTCTAATCTGTGGCTCCTGTCTATTCTCTTTTTCCCATCCTGCTCCGACCCACTTCTCTTATCAACTCATGCCCCTCTCTCCTCACTCTCTCTTCCCACATTGCCTAATTTCTTCTCTGGTGTTCAATGCCTTTCTTCCATATTACACCTTTAACAAACATTATCTTTGTCTCTAACTCCTTCACTCACGTCTTGTCTTCCCATTTCTTCTTACTATTCCTCTTTCATTTCTTCCTCTTTCTGGATTGCTTTCCTGCATTTCCGCTCTCTACTTATACCTTTATGCTTTCTTTCCCTGTTTGGCCCTTATGCCTATTCCTCCCCTCCATGCCTTCACTCCATGTTTTCCCTGCTTTCTATTTTATGTGCTCATATTTCACCATGCTGCCGGATTCCGTCGCAGGCCGCTTCTTTGATGAGAATGAGTCCCCAGTTGATCCGCAACATGGTTCTAAGGTGGCGGATTATAATGGGGATGATGGTAATGTCGGTGAGTATGAGGCAGACAAGCAGGCCGAACTGGCTTACAATGAGGAAGAGGATGGTGATGGGGGTGAAGAAGACGTCCAAGGTGAGCTTGGGCCTGGTCTCTGTGCTGTTACAGTACATGTCCTTCCCAAGTTACTGGCCACATGAGCTTAAGAGCCTTCTTTACTGGTCTTTGCTAATCTGACTGAAGTTGGTCCCATAAATCACTTCAGCCAACATTGTGCATAATTTGTGAGTTTGGATCAAGCATTGAACTCGTAAATTTTTATGCTAGCCTCAAACTCATGTTCACAGAGTAAAACCAATGACAAAGTAAAACAGAGTTTCCAGTACTCCACACTCAATCATTAAAATGCCTGTATACTACAACAAGAGTAGCTAAGTGTTGCAAAGAATAGATGTGAATTAGCTAGTGGAGAACTGAGGGCATCGAACATCCAAGTGCCATTACCAGTTCCAGATGAAGATTCCTGATTAGACTTCGAGAAATTCGTTATCAAATCTCTTAGCTGTTCTGAAACAATATAAGAACACACTTGATAGAATACGATTGTTTGGTTATGTGGTAGGCTTGAGATTGACAGAATGGGTGTGTGGGTGCTCTGTACTGTTTAATAAAAAATAAGAGGGCCCCTAATTAAATGGATAACAAGCAGAAACAACATGCGATCAAATGCATAAGCAAAAAAACTTGACAAACTGCCTGATAAATTCAATTGGCAGAGTATCTCACCATGCTTTAGAAGATGCTTACCAAGCCATCTCTGAGTCGTAGTATATATGCATACATTTTCATCAATAATGTTCAAACAATAGATAAAGAATTAAGTGTCATCATTCTGAATGTTATCAAATAGTTGTTTATTATAATCATATCTATATAAATATACACATGTCCATGTTTATCATATTGCAAGACATTCCAAAGGGCCATAAATATAAAATAGGAGAATAACTGTACCCTCAGAAGTGCCCCCATTAATGCTCAAGCTAGTTTGATAACATTCTTCTCCATACTGTTTGTCACCTATGAAAAATGCTGTGTATGTTGAAAATCCGTCCCGCAAAGGATTTTACTTTTTAACATGGGGTATTTTAGGTTTGTTTGTGTTTTGAGCAATCGTTTTTTGCAGCTTGAATTTCCTCTAGATACAGAGGCTGAGTATTATGCTGCCATGAAGAGCTTGGGTGAATACTCTGTATTTAAAGTAAAGGTTTTTCTATAGGCGAAGTTCACGCAGCCTTCCTTTGATGTCCAGTGTAAGTCAACATGGCCCCAGCACATAGTCATAATCTTCTGATTATTTTTTCCACTGTGCAGTTTGGAAAGCAACAAGACTCTTTGTTGGAGAGGTGGAGGAGATGGAAAATGCCCCGTTGTGAATACGTTTTTGCCCCAGATGTCGCCCCAGATGCCACTGCAGTTTGGCCAGGAACGGCTCATTCAAGTTGTGTAATTTATGTCTACCCAAGGACCATGGGTTTGAGAGAAGATCCTGTGCAGCCTTTCAACCAAACACTTTAAAGACAAAAGAGAATATGAGGTGGGCTCATTACATGGCTCAGGCCAAAGATTTTATCTTAAGTGCCTCTGGAGGATTCAAAAATACTAGGAGAAACCAAAGAGGCTCACAGAGATGGGGATGCGCCATATGTTTATCTGTTGGTGGATTATCAGTTCCCTGCATAAGTAATAAAGAAGCATGGTGCAACAGTACCTGAGAGGGAAAACCTGTAGACGTGTTGGACTCAGTGGGGAAGAAGGCTCATTTGACACTAAGTGAAAACTCTGTCTTGACCCCAAAGGAGGATCATAATCTAAGGAAGGTCAAGAAGAAAGCTGCTACTCCACCGCACAAAAAGAAGACTGGCTTGACTCACTACATCAAAGTAAAAAACAACACTTTCAACATTGAAAAGGGGAAGGAGTGCCTTGAGGACGAGTTTGTAGTCTTAATGCAATAGAACATTTTGATTAAATACTCTGTGCTTTTAAAAATACCTCAGAAATCAGGCCATACAACTCAAAGAGAAGATTCCAAACTCATTTTCAGGCTGGCCTAGCAGCGGTCGCGCAGTAGATGACCACCAACTGCCTTCAACTCAATTCCAACAAGTCAGAAGTGCTGCTGGTGGGGAAAGACAAGGGGCTCTGGAGCAAGCATTGGTGGCCGGAGTCTTTGGGCTGTGCCCCCACCCCTAAGTCAGCTGTGAGAAACTTAGGGGTTTGGTTCGACTCTAATCTTGGGTTCCAAGAGCTTACCAAGAAGATCGCTGGCACCTGCTTTGGTCTCCTCCAGGGTCTTAGACCTATGCTAGGCTTCTTTGACCCACCCACCCTCCAGTTGATAGTCCAAGCAACTATTCTGTCGAGGTTGGACTATGCTAACTCACTTTTACTGGGAGCCAACAAGGCGGAAGTTACGCGCCTTTCAAGGGTCCAGAACGCAGCTGCCAGAGTCTGATTGCGGCTCCCTAGAACGTGCTCTGCAATGGGCGCATTGCGGCGCCTGCACTGGCTGCCTGTGCCTCAAAGGATTCAATTTAAGGCACTCTTTCTGACCTTCAAAATCTTAAAATGGTCCTCCCCTGAGATTTTGTCTAATCTGCTGAACCCCTATGTACCCGCACGCCAGTTGCTCTCGCCGAGCAATTCCTGGCTACGGTCGCCCGGGTGAAGCGCCTCAGAGCTGGGGGTCCGTCCTTTCAGCACCTTGCCGCCAAACAATGGAATTCCCTCCCTGTGCAGATCCGCCGGCTAGATTGCCTTTTGTCTTTCCGTAAAGCTATCAAAGCTATCAAAACTTTCCTATTTCCTACGGTCTAGCTTCTGCGCTCTTCTGACATGTCTACAAGCGCTGGGACGCCTCTTTGCTGAGGCAGTTGTTGCTCTATACAAGTTCACTAAATAAAATAAAAAAATAAATAAGAGGCACAAGAATACATACACTCCAAGTCATCAGACTAACATGGTGAGCAGGAAGGGAGGACGGTGGAAGTGTCTCTCCCGATCCGTCCTTGCGTTACGGCCGTTTAAGGCTTCATTCTTCTGTCTCTCTTTGCTAAGTTGTTTTAACATTTGATTTTTGCCATTTTTAATCTGGGGAATTTACAAGGGGGGCTGCTGTCACTTACTTAGTGTGTGGAAGCCTGGGCTCAGTGTCTGCTCCTGCCCGCCCCGGTCCGACGCGGTAACTAGTACCGTTGTGCAGAGGGCCAGGCAGGGAGAGCCAGGTACTTCCGCATCGGAGCGGTTAGCGCTCTAGTTGGAGGCAGAGCTGGGCTATTTAGCCCTCATGACTCAGCGGACGCTCGCAGCGGGAGTGCCGTTGGCGCGCCGAAGCCGCGCCAAAGACACTCCCGTCTGCGCTCATCCGCGGCCGGCCGGGGCCTGGGGACAGAACCCCTGTCAGGCGGGTCCCAGGCCTGCAGTATAGCTCAACAACTCTATGCCGTGTGCCCTGAGATGGGTGTGGAGTGTAAACATAGTATGAAGGCAGATGGTAGTAACAGGAAGTGCAATTACTGTGCGTATAGCGTAAGCCCGCAGTTGATATCTAGGGAGGTCGGCCTGAGTTTGAGCTTCTCCCTTATTAATTCCCGCTCCATGAGAAGGCACAAACTGGACATTCATGACCTGCTATTATAGGGTCAGTTAGATGTCTTGTTCCTCACGGAAACATGGCTCAATGAGGATTCAGCCCCTGATATTCTAGAGGCCCTTCCTAACGGTTATGGTATTTGTAGGGTTGACAGAACCACAGGGAGAGGTGGGGGGATTGCGATGATTTCTAAACACTCCATACAGTGCACCCTGGAACCCACTAAAATCGTGGGCAGTGAAGCGGGCTTCTTCTCGATAACTGTCTCTAATGCCTATGTGATAAAAGGGATTCTGGTTTATAGACCCTCAGGTCCCTTTACACAGTTTGTGTCTAAACTGAGTGAATATCTAATCCATCTGGCACTCCGGTATGAGAAACTACTGGTGTTGGGAGATTTGAATCTGCACTTTGATGATGCCTCTGACTCGGGAACACAGGGGATCTGCCAGGAACTGGAAGCACTCCAGGTGATACTTAAGTAGGAGCACCCTACGCATAGACAGGGTCATTTACTTGACCCAATCTTTCCTAATTGGGATGCTCTTGAAATTGAGAAACCTTCTCCGGTTCCTTGGTCGGATCACTATGTGATACCTTTCAAGGTGTGGATACAGCTCAAAAGACTCAAGTGAGAGTTGAACAAAAGCAGAAATATAGGAGGTGGGCGACCTTTTCGCAAGACAACTTTAGTACGGCCTTTCTTCAGGGTGGACCTCCAGGTGGTCAGGAAATTGACACGGCGTGTGAGGCCCTAGACAGGTGCATTTTGGAAGCACTCGACATCTGCGCACCCTGGGCAGCTAAGGCTTCCAAAAGACAAGCTAAATCCGCCCCCTGGTTCGGAGACGAACTGAGACGGGCGAAAGCGACCTGTAAACGCCTTGAAAGAAGGTGGAGAAGGGATTTTTCGGCCCAGATGAAGGCTGAATACAAAGTGAGCCTTAAGCTCTACCACTCCCTTATTAGGAAGACGCGGGTTTCCTATTATAAGGAGAGAATTGAGGGAGTGGAAAACTCAAAGAGCTGTTCACTGTCTATAAGGAGATCTCTTCCTTGGATAAGATCTTAGCCCGACTGCAGGCTCAGTGGAATCGTGCAACCGTATTGCAGAGCTTTTTTCAGAGAAGGTGAAGAAAATTTACTCCACCTTCCCGGTCTCTGAAAAGGGAGGGGTGTGCTATGACTGATGCTTCTATTGATATAAAGGGAGAAGAGATTCTGGATACTTTTAGCACCCCTAATCCCGAGATCCTAACTGGTTCCCCCAGTGACCCTGCTAGGCCTAGGGTGCTGAAAGGTAGTATGGAACTTCTTGAACCCAGTATTAGACATCTATTTGAGCTTTCTTTTAGCTCCGGCATGGTACCTAAAAGGTGGAAGGAAGCGGTGGTCCTCCCACTGAGGAAGAAGCTGAATGTCAACATGGACCAGTTGGATAATTTACGTCCCATTTCGCTACTCCCCTATTTTGCACAAATTGCAGAAAGGTGGTGAACATCCAGCTAACGTCTCATATTGGCAAACATGATCTTCTCCATCCCACTCAGTCTGGTTATCGCGCATTGTATTCGACGGAATCTGCTCTTCTCCTCTCCACTGAGACCATTAGGCAGTACATTGATGAGGGTCTAACGTCAGCCTTAATTTTATTGGATCTGAGTGCCGCCTTCGACAGTGTTGCTCATTGTACGTTGCTCCAGTGTCTCAGGAAGGGAGTGGTGGGTGGGAAGGCATTGGCATGGATAGAACCCTTTCTGCAGGATCGCAGCTTTCGGGTGGCACAGGTACCGTATCGGTCTAAGTGTATCATGCTTAATCAGGGGGTGCCTCAGGGGTCCACGCTCAGCCCGACCCTGTTTAATCTTTATGTTGCACCAGTGGGAGACATTACTGTAAGGTACGGGGTCAAAGTAGTGTCTTACGCTGTTGACACGCAGCTGGTGGTGGCCTTAACACAGTCGGATGAGAAGGCGGCCTCCAACTTTAACTCCTGCATGCAAGAACTGGCTGTATGGATGGGTGAGAACTACCTTAAATTGAACAGGAGTAAGACAGATTTTGGTTGTTGGTAAGGCACCCTCTGTGTGGACATCGGTGTGGTGGCCTCAGACCCTGGGTCCCGCCCCGGCTCATAGTGAACAAGTTAAGAACTTAGGGGTGTGGTTGGACCCCAAGCTCTCGTTTGAACTTCAGACGAGGCTAGTGGCAGGAACTTGTTTTGGTATCTTGCGTAGCTTGCGCAAGACCTTGGACATCTTGCCCACTGGAGCTAGGAAGACCATGGTCCATGCCTTAGTAACTTCAAGGCTTCACTACGGGAATGTGCTCTACCTGGGGGCCAATGTCAGCTATGTACAGAGGCTTCAGCATATACAGAACGCAGCAGCCCGCCTAGTTCTGACGCTGCCCAGGAGAGCATCCTCAAGGAAGGCGTTAGTCGCTCTCCATTTGCTCCCGATTAAGGAGCGAATCCAGTTCAAAGCTCTCTGTGTGTGCCATTGAATCCTACAAAGGAAGGGGGCCGCATCCCTATATAATCTTCTGAGTCTGTATGTCCACCCGCCAATTAAGATCTACTGGGATAGGACAGGTTACTGTCTCTAGAGTCAGGACGGTAAGGATGTGCGGGCACTTCTTTAGGTTTGTGGCAGCTCAGCTATGGATTAGACTCCTGCGGGGGCTTTGGATGGAGACGTCGGAGGTGACCTTCCGTAAAAAGTTGAAAACTTTCTTTTTTCCAAATGAGTAGCTTTCTGATGTTGTTCTCTGACTGGGAGGTGAGCTGAGAATGATGTTTACAGTATAACCAAGCGCTTAATAAATGTCATTATCATCATCATCAAGAGGAATACTCTTTCTGTGAGGAAGAAACACAGATACCCATTCACGATGATTCTTAAACCAAAGAAGACACATGGCCGGTACTACAGGCAACTTCTCCAGATGATGAAATAGACACTAATCAAATCCATCTCCTCAGGACGACCTTTCCATGTATGACTCATTAATAGGGAGAGCGATAGATAAAAATTGAATCCACTTAAGGAAACGGGAAGATTCCTGTTTCGCTTCTTGGAGACAAAAACCGAATTCAGAGAAAAAATCTGTATATTCAAATACTACATAGCAATACATAGCAGGGATGGACGCATTCCAAAACATTTAATCCTCCTAGACAGTGACTCATAGATAAGAAAAAATATACAAAGGTTTTCCATATGACAAACTATATATCGATGGCAACATGCCTTCTGGCTCACTTACTGTGTTCATGGCCAGAAAAAGATCAAATGCACCAGTATTCACAGGTCTCCCTTTTGATAGATAGCAAAAGGGTAAACACTGTAGGGAGACAGATGGAGAGATCAGCAGCCACACAGTGTAGAATTGATAACTCTGTTAAATTTCTCAGTAGATAATGAAACCAGTAGCAGGATGAAATAGAGGAAATCATGCTACATCTCCCAGAATAATATAGCAAAAGCTGTAGAACAAAAGGGTTAGGTCTTATCAAACACTTGCTTAAATTCTGCTCTGGATGCTGCCGACATGGCCAGCAGGCAATTGTGCACAGGTACAACGCTCAAAAGATCGCACATGGTTGTGGCTATCTGGCTTCAAACCAGAAGCACAAGGCAACATTACTAATAGCCCATTTATACACCGTTAACAGTTGAAATCCAGTTAGATTTTTGAGTCACTAAAAAAAAAATTGAATGATGGTGACAAAGCAGTGGGGAGCTTTAGAGAACAAACTCGCTTTAGAAGAGATCTAACATTAGGCAGAAGGGGTTGAGCTATCACACTTTCATCACCAATCCTTTTAGAGGTCACAGCCTTCAGAAATCTAACAGTCTACATCTCCACAGCATTAGCCAGGCCAAGGTAAAGTAACTTTTTGAGGCTGAGGTGAGAAAAAAAGGCTCAAACCCACAGAAGTACAATACAAAGTAAGTAACTCCATACAATCCTTCCGATCACCACGCAAATCGTGGTATGAGGTGGGCAAGGAGGATTGAGGTAATAAATGTTTTTTCTGCAGGAATGTCAGAAATTCACATTGGACGAGTGTGTACTAAAACTGAAATGTAAGCTTTGGGCATTCAAGAACCATACCTACAAATTCATAATTATAGGGTTATATTGAGGACTGATCATAATTTCATAGCCATTTTAATTTTATTGGTTCATCTTAATTAATCCGTTAATTTACAAGCCTTCTAACAACCCAGCCCTGCACACACATGAGATGTTAAGAGAGCAGACTAAGACTATAAGGAATAATGTCCAATTCCTTGTCAAATGATATATACATATATCATTTGACAAGGAATTGGACATTATTCCTTAGTGTCTTAGTCTGCTCTCTTAACATCTCATGTGTGTGCAGGGCTGGAGGATATATATATATCTGTGACACGTGATCAAGGGCTTACGGGCTTGAAACGCGTTGTGTTGGGTCACTGAATAAAATACTGCCCACTTGAAAACTCCGGAGGTCTGTGTCTCTTTCCTCGCCTGACTGCCGCTGGGAGAATTCAGGAAGTGGTTTGAGGGTTTCCAGATATATATATATATATATATATATATATATATATATATATATATATATATACACATATACATATACACACACACGTAGGACGCACTCTCTCACAGCTGGTACGTGTGGCGGGGTGTGACTCTCCCCGAACTTTGTCTACCACCAAAACGGTGTACTCTCCCAGATTAGGTTATTTTAGCCCAATGCCTGCTCCAACTACACCTACACGTTTCGACCACCAGATTTTGGTCTTGGCCTAAAATAAATCTTTATTACTAACTTAATCTGGGAGAGTGCAGCGTGAACGGTTTTGGTGGTGGATATATATATGTATATAGTATGTTTGTGTGGCTGTAGCATACTCCTTCCAGCTAGTGTTTGGTTCGCACGTTTGCAAGTTGTTTTGCTGGATAGAACTTCTCAAATTACAAGATGTAGTGTTACTCCTCTTCTCACGGGTATATTGCATATGGTCACTGATTCCATGTTAGATGTTTTCTTCCGCTCATCTGTGCACTAACTCGCCATAGCTTTCCCACTTAGCACAGACCAACTGGCAGTGAACAGTTCACCACGAGATTCACCTCATAGCAAAGCATCTTCCAGAATTACTTTGTGCACCTACTCTACAGGACACATCAACAAGGCCACTAGTACTTCCAACGGTATGGCACTCTTCAAATAGACTAGTTTGCAATACCCAACAACCAGGCTTTGCTTCCAGATAACCACACCCACCTATTCCACCCTTCCCATTGCTTCCAGTTTGTCATCAGAAAATTCAGGTGGACATCCCTCACTATCATTCTATTTGCTCCAACCTAGGCCACACAGCTCTCGTTCTCCACATTATTGGGGCTCTCCATTAGCCCCCACGAGAGGTTCTCCCTCAGACTAGACCTACTCACCCAAAAGCATGGCAAGATCAGGCACCCGGAACCAGCACAAATCAATCTTGCGATTTGGCACCTGTGGTCCTAGAGTTTTGCATCTCCAACTACCTCAAGAATGTATGCCTATTGTTAAGGCAGCTTCATACAACTCTGGTTTGCAATGCAGCAAACTAGAAACAATTTTCCATTACTGCATTAGTAATAATCTGACCCCTAAAACCCCACTGTACAAGATATAGTTACCTACCTACTTCACTTGCAAAAGGTGTGGTTAGCTTACTCATCCATCAACCTCCACTTCCTGGCAGTTGCTACATACAGCACACCTCCCAGAATGTCGGTTGGTCCTCAAAAGAAATGAATACATTTTTTTCCAGAAATGCATAAATGTTTTTATTGCCAGACAAAGCGTTTTATAGAAATATACTCTCAACATTTTATTGCACTTTCAAGAAAACGGTACAATGTATTTCCACTGTACCATGCACATCAATTGAGCATTACTATAGACAATGTATGTATCAGGAAACACACTATGACATAATGTACCTTCTGATGCATAACATAACAACAACCCTATTCTATCCGAATCCTCTCCCCACTAAAAAAACTGTATGTCACATGTTACTACGCTTGTAGTAGAGGCGGTAACTGACCTAGCTGTTAAGTTAATCTGTGTATAATGTGTCGTTGAGGGGACAGCGTAGCAGAGATATATTCAGTTGACCCATTTGTCAGCACATTACTGTCCATCCCAGG
This sequence comes from Lissotriton vulgaris, assembly GCF_964263255.1. Classification (NCBI taxonomy): domain Eukaryota; kingdom Metazoa; phylum Chordata; class Amphibia; order Caudata; family Salamandridae; genus Lissotriton; species Lissotriton vulgaris. The sequence goes on from NC_141687.1 coordinate 1,820,824,600, forward strand.
GGAAGCTATGTCTAGCTCTTTAAATTCTCTCCAGCGTGTTTCCCATTCGATCGAGGTGTTTTATTTTTTGTAAACCCCTGAGTTTTTCCTATGGATAGCCTCACTTTCGGTCAGACCCCAACGCTCCACCTCTGTTCTGCAGTATTCAATTCTAGGGGCCAACAATAAGGCTAAACTAGTTAACCTGAGTGTTTTTGGAGAACCCTTGGACCTAAGATATAATCCTAGCAGACATTGTTCAGGTGTGTTCTATTGATTAAGATCTGAGACAGCTAATAGGGCTGAGGCTACACCCACCCAAAATGTATATAGTACAGGGCATGACCAAAGTCAGTTGAGGAGATCAGCATCTAAAGCTTTATGACATTGGCATTCAGAAGAGGCACTGGGAAAAGCAAGGCTGATTCTAAAAGGTTTTAAATATGCCCTATGCAAGATTGAGAATTGTATAAACTTGAACCTCACATTGCGGAAGACCTTTTGGGGGTATTCTAGAATATGAGCCCAGTCCTTGTCCAAGAATTCGCAAATTAAGTCAGTCTCACATTTAAAGTTATGAGGGATGTTTTGGGATGCACGCTTGAGCCTTGGTAGAGCCAGCATACAAGATGTCTGCCATGACCCATACTATGGAATGTTTGTAATAATTCATGTGTGGTCGGTTCTATTCCATCGGAGGACCAGTGTTGACCTATCTAGCAAGTCAAACTGGCATATGTAAAAATAGAGTTGCAGTAAGACCATGGGCTGGTGTAAAATCACTATGGGGCATAAGTATTCCATCGATATTCACAAAATTCATACCTATTCAGATGTAACCAAAATTCATGCATATCGTCTTCTAAAAAATAATTTATCTAAATTAACGATTGGTTAAAAAGCACATTACATAACGTCTTTCAACCATCTTCATTATTCTTTAGGATATTCCTTCCATTGCCATTTTGTACTTAAACTATAAATCCCATTATTACATAAAATGCTCATTCGAATAAGATTTTATAATTTTCCAGTCATAAATAATTTGCTTAAAACACATGTACAAAACATAATTTGACTATTGAAATTCATCATTATTCCTTAGGTGCTCCATAAAAGAAGGTAATAAGATTTTACCAATTCAATATATTATTTTTTCAATAAGCAAAATATGTTTTGCAATTGCAATAACGCAATCTAATGTCATCATCTCCAGCAAAGTTTAGAACACTTTGGAGTGTGACCTCAGATAATTTCTCAGGAATTAAGGATGTAGTATTTTTTTCCTTTTCTCTAAAAACAGACAGTCTAACAGCAGGTGTATTACTGTATAGTTAATTTTCAAATAACAGGGAAAACAGCCATTATTAAGCAAAACCGTTTTTTTAAGCCTGCTTATTTGTTAGTTCAGTAATTGACCCAGGTAGGGAAAAGACACATTCATTCCAATGTAATCGAAGGTATGAGTATCAAATGTTTTTGAGATAAGATCCAGATTGTCACTAATAACAGAGTAACATTTGACTTTTAATTGCAAGACTTTCGATAGCTGGTTCCCCGTGATATGATCATCCACACAGCTATCCCAAATATCACACTAATTTCCTTTACTGTAGACATTGGAATTTGTTTGTATTGCATTATTTCCTGCTCTATCATTGTTGATAGTTGGTCCCTAAGAGGATCATATTGGAGGCCCTGGACAAAACTCAAAAGCCTGTGCAGCTAACTAGAAACAATTTTTCATTACTGCATTAGTAATAATCTGACCCCTAACACCCCACTGTAAAAGATATAGTTACCTACCTACTTCACTTGCAAAAGGTGTGGTTAGCTTACTCATCCATCAACCTCCACTTCCTGGCAGTTTCTACATACAGCACACCTCCCAGAATGTCGGTTGGCCCTCAAAAGAAATGAATACATTTTTTTTTCAGAAATGCATAAATGTTTTTGCCTGTGCAGCAAACTAGAAACAATCACAGTCCAAGATTCAAGCCTTGGCTCCAATCGCTGCCTGCATCATTGCATTTTTAGCAAGCCATAAAAGCATCTTAAAACAAAAACTCTCTTGTAATTAATGGTCTTAGTTTGTTCAAAGTTAACTGTAAGGGAATTTGTCACGCAATAGTCACTTAGGGCTTTGTAATTTCCTTTTTAGCCCAGTAGGGGGTCTCACCCATTGCAACGAAATCATCTGCGTACAAAGGACAATGGGTATGCAGCCTTCCAATCCTGGGAGGAATGAGTTAACTGATCCTAAGACTAGGAAGATTAGAGATAAATAGAATAAAAAGCAAAGGTGCTAAAACACAACTTTTTTTTTAGTCCGTTACTGACAGGGATTTTATCGGTTATGTTTCCCAAACCATTTAGGTCCACCTGTACCCCATTACTTTCATGGAATTTCCGGATCATAATTAACAGGTCCTTAGGGATGTTCCATCTTTCTAATTAATTCCATAGGATTCTACAGTCAACCTTATCAAATGCTGCTTTAAATTCAACAAAGGAGCAGCACAGATTACCAACTGTACTTATATCCATATTGGCATAAATCCAGAGTGTAAAGCAATGGTCTACTGTGATGTAATTCACTTTAAACCCCCATGATCCTTTAGGGATTCTGCCATTGCTGAAAGTCCATGCCTCAAGACCCTTGAGCATACATTTTAGATTCCGCATCCAGTAAGGAGATTAACCAATAATTACCACAGTCATTTCTGGGGCCCCTTTTGTATGTAGGTTTAACCACGCCATGTGGCAGGGATACACCTCATACTAGTCACCCACTTAAAAAAGGGACGTCTTACAGAGGACCACTAGAAGATCATATGGTCCACCTGCTCGTGAGGGTGTTAACTCGAAAATTATCTGCGCTATTATCCCTGTTTCTTGCAATTGCAATAGGGCAGAGTCAGCTATGTGGTAATTATAATATGCATTTTTCCTCTCACAGTTAGGTTTCTTCTAAAGATCCAAAATAAACTATACCCAGCCTGCATCTTAGACCTCAGCCTCTAAGTTTGAGGGAGATATTACATGCATCTTATTAACCAGCTTATTGTTGCCCTTACTGATAGCATCATGCTCAAATTTTGTTCATAGAATATTCTCTTTTTTTGTGAAACAACGCGTTTCCTTACTTTTTCTCAAAGCCTCTGCAACTATGGCCTTCTTTGCAGTCTTTTTTCTATGCATTAGCCTATTTACCTCCCTTCTTTGGACATGACAGTCCGTGTCAAACCATCCCACTTATTTTTTCTCTAATTTCCCGATTGGTGAGCAATCGTTATTCAAACGGACCTGGACTTTGTATATCAGACAACTGTACCATGCAAGCCCTTCACTAGAGAAGGCTGCAATTTCACTACTGATATCGATTTTAAATAACTCCTGGAATTTGGACTCGGTAATCAGAACCTTTATCCTCTGTTGATAAATTTCCAGTAATGACAATACACGTTCTGTATTGTGACGAAGGGAGTATTTATACATCAATTCCAACCTGCAGTGGTCGCTTAACCCCAGGTCGATAACCTGGTAATTAGCAACCAGTCCGAAAATATTCCATGTATACAAAATTATAATATAACTGGGCTTTTTCTTACCATATCTAAGGGTAGCAGCCACTGGGTAATATCTTATGAGAGTGCCTTTCAAATTAAATGGACCATGTTGGGCAAGAGCTTTTGCTTATTCCTCTGTATTACTTTAGCTTTTACTCCCAGACACAATACTTGTGGCATTTCATGACCGCTTAGACCATCGTGTACACAGTAAAAAGAAAACGGTATAGGATTTTTAAATTAAAACCACGGAGTGCTTGCAAGTCTTCAGACAATTTTGACAATTCATCACCAAACAACTTTCACCTCGGAGGCATATACACATTAAAGCGAAGAATGAGATCTTGTATCATCCATGGGTTTACCATTTGAATTAAACATGCTAGCAACCGGTAACAAGATGTTTCTAATTTGATAGCACTTTTGCGCCAAGTACCAAAACTAATGTCAACTGCCCTCTAGTGGCTCAACCAGTCCTAGGAAATTAGCTAGCTATCTTACTAATTACAGTAAACCCTTCTACTGAGGGGCACACCCGCAGGCAAGTTTCTTGCAGTATTAGTATGGAATATTCCTCTAAAAGAGATCTATGATTAGCCGAATTCTTCAAAGCACAATACCCATGTACGTTCCAAGCTAACATTTGACTTGCGGGATGCCCATTGGCCTAATCACTGTACCGCTCCAGGCCCTAGTTGTTGTTTTGCTTGCACTCCTTGTCTACCTCCAACCAATCCCTTCTCTCCCCCTACTTTAGCATTCATGAATGTAACCGTTAAAATGCAATTTGAGGGATCTCTTCTTTTGTATCTCCTTTTTCCAGTATTGCCTGGGCAGCACATCAGTAGGTGTGACAATTCATGGTGCTACAAAGTTGTTTACATTTAACCTTCTCCCTTTGGTTTATTACTTGAAATAGCCCTACTGCGTGGATTATCACTAATCAACACACCATGTCCTGTTAATTAATTTTTTCTCTTAATTACATTATCTGCTATTTTCATCAATGAAAATTCTACTTTTGTTAACTTACCTTCGTTGGACATGCATAACCCCACTAATTTCAAATCCAAGATGGCGGAGTGAGCGGTCGCACTCTCTGCGAGCTCCCGTGATCCCGAGCCCCTTTACCTCCTTTATTTGCAGATCTCCCCCAAAAGACTGGGGATCTGTTAAGAGGTTGCGAGATCTCCCTGCGAGGACTCCAGTCGTGCTGTTAGCTCTCCGGGCCGCTGTCCTAGAGCTCGAGGAGTCTGCTCGGAGGTCAAGCCGGCGCCACGAGAAGACTTCAGGCCGCGGCCACGAGGCCCGCACCGGCCCAGAGACGTCCTGTGGCGGAACAGCCAGCTGGGGTATTGAGGCAGGACTCGCGACGGCGGATTCCAGTACCGCACGGAGGGGTGCACGTACCTGGTGCTTGGTGGCGATAGGCTGATACCCGAGGGCCCCGGGGCGGATCATCACGCAAGACCGGGGACGAGGCCCAGCGGCAGGCCTTCCTGAAGCGAATTTTTACAGGTGGCAGAGATGCGCTGGGGGTCCGTAGTGGGAGTCCCTGTGGCTTGCCGCGGCTTTGAGCGGTTGCGTACAGAGGCCCAACGCCCGGAGGTGTGAGACTGGGACCCGGAGCGCTGACGCAGGATACTACGCGAGGCCGGGGATGAGGCCTAGCAGTGAACGTTTTTGAACCATACTTCTTCCGGAGGCGGAGGTTGTCGCGGAGCCGGAGCGAAATTCCCCGCGGCAGAATACAGCGCCCGGTGGTGAAGCGCAGAGGTTCGGCGCCCGGAGACCAGAACCTGGAGTGCCGCCGTGGACCACTACGTGAGGCCGGGGTTGGGGCCTAGCGGCTGGCTCCTCGGAGGCAGACTCCTTCTGACGGCGGCAGCTGGCCGAAAGACTGGAGTTGGAACTCTCGTAGCTGACTGCCGCGCCTACTGGGGAGGTGAGACCTGGGGGTAAGAGACTTGGCACGGGAGTGCTGGCGTCGATCGCTACGCGAAGCCGGGGGTGAGGCCTAGCGGAGTCCGCCCTTGTACAGACCCCTTCCAGCTTCGACGGCCCATCAGAGGAACAGAGCAGACTCCAACACTGGTTGGGGGGACCGTGTGCCTGGCGTTCGGACACAGCGGACTTTGGTACGGAGCACCGGCGCAGCCCCACACGTGATATCGGGGTTGCGGACTTGCGGCGAGCCGTGTTTACGGTGCCCGGGGCCCGGAGCGAGGATACTTACAGAGCTTGGAAGGCGACAGTGCGCTTCCTTTGGGTCCTCACCGGCGGCATGGCCCGCAACAGAGGGAACAAGAAAGGGGACCGGACGCTGCCTGAAATGTTGAACAGAGGCCCAGAGAGGCAAGACAGGGGGCAACAATCACCAGGCCACTCAAGCGGCTCCCAAGGGGCAGCAGGGGGGGAACCCCCAGTGACTAGATCTTTCCTCGAATCCCTCTTTAGTTCGCTCAGGGAAGATTTCCAAACACTAATGCAGGAAGTCGCAGGGGAAGTCTGGGAGGTGCGGAGAGAGGTTGATGGTCTTGGTGAAAGGGTGGCCACTATGGAGGAAGCGGGTCACTCCCGGGACGAAGAGATGGCACAACTGCAGCAGGAGGTGCTGTGTCTACGGGATCAGCAAATTGACCTCTAATCGCAAAACGAAGACCTCGAGAACCGGTCCCGTCGCAACAACATACAGGTCCGGGGAATTCCATCCGGAGACGAGGGCGAGGACGTTGCTGGGTATCTCAGAGAACTCATCAGAATAGACAGGGCTCACAGGGTGGGCCCGGCTCGCAGGGCCTCTGCGCCCCCCCCCTGACATCTTGGCTTTCTTGCCGGACTGTCCCCTGAAGGAGCGGATTATTCGTGAGGCACGTCAGCAGCAGTCCCTGCGCTTCCGGGGGCACCAGGTTGCTCTCTACCAAGATCTTTCGATAATAACTCTCCAGAAGCGTAAGGGATTCAAAATCGCTACGGACTTCCTAAGGGAACACAACACGCAGTACTCATGGGGCCATCCTTTCCGCCTGATTTTTCGATGGAACGGGACTTTGCATCAGCTTCGCTCACTCCAGGACACCTGCGGGGTACTTGGAATTACCGCGACGGACGACGCGGCCCCCACCCCCCTCCGACGGCGTGCTACCAGAGACGGTTGGCAGTCGATCCCAGCACGTAGATCTTCTGCTTCTTCTGCCCGTCCAGACTCACCCACTATTCGAGCGTACATGGCCAATGCAGTTCAAGAAGTGGCTAGAGACACGGCGCCTACCGAAGTCGCCCTGACGGCCTGAATCTAATCCGGGGGAGATCGACATAGCCATTCAGACATTGGAGGTTTGGAGGTTCGGGGCGGGGGAGTGGCGGGGGGGGGTGTTTAGTGGCTGGACGTCCACTTGAGTAACTTTCCGCAGACTTGTCCGCTGAGGACCGGACTGGGACAATGGAATCATGGGAACAGTTTGGGGAACGAGGGGAGAGGGGAAGGGGTTGTTGGGGTAGTTCCAGTTGCGGGTTAGGGCTGGGGACAGTTAGGGAGTTGGGACGGAGGGAAGAGGGGAAGGGGGGACGGGGAAGGAATGGGGTGGGGTGGGTAGTTTGGGGGTTGTTTCTGGGAGGTGGAGGGGTTTGGGATGGGGACGGGATTCGGGAGTTGGGAAAGGGGTGGGGGTCGTCCAGTGCACTGTGCGACTACTAGATATTCTGGCGGTATTCATACACCTTAGTTTGCCCGGATGGGGAAGCTGCGCGATCACCTGCACTTTCATCTCTGTCTTGCAGCTTCTGGTAATGTCATGGGCGCTCATACACTCCGCCTCATCCGAGCAGGGCCTTCACGCTTTCTTCCACATCTTTCTCTATGCCTCCTGCAACTTTTAAGGTGGTGACCCTGAATGTCAGGGGTTTGAATAATCCAGTCAAGCGGCGGGCAGTGCTTTCTCTCCTGGAGAATACACGTGCGGACATATGTCTCCTTCAGGAGACGCACCTGCTCCCGCGAGACACACACAGGCTGCGCTCCCATAAGTTCCCGTCCCAATTCTTCTCTTCCTGTACCACTAAGACGGCGGGGGTGGCGATACTGGTGGCCAGACACTGTAAAGGGGAAATCCTCCATAAGTTCACTGAACAGAAAGGCAGACTGTTAGCATACCGGTTTAGGATTGGGGGTCTTACTTTTACGATCGGGTCCATGTATAGCCCTAATGAACGCCAGGAACGTTTCCTGCAGTCGGCGATTGAAGATATTACCGTCTCGCAAGATAGACACATTATTCTCGGAGGGGATTTTAACATGGTTTTTGATTCTGCTATGGATAGGTCGGCGCAGCGCTCCCCGCAGGTCGGGGAGTTTTCGGCCAGCTGTAGGGCGTGGCTGTCTGAGGTAGACCTCCTTGATCTTTGGCGACACATGCATCCCACAGACAGGGGGTATTCGTATTATTCCCACGCACACAAAACGTACGCGAGGCTAGACCACCTTCTGGTCACGTCTCAGGTGCAAGCGCTGGCCTCGGGATCGGATATGGGAGTGTTGTCTGTCGGATCACGCCCCGGTCGATGCTACGTTGTGTCTGCCTCCGGCAGCTCATCCCCCCAGAACATGGCGCCTCCGCGACACCCTGCTGCACAGGAAGGTGGTGGTGGACCGCATCGAGGACGCGATCCGGGAATATCTGACTCACAACGACAACTCTGATACCGCACGGGCCACACAGTGGGCGGCCTTTAAAGCAGTCCTCCTGGGGGAATTTCTGGCGATCTCCTCTGCCGAAAATAAAGAGCGACAGGCCAAGAGGGAAGAACTCACCGACAGGGTCCGCGAGCTTGAACAGATACATCGTAGGACAGGGGCCCCCAGAATTTGGCGGCAGCTCGAGGAAGCTCCTGTCGGCCCTGGACTTGGACCGAGCGGAATACGCTGCACTCCGGCTGCGCCATACCTTTTACACAGGGTGGGACCGTTGTGGCAAATTGCTGGCCAACAGGCTCCGAGTAGCGCGCCAGAGTCAGCTGGTGAAGGAGATCTCTGACCCTTCAGGGACGGTGGAGACGGAATACGCTCAAATAGCAGACGTATTCCGCAGGTTTTACGCAGATCTATATACTAGTGAGCCACCGGATGAGACGGCCAGGGCCGCCTATCTGGACTCGGTCACCTTCCCTCCCTGGATCCCTTGCAGGCGGAGCACTTAAATCGGGATATCAGGATAGAGGAGGTGATTTCTGCCATCGCCAGGCTTAAACATGGCAAAGCGCCAGGCCCGGATGGATACACCAAGCTCTTTTACAAAACGTTCTGCACGTCGCTGGCCCCTATCCGTACTCGTCTTTTCAACTCGTTTGCTGAACCGGGGGCCATTCCGCCTGATCTTCTTTGGGCCTCCATTACAGTCCCCAAACCTGGGAAGGACCGGAAGCACTGCGGATCTTACAGACCGATATCTCTTCCGAATGTCGACTTAAAACTGCACACGGGGATCCTAGCCGCCCGACTAGCCCCTCACTTACCCGGTCTTATAGATCCTGATCAGGCTGGTTTTGTCCCAGGGAGGCAGACGGTTGACAACACGAAACGGATCGTCCACCTACTAGAGAAGGCCTCCCGGATTCCGGGGGAAAGAATGATGCTGGCGGTGGACGCGGAGAAGGCGTTCGACCGGGTGCACTGGCCTTACGTGGAGCGAGTTCTGGTGAAGGCAGGCATAAGGGATAAGTTCCGCTCCATGATCCTTAATTGCTATAGACGGCCAACTGCTGTGGTTCGTGTGAATGGGTATAATTCCAGGGACTTCAACATCGAGAGAGGTACTAGGCAGGGATGCCCGCTTTCACCCTTGCTCTTCGCCCTTTATATGGAGCCGTTCGCCCAACGGGTACGCGACAATCCGGCAGTGACGGGGGTGCGGATGGGAGGTTTCACTCACGCTATAAGCCTCTACGCGGACGATGTCATCTTATCGCTTGACGAGCCCCGGACGGCCCTGCCGGCCTGCATCGAGGAGCTGGCCTCCTTTTGGAGCGGTCGCGGGTTTTAAAATGAACATGAGAAAGTCGGTGGCTCTAGATATCTTCCTTGAGCCGGCCACTAGGGCCTACCTGCAAAACCAATTCCCCATGCTTTGGTCATCAGAGGCGGTTTCCTACCTGGGGATTCAGATAGCTCCCACGTTACCGGCCATGGTATCGGCCAACTACTTAGCCCTGGGTATAAAGATCTAGGAAGAATTGGGCCGATGGAACCGCGGCACCCTCTCCTGGTTGGGTAGGATAGCCGCCGTCAAAATGATGGTTCTGCCTCAGGTGCTTTACTTGTTCCGGGCCCTACCGCTCCAGCCACCGGTCGGGTCGATCCCGCAACTACAGACGGACGTCTCACGCTTTATCTGGCAGGGGAAAAAACCCAGAATGCGCAGGGCCCTCTCACTGTTGGCCCCGGAGGCGGGAGGATTGGGAATACCTGACTTCCGTAAGTATTTCCAAGCAGCGCAGTTGCGTTATCTCGTGGAATGGAGTAGGTGGGAGTCCGACAAGCACTGGCTCTTCCAGGATCAAGCGGTGGCAGGCAGACCCCTGCAGGAAATCCCATTTCTGTGCCGGATTCACCGGCCCAAGAATTTGTACGCCTCCTTTGTTACAAGAGTTCCCCTGCGGGTCTGGGACGCCGTTAACATCACGTATGGCCTTGCCTCGTTCCCGTCGCCACTCACACCGTTGGTGGATAATCCGAACTTTACCCCGGGAATGGAAAGGGGATCATTCACACACTGGAGGCAGGCGGGGTGTAGAGCTCTGTGTCACATGTATGACCCAGAGGGGGTTGTCCCCTTCCCGCAGTTTCACCAGGAGTTTTCACTCCCTGAAGCCGAGAGGCACCGCTATATGCAGGCTCGCCACTGGGCTCTTCAACCACAGGTGAGGGAAACAGCCGATAGGCACTTCCTACCGTACGAAAAATGGCTTCTGTCGCGTACGTCTGATTCGAAATTGATTACGGATCTCTATAGGTTACTACAACCGCCTTCTACGCACCTCTATAACCCGGGGAGAGAACGCTGGGAACGGGAATTGGGTGGGACATTGAGTCCTAAAGAATGGGAGCACATCTCCTATAGAGCGAGGCATGAGGCATAGCACATGGGCCTCACTGACACACTGACTAAGGTCTCCACCTTTTGGGACTACACACCGGAGCGGGTTCACGAATTGGACCGTAGCAAGGAGGACACATGTTGGCGGGAGTGTGGGCACCGGGGTACACTTACACACGTTCTATGGGATTGCCCACTCCTGGAAACCTATTGGAGGGAAGTGCTAGATGAAATTGATTCCCATTTTGGCATTGAACTACCACGCTTTCCCGCATACACCCTGCTGGGGCTCCCGAATGGACTGATGTACCCACTCAGATCTCGTAAGGGTAGGCAGATAGCCATCGCACTAGGATCGGCGGTCCAAAATATCCTGATACATTGGCGCACTACCACAACACCCTCTATCACAGGCAGGCTCCATAGATTGTGGTACGTTTTGGGCATGGAGAAATTGTCGCTCACAGTGGTGGGGGACATAGAGCAATTTACTGAGATTTGGCAACCATTTCATTCCTTATTGCTCACAGAATTTAAAGAACTTACCTGTCCCAAATACCTCCGCCTACTGCGGCTCACGGGCCCAGCAGCTCCAGCCCTGTGAATTGATGAGAGATTTGCTTTCCCTGTAAGAGGCGGCTTTGGTGAATACTTAGGATAAGGTCTGTGCACTGGACGAAGGGTGGGGAGGGGAGGGGCGGGATCGGGGAGTTGGGAAGTTGGGGTTTTGGGAGGGTGCTTGCAATAGAAATGTCATTTCATACCGCGACAATGCATATCACTCCCTGCTGTGATGGACTAGCACACACGAACTGCACCTGATGGATCTTCGCCAGGGATGAGGCTCTGCCCGCCCTAACAAGACGCTTCATGACGATGTATGTTTGTCCTTGTATGTTGTGCAGAATAAAATACTATAAACCTAAAGTGGATAGTTTTTATAGAATGAACTGTTGCATCCGTATCAGTGAGCAGTGAATTTTGCCCTGCATTCATTTGAACTTTTCTATTTCGAGACTTTCCCTTTGCCCTACTGCCCAAACTCTTCTTTATTTTCTTCCATCTTAACTATGCTATGGACGCCTCAAACCTATTTCTTGTTTTTTGACCCGAAGTACCAAATTTAGGTTGACTTGAAGTTGCCCCTTAATGATAGTTTTTTCTCTTGGTCTTTTAAGGCTCTCCCTTTGTTTTGGCCCTTTTGTACTGCAAGTTTCCTCCTAATAAATTTGCGTGCATTAAGGGCCTTCCTTCTCCCAACAAATAGACTAAACCATGAAAGGGCCAATTTTTGCCCATACTGCTCACCATAGTGGCAGACTATAGCAGGATGGCTAGAGAAATAAACATTTTCATTTTGAATTGGTTTAGTTCCATTGTTTGACGTTTCATGGGGCTTAAAATCAAAAGAGTAATACTCCCTCATGGCCCTCCAGCCCCAGTTTGGAATCTGAATTTAGTCTTTACCCGACCTAGGGCCACCCTTTGAAACATTACACTCCTGCTCTCTTCAATTCCTTTCTTGTAAAGTAGCCTTTGTTGTCGCCATTACTTCCGTTAGGCAGATTAGCGAGATACATTTATCAGAATATGTAAGAATAGGGTAGTCCTCAGAACTAACCCCATGTTCCTCTCACCAAGTTTGTCAATAAAACCTGTGAGCTGCCAGTTATCATCCCATAGCCTCAATCTGTTGCTGGTCCCTTGTATCCCTTATGAATTATGAAGTACAAATATTTTGCAAATCCAACCCAGGTCTAGAAAAATCATTAAAATATTGCCAGAACTGCAGTTCTAGTGACTTGAATATTATCCTCGACCTAACTCTAATGCTCATGACCCATAAATTCGACTTATATTATGTAATCCTGGGTACATGTTTTATGTCCATGAGCTGCCTTTTTCTTATCATATATGAGTACTTTCAAATATGTGAGTTTTGCATGTCTGCTGTACAAAAAACTATTTTGTTTGATTTGATGGACTTAAATTTGCGGCATATATAATGCCAATTGAGCCCACATATAGGGTACACATGACTCCTGACTTGCCTTTCAGTTCACTAACAGCTTTGTCATCAGGGTGGGCATGAATGTTTCTTAGTTCATATTTACATAGTCTCACTTTTAATAAATGGATTATCAAATAAATATATTACCAACGCAGATGTGATAGTGCACTGTCATTTACAGTCAGCTTATTTCCCATTGAAATGGCAAGAAAATGTCTCGCTGACATGCGGTTTTACTGACTGAGACAACTACATAGCATGCAAACTATATTGTTTGGAAATCGGGTTTCTGCAAATATTTATCATTTGCACATCACTAAGTGAAAGTGTTTTGATCCTATTAAGTTTCCATCGCACTACTTTGCAAAAAAAGTGCTTTCTTAATTGCTGAAATATTCAGAAATATGTGTACTTTTCATTTACAGTCTAGAAAATCCTACAGCCTTTTGTTTAATAAAGATTACCAGACAGTTCCCTTTACAAAATCCTATTACTCTTCAGTCAAAAAAAGAAAAGTAAACACCTGTCTCCTGTATAAAAGAAGCAGCAATTTGTAAAAAGACACAAGTGACATTTGACCTCTGTCTTCAAACGTGACAAGATAGAAACAAGATTTAAAAGCATCTTTCTTGGTCATTCACTTTCTGACTAAACAGAACACCTGTTCTATGCCAGCTCAGATTCACTCTCCAGGGTGAGCCAGTAGGCCCTAAAAATAGGTCGCCCAGAAAAAATCTTACTCACTATAGCAAGTGGGTGAGAAGACTTTTCGAGGCCTGCCACCAACTATTTGTTTTCTTTATCAAACCTCACAGGGCATAGCCAGGTGGATTCTCAAATTCATCCAAACTTCCTACATTAAAGCCAAACCAGTACTGTATGTCCCCCGTAGAGCACACTCTACTCTTACTAAAGGGACTACTCTTGTCTTATACAGTTTTCCCATAGCTGACATATGCAAAGGAGCTGTATGGTCCACATCACATGCATTTACCAAGCACTTTTGTGTGGGCATACTAGTTGAACAACAGGCAATAGTTGGTCATGCAGTACTAAGGACCCTATTTTAGACACCTGCGTCACACACACTTTAGACACCGCTATAGGGGTTCTGCTTTTTAGCCTATGCTAAACATGTGTATCTACAGTCACACATGCTGTGAATGGAAAATGCTGCTTGCCCTGTTGGCATTCTGCATCTGTTTGTATGTATATATGTATATGCATATACATGACTGAACCATAACTACACTGGCACAATTGCTGCCTATACACACACACACACACACACACACACACACGCACGCACACACGCACACAAACCCACCCACAGTGTAGTTCTGGTTCTGTCACCACTTCAGTAAGAAAGGCATTTGTAGTTTTCTTAATAACTTTGCCACCGTTTAATGAATTGGCACAAAACTTCCCATACAAAGTTCATACACTATGTGTCCTTCATGGTAGGTTTCGTTCAGAGCCGTCAAGCAGGGGCCAAGAAAAAGGGAACCCCTAAAATTGATGTTGTCCTTTTTAATTCAAATATTAAGTTTTGCTTTCCAACATTTAAAAAATATCTGAATGGAATTAAACCCACTATCATATAATCTTAGTACTTTACTCAGCAAAGTGCCTTATTTTGGTTTGGTGTAAATCTTTTGAGTAGTTTTTGAGAAATTTGCATTTTAAGAGAGGTTGGGCATGAATGGATTTAGAAATTTTGTGTAGAGGTATCTAGATTTGCGGATTCTCCATAAGATCTGATCTGCTGCCACAACATTGAAAGAAAATGTTGTAGCAGTCATTACAGAAGTTGGAAGCTTAGTCCCTAAGTCCTGAAACCAATATTTAAATGGCACATAACAAGACAGAGTGAGTATAACCTTACCCTCGGGCCATATGGGTTAGGGTGAAAGGGACCCAAAGGGACCCTTCCTGTGTTTGGAATTTAAAATATATAAATCTTGCACGGTCCGTAATCTCAAGGAGATCCTCCAGTGTGGATTCAGGGATCCAAGGAGGGTGCGCCAACCTGGCTTCGGCCAGGGAACCCTGCACAGGTCTGCTGCACCTGGGCTATCCCTGAATCTGTGAATCCCATTTTGAATCGATGGGCTCTCCCGTGCAGTTGCAGGAACGCTGCCGCGGGACACTTCCTGGTGGGGACGCCCTCCCCTGGGACACACAGGCCACGCCCACCACTTGTCAGGCCACGCCCCCTTTTCGCCAAGCACATAAATAGCACGCCAAATCGAGCGCGAGTCTGAACCTACTGACCTCCTGAGGTGGAAGCCGGGAGAGTCGCTCTAGCGATTTTTAAAATATCTGTGTAAATGATGTGATTTTAAAACTGATTTTACTTATTTGAGTGTACATTTTGTGATTAAGACAATCCTACCTCTCTCCCCTGGGCTCTCCCGTGCAGTTGCAGGAACGCTGCCGCGGGACACTTCCTGGTGGGGACGGGACACGCAGGCTACACCCACCACCTGTCAGGCCACGCCCCTTTTTCGGCGAGCACATAAATAGCGCGCCAAATCGAGCGCGAGTCTGAACCTACTGACCTCCTGAGGCGGAAGCCGGGAGAGTCGCTCTAGCGATTTTTAAAATATCTGTGTAAATGATGTGATTTTAAAACTGATTTTACTTATTTGAGTGTACATTTTGTGATTAAGACAATCCTACCTCTCTCCCCTGGGCTCTCCCGTGCAGTTGCAGGAACGCTGCCGCGGGACACTTCCTGGTGGGGACTCCCTCCCCTGGGACACGCAGGCCACGCCCACCACCTGTCAGGCCACGCCCCTTTTCCGCCGAGCACATAAATAGCGCGCCAAATCGAGCGCGAGTCTGAACCTACTGACCTCCTGAGGCGGAAGCCGGGAGAGTCGCTCTAGCGATTTTTAAAATATCTGTGTAAATGATGTGATTTTAAAACTGATTTTACTTATTTGAGTGTACATTTTGTGATTAAGACAATCCTAACTCTCTCCCCTGGGCTCTCCTGTGCAGTTGCAGGAACGCTGCCGCGGGACACTTCCTGGTGGGGACGCCCTCCCCTGGGACACGCAGGTCACGCCCACCACCTGTCAGGCCACGCCCCTTTTTTGCCGAGCACATAAATAGCGCGCCAAATCGAGCGCGAGTCTGAACCTACTGACCTCCTGAGGCGGAAGCCGGGAGAGTCGCTCTAGCGATTTTTAAAATATCTGTGTAAATGATGTGATTTTAAAACTGATTTTACTTATTTGAGTGTACATTTTGTGATTAAGACAATCCTACCTCTCTCCCCTGGGCTCTCCCGTGCAGTTGCAGGAACGCTGCCGCGGGACACTTCCTGGTGGGGACGCCCTCCCCTGGGACACGCAGGCCACGCCCACCACCTGTCAGGCCACGCCCCTCCCTCCACCTTTTATTTAATATGTGCTTCCACCGGAAGCGCAGCGAACAAGCGCAGCGGGAGCGCCGTCTGCGCGCCTAAGGCAAGCCCGTCTGCGCCCGTCCGCGACCAGGCCGGGGCCAGATATGCTGCCTGTTATGGAACACAAGGTGAAAGGATAGTGTGGTCAGGTGAGGACTTAAGGGCTTTTAATCCCCCATTCGAATGTTGCTCTCATGCAACAGATCCTGCTCCCCAATCCCAAACCTCCAACTCAGACAGGCCTCAGAGCAGGCCTACTGAACTGCAGATCCCTAGCCAAACACTCAGATGATGTTTGGCTATTACTAGAAGAGCAGGAGTGGGATGTCCTGTTTCTAACAGAAACTTGGATCAAGGAGGACAACTTGACCACTATTGCATTAGCAGTCCCTCTGGGATTTAAAATATGTCTCGCCAACCGCCCAGGTTCAAAAAGAGGCGGAGGTGTAGCTATTATCTTTAAAGAGCAGCTAACATTAACATCTTCGGCCCCCACTACCATTCAGGGAATTGAAGGCCTTCACTTCTGTTTTCAGGTAAGCCCTCAGCTATCGCTAGCAGGATTAGTAATTTATCGCCCTCCGGGCGGCGTAGACTCCAACTTACTCTCTCTGCTAGACACGATTGTTCAGAGCTCCCTCCTCCACCCCCAATTCATTGTGGTAGGAGACTTCAACATCCATATGGATAAATCAGATTGTGCTATGGCAGAGCTGCTCAGAGCTACGTTAAATACGGCCAGGCTCAGGCTGATCAATGAGGGCCCTACGCATACAGGGGGCCACACGCTCGATCTTATCTTTTCTAATATTAAGGATGTGCAGCCTGAGGCGCCACTTCCTCTGACATGGTCAGACCACTCACTGGTCCCATTTAAACTGAACATGGTATATGACATTCCAGCTTCAAGTAAATGTTATTTCTTGAAGAGACAATGGAAAAAACTGACCCCCGATACTATGGGCCCTGTCCTGGCACAGACTACCCCATCTCTGATCGCCAATGCGAATACAGATGCACAGCTTCTTAATGAGTGGGTCGGAAAGATGGTTTCTTCCATTGCACCGGCCTCACGAGCACTATCAAAGAGAGACTCCCCCTCAGCCCCCTGGTTTTCACAGGACCTGAGAAAAGAGAAAGCAGCCTGTAAAAAGCTGGAAAGACTATGGAGAGCAAACTACGGGTTGGAAGAAAAAATCATATATAAGGAAGCATCCAAAAAACTACGGAAAGCAATTAGAAAAAATAAAAAACAATTTTATGCGGACTCTATTCAACAGGCAGAACAGTCAAGCAAACAGATTTTCAAGGTGGTACAGTCTTTTTTTTAAACCCAAGTGCATCGAGAGGGAGGTTTCGCCATCACCTACTCTATGCGAACACATCTCTGAGTTCTTTGACCAAAAGATCAAAAAGGTGTATGAATCTTTTGGGCCAGAAACAAAAACGGTGAAACAGGACCTTGTGATTAAAGACGAGCCGGGTGAAACCATCACCCAATTTATGACTATATCCCTGAGTGAGGTGAGACAAGAACTTACCCGATGCAAATCCGGCTCCCCAGACGACCCGTGTCCAGCTAAATTATGGGGCTCTTTAGCTGAGTTTGTAGCCCCCACATTACAACATATCTGGAACTCATCCACCGCTTCGGGAATATTCCCTAACGGCTTGGAACATGCTACTCTCCTCCCGGTGAAAAAAAAACCTAACGGGGATCCAGAGGACCTCAGTAATCTTCGCCCCATCTCGCTGTTAGCTGCCCCTGGAAAAATGTTTGAGAAAGTTATACAGCGCCAACTGAGCAAATTCATAGAAGTAAATAAGGTACTACATGAGACACAGTCAGGCTTCCGACCCGGCTTTAGTACGGAGACCGCTCTTATCGAGGTAGCCGAGTCAGTAAGGTGGTCGATGGATGCAGGTAACTCAGCGATGCTGGTACTCCTGGATCTGTCGGCCGCCTTCGACACGGTGGACCACGCCAGACTACTCAGACGCCTGGCCGAGATAGGTATTCAGGACAAAGCACTGGGATGGATACACTCCTATCTGTCCCAGAGAACTCAGAAGGTGGCACTAGGGACGGTCTCTTCAGCACCCAAAGTCCTCAGCTGCGGAGTCCCGCAAGGGTCGGCTCTCAGCCCCCTTTTGTTCAACATCTACCTTGCTCCTCTCTTTACGTTGATTGCCAACTGGGGTGTCAAGGCAATCTCTTATGCCGACGACACCCAGTTGGTATTTCCGTACTCAGAGGTGTCGCAGGAGTCCTTCTCGAACTTCAAAGGCTGTCTCCAAGATATAGCCCATTGGATGAATACGAACAAATTAAAATTAAATGCCAATAAGACCGAAGTAATCTTCTTTGGCAAAGGCCCTACCCCCGCCTCAGAACTTTGGTGGCCTACGGAGATGGGCCAAGCCCCCTCACCCAGCCACACAGCAAAAAACCTTGGAGTGAGGTGGGACGATAGCATGTCCCTCACCTCGCACATCCAACAAGTCGCCGGCTGCTGCTTGAGTAAACTGAGAAATCTCCGTAAGATCCTGAGACTCCTCCCGGAGAGCTGCCGGAAAACGTTAATCCATGCCACTGTTACATCAAGGCTGGATTACGCCAATGGACTCTACCTAGGCCTACCAAAATACCTGACGCAAAAACTGCAGGTAGTTCAAAATGCCGCTGCGAGACTGTTACTGCGAATCCCTCTCAAGCAGTCAGTCTCTCCGCATCTACGAACATTGCATTGGCTTCCAGTGGCCAGCAGAATAAAATTTAAAGCACTTACGCTGGCTTTCAGATCTCTGCATGGTTCCTGCCCAGAGTACTTGAAAAGCCGGCTCCCGAGATACTCCCAAACCCGCGCATTGCGGTCCAATTGCCGCGTTCAACTGGCTGTCCCTCGAACTAAAAAGGCTCGACTAGGCGGTCGAACTTTTTCGGCAAATGTAACCTCTTTATGGAACACTTTACCACAAGCAATCCAGCAGGCCTCTTCCGAACCTTACTTCAAGAAGCTGCTGAAGACTTGGCTCTTCACTCAACCTCGCTAACTCTCTTACTTCTTGCCTCCAGGTCAATTGTGTTCTCCTAGCGCCGGGACACCGCCTAGCGAGGTAGCTGTTCGCGCTTTATAAAATGCTATATTATTATTATTATTAATAATAATAATAATAATATTAATAATAATAATAATAATAATATTAAGAAAACACATATTTATTAAAAAGGAACTGTAGCCAACTGGTTTGGGCAGGCCGTGCCCCGTGGGGTTGGCTGTCTGTGGAGGATTAGGTCCAAAGCCTGGCCAGAAACTCTGATTGACAGTATAGACTTGCAGGTTTAAACGGCAGTGATATTCAAAAGTGGTAACCTTTTAAAGCCCTCTCTGTACTTTTATTAGTGCTAAAAACCTGTTGAATTGATTCTCACTAAACAAAAAAGCATGCTTTCTGAGTAAAATTCTTATTTCATAGCGTGTTTGGCGTAAATCCATTCCGGTTGTAGGTGATAGCAAAATTCCCCTTGGTAAATCAAAACAAAAATTCACTAGCCTATACCCTTTTGCCCCATGGACATATCTGTAAGAAAGTTGACGTGCTGAAGCTTAGCTGACCTAACTCACCAACTGCCAGGTTTCGTACAAATCCACCTACTGGGTTAAATTATAGGCAAATCAAAAAATTTCTTCTCAGGTTCTGACTCAAAAATACCTACAGTGGCAATCCTTACTGTGTGAAAAAAAATATAAATATATGTATTTGTGTGTGTGTGTGTGGCCTCGGTAGCTGTAGATACACATGCCCGGCATACTCCTGCCATCTAGCTTTGTGACCAGATGTTTGCATCTTGTCTTTCTTTGAAGAAGTGTAAATCAGGAAGTCACATGACCTGTTGTGACTCCACCCTCTGTCCACAAAGCACTAGGACACACGCTGCCCCTCAGATTGCTTTCCTCCACCATCGGACTCAGACTTTCAGTTGGATTCTTATTATAAGGTCTGTTTGGGTTCTGACAGCTCCCTCTTCCAGCCTTATGTCATACAGTGCATGCATTGAGGAAAACTTCCATTCACACTGATGAACCATGCCAAGGATACCTCAAAACATAACGTCCTCAAGTCACCATCTTCTTCATAGTCCGCTGTGGCCCACACTGGAATGCACCTACAACAACATTATGGAATGCACCCTATTCCACTTGTGTCCTAGGTGTAATGCGAAGCAACCCACCATTAGGTCTACAACCTCTGCCTCTCCCCATAGCACCTTTGGACATCATGTGAAGCCTGCCTTGCCTTCCATTGTAAAACAACTCTCCAGTATTGGAGGGAGAGAAAGTGGGCATACCACAGGAGGCAGCAACCGGACATATTCGGAGCCGAAGATAAACCAGTCGCTCATGAGGAAGAGGTTGGCTCTTTTGGCATCCCTGTTGCCAAATCCAAGAAGATCCAGAGACTATGTTCTCCGGAAGCCTAGACATCGAGGAAGAGATTGAGTTTCTCAAGTGAGCAGTGCAGCACATGACATCTTGGGCTAAAGACAAAGTTCACACCACGTGTGTCTGCTGCACCTCAAGGTCATTCCAATCCCCTAAACTCCTAAAAGCTGAAGCAGCTACTTTTTAATCCTCAAAAAGGACGACTCCCATAGCCTCATCCACCCAGTGCATCAGCAGTACCTCCAGTTTGTGGTAAGTGGACCGCACTACTAGTTCAAGGTATTATTCTTTGGAGTCACCACCACTCTTAAGCTTTTGCAAAGTGCGTACCTATGCTAGCAGTGTAGCTGTGCACAAATGCCGTACATGTCTTTGCATACTTAGATGACTGGCGGATGAAGAGTGGCAGCAGACAACAATGTTTTGCCACACTGGAAAATCAATGTCTGTACTTCACATCCATCAGTGCAAACTAAATGCATCTCCAGCTGCTGCAAGTTTAGCAATTTCTTGGCTCAATCTAAATGCAGTTATATTAAACACTGACCACAAGCAGAAGGAAAAAAGGTCAACAGCTTTTTTTTGTATTTAACTTTTTTTGTATTGAACTTTTCCAGAGATTCGAGTTATGCATTGAATCAAATATGCTGGCCAAAATACACAAAGCACATGGACTGTGAATACAAAAGGGGTCGTGACTGGTGACTGGGTGTTTACAAGTGATAGACCATATACACATAAAAGAGCAAACTTTTCCAAAGATTTTTTCAAAAAAATTCCATAGCAAAACACAATAGTCCCTGGAGAATTGAATTATTTCTTTTGTTCAAACGGACTTTGTGCAGATGGATATGTGGCATATAACGCCGACGTTTCGACCCTGGGGGGAGATACGCTGATTTGCGTGCATCAAAAGCGGGTCTTCATCAGGACTGGGTTATGGTTGGACAGCCTATGAATGTAAATGACAATCGGTCAGAAGTGTGTCAGTGTTAAAAAGTGGGGAAAGCAGGGGTTACCCTTGCTGAAGCTCACCTTATTGTTAGGTGTATGATTCAACTGATCTTCTATTGGGGTGGTGCAAGTCAACGGACAAGCACATGTAGCTCTGTGTTGCTGTCTGTTTCTATTATCAATATATGATAGACACCTAAGCATGTATGTTTTACACAATGGCCTACTGTTATTGAGCCCAGGCTGTTGGCTCTCAACGTACCTTTGATTCATAATGATCCCAGAACAACAGCCGGTGGAAGGATATTTTGGTCTGTGACGCCGTGGCGATTAACCTGTGAAGAATGGTTCAGGTCTTAGATTTAGTCTTTGAGCATCATGTTGCTCTAAGTTATTCAGGGTTGACTGGTTGTGCACGTGATGGTGAGGCATATTTAACAACAAGGGGTGGTGATAGACAGAGTTTCTGAATTAAGCAGAATACTCTCACCCAGTCAAAAGATCAGGGCTAGATCCAACACCGTTTTTTAGCTCACTGCACCATCCCAGCTCAGAACCTGGCTATATGCAAATTAGTCTGTTCCTGTCCCAGTGCATGATGGGAACAGGGCAAACCAAACTACCAAGCCAATTCTTACACTGGGAAGGAAACAAGCTTCCATGGACCGGTTTCTGGCATTTCAACAGTCGTCGGCCCGGCTTGCTTGAATCAATCAATCAAAGACATTTATAAAGCGCACTACTTACCTGGAGGGTCTCAAGGCACTTGAGGGGGGGTGGGAGGGGGGGGGGAAGTGCTGCTACTGCTCGAACAGCCAGGTCTTGAGCTTCTTCCTGAAGGAGAGGTGGTCTTGGGTCAGGCGCTGGTCAGTCGGGAGGGAGTTCCAGGTCTTGGCGGCCAGGTAGGAGAAGGACCTTCCTCCTGTTGTCGTTCTTCGGATGCGGGGGACGGCGGCGAGGGCGTGACTGGTTGATCGGAGATGGCGTTTGGGAGCGTAGAAGTTGAGGCGGTTGTTGAGGTAGCTCGGGCCTTGATCGTGTAGGGCTTTGTGTGCGTGGGTGAGGAGACGGAAGGTGATTCTCTTGTTGACGGGGAGCCAATGCAGGTCTCTCAGATGTCCGGAGATGTGGCTGTGTCGTGGGATGTCGAGGATGAGTCTGGCTGAGGCGTTCTGGATCCGCTGGAGTCTCTTCTGGAGCTTGGCGCTGGTTCCGGTGTAGAGGGCGTTGCCGTAGTCCAGTCGGCTGGTGACGAGGGCCTGGGTGACCGTCTTCCTGGTCTCGGTGGGGATCCACCGGAAGATCTTCCGTAGCATGCTCAGGATGTTGAAGCACGACGAGGAGACGGCGTTGACTTGTCTGGTCATGGAGAGGGAGGAGTCCAGGATGAAGCCCAGGTTGCGTGCGTGGTCTGTTGGTTTGGGTGCGGTGCCCAGGGCGGGGGGCCACCAGGAGTCGTCCCAGGCGGAGGGCGAGGAGCCCAGGATGAGGACTTCCGTCTTGTCTGAGTTCAGTTTCAGGCGGCTGGTCGTCATCCACTCGGCTACGTCTTTCATCCCTTCGTGAAGGTTGGCTCTGGCGGCGGCGGGGTCGTTGGTCAGGGAGAGGATCAGCTGGGTGTCCGCGTAGGAGATGATGTTGAGATTGTGTTGGCGTGCGATGGCCGCGAGGGGGCTCATGTAGACGTTGAAGAGGGTGGGGCTGAGCGAGGATCCTTGAGGGACGCCGCAGATGACTTCGGTGGCCTCTGACTTGTACGGTGGCAGGCGGACTCTCTGTGTTCTTCCGTCGAGGAAGGAGATGATCCATTCCAGTGCCTTCTCCTGGATTCCGACGTTGCTGAGGCGCTGCACTAGGGTGCGGTGGCAGACCGTGTCGAATGCCGCGGAGAGGTCTAGGAGGATGAGGGCCGCTGTTTCTCCGTTGTCCATCAGGGCTCGGATATCATCGGTGGCAGCGATGAGGGCGGTCTCGGTGCTGTGGTTGGCTCGGAAGCCAGACTGTGAGGGGTCGAGGGATCCATTCGTCTCGAGGAAGGCGGCCAGCTGTTTGTTGACGGTCTTCTCGATGACTTTGGCTGGAAACGGGAGGAGCGAGATGGGGCGGTAATTCTTGAGTTAGGTGGGGTCCGCTGTTGGTTTCTTTAGTAGAGCGCTGAGTTCGGCGTGCTTCCAGCTCTCAGGGAAGGTGGCGGTGTTGAAGGAGGTGTTGATGATGTCCCGCAGGTGGGGTGCGATGACAGCGTCGGCCTTGTTGAAGACGTGGTGAGGGCAGGGGAAAATCGGCGATCCGGAGTGGATGGAGTTCATCGTGCGGACGGTGTCTTCGGTGCTGATCGGAGTCCAGGCGCGGAGGGTGGTGGTGGGGGGCGGTGGTTCGGTCGTGGCGTGCGTCGGTTGAGTGCTGAAGCTGTTGTGTATGTCCGCGATCTTGTTGTGGAAGTAGGAGGCGAGGGAGTTGCAGAGGTATTGTGATGGGGTGATGGGGTTGGAGAGCTCTTTCACGATGTTGAAGAGTTCCTTGCAGTTGTGTGCGTTGTTGTCCAGCCGGTCCTTGAATGCTGTTTTCTTGGTGGCGTGGATCAGTTGATGGTGCTTCCGGGTGGCGAGCTTGAGGGTGGTCATGTTGTCCGGTGTTGGCTCCCTTCTCCAGGCTTTCTCGAGGGCTCGGCAGTTCTTCTTGGAGCTCTTGAGTTCGTCGGTGAACCAAGGGGCCTTCTTGCTGCTGGGTCTGCTGGGCGGGGTCCCCAGTGGGGCGAGTTCGTCCGCGCAGTTGCTGATCCACTTCGTGAGGTTGTCGGATCCTGATGGTGCAATGAGCAAGGGACTCACATCTGAGTATACCCTTCCACGCTTATGGTGGACAAAATATTTAACAACAAGGGGTGGTGATGGACAGAGTTTCTGAATTAAGCAGAATACTCTCACCCAGTCAAGAGATCAGGGCTAGATCCAACACCGTTTTTTAGCTCACTGCACCATCCCAGCTCAGAACCTGGCTATATGCAAATTAGTCTGTTCCTGTCCCAGTGCATGATGGGAACAGGGCAAACCAAACTTCCAAGCCAATTCTTACACTGGGAAGGAAACAAGCTTCCAGGGACCGGTTTCTGGCATTTCAGCCGTCGTCGGCTGATGGTGAGGCATGCACTGATAAAATACATCCAGTGTCTTGTCAATCGATGACCAAGGATTATTATCATGTGATTACCACCGTTTGTGAGTTAAGGTTTAAAACGGATTGAATGTTGCCAAACATTAGTTTAACATGGGTACTATATAGCCAAGTCATTGTTAACGTATAATTAAGGTTCAGAGGTAGGGTAGTTGAACCGAGTGCTAGTGCTTGTAGGCTTAAAATGATGATCACGTTGTTGTGCACTTGCGTAGAGGTCGCGAAACACATAAAAAACCTTTGACGTGATGACTAACGTTCCAAAATTGTGGTCTTGCCGACTGTGTACGCCTTCCCATGTGCGAGTCTGTGTCATGGTACAATCTCTATGTGGTCAGTGTAGAGTGGCAGGTGAGGCCTACCACGTGGTACTGTGATGCCGGCAATGAGGGGACACGGACACCAGTAGAGGGTTAGCCGGAAAGACCCCGAGCGATCTTCCGCATGTTTATTTATACCCCGGCGCGAGCCCGCCCCGGGGTTGTGCGTGCGTGCGTGGGGGAAAGGATACATTGTAGTGGAGAGCCCGAGTGGCTCTCTACATCCCTCCTTTGTTTTAGTTCTTTCTGCTCCCGGACATTCAAACAACAGTTCACGGAGATGTCCATGCAAAGTCTCTCAGCCGTTGGCTGGGCACCGGATTGGGCCTCAGGCTGTAGCGACGACTCCGGATCCCTGATGGTTCGACAGCCCCGGCCGGGGTTGCCCTCGGATCTTCGCTCGATTCTGAGGCCCTCGGCTGACTCCGCTCGGCGCCGAGGCCGGTTGGCACTGGCCTCGGTTGGCTCTCTCCGCGTGTCGGTCCTGGCAGAGGACACGGGGACCTAGGGCAGCTTGCATCTTCCAGCACCAGCTCTTCCTCTTCCATTTCCTCCGCTCGCTGGTGCCCAACGGCTGCTTCGGTTGCCCTCTTGAAGCATGATATGTTTCGTGTGACGGTTTGCCCGTTTCTTCTGGCTGTGACCATTGTCCCTTGAACCTTTTCTACTCTCCACACTTCGGGCTCAAACGGTGTTCGAAACTTCCATCCTGGATAGCGATCCTTAACGACCACTGCATCCCCTTCTTTGATGCCAGATTCTTTGGCGTGGCGATGTAGGCTTGCTTTGGCGTTGGTGGCCAGTCTCCTTGCCTTGGTGGCCTCTGCATCTCTCTCTGCCGGCACCCACGCACTCACCGTGGGTATGCCGTCTCTGGGGGCCCGCTTGAACAGTACGTGAGCCGGGGCACACTTTGTCGTCGAGTGCGGCGTTTGCCGATAGGCACCTAGAAACTGATCCAGGGCTATCTCCAGATCTTCTCCATTGTCCACCGCTATCCGAAGGGCTCTGTTTATTGTCCGCATCAGCCTCTCCACTTCTCCGTTGGCTTGAGGCCACAGCGGGGTGATCTTTCTATGCTTGATTCGGAGGGATTCCAGGTATGATTGGAATTCTCGCCCTTGAAAGGGAGGTCCGTTATCGGACTTAATTTCCTCGGGAAGTCCTATTGTGGCGAACACTCGATTTAGCACCTTTCTAACGTGTGGGAAAGCGGTGGACGCGATGATTTCCACGATGGGGAACTTCAAGAAGGAATCCACCAGCACCAACATATGCCTTCCGTCCGGGAAGCTGCCGAAGTCAATACTGAGTTGGGTCCAGGGAGCCCGAGGCGCATCTTCCGTGATCACCGGTGCTGGAAGGGGTTCGCCCCCGGTGATCGTGCATGCATGGCAGGACCGTATCATTGCCTCCACCTGGCTGTCCATCGCTGGAAACCACACCTTGCTTCGTAGACGCGCCTTCGTCTTAGCCATGCCTTGGTGTCCCACGTGAGTCAGGCTTAACGCTCGTTGTTGAAGGCTTTCGGGCATGACGAGGAGGTGTCCTCGCAGGATCACTCCTTCTTCTCCCACACTGAGTTCACTGCGAATGTGCCATAGCTGCTGTCTCGCATGGCTGACTTCTGGACGGAGGCTAGCGGCGCCATCGAGGAAGCGGGCCCATTGATTTTCCTCGAGGGCTCGGCGGACTTTCGTGAGGGTCTCATCTTCAGCCGTGGCGTCCCCAATCTCCTTGAGGGTCATGTTGTCGGGACACGCGGCCTGCGTGACCATGTGTACGATCTCCTCCACTTCCTCTCCGTCCTCGGTGGGTGGCAGTTGTGAGGTGACGTCCGGGTGCCGTGACAGGTAGTCGGCGGGGTTGTGAGCCCCAGGCCGGAACACAACTTTGAAGCGATAGCCCTGTAGCTGGACGGCCCACCGTTCGATTTGTGGGGGAGCCAATCTTGAGGTCCCAGCGAAGAGGGGTAGGAGAGGCTTGTGGTCCATGACCACGGTGAATTCCTGTCCACAGAGGTAGAGATGAAAATGCTGGCAGGCCCATTTGATGGCTAGGGCCTCCCTCTCTATCTGTGCGTATCTGGTTTCTGTGTCTGTCAGCGCCTTGCTGGCATAGGCGACTGGTCGCCATTTTTCCGGACCATACTCTTGCAAGAGAACGGCTCCTAGTCCCACGGGACTGGCATCCACAATCAGTTTGGTTCTCCTCCTTGGCTGAAAGTAGGCCATAGTGGTGTTGTCCAGAAGACCGGCCTTGACGTTCTGGAACGCTTTGTTTGCGGCCGCGGTCCAGTCCCATTTCTGATCAGTTCGGGTGAGAGCTCGGAGGGGTTCCGCGATGGCAGCCAGGTTCCGGATGAACCGGCCGCAGTACGTGGCCATGCCCAAGAAACTGCGCACTTCAGTTGGGTTTCGAGGTGTGCTGGCTTCTTTGATCGCCTCCGCTTTCTTTGGGTCCACTTTGAGGCCGTCCCTGGTGAATGTGTATCCGAAGAAGTCCACTGCTTCCTGGTAGAAGGCACATTTGGCCCGATGCAAGGTCAGCCCGCTGTCGGCAAGCCTCTGCAGGGTCGCCCTCAGGTTGGTGTGATGCTCCTCGAGAGTTGAAGAATATACTAGGATGTCATCGCTCAGGTTGATGACACACGTCAGTCCTGACAGCACCTCACGAATGGCATTTTGAAAAACCTCGGCTGCCGATGACACGCCGAAGCTGAGCCGGGTGTAGCGACGCAGCCCTACGTGCGTCGAAAAGGTGGTAATGTATCTGCTAGCTGGCTCCAACTCTAGCTGGTGGTAACCTGAGTTGAGGTCCAGCTTCGAAAACCACTTCGCCCCGTTGAGGTCAGCTATGATATCCTCCATGGTGGGGGTGATATGCCTCTCGCGCTTGACGGCGGTGTTCGGGAGTCTCATATCCACACATAGGCGAATGGCTCCTGGCTGCTTCGGCTTGGGGGCGACGACCAACGGGGAGACCCAGGGTGTCGGTCCCGACACTTTCTCGATCACCCCCAGCTCTTCCAGCTTCCGTAGCTCCTCTTCTACTTGTGGCCGGAGATTGAAGGGTACCCGCCTATGCCTGAGTGCGACGGGCCTGACGGTAGGGTCTATGTGGAGTTTGAACTTCCGCCCCTTGAGTTTGCCGAGGCCTTTGAACAGCTCGGGGAAGTTTTTTAGCATGAAATCCGCATGTGCTTGGTGCACCTGGTTGGCGAAGAATACCAGGCCGAGATCTTCCGCGGTGTGACAACTCAGGAGGGTGCCTTTCTTGCCTTCTGTGATATGGAATTTGGTCTCTGTGGAGTATTCCCCGTTGACAACTGTGGTTTGGATTACCCCTCGGAGAGGGAGCGGTTCCGTACTTCCATAAGTGTATATTCTTGCCGTAGACGGTGCCAGTATCGGCTTCGGGGACATGCTGTCATATTGCTCCGAGTCCATGACGTTGACGGACGCTCCGGTATCTATCAGCGCGTTGACGTTCGTCCCGTCAACGGTGATGGAGCACATGGGCGGTGGCCTTCGTTTCGTAGATGCTCGGCTGACATAGGAGACGATGTATACCTCGTCATCTTCATCGTCCTCGTACCTGGGCCGTCGGTCCTGTGCTTCGGTGTCCGGCGGGGGTCGCTCCTGATCGAGTGATAGCTGGTGGATCCGCTGCGTCACCGCACGGGCACGTGGGCCTGCTGATTTGAATTTGCCTCCCCGGCAAACGGCGGCAAAATGGTTGAGGCGCCCACACTTGAGGCATGTCTTGCCTCTGGCGCTGCACGTGGCGGCGGGCGGGTGATCTTCTCCGCAGTACCCACAGCGGTTGGTCCGTGGAGGGCCTTGTCGCTGCCTCACCGGTGGGAATCGCCTGTGAATGGCGTCCACCCGCTCTTCCTTGATGGTCGGGGTTCGCGCCGTCGTCGGAGTAATGACTGGAGTGCGCAACGCCACCTCCATCTCTTCAGCCCTGGCATCGGACAGTTCATGTGATCTGGCCAGGACGAGTATCTCATCGAGCGATATTCCTGGCTGCCTGAGGATTAGTTTTCTTAGCAGCTTCGACTTGCATCCGACAATTATTTGATCCCTGATTTCTTCCCTGGGGTCTGTGAACGGGCACGTGCTTGCAAGTCGACGGAGTCGAGCATAGTACATGTCGACGGATTCAGAGTCAGTTTGCCAGGCGCGCTTGAACTTGAATTTTTCGAAGTCATTGTTTAGCTGTGGGTCGAAGTGGGCGTTTAGGGCCGCGACAGCGGCATCGTAGTCATCCTCGGATCCGGTATTTGGGAGCGATTCGAACAGGTCGTAGATTTCTTGTCCCCCATAGAGGATGAGCAGTGATCTCTTCAC
Organism: Lissotriton vulgaris; assembly: GCF_964263255.1. Lineage (NCBI taxonomy): Eukaryota > Metazoa > Chordata > Amphibia > Caudata > Salamandridae > Lissotriton > Lissotriton vulgaris. The sequence goes on from NC_141687.1 coordinate 1,820,853,913, forward strand.
CATCCCATCAGTTTCTCTGGTTCCCTTGAAGTATAGATTGAGGCGTCCGACCCACGCTCTCCATCGGAGCGCGGCCGTTGCTGGGTCCGACGTTTCGCTGAACGGCGGGATGGGCGCTGCGCCGGCATGCAGGTGGGCAGGCTGTGCAGGAGTAGTGGGCCCAGCAGGGGCTTGGTTTCCTGCCTGGGCGTTGGCCTGTGGGAGGATTGCAGGTGGCGGTGGCTGAGCAACTCCGTCTTGAGCCGCACCTGCGTCCAGACTCATGGTGAGGCTCTGTGAGAGGAGGTTTGGTGCTTTCCGGGGACTTGGCTGCGTTTAAAGTAGGGCGCCAGGGGTTCGTTGTCTGCTGGTACCCCTTGTTGCTGTGTGTGTGTCTCTTGTGTTTCCTCCTTGTCCTGCGTGTAGCCTTGTCTGCAGGGCTCCAGGCCTCTTAAATGTCACGTTTTACAGGCAAGAGCGGGGCCCGAATTGCATTTGCCAATGCTTGGTGGAGCCGTGTGTGCGGCGCGGGCCAGAGGGACGAGAGCAGAGTGCAGCGCGGAGCCTCGCGCGCACACGCTGCAGAGGCGTCGCTCGAAGGCTGTCTGGAGAGAGAGAGAGGCGGGCCTGCTCCGGGCCGCAGTCACGTGGTCCTGCCGGTGCACTTTCTTCTCGCTGGCCGGCGAGATGAGGGGGGCGCGGTGAGCGCGCGCAGGCGGGGCAGAATGAACACTCACCCGCAGGAAGCGAAAGTCGATCTCCAGCACCGCGAGTCCCGCCAGCTGAAGGCGCACCCTCACGGGTGACGCGTGGGCGGGTCTCGGGCCACGGGGCACAGCGTACAGGAGCGGCTGTGCACCGCTGCAGGAGCACTCGCAGCAGGACGTGCAGGAGGCGGCGGGCACGCGTGGCAAACGACCGCCTCGTCGCCAGTGTAGAGTGGCAGGTGAGGCCTACCATGTGGTACTGTGATGCCGGCAATGAGGGGACACGGACACCAGTAGAGAGTTAGCCGGAAAGACCCCGAGCGGTCTTCCGCATGTTTATTTATACCCCGGCGCGAGCCCGCCCCGGGGTTGTGCGTGCGTGCGTGGGGGAAAGGATACATTGTAGTGGAGAGCCCGAGTGGCTCTCTACAGTCAGGGTGGCCGTGATTGTGCCTACGACGTATGACGGAGAATTGGCCAGATGTCTGTTAAAACAATAAAACCAAGTTGCAAGCATCAAAACTCGGGCGTGATTGAAACAGCGTGCACAGTGCCGCGTAAGATTTAAAATATGCAGTGTACATGCGTCATCATACGATCACGGAGTGAACCGGTGTGCCGTGATTGTGCATATAAAGTGTCTTTACAAAGGCAGTAATACGATTACATGTTGCATTCTACAATAAAACAGAATGCAACATGCCCCGGCGGGCAAACAACTCAGGCATGATTGAAACAAGGGGCCGCGCAGGATTTGAACTTATTCGGGCGTGAAGGCAGCTTCTGTCTGTCTCCGTCGGATACTTAGTTAAGAATGCTGAGGATGGCTCTCATACGCGTCCTATTTGACATGCGCTGAGGCCTGCGTACGTGTGTGACGTGTATTATTCAGGGTTCTATTAGGTGTTCTGCCTAAACCTGAAGACTGTGTTACTGCAAGGGCGTGTATTCTAAAGCTGCGTGTTTGTAACAGAAAAACGGGCAGTGATGTATCGGCATGAAGGAGTCCCACACATATTGTTTAGTCCTCTATGGGTAGAACGGACTTGGTATTGCATATTCATGTATACATTTTGGCATTGGGTATCTTAATAGGACAATATATGCATTATGTTAAAGCATGATGTACTTCATCTACATTCATTTTGACAGATATATATTGGAATCTCATTCATATCCGGTTTCAATACAAGGCAGTAGTCTATACATCCCTCAAAGTGAAATGGGCAATTGTATAGGTATCTAGCTCAGACAAATTATACATTATGTATTATGTTAAAGCATGATGTTAACAGATATACATTGGATTCTCATTGATAAACTGTTCAAAACAATGCAGTTGTCTGTACATCCCATACAGGGAATTTGGCAATGATTTATCAACATCTGCATTTCACATCACAATGGTTTTAAGGTTAATTTTCTGAAATAGGCTTAGCTCAGTCCTACATAGATAGATATATAAACTCGAACATCTTATATGTAGTTGAATTTGATATGTACGCAGAGAAATCATAATGTTTTAAGCTGCATATACAGATATTCGCAATTAGTCATTCAATTAGTCGTATATATCAGTATTGTAGATGTGTTTGACACCTTCTTATTTATGCCATTGGCACATACTCAAGGGTATCAAGCTATATTCAAGTGTCAGCTAAAGTGGTGCTCTAGCCTATTCTCCTTGTACCTATCTGTTGTGTTAGTATTCATGTCTGATGGCTCGGTGGTGTTATTAGAGCAGGGTCTGCTGATGGGTAAAGTCTGCTCATTTGGATGTAGGTTTACTCCTGTTCATTAAGGCCATGGGTGGTGGCCTCTGTGGTATGAATCCAACGACATTCCTTAAAGTTGAGTTGATTTGCAATGCTGCCGCCTCTTTGGTGAAGTCACTTTTTCTTGCACTGTCCATTCAATTTGTTCAGACATGTGGATCAGAGTAGAGTAGTGGTCCACCAATGGTGCGCCTTGCACTTTGCATTTGTAATTGTAATTTCTATTTGTATAGCGCGTTATCACCAATAGTCTCTAAGCGCTGTGAGAGGGGGTCTGCGGTTGGTTGTGATGAGTAGAGGGTACGCTACCGTGTGCTCCAAGCCTCCTGGAAGAGTCTGGTCTTAAGGTTTTTTTTGAAAGACAGCAGGGAGTGTTCCATATCGAATGTTGTCGAGCAGCTTGTTCCAGATCTGTGGGATGATTAATGGGGGAGAAAGCTCTACCTCAAAGGGAGGCCAGTCGGGAGCGGGGGCAGACCAGGAACCTGTTGTCTGAGGAGCGGAGCGCTCTGCTAGGGATGTAGTTAGCTAGGCTATTTTTGATGTAGCTAGGGGCCTAGCCAAAGAGGGTTTTGTGTGCAATGGAGAGACTTTTGAACTTTGTCCTTTGGCTACTTTTTTTTGTAAGACTTTATTGGCATTTGTCAAATACACAATATAACATTCGCATGTTCAGACATTAGTTGTCACGCATTAAGTATTTCAATGTTTGCAATACACAGCTATTTAGCCGACAACCTTCCGGTCCGGCAGCATTCATGAATATTGTGTTCGAGACAGCCCATTAGTAGATAAAGAGATCAGATGTCTTACTTTTGGTATTTTATCTAAACAAAACCATAGACCCATTAGGAATAATAAAAACATAGCAAGATATCGATATACGCTCAATCGTTCATATCAGTCTGTTTCCCGGTTCACTATTCTATTCCTGTCGCGTGAGCTTCTTAAAGTATCCCACCCTCGTACGTCTATTCCCCTCCCATTATTTCGTTAATGTGTATGTATCACTCCCCCAACTCATCCTCTCCTTCAGAACTATCATCTTCCGGCAGAGGTTCACACAGGTCACCCCTATATTTATTCCAACGTAACCATATCCTGTTCCATTTGCGAGGGTTGGCTCTGATCTTATAGACCGCTCGCTCGGTCACCATCAACCTATCCATGTGTTTACACCATTGTACTGACGTCGGTGTGTCCGCTGCCCCCCATTTCTGCGCTATATCGCGTTTGGCCACCATCGTTCCTACCACTACCCACTGCTGCCCCTGTCGCGTTAGATCAGTCTTTCCCCATATATTCAGCAAGCAGACCCTCGGTCCGATGTGAGTGATACTTCGAGCGTTTGGGATATGGTCCTCATAATACGTGTCCAGTCCTTTGCCTACTTTGATTCTACTTTGATGTTGTAAGATTCTAGTTTTTAATCTTCTGAGTGGCCTGGCCAATGTAGATGAATTGGCATGGGCATCTTATTGCATATATAAAATTTTGACTGTTAAAATTGGTGAAATGTCTGAGTGAATATGTCTTTCCTCGATGGACGATGTTGTTGACTGTTATTGCGTATTTGCACGCTTTACAATTTCCACATCTTTTGTGTCCCGTGATGGGTGGAAGGCCTTGTTATGACCTCAGGTACGGTGGCTGTGTTGGGTCTAAGAATGAAGACACAAAGTGATCTTTGACGTTCTTTGCTCTCTTGAAGGTGAACATGGGCGCCTCTGGAATCCCAATTTCAGTTCCCACTAGGTTCCAGTACTTTCTGATTATTTTGTTAATGTCATGGCTTACGAACCCTCAGGAGTTGTCCATATGGTAAGTTGTCCTTCAGATTCCTGGTGTGGTGCGAGTTGTATCTTAACTATGTATTTCAGCCTGTTGGTTTCTTGAACAGATTCATTATGATTTTTCCATCCTTGACTTCCAGAGTGAGATTCAGAAAGGGAATGGACTCGTTATTGCATGACGTTGTGAATTGTATATCTGTCGAGTGGGCATTTAGCTATGTGAGAAACAGTTGCAGTGTTTCCTCTGATCCTGTCCAGATCATCATGATATCATCGATGTAACGATTCCAAGATGTTATATTGTGTTTGTATGGGTTATGGTCAGGGTAGTTGTGTTGGTGCTCAAAGTCGTCCATATATAAATTTGCTAGACTGGGAGCAAATCCCGCCCCCACGGCTACACCTTTGCATTGATAAAAAAATCATGTTTTGAAATATGAAATCATTTTTGGTGCTGGCTGGGTTAAAGGTAGATCGAGGGTGTAAGTGGGTCGCAGCAGCTTTTCTTGTGTATTCATCTTTTTTGGCGAAGAAATATTTCAGACGTATCTTCCAGAAAAACTGTTGGAGCTCTAATTTGACATTGAAGGTGTCAGGGGGAACTGTTGGAACAAATGATAAGCCCTTGGACAGGATCCCCTTTTCCGCTTGGCTTAGGATATGATTCGAGATATTTATGATGGGGTCCATATTGTTGTTTGTAGTATGATGGTGTTGGTTGTAGAATATGTGGCGTTCCTGCTGGATACTGCCATCAACGTGGTGGTTACCAGCGGTAGGTTTGGCGTCTTGTGCTGATTTCTCCATGAGTCTGCTGTAGTTGTGTTTGGAATCGGACTCTGGAGTTGCCACGGCTGTTGCCTCTCCCTTGGTTCCATCTGGGTGGGCGACCCCAGTTGGGGTCCCTGTTCAATCCTCTAGGATCTGAACTTGTGCTGGCTCCATTTTTTTGTTCAGTGTTATAACACTGAACAAACAATTGGAGAAATTAGCCAAAGACGTCAAAACATATGATAAGAGAGTGACATATCCTTACAACAGTGAAGAATACTACATCCAAGACTCCCAGGGATATTACACGAATCACAACAAACCAACAGAAGATTCACCACTTTCTCGAATTCCTCTTTTGGAAGTGGCCCCAAAAGTGATTCTGAAAGAGACAGCACAAGTTCAGATCATAGAGGATACCAACAAGGACCTCCCTACCAACCACAAACATTGATTTACTCAACTGGAGCACAACCACAGGGAGGACTACATTACCAAGATTCCTTTGGCCCTCAGAATCAACCTTCTTTTTTAGGGGATCGGACATGGAACAACAGGGACCCCAACTTGGGCAACTCCAGAGTCCGATTCCAAACACAACCACAGCAGACTCATGGAAAAATCAGCACAAGACGCCAAACCTACTGCTGGTAACCACCGCGTTGATTGCAGTATCCAACAGAAACGCCACACCTTCTACAACCAACACCACCGAAGGAAATACTACAAACAACAATATGGACCCTATCATAAATACCTCGAATCATATCCTGAGCCAAGTGGAAAAGGGGATCCTGTCCAAGGGCTTATCATTTGTTCCAACGGTTCCCCCTGACTCCTTCAATGTCAAATTGGAGCTCCAACAGTTTTTCAGGAAGATACGTCTGAAATATTTCTTCGCCAAAAAAGATGAATACACAAGAAAAGCTGCTGCGACCCACTTCCGCCCTCCATCTACCTTTAACCCAACCAGCAATCTTATGAATGAAAGACTACTTGCATATGAAAAAGTTGTGATGTCAGAAGTAATGAACCTTTTACAAAGCACAAAATACATCCGTCACAACATCACTAAAGAAAAAAAGGATGCCTTAAGTTCCCTCAGAAACAACAAATTGATCGTAATAAAGTACGCAGATAAAGGGGGAGCAGTCGTGATCCAAGACAGAGAGGATTATATCACAGAGATAATGCAACAACTTGAATGTGAGAACAGTATATACGCACCGCAAGGGACCCAACAAAGAGAAATTGACAAACTCATCAGGGAACTCACAGAACAAGGAGTGGAAGAAGGAGTCCTCTCAGACCCAGAATTAAATTTTTGAACTATCGAACCCCAAGGATTCCTACAATCTACACAATTCCCAAAGTACACAAAACCTGCAGAAACCACCCGGTAGACCAATAGTCTCGGGTTGTGGTTCTATCCTAGAACCAGTCAATCAATACTTGGACAATTTCCTACAGCCATTCGTGTGGGAAACCAGATCGTTTATAAGAGATACGATGCACACCATCCAAATCTTAGAGGGCCACCCATTTGACAAATCAAAACAACTTCTTGTCAAACTGGACGTTTGCTAATTATACACCAGCATTCAACAAAATGAAGCAATCACAGTCATCAGGAAAGTCTTAGACACACGCCCTACACCTCATTGGATTCTAACAGACTTCCTGATCCAACTTCTCACAATCACCATGACCAAAAAAGATTTCATATTTCAAAACATGTCTTTTTTATCAATGCAAAGGTGTAGCCATGGGGCGGGATTTGCTCCCAGTCTAGCAAATTATATATGGACGACTTTGAGTACCAACACATCTACCCTGACCATAACCCATACAAACACAATATAACATCTTGGAATCGTTACATCGACGATATCATGATGATCTGGACAGGATCAGGGGAAACACTGCAACTGTTTCACACATGGCTAAATGCCCGCTCGACAGATATACAATTCACAACGTCATGCAATAACGAGTCCATTCCCTTTCTGGATCTCACTCTGGAAGTGGAGGATAGAAAAATCATAATGAATCTGTTCAAGAAACCAACAGACCGAAATACATTGTTAAGATACAACTCTCATCACCCCAGGAATCTGTAGGACAACTTACCATATGGACAATTCCTGAGGGTTCGTAGAAACTGTACACGAAGGAAAGATTATTTCAAGGAAAGCGATTTACTGATCTCCAAACTGTGAGATAGGGGATATCCCAAAGGAATACTCAACAGAGCCAGAAAAAGGGCCTGGTATAGACCGCGAGAGATCTTACTGGAAATCCAATCGAGAAACAAAGAAATGAACAGGCTGATCTGTGTAACCACCTTTAGTACAAGAAGCAATGACATTAACAAAATAAACAAAGTACTGGAACCTAGTGGGAACTGAAATTGGGATTCCAGAGGCACCCATGTTCGCCTTCAAGAGAGCAAAGAACGTCAAAGAGCACGTTGTGTCTTCATTCTTAGACCCAACACCGCCACCGGACCTGAGGTCACAACTAGGCCTTCCACCCATCACGGGGCACCAAAGATGTGGAAATACACAATAACAAATACACAATAACCCCTTAAGTGCTGCTGACGGCCAACGGTCGTCAGCAGCGCTACCTCCCCAGTGCTGCGCACGACCATTGGACGTCCATTCAGCACTGGTTCCAATGGACAGCGCAGCACTGGGGAGGGATGTTTACACGCAGCTAAGGTGATAACAAATACACAATAACAGGCAACAAGATAATCCATCGAGGAAAGACATATTCACTCAGACATTTCACCAATTGTAACTGTGAAAATGTTACATATGCAATAAGATGCCCCTGCCAATTCATCTACATTGGCCAGACCACTCAGAAGATTAAAAATAGAATCTTACAACATCAAAGTAGATCAAATGCAAAGTGCAAGGCGTACCATTGGTGGACAACTACTCTACTCTGAGCCACATGTCTGAACAAATTGAATGGACAGTGCTAGAAAAAGTGACTTCACCAAAGAGGCGTTAGCATTGCAAATCAACTCCACTTTAAGGAATGTCGTTGGATTCATACCACAGAGGCCACCACCCATGGCCTTATTGAACAGGTGGAAACCTACATCCAAATGAGCAGACTTTAACCATCAGCAGACCCTGCTCTAATAACACCACCAAGCCATCAGACATGAATACTAACAACAGCAGATAGGTACAAGGAGAATAGGCTAGAGCACCACTTTAGCAGACACTTGAATATAGCTGGATACCCTTGACTATGTGCCAATGGCATAAATAAGAAGGTGTCAGACACATCTACAATACTGATATATATGACTAATTGAATGACTAATTGCGGATATCTGTATTTGCAGCTTAAAACATTGATTTCTCTAAGTACATATCAAATTCAACTATATATAAGATGTTCGAGTTTATATATCTATGTAGGACTGAGACAAGCCTATTTCAGAAAATTAAACCTTAAAACCATTGTGATATGAAATGCAGATGTTGATAAATCATTGCCCAATTCCCTGTATGGGATGTACAGACAACTGCATTGTTTTGAACCGTTTATCAATGAGAATCCAATGTATATCTGTTAACATCATGCTTTAACATAATACATAATGTATAAATTGTCTGAGCTAGATACCTATACAATTGCCCATTTCACTTTGAGGGATGTATAGACTACTGCCTTGTATTGAAACCGGATATGAATGAGATTCCAATATATATCTGTCAAAATGAATGTAGATGATGTACATCATGCTTTAACATAATGCATATATTGTCCTAGTTAGATACCCAATGCCAAAATGTATACATGAATATGCAATACCAAGTCCGTTTTACCCATAGAGGACTAAACAATATGTGTGGGACTCCTTCATGCCGATACATCACTGACCGTTTTTCTGTTACAAACTCGCAGCTTTAGAATACACACCATTGCAGTAACACAGTCTTCAGGTTTAGGCAGAACACCTAATAGAACCCCGAATAATACACGTCACACACGTACGCAGGCCTCAGCGCATGTCAAATAGGACGCGTATGAGAGCCATCATCGGCATTCTTAACTAAGGATCCGACTGAGACAGACAGAAGCTGCCTTCACGCCCGAATAAGTTCAAATCCTGCGCGGCCCCTTGTTTCAATCATGCCTGAGTTGTTTGCTCGCGGGGGCATGTTGCATCCTATTTTATTAGTTGTAATCGTATCCCTGCCTTTGTAAAGACACTTACTTTATAGGCACAATCACGGCCAACCGGTTGACTCAGAGATCGTATGATGACACACGTACACCGCATATTTTAAATCCTACGCAGCACTGTGCGTGCTGTTTCAATCACACCCAAGTTTTGATGCTTGCAACTTGGTTTTATTGTTTTAACCGACATCCGGCCAATTCTCAGTCATACGTCGGAGGCACAATCACGGCCACCCTGACCACATAGAGATCGTACCATGACACACTCGCACATCGCATGCACATGGGAAGGCGTACACAGCCGGCAAGATCACAATTTTGGAACGTTAGCGTTCACATCAAAGGTTTTTTCATGTGTTTCGCGACCTCTGCGCAAGTGCACAACAACATGATCATAATTTTAAGCCTACAAGCACTAGCACTCGGTTCAACTACCCTATCTCTGAGCCTTAATTATACGTTAACAACTCCTTGGCTATATAGTACCCATGTTAAACTAATGTTTGGAAACATTCAATCCGTTTTCAACCTCAACTCACAAACGGTGGTAATCACATGATAATAATCCTTGGTCATCGATTGACAAGACACTGGAAGTTTTTTATCAGTGCATGCCTCACCATCACGTGCACAACTAGTCAACCCTGAATAACTTAGTGCAACATGATACACAAAGAGTAAATCTAAGACCTGAACCATTTTTCACAGGTTAATCGCTACGGCGTCACAGACCAAAATATCCCTCCACCGGCTGTTATAAAGAAATCATTACGATCAAAGGTACTTTGAGAGCCAACAGCCTGGGCTCAATAACAGTAGGCCTTGGTGTAATACATACATGCTTAGGTGTCTATCATATATTGATTATAGAACCAGACAGCAACACAGAGCTACATGTGCTTGTCCGTTGACTTGCACCACCCCAATAGAAGATCAGACGAATCATACACCTAACAATAAGGTGAGCTTCAGCAAGGATAACCCCTGCTTTTCCCATTTTTTAACACTGACACACTTCTGACCGAATGTCATTTACATTCATAGGCTGTCCAACCATAACCCAGTCCTGATGAAAACCCGCTTTTGATGCACACAAATCAGCTCATCGCCCCCCAGGGTCGAAACGTCGACGTTATATGCCACAAATCCATCTGCACAAAGTCCGATTGAACAAAATAAATAATTCAATTCTCCAGGGACTATTGTATTTTGCTGTGGAACTTTTTTGAAAAAATCTTTGAAAAAGTTTGCTCTTTTATGTGTATATGGTCTATCACTTGTAAACACCCAGTCACCAGTCACGACCCCTTTTGTATTCACAGTCCATGTGTTTTTGTGCATTTTGGACAGCATATTTGATTCAATGCATAAGTCTAATCTCTGAAAAAGTTCAATCAAAAAAGTTAAATACAAAAAAGGTTTTTGACCTTTATCCCTTCTGCTTATGGTCCGTGTTCAATATTTTGTACACATCTAATGATTAAGTATTGTGTTTAATTGAAATGTTCCTTCCGACAGAACCATTGTTTTTGGTTAACTACCCGTCCAGGTTCTGAGGGTTACAGGGTTGCCCCAGGGTTACCCCATTACTTAATGGTAAATGCAGTGATAGGCAAGGCATACCCCAATGACCAGAGGATGATGGTATTCCAACAGCTGCTCCCTCATTGTGCATTAGCAAGCTTCAAGCTCTGATAATAGAAGAACCATTTATCCAGGTTCACAAAGATGACGTTGTTCTAAAGACCAAACCAAGTTTCTACCTGGTTTGCCTTTCTACATGAATCAGATCATTGAGCTGCCTGTCTTCCCACAATTGCAACCTGTTGCAGAAAGGACCCTTCCAACTTTGGATTTTAAGTTGCATCTATGCCCCTCTCTAGGATGTTTTGCTAGTAGCTAGCTATTTCCTCAGAGGCAGGACAGTATTGTGTGCTCGTACTGACAAAACCAACTCCTGCGTGCAGATTCGAATTTCAGCTTTCTTGTCCAAATTTGACAAACTAAACCTACCTCTGAGGGAAGTGCAGGAGCACTGAAACGCGTCAGGCTGAGGACAAGAAAGCTGAAATTCGAATCTGTACGCAGGAGGTGGTGTTTACCTATTAAAGGTCATGTGCCACAGATGTTGAGTACGTCTTTGCCTGGGAGGGCACTTTGGAGCTTATAGAGATAGATAGATAGATAGATAGATAGATAGATAGATAGATATATTCACTGACAAAAAGACAGGTTACGGTTACGTTCTAGTTGGGTGAAAATGTCACAACATTAGAATTACCCCCAGACGTCACACTGGATCCGGAAAGTTTTCATCAGCAGTACCCCTGTGTGTCGGAAGGTAGTGTCGTGCGGCTACGCGTCCGTCAATGAAGTCGTAGCAGTTGCTTAGACGCCGCCCTCGCATGCTTACGTCCATTCTTTCTTTTTCCGCGGCAGCAAGTGCAGATCTGGAGAGAGCGGTACCCCCAGTCACTTTTTGACAGAGTTTTTTCGAGGATTTTTGTTTCTATTTTTTGAGTCGATCGACTACTGGTGCAGTAGGGATGCCCGGCTTCAAGTCCTGCAGGGACTGTCATCGAATGATGTCGGTGACGGACCAACACCACGTTTGTCTTTACTGCCTGGAGCATGACCACGACTCCAAGTCGTGCTCTGACTGCTGGGCCATGGCGCCGAAGACTTAGCGGGAGCTGTCCCAAAAGTTGCTGGAAGTCCGGCAGTCGGCTCCGCGGCACTCAAGGTCCCGGTCCTGTGGGAGGTCGAGGGACAGGTCGCGGAACCTCCGACACCGTTCATCGGGATCGAAGTCTTTGCACTCAGGGTCAGGTAAGACAATGCATTCCAAGAAGTCGAAGAAGCGCCATCGCTCTCCGACTTCACCTCGCCGTTCGCACAACGCGGCTGAGGGTGCAGGTGGTGCCTCCTACGCGGCTTCGACTGAGCCTATGCAGTCGACTCTGGCCCAGCTGCAGGAATTTCTGTCAGCCATGACTCGCCTCTTTGGGAAGTTGAACCCTGCCGGAGTGCCTTAGAGCCCCACAGGCCCGACTGGGGATCCTAGCTCTTTACTGCCAGCAGTTCCGGCATTGCTGTCGGCCCGGCGCTGCCGAACCCCCATGGATCTGGGCCTGGATTGCAGTCGACGCCGGTTTACCTTGTGACACCTCCACTGACGTCAACTCCACCGGCACCATCTCCGATGTCACCCGGCCCACCAGACGATGTCGCTCCTGGTTTCAGCCCTGATGTGGATACGGCGCCGGACCTGCATCACTCGATGCCGATTCCGACACCGATGGGGGATTTCTATCCCTATGTCATCCTCCTTGTTTTCGGCCTGTTCATCAGCCTTCGGAGGAAGGGGAGAACATGGAGGGGTCTGAGGACCCTCACAACCCAATGTAAGCTTGACCCGGACTGGGCAGAGGAGCTGGGAGATGCCAGTGGTCTTGATACCTCTCCTGACCTTGGAAAGCTAACTCCTCCTACCGTTAGGGTGCAAGTTACTCAGTGGTGTTGCGTAGGGCGGCCGAGGCCCTCCATCTCAAGCTCCCTACAGTGGCCGTTGGGGCTAACCTCCTGACAGAAGTGCTTCAGCCGCCAACTACCTCTGAGGAGCCACTTCTGCCTTTTAATGATGCACTTTTTGACGTTCTTTTGGGCACTTGGTCCAGGCCCAACACAGGGGCTCCTGTGGATAGGACTCTGGCCCAACACCCCCATTTCCTTTCCCAACACTCCACTCCTGAGAGCTAGGTTGTCCAAGCCTCTGCATACCAACTCGCATTCCCTACCGCAGCACTGAAGAGGGAATCCAAGAAACTGTAGCAGTTTGGTAAGATGATTTTTTCTTCCGCCAGTTCAGGGCTACGGTCTGTGAACACTGCATGCCCCTTGGGCCTTTATTCCCACTCTGTGTGGGATGCGTTGGCGCACGTGCTTCCTCAAGGTTCGGAGAAGGCCCGGACAGTGCTCTCTCAAGCTATTGCTGAAGGGAGGGATGCAGCCAATGTCACTATCCGTTGTGGCCTTGACAACTCCGACTTGCAGGGCAGGGCGATTTCCACGACAGTGGCGCTCCGTCGCCCTGCCTGGCTGAGGACAACTGGTTTTTCTAGGGTTGTCCAGAGTCCAACCCGTCTGCGCTCGTCAGTGTCGAGGCAGCGGTAGAGGTTAGGCACTATGCTCCATGCGTAATTGGGCAGGCTGAGTCTAGGGAGTGGTTATACTCTCTTAACAAGTGCTCCCCCGACTGCCACGACTCCCTTTCTCCTGACACATGGGACGGGCCAGCCTGTTGTATACACTGCAAGATGAAGCTTAGTCCAGTGTCGCCTGCTCTAGACGATTCCCCGCTCACTCTGTTACGAGGGGGGCTTATTAATGCTAGGTCGTTGTGCAAAAATGCACAGCACATCAACGACCTAATTGTAGAGACGAATCTAGACTGGCTTTTCGTCACTGAAACCTGGCTTCGTCCTTGGTGTAACCCGGACTTAGCAGTGGCTCTTCCGCCAAATTTTTCAATCCAGCGACTAGACAGGCCCCTACAACGGGGAGGAGGTTTGGCAATAATATATCGCAGCACACTGAAATGTACGACGTATGAGCTGCCAGGCATCAAGGGGGCTGAGGCTTTGGCTTTCTGCCTCGGCATCCACAACTCCTTTTCCTTCTCTGGGGCATTGATTTATCGTCCACCCGGTTCTCCTACGGATTTCTTGGAGAGTATTGGAGATGCGTTAAGTGACCTCACGCTCCGGTTTGCCCATTGCACAGTGTTGGGTGACCTTCATCTCCACCTAGACTCTCCCAATGAGCCAGGGACAAGCTGTTTTATGGAAATTATTAAAATCCTTGGCCTTACCCTGCTAACGATGGAATCTACCCATATTGCAGGTCATGTCCTAGATTGCATCTGCTCTAATTTAGACAGTGTCAGTTAGATCCCCGTGTGCCCAAATTTGGTCGGACCACAAATTTATTCTGTTTAATCTTTCCCTAAAACATTCGGTCCCGGGAAAAGGTTTGACTACAAGTGTAGCCAGTCGTAATCCTGACTGGAAAAATTCACTCACCCGGTCAGATCTTTTGGAGAAACTTAGGGACAGCAAACCCATATTAACTGGCCACACTCGGGCCGACAACATGCAGTTTAATGAGTGGATGACGACCTTCGGCTCGACTCTGCCCTTAGCGAAGAAGTATAATAACTCAAGCTGTGGCAAAAACAGAAAGAGCGCTCCATGGTTCTCATTAACCCTAAAATTGGAACTTGGCGAAGTGAGATCGCTCGAGCGGAGGTGGCAAAGAAATTATGAGGTGGCTGCTCGGGACACTTTTAAAGCTGCCCGTAGGAAGTACCACGCTGCTGTTAAGTTGGCAAAAAAAGCACACTACCTAGAGGCTATCATCTCCTCTGGTAATGGACAGAAGAAGATTTTTAAGATCGTCACCAGCTTTACTAGCTCTTCAGCATTATCTCAGATAATTCCCCCCTCGTTCTCTCTCTGCAATGCCATCGCTGATTATTTTGAGAAGTTCGTTGACATCGTGAAGGACTTTCCCCCTGTGCCACTCAATCCGTTGAAGTCTGAAGAGGCAGGGCGGGGTCATGAGCTAGCTAACGCCATTCACTTTGATTCATTCATGCCCATCTCCTTAGAGGAGTCCCACCAAGCCATCTTAGCAAGTAAATCAGGGTCTCCATTTGATCCTTGTCCGCCTATGGTCTTACGGACGCTTGTGGAGGAGGTAAATCCTATTATTAACAGTATCATCAATTCATCCCTCGCCACTGCTGAAATCCCTTGCGACTGGAAGCTTGCAGCGGTTACTCCACTCCAGAAAAAGGCTCTATCGGACCCAACCACGCTCTCCAACCTGCGCCCCATTTCCCTGCTCCCTGTGGTGTTCAAGTTGACCGAAAAATTCGTTAATGTCCAACTTACGAAATTTTCCGAGGAGAATAACATCCTACACACTAATCAATCAGGGTTTAGGTCCAAACATTCGACCGAATCTGCTCTTCTGTTTACGGCAGAGACTTTGCGAATGGCCATGGACCAAGGGAAGAAGGCCGTCTTGATTTTACTCGACCTATCGGCGGCCTTCGACACGGTCTCGCACTCAATCTTGATTGACCGTCTTGGGAACGCAGGTATAGGAGGAGTGGTTCTGACATGGTTTAGGAATATCCTCAACCAGAGACGCCAAGTCACTGTATTAGGCGAATTTAAATCTGGAGAAAAAGTCATCAGCTCAGGGGTCCCTCAGGGCTCGAGTTTGAGCCCGGTACTTTTTAACCTTTATATGGTTCCCCTGATGGATCTAATCGCTTCCTACCAGATCAGCACAATATCATACGCAGATGACACGCAGCTGATTCTGGTACTGGAGAGAGAGCTGCCTGGAGCAGAGGAAAACCTTAAAAACTGCCTCTCTGCCACATTTGAGAGGATGAATAACAATCACCTCAAATGTAGTTCCGGAAAGACGAAAATTTTGCCGTTTGGCCCTCAAAATCTGTTTTCCCCTAAACAATTGTGGCCCGAGGATGCGGAAGCTCCTCCAAATACCATCTCGTCTGCCCGTAACTTGGGCATCAAGTTTGATGACCATTTGTCCTTCAAACAGCAAGCGGTTGCTGTGGCTGGCATGTGCTTTCACATTATTAGATCACTTAGGAAGTTTTTTGACCTTCTTCCCCTTGCAGCAAGGAAAACAGTGGTAGTGGCCTTGATAACATCCAGACTGGACTACTGGAATAGCCTGTATGCAGGAACCAACAAAGCAGTGCTTTACAGGTTGCAGTTAATCCAGCATGCCACTGCCCGTCTAGTACTTCGGTGGTCAAGAAAGTCATCTGCCTCGGCCGCACTAAAAACTCTCTACTAGCTACCAATACACAAGCGTATATTGTTTAAGGTGCTTGTTATCACTTTCAGAGCCTTCTAGTCACAAGGACACAGATATCTGTCCAAGGGTTTTAAACATTATCAGCCAGCACGTTGTCTGAGGTCGGCTAACCAGAATCTTCTGGTAATTCCCAGATTTAGACTGGCCACCAAAGGTGGAAAATCTCTTTTTGTCTTGGGTTCTAGGGCCTGGAACAAACTGCCACTTCAGCTCCGACTCATGTCTAAGGAGAGTCAGTTTAGGAAATCTTTGAAGACTTTGATCTTCTCCCTCACTGATGCTGCATTTGGGCTCTAGTGTAGAGTGTGCAATGTGCTTTGTGATGCTTTCAGTCCACCAACCCTTTCGAGCTGGGTTGGCTTGAGCGCCAAGATGCTCCTTGGAGTGGTAGTAGCGCTATAAAAATGAGCTTTTACATTACATTACATGTCCAGAACACTCTGATGGACATGCCCTTTGATGGCATTCGCCTTTTTGGCAACAAAGCCTACGGCCATATCCTTGGGCCTGTCCGCCACGAGCCCTACTCTGCCTTCTCACTCTTTTCGTGGCCACGGAAGGGGCGCCCGACACGTTCGCTTCAGAGCCACAAACAAATGTGCAAATAATGTGTCCAACTCAATTAGTGAAACAATCTGAAAAAACTGAAAAACCCGTCCCCTGAGTTAGAACTCCTAGGGAGAACTCCTAGGGAGTTCTAACTCAGGGGTCGGGTTGAGTTGGACACATTATTTGCACATTTGTTTTGCAAGTGGATTGGTACCAATAATAAGTGGAACACACTGATGAGTACCTATCAATAGTACCCTGGCGGTTGTTTCCATGAGGTAACTTCCCACTTCCCACACACTTTTTTACACACTTTTTAAGCTGAAAAGGTGTTAGCAAATGGCGGTGGAGCTACAGACACAGGCAGTATTGCGTTTTTAGGAAAGAGATAGGAACACACTGGAAGTACAGCAGAAGTATCTTGTGTACTATAAGTATCCTCAATAGGAAGGGAGGCAGGTGATGTTTAGGATACTATCTATCAGATATAGAGCAGGTTTTTTTTTTGTTGTGATGAATAATTGTGAGTGGAGGGCAACCTGTGTCTTTACCCTCTGAGCTCCTGTTTGTAATGGTCAGGTGTTGTCTGCCCTTGACCCCGGAGATACTGGATGGTAGCGTTGGACCTGCAGGACGCATATTTCCATATTCCCGTCCTGCCGGCCCACCGGTGTTACCTGCAGTTTACGGTAGGCCACGAGCACTTTGTTTATCCAGTATTATGGGTGTCTTTCATAGATTCACATGCCTGAATCATTCCCCGTCGTCGAGACGGGAGTCTCCGGTACATAGAAAAGTAATGTCCTATAGACATACATAGAGAATAGTAGGCCTAAAGGCCTCACCTTAGTAACATATCCATGTCCTTTTGTAAAAAGGACCAAACTCTAGATAAGAGCGAATCAGCTATCACCTCCCTCTAGAACCTTCCTGGCAGGAGCCTCAATCCCTCAGATTTTCTACCGCACGTTGTGCTAAGGGTGTCTCCTCTGAGCTCTGCTCAGATTCTGTGTTTTTTCACTTCATTAAATAACTTTGTTGTCAATGATTCTTTTCTACTATGGATTATCTTCAAATACATTATTTAAAGAAGGTCTGGTAAGGAAAGACTGCAAGGTATGTCGTACTTTCACAAGTAAGTTTTTTGAGAAGTCGTGAAGGGCGACTTTTAATATGGTGTCAAACACTAAGACCAGAAATGAGGTTTTTTATTTTCTCCAGTGAAAGTGATGAGGCGTTGACCTCAACATCTAGGAGATCTCAAAAGAGAAGAAAATCTCCTCAAACTCATTCCTCAGGGGAACGTCCTGAAAAGGCCCTCAAAAAGACCACTCATGGGTCTTCAGGGCGCAGTTTTTCAAAATCTCCTCATTCTGTGGAAAAGGAGAGTAAAGGACTTGCTTTTGGAGAAAAAATAATGTAAAAAAGACGACTTCGGAGCCGTCAAAATCACCTCCTCTTGTCATAGGACCCTTCAGGAAGGCGTCTTCTATACCTTCTGAGGTAAAGACTATGAAGCCAACATCGTCAACAGGATTGTCGACGAAGAAACCATCATCGCCTATTACAGCCTCTTCGTCTACGATGGCCTCGTCTACGATGGCCTCATCTACGATGGCCTCGTCTACGATGGCTCATCTACGATGGCTCATCTACAATGGCTCGTCTACGACGGCTAGTCTACGCGGGCTTGTCTACAACGGCGTCGTCGACGACGGCCTCGTCTATGACTGCTAGTCTATGACGGCCTGTTTACGGCGTCGACGATGGCCTCATCCAAGATGGCCTCGTCTACGATGGACTCATCTATGATTGTTTGTCTACAATGGCTCGTCTACGATGACTCGTCTACGACGGCTCGTCTACGACGGCTCGTCTACGATGGCTCATCTACGACGGCTCGTCTACGACGGCTCATCTACGACTGCTCGTAGACGACAGCGTCGTCTATGACGGCCTGTTTACGGTGTCGACCATGGCCTCGTCTACGATTGCCTTGTCTACGATTGCCTTGTCTACGATTGCCTCGTCTACGATTGCCTCGTCTTCGATTGCCTCGTCTATGATGGCCTCGTCTACGATGGCTTGTCTACGACTGCGTTGTCGATGACGGCCTCGTCTATGACTGCTAGTCTACGACAGCCTGTCTACGGCGTCGACGATGGCCTCGTCTAAGATGGCCTCATCTACGAGGGACATACTTCGATGGGTCGTCTACGCCGTCATGGTCATCGACGGCCTCGTCTACGATGGCCTGTCTACGGCGTCGATGATGGCCTAGTCTACGATGGCCTCGTCTACGATGGCCTCGTCTACCATGGCCTCGTCTACCATGGCCTCGTCTACCATGGCCTCGTCTACCATGGCCTCGTCTACCATGGCCTCGTCTACCATGGCCTCGTCTACCATGGCCTCGTCTACCATAGCCTCATCTACGATGGCTCGTCTACGATGGTGTCGTCGACGACGGCCTCATCTACGACGGATCGTCTACGACGGATCGTCTATGGTGTCGCCTACGACGGCCTCGTCTATGACTGCTCATCTACGACGGCATAGTCTATGACAATTCTGGAATCTCTTATAATGTGGTAGAGAGGACTGCTCAATGTTTTAAGATCTCAATGGTCTCTCAAGAACTGGTCTGCTTCTTGTATGACTTCAAAGAACCTCTCAAGAAGGCAGCAAGGTCAATACCGATTATCGATTACCTATAGTCAGAAGGGGTAAAGGTCATGCAGAACCCCTCCTCTGTATCACCAGTGATCCTTAGTTGGATAAGAAGTATAGGGCGTCAGATACAGCACCGGCGTGTTTAACAGGAATCCTAAGCCGGACTCCTTGGTGACACAGGCGGCCCAGAAGACCTCCAGGAATCCTTCAACCCCTTTGTTGCTTCCTCCTGATAAGAAGGGAAGAAGAGTGGACAACATTGGGAACAGGTTTTCTTCAATGTCGGCAATGACTGTAAAGGCCGCGAACGCCCTAGCGCTCTTGGGACGCTATATTAGACAATTGTGGGCACACATAGCCCCATACCTGTCGGAATTGCCAGATTCATCCAAAGAGGAAGTAAAGAGGATTCTGCTAGATGGTGAAGCATCGGCGTCAGAAACTATAGACTGTGCAATGGATATCGCTATGACAGGGTTCCGCCAGTTGGCTGGAGCAGCAGTCTTGCGGCTCCAAGGATGGCTAAAGGCAACCTCTTTCCGTCCTGAGGTGCAAACAAAGATTTGCGACATGCCATATGATAGTCAGTTACTATTTGCCACAAAAAATTGACGAAGCAGACACTGCAAGAGCTTGGGGCACTCTTCAGTATAAGAACCAGTCCTTTAGTAGAAATAGAGGAAGAGGACAGTCTTCCTACAGAGGAAATTATCAATACAAGTCTTCCTGCTCTTCAGGCCAGAATAGACCGCAATACCAACAGCGCCAACAACAGCAAAACAAACAATCCTCTTTCGGGAAGTCGTCCTTTCAAGGTAAAGGACAGTGGAAATAACAAAAATCTACGGCTGCTTCTACGAGAGATATTGATTATGCTGCAAAAAGTATCAATAGAGAGAGTACCTCCATCTCAGAAGGGAAAAGGGTTTTAATCCCGCTTCTTTTTGATCCAAAAAAAAGACAAGTGGAAACCAATCTTGGACCTCAGGGCCCTCAACAAATTCCTAAGAAGCAGTCGTTTCGCATGGTAACGATCCAGGAGGTCTTGCAACTACTGTAAGAGCAGGATTTTAGGGCGTCCCTAGACCTACAGTATTCAAACAGTGGGACTGTTCGAATACTGAGGAAAGATTTCGCTGTTTGGGAAGTACATATAAACAGGAGCCCTGATGATGTCCATCTTTGGACGAAACGCGTCGGCTGTGTATTATTTATATTGATTTATGAAAGAATGAAGATGTGCAACTGATTGATCACCATCATCTCTGTTGGAAACATTCTAATAAAAGAAAATTTCGGGGGAATTCACATCAGTGAACCTGTTTGATTTCTTGGTTGAACGCGGATGATGTCATCAGGTATCCTCTGCAATCCTATGGTCACCCCAGATTTTTGCTTTCTGCTTCACTGGTTTACGACTTTCCCTGTCTGTGGGCCTGCTAATCAGACCCACAGCCTAGCTGTTCTCTCTCTAAATTGACACTCATATACTTTAGGTGCATTTACCAATTGGTATTGGGTCACTCTTGTAAGTCCTTGTACAGTGTACCATAGGTACCCAGGGCATAAGTGCACCCAAGGCCTACCAGGGGCTGCAGCATGTATTATGCCACCCCTGCTGGCCATCTAAACAGACACAACTGGCTGGTAACACAGCTGGGGCAAGGTGGTGTAATCATCCTTTGCTGTAGATATAGTATACCTATATCTAACCCCAAAATGGACACATATACTCCTATAAGTCACTCCTATGGCAGGCCTTATCAATCCTGAAGGCAGAGTGCTGGAATTATGTGAGATGGTGCTCTAGCATGAGCTGAGCCTGTCTGCAGCTTTCGGAACCATGTCCTTATAGCTGTTCCATGATAACGCTATACCATATACTCTTAAGTGCATTATAACCTCGCGGTTATTGCTAACTTTGGCATAGCATTATCAAAACATGTCGAGTAAGGTGTCATACGAATTTGAATACTACCCCCTCGCCAGTTCTGGCGACGGGGGTAGCATTCCATCCTTTTAGAGGGACACGACATGTATGTAACTGTGAACCCCGGTTAAAGTAAACTTGAGCCTCAGCATCACAAAATGGATGCTGCCACCACAGACAGAAGTCTGACCTCCTGCTGCTGGGAGTCCTTCCAGTGAGGCAGGCCTGGACAAAGGGTTTCCTGTCTGGGGAGGTGCCAGCACCACCCCAGACAGGACTTTGTGTATCCAGATAGGCAGGGCTGAACGGAATGAGACATGCCTGGGGCACACAAGGTGTCCCTGTGCGTACCCCGGTTCAAACCAGTTGCTGGGGCACTCCAGCTCCAGCTCTGGTGCGAAACCGGACAAAGGATAGGGGTGTAACCACCCCCCTTCCTGGTCCCACCCATGGGAGGGACCTAGTCGCTAGTACAGCCCCCTTTAGCAGAATAAAGGTAGGAGCTGGTCCCATTCCAAATTAGATTATCCTGAATTGAAACTTTACAAGAAGAAACTCTGGACTTCGACGTTCTTCTCCACAGAAGACTGAAGAAATCTCCCTTGTGGCCAAGGAGTGACCACCCTGCACAAGCAGGCACCATCAAGCGTCCTAGCGGTTAACTTTGTCGTCCTTCCTGCCGGAACCAGACCTCAGAGCTCGACGAGACCCGGACTCCCAGACCTCTAAGACCTCTACCCTCATCTGCAGCACAGCTGAGACCCGTGGGTGCACCGAGGCACTTGGGACCAGCCATCTTTGAAGAACTGCACTTCGCTTCCAGCACGACCTCTTAGGCACCCTCGAGAAAGTGCTTTGGGGATTGAGAAGCCCCAGCCCCGAGCAGCTCCTGCACCGAAGACCAGCCCTCCAGCATCCACGAGATCTGCGTGGGGCCCTTCTGCTTGATTTCTACTCGATGCGTTGTCTGGTCACTTGGCGGCTGGCTAGTGGCCTCCTAGACGACGAACCTTGAAATCTACAGCGCTGGTCTGGTTGCTCCAGACTGGCCCATGCTTTCTTCCAAAAGAGAAGTACCCCGGACCCTCTGGTCCGCACCAGACGCCTTCTTCACTTGCCGCGTGGGTTGCATTTGCCAAGGCCTGTTGACTCCGATCCTGGAACAGACACCGCCGACAGTGAGAGCCTGCGTGGGACAGCTCGTGCCTCCATCTTGGTTGTCGAAGACGCCTCCTGGTTCACGTGGCTGCAGAGTCAAGCGCCACCTCTTCACCTGATCGGACAACATCATCTGGTTCCTTCCTGGTTCCACTCCGGTCACTGGCTAGTGACTTTGAACACTGTCCCCTCAGCTTTCAGGTCTCCATCTTCTTCGATCCGCCCTTGGATCACTCCGGACATCTTCCTCCTGGTCGCATGCAGCATCTTTCTCCAAGGCTCCATTGACTTCAACGCGGAAACCCGACACACTTTTACACCTACGCACCCGCAGCCCGTGGGTGAGGTAACGAGAGCATTTCGGTGCTCATAGGTAGATTGACTCTCCTAGTGTCCAGGTATCCTGTAGTTTCAGTCTCAACCAGTCGGAACTGTCCTTACTCACCTATTTTGTAAATTGTACATGCCCATTGACTTTGCATTGAAACCTGCGTGTGTGTTCTAACACTGCACACGCATCCCGTGGGCTTCCTGCTCTTTACCTAAGGTTAGGGTAGTGTAGCCCTAGCGATTCTACAGCCTCTGGGCATCCTTATTTCTCCTATCATCCTACTTATCCCATTTACTTAGTATATGGTTTGCCGTGCCCCTAGGGCACCATTTTAATTTGTGCGACTTATTGTATTTTTCTGAAGAGTATTGTTATGTGCTTAGCCCTCTGATCTCAGAAAGAGTTCAGAGGTGTTTGTTAGTAATAAATATATTGTTTATTTTCATAAAAACCTGTGTGGTGTCCTTTCATCTGGTATTCAAGGGGTTATATGTGGTAAAACAGCTGGCTTCACATGCCAAAAGAGTTTAGCCTAAGACTGCTCTGTCCATGCTACCATTAGGATAGCTGGTCTATAGGTTTGACTTACAACCAATCACCATAAGGGTTGTTTGGATTGATACAAGGTGATCACTAGAACTAGTGAGCATCATATATCAGTCCAACTTCTCATACTCCTGATTCCTCACTGTCGACTACGAATGAGACCTCTACAGGAGGCGCTCTCGAAGCAGTGGATCTAATGCACAGGGTCATTCGACGACCACATAAAAGTGAATCCTCAGATGGTCTGAGCCCTGCAATGGTGGATGTCATCTCAAAACCTGTCTCAAGGCTTGTCATTCCTGCTTCCGGCTGCTCCTCATGTTGTCACAACAGGCTCCTCCTTGGAAGGCTGGGGAGCTTTTCTGCAAGAGCTACAGATAAGCGGGAAGTGGTCTCCTATGGAGAAGAAACTACATATCAATCTGCTCGAACTGCGGGCAGTCTTCCTGGCCCTTCAAGCTTTCCTGCCAAGAATCAAACATTCCCTTGTGCTCGTCCGGACAGACAACACCACGACTATGCACTACCTCAACAAACAGGGAGGGACACGCTCGCTGACTCTCCCTCGCGAGTCGCAAAAAAAATAATCTGGAATTGACTCATACTCCACAATGTAACCCTAAGGGCGGAATATGTCCCAGACACGGACAATGTGCTCGCCGACGCGTTGGGCAGGCAGAAAACATCGTCACACGAGTGGGAGATAGATCAACAAATTATCGACCAGATCTTCTCCAGATGGGGCACGCCGCAAATCGATCTATTTGCGACGAGAATGAACGCCAAATGCCCACACTTCGCAAGTTGGCATCCCCAGTCAGGGTCTCTAGGGAATGCATTTTCCATTGCAAGGCGCAACGTCTTTGCGTACGCCTTTCCGCCATTCCCGATGCTTCCCAGAGTCCTCAGGAAAATTTAGATGGAGCTTTGTACTCTACTTTTAATAGCCCCAACTTGGCCGGGGCAACATTGGTTCACAGAGCTCCACCGTCTATCCCTGGAGCCGCCGATCCACCTGCGGCAGTATCCATCTCTGCTCACAATGAACAACAATCAAGTTCAACATCCGGATCTGAAGTCTCTCAGGTTAGCTGCCGGGCTCCTGAGTTCAGAGAGTTCCACAATCTGAATATTCCACAAGACTGTAGAGACATTCTTGCCAGAGGAAGGGCGGATAGCACGTCCAAAACGTATTCCCTGAAATGGAAGCACTTTTGTGTTTGGTGTGCAGATCAAGGCATTCGGCCTTTCTCCTCCTCCCCGGAGCAAATTTTACCTTATTTATTACATCTGACACAGTCAGGTCTAGCCCACTCCTCCATTAAAGTACACTTAGCAGCAATATCTCGTTATAAAAGAACTTCAACGAGTCAATCTCTCTGGTCAAGCAGGTTGATTAAGCAATTTCTAAAAGGATTATACAGATCTTTCCCACAAGTAAGGATGTTGCCACCTACCTGGAATCTCAATGTGGTTCTTAACCAGCTCATAAAGCATTCGTTCGAACCAGTACACAGAGCTGACCTAAAGTATGTCTCGTGGAAAACAGCACTCCTCCTGGCGCTCACATCTGCAAGGAGGGTCAGTGAGCTACAGGAGGTTTCAATCCAGGATCCTTTTCTACAGTTTAAAAACGATAGAGTAATCCTGAGAACCAATCCTAGGTTTATCCCAAAAGTCCCGTCGGACTTCCTCCTAAATGAACCTGTGGTTCTGCGTTCCTTCTTTCCAAACCCAAGCACGGCAGCTGAGAGTTCGCTGCATTCTTTGGATCTCAAACGATGCTTGAAGTTTTACATTGACAAAACGAAAACATTCAGGAAATCTAACCAGCTATTCGTAGCTTACAGCAGACCTAGGAAAGGTCTACCACTTACCAGGCAGAGCATCTCCAGATGGATTTCTGCTGCCATTGCTTTCTGTCATGACCAAGCTGGACAGCCATTGCATTCCCAAGTGAGAGAGCACTCCACGAGAGCTATGTCCACTTCTATGGCTCTCTTTGCAGGGGCGCCAGTCATTGACATTTGCAGGGCGGCAACATGGAAGTAGCTGCATACCTTCACTAGGCACTACTGCCTGGATACGGAGCTGATGAATGATGCAGCAGTGGGACAAACAGTGTTACGCCATCTATTTCAGTAAGGTGAGCCTTCCTCCGTCCCTCCATCCTACTCTGATATGCACATTTCTTTACTAATACTTATTGTGGATGTCTAATGATGGTTCATGCTCACATGATGTGTATTATCTAAGGACTTGTATATGCTGTTCCATCAGAAATGTGCACTCTGCATTGCTTGCTACTCTGATTCAGTCATGTGAATCTATGAAAGACACCCATAATACTGGATAAGAAATGCGTTAATTACCTGTAACTGCAGTTATCCAGTATTGGTGTCTTTCATAGATTCACATGCAACCCTCCCGCCTTCCCTGCCTGGAAGGACTCACCTAATTCTCTCAGTATCACGCCTACTTAGCTTAGTGCGTACGAAAATCTGAGGGACTGAGGCTCCTGCCAGGAAGGTTCTAGAGGGAGGTGATAGCTGATTGGCTCTTATCTAGAGTTTGGTCCTTTTTACAAAAGGACATGGATATGTTACTAAGGTGAGGCCTTTAGGCCTACTATTCTCTATGTATGTCTATAGGACATTACTTTTCTATGTACCGGAGACTCCCGTCTCGACGACGGGGAATGATTCAGGCATGTGAATCTATGAAAGACACCAATACTGGATAACTGCAGTTACAGGTAAGTAACGCATTTCTTACGGTGCTCCCCTTTGGCCCTACCAGAGCCCCCTGGGTGTTCACCAAAGTGATGGCGTTGGTCGCAGCTCATCTGCGCAGATCAGGGGTTCCAGTCTTCCCCTAACTCTATGACTGGCTGTTGAAGGCGGACTCGCCCCGGACAGTCATCTCCCATCTCCAGACTATGGCCGACCTCCTACATTTGCTGGGGTTCTCCATCAATGTATCGAAGTCTCACCTGATTCCTTCTCAGAAGCTCCTCTTCATCGGAGCAGTTCTGGACACGGCGAAGTTTCGGGTCTATCCTCCCGAACAGCGAGTCTGGGACATTCGGGCTATGATTCCGATCTTTTAGCCCTTGTCCTGGGTTTCGGTCAGAATGACCCTGATGCTGCTGGGCCTCATGGCCTCCTACATCCTGCTGATCAATCATGCCAGGTGAAATATGCGGGCTCTTCAGTGGGACCTGAAGTTCCAGTGGGCGCAGCATCAGGGAACCTGTCTGATTACGTCCAGATCTCGGAGGGCACTGCGCAACAATTTCAGTGGTGGCTCACGAACCGGCATTCGGTCATTGGCAGATCCCTCGCCCTTCTCCAACCGAAGCACACAGTGGTGACGGATGCGTCCCTCCTGGGATGGGGCGGCCACAATGGAGAGTTGGAGATCAGAGGCCTCTGGTCTCCGGCGAAGTCCAGCTACTTGCACTGATGGCATTCCTTCCCTCTGTCCAGGGGAGAGTAGTGCAGGTGTTCACAGACAACACCACACCCATGTGGTACTACAACAAACAGGGCTGGGTAGGGTCGTGGACCCTATGTCCGGAGGCTCTGCGCCTCTGGACATGGCTGGAACATCAGGGCATTTTCCTGGTGGTTCAATACCTGGCAGGTTCACTGAATGCCAGGGTGGACGAACACAGCCGCAGGTGCATAATGGATCACGAATGGCATCTTCACTCGGAGGTGGTGCAAGGTCTCGTTCAACGGTGGGGAGAGCCTTGGTTAGATCTATTCGTCACCGAAGAGAACACGCAATTTCAGCAATTCTGCGCGTTGGAATTTTCAAGGCGGCACTCGCTAGGCAACGCTTTTCGTCACGAGTGGAGTTGCATTCTGTTGTACACCTTTCCGCCTATACCACTTCTGTCCAGAGTGCTTAAGAAGATCAGGCGTGACGGGGCTCAAGTTATTCTTGTGCCTCCGTACTGAGCTCAGAGTTTGGTATCCCGAGCTACTCAGTATGACCATCAATTCCCCGATCGTGTGCCTCTTCGGGAGGATCTTCTGTCGCAGGGGATGGTCCTCCACCCGAACCTGTCCAGTCTCCACCTCTTTGCGTGGAGATTAAGCTGCGGCAGTTGATTCCTTTTGACTTGCCTCCTGAAGTCTGTGATGTCATTCTGGCAGCCAGGCGTCCCTCCACTAAGTTGGTATACGCCTGCAGGTGGAACAAGTTTGTGGAATGGTGCACAGCAAAGGTTCTGGATCCCCTTTCTGCCCCTCTTTCTGAAGTCCTACTGTTCCTTCTATCTTTGGCCCATCAGGGCTCTGCTCTGGTTACTATCAAGGGCTACTTTTCTGCTATTTCAGCCTTTCTTAGGCTTCCTGATCAGCCCTCTCTTTTCAAGTCTCCTGTTGTTCATAGATTCCTCAAAGGCATTACTCATCTTTTCCATCCTATTCCCTTCGTAATGCCACAGTGGTACTTGAATCTGGTTCTCACATATTTAATATGCACACCGTTTGAGTCTCTTCATAACTGTCCTCTTCGTCTGTTAACTTTGAAGACTACTTTCCTGGTTGCCTTCACCTCTGCTAGGAGAGTGAGTGAGCTCCAGGCTCTTTCTTGCCAACCTCCTTTTCTGTCTGTCCATCCGGACAAGGTTGTGCACAGGACACGTCCATCCTTTCTGCCAAAGGTTGTTAATGCCTTTCACATCAGGCAGACCATCACCTTGCCCACCTTCTTTCCGCCTCCACATCGTCCAGAGAGGAAGAGAGGCTCGACCGTCTGGACCCAAAACTTGTGCTCTCCTTCTACCTGATTTGCGCACAACAGTTCTGGGTGGATGACCAGCTCTTTGTTGGCTACGTAGGCGCCAAGAAAGGTCAGGCTGTACACAAGCGGACTATCTCCCACTGGGTCGTCTTGTGTATTTAAGCCTGTTATTTTCTGGCCAAAAAGCTGCCTCTGGTGGTGTTACTCGCCCTTTCCACAAGGGCGTTGGCTGCGACTATGGCATTGGGATGTGGTGTCCCCTTACAAGACATCTGTCAGGCAGCTATGTGGGCCTCGTTGCACACTTTTACTAAGCAAAATTGCCTGGACAGCCAAGTCCGGAGAGACAGCTTCTTTGGCCGTTCTGTTCTCCGGGACTTCTTGGTGTGCTCTTGGTTCGCAGACTTACCACCGGGGTTGGTATTGCTGGAGTATCTTTTCTAAGGTAAGGAATCTATCACTACGTGTTTCTTTCAGAAGAACAAGTTACTTACCTTCGGTAACGATATATCTGTAAGAAGCATTAGTTAGTGATAGATTCCTTACCGCCCCACACAGCCTCCCAGTTCGGTGAACTGATTTCTAGGTTTAAGATCATCCCTTTAGGGCCCTAGTTTCATGGCTCTGCTTTCCTGGCGCAAACAGTCTTGTACAGAACTGACATCAGCGCGCGAGGGCGTCGCCTAACTAGCTGCTGCAACGTCATCTCGTCGACCACGACGACAAAGACTGACGCGAAGCCGCACAACGCCACCTTTCTGACGCGCAGAGGTACTGCTGACGAAAACTTTCTGGGTCCAGTCTGACGCCTGGGCGATAATTCTAAGGTAAGGAATTTATCACTAACTAATGTTTCTTACAGATATATCGTTACCAAAGGTAAGTAACTTGTTCTTCACTCCTACTGATTGCTACATGGTATGCTCCACAACTGCCCTCGTGCTGCATAACTCCTGGCAAAGGTAGTAACCTTACGCCACTATGAGGGTAGTGTTTTCGGCGCCCATCTCCTGTCCAAGAAGACCGCAGTCCGTGAGACAGGCCTATGTCACAGCCACACGCCTGTTCTGTGTTCGCCCATCACAAAAATAATCAGCATCTGGGATCCAGACATCACTACAGTTGGAGAACTCAGGGATGCTTGCCCATCACTATGCGAGGGACTTTGCCATCCCAATATTCTCTCTTTGTGTTTTTTCAACATATGCCTGATTAATGGCCTGTTTGTTTTTGATACTTTGCTAACCTCAAATTTATGGTGTGTGGTGTACAGGCATTATCTCCTTATTGCTTCTTTTGAGATTGAAATATTGATGAGAATGGATAAACGTGCAATAGAAAGAAAAATGCTGCACTGTTCCACTGAGTCTAGTCTGATGACTTAATTCCAATGGCAGTTTATTGACACAGTATTTTGTCACTCCACAGTCTGAATCGTGAACACTGGCATCTGTGCTTGTTTTTTTCCAATTCTTTAGAATCTCTAGTCTGCAGTTGGCTAGATATGGTATCATTTGATCTCGCATGATGCCCTTTGCCTCCATTACCGAAATTATTTGAGTGTTTACCTTGATTCTGGATGGCCACAGTGCTTTAAATATGACAACAAGTCAGGAAAAGTTGTCTATGCCTTCTTTATCCTCACCCTTCTCTAAAGTTTCACTATCAAGGAATGTCCTATCGGATGAACTAAATTCAAGTGGAACAGATAAGGATTTTGAGTGGGTTTGCCAGAGAGCTAACTAGCATCCCAGAGCCATCTCATAGTTGGTAAGAAAAACTGGATCTCTGCCAAGAGATGATTGTCTTTTAGTAGATGCTAGGGCTACAGAAGGCAAGTCATTCTACAGCCAACTCAGTTATTTCAGCTTGTCCAGTGTGTACATTACACCAGTAATACAAACACTTAAAAAATAAAGCCATCAGCTTGCCTTGCAGTGCCCCTTTCGTTTTTCTCAGTTTCTATCCCAGGAGTTTTCAGTAAGGAGAAAGGTGACTTCTATCTCTCAACTAGTATGGGCTAACCTGGAACAGTGGGCCCTTCAAATTGTGCATCTTCCTTTGCGAAGAAGGCTTATGTCCATCTCTCTCCTCAGTCCTCCCTCCTTTGCATTATACGGACATCTTGATGATGGAGTTTGCTTCACACTTGTATCTGTTCCCTTAAAAGTGCATCCACTTCAAGGGTGCAATTTTGGACTTCGAATGCGCAGAGTTCACATGCAGAATCAGGCATACAACATAACTGTTTTGTTCATGTTTTATCTAATGAAGTAGGAGTGCTTTGGTTCAGGTCACTTGTAAAGAAGTGCAACAAATTTAAGACAGGGCAGTAGGCCGGAAAATCGATCTGTCAGTATTTAATCCGGTGGGAAAGGAGGCTCTAATAATAATAATGAAGGATTTTGTAGAGCGCTCAGTAACGCCATCACGGCGTGTCCCCGCGCTTCTGCTCTGACAGCAGAATTCTGCGCACAATATCCTGTGTCAATGACAACTGAGAGCTTCATCCTGCAGTAGTGGACAACATATTTTGTCATTGAAGCACTCTAGTTTTTTACAAGCCAAACAGGAAATGCAATCTTTTTTGCTCTCTGGAGGTTCCTAAGATTCCATACCCATTTGCTCTGAACAATGCTTTCTCCAATAATCGTCAGATTCATAGGGTTCTGCAGTTGGTTCATTTGTACAAAGTGCGTGTATGTCTTATTACTTTATGTTGGATAAGGAGACTTTGGTATCCGGAAATATTTCAGTAGCATGCTGTCATTTTGGCAGCCACTAAGGGAGAAACATCGGTGTCAGAGTGGATGTGGGGTAGCAGGTTATTTCAGCTCAATTTAATGACTCAGAGTTTGGAACCTAAAGTGTTTGCTTTTGCATTCCTGTACTGTATCGGATGATGTGATGGAAGTCTTGTGAACAGCAAAATGTCCATTCACTACAGCTATTTATTTGAGAAGATGAAAGGTGTCTGGAAATAAGTGCCATTTGTCTTCTAGTAATTAGTTAACTGTTAGAGACGTTTAGCCATAGATTCCTTACCTTTGAATTATCCCAGTCACCAAACTGGATTCAGAAATTTTTCGAGCATTACCCTCTGCATGCCGGTAGGTGGAGTTGTTTAGTGCCTGACGTCGTCCATGCCTTAAGTGGTGTCCGGAGTACCTTTTATAGGTACTACCTTGTTGAGATGATGTCAGTTCTTTCCTTTACGCACCAGATTACCCATCAGTCCTATTTTGGCTGGCTTTTTGAGTCTTTTTATTGAACTTTTTAGAGATCTCCCCTGGTGTGACGAATGTCCCCTATGAAACCAGCTGATTTCATACCCTGTGGTTTGACACTTAGGGTGCTTGGGGCAGGACCACGACCACAACTCCAAGGCCTGCCAGTACTGCTGTGCACCCCAAGGTGCTGAGGGAGTGGTCCCTCAGTCTCCACGCCACCAGACGCTGGTTGACACCATGACGCTTGACGTCCTGGGCCATTCAAGGCGCCCCATCCCAACGGTCATCGGGGAAGTTTAGTAAATCCCACGACCACAAGAAGTCCAAAAAGTTGAAGAGATCTTTGACTTCACCGTGTCTGTCAAAGTCTTGTGATGAAACCCAGGAGCGTCAGCACTCCAGGCTCTGCAAGTCAGCAGAACCTTAATCGGGGTCCGGTCCGTGCGTCCTCAACTTTCATGCAACCCGAGCGACCCCTGCCCAACTGAAAGAGTTTAAGGCGGCCATGTTTCTCATATTTGGGTGGACTGGTCCCTCTGGAGCACTTTCGGGCCCGGTCGGTGCAGTAGGGGGTCCTACTGGATCCACACTGTAGGGTTCGCCCTCAGCATCAGCCTGGCCTAATGGATCCCTTGCTGGATCCGGAGCGTAGCTGTCGGCGAGACCGAGACCTTCCTCGATGCCCGCTCCAAGTATCTATGCCATTGGCACCACCGACGCCCCTAGGCAACACCGTTCCCCATCATTATTCTTGACTCTGACATGGAGCGGGAACTATGACACAGACTCTAGCGCCGACCAGGTTCATGCAAAAAATCAGTGCCTTATTACTTGATAGCCTTAATAAGGAGATGAATGGGAGGGGTCTACCCATATGGTTCAATATTCCCTGAAGATGAACAGGACAACTGATATGAGGCACTGGCGGAGGCCAGTGGGTTAGATAACTCACATGACACTGGCCTGATCCCTCCTCCAACTGTTGATCAGGAGGAGGGTCCCTCTTTTGAAATGGCGGTGCATAAGTCAGCTGGAGTCTTGGACCTTCAGTTGCCCACGGTCAAGACAAACACCTTGACAGAGGTGCTTCAGCCGGAAGTCTCGCCTTCTAAACCCCTACTCCCATTCAATGAAGCCCTTACCAATGTTCTACTTGGGGCGTTGTCCAAGCCCTCCACAGGTGCTCCTGTGCATAGGACATTTGCCCACGACCATCGCCCCACCCCTGAGGATCCTAGTTTCCTCACCCAGCACCCTACCCTGGATAGCTTTGTGGTCCAAGCCTCTACGTCCAGGATTAACCCTGGCTCGTTTCCTACCACTCCATCGGATACGGAATCCAAAAGGCTGAACACCTTTGGCAAGAGAGTGTTTTCTTCTGCCAGCCTATCACTGCGGTCGGTGAACACTGCATACATTTTGGGCCTTTATTCCTATACAATATGGTACTCAGTTGCACAAATGGTCTCGTGGGAGGTCTCAACCATACTCGCCTAGCCCATTGCTGACGGGCAAAATGTAGGACAGTTCACAATAAGGTGTGGACTCGACCAGACCGACTCACTAGGCAGAGTGATTTCCTCATTGGTGGCCTTGCTGCACCACTCCCAGCTGAGAACACCTGTTTTCAGGGGATGTCCAGTCTCCCCTCATGGACATGCCCTTTGATGGTTCTTGCCTCTTTGAAGGGAAGGTCGATTCAGAGCTGGAGCGCTTTAATTACAGTAGAGGTATAGCCAAGTCCTTGGGCTTGTCTGTGGCCCCTCGCCAACCCGAATGCACCTTCCAACCCATAAGGGTTTCCAACTGAACTGCGCCCTTGCCTTCCAGGCCAACCGGCTTCCTAGCCTTTTTTTTCCTGGCCGAGGGTGTAGGTCCCACAGATCACGTGGGACAGGTGTTCAAGTCACACCACCCCTCCCCTGGCAGCCGCCACCTCCAAGCCTCTGTAGTTTGCCTTCTGACCATCATGAGCCTCAGTGGGAAGCAGGGGCCATCACCTGCCCCACTGGCGGTCAGTGACATCAGACCACTGGGTTCTCCAGATCATGTAGACGGGCTACTCCCTACCCTTGGCGACAACCCCTTCATCCATACCACCCACTTAGGATCTGTTGATTGAGGACCCTCTCTTCTTGTTCTGTCAAGAAGGTGAGGCCTTCTTGGCCAAGGGAGACATAAAGAGGGAGAACTTGGAAGCAAGTTGTGGTTGTTAGTCCTGCTAGTTTCTGGTGTCAAAGAAGAATGGAGGGCATCGTCCTATCCTAGATCTGCGCCTTCTCATCCTCTTCTTAAGGAAAGAAAAATCCAAAATGCTCGTCCAAGACCTGTCTGCCCTTCACTTGAGAGATTGGATGGTAGCTTTGGACTTGTAGGACACATATTTCCACATCCCTGCCCTGCCTGCCCACAGATTTTACCTGTGGTTCATGGTGAGCCAAGAGCACTTACAGTTTGCCATGCTCCCTTTAGGCCCTCACCACCCCCTCAGGTGTTCAAGAAAGTGATAGCGGTGGTTGCAGTTCATTGCCGCGGTCAGGTATTCCAGTCTTCCCCTACCTCGATGATTGGGTCTTGAAGGTGGGCTTGGCCCAGGCAGTCTTCTCCCACCTTCAGATTACGGCGTATCTCCTGAATTTGGTAGGGTTCACTATCAACGTGCCGAAGTCACAGCTGATGCCCTGTCAGATGCTTCTTTTCATCAGAGTGATACAAAAGGGGATGATGGATTTAGGCCCAGACCTCTGTACTGGGGTGAATGTATGACATTGTTCTGCATTCTGTCCATCACCTGTTGTTTTAGAATTTGTCACCCTGAGTGGGACGGGAATGCTCAGACGTGAGTCCTGTGATCTCCATGCCACTGGAATCAAGCTATCCAGGCTGATGAGGGCTGAAAGCCCGAAACCGGTCCTTGGATGCTTGTTTCCAGTCCAGGGAGGACCTGGCTTGGCAGTTTAGGCTGTACTGTTCCCATGGGGCACAGGGTCAAGACTGATTTTCATATGGCTGGGTTCAAACTGGAAAGGCATGGTGAGCAAAAAAACGATGGATTTAGGCCCAGATCTCTCTACTGGGGTGAATGTATGACATTGTTCTGCATTCTGTCCATCACCTGTTGTTTTAGAATTTGTCACCCTGAGTGGGACGGGAAAGCTCAGACGTGAGTCCCATGCTCTCCATGCCACTGGAATCAAGCTATCCAGGCTGATGAGGGCTGAAAGCCCGAAACCGGTCCTTGGATGCTTGTTTCCAGTCCAGGGAGGACCTGGCTTGGCAGTTCAGGCTGGTCTGTTCCCATGGGGCACAGGGCCAAGTCAGATTTGCATATGGCTGGGTTCGAACTGGAAAGGCATGGTGAGCAAAAAAACGATGGATTTAGGCCCAGATCTCTGTACTGGGGTGAATGTATGACATTGTTCTGCATTCTGTCCATCATCTGTTGTTTTAGAATCTTCATCAGAGTCCTCCTGGACACAGTGCAGTTTTGGCAGTATAATCGCGAGCAATGAGACCAGGAAATTAAGGTTATGATTCCGATGTTTCAACCTCTATCCTGGATTTTGGTGAAACTGACTCTGAGGTTGTTGGGCATCATGGCCTCCTGCATTGTGCTGGTTTCCCATGCCCAATGGTACACGCAGGCTCTGCAGTGGGCCCTGAAGTATCGGTGGGCACCGCATATGGGGAATATCCTCAACATATTTCAGATCTTGGGAGGTGGGAGGTGGGGGGGGGGGGGACCGTAAAAGATCCACAATGGTGGCTAACGAACCGCAGTTGTGTCAGTGTCAGCAGACCCCTCTCCCTTCCCCAACGTGAGCTGACTGAAGTGACTGATACATCACTCCTTGGCTACGGCGGCCACCGAGGAGAAATGGTGATCAGAGGCTTCTTGCCTCCGGCAGAGTCCGAGCTCCACATCAACCTGTTGGACTTCAAGGTGATTCTCTTGGCACTGAAAGCCTTTATTCCTTCTATCAAGAGAAGGCTGGTGCAGGTGTTCACGGACATCACCACCGTCGCCATATGGCATTCGAAATATAAGGGTTGTGGTGTTGTGGACCCTTTTTTGAAAAGGCTCTGTGTCTCTGGACATGGTTTGGGCATTTTCCTGGTGGTTCAACACCTGCCCGGCTCTCAACGACATAGCAGACAAACTCATCCGCAGATGCTTAGCGCATCATGAATGGTGGCCCCATCCGAAGGTGGTGCAAATTCTCTTTCAGCAGTGGGGATCGCCTTGGTTAGATCTGTTCAGCAAAGTCGATAACTAATGTCAGCAATTTTGCTCACTCGAGTTGTCAAGGGGAGTCTCCCTCAGAGACACTTTACATCTCTAGTGGTACTCCGGCCTCTTAAATGCCTTTCCATCAATACCACTCCTGCCCAGAGTTCTCAAGAAGATCAGGATCAACCAGACCGAAGTCATTCTTGTGGCTCCAGATTGGGCCTGGAGAATCTGTTATCCAGAGCTTTTGAGCATGACCATTGGTCCTACAGGCTGCCACTTCACGAGAGGATCTCTTGTTGCAGGAACAGGGGAAGATTCTGCACCCAAACCTGCACACTCTCCACCTTCATGTGTAGCAATTGAGCAGCAACAGTTGACCGCTTTTGACCTTCTTCCTGAAGTCTGTAAAGTTTATTCTAGCTGCCAGGACGTCCCAACATCAAGTCGTTTTACGGCTGCCGTTAGGATAAGATTGTGCCATGGTATGCTTCCCACAACATTGGCCACCTTTCTGCATCCCTATCTTAAGTTCTATTGTTTGCATCATCCTCGGCCCAGCATGGCTTTGCTCAGGGTACAGCTAAGAGTTAACTTTCTGCCATCTCTACATTTTTGCGGTTGCCGGGTCAACTCTCTCTCTTTAAGTCACCCATAGTGGCTAGATTCCTTAAAGGCCTTCAACACGCCATTCACATTGCCTGAGTGGGACCTCAATTTGGTTCTCACTTCTCACGTGTGTACACCATTCGAGCCTCTCCACAGTTGCCCTCTTAGGCCCTTCATTTTAAAAGCTGCCTTCTCAGTGGCCATAACATTCTCCAGGAGGGTCCGCGAATTCTATGCATTCTTGGTGTACCCTCCTTACATCACTTTCTATCCAGACAAGCTGGTTCTCTGTACATGTGCCTCCTTCCTTCCGAAGGTTGTGACTCCAATCCATGTAGGCCAGAACATCACCCTGCCAACATTCTTTGCCACACCATATCCCTCCAAAGAGGAGGAGAGGCACTACCTCCTGGATCCAAAAAGAGCATTGTTGTTCTACCTTGACCACATGAGAGAATTTGCCCTTTGTGGGTTATGTGGGAGCAAAAAAATAGGAAGGCAGTACAGAAGAGAACAATCTTGCGATTGTCCTCTGTGTTAAGATCTTTTGCGCATTGGTCATGAAGCAGCCCCCCAAGTGCTTGTGGGTTTACTCTGCCAGAGCCAAGGCTACGAAGTCTGTGTGGCGTCCTTGTTCTGGCATCTGCCAGGCAGCAGCATGGGCTTCACTGCACACGTTCACTAAGCACTACTGCATGGACTATCAGGTCAACTGTGATAGGTACTTCACCAATTCAGTCCTGCAGGACTTTGTAATCTAATTGGTTTTGCAGTCCCACCTCCCGGTAAGGTATTACTTAGATATCTATTCTAAGGTAAGAAATCTACAGCTAGAAGTCTCTATCAGAATAACAGGGTACTTACCTTTAGTAATGCCTTATCTGGTAAAGACTCTATCTAGCCACAGATTTCTTACCAATTTTCCCCGCTCTGCAAAACAGTTACAGTGTAGGGAACACCCTTTCAAGGGCCTTGGATTTTCACACCAGTGGTCATTGTGGCTTCACGCTCCTGGCATAAGAAGTCGCAAAGGTAAGTTAGATCATTGTGCCGAGGTGGCGCCTATAATGGCACAGGACACATCACTTCCACAGATGACGACGCCGACCACGCCACATGGAGCCGAACATCAATGAAGATAAGCAACTTGTTCATTAGTGCAGACTGCATATCCTTGAGACTATAGTAACCGTAGCACAGAGAGGGCTTTGTAATAGGAAGGTTTATTTAGGATTGGTTTCTATTTGTATGTTTTCACCGGATCATGGCTTATTATTGAAGTTGCCTGTTGTGTCTCGATTTCCTAAGGTTTACAGAATAATCTTTCTTCGATTTTTTTTCTATGGGATTTAAATTTAGTTCTGACTTTTCTGATGGGCTGTCTATTTGAGTGCTTTCTTTCCTGTTCAATAAAATGGAAGATAGCATTTGTCTTGACCATCAAATCCGCCAGGACGGTTAGTGAGTTGCAGCCTCCGTACTCTTCTGCACGCTACTAATTTTTTAAAAGAATTGTTAATTAGGGGGGAAAAACCTTTGCTTTTACCTAGGGTGGCTCTTGATTTTCATGTGAGGAAGAGGGGTGTCTACACAGACTGGATGCAAGAGGGCTGTCTGTCATTAACTTCACAGGGTTAGTTATATCCGAGTTAGTGACAGCCTTTTCATTGGCTATGATAACAGTAAGCTAGGCAAGAGTGTGTGCAGGAGTACTGTCTCTAGATGGATTATTGTGACCGTTGGGTACCGTTCCGAGTTAGCAGTTTAGGTTACCCCGGAGTGTCTCAGGGCCCCTCTACTACAGGTACTGCTGCTACTTCTGCATTGCTGAGAGGCATACCTGTTCGAAGGATTTGCGAATCAGCTACTTTGATCTCTTATTTTTTATGTTAAGCATTTCTGCTTGAACATGGACAGGAGTGAGGCACCCCTGTTTGGCAGAGCTGTTGTGCGATTTTTGTTTGGTGTGATTTCTTGTGTATCCTCGACTCACCTTCCAGAAGGATGCTTGTGTAGGTCCATGTTATGAATCTGCAGGAACCTTCAACTATTAGAAAACGTTACTTTCAGTACAGCTCTTTCTGATGCATAGTCTAGCTCTCGCAGATTCCTTATAGCCCTCCCTCCAGTCCTCTCTCGGTGTTTATTATCCTGATTCCTTTCGTCTCTGTGGGAGCTTCAAGGGTATTTCATATGAGCTTTCAGATTGTAAGTGGTGTCACCTGCATTAATGCACTTTCTCTGTACTGGTGTGAAATTACACTGGAGTCCATGCAGCTTTGATTAGTGTCGCGTAGCACCACCGAGCAATATTAAGAGGCTATTCCAGCTACATTTCAAAATATACTTGCCTAACAACAGCATTAACATTTCATCAACATTTTTACCATGAAATTGACAGGGATCGTTGATAAAGTTCAGAAAGAACACCACATTAAAATTTCATAAGATTAAAGGAATAAACTTGACAAGGTGCATTGAAAATGTGCAGAGAGCGCGTTAACAGGTAGTGTCTTTTTAAGTTAAAAAAAAAAATCTCTCATGGAAAAAAGGAAGTGACACAAGCAGACTAAGGTCCATGTAAACGTCCAAGGCACCTCCATACTGGTGACCCGTTGACTATGGTCTTCGAGTAAACAATACCTGGCTTTTTTGTGCCTTAGATTCCATATTTGCATTAGAAGACTTTCTTGCTTCTTTATCCTCAGTCACCATAACTTGGGCTTAGTAGCTAAACTTATTATAGGTTCTGCTTTTTAGCATCACAATCGAGGCATAAGAAAGAGTGACAAAACTTCCTGTGGGCCAATTTTGCATCCAACATCAGCTCTTACCCTTGCAAAATAATCTCCTTGCCTAATTTAAGCATGCTAAGG
Organism: Lissotriton vulgaris; assembly: GCF_964263255.1. Lineage (NCBI taxonomy): Eukaryota > Metazoa > Chordata > Amphibia > Caudata > Salamandridae > Lissotriton > Lissotriton vulgaris. The sequence goes on from NC_141687.1 coordinate 1,820,892,959, forward strand.
TAAGGTTGACAGTAGGGTGGGACATGTTTAAAATAAAACACCATGTAATTTTAATGGTCTGTCTAAGCTTCAGTGTCATCACTGTCAAAAAGAATCTGGGCTGTTTAAAGAATCACTTTACCTCTGAGATCTATAAGTGTCTGGATTGTAGCTCGAGTTCACTGCAGTCCACTTCCATTTAGATGGTCTATTTATTTATTTCATTTTTTGAGGTTTTTTTATAGTGCAAACTCTACCCAAAGGTATCCGAGAGCATTATATGAGCACCAGTTGCGGTAAAGGCGGAAATGTTCCTTTTTGTTAGGCACAGGGAGAATAAGTGACATGCCCAGAGCCGCAGGATGTTGAGAGTCCCTGCCGAGACTCCAACACAGTTCTCCCAACGTCTAGGTCAACTGCTCTAACAGTTAGGCCACATCCTTTATTTTGAAGGTTCCATTAACAGAAACAAGGAAGATCTTAATGTTCCTTTATTTGAAGGAAGAATATATTGAGTTCTGAGTTTATTTCTTGATTCTAGACCCTTGGATACCTAAAGTCATCTGCAAATATATAACTTGTAACATCAGGAGGACGGAAATCGAACAGGTGTCCTGGCACTTCAGGCCAAATTATTGACACTTAGAGGCCCATTAGGATGGCGGGCGGCATCGCGCGGCAGGCACCGCGCGTTGCCTGTCGCTTCGTGTATGCAAATGCATACATGCATTTTTAGCATTGTGGCGGGCGGTGCAGAGAGCACCACCCGCCACAATGTTAAAAATGAGCGGGCGCATCCTAATCCCCACCACGGGACCCCCACCCTTATGGCGGGTGGGCAAAGTCCGCCCGCCATCCTAATGACCTCCTAAGTATTTTGAAGGGGAAAGAGGAACTTGTTTTTTTGGTGCTCACTTCAATTTTGCAAGCTAATGCTGCAACTGATTATCAGAGTTCTTCCCAATAACCTCAACATTTCGTCCACTAGTTTGCTCCTTGGTTGTGGAATCATTTTGATTCTCGATACTCCTGGAAAAGTGTCAGTTCTTTTGTTTTTTTAAATTGGTTCTCCCATCCCACCTGAGATGAGTTAATGATTTATAACGTCCCATGTATGTTTATATTTTGGATCCTACCTAAACAACTTAAAGATCCAGGTGGATTCTTGCAGGCCATATTTAGCTACAATAATGCGCCTAGCGAACATTTGAGTTTAAGTTATTTTAATTAGTGAATTATTCAGTTACTCATTACTTGGGTTGCATAGTGCTTTCTTAAGTTCCATTATATTAATTGTTACTTGTTACGTTGGAATATTGCGTGTTCGTTGAAGACAGGTAAGTAGCAGAAAGTATGAACACTGTGGAAGCCCACTGGCTTCAACATTTTAAACCCCTACACCACATCCCCTGCCTCTCCCTCTCCTTAAAGAGGGAGAGGCAGTGAATGTGTACATTTGCTGCTCTGTAATCCAGTGAGAAAGACCGGTCCAGTGGGCAAAGGAAAATAAGTCTTCCCTCTCCTCCTTCCCTGTTTCCCACTGTCTGTGTCATAGGTAAAGCCAGAGCCTCAGCAAAAGAGAGGCATGGGGGGGAGGAGCCAAGATGGCGAAGTGAACGGACGTGAAGTCTCTCGGCTCCCTGATCCTTTGTTCCCCTCGTCGAAATCCTGACCTTATCCTGCTACAAAACAACAGCGAGGGGACGGGGACAGTGTGCGGAATCGACTGGTGCTCTCCCGACGTTCCTGCCTGCCTGGGACCCACTGCACGGCCGAGAAAACTGCGGAGCTCGTCTCTACCCCTGAGACCGAGACCCAGGCGGACACGCTGGCATGGCGGCTGCCGGAGCTACCGAGGCTACGGAGCCGGAGTGAATCTAGCGCCTTGACTTGCGCTTCTGCCTGCTGCTAACCGCGCCTGCCCTTCATTTCTGCACGGAGTGCCTGCCGACCGGGAACTTCTTCTGGCGCCTCCGCTGCCGAGGTCTGCAAACGAGGTATGCAGCGCTCCCCCATGATGGCGGACACCTAAACACCGCAGCTCTCCCTCAAGCCTGCTCCCGACCACTGTGGGGCTTCCATTACGAGTCGCCCATTGATTGGGTGTCAGCGGTCGGACAGCAATCTATATCTCTGCGATCTTGGTGGCATTTGTGCCCCCGCGTCCCCCTTGCTTCCCCCGGCGGGGCTCTTGGAATGGCTGACCGGGCTGCATCTACTGCTCACGCTGCCTCGGTTGGGACCGGGACTGTGCTGGGGTCCCCCGGACACTGTCCTGTCTGGGGACCCGCGCCTGTGATCGAGGCGAATATGGACACCCCAGCGGCGCCAACTTATGGCTCCATTCTCGCTGCAATCCATGACTTGCGGGCAGAGATGCGTTTGGGCTTTTTGTCGTTGTATGAGAGGTTTGAGACTGCTACGCCCGTGGTGACCTGCACATCGCCGATCTGCCTCTCTCACTGGGATGATGTTACTGTTGCTACTCCTGCCCAGGCTACGTTGTTGCCAAACAAGTGCTCTACCCTTCAACCTCACAGCAGTGTTGGTGGACGCGAATTGCTACCTATTTCTTTCACCGGCGCTACAATGTTTCTGCCTCCACCAGTGCTCACAGTTTCCATCGAGGCTTTGCTGCCTTTGGTGATGCCGCCACAGACACGTCAACCAGTAAGTCTGCCTGCCCGTGTTCATTTGGCCCTGTTGCTGATACTCAATTTCTTGCTGGCCAGTGTGCAACCATTGGAGCTGTCTAGCGGTATACATGGAACTGGTCGCGGACGGACCCGTCCATTTTGTTATGGAACACCATCTTCCTGCCGAGGGCGGCCATCTTGTCCCTTTGTTCAGCCCGTGTGGACTGCCGTACGAGGGTTCTGGCTGTGGGGGCGAATACGTACTGGTCAGGGTTAGCGGACTTCTTTGGTGGACAGTGTTTTCCTGGCTGACTAAAATCTCGGTATGCATCGGTTCCTGAGATGTGCAAGTGTAATTCTCCTTGTGTTATATGGTGTTCGCAGCTCATTGTTCTTGTTGGTACATATGGGGGATGGGACGACTAGACTTGTCAGGCGGGTGGGACCTTGGGACGAGACACCCTTTATGTGCGTGCTGCTATGTTACGTGGGATTTCTCCCTATTTTATCTCGTACTGTACAATTAATAATTCTGAGGTGATTTAAAGGGTGGGAGTTGCTGCATGGTTGGGGTGTCCGAGAGACTTGGTGTTTGGTGGGCTCCTCCCCACATTCCTTTACTGTTCTTTCTCCCTATATTCAAAAGTGACTTTTTTCTTTCTTCTCCTCTTAGGGTTTTCCCTCTCTCTTTCCTTTGTCTATATTTCGGGTTCTTTAGTGGGCGACAGACACACTGCGGGGGGGGGGGGGTAGGCCGTAGCCTCTGCAATGATGTAGGGTGGGGGGAAGGTTTTAGTTCTCATGTTGGTTTCTATGGGCCTTATTTTTATTCTTTCTCTGCGCTTTTCTTACCTACTTTCTGTTCTGGGTCCGGGATAGGGACGTTTAGAGAGTGGGCGGTTCTGTACATGGCGTGGGATTGCTACACTGATGGCTTTGTTGTCTTCTTCGTACCCGCCATATTGCCTGGAATGGCTTTAACGCTTGGTCTCCTGTAAAGCTCTTGCCTGCTCATGCTGTGAAGTAACTGTACGGACTCAGCTCTCCTGGATTTCTATTCTTCACTGTCGTATATTTTAAGATTACAAAAACTTTAAAATTAACCTTCACTGCTCCTGTTTCTCGGCGACACGAATCTATTTGTTGTACTGATAATTGATTGCTGATCTAACCTGGTGCCGCTGAGGAATCGTATTGTTCGCTCCAGTGCTCAAACGTATCGTGGCCGGCCAGATGGTTGTGGGCCCGTATTTGTTATATTTTCATGCACAATAAAGGTTTACAAAAATTTAAAAAAATAAAAAAAAAGAGGCATGGAAGCCTTACAGGTCCTTCCTATGCCTCTTCCTTGCCAAATGAGAACCCAGCAGTTTAGCTTAGTCGAGGAAAGGGCAAAGGGCAGGAAAGCGTTCATTCTTCCTTTTTCACAGCTCTATACAGCCGGGTTTTTCACTTGCTGGGGCCTTGCGTGGATTGCAGGAGTTGTGAAAGAGGGCCACAGACTGTTTTACTAGCCCGCAGCTAGGGTCAGTCGATGGCTGCTGTAGTCTGCTGCAGCAAGCTATAAAGCTACTTCATTAAGTAAATGCATATTTGATTTCTGGTTCAAGTTGATGTCTTTATCTTATTATCCACAAATAGTTTGTTTTCAGCTCAAGGGTTGCCACCTGGGCTACTTGTTCAAAATAGCATTATGTGTTAGATGCAAGCTCTTAATCAGACACTATGTGGTTACTCTTTATCCAGAAGACTGCTTGGCTAAATCTTTTGTCTGATGTTCGTGCTCTCTCTGCCAACTAGTTAAAGATTCAATGTACTCTACTCATGACAACCCAATTAGTGTGAAAAAAAGTGTTTATGGCGCTTGGTAACATAGCACCTCTATCTCGTGTGCAAACGTTTTTACAATAAATAAAAAGAGTGTCTTCAATTAAAATATGTTGAAAAGATACCTCATGAGTAAGCTGTAAAGGATGGTATTATTTAATACCATCCAAGACGTCCAAGACGTAAAACAGTGCAATTAGAAGGACTCTCCCGTAGACCAAAACCTCCGTTGGGTATACCTTTATAGAGAAGATTTGCAGGCCATCCTAAACAAATGAAGTCGATATGGCAGGGCCGCTTTATGACATGAATTAGAATTATACTCTTATGTACAACCAAAATCTCTTCTTGCTGACAGAGTAGCATATTCTGGTGGATCTGCACTTTGCATCTCTCGCAGTGCCCATGCAACATTGCAGGCTGAGGTGGAGAACTTGTTTTTGGTGGCTGGTTATATCATCAGAGACCGCCATGCAAACCAGATGCCATCATCCCCACCCATGTTGTCAAAATCATCCTGGTTTTAAAGTGCCAATCAGGCAGTATCGTAACCATATCCTTTCTTGTTAACTAGCTCCAAAATAAAACAAGCATTGGCATAGCCAATAGGTCTCGCTTTTGAGACCTTATAAGTATTTAGTTATGCAGCACAGTATCCTTGGGGCATGGCTAAAACTTATAAGGTCCCAAAGGCGAGACCTATTGGCTATGCCAATGCTTGTTTTTAGAGGCCTGGCATGCAGGTTCAAATGTAGGCTGGTAAGAAAGGTGCCAACCCGAGGGGCAAGGTCTAGAGAGAAATAAGACCTAACATTGCTATAGCTATACATCAGAATTACACGATCTTTAGGCTGGACCGGGCAAATAAAATAGGAGGTAACATTGGAATCATATTCGAAAAGGATTTTATTTGTAAATGGGAGGAGATCCCGCTGAATAATTGCAAAGCAGGCCTTTTCAGACTTTCTCTTACACCTCAATTCTCCTTCTCAGGGCTGCTGATTTACCGCCCCCCGGGTTCTGCTGGAGCCTGGGCAGCGGCACTTCCTGATTTTATTGCCCCCTTTTTACTTGACGCCACTAATTTCTCGATATTAGGAGATTTAAATGTACATCTCGATGATCATAACTGCCCTATTAGCTCCACGCTAATCTCAGATCTAGCTGCCCTGAATATGTCTCTATGCAATTTCGGTCCCACGCATAAAAAAGGGCACCTTTTGGATCCCATCTTTTCCAACGTAAATAACATTAAATGCGAATCCACATGGCCTCTACTTTGGTTGGATCATTACTTAGTCAGCTTTAAGCTTAAACAGGTGGTGAGACGGGTATCATGATCCGCCATAACTGAGGCAACTTGGGCCAGAAATTGGAAAAAACTTAACATGGATCATTTAAATGCCCATCTGCTGGACTCTAGACCAGATTTAAAGTCAGTCAGTATCACGGATACCATTCACAACTGGCTCGCCGCATCTGTAGACACTCTTATCCCGTTAATGAAAAATAAAACTAAGAACCACCGTCTCCCAGCCCCATGGTTTTCAGAAAAACTCAAAATTGAAAAATCAAACTGTAAGGTGCTTGAGAGGCAGTGAAGAAAACATGATGCACCGGCCGAAAGGCGCACTTACAAGCAGGCTATTAAATCCTATCAGGCTTTATGCAAAGCGGCGCGAGTTGAACATACTAAGAATAATATCTTATCTCAAAATAATCCTAAACTACTCTTCAAGGTGGTGCAAGAATTGTCGGGTGCCGCATATCAATCAGAACCCCCAAAGATAACAAAAATGCAATACGACCATCTAGCAATGTATATCAATGAGAACATTGATAAAATCTACTCCGAACTTAATTTAAATGAAGAACAGCATCTTAAGACTAATCAATTGTCAGCAAACTCTCACCCCTCATAGTGGGTTATCAGAATCTTTGGAGAGCACACTTAATAGATGGCTACCTTTAGATATGTCTTTTTTTTTTGGACATACTGAATAGCATTAAGTCAGGCTTCCCGAAGGATCCTTTCCCAGTTCATGTTTTAAAAAAAACTATACCCTTTGATTCTGAAAGAGATTATGGAACTTCTTAATGCCTCAATTGAGGAAGCAGTAGCCTGCCATTTGGAAACATGCAATGATTCTTCCGTTGCTGAAGAAGGCTAACGCTGATCCGGAAGTCTTCTCCAACTTCCGGCCCGTCTCCCTGCTTCCCGCATTTTCCAAAATATTGGAAAAACACATAAAAAACCAACTGACTCAATTTGTGAACTCTCTGAACATTTTGCATCCGTCTCAATCCGGTTTCAGAACAGGTCTCTCAACCGAGTCAACACTCCTGGGAGTTCCGAAAACCATCCGTCAGCGGTTAGACAAGGGCAACACAGTGGCACTCATCCTGTTGGATTTGAGTGCTGCTTTTGATACCATATCCCATGAAACTCTTGTTCAAATACTTAAATCTAAGGGTGTCTGTGGCACCGCCCTGAAATGGTTGGAGAGCTTTCTATTCAATCGCACATTCCAGGTTTTATCAAAGACCAATAACTCCAGTTCTCATGTCTCTCTTCATGGAGTTCCGCAGGGCTCTATTTTGAGCCCTTTGCTTTTAAATGTCTACATTAGTCCCCTGGCAGCCTTAGCAGAAGATGCTGGGCTTACAATATATTCCTATTCAGACGACACTCGGCTTATCTTTTCTTTATCCACTGAAGATAAGCTTAAGGTGTCATGTCTTCAAATAGGCCTACAAAACCTAGCCAAATGGATGCATTCTAACAAACTGAAGTTGAATGGAGGAAAAACGGAGCTCCTCGTCCTTGGTGGTAGTAAAGAACTTTGGGGCCCACAGCATTGGTCGCTGCAAATGGGTCCCCCTCTGCAGCCATCACAATCTGTTCGCAACTTGGGCATCATTATTGATGACCAACTATCGATGCGCCAACTAGCAGTTAAGACCACTTCTACATGCTTTGCCATTTTGAAATGGCTGTAAAAGATTCTATGGATGCTGCCGGAGGGGGCCTAAAAGACGGCGGTCCAGGCCTTGATTGTGTCAAGATTGGACTATGGGAATTTCTTATACCTAGAGGCCAATAAGGATGTCATTCGCAGGCTGCAAGTGGTCCAAAATGCGGCAGCCAGACTCCTACTTCAGCTCCCCAGAATGACCCCTATCACCGGGTCTCTTCGTGACCTACACTGGTTAAAGATCGAAAATCGATCTAAGTTCAAAGAGCTATGCTTTATGCACAGAAGTGCTTTGGTTAAACAATACATCCCCACTCGTCATCTACGTTCGTCCAAGCAAGCCAAATTCGTGACTCCTAGGTTCAGGCTGGCTCGTATGGGTGGTCGCTCTTTTGCTCAATTGGCCCCGCATTGTGGAATTCTTTACCACTCCGACCCAGTCATGAGCATAACTATGTCAGATTTTGGAAAGGCATCAAGACATGGCTATTCAATCAGTGAGCTCCAGTGGTGATTCCTTTTCTTGGCATGTGTGCGTAGGCGCCGGGAAACCTCAGGGTAGCTGTTACGCCATATAAGTTTAAATATAATAATAATAATAATAACATTTGATGACTCAATAAAGGATTGATTACAAAGCAAAAACCTCTTGATTGAAGTGTCTAGCTCAAAAAATTCGACATGTAAATTGCCAACCCAATAAAAATAAGGCATATTATACATATATAGTGAAACTAAACATTGAAATATTTAAACAGTAAATACGTTAATGAGAGGAACTAGGAAGAAAGATAAAAGACAATTTAGAAACTTTGTTTTACACATGCAGAAAATTACTACAAATATCCTTTTTATACTCACATTTATCAGTTTTACCAGGCATCAAAATCTTAGATCTACAAATTTGGAAAAGTTCCTCTGTCCAGCCTACAAGGAAAGGCGTTAGTCTTGGCTTCAAAGTATGTTAGCTTCTTAGCTAGACAGCCACAGCATAACTGAAGTCTCTTGACTTTAGGCAACTTCTCCGAGGGTAGGATTAGGTGAAAAAGTGCTTTTAACGGAGATCTACTTAAGGTTACACCAAGTATGAAGTCAAGTCTACCCAGGGCATCAGTTCAAATTTGCCAACTACTAAAAGTCCAAATTATTTGTTTTCAAAAAACAATATTTTATTCAAGCACTTAACCCTAACTTCCATTTAGCAAAGTATTTTCAGTGAATTGTTGAGTTCTGCAATGATGATACTTTAGCTCCTTGGCAAACCAAAGATTCACTTTGGCTCTTGCTATGTGTGGGCACAGGTCATACACCCAAACCCTTTGCCTCTTTTACAGCAATTTGCATGACCTTCAGCTGTGTGAGTTCGATACTTGATGCCTGCACTCCGCAGCGGTGTCCAACAAACCCACTGCATAGCTTTCATCTGTGCATATTGGGTACTGGGCACAAGGTGTGATCTTTAGCCATGTCATGTACCCAGCCTCCAGACCTACTGGCCCAAGTGTTCACAGACCCCACTGTTAACAGTTTTCAGCAGTGCTGAACATCCTCGGAGTGTAGGTTGTGTCATTTCAGCTCCATCCTAACCCGAGTCCCAGTGCCCACTCTGTGTCTGGGTGTGGTCTTGACTGTGCATAGTGGGTTGTGGGTGTTGTACATGAACTTAGTTTAATAATTTAAAAAACCCTGCATTTTGAAAAATAATTCATGTATTATTTTAGAAAATGTGTAGTCGTTGATATGGAGTCAGCACAAGATTGTTGAGGACACATGAGCATCTTTTAACAACCTGCAACCTTCTTCTGACATCACGGTGACTGGTAGAAATAGCCTGTTTTACTAGAGTCAGCAGCAAGAGTGAAGTGGCAGGTGTTTAGTCTACATCAGAACATTCGTATATCTGGCTGTCACTAGCGATACCGCTGCAGCTTCCCAGGTGCAGCTAGAAATAACCTGCGCTACTGTTGTACCGTTTTAGGTCTGGAATTATCCATGACCTTTTGGTTTTAATATGTATGTATGTATATGTATGTATATGTATGTATAGGCATTTATATAGCGCACTACTTACCCGGAGGGTCCCAAGGCGCTTCGACCGCTGCGAAACCCTTCCTGGCTTCCCTGAGAGATGGTCCCTTAATGGGTATCTCCAGGGTGAGACCAGGCATCCCCGGCGGTCTGGTGGGGCCGTTAGTGAAGATGAGGCAAGCTAATGCCCAGAGTTGCCGAGTGTGATCGCTGATCAGAGTGGGCACCGAGGCGAGAGAATTATCGAGTCCGCTGACCCTGGTCCAGAAACCTGCCGCGCCGGGAATCGAACCCTGGTCCCGGGCCGTCCTCTGCTCTCGGGTCTGCCGCCTCTTACCAGTGAGCCACACTACTTCACTAATACAATAATATCTTCTTACAGGGGCTTTCAGCCAGCTCTCTTCACCCATTGGTTTGTTCCGCACAGCACATAGCAAGTAGCATATGGTTTACTCATTACAGCCATTGGCTTACCTCTCTGAGTGATAGCATCCTGTTCGTGCACAATGTGCACTTACACACAAAAAGTAGTCCCCTTGTAAGTTTTACAAAAAGCATTTGCAAACAGTGAGTAAGACAATAAATGGAAGGCAGCCCAGACCTAATGTTTCATTTTGTAATTTATTTATTGCTGAGCGAGAATAGCGGGGCTTACAAAGCGTTTCATACTCACTGCCTTCTCTACTGCTCTTCTGTTTTTTTTTCATCTTGCCCTGCAAAGATACCAGTCCTCGCAAAGCATCGTTTTAGGTTTTTATTTCGTTATTATTGCTTTTTTAGGGCTCGTGCCCTGCGTTGCAGGGCGCAGCATTGCTCGTGCAGGCGAGAGCTCTTTTGTCCAGGGTTTGAAAACGGACCCTGGAATCTAACACGCTCGTGCCTGTGCTTTTCCTTTTGGGTTCCGCTATTGGGCTTTGTTTGTGTGTTTTTAAACAGAGCACACAGTAGGCCAAAGGCAGGCGCATTGCTTCGCCCATGGCCTATTGGTGTCTGTTACGTGCACAAAGCCCATATGTTTTCAAATATCGTGCCCAGACACGGCCGAGATAATTGAAAACATTTGGCTCGCAGTGGCGCGCGCACCACTCGCAGGCGTGTTTTTTTTTTTTTTTTTACAATAGCGATCGCTTTCGCGATCACTTTCAGTGCGGCTTGTTAATTTAATTTTATTGTGTAAGTGTGCACAGCTGTTACCCTATCAGTCATGATTTGTGCATCTAAAAAAAAACACCTATTCTTCATAGTTTTAAAATACTTGAAAACAAAATGCAGACCGAGAAAGAGTTAGTTTTCTTTCTGGTTTTATCTGTACAATTAAGTGAAAACTAGGACCCTAATTGTAAATGGGCATTTTGTTAATTTTTACACAGCTATATACACTTTAAAAAAAAATGAAAAGCACTATCATTATGGCAAGCTGAGATTACAATTCAATATACTTCCTGTGCATTCGACCCAGTAGTTAAGGTAGGTTAAGTAGACCACATATGTATCCATACGTAGAATATGTTAAAACTGTACATCTTGCCTTAGCTGTAGCAGTCCTCTTTCCCTCGATCCTACTGTGGCACTGTAAAGCGTCAGTTACAGTGTGTGCTGCCAGGGATTGGACCTACTTGTAGAGTGGAAGAAATAAACGTGAAAACTTGCTGGCCTTAACTCCAAGCAATCTGCCCTAGTCATTGGTCTATACTATGAGATCTTGTTTCTTACATATTGCTAAATGCCACACTTAAGTTTCTAAACATTAAATAACAAATGTTATTACTCAGTTTTTGGTGCTCTGTCTATCCACCTCAGAAGGGCCAAATATCGAGTCTTCATAGTATTATAGTTGAAGAAGAAAAATAACCCAAGGCAGCAAGTTTTCTACCGCTTGTCTATCCCAACTAGGTTTATGTAGTGTGCCATTCCTGATTTTTAGGTCTTGTGGCGATTACAGCGCAAAAGTGCTGTCTCGCCAGAGACCTATAGTCACCGGCTCTGCTTCCCAGGAGACAGGAGATGGGCACACGCAGGCTCAGGAATCGGATCGGCGCGGGCCACGCGCAGACAGCATGCCTGAAACACACGCGCGCACACCCATCTCCTGTCTCCACTGCAAGCCTGCTGCTTACTTTCACTTTCCCTCCCCCCTCTGCCGCCGGCTACACTGCCCATCACCGCGCACAGGAGTGCTCCTTTCACACACACAGACACTCACGCGCACATCCCCTCTTCCCACCCACCCCCACCACCAGTCATCGGGCTCTTTTTACACATGCACGCATACATGCACACGCATACACACACACGCGCACACACAGACACACACACACAGACACACTCGAACACACACGTGCACACATCTCCCCCCACCCCCCCTCACACCCCGCTCATAGGGTTCTTTTCGCGTGTCCCATTCTCAGCAACAGGCGGGGCTCTCCACGAGCACGGGAGCCCCGCTAGCTGACACACAAATCTTCCGGCTGGCTTCACGGGCACAGGAGCGCGGGGTAGGCTCCCTTATGCTGCCTGTATTTTTGCGGCCCGCCCCGTCCCAACACAGGTTGCCTGGCTTCCTATACAAGCCGGGCTGCGGCGGTGAGTTTTTTTCAATACTTAACTTGTTGTAATTGCAATTCATGTAACTTTTACTGCAATTTATTGTAATCTTGACATTTAGTGCTATATTTTAGTACGAAATGACACAAGAACACATTTTGCACAAAGAATAGCTCCAAAGGCACATGCAGTGAACGTCAGCTGCTCGCTTTGTTTATTTGCAGTGCTCCTATTCTCATGCAATAGGTTTTTTACCTGTACATACTTGAAGTTACGCAGCATGGCAAAATGGTGGAATTTAGGCGTTTTGAGTAACACGTGTAACACACAAAGTCATAAATTACACAAAAGTACACTGGCATAACAAAAATTACATCAAGACGTATCAGATATTTGATGTGCAGATAGGACAGCGAACTGCCAGGTTGGTCTGCAACATCCCCATTTGATTACAATTTTACTGTGTTCAATTTTAAGCATCTTGAGGGTTGCGGGTAGGACCTGTAGGGGAAGACAATAGGTTGCCAGCTATATGCACTGCATCTCTTCGTGACCTGGATGCTTTTCCTCTGTCATGATGGCCGTCCTAGTTTTGGTGGATTGATGATGGTTCTCTGGCAGTATAAGCATGTCCAGTGATAGTGGTGGACTGTTCCGAGCTTAGAAACATTTCATCTAGCCAGCCCTAATCATGGTCACCAGGTGTGATTCATGTGGTTTGACACCATCGTCTTACGGCTTGCCCGGGTTGCTGTCTGCAGGTGTAGAGATCAAGTGGTGACTTCTGTGACATTTGAGCACCCTTGGTTCGAGGAATGTGGGCTGCTGAATTCATATCTGGGCATAGATCGCCGCCTAGTGTTGGGTTCGGATGATTGCACATTGTTGTCCTGGAAGAGTCTTCGAAGTATCACGAGATAGGTGGCTCCGCCCCTGGACTACAGTGCGCATGGACATCCTCTCCATCTTTAGATTGTTTTTCGCCATTGTGGCAGAGATGGAGTGTAATACAGTGAGTGATGTCCATGCTACATAGTAATTCTGAATGCTACAGCTGCTACAGGCGCCGGGGAGGAGGGTGGTTGATATGAATGTAAGTAGCATATTTGGTTCGAGGTATGTGGGCTGCTGAATTCATATCTGTGCATAGATTACATAGCAGTCCATCCTATTAGCAGCGGCTGCCCGTGCCAGCTGCAGCAGTATGAAAAAGAGTTTTGAGAACAGCCTGTCCTACAGCTGCCTGCTGTTTAGAATGCACATCTACGCAGTAGTGTTTCGTAAATGTATGTGTGGTGGACCAAGTGGCTGCCTTACATATCTCTTCTAAAGGAATATTCCCCAGGAAAGCCATGGACGCTCCTAACTTACGTGTGGAGTGTGCTTGTGGTGGAATGGTCAGTGTGCAGTTAGCCTTAGCATAGCAAATCTGTATACACTTAACGATCCACCGGGCTATCCCTGCTTTGGGCATGGGGTTGCCTTTGTGTTGTGGAGAAAAGGCAACAAAAAGCGGTTTTGTTTTTCTGAAATCCTTTGTTCTGTCTATATAGTACATTAGAGCCCTTTTGACATCTAACGTGTGTAGGGATCTCTCCGCGACATTTTCTGGATTAGGAAAGAAAACTGGTAGTTCTATGGTCTGGTTCATGTGGAACTGCGAAATCACCTTAGGCATAAAGGTAGGGTTGGTACGTAATACGACCCTATTTGCGTGGACCTGTATGAATGGCTCTTGAATGGTTAGTGCCTCCTTAGTGAGGTAATGGCTACTAGGAAAGCAACTTTCCAGGTCAGAAATTAAACCTCACAAGAGTGTAGAGGTTCAAAAGGTGGTCCCATCAATCTGCTGAGGACCACATTCAGGTTCCAGACTGGTGACGGTGGGTGTCTGTGAGGGATCACTCTTTTAAGTCCTTCCAGAAAAGCTTTAATGGCAGGCACTCTGAATAATGAGAGGTGCTGCCTGTTCTGAGAATAGGCTGCTATGGCGGATAAATGTATACGAATGGAACTGTACGCTAGATTACATCTGTATAAGTGCAACAAATAACAGATAATGTTTTGAATAGATGCATCCAGTGGGTTAATGTCATTGTTGGTACAATATATGACAAACCTTATCCATTTAGCTGCATAGCATGCTCTGGTTGTGGGCCGCCTTGCCTCCTTGATGATATACATACATTCTGGCGGCAAGTTGAGGTAGCCAAATTCTAGGACTTCAGGAGCCACTTCGCCAGGTTGAGCTGTTGCGGATCTGGATGCTGAATGTCGCCATGGCTCAGCGTCAAAAGCCTGGGTGTGAGGCGTAGCCTTTGATGCGGTACCACGGAAAGTTCTAGAAACATGGTGTACCATGGTTGGCGTGCCCACATTGGAGCAACCAGGATGAGGGTCATCGAGTGTTGCCGTAGTTTGCGCGCCACCAGCGGTATCAAGGGTGCTGGGGGAAAAGCGTACGCAAATTTGCCTGACCAGTTCATCCATATCGCATTGCCCTGCGACTGTGGATGGGGGAACCTGCTTGCGAAGCTTCGGCATTTTGCGTTTTCCCTTGTGGCAAGCAGGTCTATCTGTGGACGACCCCACTGCTGGAAGTACGGTTGGAGCACTGATGGATGTATCTTCAACTCGTGCATCTGGTGGCTGTGTCTGCTGAGCAGATTCGCCATCTGGTTGTCCTTGCCCGGGAGGTGTTCCGCCATGAGGAAGATGTTCCTCTGAATGGCCCACTTCCACATGCTCTGAGCCAGATGAGACAACTGTGGAGAGTGTGTTCCTCCCTGCTTCTGTATGTAGTACATGGCAGTCATGTTGTCCGTCCGGATCAACACGACCTTGTTGCACAAGTGTACCTTGAAAGCATTCATCGCCATGAAGATTGCCATCCGTTCCAGGAGGTTGATGTGCATCTTCTTTTGCTGTGCTGTCCATAGTCCCTGCACTGTGTAGTGGAGTACATGAGCTCCCCATCCCTGGAGAGACGCGTCCGCCGTCAGTACAATTTGTGGCACAGGCTCTTGAAACGGTCGGCCCTTGCAAAGGTTTCGTGGGTTCCACCAATGCAGAGAGTTGAATGCCCGACCGCTCACCAACACTAGGTCTTTTAACTGTCCTTGAGCCTGATTCCACTGACGTGCTAAGCACTCCTGAAGCGGACGCATGTGTAGTCTCGCGTGCTGGACTATGAAAATGCAGGAGAACATCATGCCTATCAACTGCATGAACACTTTCGCTGGAAGCGAGTGTTGAGGTCTGAATTTTTGTATCAGCAATTGCATGGTGTTTATTCTCGCTGAATTTGGCTGAGCTTTGGCTGCCAGAGTGTTTATTGTCGCACCCAGGTACTGTCGCACGTGGGCGGGCTGAAGATGTGACTTCGGATAATTCAGTGAGAATCCCAGACTGTGAAGAAGATGAATGGTGTGGGACATGTGGCTGGCACACTGCTGGGCCAGTCGTCCAGATAAGGGTAGACATGGATGTTCTGTCTCCTGAGGTGTGCTGCTACTGTTGCCAGGCACTTTGTGAACACCCATTTGCGTGGGTAAGGCATATGCGTGATTACGGATAGCATTGTTCAGCTTGCGCGGAAACAGCACACATGCTTAGGGACGTGTTGTAAATGCCATTTTCCAACTGGACCTGTTGAAAGGGAAGGGCAGGAATTGCTGTCAGCTGCTCCGTCCTCCTTCGCAGCTGAATTGCAGCTAAATAATGACTCTGAAGAAAATTCACGGCCATGTTGGTTCCATGTGTGATTGTGTCTCCCTTACTCTTGATTTTTGGCAATCCTAGATGACCTCTGGTGGCATGGCTGTTCACTGTTATTTTAGCCTCTCTGAATAAAAAAGCTCATCCATCTTGTATGGTGGGACACTGAATACTTTCAACTTTGAACAGTTGCTCGTGTGTCTTGGTTATTGATATAGGATTTTTATTTGTGTATTTCCAAGGTATTGCAGCCAATGCGTTTCACCTTACAATAACCAAGACCCAAGATCATCTGTTTAGTGTTGAATGTGGTCATCCAAAATTGTTTCTGTTGCCTCTCTACTTTTAGTATAAAAACGTGTTTAATGTGTGGTCCGTGTGCAGCTGACCATTGAGGTGGGCAACGTTTTTAGTCTATTGAGGTGACTACTTCAGGCGATGCGGCCTTGGCTGCCTTCCTTTCTTGTTTAGTGTCAACACTGAATACTTGATACCAGTGCTGTTCAGCAGGCATCCCTTATCATCAGTTCCATTTCCATCAGGACCTTAGGCATCGAAGCGCTCAGAAAGTGTTGACAACTAAAGGCATTTACATCGTAGAACAACTGAGTCTTCAACACTTTTGTAAATGGCACTATGTGTTGTGTTAATGCAGCATAGCTGGAGGGCTAGTTTGTGGGCGGAAGTGAATGGGGAATATATAGGTTCCCCCAACTGGGTCAGCTCATGTAGGATGAAACCGGAGCAGGGGTTGCTGCCTTTAGCTATTTTCCATACCTGGGAACATTTGAACCCCCACCTCTCTCAGTTCGAGGGCAGATGAGGTAGACTTTGTTTTTTAGAAACTCTTCATTATTGGGAAGTGGTTGTCTGCAAAACATTTTTGGATTACTTTGGCCAAGTATTGGGTCCTTATTATTTTAACTCTGCCCCTCAGCCTTATTTTCCCCCATTTGTAGGCCAGCTTATTGAACTGTGATAACTGCTCAACTTCCCTCAGCTTATTGTGAAAAGCTAAATTCTAATGTAAATCAGTGTAGTTCTAAATAAAACTAATCTTGTTTTTTTCTTGGGCATTTTCCACTCGTTTGGGTGCTGCTTCCTCCCTAGTCCACTGTGGGGATGAGGGATGCTCAGAAAACCTCTAATTTGCTCCAGTAATTTGTTTAACAAAACAAAGATTTGCAGATATTTAGTAAGCTCTCGCATTCAGAAACAAGTATTGGCAATGCCAATAGGTCTGACTTTAAAGGAGTGTTGTATGTTAATATGAAGGTAATATGAATGTTGCATGGTAATATGAAGCATTGCAAGTAAATAGCATTGGAATGGATGTCTTTGAATAGAAGCAAAGAAATATAGAATTATACTGGCGTAGGTTAAAAGGCCAGGTGACAGTTACAGTGTCAAGCCAGACCTAAAAATCCATGTAGGTTAATAACTGCCCTCCTTCTTTCTGGGCTACTGCCAGAGAAAAACACCATAAATGATATACTTATCTAAGACACTTTAATATCATTGCAATGTTTAAGATAATGTACCTGGATAAATAAACGAAATGATCACAGCTGCTTTGAGACGGCAACACATTTTTGTGAAAGCACACAACTTCTGCCCAATAACATGTGCTCCTGGCTCCCAAAATGTGGGTGGAGTCAAAGCCCCTCTATAGTGATTCTCACATAATAGTCCGGTGACAGCTGCACTGTCAAGTCACACCATAATGTTGGTTGGAAAAAAAATGTTTTGGTAGCGACCCATTCAGGTTTCTTGGTTTCCTGTATAAGTCACAGATCCTGCAGTGGCCAAGGGGAGAAAAAGCTCCCTCAATCGGGATTGAATATTTAAAAAATGTTTTATCCTTACATTTTCCTTGAATCTGGAGCAGAGCATAATTCAAGTACAAACCACTGAGATACCCATCAAATTAAACCTTCGAAGCCAAGCCGACACATTTTTAATACTCATCTTGAAAACTACTGAACTGATTGCACACAATGGCCTATTCCACTTGCATGCCAGCTCTGCTTCTTTTCTTTTCGTTTTCTTTTGCTTAAGCACGCATACAGCAGTTATTCCTAAGGGACTTAGAAAGGAAAAAAAAGTCTATTTTTTGGGAGCGGGGGTGGCCTTTCTCCCACTCTGTGCAAATTTGTCACAGTGCCAAAATCATTATTACACCAGTGGTAATTACAATGTAATTGTAACCACATAGTTGTTTTCACAGAATTTAAGTCCCTGCTGCAGATATTCGGAGACTGAAACGAATACGCTCCATGCTCCTCACAGATTCAGTTAACTGAAGTGAAAAGTAAGGTAATGTATTATTACGATAAAGATATATGCCAGCCTCGTTTCTTTGTCAGGGACCTAGTGCTTCTTTATGCACTTGTAATGTATAGGAGATCAGTGTTCCTCTATTCCGATTAGTCTGGTAATCTATTACAAGTACGTTTGGTATTCTAAGGAGAGAGCAGGCTTGTCCATTTCGACATGTATGCTTCGTGAATATTAATTGTAGGAAGGGAAATAACACCTAAGTAGTCTGCAAAAATCGCACCCACACGAAGAAACCTTCCCTGTTGCAAGTAAGGGGTTGGTCCCTTTCTGTCCTGTGGGAAATGATTCTCCTCAGATTTTGCAAAGACTTCTTATTGAAGGTGACTTGGTGGTGGCCCAGTACATGTTTGTACCATGCTGCAGTCTCCCCTCATGTTTGTCCTGCTTGCTGTGTTAGTCTCACTGCATGCTGTGTGCTAATGTTTGCAACCCCTGCATGCTGCCCAAACTGCCTCGTTATTACAAGCTGATGCATATTTGTCTTTTTTTAAAACATGCAGTTTACTTCTCTTGAGCCAGCAGGCTGTAGGTACATGCTGACGAAGATTGGGCTCAGAGGGAAAATGTACTTTAAAAAGCGCTGTTTCCACTCGCAACTCAGCACGTCACTTCCAGTTTATAAGTGGTCTGATACATCTGCTTACTTGATTGACTGGACGTGGTTCACAACCTCCGCCGTTATCCTCCTAGTTGTTTTTCTTTTCACTCCGTGCTTTCGCCTTTCCTCTTTGGCGCTTTCTCGCATTTCTTTCCGAATATTTCTGTTGCTTGTTCCGTACTCCACAGGATGTTCTCGTTATGTTTCTCTTACACAGTATGGTTCCCTCTTTGCTTCATATACAGTTCCCTCAAGGCTCCGTGTTCTGTGTTCCCTTCTCAGCAATTCATGCTCTCTTACCCTTCTTGCCAGCAGTTGATGGCTTCCTTCCCTCCCTTCCTCTTTCTATTTAGTAGGTGGGTTTGCTGCACTCCGTGAATCATTGGCGTTACTTGTTTCCTTAGGTTTGAAGATGTGAGGTTATAATTGTTCTTACTAGGATACAGTTAAACCTGGTCCATTATACTGGGACTCTTCGCTGTTTTATTGTAGGAAATATCCTTTTCAGAAAGAATAGTGTCGTGGCGAAGGGTAGTTACTGATGGAACAGATCAGATAAAAACTACAACAACAATACGTACCCAGATTACCGGGTAATTAGATCGTGTTGGAAACCTCTGCTATACCTCCCTTCCATTCTGCATAGAACCTTCTAACCTGTTGTGCTGCATGAGACAGCGGCCAAGATGGGAAAGCTGGTTAGGACATGGTGACATTGAGCGCATTGGCAGATGAAGGGGTGACAATTAGATATTACACAGATCTGTTCTTCACGTGGTGGCTAGTGAATAGGTTTTTGGTTTTTCATCCTTTCATAAGTGGTACTGGAGAGAATTAGATAAAGGATGCATTTTTCCACAGGATACAAGTGTCCCACTGGGTTTGCATTCCAAAAGATTATAAAACATTAGGTGTGTTTAGAAATCTAGGGCGGAGGGGAGGTTACTACAGCAGGATATCAGCCAGGAGCAAATATATATGTTTAATGAGCCATTGGCTAAATCTGTAATAAGAAATGAGACTTATGGCAGCAAACAGAGTATTCTTGTGGTTACATCACACAACCTGAAAATGGTAGTATAGCAGAAAGAATATTGGGGATATGTAATGCGAAGTGTAACCACTGTTTGTTTAATAGAGACTTGGTTACCACATTACTCACGAGGCCTGATATGGATTATTGGGTACTGTCTGATTGCCACAAAACTGATTTAAGACAACCCTAAAAGGGGATGTAAAAAGTCCATAATGAAAACTGCAATTGGTATTTATTTAGAGCATACACCTTGCTGCTTAGGGTGGCTTAGTTAAACAGGAGGGTTGTGACAGCAAGTAGGCAAAGTGATCCTGATCCCAGTAGGCATCTTGTTTCATTTCTGCCAAAGAGAATGGTCAGTTCCGCTTGGTTACAAACATGGGTGGATGGTAATGGTAGAAGGTTGGGGCTAGCCCTCAAATTTATCTGTATGTAATTGTTTCCTGTGTGGGGTTGGGTGTCGGGTTCCCAGTCTGGACAAGTTTATGGATGGCTGCATGACAAACAATTGTAGCTAAGGCAAACTCTTTTGACCTCGACCTAAGCATGCACCAGGGCTTGTATTAAACCTGCAGTCAGTCAGCAACCCAAAATGTGAGCCCCTATAGCCGATAAAGCTGGTACTCACATAATCTAGAAAGGATGGCTTATGCATTGTCGAGTTTGACATTCTAAAGCTGACAACCATGAAATTCACACTGAGAGAGATAAATTGGGGTAGGCATGTGAGGGACTGATAGTACCTTTGTTTCTATAGTGTGAAGTTAACCAAAAGGCAGTGGAACACTGTATTTATATGTAAAATCGTATTGAGGTTGCTTGCATTCAAGTAGGACTCCCATGTTCCTGACCTCTTGGCAAATTCAGGTGGCAAAGAGGTGCCATTCCTGGGGCATGAAGACCGTACAATTCAGATGGCATTTGAAGCATGATCATATGGCTTGAATGTTAAAGCCTTTCGGCATCACTTTGTTTTTATTTATCCTGCCCAAATTCTCAGAAACTTGGAATCGTAAGAGGAGTCATGTGCTACTGACACACACACACACACATCTTGGTATTATTATTGTAAGAGAGATTTCAAAATGGCATTTATTACCAGGTTGGGTTTAAGTTTGAGATTAAAAGACAGGCATGGCCCAATCATGCCTGAAGTCGCCAGGAAAGCCCGGTAAAAAAACGGAAGATTCACAGGAGAAGGGGACTGGTAAGCCTGAGGGAGTGTCTCACGAGATCCTTAATGTTTTCTAAAAGAGGATAGCTCAAGACAAAGCGTAGCAAATAAAGAAGGCTCTATATGAACAAGGAAACTTGTGCTGAAGAACAGTCTTAATGCAGGAGGAGGTGACAGAAGTATAGGGAGAGTACTGATTTTGCGTGAGTGGTGGTGTAGTAAGAGATAAAGAGGTAAATGGAGGGATCAAAAATAAGTGTTTCCTCCACCTTTCTCAGTGGCTTTTTCATCAAAAGGGAAAAACGAAAAGAGCAGTGTGCAGGAAAGAAGTGTTGTGATCTGGAGTTTATGACGTTTTCATCATAAAGAGAAAATCCTTGTTGAAGTCTTTGATGATGCAATGGAGGAATGGAACTCAGACTGCAACAGTAAATGTTTAGAATTCTAGAAAGAAGCAGTTGATAGTTATGGCCCAACCTCTTGGGGGTGTAGAGTGACTTCAGGGGGGTACATGAGCTGCACTCAATGACTGGGGGAAAATAACGTTTAGGATGATGGTGGAGGCACTCAGAAGATGAAGCCGGACTGCTCAGGAACTGAATCCGTAAAAGCTCAAATCTAAAGCTGTCTACATAGTAGTCAAGTGTGGGTAAATGAGATACAAGAAATTTGTCTTAGGATAATGAACAACATATGAGGTTACTTTTAACTTTGTGTTGGGAGTGTACTTGTACAACTAGATGTCACTGCACAAGACAGTGTTTCCATTTAGTGACATTTATATTCACAAATCCTTTTAGCTAATAGATAGTGATGCTGGGAACAAACTGGTAGAAGAAATGCTAAAGTAATGCTAGCAGTTGAGTCCAAAAGATCCTCCTAGAAGTGTATGAGAGAAAGAGTACTGAGAAAAAAACGATGTAAAGCTGGAGTGCAAAAGGAGTATGCGGGGTCAAGTAAAAGCTTGTTAAATGAGCGCGAAGTGGAGGACGCAGCCCTCATTGGGCATCAGTCTGTTTTTGATCCGCTGATCCAGCTGCTCCTGTCTCTGCATCTTCCTTGAATGTCCCACATTTCCTGTTGTTTTCATTCTACTCTTCGTTTGTCTTGGGAAGTCTTCTCAACTGTTGGAGTTCAATAAGCATTCTCCAACTTCCTATGTTTTTTGTCATTCTTTCTAACTTTCTTATCAGTTATTTCTAGTGTGCTTTGAGTGATTTGTTCTCTGGTTATTGTCTCCTTGCTTCCCGCACGTTTATGGGTCTAATTTTCCAGAAGCGGGAAAAATGGTTTCTTATAATCAAATAACCTCAAGTTTCTTTTAGTCGAGCCGGTCCAAAATGGCAGCAGAAATAAGTGGCTTGTTCATAGCACCTTGTCTGCACTCATTCCAATACAATGTTGACGTTTTCCTGCTGCGTTTTAAAATGTTTACGAGTGTTTCACATTTTTTTTTGTCATTTACATTTGGGAGCACAGCGATTCCAGACTTTGCAGGGCTGGGATCGCACAGTCCCAGCTGCTGCTGCTTCATGGTCCCAAAATCAGAACAGTCCTTGATGCAAACTCTGCCATAGAACGATTAAGGTTCAGGGTCTAGTCAATCTTTTAAGTTGAGTGTTGCTCTAAAGTGTATGATGCATACAGTTACATTGGCATTAACATGCCTGAAAACCTTAGGAACCTTTTTGGTATGTAGTATTTGTTTGTCCCAATCAAAGACATCTTATCCCAGACTGAAGTGTAGCGAAGAGACACCTTTGAAAAAGCATGAGTATTTGACCTGTGTGAGAAGCTGTCAGTAGGGGCTTGTAGGGAGAATGTCATACAAATGCAACAAAGTATAGAACAAGTTCTAGACATAGACAAGACTAAACTGTTGACTATTGCATCACCTGTGTGGGTGTGTTTTACGTACCCAACAAGAAGCAGAGGACTCCCAAAGCTGGGAGAGAATGAGTGAGCAACAAAGCGTCCCTCATCTAGAGTAAAAAAAAAAAAGAACTTGGCCCGACCTTTGAAGGGAGATATGCTTTGTAGACTGAGCTCATAAGGACAATGTGGACCACTGAAGGGGATTATAAGCAGATCGCATCCCCCATTAGGGGCTTTTAAGGAACATGTATTCTCCAGTTTAGACTTTTATACGGGAGTAGATATTAGCAGAGATTATACGCCCCACAGTAGGGTTGAAAACTAGTGCCATTTCCCTTTCCCACACAAAAGTAATTAGCAGCGATCCATTCCCTTCACCCCCCAGTATGGTGTTAAAGAAGGATTATGCCCGATTGATGTGTTCTGTGGAGCCTGACCTTCCACAGAGTCCAGATCATGTTTTTATCAGTTTTACTACACTGGTGTGTACAATATAGTGGCCCTAGAGAAATCATTTGAACCACCTTATTCTATATTAACTTATCCTTACTTTTTTTGTTTTTTATTTGGTAGCAGACTGAATTGTAGGACTCTCAATCCACATTTACAATAGACATAATTTCAGAACCTAAAAACTCACATAACAGCACCTGATGTCTGTTCCACACCTTTTTCTTAGCCATAACACACTAGTTAAAATCAAGTATAAAGGTTTGTTGAAATGGCTTTGAAAAAGTGATCTGTCCTATTTGAAAATATTTGCTTTTGAGTGTTTGAATGCCCTGCCTAAAATGTCACTGTTAATATTATCACACACATGACTTGTTTTTCATTGATAGATGATGAAGAGAGAGATGCTCAGGAAGATCCTGCAGACTACAGAAAGGACAGTGTGAAAGATGTCCTGTGAGCGAGGAAGGTAACATGAAAATCCTGCAAGTTGGCAAGACGAGACCATAAAGTGCTGCAAGTGGTTAATGTCTCATTCCGGCGTTGATCAGAAAGTCCATTTTGGGACATCTGGGAGAAGCCAGTCAGAAAAAGTTTTACTTCTGTTTGCCTTGAGATTCAAATGGCAGCTGTGAAGAAACAATGTTCTGTGCTCTGTTTGGCTCAATAGACTTAAACGTCTTTTTTTTTTGTTTAACATGCGTTGACGTTAGTGGTGGAAGATTGTCCCTGACAAAAATGAGCCAAGGAAGTTTATGAAAAACAGAATCAACTTTTGAAATACTATCAGTGGTTTCATATCAGATCTTTGATCTAAAAAGCCCTACATTGGAAGCAGTGGGGATGCCGATCCTCCAGACTGCAGCACTAAGGATCTGCAGTCACATCAGGCTGGAGCCTAAAATCAGTAGTCACTCTGGATAGAGGATCAATGGATATGCATTCACTCTACACTCTGAAGCTGTGGGCTGACAATACTCCAAACGGTGGAATGTTTGGGATGGATTACAAACTTTGGATTCCCTGAATTTTATTTGGCCCATAATATATGTGTGTTTGTTTGTATGTGTGTGTGTATATATATATATATATTACATGAGTAATGGAGGGAAGGCAGGGGAGAGAGAAAATCCTATTCTTTCCACATTGTCCTTATTTGAGGTTATGTGTGAGCACTGTTGTGTTGAAGATTCATTCTTGGTTTTGTTATAGTTGGTAGTTCAATGTCAAATGAGAATATGGCTAAAAGCCCAACAGAAATACCAAACTATCCTGCACTAAACTTTGGAAAATGAAGGAAGCGGCAGACTTGTCATACAGAGTCCTTTGGGTGTTGGTGCCAAAACCCTACACCTACTGTGAAAACGGTCAGTGTTCCTGACTTTGGGATTTTATGGTGCATCTAAATAGGAAACAATCTCTGCAGGGATCTCTGTATTCTTTCCTCGGATGTAAAACATTTTTAAGCACTTTTGGATTCTGTGTTGCTTGAAATTGTCCCATTCCCTTGAGATTCATCAGCTATGACACTGGTGCTGACAGTGTTCATTGGTGAAGGAGTATAAATGTGTACAATGTTAATGCTGAAAATTCTTATTATGCAGCCATCCACAGTCCACACCCCATTATCTACTTATTGTGGATTTACATAGGCAATTTATTGGGGCTTTTTTTTCAAATTGGTTTAGTTTCTTATCAAATGTTTCTGGTTTAGACGCAAGCAAAAGGTGGTGTATGTACGCCTTGTAAAGAATAACCTGTTAAACAAATAATAGTGGTGGGGGAGTTAAAATGTCTTTTGCCCATTATTCTTAAGGCTGTTAATGTTTTTTTAAGTAGTGTCAAATGTGACATTGAAGATTTTTAAATTTTAAGGATTAATGATGCATGCAAAAGGTGAGACAGTCTTGTATCATAGGATCTTTTATGGGTTGGGAGTTGGGTTGTTGCAAAGTGTCAAGTAATTTGGTCGAATGGGTAGATGTTCCACAATGCATTTACCTACAATTGTGTTAAGGGTTTTAAATTTCCGAACTTTCAAACATAATCTTTCTTTACCCACTAGCATTATTTATTGATGTGCAATGCTAAAAACAGAGCATATTTTGGAAGTCTGATTTGTTATATTAAGTGCCACAACCCATTGTCGATCTTAATCTGTTCCATGGTTAATTTCTTCAGACGGGGTATAGTTATAGTAACTATGGGTTCTAATAAAGAAAAATGTGATAAAACAATCTCAGAATGTGGTTTACTATTTTATTAATACCAGGCACCATCTACATTTGCTTCTTAAATGGCATCCTTAATCACACAGACATTCTTCCTTTATGCCATTTGCTAATTACATATCTACTCACAACTTAATGTTTATAGGTTGGTTAAAATCTGAAAGAAACAGGTTAGTGTTAGATTCCTTCCCTTAGAATATCCCAAGGCGTCAGACTGGATCCGGAAAGTTTTCGTCCGCAGTACCGCTCCACGGCCGTCTTTTGGCGTTGTGATCGCCGGGATGATGTCGTCGGAGCACTTAGACGCCGCCCTCGCGCGCTTATGTCAGTTCTTCTTTTTTACGCATCAGCAAGCGCAGATGCGGGAAGAGCTAGTACCCTAGTTTCTTTTTTACTAACTTTTTGGCCTATTTTGTCTACCTTTTTCGAGTCGATTCAACTCCTGGTGCCGACCTGACCTGGTCAGAGCCGGTCGCTCCACCCGCCTTGTGCCTGACCCCCGAGTGTTGCCGCCTTCGCTGCCCGCTGTGCCTCTGGTGTGCCCCTGAGCTGCTGTGCCCCTGAGCTCGCCAAGGATCTGGTCTTGTGCATCATTCTATATTTTTAAATATTGCCCAGTATCGTAATTGTTGTGCCTGTTTCGTTCTTGCTCTGTATTGTTATTGTTGTGCCCCCTGATTGCTGCCGCCACCGCTGGCCGCTGTGCCTCTCCGGTTTCGGTTTCTGTTTTAGTATTCCTGTTGTTGTGCCCTGCGCCCCTCCACCCCGCTCCCTGCCGCCGCTCAGCCCAACCCCCGTTCTCTCCTGCATCACCGCTCCTCCACTCCCCACTCGCCACCCGCTCCGCCTCAAAGCTGCTCCTCCCTCCCACTAGTTGCCTAGGTCTGCACCAACGAGACGCGGAGCTGTGACCCGACCTGACCTGGTCAGAGCCGGTCGCTCCACCCACCTCGTGCCTGACCCCGAGTGTTGCCGCCTTCGCTGCCCGCTGTGCCTCTGGTGTGCCCCTTAGCTGCTGTGCCCCTGAGCTCGCCAAAGATCTGGTCTTGTGCATCATTCTATATTTTTAAATATTGCCCAGTATCGTAATTGTTGTGCCCGTTTCGTTCTTGCTCTGTATTATTATTGTTGTGCCCCCTGATTGCTGCCGCCACCGCTGGCGGCTGTGCCTCTCCGGTTTCGGTTTCTGTTTTAGTATTCCTGTTGTTGTGCCCTGCGCCCCCCCACCCCACTCCCTGCCGCCGCTCAGCCCAACCCCGTTCCCTCCTGCATCACCGCTCCTCCACTCGCCACCCCGCTCCCGCCTCCCAGCTGCTCCTCCCTCCTCCGCCATTCTCCACTTATGGCGGAGTGGCAAACGCGCAGCAGACGCGCCCTATGCAGAGGTAAGCCAGTCTACGCTCGTCCGCGCCTGGACCGCGCCCAGCGCCAGAACCCCTGGCCCCCGCAGTGACCATCCCCCCGCAGAACATACGACACCGCAACCCTCATTGCCCTCAACACTGGTAGACTCCCTGATTGCCACCGAGCTGCCCCAGGACACACCCATGGACCCTTCACCTGCCAATCCTTCAAGTTCTGCTGCATCAGGACCCACACTACAACCACAAACGCCAAACAGAGCTCCAACAACAACTACCTGAAGTGCATCCTGCTCAACACCCACTCGGTTCACAGACATGCCATAGAACTATGGAACCTACTTGACACCACAACTCCAGACGTCGCCTTTCTCACGGAAACCTGGATGAACGCCTTATCAGCACCCGGCATCGCCATAGCCATCCCGGACGGATACAAGATCATCCGAAGAGACCGCATCAACAAAACAGGAGGAGGCATCGCGATCTTCCACAAGAACACCATCCGCATCTCGACCGGCTCCGACGACACCCTCAGAGACACCGAACACCTCCACTTCCAGATACACACCGACCCCAAGACAGCACTCAGAGGCCCCCTCATATACAGACCCCCAGGACCCCGCACACAATTTTGCGAAGACATCGCCAACCTTGTCAGCCCACACGCCCTCCCTTCCGAGGACTACATTCTCCTAGGAGACCTCAACTTTCACCTGGAGAATAACAACGACAACAACACCACCACCCTGCTTAATAACCTCGCCAATCTCTGACTCAAACAGCTGGTGAACACCCCCACCCACTACGCCGGACACACGCTCGAACCAATCTTCTCCTCCAGCAAACACATCTCCTTTAATCACACCACAGGACTCCACTGGACGGACCACAGCTGCGTCCACTTCCGCTTCAGAAAGACAACGACCCACCACCACCCGCAACAAGTTCCCTGCAGAAACTGGAACAAAATTACCCCCGACCAGCTCACCACATCACTGAACCAAAACCCTCCCACCAGATCTACGGACCCAAATCAAGCAGCCTTTAATCTTGCACAATTAATCACCCACTGCGCTGACGAACTAGCACCCCTGAAAAACCGTCCCATCAGACCAGAAAGCAAAAGAGCCTCCTGGTTCAATGACTACCTTAAGAACTCCAAAAAGAACTGCCGCACCCTCGAGAAAATCTGGAGAAAAAACCCAACCGCAGACAACATGACCGCCTTCAAGAACGCCACCCGCAAACACCACCAGCTGATCCGCACCACTAAGAAGTCAGCATTTAAAAAACGACTAGACAACAACGCCCACAACAGCAAAGAACTCTTCAACATCGTCAATGAGCTCTACAACCCCAGCGCCGGCAACGACATCATCACTCCCTCAAGATTTATGCGACTCACTAGCCTCGTTCTTCCACAGCAAGATCGCAGACATACATAACAGCTTCAGCGACCTGTCCTCTCCGCCTACCTTCGAACTGAAGCCCCCTACCACCACCCTCCGCGCCTGGACCCCAATCAACACTGAAGAAACCATACACATAATGAACTCCATCCATTCCGGATCACCAACCGACCCATGCCCCCACCACATCTTCAATAAGGTCGACTCCGTCATCGTACCCCAACTCCGAGATATCATCAACTGCTCCTTCAACACCGCTACCTTCCCGGAAAGCTGGAAGCATGCCGAACTCAGTGCCCTCCTGAAGAAACCTACAGCAGACCCCACCGAACTTAAGAACTACCGCCCCATCTCGCTCCTCCCGTTCCCCGCCAAAGTCATCGAGAAGACCGTCAACAGCCAGCTCGCCGCCTTCCTTGAGTCTAACGGCTCCCTTGACCCCTCACAGTCCGGATTCCGAGCTAACCACAGCACCGAGACCGCCCTCATTGCAGCTACAGATGACATCCGAACACTGCTCGACAACGGGGAAACAGTGATCCTCCTGGATCTTTCCGCAGCGTTCAACACGGTATGCCACCGCACCCTAGTACATCGCCTCACGAACGTCGGACTACAAGATAAGGCATTGGACTGGATCATATCGTTCCTCGCCGGAAGAACCCAAAGAGTCCATCTCCCCCCTTTCAGATCAGAGGCCACCGAAGTCATCTGCGGCGTACCACAAGGATCTTCGCTCAGCCCCACCCTCTTCAACGTCTACATGAGCCCCCTCGCATCCATCGCACGCCAACACAACCTAAACATCATTTCCTACGCTGACGACACTCAACTGATCCTCTCCCTCACCAAAGACCCAACCACCGCCAAAACCAACCTAAACGAAGGGATGAAAGTCGTAGCCGAATGGATGAAGAACAGCCGCCTAAAACTGAACTCTGACAAGACGGAAGTCCTCATCCTAGAAACATCCCCCTCTGCCTGGGACGACTCATGGTGGCCCCCGGCACTAGGCAGCGCACCCATACCAACGGACCATGCTCGCAACTTAGGATTCATCCTAGACTCCTCCCTATTCATGACCAAACAAGTCAACGCCGTCTCATCATCATGTTTTAACATGCTACGCATGCTCCGAAAGATCTTCCGATGGATCCCCACCGAAACTAGGAAAATGGTCACCCAAGCACTTGTCACCAGCCGACTAGACTACGGAAACACCCTCTACACCGGAACCACAGCCAAACTGCAGAAAAGACTTCAACGCATTCAAAACGCCTCCGCCCGACTCATCCTGGACATACCTCGACACAACCACATATCAGAACACCTGAGAGACCTACACTGGCTCCCTATCAGCAAGAGAATCATGTTCCGTCTCCTCACTCACGCACACAACGCCTTCCACAACCTAGGACCCAGCTACCTCAACAATCGCCTATCCTTCTACACCCCCACCCGCCAACTACGTTCAGCCAACCTAGCCCTCGCCGTGATCCCACGCATCCGAAAAGCCACCATGGGAGGCAGATCCTTCTCTTACCTGGCGGCCAAGACCTGGAATTCCCTCCCCTCTCACCTCCGTCTCACCCAGAACCACCTCTTCTTCAGGAAGCAACTCAAGACTTGGTTATTCGATCAGTAACAAACCCCTTTCCCTTAAGCGCCTTGAGACCCTCTGGGTGAGTAGCGCGCTATACAAATTTCTGACTTGACTTGACTTGACTTGGTAGGGATGCCTGGATTCAAACCGTGCGACGGCTGTCACCGCCTGATGTCGGTGACCGACCCCCACCGCCGGGGTCTACTGCCTAGGGGCCGACCATGATGACAAGTCGTGCCCCGACTGCCAGGCCTTGACGTCGCAGGCTAGGCGGGAGCGGTCACGCAAGCTACTCGAGCTCCGTCCACCGTTCGTCGGGCTCCAAGTCCTCGCATTCAGGTAATTCGAGGCACTCTAAAAAGAAGTCGAAGAAGCGAGATCGCTCTTCTGACTCCCCTCGCCAGTCGCGCAACTTGGCTAAGGGTTCGGGTGGCACCACCCGTGCGGGTCCGCCACAGGCGTCGCGTCCGGTCCCATACCCTTCGGTCCCTGGACTGCATGCGACGCCGGAGGAGGTACGTGATTTCCTCATGGCCATGAGGATTCGCTTCCCTCCGTCGAGGCCTGTCGGCGCGCCTTCGAGCTCAGCAGAGCCGACGAGGGGCCTTAGCGAGCCGGCGACTTAGGCGCCATCGTCGACTTAGGTCCCGACGTCGCAGGGCCCCGGGGATCCATGTCTGGATCCCGGTCGATGCCAGTTAACCTCACGAACCCTCCGCTGGCGCCGACCCCGATGGTGTCACTCCCGGCGCCATCCTTGGATGACGCCGTCCCCAGTTTCAGCCCTGGTTCGGGTCCGGCATTGGACCAGCGCCGTCGGTGGGTGAGCAATTAATCTATGACCCGGCACCGTCATTCCTTCCTGTTTATCAGGACACTGATGAAGGGAGAACTGGGAGGGGTCTGAGGACCCTCTGGTACCGCAGTGCCAGTTGAGTCATGACTGGGCAGACGAGCTAGGGGGTGCCAGTGGCCTTGACACTTCGCCTGACACTGGCTTAGTTTCTCCTCGCTCCGTGGGTACGGAGGAGGGTGCTACCTATGGTGTGGTGTTGCGCAGGGCAGCCAAGTCCTTGTCTCTTGAGCTCCCTGCTGCGGCCGAGAGTACTAATCTCCTCATCGAGGTGCTTCAGCCGCCAGTAACCTCTTCTGAGCTTTTGCTGCCGTTCAATGAGGCCCTCACAGACGTTCTGAGGGGAACCTGGTACAATCCCTCCACAGTGCCCCCTGTGGATCAGAACGTGGCCTGATGCCACCACCCGGCTCCGGGCGACCCCTGCTTCCTGTCTGTACACTCCACCCAGAGAGCCTGATGATCCAGGCCTCTACGTCCCAGACCGCATTCCCGACTGCCCCTCCAGATCGGGAATCCAAAAGGTTTGACCAGTTTGGGAAGAAACTGTTCTCCTCACTTAGACTGGGGTTGCGGTCTATCAACAGCGCTTGCCTTTTGGGCCGTTACACCCACTCTTTGTGGGACACTGTTGCGGACATGCTGCCCCAGTGTCCGGAGGAGGCCCAGACACGGCTCGCCCAAGCTCTTGCTGAGGGGCGGCACGCAGCACGTTATTCTATCAGATGTGGACATGATACCACAGACTCGCTGGGCAGAGCGATTTCTACGACAGTGGCGATCCATCGCCACACCTGGCTGAGGTCCGCCAATTTTTCAGGGGATGTCCAGTCCACGCTCATGGACATGCCCTTTGATGGCCGTCGCCTTTTCGGTGACAAAGCAGACAGTGCGCTTGAGCGTTTAAAGAGCTCCAGGTCTACGGCCAAGTCCTTGGACTTGTTGAGCCAGCGCCAGCAGCCTTCTGCTTTTTGCCCCTTTTGTGGCCAGGAAGGGGCGCTCCCACACGTTCGTCCAGCCACAGGCCGCAGAACCAACCTCAACATTGTCGCAGACGTGGTAACCGCTGTGGCGGTGCAGGGGGACAGAGACCTGGTCAGTCCACATCCACTCCCGCATCATCTGCCTCAAAGCCCTCCTAGTCCGAGCTTTCAGGCCCATTCGACGCCAGTGGGGGGCACGGTTCGCCATCACCTCCTCCACTGGCGTACCATCACTTCGGACAGGTGGGTGCTGCAAATCGTCTGAAGAGGCTACTCCCTCCCCTTCGAGGCAACCCCTCCATCCATGCCACCGCAGTACCACCGCATGTCGGGGGATCACTTGCAGCTTCTGCAGGAGGAAGTTATGGCCCTCTTGGCCAAGGGGGCCATCGAGCACATTCCTGGGCCAGAAGTAGGACGTGGTTGCTACTCCCACTACCTTCTGGTTCCCAAGAAGGGGAGCTGCGCCTTATCTTGGACCTCAGGAGCGTCAACGGCTTCCTCCGCAAAGAGAAGTCCAAGATGCTGACTTTAGCTCAGGTCCTGGCTGCCCTAGACCCTGGAGACTGGATGGTAGCGTTGGACTTGCAGGATGCATATTTCCACATCTCCGTCCTGCTGACCCACCGGTGCTACCTGCGAGTCAGGGTAGGCCACGAGCACTTTCAGTTTACCTCGCTCCCCTTCGGCCTCACCAGTGCCCCCCGGTGTTCACGAAAGTGATGGTGGTGGTCGCAGCTCATGTGCGCAGATCAGGGGTTCCAAACTTATCCTATCTTGACGATTGGTTGTTGAAGGCGGGCTCGCCCCAGACAGTCGTCTCCCACCTCCAGACTACGGCCGATCTCCTGCACTCGCCCCTCTCAGAAGCTCCTCTTCATCGGATCAGTTCTGGATTCGGCGCAGTTTTGGGTTTATCCTCCCGAGCAGCGGGTTCGGGATATTCAGGCTCTAATTCCGATCTTTCGACCTTTATTCCGAGTCTCGGTCAGGATGACGCTGCGGCTCCTGGGGCTGATGGCCTCCTGCATTTTGCTGGTACATCACGCCAGGTGGCCCATGCAGGCTCTGCAGTGGGACCTGAAGGTCCAGTGGGCACAGCATCAGGGCAACCTGTCCGACCACGTCCTGATCTCGGAGTGCACTGCAAGACAGTTGCAGTGGTGGCTCACGGACCGCGATTGGGTCAGCAGCAGATCCCTCTCCCTACCTCAACTGGAGCACACAGTGGTGACGGATGCATCCCTCCTGGGATGGGGGAGCCACATGGGAGAGGCTGAGATCAGAGGCCTCTGGTCACCGGCGGAGTCCCGGCTCCATATCAACCTTCTGGAGCTGCGGGCAATCCGACTTGCACTGAAGGCATTCCTTCCCTCTGTCCGGGGAAGTAGTGCAGGTGTTCACAGACAACACCACCGCTATGTGGTACTGCAACAAACAGGGCGGAGTTGGGTCGTGGACCCTTTTTCAGGAGGCTCTGCGCCTCTGGACATGGCTGGAACACCAGGGCATCACCCTGGTGGTTCAACACCTGGCAGGTTCCCTGAATGCCTGGGCGGACGAACTCAGCCATGGGTGCATGATGGATCACGAATGGCGTCTGAACCCGGACGTGGCGCAAGGTCTCTTTCAGCAGTGGGGAGAGCCTTGGTTAGATCGATTTGCCACCGAAGAGAATGCGCAATGTCATCAGTTCTCGCGTTGGAATTTCCAAGGCGGCACTCACTCGGCGACGCTTTTCGTCGCGAGTGGAGCTGCGGTCTTTTGTATGCCTTTCCGCCTATACCACCTTTGCCCAGAGTGCTGAAGAAGATCAGGCACGACCGGGCCCAAGGCATCCTTGTGGCTCTGGACTGGGCATGTAGATACTGGTATCCCGAGCTACTCAGTATGTCAGTCGATCCCCCGATTCGTCTGCCTCTTCAGGAGGACCTTCTGTCGCAGCAACAGGGGACAGTCCTCCACCCGAACCTGTCCAGTCTCCACCTACATGCGTGGAGATTGAGCGGTAACAGTTGAGGCCATTTAACTTGCCTCCTGAAGTCTGTGATGTGATTGTTGCAGCCAGGCGTCCCGCCACAAAAACGGTATATGTCTGCAGGTGGAACAGATTTGTGGCATGGTGCACAGCAAAGGCTGTGGATCCACTTTCTGCCCCTCTTTCAGAGGTTCTCCTCTTCCTTCTTTCTCTTGACCAGCAGGGCTCTGCTCTGGGCACTATCAAAGGCTATCTCTCTGCCGTTTTAGCCTTCTTAAGGCTTCCTGATCAGCCTTCGCTTTTCAAGTCCCCTGTTGTAAATAGATTCTTGAAAGGCATCACACACATGTTCACTCCTGTTCCTTTCGTGATACCTCAGTGGGACTTGAACTTGGTGCTTACCTACCTGATGTGCGCTCCCTTTGAGCCACTTCATAGTTGTCCTCTTCGTCTTCTGATGCTTAAAACTGCTTTCCTGGTTGCCATCACCTCTGCCAGACGAGTGAGTGAGCTCCAGGCTCTGTCTTTTAAGCCTCTTTTCTTCTCTGTCCATCTGTACAAAGTTGTTCTGAGGACTCGTCCTTCTTTCCTGCCCAATGTGGTTATGGCCTTTAACATCGGGCAGTCCATCACCTTGTCCACCTTCTTTCCGCCTCCGCATCCCTCGAAAGAGGAAGAGAGGTTCCACCGTCAGGACCTAAGACGTGCGCTTTCCTTTTTATGTAGACCGCACACTCCAGTTCCAGGTGGACGACCAGCTCTTTGTTGGTTACGTGGGCGCTAAGAAGGGACGGGCGATGCACAAGCGGACCATCTCTCGGTGGGTCGTTTTGTGCATCAAGGTCTGTTATTCCTTGGCAAAAAAGGAGCCTCTTGTGGGGCTGCGCGCCCATTCCACTCAGGCCATGGCGGCTACTACTGCCCTGGGTCTGGGAGTCCCCTTGCAGGACATCTATCAGGCAGCTACGTAGGCTTCGCTGCACACGTTCGCTAAGCACTACTGCCTGGACAGCCAAGTCCGGAGAGATGGCTTCTTTGGCTGGTAACGATATATCTGTAAGAAGCAGTAGTTAGTGTTAGATTCCTTACCGCCCCACCCATCCTCCCCGTTCTGCGAACTGATATCTAGGGTTAAGGTTTCCCCCTTTGAGGGCCCTAGTTTCATGGCACCAGTGTCGGTTTCTTGCATGGCTCTGCGTTCCTGGCACGGAATGCCATGTACAGAACTGGCGTCGGCGCGCGAGGGCGTCTTCTAAGTGCTCCTGCAACGTCATCCCGGCGATCACGACACCGACGACGGACGCAGAGCCGCAGACAACGCCTACCGACGCACAGCGGTACTGCTGATGAAAACTTTCCGGATCCAGTCTGACGACTGGGGATATTCTAAGGTAAGGAATCTAACACTAACTACTGTTACCGAAGGTAAGTAACTTGTGCGTTATAGCCAATTAAGCATACTTCTCTATGAGCTTAGTTAAGCCGCAAGAGTATGGAATTTGTCCTGCTCTGTTACTAAGCCTGGGCAGGAAAGTCCTCGATTTCAACTGAGGCTATCTTCTATTAAGTCACAAGCAACCCTCCCTCCCTCCTTCCTTCATGATAAGGCCACAAGTCTGGGCAGCTTTTAAAAAGCAAACAGACAACGCCTAAATTCCAAGGGTAAATGTTAATCCAATAAGTGCAGTTAGACTATAAGCATTTCTCTGATTACCCTGGAAGGGCTACTCTGTGGTATTCTAGTCCATTGGTTATTTAAAAGAATCTGCCCAGTATGGGCAATATTTGCTACAATTAAGTAACAATGTATCTAATATTACTTTCTGACTGTGTGGAAGCTCTTTAAAGCACAGTTTGGTCTCTGCAAAAACCTATTAACTAATGTATCTGTGTATTCTGTATTCAAGTAGTCCTATTAAAAAACAATCATGAGTGTCGGGCCTAATGAATCCTGAAAGGAATGCGGAAGGAGACATTCAGATCTATTTTACTTTGTATTTACATTTGAGGAGAAAAACAACTATAAAGGGTCAGACTCCTAAGCATCCTAATTAAAGCCTAGTATAATTTTGAACCTTAATCCTCTTCACTCGGTGCCAACTAGTTGACCTAGGTGAACCACAAAAGGTTGGGCATACAACTGGAATATGAAATGTTACTAACTACAATGCACAATTGGCTGCTCTCTGACTTGATCTTATGTTTTTTTTTTACATCACCAAGGAAACTTAATTATAAAGATTAGGGTGAGATCAAGGGAACACATATTTGAAAGACTAAAGCCCTCCAATCGGAAAAAACAACACTGCCAATTAATTACACTTCCTGTGCCTTTTAACTGCAATCAGAATTAAAAAGAATCAAATAACTAGGTTTAAAATATTTTTAAAGTAAGTCAATTCAATTCAAAGAATCTTTATTCGATGATTAAAAATCACCATAAAAGCACATACATATTTACATGAATAAAAAGTCATTAAACATTTTCAAGATCCTGATACTAAAATATTATGTTAACATGGGACCCAGAACAAGGAAAAAGTGCAACACATTAAGAAAGAAAAAACACATCATTCATCTCCCCTAGTTAACCTTAAACGGACCGCCACTTTAATAAAATTCATTATACAACACAGTGTTAAAGGGTCCGATGCTTTTTGTAAAAAGACTAGTGCCTCACTAGCATGTTCCAGTTTAGCTTGTTTTAAAACTTTTACTAGAAATCTGCGCCTGGGCATAGTAAAAAAAGGGCATAGTAAAATAAAGTGAAGGGAATCCTGCGGAGACCTATTGTCGCAGCCGCAGGATCCCTTCTGTTCAATTGATGTTGAAAACCCTGCTGGTGATGCCAATATGAATGGAAGAAGGTTAAGTCTAAAGCGGCACATCAAAAATCTGTCCTGTGCATTGTGCATGAGGTACAAATATGGCTCCATTCCCTCAACGCTCTTAACCAGGTTATGGGCCCTCACTGTCTTTTTAAGCCCTTCAGCCTCAGCTCTACGTTGACATTTCAGCTCTAAGAAAACTTTCTTTACTTGTGTCTTGTGCTGGGCTACAATAGTTGCAGGGTTGGTAAAGAGATTTCCGTAGCCTAGTTCCTCTAGGGTATTCTTTACATAATTGAGCCATGGTATTCGCATACATTTGTCCCTCTCTAAACTATCCTTTAAGATTTCTCTGCTTAGAGACGCATCAGGATTAACCCAGATTTTTAACCAGGCCACAATTGGTCTGAGTTTTACCAAATCATCTAGGTGCGGCCTCCCTAGTTCCCTATGTGCTATGAAGCCAGCAGTACTTGGGGGTACCCTCAGAATAGTTTTTAGGTATTTGTTTTCCTCCCGTTGGATTCTTGTGGTGTTAACAAAGCCCCATACCTCTGCCCCATAAATTACTTTAGAGCAGGATATGGAGCTGTACAGGTTCATCATCTGTTCCGGGCTCCATCTACCTAACCTTCTGCCATAACATGCAATGGCCCCATTAGAAGCGATCATTTTGCTGCAGCGCTCCTCAACCAAGGAGTTAAACTGTAAGGCACCATCAAAAGTTACACCTAGATATGGAAACGTTTTAACCTCTTCTACTATGTGACTTCCTATTGTGTAAGTAAATTTAGAGGAGGGTTTTTTACCAGCCAGGAGCACATAGGATTTGCCCAGGTTAACAGAAAGATCTAGAGCACCCATGAACTTAACTAATCCATCAATCAAGATTTGTAAGCTCCTGGGTGTACGTGCATGCAGGACCGCGTCATCTGCGTAAAGCAGAACGGGAATGTGACGCGACCCCACCCTTGGGCAATCTGCCTTTAAATCTAACAGAAACTGCTCCAGATTGTTTATATAGAGGGAGAACAAAAAAGGGGCAAGAATGCAACCTTGCCGAACTCCGCTCATGCAGGGAAAAGAATCGGTAAGCCCCCCTCCCTGTTAAATCGAACCCTGGCTGAGGTATCACTATGAAGTTCCCTTAGTATGTTAATTAGGCCACCCTCTATCCCCATACGAGACATCATGTCCCAAAGTGTCACCCATTTGACGTGATCAAATGCTGCTGCCAAATTCATGAAACCCATATAGATGGATTCATCGCTGGCCATAGTGTATTTGGCAGTCAGCATGTAAAGGTTCAGGCATTGATCACTGGTGGACCTCCCCGTCCTAAATCCATATTGAGTGTCCGAGAAGATGTTATTTTCTTCGGTCCACTCGGACAGTCTATTGAGGATCGCCCTACCCAGGAGTTTAGCCGATACATCAATCAGGGAGATAGGGCGATAACACTTGGGGTCGTCCCTATTGCCCTTCTTAAAAATCGGCACAATTATGGCTTTGGACCAGGACGGTGGCAGACCACAGGTAATTGCAGTGTTTATGACCCTGGTCATTAAGGGAGCCCAGAGTTCTATACAGCTCAGGAACAGGTCGGGGGGGATTCGGTCAGGGCCAGGGGCTTTGTTTTTGGTCAGCCCCTCAATCCCAGCAGTGATCTCCTTGATAGTAAATACCACAGTTGAAACCTGAATTGGGGTTTCAGGTGGCTCAACGGAAGTACCGGGCACATAGTTATACAAGTCCCTATAATGAGTAACCCACTGTTCTGGGAGGATGTTAGACCCTATCTCCGGAATGTCGCTTTCCTGGAAAGTGGGTTTGTTGATGATTCGCCAGAATCCGGCTACATCCTTATTTTCCCCTGCTTCTCTTAAGTCTGCCCACGCTTCTCCCTGCAGAGCGAGTTTCCTCCTCTTGGTCTCTTTCTTGTATTTCTCCCTACATGCCTTAATTTTTTGGGGATCCCTTGGTTTGAGTTTAAGGCTACTTTTGAGCTCCCTCAGTGCTTTTGAGCAGTCTCTATCGAACCATCTAGGATTACCATGGTTCCTTATGGGCGCACTAGTTTTTAATAGGCCATCAATCAGGTTAGCAATCTGACCGAATGCTTCAAGTAGCCTCGGTCCGTGGACTTCTGTGTCTAAACAGTCATTAATAGCGGATTTACCAGCGTCCACCAGGGCCTTATAAAACCTTTCCCCGTCTATTTTGGACAATTTTAATCTCCTGCCCTTGTCTGTTACCTTCTCCGTGAATGTGCGATGGTCTCTACTTTTTGAACCCACCCGGTACATCAGCTCCACAACGAGTGGGTTATGGTCGCTGAAACTGCTCCATTCAATCCCTACACTAATAATTCTAT
Source organism: Lissotriton vulgaris (assembly GCF_964263255.1). Classification (NCBI taxonomy): domain Eukaryota; kingdom Metazoa; phylum Chordata; class Amphibia; order Caudata; family Salamandridae; genus Lissotriton; species Lissotriton vulgaris. Next base: position 1,820,931,761 of record NC_141687.1, read on the forward strand.
TTAGCAGGGATCTTGAGACCAGGATGTAGTCTATAACAGATGAGCATCCTCTGCCCTTAAATGTGGGTGGTAGTGTACCATCCTTCTGTGTGACCATCATGTTGATAGTGTGCTCAAGGTCATACTTAAGCCGGAGCATACTGAAAGCTAATCCTGTCGGCGTATGGGAGAAATGCGGCCCCTTCTCCACGGGACATTGAGACCAGTCAGTATTTGTTGGGACCAGTGCCGAACAAAGGTGGCAATTAAAGTCTCCCATGACCAGCAGCGCGTATGACTGCCCCTTTTTTTGGACTATTATTTCCTGGGCCAACCTATATTCCAATTCTGCTGCAAATAAGGTATGGTCTCCAGCAACCTCGTTGTTATAAATGTTGAAAACAGTGAATCTTAACCCCTTCCCGGTAAACCGTACTGCTTGGATCGCTTGGGAATTCCAATCTGGGGTAGACCAACTGCCCGGAAGGTCTAAGTCTACATAAATAGATAGTCCTCCCATGGCTCTCCCTGATCTAGATTTTTGCGCAGGTACGAAAAAGCACTTATACCCCTGCAAGTGAAAATTGTTCTCCGTGGCCCATGTCTCCTGCAGGCTGATTACATGAAATTTTCTAATGTAATCCAGCCACTCTTTGTTATTAAATTTGGTTCCCAGACCTGCTATATTCCAGGAAATAATTCTCAGTGCCTCATAGCTCTGCTCTATTCCCCCTTGGGACCCCATTTTTGTCTCTGTCTCTGACCCTTCTGTATCCAGCCCATGTCTTCCTCCTATACTTTCAATATCTATAACCGTGGGCACGTCTGACACAGACCTCCCAACCCAGCTAGATGGAGTTTGCTGTGCAAGGGGGCTTAGCTGCTCCAACTCCCCTGTTAAGGCCCCTTTTTTCCCCGTCTCCTGGAGGGACAGTACCCGTTGAGTTGGAAAGCCTACCCATTTGTCAATCAACCCCCTCAAGGCCATTCAGGCAACTAAACCGGTTGAAAGTCTGAAAGGGTAACTCCGAGCGGCTAGATAGTGGCCAGGGGTTAAATTTGTGATGTCTTCCCCTCCGACCGACCCTCGTCCAGCTATCATGGGTTTGAGTCGGATGTGCAGGGGTAGGGATAGGGGGAAAAAAGAAAGACACATGGAGAGTTTGAATGGTTGATTCCCGTGATCTATTCTTTCCTTGACATATATGGGAAACAGTTCCAGCATCCCTGAAACTCACCAATATGCAATCCCCTATTATGGATTTGTATGTTTTGCCCACCCAAGGCACCCTTCTAACCATTATGATTTCATTATTTAGATATACCGGGAGGGGTCTGTTCACATTCAACCACTTGATTACCCTGCTTTTTAGAGAGCAAAAGTCCTCAGCTTCGCCCGCTTCAAGTGGGGGGATGCCCACCATGACTACCGTGTAATCATTTGCCTCTGGGGGTAGATTAGGCCTACGTGGCCTGGGGGAAGGCTTCATTAAAGGTGTTGAAGCCGTGCTGTCTACGGGTTGTATTAAAGGGACTGGATCTACGGGGGAAGATGACCTATTGGAGTTAAGTGGCTTGGCTGGTACAGAATTAGTCCTGGGGGGTTGTGGAGGGGCCTTAGCATTCACGGCCTGTGGGGGGGCTGAGCTCACTGCTCTGTTTGGGGGCTGCTGGGGAGCCGTGGAAGTGGGATTGAGCTCAGGAGATCTTCCCTGGAGACCAGCCGAGGTTTTCATGCTGTTTAATGTAGCCTCCAGGATCGTAAGTCTGATCTCGACCTTTTTGATGCTCTCGCTGATTGGTAATAGTAACGACCTGAGCAAAAATTCCAAATTACCTAGCGGGACAACAGAGAGGGGGACACTAGTAATGTTATTTTGTGTGTCGTTTATCAAAGCGAGAGCAGTGGCAGCCTGTACAATGGGTTTGGGATGTACTTCATCCGCTAATCTCTCAGTAGGTGGGGGGAGTTTTGATGTCCTCCCAAACTCAGAGTGAGGGATTTTTGATTTGCTTTTACCCTGGGCATCCCTCGACTTCCTCCTACGTTTGTTTGGGGGAGGCCCATGTGCCCCTTGCACAATGACTAGCTTGGGTTTGGCTTTCCTGGCTTTGGGGGTTGGGGGGGTTGAGAAATTAAGTCAATGGTCACCCTGCTTGGGCTTGGGCTATTGGCGGGAGTTAAACTCGTAGTTGGGACCGGTGGGATATTGGTACAATCCCTCAGCAGGAGGGGGACATCATCTATAGAAGTTGGCTCCTCACTAAGTGAGGTAGAGTTTTCACCAAGGGGCCTATGTTTCAGGTTATCTATAGAGCGTCTCCGCTCCGCCCTGAGCCTGATCAGGGTGCTCTCCTTATCCCCATCTCCCGCAGCCCGCGGAAAGTAGTTATCTAGGGTCCAATTTTTAGCCCCTCCCTGCCTCATGGGGGATACCCTCCCTTGCCGGTGAGGGCATTTCTATCTAAGATAGCTAATGAGCAATGGGGAGCTATATCAGATATTAAGACCACAACTCAGGTATGTAACGTAAGAGGGTGGGCCCAGCCCAGCCTAATCCGGCCTATAACGGCCTTAGACGGTCCCGCCCTTGTCCCGGGCTTCTCCCGGCGCGCTCCCGCGAAGCGGAAGCCCTAGAGACTTTTATACTCTATACAACTCGCTGATAGGTTGATAGGCGGGGGGGGGCATGGCCAGCGGGGAGAGCAGCCCAGGTGTCTGCAATCGGGCGCGCAGGGACTCCTGGACACTGGAGTCCCTGCCTTTAAGCTCGCAGCCCCGCTGACGCTGTCACCTGCCCCGCGTTCCTCTGCACTGATTCAACAACAGTCAGCAGTTCCACAGACCAGACGCTGCGGGACCCGCGAAGCGGGTCCGGCGAGGCGCTGTAGAGGTCCCCTGATACGAACTCGCAGGGTCAAAGGGAGGCGATCCTAGTCCAGGTAGGGCGTGCACACAGCTTCCAGCTTCCACAAGGGTAGTCACAGTGAGTCTTTTAGAGTTGCTATGATGTGATTAAACGTTCTTTGGTAATCAGACAGGCTTCTTGGGGAGGCCTATTAGTAAGGCATTTTCTCCATCTTTGTGAGACCGAAAGAAGCCTTGGAATGTGGAGTGGAACAGCTTTGTGGGAGGAAAGGCTTGATTATGTGTGGAAAGGCGGTGGCTTTGGAACAAGGCCTGCTCATTTCTTCACAAGATCCTTTAAGGAGAAATCCAAGTGAATGCAAAATGTCAGTTGTGCAGGTCAAATCAAATATAGACTCAAAGATGGAGTGTTCCCTTGTTAAGTAGGATATACTCAGTCTTGGTTGAGAACACAGTCTATTAGCATTTAACAGTGTTGGGGCATGCCCGGGGTTTTGCTAGCCAATGAATCTTTGAGGTACATTTTAGTGCTGTAAGCATATTGATAAAGAACATTATTCTAATGGCAAAGTATACACACCCAGAGACTCCAGCTTCACATAAAATACCATGGGATTCAGTAAGAATCTCTAGGGACATCCCATGACCTGGAGTGATAAGGAGTGGAATGGAGCTATTTGAACAAGTTGCGTACTGTCAGAGTTTTAGGAAGCGACTTAGTTAGGAAAAGTGTCTAAAACGTCTATATGTGAATATCACAAATAGTGCAGGTGGTTAATGGTGTCAAACGCTGCAAACAAACCTAGGAGCTCCAGAAAGCCGACATTATCATTGCTAGCTTTCCTAAGAGCACTGTTCGACTACATTAATCATAGCAGTTTTAGAGTTTCCTCATGGACTGAATCAAGATTATTTACTTGGATTAAATTCAGTTTCTCAAAGTTGCCATTATGGCTGTATAGCTATAGTTTTCTCAGGAATTTTCCTCAGGGTAGCTGGGTGAGGGGTTTGTAGTTACAAAGTAAATTGAGCTCAAGATTACATTGTGAAATTTAGTTTTCAAAATTCACATCATTTTTCAAAATTACATAATTTTACATAAACTTTGATACTTTGTTTGGGGCCGAGGCATCCACCATGACTGACAGACACGGACGGTGTGAACTCCTCACCGCCCGCGAACCCTCGGCCCCTTCCAGCCGCCGCACACACCCCGCTCCTTTCGGAAAGGAGTCGCTGGGTGGTCGTGCTCTCTGGGGAGCTCTGGGTACCTCCCGGAGCGCTGAGACTGGGCTTGTGAGCAGAGAAGGACGACTGTTTTGGAACCTGGAGCAAAGTAAGATGGTAGCCCACTTTGTTAGCGGTGGCCGTGTTGCAACCTACTTTGGCCAGGGTGCCCCAGGCCACCTCCAGCCACCAGAAAAGAAGCCTCCAGGCAGTCGTGACCCTAGGGGAGCCCCTGGCAGCCCTCCGACACATTTTGCGGGGCCGACGATCGGAGGAGGGTGGTTCCAGTGAGAATCCGGCACCCATCAAGATGTGAGGCCAGCTTTGGTAGCGGTAGCAGTGCTGTCTCGTGACCCATCCTGCACTTTGCAGTTTGCTCCCTGCTTCCCCCCTGGGCTTGGGAGTGTGTCGAGTGGGCGTTCACTGAGCACCCCAGGACTTTGAGGACATAGTTGGGGGACGTATCTCTGCCTCCGCAGCTGATTGCCTCCGGCGGGGTATTCAACATGCACCAGTAGAGTTGGCGACTCTGCTTGCGGTGCGTGGTCCGCGCAGTTGGGGGCACCAGATCCTGAGTGGAGCATCTTTTAGGGGCAGGAGTACCAGTGTGTGGGGGGCCACTGCCCAGGGTTGGATTGGGATTAGAAATCAACCCGGGCACGCAAAAAAAAAAGTGGCCCATATTTGCATATTGCCTTTACTCAAAACACTGCTTCCGTAAAGTTTTATAAACACTTGGAAACAAGTGAGGCCCCTTGCCAATGTTCAATATGCACACATTAATTGGCCGGCTCAGCGAGAGAAAGGGAGTGACACCTCTGCCGGTTGATAAAAGGGAGGTAATGGATGCCCATATGCCTCCAAAAAGGCCACTCAGGGCCGCACTGGGCCGCTGGCGAGATTTGAACACACCAGACACAGGCCAAATTGGCCCCCCAGGCTGCCAAAAAAGCAGCCCACAGCTGGAACTTCGATACAATTGCCAGAGTGCCCGCCTTACCAATCTAACCCTGCCCCTGCCTCATTGGAATCGGTGCAGGGGCACCCGGGGATGACCTCCTCCACTACACCACGCAGGCCCAGAGTCATGTCCCTAATCTTTTCTCTGGTGCTGGGAGATAACGTGGAGGAATGTACATGACCTTCTGCACCTGGTATGTGTTTTTTCTCTGGTGTGGCCCAGAGGCCCCCTGGGTGCTGAGTACCATTTTTCAGCTGAGTGGATATTAACACTGTTCTAAATGGCCCCATCTAGCAATACCTGTTGGATGCCTGTTACATATGTGCATTTCACACCTTGGTGGATCGCTGACTTTTCCCTTCTGCACCATCTGAGGGCTTGCGCAACTTGGTGAGCAGCCTGTTGGCTTAGATCTTACTCAATAAGTAGACCCCTGCATGTCGGCCTCCCTCTCTCCTGCTGTCTGATGCATGGCTCGGATGGTGGTGGTGATGGAGCTGCCATTGCTGGGATGTTCCTTGGGTTTCTTGCTGGTGGTTTGTGCTGTTCCTGTTTGAAGCACTATTAGACTGTTAGTGGGGCCAAAAGCAGGGCACACTGAGCCAAGAGTGCAGTTGGGTGGTGGCGCTCAGTGGAACTTTTTTTCTGCGCTCCCTTCTTCCTTGCCTGGGTCATCGTCTGGCGCACAAAGCAAAACCAAAGAGGACCCGACTATGAGTGCCTCCCAAAAGGGGATCAAGTAGGGCACTTGTGGTGGTGACCTGTCATATATAGAAAGTACATTTGAGAAACTCCTCACTGCGAAAGATGCTTCTGTGGAGTGTTTAAAGGGTAAGCTTGGCTCCATCTCAGTGGAACTTGGCCACATTTCTGTGAGGTTCAATAATCTGAAGGGCACTGTACAATCCCTGACTTCCGCTGCTCAATCTGTGAATCTACACATCACAGCCTTGGAGGCTCAGATGTGGTGTCTGGCTGCTCACTGGGATGATGGGGGTGGGGAGGGGGGGAGGGGGGGAAGGGGGGGGGGCTGCCGGGACAATGTCCGCTTCGTGGGGCTGCCAGAGCGAGCCGAAGATAACTCTCTGTTGGCTTATCTGGAAGATAGGCTCTACAGGGCCACTACCTCTAGCAGCCTATCTAAATTATGTGTCCTGGATCATGCGCATGGAGTTCCAGCTCAAACGCCTCACCTAGTGGTGGCCCACCTCCTGCACTTTAGAGACAGTCCATCTCCTGCAGCAGGCTCGAGCGCATGGCCCCTTTGTAGTGAATAATGCCCCGGTGTCCTTATACCCTGACTACACCCTCGAGGTTCAGAAACAGAAGGCATTGTTGTGTGACATGGGCGTGCTCTACTCCCTGCTGTTCACTTCTTGACTGACAAGGGTGCTGCACAGCCTGATTTGCAGGACCTGCAGCATTCCCCATGTCTGCAGAGCCAGAGATCTCCGCACAGGGAGACTACACAGCCCTCTAAATTGCATGTGGCACTTGAGTAGATAAGAGTAGTAGAAATCACTGCCTCTTTGAGAGCCAGTGAGGGCTCTTCGTGACGAGCATCCCCAGAACACCATGGCTCTGCTTTTGACTCAGAGGACTTGTTGTGTCGGGATGGAGAACATACTGCTGCTGGTCACCCTAGGCTTGGTGGACGATCTTTTCTTGGCCTGAAAGACGATGTATAAGACGATGTATAATAACTTCACTCGGGTCCTGTTTGCATTGTGATTGGGCAGGGGCTATGTGGTGGTTGATCTCTCCAGTGTTGATGCACCTTTTCCTGATTTGAGTGTCCCGGGGGAGTCAGATGGGGGCAAGGGGCACAGGATGTGTCCTATAGAATTTGATTGACTTACTGAGTGCCTCTCTTCTTCTTTAACTGGCAGCTCCTTCCCCCATTGCGCCTCTCCGTTATGGAACTAGTTGGGCCTTCTCTGGTGGACCCTGTGTGGTGTGTTTGTATAGGAAGAATGAAATGTCTCAGTCCTTGGTGGATGTTGGGGATTCCTTATTTAGATGTGTTTTCTGGTCTTCAATTTTGTTTTTTTGCAGTGATGAGTGCACGCCTGTGGTATTTGCATGTTCGTGTGGAGTGGTGGGGCCAGTTTAATTGAGGGGGAGGTGTGTGGGTCCTCGTGCCTTTCCTTTATCTGGACTGCTAACAATGGCAGCTCAAGTTACATAGATCATGTGGTTCGTACGGGGCCTTTCCTCACCCTCCAAGCGATATAACATGCTCTCTTATTTGAAGCATAAAGCACTGCATATTGTGTTCCTGCATGAAGCATAACTCACAGAATCTGAGGGATGGGCCCTTTGGGTTCGCTGATGGGGACAACTCTAGGCCAACCCTTACTCCGCTTTCTCGAGCGGGCCCTTATCTGGGTACGATCTGGGTCCCCTTTCACTTGCACAGGGCTGATATTGACCTGGATGGTCGTTATGTCTTGGTATTGGGTTGTTTGGATTGTAGGTATGTGGCTTTCCTGAATATTTATGCCCCAAATTTGTACCAGCTTTTGTTCCTGACTAGTATGTCCCCGCTCCAGGAGCTGATAGTTCCGTATTGGAGAATAATAGAAGGTGAGTTTAATTGTGTGGTAGACCTGGGATTTGATAGGTGGCACCCGCCCCTGTGTGCAGCGCCGTTGGGTAGGCTGGCAGAGGCGGTCCGCTCCTGGGCATCACAGTGGGAACTTGTTGATTGCTTGAGGGTACGGAACCCAATGTCCTGAGTGTATTCATACCGCTCTGGGTTGCATGATCTCAGGGTCCGAATCAACAGAATTTATTACCTGCAAGGCAGTGTGCAGAAGATAGGCAGGAGTGGAATATCTGGCAAAAACATATTCTGATCGCTCCCCTTTGTTGTGCTCCCTCCAGTGGACCACGGATTGATCTAGCATCTCTACTTGCGCTTGGACCCCGTGATGCTTGAAATCTAACTTGTTGGGCTCTGCTGGGTAAACATCTTGCACAATATTGGTTTGATCACTCAGGTTTGGCCACATTGGTGGGGGTAGAGTGAAAAGCCATGAAGGTGGTGATTTGGAGATATTGCATCTCTAACAAAGTGGGTGTGTGGACCCAGTTGCTCTCTGATATCCAGCGGCAGGAGGTGGTGATTGATGGTCTTTACCGCACGAGCTGGAAGAAAGCCCTGAAATAGGGGGCGCATGCTGGAGGAAAGAGCAAAACTGTTTGCCCCGCTCGAAAGCTTGTGCCCCTTTGAATACAGAGCTTATGTAGCCAGGGCACATGCTGAGCGCTATAAATCGGGTAGAATGCTTGTGTGTCTCTTACAGGGTGAAGTTTGTGGGCATACCATTCTCCAAGTGGGGGACGCTTCTGGAAAGTATGTCTTTACAAAGGCGGGGAGTAATGCAATTACATAATAACCTCCTCCCTGGTGACCCTCGATTCTGCAGTGGCAGATGGATTGGGTGCATACGTTACAGAAGCAATTAAGGAAATTGCGAGTGGGAAGGTACCTGGGTTGGATAGGAAGCAATAGAATTCTATCTAGATTTTGAGCAAAGCTTTGGCAACCCATCTACTCCCCCATATGTGCACCCTGATTCACCGGGACCAGACTGGCTTAATTCCCACTCAAAGCTATTAATTTCTCCTTGCTTTGGACCAATGAGAGTGGTTGCCGGCGACTGCACTGGTCATCCAAGTGGATATTTGGAAAGCACTTGAAACACCCCATTGTGAGTTTCTATATGCACCCTGTTTGGCATGGGCTTCAGATTTCCCTTTTGTCAAATGGACGAAGCGCCTATACAGTACCACACTGGCTAGGATCCGAACTGGCTAACTAATCTTGGAGGATTTTGTGGTGGAATGGGGCACCAGACAGTAATGACGCCTTGTCCCAACTGTTATTCGCTTTGGCCATGGAGCACTTTGCTCGCACTGTCCGATTGGGACTACACTATCTGGGTCTGCTCCTTGATTCTGATTGTACGTATCGCTCCTCCTATGTGGATGATCTGATACTATACTAGAGAAAAAACTGATTCCAAGGGATATGTGACCTCATTGACTGACTTCAACCACCATTCAGGTCTGGAGGTCAATTAGGACAAGTTCTATGTCTACCCTGGAGGTCAATTGGAACAAGCCCTATGCCTACCTCCTCTGAAGTGATATTGCAGGGGTGGATATAGCCCTACAGTCCAACATTGCAGTAAGAATGCCACACTATACTATATTTGGGGGTAGACATTATCGCTCAACAGACTTACTGTACAAAGAAAATTACAGCTACGTGATCGCCAACTTGCGATGCTTGGTGTCCTTCTGGACCACATTACCTCTGTCAGTAAGTGACGAGATCTCTGTCTCGAAGATGGTTATTGTGCCCCACACCTATACTTGTTCACAACCATCTCACTGAAAATGCCCCGGAAGTTCTTTCGGGAACTTGATGGTATACTACTGACTTTGTACTGGGGCACATCGGGCTGCCATGTGGTACTCTGGAAATTACGCCTACCGGTGATAGAGTGTGGACTAGCAGCTCCTGATCTCGAGCCTTATTATCTAGCAGCGCAACTGCAGTGGGTGGCTCGGTTGAGGTCATATCTCTGGGATGGCACACGTGAGAATGGCTCACCATCCAAACAATTGTTAACTAGTATTTTGATGAGGCAGATACCTGCTACTAGGATGCGTACAATGAATGTTTTCGTTAGAGTTAGGGCACTCAACAGGACGCACACCACAACTGCATACATTGCTGGTTGCTTGGTTCTCGGAGAGACGGATGTTCTGGGCTCCACAGGTGGATGGCGACTGGGGTCACTGTACTGGGCAATTTCTTTGTGGGGGTAGAATTATGTCCTTTTTCGGAACTCCAGGAGACTCATGTGCTCCCCAAATAGCACTTCTTACTCCACGGAGCCTTTGTCCCCAGGATACATGAGTGGTGGGGTCTCGGAGTTGCAGAACCACGGAACATGAATGTTTACATCATCTTTTCCTCATTATTGGCGGTTTAATGCTACTTTATAGGGCTCTCCTGAAAGGGGTACGACCAGACCTGATGTGACTTCACTTGTGCTGAGAGGAAGACTTGTGGACACACTTATCTGATTCAGCTTGAAGAAGGGTGCTGGAGTTCACCCCTCGGGTGTGAAGAAATTGTTGCTTTGAGCTCATCCAGTTTTGCTACCTGCGCCAGGCTTACCTTACCCCCGGCAAATACATGCTATGTTCATAGTCGTGACGTCGAACTGCCCTAAATGCTATGTGAAGGGTACAGACTTTTTCCCCTTGGTTTGGGACTGCTCCCATATTGGACCACTGTCCTCCAGGTGGTTCAGAGGGCTACTGACTGGGAGTTGAGGCTTAGCCCCCAGTTGTGCCTTGAATTAAAGAGAGGAGGCCAGGAGAGTTCAGACTGTGCCAATTCTGCTTGCATGGGTTGCCATATTGCTGGCCTGTCCTCCACTGGACCACGACAGTCACATGGTGGTGGATTCGAATACCCCCTCACCTACTGCCACGCAGCAGGGAACGCTCCCTATTTTGGAGGCTCCTCCTTGGGCGCTTTTTGGGTTTGGCTTGATATTGGCCTGTACTTTTGAATGAATATGGACTTGGTACGGGATGAGTGGGCGCCTGGATTCATTGGATGGAATATAAAGCATTGGCCCAGCTACTTTAAGCGGAGCTTTCTCTCAGGTACCCCACTACCTGTTCCTCCCCTTCGTCAAGGATATGTTGGATTGGATGCTGCTGGTTCCTCTCATCAACATATATATTGCTCATACTTTACATGTTGCCTACCACATCCGTTGCTTTGTAATCTGTTGTATTGGTGTAAAATGCTAATACATTTATTTATTTTTAAGGGTATTTTGCTGTACGAAATCTAATACAAATCCTTTCTCTGAAGCTAATTGCGGAAACTTATTCTTTTTTTTTCCCCAAAATTTTTATTGCTCTTTGTCATTTTACACAGCCATTGGCCTACAACCCAACGGGCCGGCCGCTATCTCAGTGCGAAAGTAGGCTATTATTGGAGAAGTCCGTACATTTGTTGCTGTATCCGTGGTTTGATTAATTCGCACTTCAGTAAAGGTGCATCTTTCACAATCAATGTGCTAAATTAAGTAGGTTTGTTTTTTTGTTTTTTCAACAATAAACAACGTAAAAGATTAACAAAGAAATCACAGGTAGGTCATCACGTGCTGGAGTGAGTCCACATACATTATGCCGTGGTAAGTTTCTGACACATTTATCCACACTTAAGTCTGCAAGGTCATACATATTGTTCAAAACTGATGTTAAGTATACATGGAAATTCCTACGGTGTGGGTGCTCTGTTTGTTCCTCCATTTCCAACCCTCCCGTCCCCCATGGTCTCCCGCAGACCCCACCCCCTCCTACACTCGCCCCCTTCCTGGGAACTCTAATCGTCCTCCGCCTCTTCATCTGATGATATTGGATCATCTTCCGGTAAGGGGTCACAAATGTCTCCTCTGTATGTATTCCACGGGGTCCAAATCTTATTCCATTTTCTCGGGCAGGCCCTGCTGGCATACACTTCCCTTTCTGTGACCATTACCCTGTCCATATTCTCACACCATTGTGTTCTCGTCGGCACCTCTGTTGCCCCCCATTTTTGCGCTAAGTCTCTTTTAGCTAAAACCATGCCCAAGGTAACCCATTGCTGGCCATGCCTAGACAAATCATTAGGTTCCCACACATTGAGTAGGCATTTTCGTGGTTCAGGGACCAGAGATGTCCCCATAGTCTGTGATATTGTGCGCAGCACACGTCTCCAGTAGTCTTGAATGCGTGGGCAATCCCATATCGTGTGGAAGAATGTCCCTTCCTCCCCACACCCTCGAAGGCAAAATGGGTGTTGGGCGCGGTGTATGAGGTGTAGTGTCGTCTTAGTATAATATACTCTATGTAAAATTTTGAGCTGTATGAGCCGGAACTTAGCTGAGATGCCTACTTCTTTGGGCGAAGCCACTGCTTCATTCCATTCGGCTTCGTCCATAGCTGCTACGTCACCCTCCCATTTTTCCTTAAGTTTGGTCATGGGATCTGGCAAATTATTTATTAACTTACGGTATGTGAGCGAGGTGGCTCGCTCCAATATAAAGTCCGTTAGGAGGCGGTCTTCAAGCGGGGAGGCCTCTGATACCTCCGTCTCGGGGGGGATGGCTGTAAGCAGTGCATGCCGAATCTGAGCATATCGGAACTCTTCTCGTGGTCCTAGCTCATATTGTTCTCTCAGCCGTGCAAATGGAACCACCGTGCCTCGTTCCCATAAGTCTCCTACTGTGGACAGGCCAATCTCATCCCATTGAGAGAAACCCTTGCTATTCCGTACGTTCCCCAGCTCCCAGGAGTCCCACAGGGGAGTAAGTTTAGTTATTCTCCCTTTCCAACCTAATGTCGACAGTGCCTTGTGCCATACCTCAGCTGTGAGTTTTGTGGGTCCCGTCAATTTGCGTATTACCCGTTGGTCGTACAGTGGGGCCAGCAGGGTATTTGCTCCCAACTGTGTCCTGTCTGCTCTGAATGCTGGGTCGGTTTGGGGGGCATGGATCCATTGATTTATGATTTTCAGCTGTGCCGCCCAGTAATACAATTTCAGGTCTGGCAGTGCAATCCCCCCGTCGTACCACCCTTTGTGCAGTTTGGCCTGCGCAATGCGGGCCGGGGAGTTACCCCATAAAAGATTCGCCACCGACGCTGACACTTTCCTGAAGTAACCTGGTGCTACCGGGTACGGTGTATTCTCCAGGATGTACAAGAAACGGGGCAAGGACATCATTTTGTACAATGCAGCCTTACCCAGCATCGTTAGGGGAAGTCCGGCCCAGAACCCAACGTCCTGTTTAAGCCGTTCTATAGGTGGCTTCAGGTTTTTATGTGCAAATTCTACCGGGTCTTTGGTGACATGTATGCCCAAGTATTTAAAGGAGGATCCGGCTTCGGTCAAGGGGCAACGAACACTCAGTGTCGGGCCCGGTCCCTTCAAAACATACAGTTCCGATTTGTTCCAATTCAGTGTGTATCCCGAGATTTTCCCGTGTTCATCACACAGTGCCAGAAGCGCTGGAATGCTACGTTCCGGGTCTGTGAGGTATACGAGCATGTCGTCTGCATATAGGGAGACACGGTCCTCCCCACCCCCAGCCCAGGAAATCCCCCTTACCAATGGGGTAGATCGTATCAAGTGTGCTAAAGGTTCTAGGGCGATTGCGAAGAGCAGTGGTGACAGGGGGCAGCCCTGTCGAGTTCCTCTTCCCAAGGGGAAAGTGTGCGAGATATGGCCATTCGTTCCTACCTGCGCCACTGGTCTCGCGTACAGCAGTCTGACCCATGCTATGAATTTGGGTCCAAACCCTAAGTGTGCCAGGACCTCAAACAGGTAGTTCCATTCAACTAGGTCAAATGCCATTTTTGCATCGAGGGCCAGTATCACCGCTGGTTCGAGAAACGAATCCGATCTTGCCAACACTCCGTGCACTCTTCGCAGATTCAGTGCCGTGTTCCTGTGCGGCATGAACCCGGATTGGTCTGGGTGTATGAGGTCAGGTAGGTGTGTCATTAATCGGGTAGCCAGGAGTTTGGCTAGTATTTTAACTTCTGCATTAAGCAGGGATATGGGGCGATAGGAATTGCAATTTTCCGGTGGTTTCCCGGGTTTAGGTATCGCAATGATGGTTGCTACTCTCTGGTCTGGTGGGAGCTCGCCCCTCGATAAGCAATCCTTATACATGGCCAGTAGGTGTTTACTAAGCTTTTCCGATGTGGCCTGATACCACTCTATCGGTATGCCATTTGGGCCGATCGCTTTGCCGGGTTTCATCGCCCGTATCGCTAATTGGATTTCTTTCATGGTTATATCTGCCTCCAGTTCAGCTGATGCCTCCGGCTGCAACCTCGGTGTGTGGATAGGTTCTAATGCCGCCCTGGCCATTTCTACCGTCACCTCCCTGTCTGATGTGTAGACACCCTCAAAATGGTCCGCGAGTATTTCGACGATTCGCTCTGGGCTTGTATGCAGTGTACCCCTTCTGTCTTCTATTTGTTGGATACCTCTAGCGCACCCCCCCCTTTTGTCTAGCCAGGCCAGCATCCTACCTGCTTTATCCCCTATATCATAAATTCTATTCTTTGTGTCCGTTATCTGTCCTTTCACTTGGTGCCGTAAATATTCCGTATACGAGTGTTGTTAGAGGTGCAATGTGTGGGCCGTGTCTGGCGTGGGATGTGTTTCGTGTTCGCTTGTTGCTTCTCTCAGCGCCAGCTCTAGTTCGGCCAACTCGCGCGCTTTTTCCCTTCTATAGCCCGTAAGTATGGTAATTGCGTGCCCCCTTAACATTGTCTTGTATGCTTCCCATAGGATCGCTGCCGACTGCACTGACTCTAGATTCTCTTTTAAGTAATGCGTCGTTGCCCTCTTGAGTGCTTTCCTGACCTTGGGTACTTTGAGACATGCTGCCTGTATGGGGTAAAGTCGTTTGCGTGTTTTCTCCTGTGTTGAGAGCGTTAAGGTAATCGGTGAGTGGTCTGATATGCCTCTGGGTTGAATGTCTATGCTGTATACGTGTTGTATGCATTCTCCCAGTGCCAAGAAGTAGTCTATCCTTGATAGACTGTTGTGGACAGCAGAGTGGAAAGTGTATTGCTTCATGTTAGGGTGGGCATGCCGCCACATATCTACCAGCCCCATAGCTGTCAGAAAACGTTGGAGACGCGGTGGACCCTCAGTCGGACCTGCGCCGGGGAACCTGTCGAGTGTACCGTTTATAGTGGCATTAAAATCCCCCCCAAGTATGATGTCACCCTCCGGAAGGGCAAGTAAGAACTCACCTAGGGCCGGAAGCATGACCGAGTGAAGTGCTGGTGGGATGTATACCGAGACCACATTAATAAACCTTCCTTCCCACTGTCCCAGTAGGGCCGCGAAGCAACCCTGCCCATCAATCTTCGTACTCAGTGGAATAAACTGTGATGATTTCTTAAGTAAAATCGCAGTGCCTCGAGACCCTGATGTGAACTCAGAATGTGCCACCATTTTATACCCTCTTCTATCAAGCGCCTTGGAAGTACTGCTCTGCAGGTGAGTTTCTTGAAGGAGTGCTAGCGCCGGCCCCTGTCTTTTCAATGCAGTAAGTACTAGCCCACGTTTGACCTTGTCTCCCAATCCCCGTACGTTCCATGTTAGTATGTGAAGGGGTGCTCCCTGGGATCTAGGCGCACCCTCTCAACCGACTACGTAGTGAACAATCTGCCATGTACCATCGTGAAGATGTTCATATGTCAGTTGTATCTTGCAGCCACAGTGACCCAACCCTCCCTACCCAGGAGGCGGCGTGGGTACCACCCAGCACAACTCGACTCTTCCTGCAAAACTCTAAACAACTCAACCACCTTCTCCTTTCCCTTCTCAATCTGAACATGGAGAAATGTATAACTTGTTTCAGTTTGCGGTTTGCAATGAACAGTTAACCAACCCCCCCTCTCCTCCCCCTCCCTGCCTCCCTGCCAGACGGGCTTAGAACTGCCCCCCACCCCAACTCAGCAGAGTGCTTTACCCAACCCATAAACAGTACTTGCTTGCTGGGGTGAAGTGTTCTTCGGAGTAGACAGTGCCCCTGCCCTCTCCGGTCTCTCCCGGGACAGTGTCCAAGCCGGGTCCCATTCAGGAAGCCATGTCAGTGTACATTCTGCTCGATGCTGGGAGACTATTCTTCCACGTCTTCCAGCGTATTAGTGTTGTCCTGCGTGGGAGAGCGCGTCGATTCAAATCCTCCTGACGCTTGAGATCTCGGTTGACTGTCCCCACGTTGGCTCGTTCTGTTCGAGCGTCGGGGTAGTCCTACTTGTCGCCATCCATCCAGCCATTCACGCGCCGACTCTGGTGTGTCGAAAAACCATACCTTACTGTCCACGACCACTCGCAGCCGGGCCGGAAACAGCATAGAGTACGGTAGTTCCTTTGCCCTCAGTTCTCTCTTGATATCAAGGAAGGTCCTCCTCCGGCGTGACACCTCCGCAGTATAGTCCGGGAAAAAGGCCACGGTAGAGTTCTGAATCTGCAGCGGCGCGGCCACCCTCGCAGCCTGTAGGATCGCATCCCGGTCACGAAAGTTGAATAGTCTTGCCAGTATAGGTCTGGGGGGGGCTCCGGGTTTGGGTTTACCCCCTGGAACTCGTGTGTGCCCTTTCAACGGAGAAGAATTGCGACAAACCCTTGGGTTTGAGCTGCGACTTGATCAGGTCCTCCACATACAGGTCCATGGCTCTCGTTCCCTCCGATTCCCGGAGCCCCAATAATTCTTACGTTGTTGCGCCTAGAGCGCCCTTCCTGGTCGTCCAGCTTCTCTTTCAGCGTCTTATTCTCCGCTGTCACTCGCTCCATCGCTAATTGTAGGTCTGATACATCTTCAACCAGAGATTTGGTGACCACCTCTACCTGCTTCACTCTTTCGCCCATTTTTTAAAAGTCCGCCCTGAGGAGTGAGACTTCGGTGGCCGTGGACCCCACCGTGGCCTGTACTTGCGCTAGTGCCTAAATCACGTCGTCGAGTGTCTCCTTCTTTGTTCCATCGGTTTCAGGCGTCTTCCCCGTCGATGTGCGCGGTTCCGCATGAGGTTGCTCCTGTCTGTTGTATGCATATTTTTCCAATTTAGACTGCGATGCATAGTGCTTCGGGCCTCTGCCAGCCATAGTCCCTTCCGTAGAGTTCGCTGTCGACCGAACCCGTGACAGATAAACCCAGGATGGGGGTGTCTGTACTCAGCAGGTTAAAAGTGTTTCCCAGTGGCGTCGCACCTCTATTGCCCCTGCTCGCTGAATGGGCAGTCAAGCCAATGTGCAGAGCAACGTGCCCAACTCTCCTCTCTGCCCACCGCACTCTCCGCCGCCGCCCGCCTCTGCGATCGCGGCGTCCGGCGATGACCGCCAGAGAATCACTCCGGTGCTCACTGTGCCTAAATGCTGCCAAATCAGTGTCCTCTCCCGGGCCCTGGGCAATGCAATGAATGTCAGATCGGTTTTGAGGCTCCCCACCCGTGTCTCTGATGTCCTCGAGCCCACGCCCCCACCGCCGCTGCAGATCAGCTCACCTCTCACTCCCCAGTCGTGTGTCAGGGAAAGGGACTCCTCCAATATCCGTACCTCGCGCCTGCAAAGCGGCGCGGATTGCCTGTGTGCAGCAGCGGGTGCCGCGGGCTGCTGTTCACTCGCGGTCACTTTGAGCCCGGGGGGGTCAGGTACCGGATTGCATTGCAGAGGCCCTTCTCGAACGGGAGGTTCGTCCTCCCCTCCCCGCAAGCTATGTCGCAGGGCAAGGGGGGGTTATGCTCCGTGCGTCGGGTGCTGCTCTGTGCCTCCGCCGTCCGTGTGGCTTCTCTGTCCTCCGGAGCACGTAAATGCAATCACTCTGCGGGGCCCAGGGGAGCGCTCCGGTCACCGGTCTCAATGTGTCACGGGGGGTCCGGTCAGCGCGCACTTCCGGTCACCCCTTTCCGCCTCGCCTTCACTACCGCCCTGCTCTCGTTCACACCAGAGCCCGGCGCTGCAGGATCAACGCAGGCCCCTTGACGTCGGTGGTCTTAAATCCGTCTCCCGGCATCCGATTTCTGCCGCTTTTCTCCCAGGCGAGTCCCACTCGGTCCTGGAGCCGGGTTCCTCCGAGTAGAGGTTTAAATTATTCGGATTAGAGATCGGATTGTAGTGGGGACACTGCCTCACTCACAGAGCCTTACAGCTATGCGACTGCCATGCTCGGCAGTCAAGCCACGCCCCCCTGAAACTTATTCTTGATGCTTGGAGGATTTACAATTTCTGACTAGACCCTGTGAAAGACTTGTCTCACTAAAAGCTCTCAAATCTTCATATGGGCATTTGCTTTTAGCCCAGCACTCATCTATCATCACTCCTTGTGGCAGCCTTTTTTGATGTTCTCTAGTGACATTTTAGCCCTTTTGTTTGCATCCAACATGGAGCTTGCTGATTTGTTCCGTACATATGATATATTTTTAAAGCCAGGAAAGCACTATCAAGGTAGGACTATATGCCAGCAATGAATGGCTTGCTTGTCTGTGTGTTTTTTGAATAACACAAGTTTATTTAGTTGAGAATTACAGAACAGAGTACCAACAATATCCCACAGGACCATCCACATAAGGCATCACCACTACAAAAATATATATCCGTAATTAATGGTTCATCGGACACCATAGAGGTCATTAAACAGCATAAAAATAATCCCACCAACACACACATATTTCGAGATGTTTATGGGGACAGCCCCTGGCAAAATAAATGGGTTGTCCCTATTATGTGCTCCAATCCATTGCGGACTGGCTTTCTTTATAGTTTAGGAGAATTGCAGATTTTCAGTAACGAGCAATGTCCCTCTAGACCAGGATTGTTGCAGTCCCACCAGTGTGTGCTCTACACGGGTACTCCCATGTCCTCTGGGATACCCAATAGAGCACCTCTGGAAGATAACATCACCAGTGTCTTCAAAACCTGGTTGAGTGCCTTTTCCGCAACCCGTCAATATTAAGTAATCATTGAACATGACCAAACCATATGAAAGAAATCAGTATTTGGTCGGAACAACGGAAACGGACCGGAGTAGAAAGTCTGCAGGCATGCCATTGGTGAGAAGTAGGTTACATGTAAGTTCTACAGTTGGATCAGTCTAAGATGTGAGGGGATGACTACAGTCAGAGGAGCCATCCAAGCATCCCTTACAATCAGCATCAGCCAGAGAACCTACCCAGCATTCCCATCTGTGTTTGAGGATTATGAATCTATCGGGGTGTTGATCAACAGCAATTTCTACGTTTGGGAGATCGTCCTTTTCCCAAGTTTCCCATCAAAGTTTAGCTTTGAGTATGTTCTGGGGGATCAGTATCACCGATGTATGGCATCTGAGTGTGTGACTGAGTTGCAAGTATTTATGAATTTAGTTTTAGAAAGTGCAAATTGGTATTGCAAGTCTTGAACTAATTTTATACTAGAACCCTGCCAAGGTTAGTGATCACTTGTCTGTGTTCACGTTAGGGTTTCTTCACTCTTATTCTATGCTACCATTATCTCACTATGGATCTTCTCCCAAAACCTCCTAGTTAGGATGTTTCCTAGTTAAACACAGATAGTAATTATTATTATTTTAAGGTTTCATGTAGCGCGAATAAGACCCTCGTGGGTATCTGAGAAATTTACACAGGCAGAGAATATCAATATAAGATAGTCAAGAAACAATACAAGATATGGCAGATCCCCGATGAGGGTGGGATCTCTTCAATGATAAGACAGATAGATCAAGAACAATGGTATAATTGGCGAGCAGTAATCCTGCGTTCTGAAAAGCTCAGAGAGACTAGTTCCAGGGTTGATCTAAAGCATAACTTTGTTCATGAGTAGTAGTTTAACTTCTTTCTTGAAGGATGCCGTTGAGGGATTCAGTCTGGTTTCAGGGGGGAGGGAGTTCCAAATTTTTGGGGCGATGCCAGAGAATTCTCTATTGTAGGTTTTCTTTTTAGCAAATCTCTGTGGCTGTAGTAGAAAAGTACTGGTGCTTCTAAAAGATCTGGAGCCACCAGAGAGCTCAAGCTTTTGATCAAGGTAGCTTGGGGTATTGAAGTTTAGGGCTTTGTGGGTTATGTGTGCAATTTTCTGTTCAATTCTTGCTTTGTAGGGAAGCTAGTTGAGAGCTTTTAAGTCAGGGGTGATGTGGTTGTTTCTTTTCTTTCCAGTGATGAGCATTTGGATTTGAGCAAGCCGCTTAGGGTAGCACTTCCATTGTCCAACCTGGGAATCGCTAGGGCTTGGACAGTATAAAATCCTTTGGGGTGGATTGGAAGGATTTTAATTTTCTTAAGATGTTCATTTGGAGGTTTGCTCCTTTGGTGGCAGCACTAATGTGTTTCTACATGGTAAGGTTATTGTAATAGTTATTCCCAGTGATCTTGCATAATAAATGACATGAGGCAGGCAGTTAAAGGATTTTAGTTGCTTCCTCCATCCGTTAATGACGGGTGACTGAGTGCGGCAATTAGGAGAAAATCAGTTTTGAGTGTTCAGTTTGAGGTGGTTGCATGTCAGCCAATTTGTTTTTTTTGTAGGGTTAAGTTGATGATTTTGATGTCTTCTGGGGAGGAGACTTTCAGGTATAATTGGGTATCATCAGCATACATGCAATAGTGCATGTTGGAAAATCTAAGAATTGCTGTTAGTGGCTCCATAAACAGGTTGAAGAGAGTGGGTAAGGGGGAGGAACCCTGTAGGACCCCTAAGGCGACAAGTGCGGATTTAGACAGAGACTGACTAACCTTGTCTTTTTTAGTTCTGCTTTGGAGAAATGAGGCGGACCAACTGAGGAAGGTCCGTGAGAATCACATCCTATGTTCCAGTAGGTCAAGTAGGCAGTCGTGCTTAACCGTATTGAATGCTGAAGATAGGTCAAGGAGGATAAGGAGGTATGATTTGTTTTAATCCAACAATTTAAGCGCATCGTTCACTATATGTGTAAGTACTGATTAGGGTCTGTGCCCCAGGCGGAAGCCGGATTGGAATTGGTCAAGCAGACCTAGTTGATCAATATGGGTACATGGTTGTATGTGTACACATTTTTCACAGAGCTTTGCCTGTGTTGGAATATTGGCGATGGGGCGGTAGTAATTTAGGTCCATGTGCTCAGCCGCTATTTTTTTTTAGGATAGGAGTAACCTGCCCAGACTTTAGGCAGTCGGAGATTGTGCCATGAAGTAGAGGCATTACTGATCTTGGACCAAAGAGGGAGTAACAATTGTTTGATCTCATTGAAGAAGTTGGGGGGTAACGGATCACATAAGTGGTATGAGTGTTTCAGGTCAGCTAGAATTTTTTGATTTTTTGAGAATGGCGTTTTCTTCAACTGTTTTGAAAGAGCTCCATTTTTTTTTTGTAAAAGTAATTTTTATTGCAGGTTTACAGTACTTCTGATATTTCAAATTAATCATTGCCTTTTCAGTCCTCTTTCATTCTCCCTGCTACTTTGTTCCGTACACAGCCATTCAGCCCACAACCCGGAGGTCGGGCGGCGTTCAGCAGAAGGATAGTCCAAATGTCTAGTATCACAGCAATTATGTTCCTTTCACCAGGAAAGTGTGTACTCCTGCTTTTGTAACTGTTCCCCCCCCCCTTGGCTCCTGTCGGAGTACCTTTAACTAAACATCCCCCCCTTCCCCCCCATCCCCCCCATCCCCCCTCCCCCTTGATCCCACCATCCACATAGGAATGCTCCTGTTTGACTGCTTTTATGGGTTTTTCCAGGAGTTAATGCTCATTTAGTTGTGTGGTGTACCTGGTGTGCCCTGAGGGCTGTCACCGTTTGTATTCGGGGCCTCTTCGTCCTCTTGTGATGTGCTATCCCTCAGTGCCTGCACCATCTTTTCCCACGCTGCTGCTGTGTCCATTGCTCTTATATCTGGTTTTCTACGGGCTGCTTGGTATCGGATCGTGCTTTCACAGGCTGCCCATTTCAGTAACTCGTTCACCCATCTTCTGTGTGTAGGACCCACCTTCACCTTCCATACCCTCGTAATTTCTCTCTTGGCAAGAATTAATCCCATATCTATAAATTTACTAGTGGTTTTATTCTTAGGTGTATGTGGGAACCAGTGCAGTATGCAGGTCGCCATATCAAAGTTCACTGTTCTGTCCGTGATCTCGTTAAGCGTCTCTCCAATCGTCTGCCAATAGTCATGTAGGTCTGGGCAGGACCATAACATGTGGTCCAGCTCCGCTCCCTCTAGGGTGCATCGTGGGCAGCCCGCCTCGGACACCCCAAAGTATTTCTTAATTTTGCCCGGTTTCATGTAGGCTCTATGTAGTATGTAAAAGTGAGCCCGTCGCACTATTTGGGCCCAGGTGGTTTCCGGGATGTCCCTGCAGATGTCTACTTCCCACTTGGCTTTTAGTACCGCAAGTGGCGGTAGATTCTCCCGCAACATTCTGGAGTATAGACACGTTACTGCCTTATAAGTCCCGGCCGCCATCATTGTATATTGGCAAGCCATGGTGGTAATCGGTTCTGCCAAGCCTCCCTTCCAATGTGCCTGTATGGCCCTCGTCACTGCTGCATGTAATAGATAACCTCCTCTCGGAAGGTCATATCGCTCCTGAAGATCCTGATAGGGTATCTGTGCCCCCTCCTCATATAGGTCGCCAATCACTTGTAACCCCGCATCCTCCCACTGCTGTAACTGTGACCAATCTCCCCCATGGGGGAGCGCAGTCACCATCCCGAGCGGGATTTCTGGGGCATATGGGTGTGCGTTCCCGCTCGGCTCTGCAAGCGGTTCCAGCAAAGACGGAACGTCTGCTCCTCCAGAGTTAGGTCTTTCAGGGAAATCTTTTGTTGCAGAGTTATGTACGCTAGTACATGACGTGGCGTTCCCCTATCCCTTTCTTATTCCGGGCCACGGAACACTCTCGCCACTTCTTGTGTGAAGAGCTGCAGTTGAGCTGCGAGGTAGTAGAGCTCAAAGCACGGGACTGCTAATCCGCCCTCATCCTTCGGACGGATGAGCGTCGTCAGTGCCACTCTGCATCTTCCCGAGTTCCATATGAATGATGTGAGCTGCGACCGTAATCTACGGAATACAGAGCTGGGCACCCACACGGGCAAGGTGCGAAAATAATAGAGTAGTCGCGGCAGGGTGATCATTTTTAGTAAGGAAATGCGGCCTGTCGGCGATAACGGTAGTGTGGCCCAGAACTCCATGTTTCCCCTCAATGTCCTTATACATCTGCCCACATTGCCCTCTAGCATGTCTGCAGCCTTATGGTATATATAGACACCTAGATATTTCAAACAGGCGGGTACCCACTGAAGCTGTGGTTTGTAGCTTGGCTGTGGTGTACCTTGGCGCAACGGGAATAAGCACGTCTTGGACCAATTAACCTTTAATCCTGAGATCTCACCAAATCTTGCGAGCAGCCTCCCCGCCCCCTCCAGTGCTTCTTTCGCGTCCTCTAGAAATAACAACAAATCATCCGCATATAGCGAGATGTGTTGTAGGCCCCTGCTGCTGTCCAGGCCTCTGAAATGGTTCCCCGTCCTCGCCTCTGCTGCTAGGAATTCAATCGCTAGTGCGAACAACAGGGGGGATAAGGAGCACCTCTGTCTGGTATCCCGCTCTACCGGGTATTGTTGGGATATAAGGGGGCCCACTCGTACTCTAGCCACTGCTGCAGTGTACAACACTTTAGTCCATCTAATGTATCCCTCTCCTAGTCCGAATTTTTCCATAGTTTTGTACAGGTATTCCCATTCCAGGCTATCAAATGCTTTCTCTGTCTATGGATAGCACTAGAGGTGTCTGGGCATTCGTATATGTGTCTTCTAACAGCCGTGTAAGTCTTCTAATGTTTATGGTCGTGTTGCGTGGATTGATCCGAGTGAATTAAGTTAGGCATATGCTGTAACAGTCTTGTTGCGAGTATAGCACTCAGGATTTTAGTGACTGTAGTCAATCAATCAATCAATCAAAGACATTTATAGAGCGCACTACATACCCGTAGGGTCTCAAGGCGCTGGGGGTAGGGGGGTGCCGCTACTGCTCGAACAGCCAGGTCTTCAGCTTCTTCCTGAAGGAGAGGTGGTCTTGGGTCAGGCGCAGGTCGGTCGGGAGGGAGTTCCAGGTCTTGGCGGCTAGGTAGGAGAAGGACCTTCCTCCTGTCGTCGCTCTTCGGATGCGGGGGACGGCGGCGAGGGCGTGGTTGGCTGATCGGAGGTGGCGTCTGGGAGCGTAGAAGTTGATTCGGTTGTTGAGGTAGCTCGGGCCTTGGTCGTGTAGGGCTTTGTGTGCGTGGGTGAGGAGGCGGAAGGTGATTCTTTTGTTGACGGGGAGCCAGTGTAGGTCTCTCAGATGTCCGGAGATGTGGCTGGTTCGTGGGATGTCGAGGATGAGTCTGGCAGAGGCGTTCTGGATCCGCTGGAGTCTCTTCTGGAGCTTGGCGGTGGTACCGGCGTAGAGGGCGTTGCCGTAGTCCAGTCGGCTGGTGACGAGGGCCTGGGTGACGGTCTTCCTGGTCTCGGTGGGGATCCACCAGAAGATCTTCCGTAGCATGCGTAGGATGTTGAAGCACGCCGAGGAGACGTTGTTGACTTGCCTGGTCATGGAGAGGGAGGAGTCCAGGATGAAGCCCAGGTTGCGTGCATGGTCTGTCGGTTTGGGTGCGGTGCCCAGGGCGGGAGGCCACCAGGAGTCGTCCCAGGCGGAGGGAGAGGAGCCCAGGATGAGGACCTCCGTCTTGTCTGAGTTCAGTTTCAGGCGGCTGGTCGTCATCCACTCGGCTACCTCTTTCATTCCTTCGTGCAGGTTGGCTCTGGCGGCGGCGGGGTCATTGGTCAGGGAGAGGATCAGCTGGGTGTCGTCGGCGTAGGAGATTATGCTGAGGTTGTGTTGGTGTGCGATGGCCGCGAGGGGGCTCATGTAGACGTTGAAGAGGGTGGGGCTCAGCGAGGATCCTTGAGGGACGCCGCAGATGACTTCGGTGGCCTCTGACTTGTACGGTGGTAGGCGGACTCTCTGTGTTCTTCCGTCCAGGAAGGAGATGATCCATTCCAGAGCCTTCTCCTGGATTCCGACGTTGCTGAGGCGCTGTACTAGGGTGCGGTGGCAGACAGTGTCGAATGCCGCGGAGAGGTCTAGCAGGATGAGGGCCGCTGTTTCACCGTTGTCCATCAGGGCTCGGATGTCATCGGTGGCGGCGATGATGGCGGTCTCGGTGCTGTGGTTGGCTCGGAAGCCAGACTGTGAGGGGTCGAGGGATCCATTTGTCTCAAGGAAGGCGGCCAGCTGCTTGTTGACGGTCTTCTCGATGACTTTGGCTGGAAACGGGAGGAGCGAGATGGGGCGGTAATTCTTGAGTTCGGTGGGGTCCGCTGTGGGTTTCTTGAGTAGAGCGCTGAGTTCGGCGTGCTTCCAGCTCTCAGGGAAGGTGGCGGTGTTGAAGGATGTGTTGATGATGTCTCGCAGGTGGGGTGCGATGACAGCGTCGGCCTTGTTGAAGACGTGGTGAGGGCAGGGGTCGGTCGGCGATCCGGAGTGGATGGAGTTCATCGTGCGGATGGTGTCTTCGGTGCTGATCGGAGTCCAGGCGTGGAGGGTGGTGGTGGGGGGTGGTTGTTCGGTCGTGGTGTGCGTTGGTTGGTTGTTGAAGCTGTTTTGTATGTCCGCGATCTTGTTGTGGAAGTAGGAGGCGAGGGAGTTGCAGAGGTCTTGCGATGGGGTGATGTCGTTGTTTCCTGCGCTGGGGTTGGAGAGCTCTTTCACGATGTTGAAGAGTTCCTTGCAGTTGTGTGCGTTGTTGTCCAGACGGTCCTTGAATGCAGTTTTCTTGGTGGCGCGGATCAGCTGGTGGTGCTTCCGGGTGGCAAGCTTGAAGGTGGTCCTGTTGTCCGGTGTAGGTTCCCTTCTCCAGACTTTTTCGAGGGCTCGGCAGTTCTTCTTGGAGCTCTTGAGTTCGTCGGTGAACCATGGGGCTTTCTTGCTGCCGGGTCTGCTGGGCGGGGTCCTCAGCGGGGCGAGCTCGTCCGCGCCGTTGCTGATCCACTTTGTGAGGTTGTCGGCGGCCTGGCTGGGGTTCGCTGAGCTGGCAGGAGGGTGTTGGCTCAGGGAGGTGGCGAGCTGGTCGGCTGTGATCTTGTTCCAGCTTCTGCGGGCAGCCTGTTGCTGGTGGTGGTGGGTCGTCGTTCTTCTGAAGGTGAAGTGAACGCAGCTGTGGTCCGTCCATTGAAGCTCTGTGGCGTGGCTGAAGTCGATGTCTGTGCTGGATGAGAAGACTGCGTCGAGTGTGTGTCCGGCGAGGTGGGTGGGGGTGGACACCAGCTGCTTGAGTCCAAGATTGGCGAGGTTGTCGAGCAGGGTGCTGGTGTTGCGGTCGTTGTTGTTCTCCAGGTGGAAGTTGAGGTCCTCCAGGAGGATGTAGTCAGCGGAGGGGAGGGCATGCGGGCTGACGAAGTCGGCGATGTCCTCGCTGAATTGGGTGCGTGGTCCCGGAGGTCGGTAGATGAGGGTGCCTCTGAGGGTGGTCTTCGGGTCGGTGTGGATTTGGAAGTGCAGGTGTTCGGCGGTGGTCAGGGTGTTGTCGGTGCTGGTCGTGATGCGGATGGTGTTCCTGTGGATGATGGCGATGCCTCCTCCCATCTGGTTAGCGGTGCGATCCCTCCGGGTGATCTTGTAGCACTCTGGGATGGCGATGGCGATGTCGGGAGCTGAAGAGGCGTTCATCCAGGTCTCCGTGAGGAAGGCGACGTCAGGGGCTGTGGCGTCTAGGAGGTTCCAGAGTTCGATGGCGTGTCTGTGGACGGAGCGGGTGTTGAGCAGGATGCACTTGAGGTGGGTGCTGCTGGTGTTCGACTTGGCGGGTGCTGGTGCGAGGCAGGTCCGGATGTAGGTGAACTTGCAGGCGTGGCAGCTGAAGGGTCCGTGGGTGCGTCGTGGAGTGGCTCGGTAGCATCCTGGGGGTCGACCGGCGTTGAGTGCGCTGAGGGTGGCGGCGGTGTACGTCAGGCGGGTCGGTCGGGGTCCTCGTGGGCCAGGGGTCCTGGCGCTGGGCGCGGTCCGGTCGCGGATGGGCGCAGACGGGCTTACCTTTGGCGCGCCTTCGGCGCACAATCGGCGCGCCCGCTGCGCGTGACCGCTGCGCGTTCGCACGGTCGCCATATATGGCGAAGTGCGCGGGGGTGCGGAGCAGCTGGGAGGCGGGAGCGGGGAGGGTACAGAAGGGAAAAAGGGGCGGGGTAAGCGGCGGTGGCGGGAAGCGGGGAGGGTGTACGAAGGGTGGCAACACTACAGGGCAAACAGGAAGGAAAACGCAACCACAATGACAAAGTTACACTAAAACAGAACAGGCACTAAGGAAGGACAAAACAAAAAACACCAGCAAAACCAAACAAACAGGTGAGCACGGACCACGCCGCTCGGAGGAGGGGGCGTGGTCACGCGGCGGCAGCGAGGCAGGCAAACGAGGCAGGCAAGGCCAGGGGGCACACGCAGCAGCTGGTGGCCGTGCGGCGCGGGGGTGTCCTACAACTAGTTAGCATGGATAGCGGCCTATAGGAAGCCGGATCACTGCTCTCCCTCCCCGGTTTCAATAATGGGATCACTAGCGCTTCCCGCATAGACTGCGGGAGACAGCCAGCGGTTTTGGCCTCATTATACACCGCTTGGAGGCGGGGTGCCAGGATGTCTAAGTATTTGCAGTAGAATTCAATGGGTAATCCATCTAGCCCTGGTGTTTTGTTGCGGGCCATATGTCATTGCCACGCCCCACTAATGTACTCTTAAAGAGGGCCCGTAAAAATTCTGAAAAACTTGTAGTATCTCAGTCTGGGTGTATCTCAGTTGTCCTCCCTCCCCTTCTACGGCTAGTATCGGTGAGCTTCGTTTAATAGGGTTGGCCAGCCACGCTAGCAGCGTCCCTGATTTATCCCCTTCCATGTGTGCTCTCAGCAGATATGCCTTGTGGTCGAAGCTTCGGAGGTGCTCCACCTCTACCGCCACTGCCTCCCTAGCCAGGTTAACCTCCTCCTGCATCTCAGGGTGACCTGGTCTTCCTATTTCGGCCTTTCTTAAGTTATTATCAGCTTTGGTCAGATCATCCTGCAAAACCCTGCGCATGCCCGCGTATTTTCCTATGCATTGGCCTCTCATTGTCACCTTAAAGGCGTTCCATTCCATTGCTCTAGAGGCCGTTGATCCCTCGTTTCCTACAAAGTAGTGCGTCATCCCTTCCTTCAGTGTCTCGTGAAACAACGGGTCGTCCAGTGTCTCCGGTCGTAACTGCCATGTTGGGACGCATGGAATCTCTGTCATCCAATTTAGGGTGAACAACAAAGGGTTGTGATCCGATATTGTTCTAGTGAGGTACTCAGTCCTCGCTACAAACGGCATCACGAGTGGAGAGCATAAGACTGCATCAATCCGAACGTGTAGGTCGTGTAATCCCGAGAAATATGAGTAATCCCTTTCCGTTGGGTGTTGCGTACGCCAGGCATCTAACAGTCCCCATCGTCTCTGCCAGTCCAATCTACCTTTTGTGAGGCGATGCACAGAAGAGTCTTGAAGGGGTGGGTGTGACCTATCTAAGGTGACATCCGTTATTGAGTTAAAATCTCCTCCAAGTATAACAGGGCCCGCCAAGTAATGCGCCAGCGTACCAGAGAGGCGCGTCAGGAAGTGTAGCTGCTCAATGTTCGGCGCGTAAACGCTGCATAGCATCATGTCCCTGCCCCTGAGCTTACCCTCTACTGCTACATATCTGCCCTCAGTGTCGATCACGTGTTTCGTAGCCTGAAAAGGGACACCTGCTCTTATCCAAATTAAGACTCCCCTAGCATATGCCGAATAAGTAGTATTAAATACCTGCCCCCTCCATCTCCTCTGCAATGCTATACCCTCCTGTTTTGTGAGATGCGTTTCCTGGAGAAAAGCGACTTTTATCCTCCTATGAATCAAGTAAGCATGTATTTTGTGTCTCCTCGTCATTGAGTGTAACACCCGGACATTCCAGGTTATGCACCGTAACACACCCGCGTTAGCCATTGTCCCAAAGGAGGTGCATTAACATTTCACATTGTTCCGTTCCTACATAAGTAGTGGATTTCCCCCAACAAGCCCTCAAAAACTCTACAACTCTCACTTCTCTTGTGCATAAAAATAACCTGTTGCCAACTAACAAATTCCCCAACAGTTCCCAAAATCTCCCTCCCCAGAACAGGCCCCAATATCAAGCGATCAGTTCCCATCCAAACTCAGACGTACCCCAGCACTCCCCAACTATCCCACAGTCGCGACCGTGGATGCCTTAAGGGCTAGTGAAGTGTGGCTCAGGCCAGAACGCGGCTACGCTCGCTCCCCCCCCACGCCCTCCGATCCCCCAATTTCCGGGTCTGTGCAATAGTCCCATGACCGCTCCCCCCCTCACCAATTCTGATCTTTCAGGACCCCCCTTACTCAGATAGTGTCCATCGCCTGTCACCTCCATATCATTGGTTCAGGATCTCTTCTGAGGTCTGTGGCGTCACCAGCGGGCCTTTGGCGTTGAGTATGTTAGTTTGGTCTGTTTCCGTGCCCGAAACGTGGCCCTCCGAGTCCGTGTCCTGCTTAGCGGAGGAGGTTTCGCCTCTCGACAGTCATTCCACCGCTTTCAGCGCTGCTTTCCTCTCCTCGTCCGTTTGGGACGCAGTGGGTTTGCGAGAACCTTGTCGTCTTCTTCGTATCCTCTGCGATTTCCGCACCTGTGTCGTCGCTCTCTCTCTTTCCTCCCGGATTCTAGCTCCGTCCATGCCCGCTTTATATGTGTCCCACCATGACCACGCGTCAGCCGATGTGGAGAAAAAGAGTGTCTTATCATCTACTACCACTCGAAGTTTCGCCGGGAAGAGCAGGGAGTATTGGATGCCCTCTGTTCTCAATTCACATTTAATGGACAGGAAGGAGGCTTGCATTCTCTGCGTCTCAAATGTGTAATCGGGGAACAATGTCACCTTACTGTTCGCTATTTGATACGGACCCGCATCTCGAGCCCGCTGGAGCAGCACATCCCTGTCCTTATAGTGTAGTAATTTGGCGATGATCGTCTCGGTGGTTGTCCCGGCTTAGGTGGTCTGGACGGGACACGGTGGGCCCGTTCCAATGTGAAGAAAGGGGAGAGGCCTTCAGGCGCCACCTCTGATTTAACCCAGGTGTCCAGGTATTCAATCATATCTCCCCCTTCTGATTTTTCCGGAATACCCACTATTTGGACGTTACTGCGTCTATTTCTATTTTCTGCGTCCTCAGCTCTCCTTTCTAGCACTTGTATGCGGTCTAGGACGTCCGCTAATCTCCCCTCCGTCGATTTGTGGGCTGGAACCAGATCTTGCAGGGTGGTCTCCACGTCTTTCACTCTGTCTTTGAGTTTGTCATGTTCAGCGTGGAGAAGGCCTAAGCCCGTGGCCACCTGCGCAATGTCCTGTTGTAAGGCTTCTCTGGTCGCCGCGATGGCCTCCAGTATCCGGTCCTGTAGCTGCTGCAGATCTGCTGGTTCCGTCAAGCTCCCCTCTGAGGTCTCCGTTGATGTTGCCCCCTCTGTTTTCCCTTTAGGCTTCCCCATGGTTGCTACTAGGTCGTGCACCGGCTCTCCTTGCGTGTGATTATGGCTCTGCTGGCGCCACTGTTTACATAGGTATTTGTCGCCGGCCAGCACTAGCCTCAGTTGGATCTCAGGTGCATAGGCCCTTCCCCGGGACCGGGTTATATTTACTAGTGGAGGGGTGAGCAGCGGGATTTCTCTTCCGGACTCCTTGCTTCCACCTCGACACCTCGCTGGAGTTTTAGGCGCGGCCCATAAGGATCCCAGGCCCTAGGCTATCTTCACGGGTTCTGTCCACTTACAGGCCTCTATTTCAGTTTACTGTTGCGATGCTTGCCTCTCTGCTCATTGCCGTCGGTGCTCTTCCAGTCCTCTGCACCGAGCGCTCCGAGCAAGTCCAGGGCCTTCCAGCCGCCACTGGAGACTGTTCTCGTGGCTTACCGGCGTAGGCTCTATTCTTCAGGCGCGCCAGGGCTTGCCTCAGGTGGTCTCCGTGCCTCTGATCCTTTTCCCTGCAGCCCTCCACTCCCTGACAGGACAAAGCCAGCCCCGCCACCGCTGTCCCTGTGCAAGTTCGCTGCCACCGTACCTCTTATGCTCTGCCACAGGGGTCCGGGGGGTCGTCGGCCGTCTCTGTTGCCTAGGTTCACTGTCCACAGTAGCCGCTAGCGATAGAGCCTCTCCTCCTCTCCTCTGCCACCTTCCGTCGTGCACTCAGCGGCCGCCGTCCCATCTGGAAAGCCAGGGGACCCCCCCCCCTTTCTCCGCCGATCAAGCAGGGCGGCTTCGTTGCTTCTGTTGAGCCCCTAGACGCTGCCACGGCCCCCCTTCGTCTCCTCTTAGCGAAATTGGCGCTTTGGCTCCTCGGTTGCACTGCCTTGTAGATCAATCCCCCTCGTGGTCTTAATCCTGACAAGGGTCGGTGCACAGCGAGCTCCGTCCGATTACCACGCCGTCATTGTCTAACTGGTCATTCCGGCGGGCCGAGTCCCAACTCGATCGGGATTTTACAGCCGGGTATCGGGGTCGCCGTCGTTGAGCCCGTTTTCCCCTCCAAGGGTCCTCTCTCTGTGTGCGGTTGGCGCCCCCAAGCAGCACCCCCCGGTTCAGTACGGCTTCTGGTTCTTCGCGGTCTCGGCCGCGTCCGCCATCTTTGTCGATTGCCGATCGGCGCTCGCGGGTGTCTCCCGCTCGGCTGGCTCCGGGTGTGGGCTGAGGGGAAACACCCGCGCTTATATTATCTGCAGCGTGCCGGGGAGGGCAGTCACGGGCGCGGAGCTCCGACCTCACGCAGCCATCTCCTCCAGCGTCCAAGCCACGCCTCCCTTGAAAGAGCTCCATGAGGCGTTGTTTTTGAGGATGTGCTCTGGACTGGTCAGCATGATGGTATGGCACACCGGGAAGGGGAAGGTTTGTAGTGAGGTGAGAGAGAGCGGTGCTCCAATGCCATCTGCAGCTCAGTTCTAATATTGAATATTCTAAGATAGATACAGCAGTCTCAAGAAAAGACCCTGGCTTCCTTGCTCTCAATGGACCCTTTTCACCTTTCTGTGCTCCCTTTTTTCCAGAGTTAGGCAGATGTTTGGGGTACACAGAGATAGCAGTATCTTTTCCCAGCTCAGCAAAACACCTGGATGGGATCCAAGGCACCCTGTAAGAGGCACCACCTTGATGTCTAGGAACTTTATTTAACCTCAAGAGCAGCACGATATCCATTTTGGGGCATGATGGCCTCTTCTGAATATTGAGGTGACCTCAATGCTCTGCCTTCTGCCATACTCCTTTGTGATGAGCTGTCAGCCATTGAAGATGTGGGCTTGTCCTGCCTTCAGGTTTAGCTGCCAGTCTTTTTTTATTGAAGAAAAACAAAAATATCAAACAAGAAATAGAGTGGTCCATTGGGCTCAGGGATAATAACCAGTGTTCAGTAACATAACTGCCATGTCTGGTTCATAACAACATTTGTACATTTGCATACTCCATATCGTTGAACACCACTGAGGTGTGGAAGGTGATAATATGGAAAGGAAGGATGAACACTACAGATACTGGACTTTGCCCCTTTTTAAGCAAACTAGAAACCACCTTCAGGCCCTTAACAAAAGGTTACGGCCCACAGTAATCAGGTAAACGGAATAGAAGTAATTCTAAAACTTAGTTTCTGATGGATACTTCTAACTGCAGATCCCTCACAATCCTAATATTCCCCAGGCATCAGACTGGATCCAGAAAATCTTCAACAGTGCCCCTGCGCACCAGTAGGTGGCATCATGCGGTTCAGTGTTGATGTCTCTTTCCTCCAGAAGTGACATGCGGAGCCATATAAAAGTGGCACCCATGCATGCCATCAGTTCCTTTCTTACTGCGCCACCAGATGCAGATCCGGAGCTCCACCTTGTCTCTTCACAAGAATGTTTTCTTAAAATGTATTTAAAAGAAGAGTGTGCAAGAAAACTGTAACCCCCTAAAACCACAGCATTCAAACCTTGCATGGACTATCAAAAGATAATGTCTGTGACAGATCCCCATCAGTTGTCTTTTGTGCTTGGGGTCGAAACATTACTCCAAGAGCTGTAGAGACTGCGCCTTGATGATCCGAAGGCATTCGGGACCATGAGGCAAAGCTGTATGGCACCAAGTACCGGAAGACTCCACACTATGACCAGGGAAAGATCCTGTTCCCGAAATTATTCGTGCGGCAGATGTTTGTCATAGTCGTAATCCTTGGTAGTCAAAAAAGAAGTGCAAATAGTCCAGGTGTGCCTCTGCCCCTTTCCGTCACTCTCAAACTCCTGAAAAGGCATAAAGGGATAAACGTGCCTCTGGGTCTCTTTTCCAAACTAGTTTCTCCTTCAGAGCCAATTCATATGCTCGTCCGAAGGCAACCTCACTTTCAGGGGTCCCATGGCAACACTGTAATTCATCGACAAGTTCTGTAAAGCTATTGTGCATCTCTTTGGTACACTAAAACTCCCTCTTGCATGCCTCTGGGGCCCAAGTACCTCTACTTGAAACTCCACCAGCGGGTCAGACCTTGGCACCAGTTAGAATTTCTAGAGACAGCCATCTAGTCCTTGAGATTAGACGTCAAGCCGCAGGTGACACAAACAGACAAGCATGTACAGGACTTGCTGAACCGTGTGGAGTTTCTGGAAGATAGGGCTGAAGATGTAGAGGGAAGGGCTCGCCACAATCACGTCCGCATAGCAGGTGTGCCGGAAAAGTGGGAGGGGCAAGAGCCTGCCCTACACATGGAGACTTGGCTTAGAATTCTGCTGCCGGAGGGATCCCTCTCACCACACTTTGTCATTGAGCAAGCCCATAGGGTCCCGGCGAGGCCCCTCCCAACGGAAACAATCCCGCGGCCCCAGCTCCTTCGGACCCTTAACTACTAGGATCGAGATTCCATACTGCGGGAAACTAGGAAGCTCCAGGATGTCTACATTGACAACCTCAAAATAATGTTTTTTCTGGACTACACCATCCAGGTACAGCGCCAGAGATCTTCATTCATGGCAGTAAACAAACGTCTTCGGCAAAATGACCTGAAATATTCTCTGTTGTTCCCTGTGCGACTGTGGTTCCCAGCAACAAGACGCACTTCTTTAACACTCCGGAAGAGGAGGTGGACTGGTAAGATACTTTCACCAATGCGGGGCCTAGAGATTGGGCTGCGGCTGCAGCACTGCCGAAATTGAAGGACCCATTTCGCCGTCCGACAGAGTGCGCGGACTCACACGTAAGGAGACACCACCTTTGTCGCCTATGGGCCCACACTCGGAGCTGATCCTCAGCGGGCAACGTGACGCCCTACATGAGATAGCAGAAATCAGAGGCTCATTGAGGACGGAAGATGCATCTAATTCCAGCCAGCGCGACCTGCCCAGCGATGATGAACAGGTATATGGCTTGCAGAACTCGCAGGACTCGAACGATCGGCCGGATGTCATCCCACAGACGGCGGATTTGATTTCATGAACATTGCAAGCTCCTGTGTCTGTATGGACCACAGATTGAGGTACTGAGTATGCGTGTGGGGGCATGCTGTTGCTGGACATGTAGACGTCTGGAATACCTGTTGCTATAACCTTACATTAGGTGCTCACTGTTGGGATTGTCGTAACACTTCATACGGGCGGTGGTGGGACTCAAACGTATATTTGGTTGCTAGTTCATGGACACTTGCGCACATAACTCACCTGATGAGTGCCCCTGGCTGACGTATGTAATTTGCACTGTTTATAATATGTTCTGCCTGTCACGATAGATGCGCGGATTGTAAACTAAGATAGAGCAGTTCGCAGTATACCCCCAGAATCGTTTGATTGTTATCTCCAATTGGAAGTTTGGACCATTGCTAGTTGCATTTTCGCCCTTTTGGTATTTTTTATGCTTTTGATCTTTTTTTCTTTCTTTCATGAGACGTCATTTGTCATGGGTGGATGCACGCAATGTCATATGCTGCGAGACGATGTGCCAGGTAGGGTGTGTAACACTAAGTTGCATCTAATGTGCATGATTGGTGGTCAGCTGCACGTTCACCTGACGTGTTGTTGGACCTATGTCTTCACTAAGGGTGGGTACGTGAAATGTGAGGGGCATGCACACACCGTGGCATAGGTATCCGATCTACTCGTACATCAAGCAACATCACATATAAATAGCCCTACTGCAAGATACTCATGTGCCCAACTCGGAGATACTTCGCTTACACCGCCGCTGGTGTGGCCAACCGTTTGCCACAGGGTATTCAGGCTTTGCGAGAGGTGCGCTAATATGGGTGAGGGCGCAGGTGTTCCATTCACAGTCACACAGTCGCTGGCAGATGCAGAGGGGTGATATGTGATAGTTAGGGGAGCACTGGATGGGCGTCAAATAGTGCTTGATCGATATCTGGCCCCTAACACTGAGCAGGCTGCGCTCCTCGACAAAGTATCACACATCCTGGTGCCATGGCACGACATCCCCATGTTGCTAGGGGGCTATTACAATAGTGTCCTTGACGTGTCACTGGACCGATTCTTTCCACCCCTCCCAGGTACCAGCGCACACTATGCCATGAAGGCACTGAGTAATTGGGCAAAACAATGGTATTTGAGAGATGCCTGGAGACATCGCCACCCCCTCGATAGGGTATATTGTTATTATTCAGGGGCTCATGACCTGCATGTGCGGTTAGACCGTTACATACTCTCGGATGCATTGCTCCCCCATCTATCGGCAGTTCATTATTTAGGCCGGACCCACTCTGACCGCAACCCCCATGTTCTGGAGTTGTCATGGGAGCGCCCCCGTCTGCCAATTCCGACCTGGCGGCTACAATCGGATCTACTACTGGATGCACCCATCCGTGATCTACTGGTTGCCAATATCCTCCGGTATTTTGAGGATAACGCTGTGGTGGAGTGGGACGCGTTCAAGGTGGTGATCAGGGGGATTGCCTTGGTGCACAAGCAGGCATGCGACAGCTGGAAGCAGATCTTACGCGCCTCGAAACTGACCTACTCCGGAGGGAGGGAGAAGCGTTGGAAGGTAATACTGGGCCTTTGGAACGTTTTCGGGAAGAACACTCCAGAGTATTAGAGCGACTCCGTAATCTAAATTATGCAGCACACTCAGCGCGCACCCATCATATGGGAGACAAACCCGGTAGGTTGCTGTTGTGGCTGATACGGCAAGACACGGTCACTGCGCCTGTGACGGCCATACCGGATACACGGGGAGTCATGGTATATACTCAACATGATATACATCACGCTTTTGTGACACATTACTCCACAATATACAGATCTTGTTTGAGAGCCACAGAGACAGACATACAGGGCTTCCTCTAAACAATAACATTGCCGCAACTCACGGACAATCAACAGGGAGATGTGGGTGCTCTTTTGTCACCGGAGGACATAAGGGACAGTATCTACTCCCTATCAAATGGTTAGACGCCGGGTCCTGATGGACTACCGGCTGTATTTTACAAGGCGTACTCAGATGTATTAATACCAGAGCTGTTACGCATATATGCGGCGGCACTAGAATATTCAACGCTTACCCCCACGCAAAACGAGGCAACGTTGGTTTCCCTTTTGAAACCGGACAGGAACCCTGACATCCTGGGCTCTTACTGCCCACTGGCCCTGTTGAACACAGACTATAAAATCCTTGCCTCGGCACTAGCCAAACGCATTTCTCCGTTTGTACCAACTCTAGTGCATGCAGACCAGAACGGATTTGTGCCCACTAGAAGCACCTCCCCTAGAGTCCAAAAGTATGCCACGGCAGCTTGGCCCAGGTCTGGCTGTCTAGTATTGGACCTGGAGAAGGCCTTTGACTCGCTGGAGTGGCCTTATCTTGCAGCAGTCTTACGTAAATACGAGCTGGGAGATGATTTTTTACAGCTGGTGCAATTGTCGTATCAACGTCCCACAGTGCCGGTTCGCACAGGCAAGCTTTTGTCCAATGAAATCAGGGTGAGACGAGGGACCAGGCAGGGATGCCCCCTGTCCCTATTATTTTTTTCCCTTGCTATGGAGCCGGTGGCGGCTCTTCAACGGGAGAGCGGCGCGGACTGGGGCATCCCTTTGAGCGATGGACTGCACACAGTGTCCCTGTACGCGGATGACCTGTTGTTATATATAAGAGACCTTCATGCTGTGCCGCCGGAGATATCGGCACTGTTCTGGAGATTTGAGGAGATATCAGGCCTCCGGGTAAACTGGGCTAAATCAGACGCTTACTCCTTCCGCGCGGACGTAGTTGCAGCCGATATCAATATCAATGGAACCGCACTTGACTGGTTTCCAACCACGTTCAGATACCTAGGAATATACATTTACAGGTCCCCAGCAGATATACTGGAAGGTAATCTGATTTGCGCTACCTCCTCAATAAGAGCGCTAGTGCAATTCTGGAAGACCTTACCTCTCAATGTGATGAGACATGTCATTTTAACCAAAATGATAGTATTTCCCAGGTTGCTTTATTATTTTGCAAATCTTCTGGTGTATGTCCCAGTGAGGCTCTTTAGAGAATTGGAGGGGTTAATCCGCGGCCTAATTTGGAATGCGGGGCGGCCCAGGATAGCACTGCAAAAATGATATGCACCTCCCGGCAGTGGGGGTTTGGCAGTTCCACATTTGGAACTATATTAGCTAGCCGCGCAATTACAGTGGGTCGCGAGGTGGCTTAGTCTCAGGAACCTGGTGGACATAGCAACCGAAACGACAACTTGGACGAAGGCCCAAATTTGTGGACTGTTTCACCCACTAGCGAAAATTTCTCGCCCGAAGCAAATACATGTTGATCTGGCTCATAGGTGTTTTAGGAGATGCCTTCACCTTACAAAAGACTCGGTCCCGTACACTCCAGTGTTGCCACTTCTCGGGACGCCCAGAGACAGAGACCCTATAACGGATGTGATGCTGGCGCCCTGGGTTGAGGCGGGGGTGGAGACGCTGGGGGACTTGTACGTGGACGGTAGCTTATTACCTTTTGCGACACTATCGGCTGATACTGGATTGGCGGTGGGCCAGTTCCTTCTGCACGCAGCTATTAAGAGAACGTTTACACTAGCATGGGGCGATATCACTAACGAACCGCCGACATATCAGTTATTGCAGTACCTGCATGTGATGGGAGAGGGATCACATGTGATACATTGGCTGGTGCAGGCCCTTCTCATCCAGGTCCTGAAGCCTTTGCAGAGACTCCGCACATATTGGGCGGAGGACAGAGGCCGTCACTGGACTGATTAAGAGTGGAACGCATCTGGGCTAGTGCCACATACATACCGCGAAACTCGCGATTCAAACTCCTACAAACTTACATATTACATGACGTATCTTTCACCAGACAAGATCAACCAATACTTAAACATC
This sequence comes from Lissotriton vulgaris, assembly GCF_964263255.1. Lineage (NCBI taxonomy): Eukaryota > Metazoa > Chordata > Amphibia > Caudata > Salamandridae > Lissotriton > Lissotriton vulgaris. Next base: position 1,820,969,800 of record NC_141687.1, read on the forward strand.
AACACCTCTGAGTGCCAGAGATGTCGCCTCCTAGGCGCTGATCTATTACACATGCTGTGGTCTTGTCCAATGCTCTTACACTATTGGTGTGCAATATCGGGAACGCTGGCCAACTGCTCTAACACTGAGGTACCCATCACGTGGGAGGTCTGCATCCTGGGGTTATACAATAGAACTAAGGCAAGCTCCAGGTTTTGGGATCTGGGCTTCATAACTGCGAAACGACTTATAACTAAAAGGTGGAAATACAAGGACCCGCCGGAGGTATTGCATTGGGTGAAGTCCCTTGACGTCTGGGCGCGGGCGGAGGGCACCACCCTGCGCAGGAAAGAGACGGCGGGACTGCGCAAGTATCCCATTGCACAGGCCTGGGACGACATGCTTAAAACTCTCACATGTTCTGACGTAACGCTTCGAATACCCCCTGCGCAAAGGGCAGGGTCTGTCGCTTAACGGACCGCCCGGACGTAGGTGCCACACTGGCCCTGAGTGGCACTCTCACTGCGTTTGTCAGGCTGGGTGAAGCCCACATGCCCCTTCATGGCACGGCCCACTTTTAGCCCCTATCGGACATTATCTTAACGACCAGGCAACTGCATGGGGAGCAGAAGTGGCAGCCCACACACTATACCAGCATACTAATCTAGTCATCATTGCACCCGGAAAGCACACTTAACACCAGATACATACACACTCGATCATTTGATGTCTCTTTTGTTTTGGTTTATTATTGGTTGTTGTTCAATGCGGTTGAATTGTTGTAGAAAGATGATATCTAATGGCTGGACTCGACGCTTGCATGTATGTTTCTCCATTTGATTATGAAACAGTCTTTGATGCAATTCAGGAGCTGAGTTCAAATATGAGTAACCTTGGTCTTTCCACATTGATGTTTTCACGCACGGTCATTCGCAACTGTGAAGAGGCGTGCTAAACACCTTGACTCTGACTCCCGATTGGAGATGGCAGACTGTGCGGGCTGTAGGAGCCCAAGGCAACTTACAAATGCATGAGTAACCTTACATTATGAACACGAATGATACTGCAATTGTGAGCAGGAAATGCCCAGATCTATGTATACTGTGTTATAGAAAGAGTGATGTTATCGCCAGGGTATACTGCATTGATGTTTGTGAATTATTGCACATACATAATTAAAAGCAATAAAGATATATTTTTTTTAAATCTAGTCCTTGAGATTAAATGAAGACCAAGTCACTAGTCTGTCCTGCAGGGCATCAGGTGTCGCCTTTTTTTGAATGTCCTAGAGCGGAAGGTACTGGACATTCAGGCTATGAAAATCCTGATGTTTCAGCATCTGTCCTGGTACTTAATGAAGATGACTCTGAGGCTTCTCGGACTGATGGCTTCTCGCGTCCTTCTAGTAAAGCATGTCAGAGGAGGATCTGTCCGACTGTCTATATTTCAGAAGAGACTGCAAAAGATCTGCAGGGATTGAGGCGGCGGGATACCCTTCTCCCTGCCTCACATAGAGCAGTAGTGGCCAATACATCACTTCTGGTTGGGGGTGACATCTGGGAGACATGGAGATCAGAGGCATCTAGTCTCCAGCGGAGGCCCAGCTTCACTTAAATCTCTTGGAGTTGCTGCCCATCCGCTTGGCATGTAAAGCCTTTCTGTCATCCAACAAAGGGAGGCTAGTGTAGGTGCTCATGGGCAACACCATCACCATGTGGTACTGCAACAAGCTGGGTGGGGTTGCGTCGTGGACAATGAGTCAGAAGGTACCACATCTTTGGGGATTTTCCTGTTGGCAGTGTTGTAATTTCACAATGCAATGCTGTCGCTCATTGTTGGCGGTCATCAACTTTCCATGTAACAATAATGTGCGAAAAGTCTGAATGCACACGGATCCTCAAAGATGTTGCTAAAATCATGTATTTAGCAATGGTTGTGTATTTGAGGTGCTAAGTGTGCATAAGTCTTCAAATACTTGACTGAAGTCATGTGCAAAGTGCAATTGTAAACATAATATTTTAAAACCTCCAGTTATCAATCGTCTATTACAGGATTCAAATGTTTGTGCAAAAAGCAGGATGAATAAAAAGCTGTATACGAGTGGCATGTGTACTTGTCGCTATTCTACTTCGATATATCTGTATGCACTATGTGTTTGATTTTGATAGTAGTTGATTAACTTTCTGCAGAAATCTGGCTGCCCTACATGAGATCTGCAATGAATGTCTGTTTAGTAGTAGCATTATGGCTGGTTGACAAGATCTAACTTGGAAGGAACGGAATGTGTGAAGTAAATAATGCCTTCTCAAGTGGTTCACAGCTGGACAAATACACACTAGATGTATAAGGGATTCTTCCACCTGTCCACACAGTCTGTAAAGTGTGGTTTGTCATGATTGTTTCCATGTTGGAACCTGGTCTTTTGATGTAAATGCTCCCAGTCTAGCCAAGAGTAGCTGATGCTGGATTGATGGAGTTATATGCTGGACATGATATGGTTGGCGCGATAGAGTCTCATATGTCGATAGAACCATCCAGCTGTGTATTTTCTTTGATAGAGCAGCTTTGTCCATTATCCATGCCTTTTGTTTCGCAGCGGCGTTGACTATTTTTATCCAGTATTATGGGTATCTTTCATAGATTCACATGCCTGAATCATTCCCTGTCGTCGGGGTGGGAGTCCCCGGTATATAAAATAGTAATGTCCTAAAGACATATATATATACTAATAGGCCAGAGGCCTCACATTAGTAACCTATCTGAGTCCTTTCGTAAAAAAGGACCAAACTTTGGCCAGGAGCCAATCAGCTACTACCACCCTCTAGAACCTTCCTGGAAGAAGCCCTAGTCCCTCAGATTTTCTACCGCACGTCGTGCTAAGGGAGTCTCCACTGAGCTCTGCTCAGGTTTCTGGTTTTTCTGGATTTTATCCATATTTTTCTCTTGCTATTTACTCTTGTGAAGGAGGGCTAGAGTCTACTATGTCTACCACTCCTAAAAAAGGGCTCTTTAGACCTTGCGCCTCGTGTAAGAAGCTGAGACTGCACGTAGATGACAAACATGAAGACTGCCTCTACTGTCTCTACCCTGACCATTCTGCCAAGGACTGTAAGGTCTGTCGCACTTTCTCTGTCAAGACTCTTAAAGACAGAGAGGGACGCCTGCTTCTGTGGCTTCAGAGACTGAAGGACAAGGATCAAGCAGGTGAGAGCGAGTGTTCCTTTAGGAGCTCACACTCCTCTTCTAAAAGGCCGAGACAGACTTCTCCAGGTCCGCCTAATATGCCTCCTCAAAAGAAGACGCCTAAGTCTTCAGAGGGTCGTCCGAAGACCGTGGCAGTGAAGACTTCTCTTCAGGAAACTACATTCAAAAAGCCTGTGCTAGTGTCTTCTGCCATGCCTATGACCGCGTCGACAGTCACCATCTCTACGTCGACAGCGTCTGCCTTCACCCCTTCGACGTCGACGACCAACTCGTCGACGAGGCCATCGACACCAGTTGACGACAAGACCATCGACGAAACCGTCGACGACAGTACCGTCGACGAAGGCGTCGACGAAGACGCCAACACTGCCGTCGACGAAGAAAACACCGTCGACGCCGATACCGTCTACGACATCGTCGTCGGAGAAAACAACAGAGAAGTCTGCGGTGGCCGTCAGTTTCTCGCCGCCGACGACCACCCCGTCGACGGGCCCGTCGACGGAAGGCTCTCCCAAGATAAAGTGTATTTATACAAACTTCAGAATGTCAACGCATACGCTGATGCCAGAAGCGACGTCTCCTAGCAGAGTCCAACCACTGCCGCCGGACAATCTACTGGAGACTGAGGACTATGATGATGGAGCCATGTTCCCAACGGCAACAAGCCCATCACAACTACTTGTTAAGGCACATACTCATCCACAAAAGTCAACGCCAATTCTTAAGGTTCACTGTGGCAGGCAGACATTACCAGTTCAGAGTGTTGCCTTTCGGCCTAAAGTCGGCACCACGCATTTTTACAAAATGCCTATCTCCAGTGGCAGCCTACCTTCGCTAACAGCATCACCAGGTATTCCCCTACCTGGACGACTGGCTCATCAAGTCTCCAACTCTAGAAGGTGTGAACAGGTCTTCCAACGCCTGTCTTCAGCTCTTCGAGAGTCTAGCACTTACACTCAATCAGGAAAAGTGGAGAAGTGTGGCTCACTGGTTAGAGGAGGCAGACCCAGAAGCAGAGGTCAGACCAGGGTTCAATTCCCGACGCGGCAGGGTCTTGAGCCCAAATGTCCACGGACTCGATAATTCTCGCTTCGGTGCCCACTCGAATCATGGGTTCACACTCTGCAACTCTGAGCATTAGCTTGCTTAATCTCCACAATGGCCCCCGCGGCGGGAGTCCTGGCTTTCACCTTGGGGATGCCCAGTACGGGTTATCTCACAGGGAAAAAGCCAGGACTTGTTCCCAAGGCAAGCGCCGAGATGCCCCAGGGTAAGTCGAGCGCTATATAAGACTACAAAAAAAAAAAAAAAAGTCAGTACTACAGCCCTCTCAACGCCTCACTTTCCTGGGAGCAATTCTGGACACACATCAAGAGAAGGCCTTTCCATCTCAAGAACGTCAGGCCAAACTGAGGTCGCTGGCAGCACACATTCAGCTCAAAAAGACCATCAAGGTGCGACTTTTCAAGTCACTGCTAGTAATGATGTCCTCCAACATCCTCCTGATTCCACACTGCCGCCTTCGTATGCGTCCCTTACAGGAGGCACTATCAGCCCAGTGGATTCAAAGTACAGGATCCTTCGACGATCGACTCAGGATCACCCCGTTCATGGTGAACGCCCTGCACTGGTGGCTTCAAATAAAAAAACTGAACCAAGGCCTTCCATTCCTGCTTCCGGTCTCCCCACATGTGATAACAACAGATGCATCTTTGGAAGGATGGGGTGCGTTCCTGCAGGAACTTCAGATACATGGTCAGTGGTTGCCAGGAGAGAAACTGCTCCACATCAATCTGTTAGAACTGAGGGCAGTATACTTGGCTCTTCGAGCTTTCCTGCCCAGAATCAGGAACTCCCCAGTGCTTGTGAGGACGGACAACACCACCACAATGCACTACTTAAACAAGCAAGGGGGAACTCGATCCATGACGTTGTCTCAAGAATCGCAGCGAATTTGGAAGTGGCTACTCCAACACAACATCTCGCTGAGGGCGGAGTACGTCCCAGGAGCAGACAACACCCTGGCGGACTCTCTAAGCAGGCAACGCTCCATCTGCCACGAGTGGGAGCTCAACCAACATGCCCTCAACGCAGTGTTCTCCAGATGGGGCAGACCTCACCTGGATCTGTTTGCGACAAAGATCAACGCAAAATGCCAACATTACGCAAGCTGGCTTCCCCAGGAAGGGTCTCTCGGGGATGCATTTTCGATGACATGGTGCAACGTCTTTGCCTATGCTTTTCCACCATTTCCCCTGATCCCCAGGGTCCTTCGGACACTGAAAGCAGAGCATTGCACGTTGATCCTGGTAGCTCCAGCGTGGCCACGCCAACACTGGTTTACAGAACTCCACCTTCTATCGCTGGAGCCTCCGATTCCTTTCAGACCTTACCCGCATCTCATCACCATGAACCAGGGGCAAGTCCAGCAACCGGATCTGACATCTCTCATATTATCGGCTTGGCTCCTGAGTTCAGAAAGTTCCAGGACTTAGATATCCCTCAGGACTGCAGGGTTGTCCTAACCGGGCCCGGGCTGACAGTACCAATAAGACATATTCCCTTAAGTGGAAGAGATTCTGTTTATGGTGTAAAGCTAACAAACTGCACCCGTTCTCGTCATCTCCGGCACAACTGCTGCCCTACCTGCTTCACCTAGCCAACTCGGGACTGGCACACGCCTCAATCAAAGTCCACCTGGCAGCCATATCTCGATTCAGACGCTCTTCGTCTGGTGCTTCCTTATGGTCCAATAGACTGATCAAGCAGTTTCTAAAAGGCTTATTCAGGACTTATCCTCCAGTGAGACCTTTACCACCTACATGGCAGCTCAATCTTGTCCTGGCGAAGTTGATGAAGCACCCCTTCGAGCCGATACATAAAGCGGATCTCAAATACTTGTCATGGAAAACAGTTCTCTTGCTGGCTCTCACGTCAGTAAGGAGGGTGAGCGAGCTACAGGCTTTCTGTATTCAGGACCCGTTCCTTCAGTTCAAACAGGACAGAGTCATTCTACGGACTAACCCCAAATTCATACCAAAGGTTCCGTCTGCTTTTCATCTGAACGAACCTATTGTCCTGAGATCTTTCTTCCCTAATCCATCCTCTACAACAGAAAGATCTCTACATTCCTTAGATCTGAAGAGATGTCTAAAATTCTACCTTCATAGAACAGAACAATTTCGCAAATCCAACCAACTATTTATTGCCTTCAGCAGGCCCAGGAAGGGCCTACCATTGACAAAGCAGAGCATTTCAAGACGGATGTCTGCAGCTATCGCCTTCTGCCACCAACAAGCGGGTCATCCTCTGCCAGCCAAGGTTCGGGCTCATTCCACTAGAGCGGTTTCCACCTCCATGGCGCTCTTTTCTGGGGTGCCCATTGTCGACATTTGCAGAGCGGCGACATTGAAAACACCACATACGTTCACCAAGCACTACTGCTTGGATTCTGAACTTATGAAGGATGCAGCAGTGGGACAGGCGGTGCTCCGTCATCTATTCCATTAGAGGTGAACCTTCTTCCTTTCATCCCACCTTTCCAATTTCACTGATTGCACATTTCTTATCTTGCTACTGTTTGCAGTTTCTTTTGTTGCACTATTGATAAGTTATTATCAGGTGTCTTACATACTATATTATGCGAAATGTGCTGCCTACTACTCGCTACTCTGATTCAGGCATGTGAATCTATGAAAGATACTGTAGGAGAGTAGGGTCTGCAATCCTATGATCACCCCAGATTTCTGCTTTTTGCTTCACTGGTTTATGACTTTCCCTGGCTGTGGGCCTCCTAATCAGACCCACAGCCTAGCTGTTCTCTCTCTAAATTGACACCTGTACCTTAGGTACATATACCAATTGGTACTGGGCCACCTTATCAGTCCCTGTACCCAGGGCCTAGGTGTACCCAGGGCCTACCAGGGGCTGCAGCATGTATTATGCCACCCCTGGCTGGCCATCTAAATCTGACACAACTGGCTGCACGACAGCTGGGGCAAGGTGGTGTATTCACCCTTTGCTTTAGATATAGTATACCTATATCTAACCCTAAAATGGACACATGTATTCCTATCAGTCACTCCTATGGCAGGCCTTAACAATCCTGAAGGCAGAGTGCTTGGAATTATGTGAGATGGTGCTCTGGCATGAGCTGAGCCCGTTTGCAGCTTGCGGAACCAAGTCCTAATAGCTGTTCCATGATAACGCGTATCATAAACTCTTAAGTGCATTATAATCCTCGCGGTTATTTGCCAACTCTGGTATCGCTTTATCAAAACATGTTGAGTAAGGTGTCATACGAATTGTAATACTAACCCCTCGCCAATTCTGGCGACGGGGTTAGCATTCCACCCTTCTAGAGGGACACGACATGTATGTAACTGTGAACCCCGGTTAAAGTTAGCTCGAGCCTCAGCATCACAAAATGGATGCTGCCACCACAGACGCAAGTCTGACCTCCTGCTGCTGGGAGTCCTTCCAGCGAGGAGAGCTTGGACAAAGGGTTTCCTGTCAGGGGCGGTGCTAGCACCATCCCAGACAGGGTTTTGTGTATCCCAGGTAGGCAGGGCTGAGAGGAAGGTGACTGCAAGTGGCACCCCGGTGCTCACTGTGCATATGCCTGCTTGAACCAGTTCCAGGGGCACACCAGCCCCTGAGCTGGGGAAAGTCCGGACAGGGGAGAGGGGTGTAACCACCCCCCTTCCTGGTCCCACCCATGGGCAGGACCTAGTGGCGTGCCAGCCCCTTTCTTTAGTATAAAGGTAGGAGCGGGCCCCCTTCCCAAATTGGATAATTCTGAATCTTGACGACTTTCCACGAAAGAACTCTTGAACCTTTCTGAAGACTCTCCCTTGTGGCTAAGGAATAGCCACCCTGCACCAGCGGGCACCATCTAAGCGCATGCGGTTTGCTGTAAGTCCATCCTCGGATCAAGACTGCCCAGCTCGACGAGACCCGGATTCCCTGCCATCTCTGACCTCTACCTACATCATCAGCCCAGCTGAGATTCGTGGGTGTGACGAGACCCGAGGGACCGGCCATCTTCAGAACCTGCACGACGCTTATCCAGCACGACCGCCGAGGGATCCTCGAGTGAGTGCTTTGGGGTTTGAGAAGCCCTAACCCTGAGCAGCTCCAGCACCGAAGTCCAGCCCCCCAGCATCCACGAGATCTGCGTGGGGCCCTTCTGCTCTTAGCTGCTCACCGCGTTGTCCGGCTACTTGCCTGCTGGCTTGTAGCCCTCCCGACGACGAACCACGACACTTCCATCGCTGGTCTGGTGGCTCCAGACTGGCCCTTGCTCCCCTCCAAAAGAGGAGCACCCCGGACCCTCCTGGTCCACTCCAGACGCCATCTTGAGTCCACCGCGTGGGTTTGCCTTGCCAAGGCTTGTTGCTCCAATCCTGGTTTCAGCAGCGCCGACAGCAGACACCTTCGTGGGACAGCTCGCACCTCCATCCTGGTCGCCGACAACGCCTCCTGGTCCGAGAGACTGCAGAGCCCAGCGTCGCCCACTCACCTGGTCGAGGTGACTTCATCCGGTGCCATCCTGGTGCCCATCTGATCACTGGCTAGTGATTAAGAACTGAGTCCCCTCTGCTTTCAGGTCATCTTCAACTCCGATCCAGGCTTGGGTCACATCAAACTTCATCACTGGTCGCCTGCCAGCAACTTCTTCTTTCAGGCTCCATAGACTGTAACGAGGATTCCCGACGTCTTTTGAACCCTATTCAGCCGCAGCCCCCGGGGCTAGGTAACTTGAGCATTTCGGTGCTCCAACGTAGGTTCACTATCTAAGTGTCCAGATCCTTTTTCGTTTTCAGCCTAACTAGTCGGATTCGTCTGATAACACTAACTTTACGAAATCTAGCATCCATAGACTTTGTCCCGCATCCCGCCTGAGAGTGCACACTCTGCACCCGATCTACCTAGGCCTCCTGCTCCTAAACTGAAGGTTCAGTAGTGTAGTCCTAGCGATCCTAAAGCCTCTGGATCCAGTTACTTACCTGCTAGTATTTCGCATTCCACTTTTGTAGTATATGGTTTTTCGTGCCCCTCGGGCATTTGTGTAAATTGTGCAACTTAAAGTACTTTCTTAAGAGTTTTGTTATGTGCTTAGCTCCCTGACTCATAAAGAGATCAGGGTAGACTTGTTATAAATAAATATCCTTTTATTTTCATAACAACTTGTGTGGTGTCCTTTCACTTGGTGTTCAAGGGGTATATGTGATGGTATAACAGCTAGCTTAACACGCCCTCTAGAGTTTAGCCTAAAGACTGCTCTTGTCCATGCTACTAGGATAGCTGGTCTATAAGGTTGACTTACAACCAATCATCAATAAGGGTCGTTTGTAATGATACATAGTGATCACTAGAATAGTGAACACTGCATATCAGGCCAACTTCTCACAGATACCCATAATACTGGATAAGAAATTCGTTACTTACCTGTAACTGCAGTTATCCAGTATTGGTATCTTTCATAGATTCACATGCAACCCACCCGCCTCCCCTGGAAGGGCTCACCTTGGTTCTCTCAGTAGGTACTACTTAGCACGGTGCTTACGAAAATATGAGGGACTAGGGCTCCTTCCAGGAAGGTTCTAGAGGGTGGTAGTAGCTGATTGGCTCCTGGCCAAAGTTTGGTCCTTTTTTACAAAAGGACTCAGATAGGTTACTAATGTGAGGCCTCTGGCCTATTAGTATATATATATGTCTTTAGGACATTACTATTTTATATACCGGGGACTCCCACCCCGACGACGGGGAATGATTCAGGCATGTGAATCTATGAAAGATACCATTACTGGATAACTGCAGTTACAGGTAAGTAACGCATTTCTTTTTAAACACTGTCACAGGCGTCGTGCATGTCTAGCATTGTTAATGCGTGTTCAAGGACAGTATGCCAGACTTTTGTTCCTTTGGGTTGGTTCTTCATTTTTGTCCAACAATACCCCATAAAGGAATCCTCTTGCACTGCTTTTAATTTCCAGCACATTTTTATTATTGTGGCTTTTGTGTAGCGGGATGTTGATTTAATAACCCGAATTCTTAGCGAACTTGAGCTTTTGACGTGAACTGCAGCATGCGGAAAATTTGTTTGAATCAACCTGACTGTTGGATATTCAGGAAGTTGGAGTTTTGACCTTTGAATAATTCAGAGCCGTAAGTAAGAGTCAGGAGAAACTTGGCATCAATGACTTTTAGTAGGTGCGAATTTGAAGGACACTGTAGTTTCTGTTTTAACATGTTTCATGCAATACGAAGTTTGTTTGCTTGAGCTTTTCTGAGTTTTAGATGTTCTTTGAGGGAGAACCTTTGGTCAACCACTCCTCCCAGGTATTTGTAGGAGTCACTCTGCTCTATTCTGTTTCCTGCTGTGAACCACTGATGTTTTTTCCTATTTGGTGCTGTCTTTGTCGAAAAATACATAACCTTAGTTTTGTTCAGGTTCAACGACAAGCCATGGTCTTCGGTATATTTGACCAGCTTTGTGATCAAGCTCTGTAGGCCTGCTGGCGTCTGGCTGAATAGAATGATATTGTCTGTGTATTGCAGGCTTCTTATTTTACAGTGAGCAATTTTCGGGGGGTCACTTTGAACTTCTAAGAGCCTCTTGTCCAGGTCTGTGGTGAAGATGTTAAAAAGACTGGGAGCCTGCACGCATCCCTGCTTTAGGCCGATGTATGTAGGAATCCTTGCCGTGGTACATTCTCCGTTACCCAGTTTTATCTGGACCCATGTGGATGTGTACAAATTTACGATGGCCCGTAGTAGTGTTGGCGGAATGCCATAATTCGCCGGTTTTTGCCACAGCAGTTGTCTGGGTACCATGTCAAATGCTGCTTTTAGATCAATAAAGCAGGTGTACAGTTTGGTGGATTTTCGCTTGGCTTTTTTAACCAAAAGATTAAATGCGAGAAGGTTGCATATCGTGTTAGTAGCGGGTCTGAAACCTGTCTGTGTGACTGGGATGATCTTGCTGGAAGCGACCCAATCTTCTAAGGCAATAAGCAGGTTTGATGCATATAATTTTGCTTCTACATCTATTAAAGCAAATAAACTGAAGTTCAGTGGGTCCGACCTTGCACCCGCTTTAAAAATTGGATGCAGAATGCTGTCTCTCCAAGATGCTGGCACGCTGTTAGTTTGGAAGGCGTGATTGAACAATGGTGTAAAATAATTTGCCCAGAATGATCTATCTTGCTTGAAAAGTCCATTCAGTAGGCTGTTTGGACCTGGTACTCATTTGGATCTTAATTTTTTTATGATCAATTCAATCTGGTTGGATCGAATCCAGTTTTCCTCATACTGGTTTTCTTTGTTGGTTGAGGTGCTGCGTTATCTGTATTCTTATTTTGATAATTGGTGTTCTTGTCTTTATGGTTTTTGGTTAGGTGGGCTATCCAGTCTGCCTCTAGGATATTTGCGTTATGTTGACGGAAGGATTCATTTGCTATGCTATTTATTTCTGCCCAGAATGTTTTGCTATTATTTGATTTGCTTGTTTCCAGTAGTTTTAGCCAGATTCGAGTTTGTTGTGGTTTTTTTGCCATCCAAATCTCTTTTTTATAATTCTGTCTTAACTGGTATATTTGTTGCATTTTCTCCTTCACTAGTTGTTACGGCATTTCTACGTAATTTTCTTATTTCTCAGTTCAATGTCCTTTTTTTCACTACTAGGAAGAATAAGTGCTCTGTTGTTTTTTTTTGCATATTGATTGCTCCCTTGTCTCTCCTGCGATCGAAATTTGTAGATCAGTTTCTTGGTCATGTTCACCCAACTTGCCCATGACTGTGTTGAATTTTGTAATTGAGTGATCGATGGTAAATTTTTAGATAATTCATTTTCATCCACGTTTTTTCCATTCCACCCAAAGACTTTTTAGATTGTACGGGCTCGAAATTTCAAACAGATCATTGCATTCTTCGGCTCTTCGTGTATGAATTTGAAGTTTGATTGATTGTGGGCTAGAGTCGGAGCTGGATGAATGTAAATGTTACAAATTATTACGATCCTTTCCTCTTCAATATGCTGCTAACGTTTGAGGGGTCCTTGCGAAAATGAGATTTTTATACATTGAATCCAAGTTTGTACTAGCTCCATCTGTTCGTTGGACCATGGTATTTTTGTGCTGAGGTAGATTGACAGGCCGCTGGATGGTCTGCCTCATGTTTTACCTTTTATAGCGGTTTGCTGGAGTTCTTTGAAACCACATATCTGTGTTGTTGCCATGGTCCAGGTTTCCTGGAGTAGTAATATGTCAAATATTTTAAGAAAAGTTTGTAAATCTGCCATATTTGCCTTTCTGCCTAAGCCGTTAATGTTCCAGTAGCACAGTTGTAATTTATTTGTTCATGCTATGTTTGCCTTAATCTCCATGTCCCCAGTAGATGAAAAAATGACTTTTCGCGCTTGACTAGTTACTTCTGATGTATCTTGGTTTACTATACCTAGGTTTGACCAACTCTTCTGGGCTTTTGCTGTGGGTCCTACTGCCCCCCGGAGTAGTCCGCTTTGCCTTACTGATTTTAGTTCGGCTGTTTAATTTAGAGGATCTGGGTATCGTTCTTTTTCTGTTGTTCTTATTACTATTCCCCCATATTGCAAAGGAATCTCTATGACTCCAAACTTCCATTGTAATTTTTGGATCGTTCCAGGTTACGATAGTCATTTCACTCCCGTTTGCATTTGGTAGTGATTTGAACTGAATGCTTACTATATGGTTTGTGTTTAGATGTTTTAGTGTTTCGATCGAGTTTGTAAGCTTAAGTATTGCGCTGCAGTTAAGAATGTCATAGGTTCTTCTTGACGTATAATTCGGAATCAGTTCCAAAGTTGCTAGGCCATCTGGGCATGTTTGTCCTTCATTGCTTACCCGGAATTCACATTTTTGGCGGTGTAAATTTGCGGACATTCCACTGAGTATGGCCTCTTCTGCCCTAAAATTCCCCTCTGTTGAAATTTGGGGGCGAGTTGTGTTTGTCACAGCAGGATTGGTTCTATCAGCTTTTGTTTTTTGCAAATTGTTCTCCTGATAATGGGGACCGGTCGGTCTGAATATCCGAGCTATGCCTAGGTTTCGTAGGTCCTGCTGTTCTACCACTTTTTTACTGGTTTGAGCTTTTGCTTGCTTGGAAAAATATTGGGATATGTTTTGTTGTTCTGCTCGTGGGGTTTGCTGTAATTTTCTGTTTTATTTTGATGCTTGTTAGAAGGGACCAGTTGCCAGGGGTCTTTTTGGTTGATTGTTTGCATTGTTGTCAGGTTTGAGGGTCGAGTAATGGTTTCACGATTATTGGGTTGATATTTCGGTTCAGACGACTTTTCAATGTTTTGCTTGTTTGCCATATCTTCTGCTAACTCATTTCCTGGTGTTAATTCCTGAGGGTTCATCTTGTAGTCACTTCTAGTAGATTGTTCAAGGGCCTGTTTTTGAGATATCTGGGTTGTTGTTTTTTTTTTCACAACCGCTTTTATTAAAAGTTCAGGCAAAGCATAGGTACAGTTCTCCACAATCAGGAGGATACTGTCCACAATAAACAAATAGCAGGATGACCAGAAGGCCTAAACTTTGAATCACCCCCCTCCCCATCCCATGTCCCACCAACCCCCAATAAACATACCCCAACTCCCTTCCCCTGCTACCCACCCCTTATCCCACCCTAACCCAGTGCACGTGTTCACAGTTCACCAAATACATGGGTAAGGCAATGTAGGTGTCAGACATCGTCCTAGGTCCCAAGGTCCCCATCCGGAGGTGGCACATCATGTATATCAACTGGGGGTTCCAAAGTCAGCCCCCTGTAGTCCGCCCACCGCTTCCAGATCTTATAGTGTTTCCGGGGGCACCCCCTGGCCTCAAACACAGGTAATTCCAGCCCCATAAGAAAATCTAATCCCGCCTTCCAGGTGCTGAGTGGGGGGGCACGGTCGCTCTTCCAGGCTCTCGCCAGATCCCGTTTAGCTACAACCAACCCCAGTAACAGGAGGTGGCGTTTGTAGATGTTGCCTCCCACATTCTCCAGGACATGGAGGAGACCCAGTCTGGGCGTACGAGGGAGGTCCCACCCCAGCACCTCCAACAAACAGTTCCACACCCCATTCCAAAACCGGGTCAGACCCACACAAGACCACACCGTATGCAGTAGCGTCCCTCTTTCAGTGCCACAACGCAAGCACTCCGGGGCGGCAATGAGGCCCGCCCTCTACAGTCTCTCCCTAGTGTAATATGCTCTATGTAGGTATTTAAACTGTATAAACCTGAGGCGTACAGCTATGGCAGCCCCGCGGGGGGGACTCAAGGGCCTCCCTCCAATCATCCTCATCCAACTGGCCAACATCAGTCTCCCAGGAGGCCTTCAGTGACAGGAGAGAAGAAGAGCAGTGCGCAACCAGCGTTCGATATATTTTGGAAACTTTCTTGTCTCCCAGGTCCCCCATGAAGAGCTTGGCCTCCACTGGGCTGAATTAGGGAAGCTGGTCCATCCCCACTAGACTCGGTGCGAGTGCATGGCGGAACTGGAGGTATTTGAAAAATTGGGTCTTGGGCATATTGAATTCGGAGCTGAGGTCCTGAAAGGATTTGAGTGTTGTCCCTGTGAGGACGTGGCTGAGTGAGGAAATCCCGATGGCATCCCAGCCTCCAAAGCCTGATAGGGAGGCCAGTGCTGGAAGTTGTCCGTTATTCCACAGCGGAGTTTCGGCTGTCATCCTGCCTCACCAACCCATACGGCGCAGTGCCTGTCTCCATATCGCGAAGACCACTTGGGTGACCCGCTGTAGCACCCTCCGCCTCCTGGCCGAGTACAGCAGCGTATGTAGCGTGGCATCCCCCATCAGAAAGTGTTCCAACGCATATGTCGGGTCGCTGTGGTCACCATACCACCACTCATTGAGCACCAGTAGATGAGAGGCCTGGTAGTAGGACAGGAGGTCAGAGGTAGTCAGACCTCCACAGTACGTGGATAGAAAGCAAGTCCGCAGTGCCACTCTAGAGGCACCCCTGGCCCACAGAAATCGGCCAAGTACTGAATTCACACGGCGGAACCACTGCGGGTCGATCCTGTACAGGTGGTTCTGTAGTTGGTAGAGGAGCCGTGGCAGGGCTACCATCTTAAAGATGGCAGATCTGCCATAGATATTAAGGGGCATGCGTGACCAGGTCTTAACGTCCGATTGGACTTTGTCCCATACCGGCAGCACGTTGCGTTCCCATGCTACCGCAGCAGAGTCCGACAGAAAGACACCCAGGTATTTTAGACCACCGACTGCTACCTGTAGAGCCGAGGCCCAGGGGTATGTCTCCGGCTCGTCGCCCAGCACCCACAGGGTCGATTTGCGCGGATTGAGGAAGAGCCCTGAAACCTCGCCAAACACTTGCATTATGTCCAGTATGCGAGGGCCAGAGCGGTGAAGGTCGGTCATAAAGAAAAGGACATCGTCCGTGTACAATGCAATGCGGTCGGAGAGTTCCGCCCCCCACACAAAGCCCCGATACTGTGCATCTAGACGCACCCGTACGGCCAATGGCTCCATGGCCAGTGGGAAGAGGTAGGGGGAGAGGGGGCATCCCTGGCGGGTACCCCTGGCAATTGGGAACTTTTCAGAGATCGCTCCAGAGATACGCACCGAGGCGGTGATGTCTGTATACAGCAGGCTCACATAGGTGATGAACACCGGCCCCAAGTTGAGGAGCGGCAGGAGGGCAAAGAGGTAGGTCCAGCTGACAGAGTCAAACGCCCTGTTGATATCTGCGAGCAACAAAACGCTGCCCGATCCCCGGTCGCCCCCACAGCATCTATCGCCGCCTGTGCACGCCGAATGTTATGTCTCGTTGCCCCGTGCAGCATAAAGCCGGCCTGATCTGGGTGAACCAGGTCTGCAATATGTGGGAGCAGGCAGTTCGCCAGTGCCTTGGCCAGGAGTTTGGCCTCGAAATTGATCAAGGATATGGGGCGATAAGACTCATGACGGTCCGGAGGCCTACCTGGTTTCTGGAATACCACAATTTCGGCTTGACGCCAGTCTGATGGCAGGCTACCGCGTTCCCGCGCCAATTCCAATGCCCGCCTATAGTGCGGCCCAAGCTGCAAGTGGAATTTCTTGTAAAATTCACTGGGGAACCCACTCGGTCCCGGCGCTTTGCCCACATTGAGCTGACCCAGTGCCTCACCCAGCTCCTCCGCCGTCAAGGGGAGGTCTAAGGCTTCCCTCACCTCGTCCGAGACTGCGCGAGGGGGAATATCTGCGAGGAACCCATCGATTGCTTCGGGTGGGAGGCATTCCCGAGAGGCGTACTGCTCCGCATAGTAGCGCGCAAAGCTCGCCGCAAGAGTCGCAGGGTTTGTTATCGCGGTCCCCTCCCCGTCAGCGAGACCTGGTAGGGTGATCGGTTGTAGCGTTTGCTGACAGAGCCTATGAAGCATGGTGCAGGACTTATCCCCCCATTGGTATACCCTGCTCCGCGTAGCCAGCCACGCTTGACGAGCCTCGTCCATCAACACCGAGGCGTAGGATTGCTGCGCCTGTAGAAGCAGTCGCAGCGCCATGTCATCACCCTCTCCCCGGCATCGTCTCTCCAGCACCTCCACCCGCTCCGCAGCTGTAACAATGCTCTCCTGTCGAGTACGACGGGCAGCAGCGCACCATGCAATGTCAATGCTTCTCATAGTGGGTTTCATGGCTTCCCACACCGTCACAGCGTCAACCTCTCCCGCCAGGTTCTCCTGCCAATAGTGGGCAATCGCACTGCGCATATGCTGGGTGTAGGCCACTTGCTGCAGATGCCATGAGGACATCCGCCACCGAAATGGTTGGCGTGTCTTGCGCAGGTCAATCTGTACCGCTACAGGGGAGTGATCAGACAGCCCCCGAGGCCGAATTGCAGCCCATTTCACCCTGTCAAGGAAAGCTCCTGGCACAAACACACAATCCAATCGTGAGAAGGAGCCGTGCACTGCTGACACATATGTATAGTCACGCGTCCTGGCATGCAAGTGTCTCCAGGCATTCGCCCATCCCAACCAATCAATCATCGCCTTCAGCCGCGTAGGAGAGGCCGCAACCGCAACCCCTTGCAACCTCTGCCTGTCCAGACTCACGTCCACTACATCGTTCCAGTCACCCCCAATCCCTGCCAGGGAGTGGGGGATCTCAGCCCATAGGTCAAACAGTTTCTCCGCCAAGGACCATTGCAGCGGGGGGGGGGGCATACAGACTGCCAAACACTACTGGTTCTGCTCCAATCCTCCCCTTCACAAACACAAACCGACCCTGAGGATCAAGCCCGTGACGCTCGTGGGTATATGACAGCCGTCTGTGGACAAGAATGGCCACCCCCCTCGAGCCCCTGGAAAACCCTGCATGAAATACCTGGTGGAAGCCAAATCGCTGCAAGCTCAGTGCCTTAGTACCCAACATATGCGTTTCCTGGAGGAGCATCACATCAGCCGAATCCCTTTTACCCCAGCGCAGCACGGCCCCGCGCTTGATCTTGTCCAACATCCCCCGGACATTCCAGCTCAAAATTCGCATAGAGTCACTAGCAAGTACCTGCCCTGAGGTGTCAACCATGGTCTCGATGAACAAGTCTCTGCGACCTCCAGGGCCCGACCCAGGTCTCCAACACCATACAAGCCAAAATAGCAAAAGTCACGTGCACCCCTTTCAGAACACCCACATCCCCCCCTGCCCCCAGCCACCAACCCCGACCCCCAAACAGCCCAACTCCCAGTCCCCACCCCCCACCCCTATACCTCATGAAACATTGAAGTACCTGTCGTGGCATGGGGAGCTTCAGGCCCAAAACAGAGCGCCTAAAATCCACCATACCAATGGATCCCAACTACTCCCCCCAACTAACAGGGCGCACCCTTAGGACCACCCCCCAACCCTGGGAGGACCAGGCGGCCCACAAACAGTACCCCGAACCCCATTGTACCAAGCATCCGGTTCACAGGGAGGGCGTAGCAAACAGGCGCCAGCCCGCCGAAGGTCCCCAAGCCCCACCAAGGCCCAGGTCATACTGCACCAGTCGTCGTTCGCTCCACCACCAGAGCCAGGTCCTCCAGAGAGTCCATCAACGGACCAGGGTTAATCGACAAGGGCCAGAGTTATATGGTGTTCAGTTTTCTTTGCCAGATTGATCAGTGTCAGGCTGTGTGTCACCTAAAAGACCCTCTCGGGACAGGGACCGCCGTCGTGAACGGGACTTCCAATGTCGTTTACCCTTGCTGGCAGGGTCACTCCTCTCCTGAGATGATCCACGCGAAGGTCCAGAGCCCAGTCCCGGTTGGGCGTTCGGTCGGATCCTGACCGTCTCATCTGTCCACTTGAATACGTCCTCCGGGGAGTCGAAGAAGTGGGTTTTGGAGTTGAAGACAACCCGCAGACGGGCCGGATACAGCAGTGAATATTGAATTTTTAAGCCGCGCAATTTGGCCTTTGCCGCCAGGAAGGAATGTCGCTGCTGCTGGACCTGCTTGGTGTAGTCCGGGAAGATCATGATTCTGTAATTGTCGAATAGCAAAGTCTCTTTGACCCTCGCTTCCCGGAGTATGATGTCTCTGTCATGGAAGTTCAGGATTTTTGCGATGATTGGCCGAGGCCGTTCCCCCACCGGTTGTTTCTGCGTTAAGGCTCTATGTGCGCGCTCCACCACGAAGCAGCGTGACAAAGTGTCCGGGGGAAGCCAGCTCTCCAACCACCTTGTCAGGAAGGTATCCATGGGTCCCTTCTCGCAATCTTCCGGAAAGCCGACGAAGCGCAGGTTATTTCTTCGTGCTCGCCCTTCTGCATCTTCCACGCGAAGAGCCAGTCCCCTCTGGATCCTCTCCATCTCCGCCACCTTCTTTTTCAGAGCGCCGACGTCTCCCTCCACCCCCGCGACCCTGGTCTCTGTCTCCGTGATGCGGGCGACTGCGTTGCGGAGATCTTGGCGCAGCAGCATTACATCGGCACCCAACGCGCCAATTTTGGCATCCAACATGTCCCTTGACTGCGTGATGGCCGCCATCAGAGCCGCGTTGTCCGGCCCGGCGCCCTGGCCACCCCCGGCAGTCCCCGATCCTCCACCAGGACCGGTGAACTTATCGATGGGCCCCTGCTTGGTGGCGCCCGTGCCACCCCCGCCTTTGGTCATGGTCCAGACAGTTGCGGCGGGCCGACTCACGACCGTGGAAGGCTTTCTTCACACTGTTCTCCAGGAGTAGCTACCACTCGGGGTAAGACTGGGGTATTGGAGTCCTGCAGGGCACTTCGCCACACCCGCTCACCACCACCGCGCCAAACACCAGCAATCAACGGCACCAGATGGTATACAGGGCCCCAGCAGCAAATGTAACGGCTAGCTCTGCTCCCTACCGTTACGGGGCCCTGCAGGTCCGCATTAGCCACCTCCGCTATCTTCAATCCATAGAGCACCTCACTGCCGCGGGAAAGCAGGCACAACCGGGCCCCGAGGCCGCGGCAACCAGGCAACGCCGCTCCTCCGGGCTGCACCAGCCACCAATTCTGGCCCCAGAGTCGAGGGGGCGAGAAAGGCCGGCTCGGCGGGAACAGGAGGCACAACCAGTTCACCAGATCGGCTCCCCTTGGGGCCACACCAAAGGGCCCACAGCAGTCTGCAATACGGATGAGGCGCTCACCTCCTTACGCCGGTAATCCAGCGCCGGCTTCGCCACCGCGCCGTCCCCGGCAGCCCCGGGGGACTCAACCGTCCCGCGGTCCGTGGAATCCTCCCGCAGCGCCGCCTCCTCACGGCCCCCAGCAATGCTCTCGGTCCCGTAAGCGGCAGGAGACTCCGCCGCCCCTCCTCCGGCAGCCAGGAACCAGCCCTCCAGGACCCGGGGGGGCCCACCAGCAAGCAGGCCGCCCGGCACTCAGAGCCAGCAGGCGGGGTCAGGCATAAATTGAGGCCCCGGCTCACCACGCGGCGAGCAGGCCCAGCGGGCGCCGCCACCAACAGCGTCTCCAACCTGCAATCGGGGGCCTCGGAAACAGCACCGGAGGGTTCCCTCCGTCCCCAGCAGTCTCCGCCGTCGCTGTAGGGATAATTATAGGTTCGGGGTAAGGATAATTCAACAGGATAAGTTGCAGGCCGGCGGGAGCTCTAAGGAGCCACGTCCGCCATCGTCGCCCTCGAAGCCACGCCCCCCATCTGGGTTGTTGTTTGACCTCTTTTTTCCTTATTATGCCTTGACTTTCTCAGTCTATTGCGTTCCTGTTTTGTTAGTTGGTTACTGGGATTTTGTTGCTGCGATTTTAAAACTACTGCCTCCGGCCCTGGGTCGTCATGATGTTGTTCGTTTTAGAGATTGCTTCTGGTCAATGAGTTCTTGATGTATCTGTCAGGGTATTTGGTTCTCTTAAGTTGCCAGCCGTTCCCTTCATATTTTCCAAAGGGCCAGGAAGAAATATGGGGTTCTGCTGAGTCACCAATGTTTTTGTGTGAAAGCTATCCGCCGGTGTGATCATGTCTGTTGTTTTTTTCTTCTTTACTTCTGACAGGATGTCTGTGAGAATCTCCGGGATGAACTTTAGTTGATACATGGTGCTTGTACATTGGCAC
This sequence comes from Lissotriton vulgaris, assembly GCF_964263255.1. Lineage (NCBI taxonomy): Eukaryota > Metazoa > Chordata > Amphibia > Caudata > Salamandridae > Lissotriton > Lissotriton vulgaris. The sequence goes on from NC_141687.1 coordinate 1,820,990,559, forward strand.
TAGTGATGCGTGGTGTGTGTGTCTTTTTTAACCCGCTCAATGATGTAATTTAATGCTTGATTTTTTCTTTCTGTACCGGAGACGTGTAGGGCGAGGGCTTGCAGACAGACTTGTAACTCTAGTTTTTTGAGTGTTGGAATAAAACTGATGAAATTGTTTCCATTATGTTGATGAATAGTGGCCATAACGGGGCTTGTGAAAGTGAAAAATGGACTGAAAGGTGGTCTGTCTGATTAACATCCAGTTGTTGGCTTGGGTGAGAGTCGTCACCTGGTTTGTTCGTGGTGCTGTCATTGGGGTCTTCTATTAGGCTTTTGCTTGTACTTGAGTGGGCGGTAGGGCTTGACCCCGATCGAGTTTAATTGTTTTGTACTTGGATTAACTACAGGTTTACGGGTTCTATCCCTGTTTGTGACATTATTGGGGACAGTGGCATGTTGTAATTATGATTGTAGTCATAGAGAAGTCCTGTCGATAGTTGGTCTTTTAGTGGGTCTTTTGGGGTGAAGAGAGAAATTTCTGCAATCTGGGTAAATTGTTTTAGCCCAAATGGGCTTGTTGGGCACTCCTGGGTTTCTGATGCTAGTCTGGGCAGGGTTGCCAATGGTCCCCCGAGATGTTTTCTTTTCTCTTATTCATGCGATCTACTCTGGCTTTGGAAGGAAAGCATCCTTGGCCTTCACTGGGTTTGGTCGCACGGGTACTTTGGAGTGCCCCGAGACTTGCAGACCACCTCTAGGTGGTAGCTTCTGGCATAACCTTTTTTTAGCTCATTATTGATTTTTGTATCGCTTCACTTGCGTTTATCTGAGCTTCCACGATTACTTGATTGCCGGTTGTTTTTAAGATATTTGGGGTACTGCAGCTGTCTTCCTGTGGAAGGTCGATTTTGTGCTCTTTTCATGTCGGATGGTGTTTTGGATCCGTCCAAAAACGACATATTATTGATTTTATTTTGAGATCTCGGTGTTCTTTTCTGCGTTCTAAAACTTGGGAAATTAGGAAATCTGTGATTTTTAAATTCCTTCCTACTAGGAGCTTATTTGTGGCTGGTAACGCTGTTGACGGTGGTTCTGGATTTTCTTTCAATTGTGTTGCTTCTGTGAGTGGAACAAAGTCTCTTCTGGTGTTTCTCCTAGTGTTTTGTCCGGCTTTTTTCTTTGGCTTACCTTGGTTTTAACTTTCCCGGATCGCATAGCACCAGGCTCCTTGCACTTCTTTGCTCTTGTTGCTTTCCTGTGTTACTCTTTTTACTTTGCTCCCCTTGTTTTACGTATTTCTTTCTTACTTAATTTGTTGTTTTTTATTTGTAATTGAGTTGATCTGTAGTTGGGTTGATTATTAGTAGGTCCTTGTGGTACTTATGGTGCTTATGACCAATATTGTTTAGTTGCACAGTCCTTAGTGTTTTCCTTTGGGAGGTTCCGTATGGGGTGTTGGGATGGAGATGAAAGTTGGGTTGGTGAGTCTTGGAGTGAGACAGGGGGAAAAATGAGACAGGGGGAAAGATGCTGGCTGTATGCACGGAACACCAAGGGTGAGCAGAAGCGGGAGCAGGGCACTCAAGACTGACCACAAGCCGCGCCCAACCTAGTTTAGACCGCTTCCGCGGTCAACTGGGCTCAACAATCAGCGGCTGCCACTAGAAACGGCCACGCTCCCTACGCTCTGTGATTTGTGCTCTTGGCTCTGCAACTCTGCGCTCTTCACTTCTCTTTTACGCACTCGTCTACTCACTCTTTGATGGTGATGACTGGCTGGCTCCGACTGAAACTGTCTGCCACTGTGTTTGCGATCTCCGAATCCTCTCCTGCCAGCTGCCAGCCATGAATCAGCAAAGGTTGACTCGCAAAGGTTGGTCCCGTCTACTGAGACCTCGGGCTTTTCTTTTGCTGAGGTCCGGGGGCCTTGAGAGTTAAATTGCTTAGTGTAGGTTAGTATGCTAAGGGCTTAGTGTAGCTTAGGAAGTCAGGGGTCAGGGTCTGGGTATCAGGAGCTCCCCTGCTCCTCGCCAACCGTTGCACCAACCGCCGGGGATCGGGCCAGACTGGGAGCTGGAGGAAGCTGAAACCCCGAGGGCCAAGAGAGGGGGAAGGTTCCTCACTGCCTCCGCTCTGCTCTGATCCGCCCGCTGTTCGCCCGCTCACTCGTGCTCAATCGCTGTCTGTGTGCTCAGAGAGCCGAGTGGCGGGGCGGGGGAAGCTCCTCACCGCTCCTCACTCTGCTTTGCTTGCTTGCGCCGATCGCCCGTTGTCCTCCGCTCGCTCACGTCTGCGTGTGCTCCGGAACCGGAATCTCACAGCTCAAAAGTTGCAAGTGGTTGCCATATCCTCCTTCCTAATTAAAACCACCTGTAGTGATGCATTATTTTAAAGGTTTGCAACTTACATTTCTGCCTACTCCTTTCTGTAATTTAGTTCTTATGTCAGCCTACTTTCGAACCTCTGCATCAGAGATTCTTAACCTATGGTCCGAGGACCCAATGGGGTCCGTGAAGCCTTCAGGGGATCCGCGACTGCTTAGAAAATTGAATAATAACAGAGTAAAGAAGCACACCTTAAAATTAAAAATGTGTAAACGTCCTAGGAGTGTGAAGGAATTTAAAATCGAAGGCTTTAAATTAAGTTAGTATCCTCAGACTGATTTGTGGGAGCAGTGCAGATCGATCAAACAGAAAATAATATTGTTGATGAGTGGCCTCAATTGATTTTAGAATAGCTCGCCCAACCTTTCCACTGTAATTACCATTTTTAGGTCGAGCTAGAGTGCCCATGCGTAGCATGCGTCTAGCTCGACAACTATTGTTATCAGTCTCCTGGGAATCTGAGACAGGGTTCAGACACGAGCGCCGATTGCACCTCCTGGGCGTGCACGCCCACCGGCGCCGTGCACATCCCCTGCGTCAGATTGCCAGGAAGCCGAGAACACATACACACACGCGCGCACACACACACACACCACACACACACAGCACACACACACACACACACACGCACGCACATCCCCCCCGCTCACGCGCACACACACAGCCACGCACCCCCTCCCCACCACTCACAGGCAGGCTCAAGCACACACAGCCACGCACACACACCCCCACCACCACTCACCGGCTCACGCGCACACACAAAGCCCCCTCTCCCCCACTCACCGGGTGTCTCAGGCTGCTCTCGTCCCACGGTGGTGGCGGCATTACACACGGACACATTCATTTTTGGTAGGCACCGGGTGATTAAACCACTTGCCCAGAATTACAGGATGTAGAGCAGACGCACTACGCTGCATTCAACGTCTCTCTAGCACAACAAGGATTTCCTGGAAGTCCGCCTTACGTCACAGAACGTACTCGCTCTCCCATTGGGCGTCCTTTCTGTCACGTGACATTGTTCAAGACCTATCCTTAGCCCCTTAGCCCTGTTCTCGTAGGACGGTAGTTGGACGGCAAAGCCCGGGCGGCGCTGTGACCACTGCCCGGCATGGAGACTTCTATTCCCCCCACCTCGCTCAGAGCGGCCGCTTTCCCTCACTCCCCCCGTCCCCGACACCGAGTACTGGCTGGGAGAGAGGAGGCATTATCCCACCCAGGCCAAGAGCGTAGTGGGATGACTGGCTCCTTTGGAACCTTGGAAGGGGAAGTTAGAGGTATCGGGGTGCTGTAGTGCGTGTACATGTGCGTGCGTAGTCTCTTTTTCCTGCTGTATTGCACCGTTTGCTCCTCTTGTATTTTGTTTGCTCACGAATGTCACTTTTGCGTCATGTAATGTAACGTTTGCTTTTGAAATGTGTTCGCTTGTAATGTTCTCTTGTTCATTGTTCATGTATTTCAATGTAGTGTAGACCTCATCCAAACGTGTTAGTGTGCTTTACAATAAAAATGCACAATTACATAATGTACAAATAAACGGAGTCCTTATGTAATGTATCTGGTACGATTGTAAAGCGCTCTGACAACTTCAGGTAAAGTCCGCGCTTTATAAAAACGCATTAATAAATATTGTTGCAAATGCGCAAAAATCGTTACACTCTGCTTGTTATCTAACGGAGGCTGTAGAGATGATTCGTGTTTTTGGAGTCTGGGCCAGGTATGGCAGGCTCGAAGCACCTGGAAGGTGTAAATCAGAGGCAGGGTAAACATTTCACGTCTGAACACGACAGACCCACAGGGTTGAGCACGCTGCTGAAAAAGCAGAAATCTGCAGGAAACCAGAATCGATAAATCAGGAGGTGACCCTACGCTCATAAACATGTCTTTTAAAAAAATGTGAGATACAGGTTTCCTCCCAATGCAGGGTGAACGTACAGGGGGCTTGATTTGGTCACAAAACGTCCAAGACAGTCCATGCACACAAACAACGAATCTCAGGGCTAACTAAAATGCTAGTAAACCCGACATTTAAACTTTGAACCCCTTCCATTGGGGTTGCGGTCAATTCAACCACAGCAAACCAAAGACAAGTTCTAACGGAGCTTTATTTAAAGCTGCCAACATTTACAAACTACTCTGTTTGAAATGCTTCATAAAAACGGCATGTCCCTTTGCAGCGCATAGAGCTAGCTAACCCTCATCTAGACGCCCCCATGATTGGCACATTTGGATAAAAAAACAGAAGTCATTTGCTCAGGATCACACAGAGTTCTCAAGTGAGGGAGTAAGAGTTGAATCCATGTGTTTCTGTAATTTAGAAGCGAAAACACACTCGACACAGAAATATATGCACAATATTGGAGCCTGTTAGCTCTGATATATTAAATTGTATTTATACAGCGCTTCCTATTTGACAGCATTTTTAAACTCTTGTTCAAGCTGATTCAAATTGCATTACGCCTTAAAACACTCCTAGCTGACAAGGCGCCATGCTACAATAGGTACGCTCAGTCAGACCTACGTTTCCTGTTACGCAGTTTATATCTCTGATACATTTCGAAAAGGATGCTCGTTTCCTTGGAAACTTTGCTAGTTGGAACTAATAGAACCATGCATTCAGAAATGTGTAGGCAGCTCAGGAGAATAGTGTACCTGCTGCAGAATTCTGTTTGAAGACCCAAGCCTTCATGCTTCTGAGGTCGATAAAACCGAGTGCCTCTGATTTTTAAAACGGCGCTTCTCCCTTGGACAGCGGGCGCTGGAAGTCACAGGGCTAAGTGAACCGATGAATAAACGAACATGACTATTTATTGTCAATAGCTGACGAATACCCCTTGGTGCATGAGTGTGTGTTAAAGGTGTGCACAGTGTATGCCATAGTAAGACTCTGCGTTGGGCGGGGTTCTCTTCTGTGACCATCGTCAGCTTATCGTGATAAATTCCAGACTTTGACATTATTGTCATCTATTCGAGGCTTTCCGCCCTGGCTGACAAGTGTTGTGTTTATATAAACTAGTATACTATTATGAAAGGATCGCTTTGGACTTGCTCGCTTCAATTTAAGGAGAGTAGGAGACTCTTAGTAATGTAGCGGAAAGCACATATTTTGAAAGAAAATCCTCACAAACCTATAAGAAACCAGCCCCAAACTGAATAAAAGCTTTAAAAGGAGGAACCCCCAGCCACCAACCTTCCCACCCAAATTAGGGGTCACACATTAAAAACACAGTGGGAGCAAAGAACTTGTCACCATTTCTTTGTTTGTTTCTTTTTCTTAAATAATTTGTTTGTGGCAGCATCAAGTGCAAGTACATACGAGTTCTGCTCATGTTGTCAGTGACTTATGATGTCAGAAAATGGGCACGCACTAAATCAAAGTAGAGAGCCAGGACTAGAAAAGCTAGTCCGTATCCCCAGGATTATATGTAATGATCAAATAGGACTAGCTATGTTTACAAGGGGGAGGGGGACTCAAAGAAGTACGCTAACTGCAGCGTATGCCATTTGACATCAGCATCAAAAACCCTCAATTTAGAAACAGGGAAAACCTGGACACAACGACAGTTCACCAACTGTAACTCCTCAAACTTAATATACCTGATAACCTGTAGATGTGGACTCCGCTACATCGGGATGACCTCTAGGAAAGTCAGGACAAGAATGACAGAACACAGAAGTACCATCCGATGCGGCAAAAATATCAGCAAACTGAGGGATCATTTCTTAACCCACAACCATACCCCAAACGACTTCACATGGACAGTCATTGAACAATTTGACCCGACAGAAAATAACGGAAAATTCCTCCTCCAGAAAAAACAGCGATGGATATACCGTCTATCTACCCACACAAGGGGCCTGAACGATTCCATCCCGTGGAGCTCCATTAACCTGTGATAAACAATTGGTGTCTTATGCCCTCTGTCTCTCAGTCAAAAAACAGAGTTCCCCTCTGACACTCCCAGCCATAAAAAGAAAACAGTGCTCTCGTACTTAGGCGCTTACACAGCGCCATATCTTCAGAACCTCCGCACGAGCCCACAACGTGCAACAGTACACGCGCTAATCATTTGCACATGCGCCCCACATGCGCCCCTTTGGAAACAACTGGTAGCCTAATACGCGCATGCTTGCAGAACGCTCCCGAGCGCATGAGCATAACAAACAATGACAGTGCAGTCAGCGCGAGCGCATCCCTCCCTCTATTTCCACTTATCCCAGGTGGAACCAACGACCGGGGCTACTTAAACCCGATCTCAAGGTCCTCACTCACTCGTTCCGGGTACTGCAGAAGGACGATAGGTCCAAGGAGGATCTAGACCGGGAATTCCGTGAGTAACTCAACACTACCGCTACAACTGGGGTAAGCAACCTTTCTCTCCCTACAGGTTGGATGTAAACCATTAGTTTCACTATCCTTGTTTTAGGGTCTCTTTCTCTGCCAGGTGACCCAGGGAAGCTTTTGACAGCAAACAGCCTGCGTGAGGATACCAACCCTTACTTACCAGTACCTCACAAATGCTAATATCCGCTGTTTTAGCTCACCACAACAATCGGTTCTTATTAAAACCCATGTAGGTCAAACATGACCACACCGTAGCCATACATAGGTCGTTCACTCACCTTATAAGTCGGCTACAAAATGTGATTATTTTCTTACAATAATAAAATGACTCGCCTCTGTACGTTTGTCTCTGTCCTTGTTATATGTAGCAAAACTAGAGGGAATCCCCCTCTTACATGTAATCGCACCTTAGAGAGTGCGACACATAAACCAACAACACAAACACTATAATTTAGTTTTTTTGACCCTTATACACATACTCACTTGGTCCTGAGGAAAGCCAGTTTTAAATGTAATAAGGCCTGGCTGAAACATGTAGACCACACAAGACGCAGGAGGTCTTAATTTGCACTCCACCGCGTCTAACTGCCTTTTTATTGCTAACAGAGGCCCAGTTATTAAACTTATTTATTTACCCTCGGGTACTGGGACCTACTGTATAGCTTTTCACTTCACTTTCTCACTCACTACACTCAACACTCAGCGAATATACCAGCTCCGCTGTAATCTGGCGTCGAAGCACACCCGGGACACATTCGGTGTCACTGTGGTGGGCCCGATGATGAAGCATGCCACCAACCAGGTTGGTGGGTGAGGGCTTCATGAACAAACCAACAGGTTTGCCAGCTAGCGTACTTCTATGAGTCCCCCTCCCCCCTGTAAACATAGCTAGTCCTATTTGATCATTATATACAGAAAATGGGCACGGTCAGTGCCTCGTTCCCCCACCACCATCAGGGCAATCCAAGCCTGTGCACAAAATAGAGTTATGTATATATGTTTAGGTCTCGACTACTGCCAATGCCACACTCCAACTCCACCCTCCAACTACAAATTCACCCTCCAAAAACACCATCCAACTCCACACTCCAACTCCAACATCCAAATACACCCTACAAATTCACCCTCCAACTACAACTCCAGCCTCCAAATCCACCCGCAAACTCCAACTCCTTACTCCAACTCCACCCTCCAACTCCACCCAGCACCCTCCAACTCCACCCAGCACCCTCCAACTCCACCCTGCACCCTCCAACTCCACCCCTCCAACTCCACCCCTCCAACTCCACCGCTCCAACTACACCCCTCCAACTACACCCTCAAACTACACCATCCAAATCAAAATCCACCCTCCAAATCATCCCTCCAACACAACCCCTCCGCGCCACAGCATTACTCAGCGCCACAGCATTACTCAGTGCCACAGCATTACTCAGCAGCACAGCATTACTCAGCGCCACACCATTACTCAATGCCACACCATTACTCAATGCCACAGCACCACTCAACACCACAGCACCACTCAACGCCACAGCGCCACTCAATGCCACAGCACCACTCGGCGCCACAGCACCACTTGGCGCCACAGCACCACTCGGCGCCACAGCACCACTCGGCGCCACAGCACCACTCGGCGCCACAGCACCACTCGGCGCCACCGCATCACTCAGCGCCACAGCATCACTCAGCGCCACAGCATCACTCAGCGCCACAACATCACTCAGCGCAATAGCATCACTCAGTGCCACAGCACCACTCAACGCCACAGCATCACTCAGCATCACTCAGCGCCACAGAATCACTCAGCACACCTCAACGTCACAGCACCACTCCGCGCACAGCATCCCTCAAGGGCACAGCACCACTGAATGCCACAGCATCGCTCAGCACCACTGAATGCCACAGCATCGCTCAGCACCACCAAAGGCCAAAGCATCACTCAGCACCACTGAAGGCCAAAGCATCACTCAGCACCACTGAAGGCCACAGCATCACTCAGCACCACTGAAGGCCACAGCATCACTCGGCACCACAGAAGGACACAGCATCACTCAGCACCACTGAACGCCACAGCATCATTCTGTGCAACCATTCAACAACAACTGGTTCTAATATGTTCTCTCAATGTTTCAAGCTTTATTACAAATGTCACAAAAAGATGTTAATATTTCACTTCTGTTCTTGGATTTTCATCACAATAAAATACACTGAACATAATCTTCCCAAAAGTTATTTACATAAGTTTAAGCTATTGCCATTATAAATTACATAACTTTTATTTAAGTATTAATTATTAAAAAGCATAAAAGCCATTGTTATTTGTAATATTAATACATCTAAGTCATGTAAATACAACACATATTGCATTACAAATGCTATAGGTGCCACGTTTACGAAAGTTAAAACTATTGGCATTGTAAATGACAAAGCTACTAATTTCGCTATTTTCAAAACCAACACATAAATAAAAAAATTGTCATTTACAATCAATACTTCAAACTTTCCTAATGCGAGACCTATTGCATTGCAAATGCTTGTTTTGTATATTTGTCAGTAAAAATATTTCATAATTTGTGTATGTGTTTGATAAATGCTTGTTTCTGTTTATTTTTGTGCATTGTTTTTCAGTTCAAAAGGGTCCCGGCCTTCCAATAATGACTTTGTGTGCGTCCCCAGATTTCAATAATGATTCAGAGGGGAAGTCCCTGTGATCCAATAATGATTAATTTGGGGTCCACAGAAGTTAAAAGGTTAAGAACCACTTCTCTACGCAGCTATCCATTATGGCTTCTCACCATCAAGGCTCCATCAGTACAATGTGCACATCAAACACGGAGCTAAGAGGGAAAATCAGACCTAGGTCGCCCTCCACTCAGAAAGTCATCAATATACAAATGACCTAGGTCAATTTAGGGCATTCTTATTTTAAGAGAGCTGGCGTATAACTTATTATAATTTTCTTTAGATACACCAACCACTTCTCAACAGTAAGAGGTAGGGAATACACCAGTCAAAGGCCCATCTTAAAAACAAGCCCGCTCCCTATCCAGACAGACGCGAAACCCTCACCCAAATGTGATGAAAAAAATATGTGATAGCGCGATAACACCTCACAGGCGCACCACCAATGGGACCCCTGGTAGGTACTCACCAGGACGGCCCTGTTATCATCATCGGTGCTATCAGGCTTAAAGAAACGTGTCCAAAAGAAAACCAACTGTGTTACCAGTGATAAGTGCAGTGGAAAAATATACAAAGACAGTGATGTCACACACCATGTTCTCCTTGCAAGGAGAACATGGCTCTATAGGTAGTAGCCATCTTCACTTTTTTAATATTCGCAGACAGCATAGAAGAACAAGAATAAAGTTATCTGTTCGTGCTATTTGCGGGGTTTTTTGTATGTATATGGTTTATGGTGTGTAACATCACTGTCTTAGTATATTTTTCCACTGCACTTATCACTGGTAACACAGTTGGTTTTCTTTTGGACACGTTTCTTTAAGCCCGATAGCACCGATGATGATAACAGGGCCGTCCTGGTGAGTACCTACTAGGGGTCCCATTGGTGGTGCGCCCGTGAGGTGTTATCGCGCTATCACATATTTTTTTCATCACATTTGGGTGAGGGTTTCGCGTCGGTCTGGATAGGGAGCGGGCTTGTTTTTAAGATGGGCCATTTACTGGTGTATTCCCTACCTCTTACTGTTGAGAAGTGGTTGGTGTATCTAAAGAAAATTATAATAAGTTATACACCAGCTCTCTTAAAATAAGAATGCCCTAAATTGACCTAGGTCATTTGTATATTGATGTCCATCAGTACAATCCCAAGGAACTCTCAGCATTTACATCGATGTTACCGAACCCCATTGCGTGTATGAAAAGCTCTTTGTTGGATTCAGTGGAGCAAAAAAAGGCAAGGCAGAGCAGAAAAGAACCATCTCTCATTGCATTGTGCTCTGTCGCAAGCCCTGTAAGACTCCCTCGCCACCTTCCACCGCAAGATAGCAGACATCCACGACAGCTTCAACACCCAGACAGCCCCAACAGACAGCAACACAACAGACCCTCCGCACACCATCAACCACGTCCCCTTACTAGCCTGGACCAGCGTGAGCGTCGATGACACCATCAAGACCATGAGCACAATCCACTCCGGCTCTCCATCAGACCCATTCCCGCACTACGTCTTCAACAAAGCAAGCAGCTCCATCGCACCCAACCTACGCAACGTCATCAATCTCTCCCTTGAGACCGCGACCTTCCCAGAGAGCTGGAAACATGCTGAGATCAACGCCCTACTCAAAAAACCAAGGCAGACCCAAGAGACCTTAAGAACTTCCGACCCATCTCTCTGCTTCCCTTCCCGGCCAAGGTCATTGAGAAAATCGTTAACAGACAGCTAACCCAATACCTCAAAGAGAACAGAATCCTGGACCCTTCCCAGTCTGGGTTCCGCAGCAACTACATCACCGAGACCGCCCTCATCGCCGCCACCGACGACATCAGGACCGTGCTAGACAACGGGGAGACTGCAGCACTCATCCTCTCCGCCACCTTTGACACCGTCTGCCACCGCACACTATGCGCACGCCTCCACGCCGCAGGGATCCGAGACAAGGCTCTAGAATGGACCACCTCCTTCCTCTCCGGCAGAACCCAGAGCGTCCACCTCCCCCCGTTCCGTTCCGAAGCCTCTGAGATCATCTGCGGCGCACCCCAATGGATCCTCCCTCAGCCCGACATTGTTCAACATTTACATGTCCCCGCTTGCACACGTCGCCCTACAGCACGACCTCAACATAATCTCCTACGCCGATGACACTCAACTGATCCTCTCCCTCACCAAGGACCCCATCACCGCCAAAGCCAACCTCCATGAAGGAATGAAGGCCGTCGCCGACTGGATGAAGATCAGCGGTCTGAAGCTGAACTCGGACAAGACGGAGGTGGCATCCTCGGCTCCAACCCGTCAGCCTGGGACGACTCCTGGTGGCCAACAGCACTGGGGGCAGCCCCGACCCCCACTGACCACGCACGCAACCTGGGAATCATCCTCGACTCAACTCTCTCAATGACCAAGCAAGTCAACGCCGTCTCCTCCTCCTGCTTCAACACCCTCCGCATGCTCCACAAGATCTACAGATGGATCCCGACAGATACAAGAAAGACAGTCTCCAGGCCCTCGTCAGCAGCAGACTTGACTACGGAAACGCCCTCTGCGCGGGAGCCCCGACCAAGCTCATCAATCGACTACAACGCATCCAAAACGCCTTGGCACGACTGATTCTCGATGTACCACGACACGGCCACATCACCCCCCACCTGAGAAACCTGCACTGGCTCCCAGTCAACAAGAGGATATCCTTCAAGCTCCTCATCCACGCACACAAGGAACTCCACAAGACCGGCCCAGCCTACCTCAACAGACGGCTCTCCTTCTACACCCCCAACCGCCAGCTACGCTCCTCCAACCTCTCACTCGCCACTGTCATGCGCATCCGAAGAACAACCACCGGCGGGAGATCCTTCTCCCACCGCGCCGCCAAGACATGGAACACCCTCCAACTGAGCCTACAATAGATCCAAGACCTGCTGACCTTCAGGAGGACACTAAAGACCTGGCTGTTCGATCAGTAGCGGCCCCCACCTCCCCCCTCCCCCCCAGCGCCTTGAGATCCTCACGGGTATGTAGTGCGCTTAACAAATGACTGATTGATTGTATCAAAATCTACTATGCAGTGGCCAAGAAGCACCCTCCAGAAAGCCTACGGGCTCATTCCACCAGAGCCAAGGCTGCTACCACTGTGTTGGCACAAGGAGTGCCTGTTCTGATAATTTTCCAGGCTGCTATGTGAGTGTCCCTTCATATGTTTACAAAATTCTACTGCCTGGACAGCCACGTCCATTGAGAAGGGCTCATTGCCCACTAGGTCATGCAGGACTTTTGGGTCTCAGTTAGTTCAAAGACCCATCTCTGGGAGGCTACTGCTTTAGTATCAGTTCAAAAGGCAAGGACTCTGCTATTATAAGTACCCATCAGAAGAACATGTTACTGACCTTCGGTAGCATTCTGGTGGATACACCTATCTCACTGCTGATTTCGCCCACCCACCCCACCCCCAGTCTCTGTGAATTGTGGCTTTTTCTCCACTTAAAATGTTGGTCACAGCCAACCTGCTAATGGTCTCTGCTTCTGAGGGCGTTGACAGCAGAGAAAGCAGCTGAGGTTGTTGCACATTAGTGGTGCTTATCTGTGGCTCTGTGTGTCATTACTGGAGCAGAATAATGTCCCTACGGAGGTACACAATGCCACATACTGACGTGAAGAAGTACTGCTTAACAATGTTTTGATCCAGTCTGATGCCTGGAGAATATTCAAAAGGTGAGGAATCTGCAGTTAGGGTAACCACCATATAGGGTGTTACTGGAGGTAAGTAACTTGTTCATTGCAGTTTGCTTCCCAAAAAGACTCCCTTGCCGCAGTCTATAAAAACTGTGTTATCAGTCCTCTTGTGTAACTCTACCATTTGCTGGCCATTAAATGCTTCCCGTCCCATCTGTGTTGGTTCTCTTTAATACTTTGCATTTTCTGCATCTTTCTCTCCAGTGGATGCCCATGCCTGTTACTGACTTGTTCCAGGGCTATCCCTGTCCAGGGTATTACCCAGCTCTGCTCTCTCTTTGATTTACTGACTTGCCAGCACATATGCTTTGCCGGCTTAAACACAAGAGACGTCTGGAAAATCTATTTTTCTGAAAACCTCTTGATTACCTCAATATGCAGTTCCCCATCTGCAGCCTGAGCTGGCACATACAGAAAAACATGTTTGTAGTTGTGAGCATGTTTTCCAAAATTCACAGCATAGTATCCATTTGTGCCAGTGTTGATAAAGCACCTTTCCTGAATTTCTCTTATCCCACTTCGTCCTAATAAATGATCAATTATTCCAGTGTTTGAACCCCGGAGGTACATCACAAATTGTTGATAACTGCTTGTTATGCACGCCTGTGGTGGCTTCAATGGAAGTAGCCTTCCTCTTGAGTTAAAGGTGATGCACTATAGGTCTTGAAGAGCTGCACATCAGTGAATCTCCCTGAGATGTCAGTTTCTGCATATTTCTGCAGTATATTTCCCAAACAATTTCCTTTTCTTTTTTGAAGTGAAGTCACCAGGACGAAAATAATCTCCTTCTGGTTTTTCCCTCTGTTTTTTGGGATGCATTGTGTCAAAAAAGCGACCAGAACTGCAGTATACCCAGTATGACCAGAAAGTGGCTCGGTACTGGCAGGCAGTTATTACTCAGAGGCCTAGTAACCAGATGGCTCCTGTCCTCTACAAGCCCCACATCCTGAGCATCTCCTCCACTAAAGTCTGTCTGCCTCGCCCACTTGGCGGCCACAGGGTAGCACTCAGCAGTAGCAGTTTTGCTGTTGGCATTTCTGCATTCGATGCAAGGATCCCACCAGGGTAGTAGAGTTCCCAGTTGGGACCTCCTCCTTCAGGCCATCTGGTCCTGAAGGGGCCTCTATTTATTTATTTATTTTATTTTGAGCCTTTTATATAGCGCGAACTAGACCCTTGCGGGTATCAGAGAGCTTTAAAGGGTAAATATCGAGGACACATAGGCATAGAGTAAAAAACATAAAGTTCCATACAAATCAAGAATCACGTAATCACAGTAACCCTAGCAAGGTAAGTATAGAGGACACATAGGCATCAAGTAAAAACCATAGAGTTCCATACAAATCAAGAGTCACGTAAACACAATCACCCTAGCTTAGGTGAATTTAGCCATGAGAAGAGCTTTCACTTCTTTTTTGAAGGATGCAGTAGAGGGATTTAGTCTAGTCCTCCACAGCACAGAGTATGAGTTGGTGCCATCATGGATTTCTGTAGGAGAGCCACCCTTCACAAGGTCTCTCTGACCAGTGGCTGCAAAGGTGATTTTCCCCATTGGACTCTTCGGACTCCAGCACTTCCTTCCTCCACCGATTCCATCAACCACAGTAGGAGGTCCCAAACAGTCTTTCTTTCAGGTTTAAAGAGTAAGCACCCATTCAACACCCTGTAGATCAGCTTCCTCGTACGTTACGACTAACACAGGCAGTTCTATTGTCTTTCAACTTGGTGATGTGAAGGGTATGAAAGTCAACCCTACATTCAAACCTAGGCAATCCAGAACCACTTCTATCTGAATGGGTTCCCAGTCACCGTATTGGTAAATCTGTACCATTCTGGAAGTTGGCAAATATGTAGAGTAAGTGCTGGACCATCCCCTGGAGAGGTACAAAAGTGTATGTCTTCTGAATGCCACAGCCCCACGCTAGGTTCCAAAGTTTTGGGGACCATGGGCTGGCATTTGTAGTCAACAACTTCTTTGTCTCACAAAACGAATTTCTTGGTCCTCTTGGTTAATACTTGCCCTCGTCAGCTAGGTCTACCATGCCACAAACTTTTTTTTTAAACCTTTATTAGGAACAAGGAACCATACGGTGGCACATACACAGATTGATCACAGGAGATGCATGCACAATGTCAGATACACAGTAAAGCCAATAAGGAAATTGGAATGCGGGTAGACTCAAATCACATAATACATAGTGTACTTGGAGACACAGGTCAGCATGAAACAGAGACAGCTTTGCACAGTAGGAGCATGGCACCCTGGAGAGGGAGACCAACATTTCCAGCGGGGCCCCACATACCACAAGGCAGTAAGCAGAGCAGTGAGTCACAGTAACAATCCGCAGCCGATGATAGGTGCCAAACGAGCACACGGAAAGATCAGAACAAGGTGAGCAGTAGTGAACAGCGCCACAGCAGCGACGACGGGCACCAATCATAACATGCCCATCTCAACCCAGTAGAGTATACAACACACAGATCAACAATGGACAATCGGAAAAAAAAAAATTAGGGCTGTAATGGCAGTAGGGATGAAACTCCCTACGGAAGCTCCCCTCGGCCAGCATCATCAGAGTCCTCACTGTGGACAGGTCTGGTCAGACAGTAAATTTGCAGTGGACTCCAGAAATCTTTAGGTCTGCACCGTACAGGCATCAAGTCAGCATAAATGTTATATTGGTCTTGGCAATACAGCATGTCATCCAGCTAGTCCTTAAATTTCAGGGCCCTGCCCCTACCCCATCTACAGGCTATCCTGCACTTGGCCAGCAACATGGCCACATCCGTAAACCTGCGGAAGGGAAGAGGTATGTCCTTCGTGTATCCCAACAGCATAATCAGGGGATCAAACAGTACAGCCTTTTCAGTCATAACATCTAACGCCTCATGGACCTGGAGCCAGTAGGACTGGATCGCATCGCATTCCCAGGCCAGATGTAGAAAACCAGCCCCCTCCGCCTGACAGCAAGCACACTTATCATCGTCCGCTAGGCGGAACCTGAACTTCCTAACCGGCGTATAGTAAAACCTCTGCACAAACTTATAACGTATCATCTTCAATCTACAACTCGAAGAAATATTAGCAGTAACGCCACAGCAATTTGCCCATTGTTCATCAGTAATATCTACACCCAACTCAAGAGCCCACTGTCCTCTCGCATGACTAGGCAGAGTTTCTCGCTGCTTCCTAATGGTGTTGTATAATTTAGAGACCAGATGTCTACCATCACACACCAACAGTGCATGTAGTGGTAAGGCAACCCCAGGTTCACTTGGAAATTGTGGGAGTATAGCACGTAGACCTTGCCGAAGCCGCACATAGTAGAAAACCTCCAGGGGGGAGGGTGGCTCTCCACGGAAGAAATGAGCCCTCGTACGAAGAGTGCCCTCAAGAAAGAGATCACCCCATGTGAGCACCCCGTTTCGTTTGCACATAGCCCGAAATCCAGTCTCCTGTAGCAAGGATAATTTCGGGTGGTATGCAAGAGGCAATGCCGAGGAATAAAGCTGTGCGAGCCCGAGAGTGGTCGCAATACGGGACCCCGCGTCCATAGTGCAGTGCACCGTGGTGGATCGGGCATCCACATCGCGCGACCATCACAATACCATGCCCTCCAGTGGGAGGGGATGTACTATCAATTCCTCTGTCGCTATCTGCGGCATAAAGGGGGTGGGACGCATCCAGTGGTACGCATAATGCGCCTGAGCGCTTAGATAGTAGATCTCAAAATCCGGGACATCAAACCCCCCCTCTCATACGGCAGTGTCAAGGTGGACCATTTCACTCTCGGCTGTTTGCCCCCCCAAAACAGTCTAAGTAGCTCCGAACGCAGGCGTTTAAAAAAATAGGCCCCGGGGTAGTAGGGGATATTCTGAAACAAATAAAGGAAGCGTGGAAGCACAACCATCTTCACTAAGGAAGCCCTACCTGCCATAGAAAGTGGCAACGACATCCACCGCGTAACGTTATCAGCCAGTTTAGAGATAGCAACTCCATAATTGAGCCTGATCGTTTCCTCCCTATCTAGAGAGATCACAATGCCCAGATGACGTAGGTCCGCATCGCACCACTCTATTTTTTTTTTTTTTTAAATATATTTTTATTGCAGGAATCAGTAGATCATTACAGTAGCGACCAGCATTGTATCATAAGCAATATTAACAGTATAAAGCCCTCTGGCCCCCCACCGTACAGTCCGAACACATCTAACGGCCCACAACCCCGGGGTCGGGCGGCGAAATGCAATGGGGGTCAGTAGGATGTTGGAGCTGGTCCGGATAATGCACTGTCCGTCATCTGCTTTTCCAAACAAGTCTAAAACCCCCAAAATAAACCCCTCCCTCATAAATGTCTACTAACTAAGAACCCCCCCCCCCCCCCCCCCCCCCACCACCAGCGCCAGGGAGCTAACAACATAGGATTCTGCTGTTGGACCCACGGGGAAGGCAATAGGACTGTCAGTACTAACGTTCATCGGGACTCGGCGTGAGTCGCTTCTTCACTTTCAGAGTCGCTGGGGGCACAATAATCCCTGAGGGCCTGCACCAACATTTCCCACTCCAACGCGGCCTCCTGCGCCTTCTCATTGCCCTGTCTCCAAGCCAGCTGATATCTCAACGCGCTCTCTCCCGCCGCCCACTTCAAAAGCTCACTGTGCCATCTGCTGCCTGCCGGACCAGCCCGTGCCTTCCAGTTCCTGGTCACCTCTCGTTTAGCAAGGAGGAGCCCTAGGTCGATAAATTTACTAGAGATTTTATTCCTGGGGGTATGGGGGAACCAGTGCAGGAGCCCCACCGCTGCATCCAATGACAAGAGTCTCCCTGTCACCTCCTCCAGGGTCGTCGCTACCTCCTGCCAGTAGGACGTCAGTCCTGGACAGGCCCACAACATGTGTAGGAGGTCCGCCTCTTGAGCCGGGCATCTAGGGCATTCCGCCGAAGCCGTGGCAAAATATCGCCTGATTTTCACCGGGGTCAGGTACGCTCTATGGAGAACATAATAGTGGACCAGTTGGAAACGGGCGTTACGTGTGCCCTTCCAGGCTCGCCTCACCAACTGGGACCAGGTCGTCTCTGGGATCTCCCTACCAATGTCCTCCTCCCAGCGAGCTTTCAAAGTGGTGAGAGGAGCCAATCCCTCGGTAATCAACCTGCCGTAGAGGCAAGTGACCGCCTTCACCGTGCCCGCCGACATCATTACGTACTGGCACACCTGAGATAAATGGGGTTCCTCCTGCCCGTTCTTCCAGTGTGCCTGGATCGCTCGCGCAATGGCCGAGTGCAGCAGAAAGTCACCCCGGGAGATCCCGAAGCGGTCAATGAGATCCTGAAAGGACAAGAGCGCTCCGTCCTCGTATAGATCACCAACGAGCTGTAAACCGGAATCCTCCCAGGCTGCCAAACGTGACCAATCCCCTCCGTGGGGGAGGGCCGTCAGCATCCCCAACGGTATTTCAGGCGCGTATGGTGTTCTCAGGTGGCCTCGGGCGTGGGCCCGATTCCAACACAGGCGGATAGTCCGCTCCTCCATCGACAAGTCCCGCAGGACTAAACGTTGTTGCAGCGCTATAAAGGAGAGAACATGCCTGGCCATACCCGTCCCCCTTCTGTCTTCCGGGCCCCGGAATTCCCTGGCGATCTCCTGGGTGAAGGTTTGGAGCTGCGCCGCCAGATAATACTTCTCAAAGTCCGGCACAGCGAGCCCCCCCTCGTCCTTCGGCCTCATCAAGGTGTTGAGGGCCACCCGCCTTCGGCCCGTACCCCAGAGGAATCCGACTACCATGGAGCGTAACCGACGAAACGTGGCCGGTGGGACCCAGATCGGTAAAGTCCGGAAGTAATATAATAACCGGGGAAGTGCCACCATTTTGAGCAGAGCGATACGTCCCGCCACCGAAAGCGGCAGCGTGGCCCAGAAGTCCATGCAACCTCGGAGTGCTCGAATGCAGAGGGCAATGTTCCCATCTAGGAGGTCGGGTTGATCGTGGTAAACGAATACCCCAAGGTACTTAAAGCAGTCGGGCTCCCACCTAATCTCCCTACTTAGCGCAGGGGCGGGGGTACCCCTGCGTACCGGAAAGAGACAGGTCTTAGACCAATTTACTCGGAGGCCCGATTCCACTCCGAACTCCGTGAGCGCCAACTCCGCTCCACGTAAAGCGTCGATCGGGTCCTCTAGGAAGAGCAACAGGTCGTCCGCATATAGCGAGACATAATGCGGGCCCGCCGACGTCCACAAGCCCGTATAGTGGGCACCCGAGCGAAGGTGCAGCGCCAGTGGCTCCACCGCCAGCGCAAAGAGGAGTGGGGACAATGAGCACCCTTGCCGCGTGCCTCGTTCTACCGGATACCGCGATGAAATCAATGGGCCCGCTCGGACCCTGGCCAAAGCAGAGGCATAAAGAACCGCGGTCCATCTAACAAATCCCTCCCCGAGGCCGAATCTCCGTAACACCGTGCAGAGGTAGTCCCACTCCAGGCTATCAAAAGCCTTCTCCAGGTCCACCGATAAGACTACCGGGGACGGGGCATCCACAAATGGTTCCCCTAGCAAACGGAACAACCTACGAATATTCATAGTCGTGTTCCGCCGTGGGATGAAACCGGCCTGGTCCTCATGCACCAGGGAACTCATGTGTCCCAGCAGCCTCGAGGCCAAGATGCTGCTCAGTATTTTGTAGTCTACTGTCAACATCGATAGGGGACGGTATGATCCCGGGTCGGACGAGTCTCGGCCCGGCTTGAGGAGAGGAACCACCAACGCCTCACACATCGAGCTCGGGAGTCGCCCCAGCCTCTTCGCCTCCCTGTAGACCACCAGTAATCGAGGGGCTAGGAGGTCAGCGTAAGCTGCGTAAAACTCCACTGGTAGGCCATCTAGGCCCGGGGTCTTGTTTCTCGCCATCCGTTTAATGGCCCCGCGGATCTCCCCTAATTCAATGTCGGATCCCAAGGTTTTCGCCACTTCCTGCTCCACTGTGCGGAGCTCCAGTGGGCGAAGATAATTATCAAGCCGGTCTGGGTCACGTGCGGAGCGACTGCGGTACAAACATTCATAATAATGCCGGAAGCAACTAAGAATCTCCGGTTGGGTGTATACTACGGTTCCGTCTGCCCCACGCATATTAGTCGTCGTTTGGGACTGGCGCGTAGGGTTAGCCAGCCACGCCAACAACGCACTCGACCTGTCTCCCTCTGCAATAGACCGGACCGTATAGGCCTTATAATCAAAACAGCGGAGCCGTTCGACCTCTGCCGCCACCCTTTCCCTCGCCTCCGCCGTTTGTGTTTGCAATTCCGGGTGTCCGGGGCGGCGAACTTCAAGCTCGCGGAGTTCCCGGTCCGCTGTGTCTAAGTCAGCCAGGATGACGCGCCTCATGCCCACCTTCTTAGAGATACAGTAACCCCTCACCACTACCTTAAAAGCGTCCCATTCTAACGCCCTAGTACTCGCGGAGCCGCCGTTGGACGCAAAATAATCCGATATTCTCTCTCCCAGGTCTGCTTTGAAGACACTGTCCTCGAGGATCTCGGGTCGTAATTTCCAGGTGGGCACCGCCGGCGTCCCAGGAAACCAGCGAAGATCCAGTAGGAGGGGGTTATGGTCCGAGATGGTCCTAGATAAGTACTCCGATCGGACCGCTGCCGAAACCAGTTCGGGCGATCCAAGAAAGCCATCTAGTCTGACATGCAACTCATGGAGTCTCGAGAAATATGAATAATCCCTAGATGCGGGGTGATGCGCCCTCCAAATGTCGTCAAACCCCAGCGGGTCTGCCAATCCTGTCGACCCTTAGCCGTGCGACGGACCGGGGAATCGGGAAGCGGGGGATGCGAGCGGTCTATGTCCACATCAACTACGGAGTTAAAGTCTCCTCCAAGCAGGAGGGGCCCGGCAAAGAAGTCGGCCAACGAGCCCGATAACCTGGAAAGGAAGGCAGTCTGGTCTACATTAGGAGCGTATACACAGCAAACGTTCAGGTCCCTCCCCCCTAGAGTGCCCGAGATGGCCACGAAACGCCCCTCTGGATCCAACACTGTCCTCGTGACTTGGAAGGGGACCCCTGCTCTGATCCATATTAGCGCCCCCCTGGCATAAGCGGAGTACGACGTGGAAAAGACCTGCCCCCGCCATCTACGCTGAAGCGCCGCCCCTTCCGCCTTGTTCAGATGAGTTTCCTGCAGCAGCGCCATTTGCACTCCCCTACGCACTAAGTAAGCGTGGACCTTGTGGCGCCTGGACATAGTGTGAAGCCCCCTTACGTTCCAAGTAACACATTTCAAGTTAGCAACATCAGCCATTGTCCCAGATTGTTCTTGCACAGTCCCCCCATCCGGGTCTCCACAAAGAAAAGACATCAATCCTCCCAGCACTGATGGCGGCCATTTTCCCCAACCAAAACCAAACAACCCAAAAACCAGTCAAACCCCCATCCACCCACCCCAGAACAGGACCCAAACTGTACCATCTAGATCCCATCCAAACCTCGTCTGTCAACAACCCAAGAACCCCCACTAATCCTACGGTCGCCACCGTAGGAAGGCCTTATGGGCCAGGTGCGGGCTGGGCGGAGGCAGTGGGCCCTCGTCGCCCGGGCCACCAGGACTATAACAAGCCCCAACCAGTACCGAAACCTTCCGGGGCAAAAGCAGAGGCCCCCAAACCCTCTCTCCCCCTTTGTCAGCAATAAAGGACGGCAACCGCCTCCCCCCTGCCGGGCCCCCACCCAAAACAAGGCAGTATACCCCGTTACCCTTGTCCATCCAATAGGTCCTCCACCGATTTCGGTGTGATCACCGGTGTATGGGCACTATCGGCCACTGAGTCCTCCGAGTCCGATGGTGCTCCCTCATCACCCAGGTTTTCTTCCTCCTCGATGGTTTCATTCCGTGCTCCCGACAACTCCGACAATACTTCCAGCACTCCCCTCCGCTCCGATGATGTCTCCGCAGTTGAGGGCCCTCCCGTGCGGCCGCGGCGATTCCTGACCCTCTTGGATCGCCGTCTTTGTTCCGGCTCATCTGCCTGTTGGGACGAGGAGCCAAAGCCATCTTTCCCTGACCTGTAGAGCTCAAGCCAGACACAGACATCCTCCGGGGTGTCGAAGAACTGGGTTTTGTCGTCGACAATGATGCGGAGCCTTGCAGGGTACAGGAGTGAATACTGAATGCCCTCGCTCCTGAGCTCGCGCTTAACCGCTAGGAAGGAGAACCGCTTGCGCTGAGTCTCGTAGGTGTAATCCGGGAAGATGTTCACCTGACTGTTCGCTACTTTAAACGGGCCATTGTGCCTGGCGGCATTGAGGATTAAGTCCCTGTCTCGAAAATGCAGCAGCCGCGCTACCACCGGTCTCGGGGTGCGTCCCTGCTGTGGGGGCCGTGCTGGGACTCTGTGGGCCCGTTCTAGAGTGTAGAAGGAGGACAGTCCTTCCGGGACCACCGTGTCTCGGAGCCAGGTCTCCAAGTATGTCACCATGTCACCATCCTCGATCTTTTCCGGCAGGCCCACCACTCGGATGTTGTTCCTCCTGTTGCGGCCTTCCGCATCCTCCGCCCTCTGTTCCAGGGTCGCAATTCGGGATAGGGCGTCCTTCATCGTCGCGGCCAAGGTTCGCTGCGCCGGCTCCAAGGTTTCCACCTTGCTCTCCACCTCCTTGACCCGGTCTGAAAGTTTGCCATGGTCCGCTCTGAGGAGGCCCAGGCTCGTCGCCACCTGAGCAATGTCCTGTTGGAGGGCCGATCTCGTGGTCGCTATCGCCTCTAGGACACGGTCGAACTGTTGCTGCATCTGCGCGCCATCAGAACTTTTTGGGTCCCCCTGCTCCTCCTTGTCCTGGGCTTCAGAGTCCGAGGCGGTCTGGTTGGATCCCTTGGCCCCTCTAGGTTTCCCCATGCTTCCAGGGGCACTCCGTGAGAGTCCCGGAGTAGGCGGCTCCGCGTGCAGGTGTCGACCACGACCTTCCCGGGTGCTTGTCCTCAATTCGAGTATGGGCGACCTCCTTCTCCAGAGCCCGTGGAGATTCCGCCGCTTCGGCTCACGCCACCGCCACGGCGTCCGGGGGCACCGATGAGGGGGCGGAGACAGCCGTCGCCGAGTCGGGCAGACCCGCTTCTCCACTATAGCCCCGGGGTGAGGGCCACCAACTCCCTCGGATGATTTGCGGCGCCAGAGTGTCGCGCCTCCCATGTAGGTGGACTGGCCAGGAAGACGTAGCTAGTTGCGGAGTCGCGAGGCGGGCCACCGCTCGGATCACAGGGCGTCCGCTCCCGGTGCCCTCCACTGCGTGGGCACCCACCCGGCCGTCCAACCGAGTGCAAATCCGTTGCAAAAGGTCCAATCCAATAAATGTCCCATGCCCAGAACAGCCGGGGATGGCGAAGCCGGGCGCCAGTCGCTGCCCACGGCTCTTCTCCAAGTCAGTAGGTCCTCACACGGGGACAAAGGAGTCCGGGCGCCATGTTGGGTCGCACTCCGCAACTCCGCAAACTTCGGTCTTACTCCGGAGCAACCCTTGTCCGATCTCCACCAGGGGCCTCGGCAGGTTACCGTCGGCACACTCAGCAGAATGCGGGGTCTGGGGTGTCCCGCAGCCTCCGATTTTCAGGATAATCCCGGGCTTAGTCCCGGAGCCGAGCTCTCAGGCGGCCATCGGCGCCCAAGCCACGCCCCCCGCATCGCACCACTCTAGCGGGTAATCCAGTTGGAACCTCTCGACAGATGGAGTCAGCGGAAAGAATTGTGATTTCTTCCAATTCATATGAATACCGGAAATGCCGCCGAAGACAATGAGCTCCCGTAGTATCGGATTAAGATTCAACTGCGGGTCCTTCACATATAGGGGTCGATTAGGATCGCGGACGGACTTGAGTCCGTCCGCGACCCCAGAGTATGAGGGAACGTCCGCAGGGGCTGCGGCGTTCCCTCATGTGCGATTAGGATGTGACCGCCACCCTGGCGGTCACATCCTGGATATTTAACATTGCGGCGGGTGCTGCTTCAAGCAGCACCCGCCGCAATGTTAAAAGTGCATGTTTTACATTTACATGCACAAAGCGGCAGGCACCGCGCGGTGCCTGCCGCATTGTGCATGTAAATGCTGGGGGGTACCATAGGTACCCCCCATGTGCACCCCCCACCCGCCAACACCCTGGGGGCCCGCAACGGGCCCCCAAAATCAAAAGTACACATGCTTTTCCACGGCGGAAAAACCGCCGCGGAAAAGCATGTTTACTAATGCTTCCTAATTTGGCTGGCGGTGTCTGATAGACACTGCCAGCCAAATGAGAGCTTTTCCGCCGCGGTTGTAATCCGACCGCGGCGGAAAAGCAGCGGACAGAAACCAAGACCCACCAGCCATCGTAATGCGGCGGTGGGTCTTTGGTGAGTCCGCAGAGGATTTTCCGCCTCCTCCGGGCCGGAGGTGGCTTCCGCCGGCCCGGAGGAGGCGGAAAATCCTCCATCCTAATCGGCCCCAAAGTGTAATATCATCCGCATATAGGGACACACCTATCTGGCGCTGGAAACAGTTAAATGCACTATGCTTATGGAGTTGCCGGATATGGCAAGCCAGTGGTTCAATGGTGATGGCAAACAACAGCGGGGAAAGGGGACAGTCCTGCTTCGTGCCTCTCGAGATAGGCAAGTGAGGGGAAAGAACCCCATTCACCACCACCCTGGCCACGGTTTGGGTATACAGCAGTTTCACCCATGCAATAAATATTTTGGGAAACCCCATTCTACACAAAATGTCGATCAGATAATTCCATTCAACTGAATCAAACGCTTTGGTAGCATCTAGGAAAACCGCAGCAACAGGGAGTTCAGGAGCAATAGTTGGGAGCAAAGAGAACAGTGTGCGAAGATTATGGGAGGTTGCGCGCCCGGGCACAAAGCCTGATTGGTCTGGGAGCACTATAGTGGGCATAAGCAGGGACAGCCGAGCCGCTAGCACCTTTGCCAATATTTTTGCGTCGCAATTAAGTAGCGACAGGGGACGATAAGAGTCTGTGTCTAACGGATCTTTGCCAGGTTTCAGTAGGGACGTAATGGCCACCTCTCTCATTGACCCGGGTAGGATGCCCACCTCTAGCGACTCCTCGAAAACCTCCTTAAGGACTGGGGCCATAATATCAACGTAACACTTATAGAACTCAGCAGGGAGTCCATCCAACCCCGTCGCCTTCCCATTACTGAGTGACATTATGGCATCCCGTATTTCTTCCACTTCCAGTGGGCCTCCAAGAAATGCTCTATGACCATCAGAAAGCCAACACAAAGCAAGTTCATCGAGGAACCCACCATAACGGACCTCCCCTGCCTGTTGTGAAGTATACAATTGTTCATAGTGATGCATGAAGGCCCTCTGGATCCCCAACGCATCCCTGCAGCGGGTGCCATCCCTCAGCACCAGTTCCAATACCCCAGTGCTAAAACGTGGATGTCTCGTGATCGAAGCAAGCACCTTACCAGGCCTCTCACCCTCACAGTACTTCCTAGCTGTCCAATGCTTTCCTCTATACTTGACTTCCCGGGCAGCTTCCTCTTCATAATCTGTTAGCTTCCCCCTAAACGCATGACGGAGTTCGGGGTCCGGGTCAGTAGTCATCCTGTCCTCTAAGTCTTTACGGTCTGCTTCCAATGCCGTTATGGAATTGACAATAGTTTTAAGCACCCCACAACTCTTGGCCATCGCAATCCCACAAACTGTTACTTTAAAAGCCTCCCATACCAGCTCCACACTATCCACCGTCCCCTTATTTCTTGGAAAAAAAGCCTATCTCCTCCCCGAGCTCTGTCTTGAAGATGGGATCCATGAGCACTGAGGGAAACAGCCTCCAAGGTGGACGCGGCCTGTTAAGACCTGGCATCGTCATAACCACCCTAGCCGGACAGTGGTCTGAATAAGTCCTGGGGAGATGTTGTGTTTGATGTAAGCCTACGCTAAGCCCTCGCGACAGGAAACAATAGTCCAAGCGTGCCCAAGTGCGCGCATGCGCGGTGAAGTGGGTACCCTCCCTGCCATCAGGATGTGTAAACCTCCAACTATCCACCAATCCAGCCTCATCTAGTATGCCCCGTAGAACGTCCCTCGCCTGCGTGTTATATTGGCTGCTACCATCAGATCGGTCTGCCCCAGGCCACAGTGCAATGTTAAAATCCCCGCACCAGATAACATGTGTGGCGTCAACAGCAGCAACATGACCCCAAAGGGTGAGAAAAAATTCAGGGGAATCAGTGTTCGGCGCATAACAATTCACAAGTACAACAGTGTCTGAACCCAGCCTACCCCACACAATCACATAGCGCCCTTCCGAATCCAGCCTCACCCCCAGTTCCTGAAAGGCAAGCGTTTTCTTAATCAAAACAGCAATCCCACGAGCATAGGATGAGTATGATGAAAATTTTCGAGTGGAGGCCCAGCGAGCAGCAAATTTAGGATCAATCTGTGGACGCAGATGCGTCTCTTGTAAAAAAGCAATCTGCACCCGATGCATATCCAAGTATGCCAGCACATTCCTACATTTTCTGGCGTCATTAAGTCCCCGCACATTCCAGGACAGGATCGTTACGGTATCCAGCGTGCCATCAGCCATTCCCTATATATTCGACCATCAACACTGAGCCACAGGCCCTCCAAAGCCACCCATCAGGCAAAGAACAGAATAAGGGGCACACACACCATGCAGTCCCATCCGCAACCAATCCGTGTCACTAACACACTGCAAAACGCGCCCAACCCCAACCCAGCATCCCAAACCCAGTACAACACATGCCCACACTAGTCCAGAACATAGGGCCACATCCAAAAATAATGCAAGGAACGTACAGCAGTCTACGTAAACATCAACAGCGCAACTCACATTAGCCATCCAACAACACCCCAACACACCCTGATGGTAGATCCGGAACTGTGTAAGCAGCATACAACCATGCCATAGTGTATCAACCCGAAAGGGGCCCAAAGGCACGCCGGAAAGTCCAGACCCATGAGCCAGGAACATCATCCCAATCACAGCAGGAAGATCAGCAGGAGAAGGCATGAAAACGGCCCCTTGAGCCCAGCACACATGAGTACAGGCAGTCCCACCCACCACCCACCTAGGCAACCCCAACCTGCCAGGACCCCACTCCCACCCCCCACCCATGACAAACACTCCCAAACATAACAGTATCATCAGAAATACCAAAGTCAATGGGGTATACCCTTCAGGGTGCAGTCTATAGGCGCACATAACCACCCCCCACACCTCACCATTGCCCCGCATAGTTCAAGCAGGCACGGCCCAGGTAGTGGGGGGAGGGTGCCTGGAGTAAATTACCACCATAATCTGGCGCTCAACCAGCGTCCTCAAGCAGCATGTGACAAAGTCCAATATACAGTTTTCCACGGAGGGGGGGGTAGTAAAACAAAGGGCCAAAGGATAATAATACATCTCACGGCAGACCCCCATGTGTATACAATCGACATCACGATCAAATAACAAGCAATATCACTCATCCTCGTTGGCGGAGTGGAATCCCTCCTGTCCATCATCTCCACCGCGTCGGTCAGCAGCCCGCACTCTCTTAAGCCGCTTCACAAAGTCCTCTGCCTGTTGAGGATTGGTAAAAAAATGCTGCTTCGCCTGATGCGTCACTCGCAGTTTGGCAGGATACAATAGGGCATAATCCACCTGGAGGTCTCTGAGTTTCTTCTTCATATCTAGAAACTTACGCCGCTGCTCTTGTACCACTGGCGTGAAGTCCGGGAAGATGGTGAAGTTGACTCCGTCGTAAGAGAGTGTACAGGCGGTGCGGGCCGCCCGCAAGGCCGTGTCGCGATCACGATAATTGAGGAGGCGAGCAATTATCGGTCACGGCGGAGTTCCAGTGGCCGGACGCAGACCAAGGGATCGATGCGCCCTCTCCACAATGAATTGCTTAGAGAAGGCCTCCGCACCAATCGCGCCAAGCAGTATCTTCTCTACATAAGTTTCCATCCTACCCACATTGGTCGTCTCTGGCACGCCAATCACGCGTATGTTATTGCGCCTACTTCTGGCCTCCAACTCCTCATTCTTCGCAGCAAAAACCCGGAGTACATTGTCCATATGCGCCAGCTGCGTAGTGTGGGTAGCCGCCATATCGTCGTGGTCAGAAACACGTTGTTCCACCGCCGTGATTCGCTCCTCGTGAACGTCCAATTTTTGTACCACTGCATCCATTCGTGATGAGAGCTTATCAACTTTATCCACTATGGTCGCGAATCCATGTCGCATTTCCTGCATCATTTGCTGAAAATCAGGGGCAGCAGGTTGTGGAGCAGTGTCAGGGACAGTAGTGGGAGAGCGAGAGCCCCCCGCATCTTGCGTACCCCGGGAACTCCTCTTGGCCGCCAGAGAGTCAAAAGACAACTTTGGTTGCTTGTTGTCCGGCTTACCCATGGCCAAAGATCAGGAGTAATCCAACCCAAGGTCTAATATGACGAGGTAGTCCGAAAGCGGCCGCCAGCCGCTACACCAAGCAGGGCAAGAGCACCCCCACCAGCAGCGCAACGTGCACTTCCTGCGGGATGATCAGCAGGAGGAGACAGCAGGAGCGTTCCACCACAGCAGTGCCACGACACTCAGTCCACATGTAATGGCTGGGGCAGTAGAGGGGAAGAGCACGAGAGAGTGAGCCAGTAGCACACCACAGGGATCCATCCCCAGCTCCAGGAAACAGTACGGCAGATTTGCGAAGGTGCAGCCAAGGCAAGATGCGTAACCCTCTAGTCGCAGGTCATTCACCAAGGAGGCGGCAGCCAGGCCAACGCAGCACGGGAGGCACACAGTAGGCAGCAAAACTTCAGACAATGGGCTCCCCAACTGTGAATGGGACTCGCAGCATCGCCACAGCACCAGCCCTTAATCCGTGAGAAGCCAGGTAAGGGAGATCAGAAGCATGGCCCCCCGCGGTCAGCAGTGGCCCCTCGAATCAACAGTGCACGGAGCAAGTACGATCCCCCTCCAACTTCAAACTCCGCAGCCTCACCTAATGCGCCAATGGTGCTGCAGCACAGCAGGCAGGGTCCGCACCCGGGTGTCGAGCGTGGGCGACACCGCGGAGGAGCACAGAGCAGGGGAGCCGACCACCCAGATAATGGGCAAACACCGAGGGAGGGCATCCACATATGGTAGCTGCAGACAGGGGCACGAGCAGGCAGTATAACCACCCCGCCTCACCTGGAACACGCCCCGGCCGTTGTTTCCACAGTCGCCGGGTCCGCCGGCGGGAAAGAGGAGCCACAGGGACCGGCACCAGCAGTACAGGCCAGCCCTTCCCCAAATATGCTGCAAGGGCCTCCAGCAAGCGTCACGTCGGTCCGCCGACCGCCCCACACCGCCGATATGAGCTGGGGTGTCCGATGTAACAGGGCACCCGGCAGTTCCGTTACAGAGGGGCCCACACGCCTCGTGGTGCGCTGCGGCCCACAGTGACTGAGCAAGCCGGAGAGCAAGACCGGACGGCCCCAGGCCACCACACGGGCGGAACTTCAACCACCCGCAGCTCTGGACAGGAGCAGCGAATCTGCACCAAACTCGAGGCGAAGGTGCACAAAGTCCTCCTCAGGCGTACCACACGGACATTGGCGGCGCAGATGGCAGATAAACAGGATAAATAAAGGATACCTTCTCCAGGCAGCAAGAGCCTCACATAGGTGCGGCCATTTTGCAAGTGCGCCCTCTAGCGCCCCCCCACCATGCCACAAACTTTCCAATTTTCCCTGGCTCTCAAATGTCACTTCTTTTGCCTGAGGGAACCTGTTTGTTTGGTTGGCTCTTTTTTAGTTTTTCATACAGACCATTTTTTTGGAATACTTTTATTAGGTGGCCCTTCGCTGCCTCAAAATCTGTCATTGTTATTGTGAATTCACCTGCACAGTGTTTGATTCTTATTCCTAGAAAAATAAGGATTTCCCACCTATGTTCTTTAACAGTTTTAAAGATGAATGCAACATAAAATGTGAATATTGCACTTTAGCTCTTAGCTTATGAAATCAAGAGCCTGTCTCGAAACAAAATATGAATTTTGCTAAAGATGGACAATGTGTCAGCCATACATTTTGCTAATTTCCTTGGAGGTCCTCGCTTGAAAGCTCTGCCAACATTGTCATAGACTTTTGTCACAGCTGAAGCATATTAAGGGGCTTGATTGGTCTTTGGTATTACTTTTATCTTTAGGACAGCAGTGACTGGTCTTTGGTATTACTTTTATCTTTAGGACAGCAGTGACTGGTCTTTGGTATTACTTTTATCTTTAGGACAGCAGTGACTGAATGATTTCCAGGGTGATCTTTAATGCCATTTTTTTCTAATTAGAACCTTTCAATATAATTTTGGTGACAAAATGGAACAACTAGGTCACTTGCTTCTTCATTCGCGGCCAAGACTGGATATTTAATGTCCAGAGACTTTCCTTCAAAATTGAGCAGATGGCAGAAGCAGGGATGCCCAAGACTTAATAAGGCTGTAGTCTATAGAAGCACCTGACTCCTGTAGGCTGCCATAGCAGTTGTTCGTGTAGTGAAGCTGTCAGCAGTGGTGAGAAATCCTCTTGCCCCCCAATTTTGATTTTGTGCTGAGACATGTAACACAATGTCAGTGCGGCCCCTCCAACCCAATTCGGAGCCTGGGTGGGACTGATATGCTGGACTTCAGTGCAATGCAGCTTAACTGGTGCCACAGCCTATACATCTGCCACCTTGGGAAGTGTTCGAGAGAGCCGGACCAGGTGTGAATTGGCTTTTCCCTGCAGCTGGGCTGTGCAGCCCTACTCCAATGGACCCACAGAGCCTGAAACCTACAACCTACAACCTGCTTGATGCTGCCACTCTATTCACATTCCCAGTATTGATCGCAACCAGGGGGCTCTGGCAACCACCACATCCGTAAAACTGGAGTAGGTAATGCTCCTATAGAGTGAGACCCAGATGTTAAATATCCTACGTACTCTGCCAAAGTGCAGTGGTGAGGAACTGAAAGGCAAGAAGAACTTATTCACGCATTGAGATGCTGGATCGAGAGATGACCAAAAAGTGACATCTGCAGGGTCCTTTGAAGATTCAAGGATCAAGGATGACTATTGGCAAGCAGATCTAGTTTGCTCTACAAGCACCCTATACTCTGAACTGCCTGAAAAAAGAAGGGCACTAGTGATAATGGTTAAGGGTATCGGGGAGAAACTGGAGGGTTTGTCTGGGAAAGTCCTAGGTTCAGATGTACTAACGTTTTTTGCGTTCACAAATGTGTTTTAGACCACTTTGCGATCGGAATAAACATGTGGTCCATATACTAATCCTATTATGTAAGTCGCAAATCAATTTGCGAGCCGCAAAAAGGGTTAGCAGCTCGCTAATAGGAAGGGATGTTACAAGGGCGCCCCTTCCTAATAGCGACTCATGAAGCTATGTATGACTGTTTTGCAACCGCAATTGCGGTCGCAAAACAGTTACAATGTACCAGGCCTCACAGAAGGGTAGTAAACCATTCGCATACACGAAGGGGTCCCCAGGGGACTCCTTCCCCTTTATGATTGGCTCTCAAAATATTTTTAAGGGCAGGCAGTGGTTCCAGGGACTACTGCCTGTCCTTAAAAAAAAGAAACTGAAAAGTTTCATTTTTTATTTTTTAAATGCATCCTGTTTTCCTTTAAGGAAAATGTGCTGCATTTAAAAAAAATTTTAAACGAGCTGCTTAATTTAAAAACCGTCCTAGCAGGTCGCCATCCACGGGAGTGCCAGCCATTCCCAAAGGGGTCACAAATTGCAACAGCCTCATTAATATGCATGAGGCATGCAATTTGCGACACCATTGGGAATTGCAAACAGTTTCTGAAACTGTTGTGCATACCAATTTGAAAGTCGCAAATTGTAATTCACAAATATGACGCAATTTGCGACTTTCAAATTGGTAGGTCATACATCTGGACCTTAGTTGTATAGCACAAAGTGACCACTTTAGCAAATATGCCAAAGATGTTGGGCTTCAGATAAGCAGCAGTGGAGGCCTTGGTGAAACTGGATGAAAATGTTAAAACACTGTATAATGAAAAATTTCCTAGCTTTCGTAAAGGAAAGTTTCAATTCTATTAAGGACGCAGAGGCGAGGATTAGGTTGTACTTTCTTCGCTTTAATCACATTTGAATACTCCAGCAGCCATTTCAATAATTTGACAAGTACACAAAACTACATTTCTCATGAACAGTAGGGGAAGAGACAAACAAAGAAAGTCCATCCAATCACAGAACAGTCTCTCATATAACATCCTATGTAACCCGTCTATCCTCCTCTTTCTTCGTGCGACAGCTGCTATCCGCCCATTGGCTCATTCCTGTTTGTTAGATTCCGCTCCTAGAGAACATATTACTAGACACTGCATTGGACTTAATTGCAGCATAGATGAATTAAAGCGTGATAGTATAACCAATAATGTAAACTACAGATAATTCATCATAACAGGCCAATTACACCAGTCATTTGATTACACTTACTCTCGCTAGCGTGAGGGAAACGGTTTGTCTTAGAAATTGCCGGGAGGGGCTAATCCTCGCATCCGTTTCCGTAAGAGAATTGAAACTTTCCTTTACGATAGCTAGGAAATTTTTCCTTCTATGTCGGGACCCAGAGGCGAGGATTAGGCTGGTTCAAAGCTTATCAACCACCATGCTTGCCAGAGACGAAACTGGTTTAAAATAGAAAGTCTTGAAGGTGGAATCATTAGACGAGTCTGCTGCATTGAGGATGTCCTCAAGACGCGCTACCAGACAAAAGGCTTTTGAAGCCAAAGCCCCTTTTACAAAGTGAGCCACAAAATGAGAGATGTCAATTCCTGCTTCTTGCATGACCCATCTGGCAATCGTGGGGGATGAAACCGCTTTGTGGGGTTACATGAGGGCAATTAGTAACTGCCTCTCCCCATGTGGACGGAGTTCATCCGTCATTGTTTCATATGCCTTAATAGTACGAACTACCCAACTTGGGGTTTTGGCGCAAGGATGGATGGAAAGTATCCTGGAGTTACATTTAGTTCTGCGAGAAATGTGGAAAACCTCCCCTTCTGGGGTAAAGACTCTGTTATGTCCAGGGACCGGACATCAGAGACTCGGCGGCAGGATAGTAGACACAAAAGTATCTCTAACTTTGCCAACAGCTGTTTCCTGCAGAGGTACTTGTTGTAGGGCCAGGATTGAAACAAGGAGAGGACTCTGTTAACGTCCCACAAAGACAAATATTTAGGCCCAAGGGTGACTGAATGTCTGATCCCTCCTTGTAACTTCCAGACTAGTGATGTTCCCCTGCAGAGTGCCATCCACCGGTAAATGACCTGCTAAGATTGCCGATTTGAAGGTATTAATAGAACGTTATGCCAAACCTTGTGAAGCCAGATCTGCCAAAAATTGACGACCAGTAAAATGTCTGCTCCCATGGAATCAATTTGGTGTTGGAGACAACAACCTGACCATCTGGACCAGCCAGGTCGATGTAGTTTGTTTGCATTGCCTGCCCAGGCTTTCGTGAGTAAGGAGGAAGCCTCTGCCGAAAGGCCTGGGACTTTGCAACGTCGCCTGTAACACTCCAGGCCATGAGGCAGAAAGATCTCTCTATGACCAGCGGGTGAGGATTGTGCTGGGGATCCTGGAGGAGAACGGGAAACAAGGGTAGAGAGATTGTAAAATCCCAGGAAAGTTCTTTCATCGCTGGAACCCAAACTTGAGACCTCCAGATCGGGGTAATCACCAGAACATTAGCCCTTTGTCTGCGCACTTGCGCCGCCAGCCTGGTTATCATGGCGAGGGGTGAGGGGGCGGGAGGGGGGGGGGAGGAGTCATGCTGTTCCCTACTCCAATCCTGGAGAAAGGCATCCATGGCTGTTGCATGGGGATCTGTTTCCAGCTGCAGTATCTGTCGAGCTGACAGTCCAGCCAGGAGGCAAAGAGGTCTATCAAGAAGAGGCCCATCTGGCTTAGATCTGACCAAAGATCTGGGGGTTCAGCTTCAAAAGACTGGCG
Source organism: Lissotriton vulgaris (assembly GCF_964263255.1). Taxonomy (NCBI): domain Eukaryota; kingdom Metazoa; phylum Chordata; class Amphibia; order Caudata; family Salamandridae; genus Lissotriton; species Lissotriton vulgaris. The sequence continues at coordinate 1,821,024,704 of NC_141687.1, forward strand.
TCCCTCCAGCCACCCTTCACAAGGTCTCTATGACCAGTGGCTGCAAAGGTGATTTTCCCCATTGGACTATTCGGACTCCAGCACTTCCTTCCTCAACCGATTCCATCAAACACTGTAAGAGGTCCCAAACAGTCTTTCTTTCAGGTTTAAAGAGTAAGCACCCATTCAACACCCTGTAGAGCAGCTTCCTCTTACGTTACGACTAACACAGGCAGTTCTGTTGTCTTTCAACTTGGTATGAAAGTCAACCCTACATTCAAACCTAGGCAATCCAAAACCACTTCTATCTGAATGGTTTCCCAGTCACCGTATTGGTAAATCTGTAGCGTTCTGGAAGTTGGCAAATATGTAGAGTAAGTCCTAGACCATCCCCTGGGGAGGTACAAAAGTGTATATCTTCTGAGAGCCACAGCACCACGCTGGCCTCCTAATAAGCAACCTCCAATTACCTCAGATCATGCTCTCAACGCTGGCGCAGTGCCCCCACGTTGTCCAGGACATGATTCAAAATTGCCGTGTATAGTGAGGAGATCGCCTCCAACCCAATGGGTCTCCGAACAAAAGACCCTCTAGTGGGGCTGAATCAGGCAGGCCCTCCCAGTCAATTCCCTCAGCCTGAAGCCGAACTTGGTCTCCAGACTGTCAAAGGATTTAACCGTCCCATCCTCTATAATGCCCGCACCTTGGCTATCTCGAGTGAGTCCTACCTGGCAAAACCCTGGAAACAAAGAACCTGTTTGAGCACTTCTAAAATGCACAATGGCTTGGACTTCGTGACCCTACCTTTCAATCCAATATGAACCTGCATCTTATCTAAGGCACCAGGACAGCCTGAGTGGGGATGGATAGAGTCTTTCTGTCGAGACCACCATAAAAGTAGTGCTTCCAAGTAAGAGTCACCATAGCATATTGGTCTGAGCGGACCACAGAATCACTAACTGGGTCGTAGGCCTAGACATTGATAACCTGTACCTGGGCCGCCCAATAAGGGGCGCGGACTGAGGCAAGACCATATCCCCATTGTAAACAGAACGGCACAGGTACTTTAGCGCAATTCGAAGAGGTGAACCATCCCACAACAACAATCTCACCTTCCTATCTACCCGAAGGAAATAAGACTTGGGGACCACATTAGGGGTGTTCTGCGACACATACAATAACTTCGGCAGGGAGATCATTTTGTAAATGTTCACCCTGCCAAGTAGCGTCAGTGGCAGCTTGTGCCACGGGAGACGTCATTCTGAAGCTCAGTGAAAGTCCTCTCCAAGATGATCCCCAAGACCCGGCTCCTATTCACAGTTTAATAAATTCCCAATTATCGATAGCCGTCCTCAACGATGCTCAGATGGGCCTCCAGCATAGGGCAAGGGTCCCATCCAGCTAGGTGGTACAGCACTGATGTGTCCCAATTTATTTGGTTAGACAAAAAAGCAGAGGTTCCTGTCGACACTCAATGATAGATATTGAAATACATTTATGCACAATTGCAATGAAAGCAGAGGTAAAGGAGATGTCAGAGAGAAAATAGACATAAACCACAGAGTATGTAGAAAAACGTTCACATTATAATTGCATTCAATGTGAAGTGTCCCAAGTGAAAGTGAAACCTACCAATATTAATTGTGATTTTTTGTGACATTAAAGCAAGAATCAAGCCTCAAACCTAGTTGGATAAGGACATGCAAGCTGAAATCCAGACCCTGCAATGCAAAAACCAGTCCCCAAAAATTGAGTTTTCGGAAATTTAAACCTTGATCCTCAGTATAGCCAGTATGTGGAACCATGCCTAAAGTTAACCAATCAGTACAGCCTCATTGATTCCCAGGTCCAGTGCCCTTAATTCCCCAGTAGGGGTCAACCCGTGCCTCAAGTGTCACAGTGAACACCCCAACTCCAGTTCCTCTGGCTCCCCTTGAAATGTTTCATGGAGATAGTGCCAAGTTGTTTTTATGAACAAATGTCAATTACAGTGCAGAAATGCTGCAATCTAGTTGAGTCCTCTATAGGGCATTAACAATCCTCTTTTGTACACGCAATGAGGAAACTATTTGGCATTTATGCAATTTAGGTAGGTACTGCACTCCTTTTTCTTAATTCCTGGTATAAGCGTTAGTCAATTTGAGTGTGCACACCAGGTTATCGCCTTCTGATCCTAGGTGTAAATCCAATGAATAAGTTGTGCTCCCTGTCTCGGAGGAAGCAGCAACTGAGTGCACTACTTACAATCCCTGAGAGTGGGATTTATTACAATTGTTCCAAAATTAATCAACCAAATTTAGGAGTTCAAAGTAAGATCTCCAAATGTAATTCAGTTGGAGTACAATGTAGAGCAAAACAATCCAGATGTATCCATTTGTATTCACAAATATGTGTTTGACTTAGAGTTTCAAGCTTCAAATATCCCCATGCGTTCCTGGCAGGGGCCTTCTTCAGGATATGTTACCCTGTAAAGTGATGGAAATAAAAAGCAAAGCCTCAAATGCAGGCTATAAGTTATCATGCGGATCCATTGGTGACCATGTTACATGCTCTGAATGCTATATATGATAACCCCAATGGTGAAAATCACGGAGTACTATAGTGCAAAATTCGTGAACGTGCTGACCAATGGAGCAAGTGAAAAATTATACCTGTCAGTGTCGTGACTGAACATGCTTGCCTGAACGTGACCAGATCACGCTCCTCATTGCAACACAATGCCAAAAAAAGTGGCTGAGTGAAGGGATCGTGATTATATCCAACGGTCCATGTGGATGAAACCATGTGTGTGGTTAAAAAAACAGACATTACTCAGTGTTGAGGTACCATTGCGCGTGCTTATAGAAATGAACATGCACGTGTGCCATAATCAGCAATACATGATGTTTAAACCGAATCTCTGACAATACGGTGTGGAAAACATTCATAACAGAACAAAAGATGACATGTGGGATGTTGTTATGAGCACCCATGCTGGATTCATCAGTACTTCCTATTGGGAAGTGACGCTATGAGTGCGCGTGATCCAAGAAAGGGAAAGGTGAACATGCGAGTCTATATAAATATTAGTGTGTGATGCCAGAGTGGATGCACCTGAATCATGCCGGCTAGTGTTGAACCTCAAACAGGGGAATAAGGAACTGCTCACTTATTTCACAAACTTCAATTGTTTAGTCGTAGAAACTAGTAAGCCAGATGAGAAGTGAACCTCCCTTTTTCTAAAGGTCCACTGGGCGAACTCAAGGATGTACTTTCGCAGATTGCTGAACCGTCTGACAAGTGTCCCGAATTGTCCCGAATTTATAAACCTTGTGGTAAAGATTGCTCACCGTATGCTCGAAGAAAGAGGGAAACATTCAGAAGGGGAATCCTGGGTAGTAGTAGTTATTGGGCCAGACAGAAAAAAAGTGGCGAGTCAAAAAAGGCAACCTGGAATCTGTACATGCTGTAAAAGGGTCAGAGCAGTTGTCAGGGCTAAAAATTGTTCAGACTGAACCAATTGGACTGCTGTGTGACAACACCCACCCCGAAAGCGTAAGTTTAGATTTAATTGATGCACACATCAGTACCCATTAGAGCCACAAGTGGAAAATGGCCTTCCAAGAAAATTCCATCTACAAAGGAATTTGCAAACATCTTCCTCCAAGAAGTGTTGCGACTACATGGGCTACTATCTATTATCATTTTCCTTAGGGCCCATCATTTGTATCAAATTTCTGGCAGGTGCTGTGCATTACAAAGTAAAATGCCTTAATTGTTTTCATCCTATTAGAATCTTTCTTTCCTTCACACTTCAGAATTACAAAATCTTGCTTAATTTTTGCTTTCCTAACTGCTGAATGTATATCGTTCATTTAGCGGGATTTACATTTTGTTGTGTGTTACAAAAAAATGACGCCCTACAGCCTTTCCTTTCACAATGTCTGTGCCAAGCAAGCTTGTCACTTAAATAACTTAACTTTCTATAACTGCAAAGTCAGAGGAGTTTGTAAACACCAATCCTCATGTTAAAAGAAAAATAAGCAGCAATTTGTCAGAAGACCTAGCCTGATATTTCACCTGTCTTTTAATTAGCAGTCAATGTGAAAAGGTAACTGCAGAATTTAAATGCATCTTTATTTATTGGAAGTTCATAACTGACCAAAATTTGGCTCGTGACCAACAGTTTGGGAAACATTGACATAACAACAGTACTCCTGTAGGTACTGGAATTTCAAATTTCGTCTGTTTGTTTGAAAGGCACTCAAAATCTACTCCTTTTGAAATTCCTTGTTCTGATGAAAAGATTCCTACAGTCCAAGAACATCACCAGCAATTACAGGAAACCTTGGAAGAATCAAAGCACCATTTTGGCTCCTACAAAAAGGTGCTCAATGAACAATCTGACTGACTTCGCAGACCTAAACCTGTGTATTCAGTAGGTGATCAAGTGTAGTTTTCTACAAAGCACTTACATTTCGAAGGTCCACGCTAGATCCAAACACAATTTATTGGACCATTTTGACTATTACAAGTGCTTAACCCCATTAGGGTCAAACTGCAGATACCTGATGATTATGCAATTGACTAGGCCTTTCACATATCCTTATTGACACTCTTCCATCCAGACACACCACAAGGGTACCCTATGAAAGTAGAGAGCCATTTTGAGCACTTAGTCAGGTAAATCCTAGATGCTAAAAGAATACATACTCAATTATTTTACATAATTTGGAGGGCCGGAAAAAACTTCTTGCACACCATTCAAAATATATATAGTTCTCCAAATGCAAGAATCCTGGTCAATGGTTAATTAACTTCTGCAATGGGGATAGGTAGAGGCACCAGGCAGGGCTGCCCCCTTTCCCCATTATTGTTCAACCTATACATTGAACCATTGGCCAGGAGAATTAGAAGGGAACAGCAAATCACTCCTTTCCAATATCAAGATTGGGTCAAGAAAGAGGCTCTGTACGCTGATTACCTCATGATATTCACGCAAGACCTCGTAGGCGCTTATCCCATCATCATGGATATACTAACAGACTTTGGGAAAGTGTCTGGATTTTTAATAAATGAGGACAAATCTGAGATAAAGCCATGGAATACCCCCCTTGACACAAGACTGAAAAAGTTAGGGAAGACCAAAATTAGGTACTTCGGCATACAAATCACGAAAGATATAGATATTATGGCAAAGACCAACTGGATAAAAATCACTACGGAAACCAGCAAACTCCTAAAACACTGGTCACATCTTCCTCTTTCGATTATAGGTAGAACTAACTTAATACAAATGAATCTGCTTCCAAAATATACTTTTCTGTTGATCGCGCTTCCCCCTACATTTTGAGTGTAAATTGATGAGGAAAGCACAGGGCAAGATAAGCAGTTTTATCTGGAATAATGAAGCTATTTGAATCTCTTGGAAAAAGCTGCGGAAAAAGTAAGTCGATGGAGGACTAAACTTGCCAGACCTCCAGATATATTGTTGGGCTTTCCACATAAAACATTTCAAAGTTTTATAATCGGACAATTATCACCCGAGGAGGTCCTGATACGGAGCTCTAACTGGGGGCTTGGCAGACCAGAGTTCTGGGTTTCTTTTCAAGTTTGGCCATCCCAAATAATTCAAAAAGGTGCGCCTCAGGGTCCTGAACACAGCATGCAGACTATGGTCACAGGTCAGAAGACTTCTTGGAATTGCCTATTACTGTCATCTGGCGCTAATCTTGAATTCCACGGAAACCCCAGCATGCCTATTGGACTCACTATCATTACCTCTTATTCAAGCCGGGATAGAGAAATGGGGCCAATTGTTAGGGGAAAAGAATATTATCTCATGGGACCACCTTACTCTAGGTTCAAATATGTACAACTAACAAGTTTGGCCCGTGATCAACCAGATGCAGGACAGGCCATGGACTGGGTCAAAAAAGATTGCGATACTAATACACAAAAAAAAGAAATCACAACCTGGTATTGGATGCTGATATAGGCAGAAGATGGCCCCAAAACTTTACCAGAAGAAAGATGGAAGATAGATCTCCCTACAGCTGACATTCCATCCTTGTGACAAGTATCAATGGCTACATTATGGTCTTTTGTCAGGTATTCTCCATTAAGAAAGAACCATCTGTTTACCTCCTATAGGGTATATTGGTCTCCTTTGAAATTGTCTAAAATAGGAGAAGGGAACAAGCTTTGCCCAAAGTGCGACAACGCCCAGGCTGATGACATTCACATGTTTTGGCAATGTCCGGGAATTCAACTCTTTTGGCATGAAGTGCGTAAGATACTGTTCACCCTATTGAAAAGAAGAATCGAGGTAAGCTTACCAACTTATTGTTTTTGGGGCACTAGAAGATAATGACCTTGAGGGGAGAACCAGAAAATTCCAAGAGCAACTTTTACTTACACTGATAATTATAGCACGTAGTTATAATACGTAGGGAAATTTGAACCACCTAGCATTCAGAAAGCAACTTAAAACCTGGATATTCGACATGTAATCCCCCACCCTTCTTCTAGCGCCTTGAGACCCTCTGGGTATGTAGCGCGCTATATAAATTAATTGACTTGACTTGACTTTAATTAAGTGGGTCTCAAAACTACCGCCGACCTATGCTGAATGGTTAGCACCTGCAGAATGCATAAGTAACTTTGATCGGCTTGGTGGCTCATCAAATAGAATTAAAACCTGGGAGCCACTAGTTACATATATAAGGGGATTAGCACACACATAGTTGTGGCAAGATGTGGGTCCAATGATTAAGACACTCCGAGAGATCCTAGGCGGGTGACTCTTATATCTCTCACAATGGAGCATAAGATGCATCAGGAATAAATTTGACTGGCAGGCTGCGGGCATGGGGCGTTGGTACCACTTAATACCTAATCACATACCTTTGCAAGGTGTCGCATATGAGGACAAAAAAAAAAAAAAAATAAACAAAAATAATTTGGAGGGCTATGGCCAATAAGACAGATCATGGGAGCCTGCAAAACATGTATATGCACAACTCTCTTAGTATATCGTTTTCATATTCAGCATCCAGAGAAACCTCATTCCACTACCTGGCCTGTAGGGGGAGGACCGTTGTGACTGTCAGACCCAATGGCACTTGTGCTCCATGCACCTAAGCACTCTTTGACCCCTACAAAGACACCTAACCACCCTCTGACCTCCACACTAACACCCATGTAGTCGCTGACCTCTTGCAGACACCCAAACTCTCTCTGGTCACCATGCTGACACACAAGCACAGTCCGACCCCCAAGCAGACTTTTTACCCTCAAACTCTCAAGGAAGCAACAGCCAGATATCATCATCCACACATGTAGCCTTCAAGCGCACTCCTACATCCACACCCAGCATTCTCCTCTCGTCCTGCCCCAGCCACACATTGCGCAGATCTCGTGTTTTTCTCTCTCATCACAAAGTCTATTCCCCTATGGAATTATAGTTGGCCGGTGGTGTTTAACATTTCACATGAGTATAATTATATTCGGCCGAATTCCACGAGAATTGCATCATTACTGAATTCTTGCCGTAGCTGGCATTGAGAAATCTAAGCTACCATCTTGGGCTTGGGTACCATATATACCACACCCAACCTTCTAGACAGTTGCTTGGTTTCAGCCCTTCTGCAGGGAGGCAACCACTCATCACAGCACTCACATGAATCCGGATTCCCATTCAGCAACTCAAGATGCTGGGCCGGCGGTGAACAGGAAGGCATCTCTTGCTCCATCTGGCCTGAAAAAAAGAAAATCAAGCCTTGAACACTTTTGATAAAGAGAAGTCCTACCCAACTTAAAAACGTCTGTTAGTGCTATTTAGTTTCACGTTCAAAAACTCTAGCATCTCCTGAAACAAGGCCATTTAACAGGCTTGAAAAAAACAGACACGTTTTGTGAAAAGATGAGGTAAAAAGCTGTACAAAAGAGATGTGTAACATTTTTTTGAGAGGTTACTTAGACTTTAATTGAGAGAAGACCGAGAAAACAAAAAAAAACTCTATTGTATCAGAGACTAGGAAACTGGAGAACCATTTATCCCCATTTTTATGTTCCAGGAACCTGGTAATAAGGACATTTAATAACCATGGTAAGAGGTTAATAGACTAATATTATTGTTGAAGAACCTCTGAAGAAACTTGTTTGTTTATGAATGTTTCGTAACCACTTGTGCATTGTTTTGCTAAAGCGTGATATACATCTTGAAGAGAATATCAGTGAATTTAACTTGATCAAGAGCATCAGACCTGGGAGAAATTCTGTGTCGTAAAGAGGAAGCTAAATTTCAGCAACTGGTAAAAGACTTGTTGTATTGTGTTTTTCTCTCTCTCATCACTAAGTCTATTTCCCTATGGAATTCTAGTTGGCCGGTGGTGTTTAACATTTGACATGAGTATAATTATATTCGGCCAAATAATTGTCCAGTACAAGAAAAGGAAAATAAAAGAAAACCTATTTCTCAGCAGAATCCCTACATTGCAGCAAGTGATAGCTATCGTAAAACTGCAAGAAGAATCAGCACAGAGCATGAATCAACTAGAAATAAAGGAAGAGAAGACAAGAAAGTCAACCTTGTCAAGAAGAAAAAAGAACCAGAAAACAAGACTAAAAGGACAAACTCAAGAAAACTGTGTCCGATAAAGAAAGAGAGAGAGGGAAGCTAAGAAGCATGCTACAGCTGTGGAAGTCCAACGCATCTTGCCTGCAGCAGATTATAAACTTTAATTTGACAAAATGTGTGATAACTGTGATGTAATGGAAGTGGCCACTTTGTCAAAAGGTGAAGAAGTCACGTGTGGAAAAGAGCAAGAATAATGAGATTATAGAATACAGTACTCTGCGCTGACTCAGAAGAAAAGGCCATGCAAGGTGGAATGACAAGATGTAAGGGTGTAAATGTGGCAGAGAAAGAAGCATAGCCACAAGAGTATTCAACATCATAAGTATATATAATGCATAGTGGCCATACACAAAGTTGATGAGCAATGCTCTGATATTGGACTGTTGCCAACTTGGTGTATTTTTATAATGCAGGATTGGAATTCAAGGAAAGAAGTTGTAAAGGAGGTGTGTTGTAAAGAAGAAAGACCAGTAATTCTGGCATGGTGACATCATTCATCTTGGATATTACTTTAGGACCAGGATATGGAGAACAAGTGTTGGTGATCGAACGAAGTGTGGAGAACATCTTTTTAAAAACATGCATAAAGCAGATGATATAAGGGATACAAACACAAAATCAAAATAAAAGCTGGAGCAATACCAGTAAGATTTCGACAAAGAGATGTACGTGCGGCTGTGGGAGATGAAGTTAAGAAAATTCTCACAGGTATGCAGGAGAAGGATATTATTGAACAAGTGGAGTCTATAGAAGGCGTGGCATCTGTAGTATTTTGGAATTCTGTGCAAACTTTCAATTCGTGAAAATAAATATACAGTAGGACAGTTGCCCACTGCCCAAAATAAACAAAATAATATTGACCCTTACGGGAGCAACTTTATTCAGTAAGCTAGATCTGCAATTCGTCTATCACCAAGATAAATTACACCCAACATCAAGAGATGTCACAGCCTTCATAACTGTGCATGGTACATTTAAACTTAATAAAGCCATCTCTATTTTCCAGAGACTGATGAATTGCATATCCAGAGACAACACCTGGGGGCACTGTCAAAACTTACCTGCAAGCCCGCCAGGACTCGAAGCACCCTTGCCTCTTGCCTTGCTCTCCCCCGCCGCCGCCTTCGCTATCGCGGCCGCTGAGAGGGGGGAGCACTCACCGCCGCAAACTACAACTCCCAGGGTCCTTTGCTGGGACTCTGGGACTCTGGGACGCCGCCTGCAGCGTCAGTGAACCGCGCCCGGAGGCGCATAAAGATGCGGCGCTCCTCCCGCGTCGGGGGACGCGCGCGGGCGACGCCGGGCTGAGCCCGGGCAGAGGGCTGGCCGTCTGTGGCCATCTGTGGCCGTCCAGGGACGACCAGGGACGACCGGGGACGGGCCATATCCCTAAATACTCCCCAAAAAAGACCATCGTCATCTACAGAAACACCGTAAGAGGAGCTCTATTACTAATTGAGACTGTTTGACTCTGGGGTGGCATATTGTATTCCTTGTATAGTCAATAGTACCACACATATAGGCCACATGGGGAAACGAAAAGTGATGGAGGGGGGGAGCGTGTCAGGCAATGCCTCAAAGCTTCGTAAGGGGAAGAGACCAACTAAAAAGGTACCCGAAGCCGCTGCCACTGGTATAATGGATCGTATTGATACCCTTGTGGACGAATGTAGGGAAATCCTTGTTGTTAATCAAATAGAGCCTGCTGTGTCTGATAAGGGTGGGGACACCTTGGATTCATCTAATGTTTCAACTGAACATCTCAAAATACCAGTTATGTTTAAGGCAAAAATGAAACGTAAATGCAAGGAAAGTATGGATATGCCAACTGAGGTCTGTTTAACCGCATCTAACGAATCTGCTAGTATAGTGGATAGGGTTACCCCCGCTGATTCGGAGCGTGAGATTGAGCAACAGGCACAAGCCCCCCAGGTTCTTTTGGGTAACAGGTATGCAGTACTGGCTGAGGACCATAACGAGCCTCCTCCAAGTATCAACAACTTTAGCAGTAGGGATAAGTCACTGTTGATACTCTGTCCAATCTTGTCATTTTATTAAGAGATGAAATAGAGGCATTGAGGTCATTGATTGTTAATCTAACCTCTATGATTATTGACAAAGGTGAAGTTGTACCAAAACTAAAAAATAATGTGGCTCAGCCTGTATGTAATCTATCCCTAACAAGCACTGGCGATGCAAGAAAGGCACCCCTAGTCAAAACTTTGAACCAACCTAGCATCCAGAGACAGGGGAAAGCAGCAGGTCTAAACACAAGTTGCCTATCCCTGAAAGTTAGGGACGTAGGTTTGTCTACCCAAGGCCTCAGAGGAGAGAAGAGTGGCCAAACAACTAGACAAAATACCAATGGCCCAGTTGGACCCCAATTATACTCGGCTAAAGTGTCTGGGGGACCATCAACTCTAGGGCCAAACAAAACAGGATTTAAACCGAGCAGCCTCTATGACAGAGTACCCTATACTAAGAACAAAATATACATGACTAATGTCCCAAAACTAATAAAAGGAACATATGGCAATAGTGAGCACCCGGACTCTCTGACCAACAAAGTCATTCACTGGCTGCGCCATGTCAGAGGCTGCCGTTCAGTGATTAGGGAGGACATCGTTGAGGTGAAAAGATTGAGCTCCCTAAACTTTGCTTATGACTCTATAGAGTTAACTTTGAAATCACCATTCCTTGCAGAAAATCTTTTTGCCCTAGAGTTTAGAAGCATTGCCCCACGCCAATGTCAGATTCAGTTAGGAAAACATGCCCTCACATTACAGTGTCCACTTTTGTAGCTCCTGAAAGATTGGGTGGGAAGACTAGCTCTGGTCTAAACAACATCGACTGACAATCATTGGTCCCCCAGACTGAAGGAAGTGCGAATTGGATGGCACATGATGAAAGCGAGGGTGTGTGCCCATTGCTAAGAAATGTGATGATTGGGTCTGAAGTGTGTGTTGTTGCTTTTACAGTAAGCCCTAACTCTGAGAATGTCCCTGAGAGAGTAGATGACACTGATGCTAATCGTCACGAAGGTTTGCAAAGCGAAACTGAACAAGAATTGTCTGAGGATAACTATGTCAACCCTCTACTGAAGGCCCCGGTTGGTATCGTGGACAATGTGGGGAAACTATTTTCATGGAACATTGCTGGGTTGTGCTCTAAACTGGACTCTGGAGACTGGCTTTGCTTTGTTAATTCTGTTGATCTATGTATATTTCAGGAGACTTGGTTATGTGAACCATCCTTTGCGCAGGGATACTTGAACTACTTTGTGCCTGCACTAAAAGGTCCAAAGGGGAGACCAATGGGTGGTCTAACCATTTGGGTCCGTCAGTCCCTAAAATTAGCTGTCAAGGTAATAGACACCAACCACAGAGACATTCAACTAATCAGAATGAATTCAGACACTTTGGGATCACTCGACATCTACAATGTCTATGTAAGGAGTAACAAGGGTGGGAGGTCAGAGGTTTTACCGGCCTTGGGTTCCCTCCTTGATACCCACTCGCAAGATAATAACATTGTCATTGCAGGTGACTTTAATCGAACATTTGAACCCTTAGCCATAGATGATGATTTCCCTGGGGACGAAGAGGATTGGCATTGGAGAGTCCCAAAATTAGAGCTGAAATCAGTTGTACGCTGGACCGAGGATGTGATTAGCATGAATGCCTTATGCTTCGAAAAAGGTTTAAGAGCACTAAATGGAAGGACATTAAGTGACAAAAATGGGTCTATGACATTTGACAATGGGCGGCATAAAAGCAGAATATATTATGTACTCTGTAGTTTGAAATTATGGCCGCTGGTATGTGACATGGAGGTTGTGTGGAGGAGTGAGAGTGACCACAACCCTCTGTGTACAGAGCATAAATGGTGGTCACCTACCAACGGGCCCATAGGCCCTAATGCCCTTGCACCACCCTTAACTGTCCCCGCAAATGACATGCGTAGGCTAAGATGGGTAAATGTAGCGACCAACCAGCAGGCCATTGCTCACATCAACAATGAAGCCGATAAAGCGATACTAGCCATGGAACACATTAATTCTTCTAGTTCTGGGTTGAGTAGCGTGGTTGAAATTCATAATACTCTCTTTTGCGCAATCAAAAACCACTTCTTGAAGCCTGTGAAGGCCAATGGAGAGAGAGAGTCCCTAAGCATGCAAAATGGTACAATGCCCACTGCAGGGACGCACAAATTGCCCTAGGTATTGCTATAAAGGGGAGGGAGGCCATGGCTATCCAATCTGCTAGAAAGGAATATAAAGCTAGTATAGTGAAGGCAAAGAAAGCCTGGGACGAGGACCACTGGTTCGAATTAAAAAGAGCTAGTGATAGGAAAGACGCTAGACTCTTTTGAAGCATTGTTAAGTGGGGTGGTGAGGGGACACCTGAACCCCCAAATAACAATGTACCGGAAGAAGAGTGGGGAAAATTCTTTAGAACACAGTATGCCGAGGCAAAACAGGTCACCACTGCAGCGGACATAAGTCCAATCCACTTCAAAGATAACTCCTTCAGTCTCAAAGAAATCTTGGTGGCCTTGAGCTCTGTGAACAGTGGGCGCGCCCCCGGCCTAGACGGTGTTCCTGCCGAAGTCTTTATTAACGACAAGGAACGTTGGTGCAAGTACATTACATTAAGAAAGGTGATCGATCCCAGCCCGGCAACTACAGGCCGATAAGCCTTATCGATACCATCCAAAAGATAGTAGGGCGTGTGATTGTGAACAGGCTCCTTGACTGGGCTGAGGATAATAATGCTTTGTCACGTTTCAAGCGGGTTTCCGTAGGTCCACAAGTACGGTGGATCAGGTATTCCGCTTTAACCTGCTGCAATGGAGGACCGTGGTGCTGGGCGGGGGTAGCCTATATGCGGCTTTTGTCGACTTACGGGCTGCCTTCGATCTAGTACCACGGTCGAAGCTGTGGTCTGTTCTCAAGAACCTGAGTGTACCAGATGAACTATTGACACTGATAATGCGGCTCCATGAAGTAACCTTTAGCTAAAATCCAGTGGGGGGGGGCAGGGCATGGTGACAGCGGATTTCCCGGTTGACGGGGAGTCCGGCAAGGTTGTTCAATGGCTCCCACTCTCTTCACACTGTACATTAACGGTGTCGTATCCTGCATGTTATCTGCGAAGGTGGATGCTCCCTCATTAGCTGGCATAAAAATGCCTATTTTAATGTTCGCAGATGACACACTCATCCTATCAAAGACCCCAAGTGGTTTACAGCGTGCACTGTCTATCTTTGACCTATTCTGTGGGGAGCACGGCCTAGAGGTCAATGTGACCAAAACAAAACTTATGATTTTTAATCCCCACCACAGTTTTAAATCTAAAATTATCATGAATGGTCGTCCTCTAGAGGTGGTGAACACTTTCACGTATCTGGGTATTCACATTTCAAATAAGAATAGATGGTGCCAGCACATAGATATCGCTACATTGAGGCACAGGCAACTATCAGGTGCTATTAGCTCCGAGCATAGAAAATCCCTGACGAAACCTGTAAAGCCAGCCCTTCAGGTATATGAAGCAAAGGCTCTTGGCTCTGCTCTTTATGGTGCTGAGCTATGGGGTTTCGAGAAGGTGGCTGCACTACAAACTTCGGAAAATAAGTTCTTCGGGGCAATAACTGGTGTTCCTAAAAGAACTCCCTTGCTACCCCTTAGGTACAATCTGGGCAGAAAAGCGGTTACAGATTTGGCCAGGCTTCGACCGATTCTGTACTGGAGAAGGCTTTGGACCACGCCTGAGCTTTCCCATTATGCTGAGGGGTTTTTAGACATAATCAAAGCGGATATATTCCATAAAATCGGGTGGCTCATATCGCTGAAAGCAACTCTGATTGAGCTTGGAATGAGTTCGCTTTGGGTAGACCCAGCTGGAGCAACATTCCCTACTAAAAGTGCTCTAAAAGAAATTTATTGGGAAAAGGTAGCCTCCCGGGGCTGGAGTAGCTGTAGTGCAGGATCTATGGCCGAAGGATTCCTAGAGGCTAAGTTGTATCCTTCTTTGGAACCCTACTGGGATATTATAACTAGACCTGGTGATAGAAAACTTTTCTTCCAACTGAGAGCAGGTGCACTCCCCCTTAGATTTTTGACAGCTAAATGGGAAGGTGGGCTGAGCGATAGTTGCCCTGCTTGTGGTTCCGCCAAAGAAACAACTGGCCATTTCTTATTTTCTTGTACAGCCTATTCTGACCTAAGACGCACATGGTTAAGACCGATGTGCAAGAATTTAGGGACTACCAGTAGTACAGTTGCCTTGCATATTATATGCACCAGCACTGCGACATGGATATCAATAGCCACTGCCAAGTTCTTGGATGGGCATGGTCGATTAGACAGAGACTGCTAGTCACTTGACTATTCTCTGTCTGGATAATCTGTCTGCGTGTTATATCTATGTTTTTATCACAAAACTGTTTTTATCTATTTTTTTTTTACTTTTGTATTATTTTAAATAATTGCTAATTTTGCACTGTATGAAACTTTCAAAATTGGAACTGTACATCGAGTCATAAACTGTAAATAGTATGCTTTAGTTCTCAATATAATTGATTGTACATTTAATTGTACTTTTACATTTTAGAATGTTCCTGCTTTTATGAGTGAAATCTCGAATAAAGCATACTTTGACTTGACATGAATATCCAGAGATTAAAAATAAATCCAATATTTTTCAAGTCGACATCCTAACACATGGTCCAAATATGGAGTAATGCAAAAGTGTTTTGGAGGAAGTTATTAGAGAAGATAGAGAAATAAGGTCTAGTGCTCAAGAAAGAGGAATTTAAGTTTAAAAGGAGGTGGAATACTTAGGCCACAAAATAGCTGGCCAAGGAATTACACTGAAGCAAAACTAGATGAAAGCAATAAAAGAAACACAGGACCCATCAAAGACTAACTCACACATTTCATCAGGTTGGTAGAATATTTTTCAAAATTTCTTTGCAATTTCAGCTCACACTCATAATAACCTCAGGGCAGCCTTTTCAAGAAAGGAAGCAACATGAACTGGGTCAAAAAAACGGACAAACGAGGCAAAAGCACTAAGATCACTCCGTGAAAAGAAACTGACTGTAGATTCAAGCAGATACAGACGATTTACTCAATTTTCTCAAAGGGGAGATCACACAGAGGAAGTAGTAGCCCTTGTATAAAGAACACTCAATGACACCAAGGTGAGATATGTGGTCATCAAAAAATAAGCATTGTATATGGGCAAGAAGAACATACTAATGTAGATGTAAATTTGGATTACAAACCATTACTTAAGGTATCAACACCGAGTACCACAGACAAGTTCTCACCCAGTCTTGCCATTTAGCATCAGTGTTAAATCCAATATTTATACTCTGGAGTCTCAGCGAACCCGCTGAGTGAGTCCACTGCGCCAAGGGAGCCACTCCTACTTGAGGTATGGTATGGCACCCCGTGCCAAAGCACTCCCTCTCCCCTTTTTGGGGAAGGATCCAGTATGTAGGCCTTGGAGTCTCAGAGACCTCTCTGAGAGAGCCCACTGCGTAAAGGGAGCCTCCCGCAACAGAGATAGGGAAGGGATACCGCTTCCCTTGGGATCACAGCTTACTGGACTTTGGACGTTGTCTTGACTCGTCAACCGGTTGGTGTCCCCGTCACCCTTCCCCTCTTCTCCCCATCCTGTGTCTCTCACCCTCCCCTCCTCTCCTCTTTTCCCACCTTCATTATCTGTCTACTTCCCCTACTCCAACCCCCCCGAATCTCTCACCCTGCCTTTTCCCCTTACGTATTTGTGCTTATTGTTTTTCTCGACCTTACAAATAGCTATGTTGCCATGCTCTAGGAACTGTGTAACCTTTGTAACGATGTAACCTGTAACTATGATCTGATGCTCATGTAAAGCGCTCTGATACCTCCGGGTCTAGCCAGCGCTATATAAAACTTTAAAAATTTAAAAAATTTAAAAAATTTAAAAAAAATTAGCGAACTATCTAATAAAGTGTCAGAGAGATGTAAATAAAGACAGAATATTAGAGTTGGTTGCAATTTGGGATGAATTGGGGTGTAGAAGGTCTGTGATATCAAAAGCTATATGGAAAATAGATTTACACAAGAACAAAGTCTTGGTTGCAATCATGAATAAAATGGAAGGAAAACTGAAAAGAATACAGAGGTCGTACTACAGCCATTTTTGGAAAATAAAGGAGAAGCTTACTATACAAGAAGGAATTATTTTCAGAGACAAACTGGGTAGCTCCCATCAGTGTGCAACAGATGATAATAGCAATAGCAGGGGAAGGCCATCTGGGTAAAACCATTAAGAAATGACTGAAGGAAAACTACTGGTGGCCTATAGGTAGGTAACCATGTTAAACAAGCATTGGCATAGCCAATAGGTCTCGCCTTTGGGACCTTATAAGTGTTTAGTTATCCAGCACAATATCCTTGGTGCAACAACAGCAAGCGGCTCGTGCAGGTATGCCACTGGGAGGTAGAGATGCTGCAAGTGCTTTTTACAGGAGCCCCTTTGACACTGCGCCTCTTTAAAATGTATCTTGGGTCTGGTGTAATACTTCTAGCCCCTATTCCTGGACATGGTGGTGGTGGTGGGCGTGGTGGTGGTGGATGCAGTGGACGTGGACATGGTGGTGGTGGACGTGGTGGTGGACGTGGTGGTGGTGGACGTGGTGGTGGTGGTGGATGTGATGGTGGTGGATTTGGTGGTAGTGGACGTGGTGGTGGTGGTGGATGTGATGGTGGACGTGGTGGTGGTGGACATGATTGTGGTGGACATGGCAGTGGTGGAGGACATGGTGGTGGTGGTAGATGTGGTGGTGGTGGTGGACATGGTGGTGGTGGTGGTGGACATGGTGGTGGTGGTGGTGGACATGGTGGTGGTGGTAGACATGGTGGTGGTGGACGTGGTGATGGTGGTGGACATGGTGGTGGTGGACGTGGTGGTGGACTGTTGGGAAGGAGGGTGCTGGCAGAATGCAGAAGGAGAGGAGGATCTCGAAGGGGGCACCTGGGAGAGCAGAAAGAGGGCGAATATTAGAGACAAGCCACAGCATTTCTCTGGTTGATGTTTGGGAGGTGGGAGCGGTGTTCTGTGCAGAAAGGCATTACGGCGCTCTAGTAAATAAATAAACAACCAAAACGAGCAGGGTACGCAAAAGTATGAGCGACCGCGTTTGGAGCTGAAAGTGCCCGCTGTGCTTAATGAGCCATGATTAGGGAGGAAAGCCGCGCTCGCTCCCGCAACACCTAGGCCAGGGCAGAGAGAAGGCGGCACATGCACCTGCCTTTGGCCAATTGCGTGCTGTCTTTCTTAGAAAGAAGCATGCAAAGGCCAACAGCGGGTGAAGAAAACAAAAGCACACGCACAAGCCTGTGTTCCAAAGTTGAAAACCCTTACTAAATGTCTCGCAGAGCAGCGCACGCACGCTGGCTCAGGCGAGACCTTAAAAGGCACATTCTCAAATGGCCCAAAATAGACTTTGAAGTGGAGGCATAGATTGACAGTTGACCAGGGTGCACAATGAAAAACAAAAGATAGTCTCATGATACTTTCCACTGACATGAGCTGGAGTCAAAAAAGATCCATGGTGGAAGGTAGGATAAAACTTCATAAGCAATGTATGCGTTGTCCCTAGAAATGAGGTATACATCAATGATTGTGAATTATGTAAGTAAATGGGTTGAAGGGAAACTTCTTTCAGAAATAACAAAAAAATCTACTTAAGCATTACTAACTTTCGTCAGTGGAGAAGAAATATCACAAGAGATTATCACTGATAACTGTGTTCATTTCACATCTCTACAGAAGAGGAAATGTCTGGATAACAACAGGCTTAACCCCTTGCATGCTCGTGACGGCCGGGAGCCGTCACGCGCCATGGTGGGCGTGTGCGGAGACTGGCCCCCGGCCATTCGAATCCTGCCCACTTATAAAATGTCCCGCACAGCGCGAAAATTTTGCACGCACGGAAGGGGTTAAACATAACAAACAAACACTATTGCAGAGCCCCCAATGCAAAGGGTTGACAGAAAGGATAAACAGAATGATACTATCAAATGACATTAAGCAATAATATCAATGTGGAAAATACAGTCCAAGAGATACTGAATGCAGACAGAAGTGCAACTTACGCAGTCACTGGATGCTCACCATTTGAGCTAATGTGGGAAACAAAATCACAAAGCAACCTGAACCCATGTTGACTAGACATCAAACATCAAGGGCTGTTAATGAGAGGTGCAAGCTAAGCAAGTTAATGGAATCACAAAAACATGCAGAATATTTTGATCTATAATCACAGTAACTGAGCAAAAACAGTGTCACAGAAGGAACAGACTACTCACTCCATACTAAGGGGCGCAAGAAGTACATCACTGGTTACGACTCACTCTAACCACGCAAAGGAAAGGAATGAAACCTGGTGATGCAAGAAAAATTACCCATCGGTGAAACAAACAAGAGTAGTTGGAGCCAGATAACACAAACAATAAGACCAGCCCCAATAACAGCCACCGAAAAAAACTCATTAGAACTAGGCAGAGCCAAGGCCAATCAGCATGTGTATATGGAATATCAGCGGACAGCCCAACAAAGACAGAGACCCACAAAAAATGCTCTACCTCCACTCCCTTGACCTCATACTTCTCCAAGAAACTTGGGCAGATTAACCCATACACCTTCAGGGGCTCACTTCCCAACATGTCCTCGCACAGCAAGAATTTAGATATGGTCATCAAAAAGGAGGTTTGGCAACATACGTATCAATTACAACATTGGGGCCCGTCAAACACCTGAAGACAACTATATCAGCACCTAATGAATTACTAGCAGCAAGAACAATAATTAGGATCAATGAAGAGGATTATCCGACTATAATAGTTAACGTCTACTTGCATTCCAGGCATAAAACCAAGGGGGTCGAACAACTGACCACATATCTATCAAGAATGGTTGCAGAAGAAGAGACTGACAAAATAATATTCACAAGGGCATTTAATCTTCCCCTCATGGGAACACCCATTGAAGAAGATATGCTACAAGAACTAAACAGGGCATGGAAAATACCAACCCTGGGGAAATGCACTACAAACAAACAGACCAGACTAGGCTCACACCTCTTGAGGGAACTTGAACACCTCAATTTAAGAGCCTTGAATGGACGTTTCCCAGAATACAACCCACATGCCCCCACATTTTACTCACCAGCCGCCACCTATGATATAGATTATACAGCACGTTCACTGTATCATAAAATCAACTCTTATAAACTAGGGGAAATGAACCCGAGTGACCACTTACCCCAAGAAGTGATCACTAAAGGAAATGCCCCCCATACACACAACAACCAAAACAATAGCCACAGAAAATAACATCAACAATAAAAAGATCAAGTGAAGCACCGATTCAGAAGAGAAGCTCCTAAATCAGCTAAATCCATTCTCCCAGAAGACCGTAATATATTAAGGAACCCACTAGCTATTTGGGAGAACTTCACCATCATTCTCAGGGAGAAATTTGCAACCAACTTAGGAGCAAGAAGTGTAAACCCAATCAAGAAACAACCATCTAACCTCGAAGTTTCTCAAACAAAAACTTTAAAATCAGCCAATAATCCAATCATAAGGAAGCTCCTCCGAAATCCTCCGGAGACCTCACTTTGAGAGGAGCTGAGGAAGCTCAAGACCAGACTAAAAAAGATAAAATGGGCCACAATGAGGCAAGACAACAAGATCATGTGGGCAAGACTACTCCATGATGCAAAAATTAAGAACAGTGCAAAGTTGTGGCGAACAATTAACACTTTGCAACTCCAATCACAACAAGCAAAAGATTACTAGGAAGAGTGGGCCACCTATCTCTACGACCATTTCAACTTCTCCGGCCAAGAGAGAAATGAGCAAGGGATAGAACCTTGTCCCATATTGGGTGACGAAGCACAATTGGAACCAAAGAACAGTAAAAACTACTGAGAGCTAGAAAAAAGTTGCACCGGAAAACAAAAAAAACAAAAATCTAACTGAGGAACTTCCAAATGTAGCACCAATACAAATTGGGAAAGAAAGGCCAGAAGGAGTTGCTGGACCGAACGGAATTCCTCCAATTCTATATGAACAAAACTCTCAGCATTGGTCCAAAATCTTGGAACCAGTATACAATCAGATCATGGCCAGCAGAATAATCTCAGAATCATGGAAAGGCTCAATAATTACACCAATTTATAAGCAGGACAACAAGGACGACGTGAAAAACTACCGTCTAGTGGCCCTGATCGACAATGACGCAAAATACCATGCAGGATTAATCCTGGAAGAACTGAAACTCTGGGCCTCATCCATCATACCATTAAACCAGACAAGCTTTTGCAAAAATATGGGGACAGTCACCAATATTATGGCCCTAACCCTCTTGATTGATGCTGCAAAACAAGCCAGGCAACTGCTATTCCTGTGTTTTATCGACTAAAGCTCGGCCTTCGATCACATCGATCGAGCAAGACTATGGTGGAAGCTGGAAAAATGGAGTAGCGCATCAGCATTCCAAAAACAACTTGAATTATTACACACAGATTCATGAGTAAAAGTAAACAGGGACACATCTAGAAGGCGTATTACTACCACCAAAGGGCTGAAAGAAGGGTGCGTCCTTGCGCCCATGCTATTCAACCTCTACATGGCAGACCTATCCACAAGGATGGATAAATATAACTTGCATGCCCCGAAGCTCAGTTGGATCATCTCCATCCTCCTATATGCCAATGAACTAGTGCTAGTAAGCCGAACACCAATCTGGCTGCAACACCTAATAAATGCAACACAAGAATACTCACATAAGAATGCACTGAGGATAAACTTTGGGAAGACAAAAACTATGGCAATAAACCTTACAAAGAAGAAAACAACCCATTGGTTCCTGGACACACATCGACTAGAAACAGCAAAGGAATATAAATATTTAGGAGTCCTGTTAGATAACAACGGCTCTTTTAAGCCGGAAAAAGAAGCACTATGGCAGAAAGGCAAAACAATAACCACTGCCATGAAGTCCCTAAATGAAGCACTCTACGGTCCTTCACTGACACCCCTACTAGAGTTCATTCAAATGAAACTCATCCCGACAATAACATATGGGAGTGAGGTACTGGGAGGAAGAGATGCAATTACTGTGGAAAAAATAATTACTAGGACATATAGAATGATCTTCCACATTCCAAATTACACGTCTTCTGTGCAAATACGCCTGGAGTTTGGGCTCCAGAAGCAGGCTAGAAGGGAGGCCTTTATAAAATGCTGGCTCAAGATCATAAGAGCAGAGGAAAACACACTAAATTGGCATTTTGTGTCAGAACTGACACAAAATGGGACATCTCCAGCTGGAGTATACCTCAGAGAATCCCTAAAACAATTAGGATTGGAAACTGGATGGGAATCATCAGTGACACACACACAAAAACATACAGGGAGAGGAGGGTCAAAGGGAAAAGATTAACCACATGACTGCTAAGCTGATTCCTCTCCTGTGCTGGAAATTGTTATATCCCATGATTCATGACGAGCTCAGCTCGTCATGAGCACACGACCAGTGTACTGCATGACGAGCTGAGCTCGTCATGAGCAGCGAAGGGGTTAAAGACCTACTACTGGTTCATTTCCCCAGCAACATCATGTGAATCACAAACAAGAACCCAGTGTGAGAAGTTGGCCTGATATATGATGCTCACTTGTTCTAGTGATCACCTCGTATCAGTCCAAACAACCCTTATGGTGATTGGTTGTAAGTCAACCTTATAGACCAGCTATCCTAATGGTAGCATGGACAAAGCAGTCTTAGGCTAAACTCTATTGGCATGTGAAGCCAGCTGTTTTACCACATATAACCCCTTGAATACCAAGTGAAAGGACACCACACAGGTTGTTATGAAAATAAACAAGTATTTATTAACTAACATACACCTCTGAACTCTTTATAAGGTCAGAGGGCTAAGCACATGACAAACTCTTCGGAAAAATACGTTAAAGTTGCACGATTTACACAAGTGCCCTAGGGGCACGACAAACCATATATTGGAAACAATGGAATGCGAGGAAAGAAAATACTGTAAGGAGATCCAGAGGCTGGAGGATCGCTGGGACTACGCTACCAACTAGGTAAGTAAGGAGCAGGAGGCCCACGGGACTCACGTGCAGAGTGGAAACTCTCACGCGCGATGCGTACCAACGTCTATGGATGCTGCAGTTTAAAAAGTTACGGATTCCGGATGAACCTGGCTGGATGGAGGAAAAACAACAGTGGACCTGGACACTAGGATAGTGAACACTGACTTCAGCACCTAGAAGCTTTAGTTACCTAACCCACAGGCTGCGGGTGCATAGGGCTGAAGTGGTGTCGGGTTTGCTGCGTTGTTCCTAATGAAGCCTGAAACAAGTAGTTGCTGGCAGGCGGCCAGATGGAGGAGTCCGGTGGTTCCAAGGATGGAACTAGGAAGTAGAAGTTCTGAAAGGGAAGAGGACAGAGTCTTGGTCACTAGCCAGTGACGGTGCTGGAACCAGGAAGGAACCAGATGCTGTCGCTGCGATCAGGTGGAGGAAGGGACACTTCTCTCTGTAGCTGCGCGGATCAGGAGCTGTTCTTTACGACCAGGCTGGAGGCACGAGCTGTCCCATGTAGTCTGCTGCTGTTGGCGGTGTTGGATCGTCGATCTGGTCAACAGGCCTTGGCAAGTGCAAGCCACGCGGTGGAACAAAGATGGCGTCTGGTGCGGACCAGGAGGGTCCGGGGTGCTTCTCTTTCACAAGGAAGCAAGGGCCAGTCTGGGGGACAAGACCAGCAGTGGTGAAATCTTCGGGTCGTCGTCTCAGAGGTCACGAGCCAGCCAGCAAGTGACCAGACAACAGGAAAAGCTGCAACCAGGCAAAAGGGCCCCAGGCAGATCACGTGGATGCTGGGGGGCTGGTCTTTGATGCAGGAGCTGCGTCGGTGTGGGGCTTCTCAGACCCCAGTGCACTCACTCGAGGATCCCTCGGCGGTCGTGCTGGAAGCGCTGTTCAGGTTTCTTCAAGATGGTCGTCTCCAAGTTGCTCGTCGCACCCACGGGTCGCAACTGTGCTGTGGATGTGGGTAGAGGTCAGAGGAGTCTGGAGGTCCGGGTCTCGTCGAGCTGGGTCGTCGGGTTCCAGGAAGGAAGGACTTGCAGCAAACTGCACAGGAGCTTGATGGTGCCTGCGTAGCAAGATGGTCACTCCCTGACCATAGGGGAGATTCTTCAGTCTTCTGATATTCAGGAGGGCGAAGGTCAAGAGTTCTTCGTGGAAGTTGTCAAGATTAATCTAACTTGGAATGGGACCAGCTCCTACCTTTATTCAGCTAAAGGGGCTGCACTACGACTAGGTCCCTCCCCTGGGTGGGACCAGGAAGGGGGGTGGTTACACCCTCTATCCTTTGTCCGGTCTTGCACCACCTCTGGGGATGGAGTGCCCCAGGAACTGGTTTAGACCGGAGTATGCACAGGGACACCTTGTGTGCCCCAGGCATGTCTCATTCCTTTCAGCCCTGTCCTACCTAATACACAAAATCCTGTCTGGGGTGGTGCTAGCACCTCCCAAGGCAGGAAACCCTTTGTCCAAGCCTCCCTCGCTGGAAGGACTCCCAGCAGCAGGAGGTCAGACTTGTGTCTGTGGTGGCAGCATCCATTTTGTGATGCTGAGGCTCGAGTTAACTTTAACCGGGATTCACAGTTACATACATGTCGTGTCCCTCTAGAAGGGTGGAATGCTACCCCCGTCGCCAGAATTGGCAAGGGGGTAGTATTCCAATTCGTATGACACCTTACTCGACATGTTTTGATAATGCTATACCAAAGTGAGCATTTAACCGCGAGGATTATAATGCACTTAAGAGTATATGGTATAGCGTTATCATGGAACAGCTAAAGGACTTGGTTCCGAAAGCTGCAGACAGGCTCAGCTCATGCTAGAGCACCATCTCACATAATTCCAAGCACTCTGCCTTCAGGATTGATAAGGCCTGCCATAGGAGTGACTGATAGGAGGATATGTGTCCATTTTAGGGTTAGATATAGGAATACTATATCTAAAGCAAAGGGTGATTACACCACCTTGCCCCAGCTGATTGATCAGCCAGTTGTGTCAGATTTGGATGGCCAGCCAGGGGTGGCGTAATACATGCTGCAGCCCCTGGTAGGCCCTGGGTGCACCTATGCCCTGGGTACCTAAGGTACACTGTACAGGGGCTGATAAGGTGACCCAGTATCCAATTAGATATGTACCTAGAGTACATGGAATCCATTTTACAGCGAGAGCAGTGGGCCTGGGGTCCTGAATAGCAGGGCCCCAGGTCAACTAAGTCGAAAAACCAGCAAAACACCAGGCAAAAAGTTGGGGGCAACCATAGTCAGATATCCACCTTCCTACACCCAGGAGGTCTATGAGCGATATATTGTACTGGCCGTACTGACAAATCTTCTACTATGTCAGTTGGTGCTACACTCACCATATAATTAATTCAGAAAGTCGAACAAAGAAGAACAGAAGAAACATGTGTGGGAAGCAAGAAAGGTAATCTCTAGAAAAATAGTGTCTAGAATAACGATCACAGACTGGTCAACCAAATCCAGTGCAAGAACTATTGTGGATAACCATCAAACAAACCAAGTGATGCGTCCTATCATTTGGCCGTCCACACCGTGGCCTGGCGGGTCCCTAGATCATCTAGACCCCACGCCACACAGTAGATAGTAAATACTGGGTACGGTCCACAGTGGAATGAACCTCCAATTGTTGGCCAGTTTATGATGGTTGGTGAAAAGTGGTAGAGACACAGTGTAACATACAAACAAAGTGGTGAATATAAAATAGGGTGATGTGTCTAAACAACTCTTTAATAGGAACAAGGCACATCCCCTAGTTAAAAAACAGGAACAGCGCAAACGACAGTATGGAACAAATGACTGTCGAAAATAGGGCCAACATGTTTCTGCCTACCGGGCAAAACATCCCTTGGCTTTCATCAGGGCCACTGCTCTTAAAATAGTTGCTACTGTTATATGTGTGTGAACACAAATAAAACACCCAACTAATCAGTGAAAAAGAATATAGATAATACCAGTAGGAACGGTACAGCCTGTACCTACATTCAGATACTGATCCTCCTTGTCACTGGATACTCCCGGGGATGAATCCTTTTTGGTCGACATTTATCAGCTAAGGGGCCATCTTAACCAATCCCCCTGCAAGAATACTCCTAAAGATCTTATAATCGGCATTCAGCAGGGAGATTGGTCTATAGGAATCCGCTTTTAGGGCAACCTTCCAAGGTTTCAGTATAAGTGGATAGTTGTTTCTTTCCAACAACTGGGAACATGTCCTTTTGCGTTATACACTGTGTTAACTAAAATACCCAATATCGGGACCAATTCATCCAGGAGGAGTTTATAGACCTCATTAGGAAAAGCATCTGTACCTGCTGCTTTGTTTTTACATTTGCTTATTTGGACTTTCATTTCATTCCCAGTAATTGAAGCATCTAAACTTTCACGACTTACATCTTTTAGAATCGGCAGGTATCTCTCTGTTAATCAAGTTTGAAGGGTTCCAACGTTAGGCACCGTCTCCTCCCTAAATAGCTCCGAGAATAGAGAGAGAAGGCGGGCTTGCA
Organism: Lissotriton vulgaris; assembly: GCF_964263255.1. Classification (NCBI taxonomy): domain Eukaryota; kingdom Metazoa; phylum Chordata; class Amphibia; order Caudata; family Salamandridae; genus Lissotriton; species Lissotriton vulgaris. The sequence continues at coordinate 1,821,050,996 of NC_141687.1, forward strand.
TGTCCTCTAGGCTACTTGACTTCTCCCCACTTTCATTTATTATTAATTCATTGATGTTATTCTTTGCATGATTAACTCTTGCTTTCCATGCCAAGAGGGCACCCGCCCTCTCTCCATACTCAAAGTTCTACATATTCTTGGTCAACCATTGTGCTTTGCACTTCTGATCTAATTTTCCCCTATGATCCGTGTGAGCACCTTCCAAGTCCCTCTGGACTTGTGACAGTCTTTTGGAATTCCCTTGATTGAGCCTAATCCTCTCCGCCTCCAACAGGAGAATTTTCCCCTCCAGGGTCCGTAGCTCCGGGCCTCTGCCCTATTCTTCGAGCAAATACGACTATGTAACAATCCCCTTAGGTTAGCCTTAAAGGCATCCCAGACATAGTCCATGGAAGTCGAGCCTATATTTATAGAAAAATAGTCTAGGGTGGCAGATTTAAGAGCACTCACTATCCCAGCGTCTGACAACATAGACCTTTTAAGTGTCCATCTGGGATGTAAATTATGCCTCTTACCCACAAAGGAAAACAACACCGGGGCATGGTCTGATATGTGACTGGGAAAGACCGTTATAGAAGTCATATTAACCAGACTAGACCTATCAGTTAAAACATAGTCAATTCTGGAAGAGTGGCCGTACTTCTTTTTATAAAACGTAAACCCCTGTTTATCGCCCATCTTTACCCTCCAAACTTCTATGAGCTCCAAGTCATGTAACATGTTTTTCAAGGCTCGACATACTCGAGGTGCCCCTACATAATGGCTCTGATTGGATCTATCTTTTAGAGGGTCAAGAAGAACTTTACAGTCGCCTCTAATAATTAAAGGCGAGACTACTTCGATCAAATTTGATTGTAATTTACAGATTTACTTTGGATCATCGATATTAGGGCCTTAAAAAGAGGCACATACTAACTCTGAACCTCCGAAGTCCAGTAAGGCCACAATCCACCGCCTTGTTTGGTTGGTTTCGATGGATTTAATGGAACATCCTGCCCCTGTTTTATCAATATAGCCACCCCACTTGCTATGAACTGTCTGCTCGGAAGAGCAGAAATACTTTACCCAGGGAAATTTGGAGAATATAATACAGCACTCTGCATAACTTAAATGCGTCTCCTGAATAAGGCACATTTGAGCAGGGAATAGCTCTAAGTATTTCAAAACCAATCGTTGTCTAAGGGGGCATCTTAACCCGTTAACATTCCACAAGATAAATTTTACCTCGTTACTCAATTCCTGCCATCAGGGGGTGATACCCAGAACAGACGGTCACTTATAAATGCGAGATTGAGGATATTTTTTAGATTCGTACGCAATGATCCCCACCCGTGCATCCCACCACCACCCCTCTCCAACCCCCGTAACTTCCCCTCTGGAAACCCTCCGTTCTATTAGGCTGGAGCCTATTCAGCCTCTGTCCCTCTGACCATTAAGAAAAACTTTACTTTAACATTTCGATCTCAGGTCTCACTGGCTAGGGCCCCCCCCTTACATCCACCGTCCCCCTTCTTATCCCCTTCTTATACCCCGCCCCTGTTCTTTATCTTATCTATAAGAACATCCTCCTCCTCAACTGAGCGATACATATACATGTGGTTATTCCACATGATGCGCAGTAATGCAGGAAACCTCAGCTGTGCCTTAGCCCCCAACTTATTCTTCAGAACCTCCATCCTTTTTGCCCAGCTCCCACTGTTTTGTGGTGGTAATGTGGGACACATCAGATCTAATAGAAAAGGAAAAGGAATTAGAGAAAGCTCCCTTTCTTTAAAGCCAAGGATAGAATTGCCTCTTTGACAGTGTATGTTAGGAAGTTGATCAAAATGTTCCTAGGTTTCTGTTTGCTGGATTTCTTTTGAACGGGTCACGATGTACCCGTTGTATTTCTTGGGCAAAATCTATGTTTCTTTTAGCAGGGATATCACAAACCCCCTTATATCAGTACCTTCAAGTGCTTCAGGAACGTTAATAAGTCTCAGATTGTTCTTCCTTGTGTGGTTCTTCAGGCGCTCAAGATCTTCCTTCAATTCCTTATTTTGGGTGGCTAATTTAGCCATTTCCATTGGAGAGGTATGGTGTGCCTCCTTAATTTTCGGATTCCCCAGCTCTACAGCGTCAGTTCTTAATCAAACCTTCTCCAACTTCTGTGCTGACACCACACAGGATGCTTGAATTGCTGCCTGGTTTGTCTCCGAAACAGTGAACCTGTTCCCCATCTCGTCCTTAAGAGCCAATAACATTTCTGCCAAAGACCCAGACGAGATCGCTGGATTAACAGACTCAGGAAGAAGATCCTCTTGACCATTGTGAACATAGCGGACCGCTAAAGCAGTAAATCTATTTGAAATGTCAACTGCAGGATGAATAACAGAGAGAAAGTTCCCAGAACTCTCTGCCAAACCATTCAGAGGGCCAGGGATGTCTGGCGGCTGCATGTTGCTTTGTGGGTGACTAACATGCCGGGAGACTTAAACTGAATGGAATCTAGTAGTATATCAGATTGCGACCTGCTAGGACAAAGAGAGCCTTCCTTGTTAGGGCCCGGGTTGTAGATGAAGACAGGACCTTATAGAATGAGTTTAAGGAGGGGGTTATTTTAACTTTTGAGGTTGATGCTTTCTTGTTCCTACCCTTCCCTCTTCCTTTGACTGCGACAGTAGAATCGGTATTGACACCCTTAAACTTAATCTGCTTGGCTGACACTCGGACTTTGGTAACAGGAGGAGAGACTTGAGTAGGCAAAAAAAAACTAGTTACTTACCTGTACACTATGGTTCTCCAGTATTATCTTTCATAGATTCACATGCTTGTATCTTCCCCGTCGTCATGGCGGGAGTATCACGGTAACAGAATGACTATAGCAGTATCATAGAGTAAAACACTGCATAAAAAGTCCCATAGGAGACCATTATATTTGGTTGCCAAACCTCCTCATTATTTGGACCAAAACTCAGCCAATCAGCTGCCAGCCCTGACATTACACTCCCCAGTAGAACCGTCATACCTCAGATTTCTGACCCCAAGTGAGAGCCAAGGATATATCCAGAGATAAGAGGTCTACCTGAGTAACGGGGAGGTGGGAGGGTCGCATGTGAATCTATGAAAGTTAATACTGGAGAACCATAATGTACAGGTAAGTTTCTAGTTTTTTCTCCAGTATTGAATCTTTCATAGATTTACATGCTTGTATCAGACTAGTGAGCAGTACTTATAGAAGATGCATTGGTCAGGATAGAACTTCACAGACTGTGGGCTCTGCTCCTTTTTTTTTTTACATATAAATTTACAGAATTGTAGAATAGTCTTTAAAATTGTACGCATATCATATCTGTTGAACAAACAGAATACCAATATAGTAAAAGCATAACCTTGAAAGAAAAGCAACTATCGACACATAGATATATAATGGTAGATATAACTATATATATATATATATATATATATATATATATATATATATATATACATATAAAAGTTTGGACAATACCTCAATCAAATAGATGGCGAAGAACTGCTTGTCTCACTGCTGCATCATTTCGCCATGCTTTAGCTAGACAATAGTGTCTAGTAAAAGTGTGCACATTCTTCCACATTGCTGCTCGGCAGATGTCTGGCAGAGAAACTCTGGCAAATAGGGCTGTAGAATTTGCAATTTTTCTGGTGGAATGTACATGTACTCTGGATCGAAGAGGATTACCGGCTTTGTCATGGCACAGAGAGATAGCCGAAGAAATCCATCTAGAAATACTGGCTCTTGAAAGTGCCAACCCTTTTCTTGGACCAGAAAATTCTACAAACAGCTGGTTTGTTTGTCTGAACGACTTTGTCCTGTCAATGTAGAACTTTAGACATCTTTTGACATCTAGGGAGTGTAGAGATTGCTCCGCAGGTGACGAAGGATCCTTAAAAAATTTAGGCAATACCACAGGTTCGTTGAGATGAAATATGGACGCAACTTTAGGGATGAATTTAGGATTTGTCCTCAAGACCACCTTGTCAGGAAGAAATTGGAGAAAAGGCTCAGAAATCGAGAAAGCCAGAATTCCGCTTACTCTCCTTACTGAAGTGAGGGCTAAAAGCAAGGCTGTTTTCCATGAGAGAAATTGCATATCCGTTTTATGTATCGGTTCAAAAGGAGACTTCATGAGTTGTGCTAGAACCGTGTTAAGCTGCCATGAGACTGTTGGACAGTGGACTGGAGGAAATTACCTGAAAAGTCCCTTGAGAAATTATTTTATTACTCTCTACGACCAGAGAGATGGACGGTCAGGATGTCTTCTATATCTTGATATAGCTGCCAGATGCACCTTTACAGAAGCATGATAGAGTTTTGCTTTGGCCAGATGCAAACAATAAGGCAGGATTTGTTCTGAAGAAATATTAAAAGGATGAAGATTTTGAGAAGCGCACCATTGGCAAAACCTCCTCCATTTTGCTGTATAGGTTTTGTTCGTAGAGATCGCCCGTGATTTGGAAAGAATCTCTCTGCATTCATGAGAAATATTCAAAGATTGAAACTCATGTTCATGAGATTCTATGCCGATAAATTGAGTGATTTCAAATTCAAAAGAAGAATTTGGCCTTTGTTCATGGAAATCAGATTCTGAGAGAGCGGGAACTGAATCCTGGGTGCCACTGAAAGCTTGAGGAGATCGGAGAACCACGTTTGTCTCGGCCAAGCTGGAGCTATGAGAATCAAGTGGCATGGCTCTGATTTCATTTTCCTGATCACTTTTGAAATTAGAGGGAATGGGGGAAATGCATATGCGAACATTCCCGTCCAGCACATTTGGAGGGCATTGCCCCACGATCCCTTCTGATGGAATCTGTTTGCGAAGTGTTTGCATCTTGAGTTGCGGACTGTCGCGAAAAGGTCTAGCGATGAGGTTCTCCATAGACGGAAGACCTGGAGAAGGTGACCCTGATGTAACTCCCATTCATGAGAGACACTTGGAGATCTGCTGAGAGCATCTGCTCTCGAGTTGTTCCCTCCCGGAATGTGCTGCACTTGTAGCGAGATGTTGTGGAGAAGTAACCACCTCCAAATCTCCTGCGCTCATTTTGAGAGAAGTTCTGATCTTGTACCCTCTTGTTTTAGCAGGTAAAACATGGTAGTCGAGCTGTCAGTCCTGACTAGGACCGTAGCACCTCTGATCCTGGGCAGAAAAGCTTTTAATCCCAAGAATACTGCCTTTAAGTCCAGCAGGTTGATGTGAAGATGCAAATCCGTTTCTGGCCAATGACCTGAATCTCCAAGTCTTGAAGATGAGCTCCCCAACCTTGCAGAGATGTGTCTGTCATCATTACATAACTGTGATGTTGAGGCTCGAATATCAGACCCTTCGCTAAGTGTTTTCGTATTGTCCACCATGACAGGGCTCGTTTTATTTGTGGAGAGATGGACACTCAATCTTCTAAAGATCCTAGAGATTGGATCCACTGTTTGTTCAGAAGCTCTTAAAAAGGTCTCATGTGTAGCCTGCAATTGGGAAGCAACGGGATACAAGAAGACATGATTCCCAACAATGACTTGTAGATCCTCACTGAAGTGAACTGTTTTTTTCGTGGAAGGGATGCCAGATTTAGAATCTTTTGAACTCTTTCTTCGGAAGGGTAAGCTTTCGCTTCTTTTGTGCGAAGCATAGCTCCTAGAAACTGAAGAGACTGAGATGGGCGAAGACATGACTTTTCGATGTTGACTCTCAAACCGAGACGACTTAAGAGATCCATGCAGCGCCGCAGAGAGCGCTGTGTTTCCTGAAATGAAGCGCCTTTTACGAGCCAGTCGTCCAGGTACGGGAAAACCTGAAGACCTTAAAGTCTTAAGTGAGCTGCCACTGATGCCATACATTTCGTGTAAACCCCTGGGGCCGACTTCCGACCGAATGGCAATACTTTGAATTGGTAGTGGCGCCCCGCCACAATAAAGCGAATAAATTGTCTGTGTTTTTTGTGTATTGGTATATGAAAATAAGCATCTAAGAGGTCCAGGGATGCTAGATAGTCTCCTCGGCAAAGAAGTAGTAATATTTCTTGAAGGGATAACATTCGAAATTACATCCTTTTGATGAATTTGTTCAAACTTCTTAGGTCCATTACTTGTCTCCATTTCCCTGTAAGCTTTTTCTTTATTAGAAAGAAATGCGAATCAAAGCCTCTCACTTGTTGATGACGTGGCACTTCCTCTATTGCCCCCTTTTGTAAGAGGGAGAATATATCCATTTTGAGAGCGGACAGGTGTTGTTGCTTTCGGTGGATAGGGGGGTTGATGTGGAGGCTTCTGTATAAATTCCAGGCTATGGCCCTGATGGATTATGTCCAAGACCCATTTGTCCGTTGTAATGGACTTCCATGTGTGGTAGAATATATCCAGATAATGGCCGTTGAAGTTTGGACAGGTGGTGGGCGCATTGTTGCATTCACTGTCTTCTATGAGACTGTTGAGCCTTGCCTCTTGTCGATGATTTTCCTCTTATCTGTTGCTGGTATGAGGAACCTAAGGAACGAAATAGCTGACCACTTGAAAACTGGTGATATCCCTGTTGATTGTGAGGTCTTCAGACTGGAATGCCGGTCTCTGGGTATATTGTCCTCTTGACCCTCTCCTACGAAAGGATGAAAACTTTCCCTGTTGCAAAGATCCTAGTGCTCGTGCCGTGTCAGCTTTGATGCCCTGAAGGGCCTCATCGATTTGTTTACCAAACAGATTTTCTCCATCAAACGGCATGTCAGTTATCTTAGTTTGCACTTCAGGTCTGAATGAAGTAGCCTTAAGCCATCCCTGTCTTTGCAGCGCTATAGCCGCTGCCATCTGACGAAATGCAAGCGACGGCATATCCATGGCTATATCGATTGACTCCGAAGCCACTCTGGAGCCATCCTGAATGATGGTGGATGCCTCCTCTTTCTTATCTTCTGGCAAGTGAGACAATAAAGGAGCTATGTCAGACCACATCTGGCGATTGTATCTACTAAGTTGGGCTAAGGCATTCGCCGCTTTAATTACTGCTGCCCCCAGGACAGCAAAGCGTTTTCCCGCTCCATCCATGCGCCTTCCTTCCTTGTCCAGAAGCGCTGTCGTTGATGACACCGGATTCTTAGAGTTGCGCTGTGCCGCCTGCATCACCACAGATTCCGGCCGTGGATGTCCAATTAAACACGCCGGAGAAGACTCAGGTGCTCAATACTTTTTTCAGACAAAACAAACACTGTCTGGGTAACTTTTGCGCAACAACAACTGATACAGTGTTCTCCAAGTGAAATGGCTCAAGGGAACAGGGGAAAGTGGCCACCTGCGTCCCCAAAAGGAATCCTCTGTAAAAACAGAGAATTCAATGACAGAAGACAAGTTGTCCCCGAGCACAAACAACAATTTCTTATAGTCTCAAGAGAAAAGATAACCACAGTCAAATCAATATTGCTTCAGAGTCCATTAAAGTAATTCTTTTTCTTTTCTTTTATTTTCTCGTCATACATCAGAAAATTCTTCATCATAGTCTTAGTCTTCATAATCCGTCAAATTCATATAGAGCATAGCCAATAGAAAAAAACAATGCCAACACGTGTTTCGTCATGGGGCACAATCACCCAAATGACTTCTTCAGGGCATAAAGGTAATTTGTTTCAGAGCATACGAGCCAATTCCAGAGGTCAGTGGTTTCTCAAATAAAGATTTAGAACTCTAATCATTTCCTTATCCTAGAGTTCTTCTTGTAGAATGATATTTTGGTTATTTCTGGGAGAGTACTCCCTACACCGTCAGGTGGGTTCCGTATTCATCATGATAGGGGGTTGATGTGGAGGCTTCTGTATAAATTCCAGGGTATGGCCCTGATGGATTATGTCCAAGACCCATTTGTCCGTTGTAATGGACTTCCATGTGTGGTAGAATAGAGCCAAATAATGGTCGTTGAAGTTTGGACAGGTGGTGGGCGCATTGTTGCAGTCACTGTCTTCTTTGAGACTGTTGAGCCTTGCCTCTTGTTGATGATTTTCCTCTTATCTGTTGCTGGTATGAGGAACCTGAGGAACCAAATTGCTGACCGCTTGAAAACTGGTGATATCCCTGTTGAATGTAAGGTTGATATCTGCCAGACTGGAATGCCGGTGTCTGGGTATATTGTCCTCTTGACCCTCTCCTACGAAAGGAAGAAAACTTTCCCTATTGCAAAGATCCTAGTGCTCGTGACGTGTCCGTGTCAGCTTTGATGCCCTGAAGGGCCTCATCGATTTGTTTACCAAACAGATTTTCTCCGTCAAACGGCATGTAGTTATCTTAGTTTGCACTTCAGGTCTGAATGAAGTAGCCTTAAGCCATCCCTGTCTTTGCAGCGCTATACCCGCTGCCATCTGACGAAATGAAAGTGACCGTATATCCATGGCTATATCGATTGACTCCGAAGCCGCTCTGGAGCCATCCTCAATGACGGTGGATGCCTCCTCTTTCTTATCTTCTGGCAAGTGAGACAATAAAGGAGCTATGTCAGACCACATCTGGCGATTGTATCTACTAAGTAGAGCTAAGGCATTCACCGCTTTAATTGCTGCTGCCACCAGCACACCAAAGCGTTTTCCCGCTCCATCCATGCGTCTTCCTTCCTTGTCCGGAGGCGCTGCCATTGTTGACACCAGATTCTTACAGTTGCGCTGTGCCGCCTGCATCACCACAGGTTCCGGCCGTGGATGCCCAATTAAACACGCCGGAGAAGACTCAGGTGCGCTATACTTTTTTCAATCCTCGGAACCAAGGCTGCAATGGAGGCAGGGTTTTTCATCAATTTCAACCCCTCTTCCCAAATAAATCAATAATCGGTATTGATCGGACAGATTTACGTGAATCCTCTTTAAAGTCGTAAAGGAAACATTCTGCCTCCTTGACTGGAAGTGGAAGCTCAAAGCGCTTTGAGGCCTTTTCCATTATATAATGGAATCCTCCAACATCTTGAGGAGGAGAAGTGGCTGGCGACGGTGATGGAGATGGCGTTGTAGGGAGAACATAATCATTGCATTCAGTCCCAACTGGGCTATCCTGAATAAGTTCACCTTCCTCTGGCCGATCTCTGACACTTCAATCAGGTCATCTCTGATTGTAACAACAGGAGGAGAGCTTATTTGCATGAGAGGGGTAGGCAGAGGTGGAGGCCGAGTCTTCTGAACCTGAGCAGGACTTGAAACAGAATCAGAGGTGACAGTATTCGTTTCCGGAAAGCGGTGATAGTAGTCATTTATCATATGGCGAAGATCTGTTACTGGAGAGATTGGCATAGAAACAGTCTCCTCTCTCACTTCTTGCTGAACCTCCTCTTCTACTTCATAGTCGTAAGACTGCAGAAAAGATTCATATCTTTTTGCTGGCACTGGACGATCCTAGAAAGAAAAGTCCTCTTGTACCTCCTGGTACTCCTCCTCATCAGTATCCTGACTTTTTATTTGTAGCTGGGATGGGCTATAAGCTACTCCAGAATCCTCATCCTCTGACTGCATTTCCAACAGAATTGATGGTCGCAACGGTGAAACCTTGGTCCAACTAGTAAAGTCAGAAGATTTTTTCGTCGTCGACGAAATGACTGTAAAGTAATGGAGGACTTTGATTTCGGAGACTTGAAATGTGTCGTCGACGAGTCTCCCGTCGACTAAGAACCTCTCGTCGTCGAGATTTTGATTATCGTCGAAGATGCTGTCGTCGTCAATAGTGTCATCGTCGACGGCGTCGACGAGGTTGTTGTCGACGGCACAGTCGTCGACGGCGTCGAAGTAGATCTTCCCGTCGACGAGATCGATGTCGAACCTTTCGTCGACTGTGTTGTCCTAGTCGTCGACGAAGCTGTCGTCATCGACGGTGTTTGTTGTCATGTTCACAGGAATTACAGATGGAGATTCTCCTACCTTGGATGAGGGAGCAGATGATACCTCCCTTGAAACAGCCGAATCATGACGACGGGGAAGATGCAAGCATGTGAATCTATGAATGATTCAATACTGGAGAATAGGCTGAGCTATATCAATATTAGAGGAGGACTGAGCCGCCCTAGCGCGCCAAGTGTATCTGCAGACTTTACGAGGCAAAGGACTAACTTGCTGAGCTTCGCCTGTTTCCATACAATAGGAAGTCACCACTCCCTTGCTGGATGCCCAGATAACCTCAATAGACTACCCTTGATAGCACAGATGTGCATGGCTAGAGTAAAAGTCCTGCAGAGGTCCAAAAATACCCTTACCTTCCTTCTGGGTACATACATCAGCCTTGTTGCCTAGACCATATTCCAGGTGCCCTATGCCTGGACGACAGAGTCAGCCGACCCATCTCCTTCAACACCGCTGATCTTTATGTTCATGTAATCCCCGGTGCTGACTCTTCCTCCTGTGGCCCGGACCTGGAAGCAGGCATTACCGCTACGCCGTCATTCGCAGGCCATGCCCTCCCACCGGCGAACCACCGCAGAGTTCCACGCCAAGCATATGTCAGAGGAAACGGGCAAAAAACAAACCGAATGGGGGAAGACACACAACACTTCACTTCAAGGTAGAAAGGGGGATTTTTTAAACTATGGTGATCATTCTGAGGGCCCCCTAAATGAGACCTAACACAAGCCCGAGGGAGCTCAGCTGCGACCGCTTAGCTTGCGTCCGCCATGTTTCCCAGATAGTAGGAACAGAAGATCTTGTCTTCATAATCTGCATTTGCCCAAGCTTAGGAAAAGAAAGACGTACGCTACATCGTCCCCTCTACAATCGAGCAGGGATCCGCACCTGCAGACAGGCAGTGCTGGCCTCTTGAAATCTGATTCCACGCAATTGATCTGCCAATTTACAAAAATCCTTAATATTGTATAGAAGCAGCTGCATATAAGCATGGGCGGAAAATCCGTTCCGCTCGCGAATTTTGCGGATTTTCGGTAAATTCGCAATCCGCGAACGCTCGCGAATTTACCGAAAATCCGCTAATTCGCACGCAGCGGTTTATTTTTTCTTGGTGATACAATTTTGCGGCGTGCGGTGTAAGTTCGCAATTGCGAACATGTAGGTGCGGCGGGCAGCAACAATCTCGCACTCGCGAAATTACAAAAATTGCAATTCTGCACAAGAAATCCACTAGCAAGCAGCATAGACCTTCTGAAAATGATGATTTTTATCAGAATTACTCCTCAGGTTGACATTTGCCTGCACTTTTTTGGATTTGAGGCCTTTTGACTTTCTTTGGATCACTTTTGGATTAGAAATCAACTTTCACAAGTAAGCTTGTTTGGGGCATTACAGTTGCTGTAATGCTGTTCTGCAGAAAAACGAGTTTTGCAAAAGTGAAAGCATTCAGCAGGTTCAAAAGGTCAAACTCATCATTAGTAGCCATTCCCTGTAGTGCTTCCTGACTGGGGCCCCTCCAGAGTTCAGTTGCAACAATTGTATGACCCTGCTCTGACCTTCACAGCAGGCTCATAGAATAGCTACAAGTAGGCCACAAAGGTCCTGGAAAAAAAAATTGCACTGCAACAGAAAGCAAATTACAGTTAAGGAAGCAGGTGCCAGACTGGAATTTTAAAACAGTGACACATTAGTAAATCAACCCCAAATTAATTCATGTCAGTTGAAGCAGGGCAGGTGTGCTTGCTTTCCCCCCCCCATAATCTACAGTGATGATGAACCAGAGGGTGGCATTGATGTACCAGAGGGTGCGATGGGTGAAACAGAGGGTGGCAGGGGTGAAACTGGTACAAAACCCTCGTGAACTGGCAGAAATCCTTGCGAACACAAAAAAAAATCCGCAAATTCGCGAGAATTCGCGGATTTTGCGGATTGCGAGTTCGCAAATTCGCAAAATTCGCGAACGCCAGATTCGCAAAATTCGCTCATGCTTAGCTGCATATAGAAATACAAGGTGGAGCAAATGCAGTAGAATAACAAGATAAAACATAAGGATTGAGGTTGCAAGACTGCTAGGATGGAAACCCGATCTCAGGAACTTTAAAACAGCTAATTTTGCACAACAGAAATCTGCACAAATTAAAAGAATCAAGAACTCTGCAACAACTGATGGTTAGGAATACCTGAAATCAGAGACATTTTTCCGTGGGTTCTTTTAATTACATCAACACAGTTTAAACAAGGACTTTTAAACAAATTTTAATCTGTTTATATCAAACTATTAATTTATTTGTTATGTATATGCAATGGATTTAATTAATTGGAAGTCACGTGGTGCGAGAGAGAAGAGAACAGTGGGTGCGGTGTGCGGGTGCCATGGGAATCGCTGCGGGAATCGCTAGAACCGCAGCGGCTGAGCACAAATCAACAGAGGAGCAGGGTGAGAGGAACGAACACCGCCAGAACAGAGCGGGAACAGGGACGGTGAAGAGCAGTGAGCGGTGGGAGGCTGAGGCTGCGGCCGAAGCTGAGGCTGTGGTCACGAGAGTCCACAGGTGAACGTGAGCGGTGAGCAGAGCTGAGAAACCTGCTGGGCCTAAGTCAAAAGCCAACCACTAACCGCTACCTGCCAACCATAAAAAACGCTTGTGCAACCGCCCCACCTCCCCCTCACATTCTGGTCCCGGCTCCACCAAACTCTGGTTTGCCCCCGCCTAACCCCACCATAAAGACACATCTGCAATTAGTTCCGGAGGGCGCAGGTGTATGCCCCTCTCTCTACACATCCAACTTTTTCCGGCAGGAGCAGCGAAAATTTCCCAGCACGGTAGGAGCTGCGTGATGCCGCAGGCGGAGGCAGGAGCCGAAAACATTTTCTTGGGTGGCAGAAGCCGTAACAAAACGTCCTAAGCGGCCAGAGCCGCCATTATATTTTCCTGAAAGCGCAACTCAATGACAATCGCGGCAGGAGCTGCGAGAACCATTCCTTAAACACGGCAAAAGCTGATGAATTACTTCCACTGCGGCGGGAGCCGCCTAAAACTTTTTCATTTAACACGGCAGGAGGCACAAGTGGTTTCCTTAACCCCACCAGTGAAATCCATCGGCGATCAACTCCCCTTTCACTGAGGTGCATGGCAGGAGCTGGCAGTACCTCCTCCAACGCACGTAAGGGATCTTCTTTTGTTTGGCTCCTGAGGACTGGAAAGAGCACCTCAAGGAGAAAAGAAAGGCAGAAAAGTAGGGCAGTTTGAGGACCCAGAACACTCTAAATATGAGGTCGGGCAGAAAAAGGGGGCAGCCCAAGATTGTTGCGCGTAAAACCAAGCAGAATGAAAAAACAAAAACAATTCTGGTAACAGCCGAGGAGGATGGATATGAAGCAGAGGCCTCCAGCAACCCAGCACTATATCCTGGAAGCTGCCGACCCCACCTATACCAACCAAAAATGTCTTCAAAATTCCAATTTCTAAAAGACCCAGCATCATCCATATTTTCCACCAGTGGCAAGAACCTTCAAGAACCGCTCCTCCCCTTTTTCCCCCGCCAATCACCGGCTACACTAGTCGTGGAACAAATCACAGTGGGAACTTCAGCGGCCCAACCTGCGGCCACCATGCCATCACCAAAAGAAACTTGTGAACACAAAACTAACAAAATCAACAGCCCGCCTGGCTTTCGATAGGGGGAAGTCGAATGGTGTCCTAAGGAACACACCATTTGCCGACCCCTGTCCATTCCCTCCAAATCAGCAATGCCATAACTGGCTTAACTGTTCTCAAAATGCAGAAAGAAGTACAAAATGTACAAGATTCTACAACAAAGACCGGTAAGGTCATAAACCCAGGGCAGGAGGTCCAAGTGGACACAAACTGAACAAACCACCAGAACTTGCTTACCACTCTAAAGTCTCAACTCAAACAGACCCCCACAAATCCCCTCACCACCCCAAACTACATCAAGAGGCCATTAAATCGACCCAATTGTCACCAGGTGCGGAAACAGGAGGCGACCATGACATTCCCAAAGAGTCCTCTGAAATCTTATTGGATTTCCCGGTCTCCAGGGGAGTTGGGCAGGATCCTCTCTCCTACGTGGGATCACAGGAGTGGCCGGACCTAATAGCATCCTACGCACTGGAGACGCCCGAAAAACAGCCACCGCCCATACCCAGTATCAGTACAAATCATGATGTGACACAAGGAAATGTTAAAGACATCTTATCTAGCAACTCAATCTCACGCAAAAACTCTCCAAATCCTACTCTGACTTCAGGTTCACCAATTGAACCTGGGAAACAGGCATCAAACACATGGGACATTCTAATAAATACAATGCAACGGACTGTTGACGTACTACATTACCAGTCAGACAAAATGGATCTGCAGTTGTCACCATTAGATACTCTGGCCCTCTTTGTGCGGGGAATAGACGACAAACTAGGCCAACTAAACCTTTTAATCAGCAGAGCCCAGCAGGAAGCAAAACTGATTTGCAGTTGCGGACCCATTATTGACAAATGATCATCACTCGTTACTAGGTTGCAACGGTTATTATGCCACTTGCGCTGCTTCCTCCCTCCTTCGAGTTTGGACAATTGTTTGCCACTGCATTACGTATGAAGAAACCTAATAACCATTGAGACACCGATTACGGCGTAGGATTTCCTCATGTCCATTATAATTGGAATTGTGAGATAATTTGTCTACTATACAATACGAGGGAGTTTTACTGCAGAGTTAGACAAAGCACATTATGAATTAAAGTGACTTTGAGAAAGTCTTACTGTACATACCAATCCTTGAGGTCTAATAATCGCCATTTGTGATTGGACACTTACAATATAGGAGGCCTAACGAAGTTCCCACTGGCAAAGTTTTGGGAACGAAACGCGTTGGCTGTGTGCCAGTTTTAAGAAAATTACTGAATAAAAGGACTAAATTATGGAATAATTCATTACGCTGCTTCATTGACTCCAAGAAAGTGTGCACCTTCCAATTTCCTTTTTCAATTTGGGATTCATTGTGACACCCCTGGATGGCGGGTGTTGGGAAGAGATTGCACCACCATCTAAATTGGTAGTACTTATGGACTAGATGTGCTTGGCCTTGGTCTGCCGTTTGTTCTTTTTCTAACAAATTATCATCACTCCCCTCAATTTTCTCTACTCTCATAGACGGCCTGCCAAAGGGCCCAATCACAGAGAAATCAAAGGCGATCACAAATGTAGCAGTGCCTAATGAACCACTGAACAGGGATCCTATTGTAGAAAAAAATCCTGACACTAGCCTCTCGATCTATCATGAAGGCAGCCCGCCTTCTAGGACCATCCCGTTACCTAAGGAGCAAACACCAAAGCAGAACGCTAAGCGCCGCCGCCAACTCAGGAGAAAAGGTCGAAATAAAATACCATCTCCTAGCCTCACAAAAGTGTATCCGTTATTCACAAGAAAACGACCACAGCAGCAAACACAAGAACAAACAACAATAGCTCACGTTTGAAGCTGAGGGAATGCCAAATCAGCCAAGGGGAACCCACTTTATGGGAAATAAGGATAACATAAATATGACGAAAGTGGAAACACCACCGTCGGGGCAGTATGGTTTTCACTCAGTGGTCAAACTGACTCTAAAGGTAATAAAATAACTAAAGCCAAACTGAAACAGGACGACAGCATCAATAGCAGAACATCACAACCAATTGGGGCTAGGGAGCCCACGCCGAACCATTGTCCAAGCCAGGAGTTGAACTCAACTGCTACATTACATTTAGCACCTCTACTGGACGCCGATCCTAACACACCAACCCTGCAAATCGAGCAGCCAGCTCACACGATCAGTCAGGGCCCAGCTAAGGCATCCGGAGAAGTAAATCAAATAAATGATAGTGCAATTAGTGCATGTAATGAAGCACAGAGAGCCACTAATGTGCCGAGGACTACTATAATTGGGCACTTGGGTCTTTCTTTAAATTCAACTCAGCAACCCACAAACCGCTTTATGGAAAAACATTTGGGGCCAAACCCTGTAAAGAATTCTCTAACGGACCATGAAAGGAACTCTGCCATCACACTCTTCACCCCAGAATACAAATCAAAAGGACCCTTCGATATCTTGAACAGAGGGAATATTCTCCAACTCCTAGGCGCAATACCAGCATTGAAAGGCATACATTCTGCTGATCTTCTATCAATAGAATTTGTTAGGTTGGACAAAACACAGGAATGGAATTCACCAAAGCCACCTAGAGTACCACCCAAATAGCAAATAAAGTCCTGGAAGAACAGGAAACCTTTAAAGCCTGGGGGATGCAATCCACAATATTTTACAATACTGGATACCCTTTCCCTTTACTTAACATAACAAGAGAAGGATTAACCCGCAAAAGCCATAAAACTTCGTCCATACCTATGGGAGCCCTAGGACGGTCACCACAAAAAGAACATACATCGAGCACACAAATGAGCACAGCAGACAATGATGTAGCTGCCCCTGTTCACCTCCGGATCACTAGAACCATTAACACATCCGGTCACTTACACTGACGTAGAAATCTAATGAGGCATGATGGAAACTGAAGTATATTACCTCTGAGGATATGTTCATGGAACATCAATGGGCAAAACAACAAGGCGGCAGACGTTGAATTCCTTGGTTATATAAAAACATTTGACATCATCCTATTGCAGGAAACATGGCAAGAGGAGCTCTGCTAATAGAGGGATACACGTGTTGTCACACTCTTGCCTTAACCCCTTCGCTGCGGGGGTTATTCCCTTGCTGTGCTGGGGGGAGGGAGTGCGCACAGCGCCCCCATGCTCATGCCGAGCTCAGCTCGTCATGAGGCACGGCGCTCCTGTGCTCATAACGAGCTGAGCTCGTCACAGGTGCATTGGCTCCCGTGGAATGTTCAGCACAGCATGGGAATTCTCCCCGCACCTGAGCGTTCCACGAGCCATGACGAGCTGAGCTCCTCATGAGCACCGGAGCGCCGTGGCTCATGACGAGCTCAGCTCATCATGAGTATGGGAGGGGTTAAGGAAAAGCAACTATGACCGTCTAACAGGCGGCCTAGCTACTTACATCACAATAACAAAAATTCATAGTGCGCAGGAATTACCTCCTCTACTCTCCGCTGTAAACACAACAAAGTTTCAACTAGACCTCTGTGGGAAAAAGGAGGAGGTACTGCTAATTAATATATACATCAATCCGAAAAAGAAAAAACAGGACTCAAAGATACTGATTGAACACCTCTACCAATTGATGAGTACACACACTATTCCAAATTTCATTCTGTCAGGTGACTTCAGTCAACACATACTAGGTACCACCCCAAATGACGATATCCAAGCACGATCTTTTCATTGGAACATTCCGAATCAACTGTGTAGCCCCCAAGGAAAAATAACTAAGGGCGTCCGGGAGCTGCTAAATGATCTAGAGAACATTGGCCTAAGGGTGTTAAATGGCAGATTTGTGGACGATTCCCCACCGGCCGCCTCATTTCACTCTGGCCATGTGACCTCCACAATCAACTACACCCTAGTGTCTCTCTCATTTTTCCAAAATTTAAAAGGCTTCTGCCTAGGAGATAAAGATGACAGTGACCATCGGCCTCAGGAAATTTCAATTCATGCACTACCGGATAAATCAATCCCAAATCCAGTCTGAATGCATGCATGCCACACAATAAACCTCAATAAAATTAAATCATTTATAGCAAATTCTAGGGAAGTGCTCATGGCAGCAAAACAGCAATTAAATGAGCTTAATCACACTAGGGGAAACCACATATACATCTGGGAAACCTTTAAGGCCAAGTTTTCAAATTCATACTCAACTGTAGTTCAGCACTCCCTGCCCAACGATCCAACAGTTGCAGGGAAGGCCACGAGCGCGCAAAGGGCGACCCTGAAAAGCCTCAAAAAAGCCATAAACAAATCGCTAAGGACATTGAGGCTATGGCCGGGGGAAAAGGTTCTACAACAACAGCTCCGCAAGGAAAAGGCCAAACTTAGGAAACAAAATGGGATTTAAGAAAATCACTAGAAAATGAACTCTGGGCTAAATGCCATCATGATTGCAAAGGAAATAACAGTGCAAGTTTTTGGGCAACAATGAACAAATTCCTACAGTCAGCAGATAGTGGTCTAACATCACACATAACAAAAAACAACTGGACATCCGTTTTAGAACATCACTTTAATCAACAGGCTTTTGGATTAAACACCAATTTATAAAGCGGCGGACAAACACTACCAAAAAACTACAGCTTAATTGCACTACTGGATGTAGAGGCAAAATACTTTGCGGGGAACTTACTTATCGAATTACAGGAATGAGCAACACAGCAAAACATAATCCCACCCAGTCAAACAGGGTTCCGTAGGGATACAGGAACAACCACCAACCTTTTAGCCATGTCATTACTTATCGACAAAGCAATTTTAACCAAACAAGCTCTCCACTTTTGCTTTGTGGATTTTAAGGCGGCGTTTGACAATGTTAACTGTGCTAACCTTTGGAAGAAGCTGGCTTACTGGGGGATTCCGCCGGCCCTCCTGAACCTTCTAATAGAATTACATTCCAATAAGTGGATACAGACCAAGCCCGGCAATGGCTCCCATCTGTCAAGGCGTATACAAACAACTAAAGGCCTTAAGCAGGGGTGCATGCTTGCGCCCTTTCTCTTTAACCTTTCCACAGCAGCCTTGACAATAGCACTTACTGCTTGCAATGCGCACGCCCCCGAATAGGAGGGAAACCCATTTACAGATATCTTATGCGGACGATGTCATTCTAACTAGCCACACTCAAGTAGGTCTACAACGGCTACTTAACACATTGCATAGGTATGCCTTTGAGAATTATCTGGAAGTCAACATTGCCAAAACTAAAAGGCTGACAATAAACGGAAAAGGATGGTCCCACTCTTGGTTACTAGGAAAAGCTGCAATTACCAACTGCGATTTGTATAAGTACCTAGGTGTTATGATTGACAAGGGGGGCAAGTTCACGAATTAGCTCAATGCCCTCAAGAGGAAAAGAATGGCGATTGCGACCACGCTAAGACAACTTAAAACAAAACTGACAGGACCAACATTCGTCCCACTTCTCTGTGTTGCGCAAACAAAGATTCTGTCATCAGTTACATATGGCAGCGAGGTTTTGAGAGGCAGGGACCCTTTACTACTGGATACCACTATGGCAAAAGCATACAGAGTAATGTTAAACCTATCGCCTTATACGTCGCCAGCACAGATTCGGCTCAAGCTTGGTTTAACAAAGCAACTACTCGGAAGGCGGGGCTAATACATCAAGTGCTGGCATAAAATTAAAAACTCTGCCACAAATACACTGAACCACCAGCTCTGGCAGGAACTGTGCAGCACATCTACCTCGCCGGCTAAAGCCAACTTGGAGGATTAGCTCGCCATAACGGGACTAGCCAACCTACTGGAAATCCCAACAACGCACTTGCACTTTAAACTCATCACTAATAAGGTTATCAAGACACTGTCTCTCATAGAAGACAAAGTCGCTTTTGCACACTGGAGCCATGCATGGATGACTCTGTCCAGTTACAAATCATTTGAATCATAGTTTTACTTTGAACTAGGGTACTCTAGGAAGTCTAAAGAAGCCTTTCTAAAATACAGATTAGGAATCCTGCCAGCACTACCTCATCTTCCACCATGGCTGAGGAAGAACTACAGGAACTCATGCTGGCTATGCAGAGTTGGAAAGAAGGACATTGAACACATAATATGCTCCTGCATTAAGCGAAATGAGGAAAGGGTTGACCTGCTAAAAACTCATTTTAAGGAACGAGGCACACGCACCCGGGGACAAGCAGTACTCGCATGCTTCAACCCAACGGCTCCACAATTAAATGGGAAGCTTGTTAAGTTCTTACTTCCAGTAGCATCTGAGCAAAAGATGCTTGGTACCACAACCAGCGTATAATTCCCCACAGGCTACCAGCAAAATGAACTTTGGACACTCTTTGCTTTTTAACTTACGCACGTGTGCATCGATGCTTGAAAATATTTTAATAGAGCACTGATCGAAAAGTCATTTTATCAAAATGTTTTATTTGAATTAATTTTTTGTAATGGTTTTAATTAATCAAAAACAATACATTTTTTACTTACTAATTAATCAAGCATAATAAAATGACTTACAATGTCAATAGTTCCAGATGACACTGTGATGGCCAAACTGCAAGGAATCCATCGTCATGACTTCAACAAGAATGGTACCCAAAAGAGAATGTGCATACCGTTCACCTTGGTTGGAATGAGAACAAGTTGTGCTGCACAAGAAGAAGGGTCATGATGATGCTTCATTAAGCAGAGTAGACATGGATAGTGTATTAACATTATATTATTCCACAAGAATGCACCAGCAAGTGAACAGTAGGCCACAAGTGCAACAATGAAGGGGTGGAGTTGTCTTTGGTAAGCCCATCATGTGATGAAGGAAAGAAAGGTTAGAGACCATAACATACTGGTCATCCACCTGCCAAGTGAAAACAATATATATCTGCCATTGACTTACACCGAAGGTCTTCAAAGTGTGGGACAGCTCACCTGGGAGAGCCATAATTGATCACAGAGGGTGGCGTGCCATGCCCCAGACTCTGGCCAAAAGGCACATTTACTATGCCACTGGGGAGCCAAGACTATCCTCATGGTGAAAACAATTATTCATTTTAGTGAACAAAAACAGAGTGGCAGTGCGCCTCCCTGTAATGGGCCGTAAACAGGGCCAATGGAATTATGTGGCAGGGAGGACCAAATTATGCAGCAGGATTGACTAATCCGGCAAGTAAGGGCAAATTTGCAGCATAAAGTGGGGCATTTTTTATAGTATTACTTGATTATTTTTATTATTCTTACTGATGGTAACACAGACTGGGCAAATATTTCACCACATTAGTACCTATTTAACCACCAAATATAGAAATGAGCAACTGAAAGATGACTAGTCAACTTTTGCTAAGGGCCATCCACTGCTGTAAACATCTGTTGCCATGTTTTTAGTAACGTTTGTTCTGTTTGACCTAATACTTTTTTGCTAAAATGTACAGATCACACAGCATATGATGGTTATCGTGGCAAACCATGGTTATGTGGAAAACTCAGCAGCCGCCAAATTACATAATTCCAGTGGCTCTGGCCTTAAGCAATGTTTTTGTCACTCATATCATGTAGGTGTCACAGTGGGAGGGGTGCAGGGGGAGATCCAATAACCCTCAAGGTTTTTCCATCTCTGATAAACGATCACATTGTGGATACTGTGGCACTTTTCGTGAGATCAGGATGCCAATAGCATGCTGACCGCATTTTAAAAGGGATAACGAAATATTAGAACATTGGAATGTTGGGAGCTCCATTGCAGACAATGGAGTGCTCCCTGCTTCTATGGGCCGGTAAAGGCCCGCAGAGCAACATTCCAATGTTCTACAAAGGCTTCTCGAAGCTCGAGGGGATTTATATATTTAATTTGTTAGAACATTCTGCCCTCTAGTGGCAGAATGTTCTAATAGCCTTATAGCCCTGCGTAGCAGGGCTATACCGGCAATTAAAGTCCCGCTGTCTCGTTAAAGTCCCTGCCTTCGGCTTGGGCCTTTAACGATTCAGCGGGCCTTTAATAGCCGGTAAAGCCCGCTACGGCGGGCTATAAGGCTATATTAATGCAGTGTTTGAATTGTTAAATATGTTCAGAGCTGATCATGTTATTGAATTATTGTGAGAAAACATGTTAGTCATTCAGGGGAGCCCAATGATGTTCTTTAACACAAGGGTAATGCGGGGTGGGGGGGCAGCGGAAGGCTTAAAAAGTTTGAAAACCATTCATTTACACCTAGTTTATGTTGTATTGACTTGCCACACATTTTTTATAAAGAAGGGAAATGTATAAGGATACTGTGTATGTCAAGTGTGTCAGGCACTAGTCTCCTTTGTAAATTTTCTATGATTTTGGAACTTTTGTGAATGCAACACTGGAAATTAGGGGGATTAAGCAGGACTCCGCAGTTATTATTGCGCTAAATCCGTGCTGGCATTAGTAAAATATGCTGACTTGTCCTAGTGCAATTTGCTGACAGCGATCGCATTGAGTGGCACTCATACTTTGCCATCTTTGTGTCCAGAGCAGCAAACTGTAGGAGGTGAGGGAAGTCTTCCACTTTGAATTTCATTTGGGCTCAACATAAATGTCTCCCTTAAAGTGACATCAGAATTAATTTTGTTCGAGTCTAATCCTGGCTGGGGGCTAGCTGGAGCTGAACGCCCTACTGCCAATGCCTCTGTTGTAACAAAAACATTCAGATTATCTCCTCACCCATGCTCGAGTGAAACTATGATTTTGAGTATTTCCATATTCTGTATGTAAGAGATGTGCACGTACCATAACAAGGTATGATATATCTGTCTGTCCATGGGCATCCGCTGAAATATTTCCAGGGGGGCTAACCTGGCAAACGAAGGGACGTGGCTAATGTTAATCAATAGGGGCAGGGCTAAAATGGCAGACAATCAGGATCGGGTAATGCTCAGGCCAAGCTGAGAAAAAATAAGTGGTGAATTCTGTATTTGAAACTGGACAACAATTACAGCACACTTATGAACCCTAATATTACCCCCCTGGCCCCTTAAAACTCATACATTCCCTGATCCCTAAAATTAGCCCCCTGGCACCCCAACACCCATACCCGCCCTGACCCCTAAAACTATCCCCCTGGCACCCCAAAACCCATACCCGCCCTGACCCCTAAAATTATCCCCCTGGCACCCCAAAACCCATACCCGCCCTGACCCCTAAAATGGCCCCCCTTGCAACCCAAAACCCATACCCACCCTGAACCCTAAAATTACCCTACTCGCATCCCAAAAGCTGAACGCTACGGGGCAGATTTACAGGCCAACTGGCATGGGTGCAAACTTAGGACAATGAGTGTAAAAATTCAGGACAGCGGGTCAAAATTCGGGACAAAAATTCAGGAAAGCGGGTCAAAATTCAGAACAAAATGTAAGGTTTACAGACATATACTAGTGCACAACCTTCTCTGATGTAAGTAAGTAAATAGACAACCACTAAAGTACAAGTGAAAATAAGTTTATATTAGGTTGAGACAATTGTGCACTTCATGGTTTGTCAGTATATGCGCAGCTTTAAGCAAATGTGCAGCTCTTTTTGTGGTAACAAAACCGCCCCCACCTTTCCAGCTCCCAGAGAAAACACCTGATGCCCGGTCTGGCCAGTCTGGCCTTGATACCACCCTCCAATGGCGCCCCTCATTATCACATAGACCCTCTCTCATGTGTATTTAATTTCTTTTATAGTGCTACTCATCCCAAGCATGTGGGGCAGAGTTTTGGAGTGTGTTACAACACACATATATTATAAAGAGACAATCACTCATATAAATGGGAAAGTCAATGTATAGAAAATGTTGCTTAAGATAATGGGGCTTACAATGTGTAATCATACTTTCATCCATCATTCAGTCTTTCACCATTCATTCTGTCCTTCCATCTGTGTGCCCAACAAGGTCCATATTCATCCATTTACAAACCTATCAATCACGTTTCCTTCCATCCATCATTTTACTTATCTATCCCTCAATCCACCCTTTTACTCATTCATCATCCATCCATCTACCCTTTCACCCTATCCATCCATACACTCATCCATCCACTCTTCCATCCATCCATCCATTAACTCATCCATCCAGCCATTCACCTGTTCAGTCCTCCATTTACCCATCCCCCTTCCTCTTTAATTCCCCTTTCACTTAGCCATCCATCCTTCCATCCATCCACCTATCCATCTATATTTAACTGGTAGTTTCTTTAAAGAAACCTTGAAGGATCTACACAAATGACCCCTTGCTGAATTCAGAATTTTGTCTACCTTCGAAAAATATATAGCTTTCCAGGATCCATTATTGCTTTCATACCCATGTCTGCCATTAACTGGAAGGAGGTTGAAAGCAAAAGAAAATAGCAAAAATAGGCGATGTCCCAGAAAAATGCCAAAACTGTGTAACAATTTTTGTTTTTCTGACAAAAGTCTGTGTTTCCCTAAAAGCTGGGAAAATGGTGATTTCAGCCCCACAAACCCTTTTTTGATACCATTTGTAGGGAAAACCCCAGATGATTTTGTTTGCAGCACTTTTTCCTATTTTTCCCACCAAAAACAAAATGTAGCTGTATTTTGGCTAATTTCTGGGTCCCCTCCAGGGAAATCCATAAACCCTGGGTACCTTTAGAATCCCCAGGATGTTGGAAGAAAAGGATGCAAATTTGGCATGAATACCTTATGTGGTCAAAAAGTTACAGGTGCCTAAGCGCGAACTCCCCCAAATAGCCATAAAAAGGCTTAGCACGGGGGGGGGTGAGAGAGGCCTAGCTGCGAAGGGGTTAAGGAAAGAGAAGTCTTCCACTTGCTCATGGGCGTCCGCAGGGGACGGCAACGGGGGGCACTTGCCCCCCCCTGGAACACCGGTCCGTCACTATTGACAGCCCCCACAGTGGTGTTTGTCTGCAGGGCCGTCAATTTTAAAAGCGCGAGAAAGCGCTTAATGACGGTCCTGCTTGATGAGCGGGAAAACTGCTGCTGATGGGCAAGAGAGAAGGTCGGAGTCTGGCTGCTCCCACAGCTTGAAGCAGAGGCGCACCTAGAGTCAAATTTCGGGGGGGGGTTCACATTTTTCAAGCTTAGGAAGAGTCGAGCTGCAGCCAGGGGCTCTAGGAAGGGGTGAAAACCATCAAAGCCTCATTAACGCCAGCACCGAATTACACATTTCGCCCAGAGATGCAATGGGTGTGTCTGCCTGTTTTTTGCAAGATCAATTGGAAAGTCCTTCTGTGCACTCGTGATTTATTCGTACTCAAGCTATATTCCTTTCTTTTGTTGGTGCTACTACATCCTGGTAGCTAGTCTTTAGGTGCCCTTTCGTATACCATATCGTGTGTGGTGCAGACACTTCTGTTCCGATGGATGTGTTCACTTTTCAGCGAACATTAAAGTTTCATCAATTTCTTTTCCATGGTAATAATCAGTTTTAACTCTTTTTCAGTTGTCAACAAAATATTTTAATTCATATTTTCGTTTCCATTGTTAACTGTTGTTATACGTTTTTTAATATATCCATTATTTCTAAACTAAAATAATGGATATATTAAAAAACGTATAACAGTTAACAATGGAAACCAAAATATGAATTAAAATATTTTGTTGATAACTGACAAAGAGTTAAAACTGAACAGAAGTGTCTGCACCACACACGATATGCCTGTTTTTTGCACCATAAGCACTAGTATTACAGAAGGGTCTGCAGATGAGATGGATTAAAGAGTTTACTCCTTGAGCTCCAAAGGGGCTGTCCCTCATGTTCATCGAGTGTAGCCCCTGGACCACTGTCTGTACTCACTGTCGCCTGACATGATCCCCGAAGGGAAAGCTGCCCCACAGAGACAACTTTTCTTTTCTGAATCATGTACCAACTGCAGCTCAGTGTTGGTATCAGATCAACGGTTTGCGACTGCCATTGCGTTTGAAAACCATTGATATATGTCATTGTAAATTGCAATTTGAAGATAGCACCCTTTCCACTGCCCCTCCAAATTCCAATATGGAGTAAGATGCAGAACCCCTTTTGTCAATCATGAAGGTTATACACAACTCTAAAAAGGGGTTTTGCAGTAGCAACCACTGTGATGCTGCAAATTGTAAGCTTTATGACCACAACATCCTTTTGTATTTGAGGGCCCTACTTATTTAGATAAAGCTGGATGTGCAGTGAAAGGAATGACGTTACAAATGAGTAGTGCCTTTAATGCTCTGGAAATGCTAGGATCTCCGATCTACCTCTCTACCTCTCTCTACCTCTCTCTCTCTCTCTACCTTTCTCTCTACCTCTCTCTCTCTACCTATCTCTCTCTACCTCTCTCTCCACGTCTCTCTCTCTCTACGTCTCTCTTTACCTCTACCTCTACCTACGTCTCCACACCTCTCTACCTCTCGCTATCTCTTCCTCTCTCTCTCTACCTCTCTCTCTCTCTCTCTCTCTCTACCTCTCTATCTCTATCTCTCTCTCTCTACCTCTCTCTCTACCTCTCTCTCTACCTCTCTCTCTCTACCTCCCCCTCTCTATGTTCTCTTACTCTCTACCTCTCTCTACCTCTCTCTCTACCTCTCTCTCTCCACCTCTCTCTCTCTACCTCTCTAGCTCTACCTCTCTAGCTCTACCTCTCTCTCTACCTCTCTCTACCTATCTCTCTCTACCTCTCTCTCTACCTCTTTCTCTCTACCTCTCCCTCTCTCTCTCTCTCTCTCTCTACCTCTCTCTCTCTCTACTCCTTTCTCTCTCTCTCTCTCTCTCTCTCTACCTCTCTCTCTATACCTCTCTCGCTCTACCTCTCTCTCTCTACCTCTTTCTCTCCCTACCTCTACCTCTACCTCTCTCTCTCTACCTCTCTCTCTCTACCTCTCCCTCTCTACCTCTCTCTACCTCTCACTCTACCCCTCTCTACCTCGCTCTACCTCTCTCTCTACCACTCTCTCTCCCTTCCTCTACCTCTCTCTCTCTACCTCTCCCTCTCTACCTCTCTCTACCTCTCACTCTACCTCTCTCTACCTCTCTCTCTACCTCTCTCTCTACCTCTCTCTCTACCTCTCTCTCTACCTCTCTCTCTACTTCTACCTCTCTACCTCTACCCCTCTCTACCACTCTCCCTCTACCTCTCTCTCTACCTCTCTCTCTACCTCTCCCTCTATCTCTATACCTCTCTCTCTACCTTTACACCTCTACCTCTCTCTCTCTACCTCCCTCTCTCTACCTCTCACTCTACCCCTCTCTACCTCTCTCTCTTCCTCTCTCTCTCTACCTCTCTCCCTCTACCTCTTTACCTCTCTCTCCCTCTCTACCTCTCCGACTCTCTCTCTCTACTTCTAACCCTCTACCTCTACCTCTCTCTACCTCTCTCTCTACCTCTCTCTCTCCCTCTCCCTCTCTCTACCTCTCTCTCTCTCTCTACCTCTCCCTCTATCTCTATACCTCTCTCTCTCTACCTTTACACTTCTACCTCTCTCTCTACCTCTCTCTCTCTCCCTACCTCTACCTCTTTCTACCTACCTCTACCTCTCTACCTCTCTCTCTCTCTCCCTCTACGTCTCTCTACCTCTCTACACCTCTCTTTCTCTATCCTGTCCACCTCTCAACCAGTTGGATTCCGGGAAGCCCAAACCATCAGTATTTCAAATCTGCGCATGAAACGTGGGTAGGATGAGCCGTGCGGCTCAGAAAGGGATGTTCTTTTTACATAATTTGTATTTAATAGAATTGGGAAGCAGGAGAGCAGTCTCACAGTTAATTAATTAATTAATTAATTGTGGGTTTATATAGCGCTAGGATAGACTCCCGGAGGAGTATCTCCGCGCTTCGACCGCTGCGAAACCCTTCCTGGCTTCCCTGGGAGATGGTCCCTTAATGGGTATCTCCAGGGTGAGACCAGGCATCCCCGGCGGTCTGGTGGGGCCGTTAGTGCAGATGAGGCAAGCTTATGCCCAGAGTTGCCGAGTGTGATCGCTGATCAGAGTGGGCACCGAGGCGAGAGAATTATCGAGTCCGCTGACCCTGGTCCAGAAACCTGCCGCGTCGGGAATCGAACCCTGGTCCCGGGCCGTCCTCTGCTCTCGGGTCTGCCGCCTCTAACCAGTGAGCCACACTACTGCACAGTTGAGATAGGGATTAACATACTCTGGTGACAGCTTTTGAATTGACTTTAAAACCATTCAAAGATGGCTGCAGCATCTAAGTGTGATGTGGTGGACTAAGTGGCAGCCGGAGCCATATAGCACTGCTTGTCATTTAAAAAACAAAACAGCATTGACATAGCCAATAGGTCTCCCCTTTGGGACCTTATAAGTGTTTAGTTGTCTAGGACAATATCCTTGGTCCAACAACATCAAGTGTTGCATGGCTAAACACTGATAAGGTCCCAAAGGCGAGACCAATTGGCTATGCCAATGCTTGTTTGTTTTTTCCTCTGTTTCATTGTGGTTGCCAGGTAATCTGCTGTGAAGCCTTACATGATTTTCCTCCCACCCCATGGGTTTCTTTGTTTATTTAAGCTCTTTGTCTTATTAGATTTTTTTATTTGTTTATTTAATACTTGTGCTCAATCATGTCGGAGGATGGTGATGAAGTAAAAATGTTGCCCCCCCCCCCTGGAAAAATTTCTGCGGACGCCCATGATTAAATCCGCTAGACCTTACTGGAGTTGTGGGGATATATAGAACTTGTAGGTTCCCCAAGAACCCGACGAACCTGGAGCCAAAAACTGAGCAACAACTTGCAATGGTTTTTTAATATGTACCGGGTTTATAGCAATTATTCTGGGAAAATGTATACATGGAAAAATCGGTACGAAAGACACCTATGTATTTCTGAAATGGGAACAAAATATAGAGTTTAGAAACAGTAGATATTTGCACATTTCCAAAATTGGGAATACTCATACTAGCATGAGAATTATCGATCATTTTTCATAATTACTTAATTACTTCTTTTTTACACATTGTATTTCATTTGGAAGGCAGAAATGCATCGGAAGTCAATAGGTAATAACAGTTGCTTTACAAATCTGAATAACCCTAAGTCTCCCAATAAAAATAGTACCTCACTTGTGTGGGTAGGCATAGAGACCACGTAAGAGAATGGCTCAAAACGCAACGTGACCACACCACATTTTCACAATAAAAATTACCCTTTTTTTTCAAAGTGCCTAGCTGTAGTTTTTGAATCCTAGCTCTGCCAGGACCTAGGGAAACCTAGCAAACCTATAATTTTTTTTAAACCAGTCACCCAGGGAAATCTAGGATGGGGTGACTTGACTGGCAGGTTCTGTTACCCAGAATCCCTTGCAAACTTAATTTTTTTTAAAACACATTTTCCTCACATTTCTGTGGTGGAAAGTTCAGGAATCTGCATGGATCTACACATTTCCACCCACCCCGCATTCCCCAAAGTCTTCCAAGAAAAATGGTACCTTACTTGCAGGGGTAGGCCTAGTGCCCGCGACAGGAAACAGCGCAAAACGCAACATGGACACAGCACAATTTCACAGTGAAAAATGACCCTTTTTTGGTCAAAGTGCCTAGCTGTAGTTTTTGAACCCTAGCTGTGCCGGCACCTAGGGAAACCTAGCAAACTTATACATTTTTGAAAACTAGACACCCAGGGAAATCCAGGATGGGGTGACTTGACTGGCTCCCCCCAGGTTCTGTTACCCAGAATCCCTTGCAAACCTAAATAATTGTCAAAAAACCTACATTTTCCTCCCATTTCTCTGGTGGAAAGTTCTGGAATCTGCGTGGATCCACAAATTTCCACCCACCCAGCGTTTCCAAAGTCTTCAGAAAAAAATGGTACCTCCCTTGTGTAAGTAGGCCTAGTGCCCACGACAGAAAACGGCGCAAAATGCCTCACTCGTGTGGGAGGCCCACGTACCCGCGACAGGCAAGGCCCAAAACATTTTGTGATAGGCAATTTTTATGTTGCCTCCATACGTTTTAGGCCCTTGCCTGTCGTGGGTACTTGAGCCTCCCACAAGAGTGAGGCACCATTTTTATCAGGTGACCTGGGGGAACGCTGGGTGGTAGGAAATTTATGTCAGCCCAATGACGCCACAACCTTCCCACACAAAAAGGTGTGAAAAAAGTGATTTTTTTTCAGCTAAATTTGAGGTGTGCAGGGGATTCTAGGTAAGAAAACGTTGGGGGATCCATGCACGCCATACCTCCCTGGAATTCTCGGTGTCTAGTTTTCAGAAATGTGTGGGTTTGGTAGGTTTCCCTAGCTGGCTGCCGAGCACGGGGCCAAAAACCCAGGTGACCCCCCTTGCAAAACCAGGTTGTTTTGTGATTGGCAATTTTGATGTCGCCGCAATACGTTTTGGGCCTTTGTCTTTCGCGGGTACTTGGGCCTCCCACACGAGTGAGGCACCATTTTTATCGGGAGACCTGGGGGAACGCTGGGTGGTAGGAAATTTGTGTCAACCTGGTGATGCCACAACTTTCCCACACAAAAATGTGCAGAAAAAGTGATTATTTTTCAGCTAAATTTAGGTGTGCAGGGGATTCTGGGTAAGAAAACGTAGGGGGATCAGCGCAAGCCATACCTCCCTCGAATCCCCCGGGTGTTTAGTTTTCAGAAATGTGTGGGTTTGGTAGGTTTCCCTAGCTGGCCGCAGAGCACGGGGCCAAAACTCATGGGACCTCCCTTACAAAACCAGGTCGTTTTGTGATAGGTAATTTTGAAGTTGACTCAATACGTTTTGGGCCCTGGCCTGTCATGGGTACTTGACCCACTCAAGCAAGTGAGGTACCACTTTTATCGGGAGACCTGGGTGAATGCTGTGAAGAAGTACATTTGTGGATCCACGCACATTCCAGAACTTTTCCACAACAGAATTGTGAGGAAAATGTTTTTTTTTTTTAATTTACAAAGTTTGAGGTTTGCAAGGGATTCGGGGTAGCAGAACCTGGTGAGAGCCAGACAAGACACCCCATCTTGTATTTCCCTTGGTGTCTAGTTTTAAAAAATGTACAGGTTTGCTAGGTTTCCCTATGGGCCAGCTGCGCTAGGGCCCAAAATCCACAGGTAGGCACATTTCTAAAAAAAGTCAGAGCCTAGTGGGCTTTCTGCCATCCTGGGGGGGAATTGGGGGAGGGGGGTTCGCCCCGATATGCCCCCAAGGGGGACAGAAAGACTGTGGCTATTTTTTGTGTTTTTTTTTGTGGGGGTGGGGGCATTGGTATGATCATTTTGGGCAACCCCCACCCCTTGCATAAAAAAAGCCTGCGTAAACTCTGTCTCCTAGTGAGCTTTCTGCCCCCCCAGGGGGCAGATCAGGGGCCACTGCCCCATCTGCCCTCCCGGGGGCAGAAAAACTGGAATTTCTCTGGGGGTGGGGTCGGGGGTATTGTCATGCCCATTTTGGGTAGCCCCCACCCTAAAACAAATTGTGCAAAAAAATAACCCTGGGGGGCGTGGCCTAACTATCCAGCATGGCGGACGTGCTTTAGGTCGGCTCCGTCCAGCCCTTCTTCTATCCTGCATTGATCCTGCCCCTCTGGCCATGATATCCCCTGCTTGATATGCACGGCGGCTGGGTGACAAGGCGACACAGATTGGTGGCACTTGCGTACCTGAGCTACATCCTAAGGCGGCGATTGGCCCCGAGGCCCGACGACAGTGCCAAGACGTGACCTCGAGTGCGACATTGCCGGCGGATCCTGAGGGAGGCGGATCTCTAGTGGCTGGCTCGATCTCCCCTGGGGCGTCATGCGGGATTCCCCTCTACCACTTGGGTGGGTCCCCGATTGTGCTTGGGTGTCCCCGTGGAATGAACAAAGCCCCCCGCTGACGGGTGGTCTATCAGGCCACAGGGGGAGAGGGACGACGACTGCAGAGGCACTAGCCGCCATTTTGGGCCGCCCGGCAGAGGAGCTCACGGCCCTCTGGTGATCCTGTGGCTGGCCGGTTGATACCTGTGTCCAACCTGAGGGCGTTTGAAGCCGGCAGGGGCTGGCGGTGCTGTTCATTTGGGTGCCTGCTATACCTGAGACCTTCCCTGGATTGCTGTTGGGGCCTGCTGGTGCCTGGGGACCGCGGCTTGGTGTGTGGCCCCCCGGATGCATTTTGGTGGACTTTGGGGCAGCAGCAGCTGGCCCGCCCTAGGTAGACACAGGTGGGGTCTTGCCCGTCCCCCGAGGAGCGAAACATTCCCCCCCATTGACCGGCGGTCTGTCGTGCCGCAGGGGGAGGGGAAGGACGGCTGCGGAGGCGCTTACCATGGTTGCTGCCCATTTGGGCCACCCGGCCGTGGTGCTCCAGGCCCTCTGGTGATCCTGTGGCTGGCCTGGTTGATACTTGTGTCCAGCCCGAGGGTGTTTGTTGCCAGCAGGGGCTGGCGGTACTGTTCCTTTGGGAGCCTGCTCTACCTGAGATCTTCCCTGGATTGCTCTCTGGGTCAGCTGGCGCCTCGGGACCGGGGCTGTGTGTGGCCCCCAGGTCGCATTTTGGTGGACTTTGGGGCTGCGGCGGCGGCCCGCCCCTGGGTGGACACGAGCGGGGTCTCGCCCATCCACCGTGGGCCCCCAGCGCTTCCCGGTCTGCTCAGGGACCGTTCCTTCTTGTTCGGAGGCCGGATTGGGCTGCGGGGTCCCCCGCTGGGGCTTTGAGACGTGATGTGGAGGCCCGGTGTCTGTGGGCTGCCTCCTCCTTGTGGGCCTTGGTATGGCTGAGGCTCTTTTCTTGGGGTGTCTGCTTTCTCCCCCCCTTTTTTCCCCGGGGCTCTGATTGGGGGTTCGGCAATGCTGTCGGACCGCATGGGGGTGTGGACTGCAGACTGTGTCAAATTGAGTGTTCTTGGCTTCCCTGGGAGGCCCTGGAGATAGTACCTATGGATTTGTAGGGCTTATTGGTGGACCTGTGAGGGCTGGTGGAACATGTTGCGCGCCTTCCATTGGAGCTGAGGGCCTACAGTGATGGGCTCGAGTTGTACCTATTGACACCCTGGTGGACCCCTCATTGCCTTCGGATGCACTGCTGGGTATTGAGATTCGCCTGCCCGGAGGACACTGTCAGGTGGGGCAGAACTGAGCTGTTTGGCGCCCGAGGGTATGAGACGATCAGAGAGTGCACCTCGGAGGCCTCCTCGGCAGCAGGAACGGCTGCACAGTCCGCTGCCTGACAGCAGTGCCACCCATGTCTCACATATACTGCCCTGCAGCCCGGTGGTGAACTTTACTAGCGCCAGCTTATCTAGGAGGGAGGTCAAGGAGAACCACCATGACACGAGATTAAACCGGTGGGGGTCCTCCAAGCAAAGTACACTGGACAAATGTGTTGGTCCTGGGGTCCTGCGGCCGCAGCAGGGGTCCAGGGCAGTGTTCCAGATAATGCCGCCGTCCTGGCGGCAATTACACAACCTAGGGACGCCCTGGATGCCAAAATTGGGGCGGTGGGTCTGGACGTCATGTTGTTGCGCCAGGACCTGCGGCACGCGGTGGCACGTATCACTGGGACTGAGACAACACGGATCACCGGGGTGGAAGATGTGGTGACAACCCTGCAACGACTGGTGGCATCTCTGGAGAGTACCCAGTGGGGTTTGGCGTCAAGGGTGGAGGACGCAGAGGGCTGGGCGAGACGCAACAAACTCCGCTTTGTTGGTTTTCCGGAGGGATGTGAGTCTGGAGACATGGAGAAGTTTATTGCCCAGTGGCTGGAAAGCTGGCTACCCCCAGACTCCTTGTCTAAATGCTTTGTGGTTGAGTGCACCCACAGGGTCCTGACGCAGAAGCCCCCCCGGGGGCACGTCCAAGGCTAGTGATTGCGAGACTACTTAATTACCACGATCACAATGTGATCCTGAAGCAGACCAGGGTTAAAGAACCATTGAAGTATAATAATGCACGTATCCTGATATTCCCTGACTATACTAAAATGGTCCAACAATAGCGGCAATCGTTCCTCGCAACTAAGGCCCGCCTGCGAGAACTTAAGCTCCCTTATGCATTGCTCTATCCGGCCCGACTGCGGGTCGTTTATCGTTCTCGTACACATTTCTTTGAGTCCCCAGAGGAGGTCTTCCAGTGGACAGAAGAGACGGTGCGGCTGCGCCCACACTCGCTGCCCGGGAGGGACTCTGACTCGTCCTCGAGTGACGCGCTACGAAATTTGCCTGGGGTCAGGGGGAGGGGATCTAAACGCTCCTGGTCCAAGAGATGGTCCAAGTCCGGCGATGTCCCGTCACATGTGGGATCCGCCTCGGGTCGAGCTGCACCAGCTGACTGATTACTTTTTGTGTTTCTGTAACTCTAATTCTTGCGGGGGTTAGAATTGGCCGGCGGGGCCCAAAGAGGGCCAGTATTTCTGTTGGATATTTCCAGACAGGGATAGGGGCCATTGGACAATGGGCTGTAGTTTGGGGACCCATTGGCAGGTGAGGGGTAGTGCCCCCTGTTGGGGTCTGCCTGCTCTGCCCGCTGCAACCGATACTTCACTGTTTTCGAGGTATAGGGTGGGGGCAGGGAGTTGGTTGGGTTGTTCAGGGGAATGGTTGTTGATGTTTGTAAATGCACTGATCAATTGCATGTCTGGCCTGGCTACACTGCATGCTTTGGGCCACCGGGGTTCTCCATGTTCATGATGTCTTTGCATGGCCTCCACTGAAGGTAGACTGTTAGACTCCGTGGGGTCCCTCCGCATACTGAGTTGGAATATCAGAGGGCCACTGGATAAGATTAAGCGCGGAGCAATCCTTAAGCAGGCTAACCGCACCGGCGCCGACATTTGATGCTGCAGGAGACACATCTTCTGGGGTCAAAAACACTATGTTTCCAGTGCTTCGGATATTTACAAGTGTTTCATGCGGGCTTTGTGAGGGTATCCTGGGGAGTTGCAATGTGGATTCACAGATGAGTCCCATATATCCAAAATAGGACGTGGGGCGATGCACAGGGCAGATACCTTTTTCTTCAGGGCACGTTG
Source organism: Lissotriton vulgaris (assembly GCF_964263255.1). Classification (NCBI taxonomy): domain Eukaryota; kingdom Metazoa; phylum Chordata; class Amphibia; order Caudata; family Salamandridae; genus Lissotriton; species Lissotriton vulgaris. The sequence continues at coordinate 1,821,085,431 of NC_141687.1, forward strand.
AAGGGCGAGTCCATGATATTGGGTAGCGTTTATGCTCCGCCGCCGCTGTCTTGGGTATTTGTAGAGAAACATGAGACTGTGTGTATGGATATTCCAGTGGGTCTGGCTGTGCTGGGTGGGGATTGGAACGATGTTTTGGATGTTGTCCTTGATCGTTGGAGGCCCGACGGGGCCCCGGTGGTTCACCACCAAGCTTCATTCCCTAGTAGTGGGCCAGGATTGGGACGACCCATGGAGTAGGCTGCATGGCGGGACACAGGGGTTCACTTATCTTTCAGCAGTTCATGACTCCTTTTCTCGTACTGATTATATCTTTGTGTCCCGGGGGATGCTGGCAGGGTGGCGGAGGCAGATATTCTACCTCGGGGGCTCTCTGATCATTCGCCGGTGGCCATTACACTGCGTGCTGGACTGGCACGTGGACCTTTCTGGTGGTGCCTCTCCACATGGAATATCCAAAATGAGGAGTATAGGGAATATATGGAGGAAGCCATAGATCAGTATTTACTGCATAATGTGGGGTTGGTGCCGGCGCCGGTGGCGGAGTCATTGTGGGAGGCGATGAAGCCCACCTTTCATGTGGTGGACATCTCCTTCTGCACGGCGGCGCGTAGGGTCTGTAGGGAATCTCTTCCTCGGGCGGAAACAAAAGTTCTGGATCTGGAAGCGCGCAGTGGCGACGACGGGGGGCGGCTGGTCCGCCGCCAGTTGTCGCTGGCGCAACAAGACTATTCGTCCCTCTTGCTAGATGAAGCCTGTCAGTCATGGTTGGCAACCCAGAGCAGAATATACCAATGGAGGAACAAGTCGAGCAAACGTGCCAAGGAGCGAAAGGCTCCCTGGTCCTCTCGGGTATCGTAGATTTTTATGGAATACCAATATCGGACCCGTCTGCCATTGCCGAAAGCTTTGCAGCATATTATGCAGACCTCTGTGCTCCTAGGGAATGTCTGCCAGTAAAGGTGATTGGCTGATTTTTAGATGATCTCCCACCCAGGGCTCTGACTGACGACGTTCGTGAGGAACTGGACCATCCTAATGGCTTCCCGAATGAGTTTTTTAAACTGTACTTTTTGCAGCTTGGTCCTCACTATCGCAATGTGGTGGAGGAGGCCAGGGACTGGCGGCACGCTGAGGTGGGGGTCTTTCACAAACAAGGTAGGTCTCCCGAGCACCATGCATCTTACCGTCCCATTTCTCTTCTCAACGTCAAGCCCAAGGTTCTGGCCAAGGCGCAGGCTAATTGTCACCGTCCCCATATCTCATCTATAGTTCATCCGGCCCAAGCCGGGTTTATGCCCCAGCGGGCGACCAGCCAAAATATCCGTAGACCGCACACAGCGATTGCGGCAGCCAAGAGTTTGGGGGTACGCGCGGCTTTATTGCTTGCAGACACGGATCGTGCCTTTGATTCATTGAGCTGGGAGTATCTCTTCGCACTTCTACGCAGATTGAATTTAGGACCTCATTCCCTGTCTTATTTGACTCTACTTTATATGGATATAACAGCGTCTGTGCGCTTGGCGGGTTCTGTCTCATCGGTCTTCCCTATTGGTGGAGGTACAAGGCAGGGGTGTCCCCTATCACCATATTTGTTCGCCTTGGCAACGGAGCCGCTGGCCTCATGGGTACGTCTTGATGCGCTAGTGGCTGGTCTCGAATGGGCTGATGGACTGTCGGATCGCACAGCTTTACATGCGGATGATGTGCTGTTCTTTCTTACTCAGCTGGACAGGACTGGCCCATGGCTGCTGCGCATCATGAAGGTGTTCGGAGAGACTGCTGGCCTCTTTATGAACAAGCAGAAGTCTACTTTGTGGGTCCTGGGAGGTGGGGCTGATTCTGGCGCCTGGGCTTCAGGTGATGCACGGGGGGCTGAAATATCTGGGTGTGTTCCTTTCGGGCTCACGACAGCCTGCAATAGAAACCTAGTGCCTGTGTGGAACAAGGTGCGCTAAGATATCAAAATCTGGTCCCACATGCCCCTATCTATATGGTCGTTCGGACATCTTTAAAATGGTCTCTCTTCCTCGTCTGTTATACCAGCTACAAAATCATCCATATCCTATATCTTTGGGGTGGTTCCACTGGGTCAATGCGGCCCTGAGCCTGTTTTTATGGGGTTGGGGGTCACCAGGGTGGCTCTCCGAACTTCCAATCCACATATTGTGGGGGGCTTGCGACCTCTGACATTCTTTCGTACTATAAGTTCTCACTCTTGTTGGTCCTTAATGAATGGTGGTATGGGGACATATGTAGTGGCGCGACGTTTGATGGGCGATCACTCGCTACACACGCTCCTCTATTCTGCAACATTGTGGCGTTCTTTGCCGAGTGTGACACAGCTGGTATTCCAGGTATGGTGGCAGGTGTTGCGGAGGATGGGTTGATGGAACCGCCTAACTAGGGAGATGCAGCTATGACAAAATGGACGGCTGCCGCAGTTGACGGCCTTGCCTCGATTCCGGGATTGGGATGCGACATATAATGCCACTCAAACTAAAAAACAGTGTAGGTTGCTATATATGCATACCACTGTTAAATGCCAACATGTTTCTCTGCTTCATATGCTTTATGCAGATTCATTAGGGCCAAGCTCTTTTGCCACAGCACAATGTATTGTTTTTTAGTTTGAGTGTGTTCACTGAGCAAAAGAATAAAGTTGTTGTGTATCGAGTGAATCCCTTCAATTTTAACCTAATTTTTCCACACTGTGAGGTGTGACTTATTTCTGCACTTCACTTTTTGCACCTTTACACCATTTACACTTTTTTTTTGGACACCTTTCTGTTAGGGCGTTATGACCGCCGATGATGATAACAATGGGCTCATCTGGTGAGTACCTACCAGTGGCCCGCTTGGTGGTACGCCCGTGAGGGGTCATTTCGCCCTTTTCACTTTTTTACATAAATTAGTGTATGAATGGGACTGAAACAGTTGAGAGTGTTAGGCCTATGAGTCCCTCATACCCTAAAATACTGTCAACAAAGTGTGGGAAAGAGTTTTTAGGGTATACGTATATAAATGCTACTGAACAGAGTACAATGAAGGTTATGTTGAAAACTACAAACCTTCAAGTGGACTACAATAAGGGGATACGATAGACTAGGATCTCCATAGTCCTAGGATACTGGTCTTTTTGTAGTGTATAACTCTTTGAGTGGAGGGCCACCAGGATTCTTTTCCCTCTTTGCTCTATTTTGAATTTGTGCGACTTCCCTGGAGTGCCTTCGCTGCCTTCATGAGGAGGGCACTCTGCTACATACCATATGGGGTTGCTCTGCGCTAGCTAGGAATGGCTGGCGTATTGACTTGTCTGTCAGCGGTTCTGGGTTGGGTTCTCCCTCGTTCCCCTAAACTAGTGCTCCTGCATGTTATGGATGATATCAGTGGCAACGTCTACAAATGTCACCTTATGCTTCTAGGCATTACCCTTGCCAAGCGCAACATTGCTAGAGCCTGGAAGGCGACAGTCGCACCCTCCGTTTCGGTGTGGAAGGCTGGACTGGATTTCTGCATTGGCCTAGAGGACCCCGTTTTTATTGCAAGGGGTGCCCGCGTAAATATTATAAGATCTGGAAGCGCTGGGCAGATTATCGGATTGGAATTGGAGCCCGTTCCAGTGCAGGGATCGCATAGATTGTAGTCTCCCTCTCCCCCTCACTGGGGGTCCGTACTATACATGTACCGGGTGGTATAGTGTTCTCTCCGACATACATCACGGTGAGATCTAGGACTGTTGCTCCGATTATACATGTTGTTTTTGGAAGGTTGACAGTGCGATGCGGTGGGGAGTGGTGTATGTTATTTGTTTAGGTTTGTTTTATTTCATATGCATGTCCCTACATTATTCCTTTTTCTTTTATTCAATGAGAAAAATGTCAAAATATTGTATATTGATGCTACGGAAGCCTCTGGGTTACAGAGCTCCGCTCCTTTTGCATTTGGCAAATAAAATATGTTAAAAAAATAAAATCCCTGGCATTTAGTGGGCTTTCTGCCCCCTCGAAGAGGCAGATTAGGGGCCAATACCCTATCTGCTCCCCGGAGGCGCAGAAAGTCTGTAATGGTGGAGGGGTGGGGGCATTGGCGTGCCCGTTTTGGGCAGCCCCCAGCCTAAACAAAATTGCGCAATAAAAACCTCCCTGGAGTTTAGTTGGCTTTCTGCCCCCCTGGGGGGCATATTGGGGGTTACTGCCCTCATCTGCCCCCCAGGGGGGCAGAAAGGATTGAATGGTGGCAGGGGCAGGGGGCATTGGCGTGCCCGTTTTGGGCAGCCCTCACCCTGAAAAAAATGCACCAAACAAAATCCCTGGCGTTTAGTGGCCTTCTGGGGGGGGGGGCAGATTAGGGGCTACTGAATTGTGCCCATTACCTTATAGGGGAGCAAAGGCCCTTGCCCAAGGGGCCGCTCCCCCCTCCCTGGTGTCTAGTGAGTGGATCCCTGCTTGGGGATCGCCCTCCTGGGGCGATCCCCAAGCAGGGATCCACTGGGTAGGGGTACAATTGGAAAGGGGAGAGTCTCAATGTATGTATACGGGTAGACAATAGGGAAAACATGGCATATAGTATAAGGCAAAAAAGTACCAAAAATAATATCCTGAAAATTAAGAATAATAAAGGTCAAATAGTGAGGGAAAGAGAAACGGGTCAATACAGCACTCTCAAAGTCTATTGTATTGATTCTATTGGTATAGAATGTCCGGAGCTCGTATCGTGGATCAATCAATCAAAAGAACCAAAATATATATTCTAAATTGGTTAACACTCAATAATATAGAGAGTTCAGTTTGTTAGCAGCAAACTCCAAATTATGGATCCAGACCAGAATTTGTACTTCCAATTCTTTATTTTCATAGATATATAAAAATTTCCAGCTCACACCGCCGACACTTGTTTCGTCTCATAGAGACTTTTTCAAGGCAAGAATATTATATCTGGAGAGGGTATGTGGTCAGACGAATAGTGCCTCTCAACGGTAACAAGAGGATGGTTCTGGAGGTAAATGAACCTTATGGGCAGTTTCCCAATATTATTCCTTGTAGGGGACACGATCTCAAATATTCTGACCAAACACCCCGTGTTTGTCTATGATATCTGAATTGGTTCCGTTAGTCACAGAAAGATTTTCACAATTGGATTTCCTTTTTATCGAAGAAGATTAGTTACGGTGATCACATCAATCTTCTAGGTGGGTTTCTTAATACATGAAACGTAGTTGCTGCGTGGAGGTAATTCTTCTTGTATTATATTGCATAGTTCAAAGACCTTGATAAGTCTCCATGTAAATAGACCGTCACGGACCTCCACTTGCGATAGTGGAGGTCCGTGACGGTCTATTTACATGGAGACTTATCAAGGTCTTTGAAATGCATGAGGCACAGGGTCAAGACTGATTTGCATATGGCCATGTCTGAACTGGGGTGGCTTGGTGAGCAAAATAACGATGGATTAAACCCAGATCTGTGACTGGGGGTGAATGTTTTGCCATTGTGCAACATTCCGTCCATCATCTTGTGTGTTTTGCTACATCTGTATAACAATCATGAGCAAATAGCCTTTCTGGAGTTGGCTCAAAGGTTTGGCCTAAGCAGTAGTTCCTGCTTCAAATATATACAGATACATCATCGCATCAAGAGCTAAGTTAACGGTTAAGGTGGATAAGGTATCAATGCTGAGAGCAATGAAACGCCGTGACAGTAGGATCAGGGATTTTTTTTACACAGAACTGTCACAGAGACTAGCAAGTGACATGGAGAAAATAGAGATCAAATGGGCAGAAAATCTGGTAGATTGGGAGGTAGATGTGGATATGATAATAAAGATTGGGATCAGGGTTTTGCTCTCGTCAAACCTGAAAGCGCAACAATATAAAACTTTGTACCATTTATATTATAAGCCAGCAAAGCTGTTTGGTTGGTGAATGAGCCAGACAGATGAATGCCCAAGATGCCAAAGCAGACCTGCAGATAGTATTCATATGTTTTACTCTTGTGGGAAATTGGATGAGCTTAAAACATCTATAGAGAATTTTTGGTTTAAAGTAATGAATATAGAAATAAAAATAACTGCAACGCTGATGCTCTTAGGCAAAGCTAATAGGATGGAATTAGACACTTCACAGAGAGATTTTGTATTCATAATGGTTGCTGTGGCAAGATTGTTGATTGCCACGGTTTGGAAAGATAAGGGGCGCCTGCATATCAACAATGGGTGCATAGGATATTGAATATCGGTCAGCAGAAAATGTCGCTGTACAAGTGTAAAGGCTTCAAAGCTAAGCAGAAAGGAATGAAAATATGGGATCCACTAATGAGCTGGATGGAAAAGGTAGCAGAATAAAATGGTGTGTAAATATGTGTAAATATGCAGGGATGTAAATAGCAGAGTCAAAGCAGAGAATTTAACAATAAGAATACTGTTATAGATGTGAAACAAATGTAAGAATAATTGGATAATGTAAGTATGTACTACTCGATTTCCAATTAAAGAAAAAGGAAAGGGGAGAGTCTCCCCTTTCCAATGATACCTCTCCCGTCTTTCTACTTGCTCAGGGGGCTGAGATAGCCCCCTGAGCACGTAGAAAGTGAAACTGAAATGAGCCTAAAGGCTCATTTCAGTTTCGTTTCTGTGAAATGACGTCAGCGCGACATGCTCGCTGATCGTCAATTCACAGAAACTGCGGGGGCCTCGGTAGCTGGGTAAGCTCTTCCCCAGCTCCGAAGGTCACAGGGGAGAAATAGAAATCCCTCTGCTGTCTGCAGGAGAGGGATGTTGTGCCCCTGTCCTCATTGCGGAATGGTTCCGTCATGAGCATTGAAGGGGTTAAGAAATGGGTTAGTACTAAAGGTTTAGAATATTATGTAGTTGAATCTGATTTGCCAATGCAACCCTAATCATGATCATACCATGTTGGATTTGAAGAATCTACGAATAGCTTGTGTGATTTGTCTATAAAATCTTTGGGTTTCGGTTTTTCGTGGGATTTCCTAGTTCACTATTTTCCTTGTGGGTGACTTTCCATTTTCTTCCACGACTCTGGGCCTAATTTATATTTTGGCTGACAGGTTACTCCATGACAACGGTGGCTGACCTCCCATCTGCAGAAATGTACTTTGCATTATATACTATAGGATTTATATTTCAGCAGAGATATCGTTACGGTTATTTTAGAGTAACCCATCCACCGCAATAAAAATCAGGCCCTCTGTTCATTTTGATTTAGTCTTCCTATTGGTATCCTTTCAGTACTCTTCATGAGTTTGACACTTAGAAATGTTACTTAGATTCCACTTAACTAGAGATCATTAAGTTTTATGATTTTGCATTCATCTGTACTTCTGTAATTGGGCCTTCATGGCATTTCATGCATTTGTCTCTGTAAAACATTTTCACTATTCTGTATTAAACTCACTTTTTAACCTATTTTTAATCTAGAACTCAGCCCTTTATGCTTCCAACATTTTATTCGATGTAACTGCTAATTGTGTTTTTCTGATGAGGAGTGTTGTTTATAACTGCTAGATCATTCGGAGACACCGGAGCTGAATTATTTTGGTAAAACTTGGGGTAATCAAATATTGGGCTACAGGATATTCTTGGGGTTCTGCTCCCACAAAGTTGGTAGCAGAGGATGAGTCACGTCAAATCACCTGCTCATTCAGTGGTTCCTAAAAGATATTTAGAGAATTTATGGCCCAAGGTGCCTGGTACGAAGTAGAAAGGAGTTTTGGAGTTTTGCCAACTTCCCCATGCTGGATCCTCTTGCAGGGTGGCACGCTGTTCTGCTGTGCGTCCTGAATGAACTGGAGAATAAGAATAAATGGGCAGAACTTGAATGCACAAATTTGTGTGTCTTATGATGATGGATTTCTGTATTTGTGGTAAGGTGTTTGGTTATATGATGATTGTGAGTTCAATTGGTAGGCTGATTATTAGTTAGATGTTGTATTATTCGTATTTGTGTACCCTTTTGATGTAGAAAATGTAGTTGGTTATTGGACTTCATCGAAAATACAAGGTCGCAAGACATTATTACTACGTCTGTATTGTGGTATGTAGAGCAAGGCTTGTTTACAGAACCGTAGGGACCTGTATTATTGGATTTTCGTTTTTCAGGTTTGAGAGACTAATTTGGGTTACTGTGCTTACCCTGAGCGCACAAAGTGTAGTACATTAACTCAGTAGTAAAATTCTGCTGGTCAGAAATTTGCCTAGTGAGAACTTTGTACACTGTTTGAGATTCAAACTTGTTTTCGGGTACTGTTTTCTTTGTTTCCTTGAAATCGAGCTTTTACTGTGGTGAGTGTTTTGACTTATGAAATACTGATTTATTTTCCTTTCTTGGGTGCACGGACAATAGGTTTATTAATTCATAAAGGTTTATTGTGGTTCTCCAACTGTTTCCCTGTTTACAGAGAAACATGCTGTGATTGGCTTTTCAGCCAGGGAGCCGCACTGTGATTTGGGTGATGTCATTACTACTGTGCTCTGATTGGTTGTTTGTCCGTATAGGCGCACTGCAATAGGTTGGCCTCAGACCGAGCAGTGCTGCAATTGGCTGCTGAGCGCTAAGTTTATTGTCAGTGTTGTTTTGACTTTTCAGGTTGTTCTGAGCTTGAGTATGTTTAACCTTTTCGATGCTGATGACGGAACGGCTCCGTCATCAGCCGTGGTAGCGCTGTGCTGATGACGGAGCGGTTCTGTCATGGCCCGCTCGCCGTGCCTGCGCGGATTCCGCGCCTGAGCTGGGCGTTCCATTGAGCGGGCGGGGCTGGTGATGGAGCGATTCCGTCACCAGCATGGGCGCGCCGCGCGACCGCCCCGCCCCCTTAGCGCTGCGACGGAATAGCCGCCGCAGCGAAGGTGTTAAATATGGGTGGAGTATTTATAAAACCTAAACTTAAGAGAAAGGATAAGCCAATAGAGGTTCAGAAGATGCCAAAGGAAGGTATGTCAGCATTTGAAATGTTAAAGAGGTTGGATATTGTACTTATGTTTGGATTCCTTAATGGAATAAATATACAGCGCATGATGAAAAATTACAATTTCCTTTGGATAAAACCTTTAACTTTGATAAATTAGACTTTTTGAGACAGACCAGGTACGATATGAGTTCAATGCCTAGAACTCCACAGTTCGAAGCACTCAATAAATGGGATCGCATGGCAACAGATAAAGCGAGAAAGATAGATCTATTAAGATGTCCTTAAGGACCTGGTTAGAGGCCAGACTAGACAACATAGAGCTGGCCTGGAGATTGGACAAAATGGAAAGTATTAAAACATTTCCTGCAACAGTGACAGAAACAGAGTGGTCTAAATAGATAAATCGAAAAAGAGGAGAGCGAATGGGGGAACCAGATGATGATGATGACAAATTTATCTGATGGACACTTCTAGCAGATTCCTTACCTTAGAATTATACCCAAGCGTTACAATGGTTCCGGAATTGTTTTGTGAGCAGTACCCCTGTGCGCTGGTAGGTGGAGTTGTTCGACTTGCGTGCTGTCGTCCTCACTGGAAGTGACATGCATGGTCCTATATCAATCAATCAATCATTTGTGAAGCGCACTACATACCCGCGAGGGTCTCAAGGTGATGGGGGAGGGGGGGGGGCGCTACTAATCGAACAGCCAGGACTTGAGTATCCTCCTGAAGGTCAGCAGGTCTTGGGTCTGTCGTAGGCTCAGTGGGAGGGTGTTCCATGTCTTGGCGGCGAGGTGGGAGAAGGATCTCCCACCGGTGGTTGTTCTTCGAATGTGCGGGACAGTGGCGAGTGAGAGGTCCACGGAGCGTAGCTGGCGGTTGGGGATGTAGAAGGAGAGCTGTCGGTTGAGGTATATAGGCTGTAGGCTCCTCCCCAGCGTGTTGTAAGTTCTATTCTTTCAGCGCAGATTGGGAGAGGTCTACTCCCAGTAATTTTTTTATAGACATTTTCCGACTTTTTAGCTAAGTGTTTTTTAGATCTTCTCCTGGTGTAGCAGGATGTGAACTAGGAAGGAGCTTTAAACCCTGTAGCTCCTGTCCCTGTTAGATGTCGGTGACGGACCAGCCCAATATTCGCCTCCAAACAATGATCCTTTAGCAGCAGGCAGGAGAGTGAGTTCAAGATGACAATTTCCTACAGCAAATGTTCCCAAAGTATCAAATTTTATTGCAAAATGTCCTTCTGAGTGAGTGAGAACTTCTTCTAGGAAACAACAGTTTCGAAACACAATGTGAATTTGAGAAAGCTTCTCACAAGTATATAAAAATACAGAATAGTAAAACGCAGGCCTAGAATATAGTCAATTTAAGAATATACAGGATACAAGTTCATAGTGGAAATGCAACATTCTATTAGACTATTTCAACTTATAAGCATTCAGAGATGTTAAAATTCTTTTGCAATGATTTCATGTAACTATGCCATTAAACTGTCATTTCAAAGTACCAACGTGTACAATTAGTTCAAATTATCAAATATTAATCTTGTTTCAAGTGTTCTATATTGGAACATACATGACGATTTTAGTCTAAGGGTTTTAGGAGATTTACACTCAATATGACTGTGTAGCACCACTTTTTCCTTTTCTCATTTGGGGCAGAATGTGATGCTTGTCGCGAATGTTGCCTCGGAAGTACCAAGGAAGTGATGCTCGTTCCACTACTTCCCCCAACCGGTTTACCATATGCCAGAGTAGAATAACTGGACACAAATAGTGATGCCCGTCAAGGGAAAACAGGGAAACAAAACAAGGTAAGTAGGGGAAAACACAGGTTTCTTCATACACAGGTGGAGTGACTGTCGATCCTGGGGAACCAACGAACCTCTGTAAAACTGTCTCCTAAATGTGAGGACAAGGAACAAAAGTTAGTGCAGTTCTTGATGACCTGTAGTAAAGAATGTAGGAAGGTTGAGAAATCTGCGTACTGTTCAGAGTGTAGAGGGTGGTAAACACATAAACAGGGAGGACTGGTCTGGTAATCAGGAATGGTAGTTCTCTGTGTACCCTGCAATAGTTCCAGAATGATTATCCTCGCTACCTGCACTTTACTCAACAATGTAGAGGAAATAGTTCTAAGCCTACCTGTGTATTTGGTAAGGGAAAACCTAAAAGCTGGAACTAGAATCTATACTCCTCTAGTTCCAGAAAACAATAAACCTAAGCCGGGACTAGAATCAATACTCCACTAGTCCCAACGATTATCAAAGGAAGTTACTCCTCTAGTTCCAGAAAACAATAAACCTAAGCCGGGACTAGTATCAATACTCCACTAGTCCCAGCGATTATCAAAGGAAGAACCTCTGTCTCCCGAAATGAAAATATATATACAGCGCACAAACCGAGTGGTCCGTAGAAAGGAAATCACAAGACTTAATCATACTAACAGCCGATCCCTTATTTAATCAGGGAATAGCGTTTGACACTAGGACTAGAACACAAGTCTAACGTGCAAGCGCTCAATATCATTAACGCCACACAATTTCTGCGAAACAACTAAGACAATAGATAAGTGCCACAATGCTTGGTACCTGACCGGTAACGACCCGACGACAGCCGCAGACCCGACGGGACCCGCTGTACGCCACCACGTGACCCGGACTCGAAAACACAGGACCCCGGAACCGGAATGGAACACGAAGCGTTCTTGGAAGGGAAGGGAGTGGCTAAATGACAGGAAAGGTGCTCACGCGCCTGCTCGACTCTTTGCGCATGGGCCCCATACAGTGCCAACCAACTGGATGCGGTTCTTGCCAACCACGACCTCGGCTACAAGCACGACACAGAATGGAATTTCAAAATGGAAAACCATCAATAAAACACACAAAATGTATGTTTGATTTCCTTAATTCTTTACACACAATTTACTATTTCCATAAGGATGGTTAAGAACATTATAACACATGAGTTACATCACTTTACCATTCTATTACATGCTGAAATGTATTTATTTATTCATTTTATTTATAAAGTTTTATATAGCGCGAACTTGATCCCGAAGGATATAAGAGCGCTTTACAATTTGAGGCAAAGGTAACAAATCAGAACATTAGTCTAACATGGGGAATCTAATGGGCATTGAATCAACTAGTACAAACATAACAGCTCAATATAACCTGAGTGCACAAGTAGGAATGGGCTATGCGATGGAGCATAGAGAGATAAGCGGAGTACATACAATACTCATATAGTTATGCTGAGGCCGATTAATGAAATATAAACCTATATTATTCAAATAAACATGATTTAATTTTTCCTACAGTGATGTGATGTGTGATGTGATTGGGTTCTTATAAAGCGCACTATCACTCCGAGGAGTATCTTGGCGCTTAAAGTTCCTGACTCTAGTAGATGACAAAGTCTAGACCGTTCGAGAGATGGAGAGGATCATATAAGGGTTCGACATACTGTGTCTGGTAGTGAGTAAATCCAGGTTTTTAGTTGTTTCCTGAAGCTTATTTCTGTGTTGGCAGCACGGAGAGATTGTGGAAGTTTGTTCCATGCTCTCGATCCAATCACAGATAAGGATTTACCACCTTTCGCCGTCAGCCTGAACTTTGGGACGGTGAGCAGATTTAGTACAGTCTTCTGCATGCTTTTATGATGCAGTAACTAAGTTTCTCACGCTTATTTCTCATGTCTCTTTAGCATATAGATGGGGCACATTTATTCACGAATTACTTGAAATATCTCAAAATCAGTTTATGTGTCACGTAGGGATTCTTACAGTTTTTCAGCCCCATCAAGCGTGACCATGACACTAAGACCTGCGTCGATGGCCACGCCATGCACTCGAAGGCCTTGAGATGGCACTCCCTCAGCTTCTTATCGCTCGACGTGTGATGCTGCACCAGTCTCAATCCCGTTTGAAAGGAAGGTCCCACAGAGTCCAAGATCCTCGTCACATTCTAAGTCATCTTCAGGTAAGTCCCACAAGAGAAAGAAAAGCAAGAAGTCAAAGAGGTCTTGGACTACCTCCCATCCGTCAAAGTCATCCTCAGTCATTCTGCGGTTGCCAGATCAGCCATTCCTCTTCAAATCCCTGTTGTAAATAGGTTCTTGAAAGGTTTGAACACGTTTCCACCTTTGTCCTTCATAATGACTCAGTGGGACCTTAATCTAGCCTTATAGTCTTACCATTTCTGATGTGCAAACCCTTTGAGCCATTGCACAACTGTCCTTTCAGGCTCCTTACCATCAAACAGCCTTCCTAGTAGCAATAACATCTGCCCGGAAAGTCGGTGAACTTCAGACTTTGCCATCCAAGTCTCCGTACCTTAACATCTACCCAGGCAAGCTAGTTCTTCATACCAGAGCTTTATTTCTGCCGAAAGTTGTCACTCCTTTTCATGTAAGCCAGACCATCACCCTGCCTACCTTTTACGGTCTGCCACAGCCCTCTAAATGAAGACGAGCAACTTCACTAAATGGACCCAAAAAGAACAGTGTTGTTCTACCTTGACCTTACGAATGAGTTCCGGGTGGTAGACCAACTGTTCATGGGGTATGTTGTAGCGAAGAAGGGAAAGGCCATGCAGAAACGGCTAATCTACCAATGGAACATGGTCAGCATTAAGATTTGCTACGCATTGGCCAAGAAGCAACCCCCCTGAGGAGTGGCGTGCTTGTTCCACCAGAGCTAAGGCTGCGACCACTGCATTAGCTTGCAGAGTTCCGATCCTGGATATCTGCCAGGCAGCAATGTGTGGCTCTCTTCACACGTTAAAGAAGACTTACTGCCTGGACAGTCTGGTCCATCAGGACGGGCACTCTGCTTGTTTAGTCCTGCAGGACTTTCTAGTGTGAAACAGTTTTACAGACCCACCTCCGGGAGTATTGTTTGGTTATCCAAAGGAATAACGGCGGCTAGAGGTCTCTATCAGATGAACAAGTGTCATAAAGTGAACATAGGTTGACTAACCTCATAAGCCGGATACAACAGGAGCGATTACATGAAGATTGTTTACCTTCTTCCCCTATATGGATCCACCTGCGAGTACTCATAAACTAATACCGATTGAACCATACCAAGGGAAGGGGAAAAAAGGGATAAATAAAAAATAAAGTTGCAGCAGTTTGAATGTTCACTCCTGAACTGGTTGGGATCTGCAGGGGTTTCTCACCTCTCTCTAGCCCGTGAACCCTGCATAGGAGAGAGGACATAATCAGACATACCATACACACTTCCTGTGATTGATCAATATGACTATGTGTGGATATAAACTTACATTTGCAACTGCCATAAGTATTCTTCAGAAAAAGGTCAAAAGGTGAATAATAAAGTAAGCAAAAGAAAATAGTACATCTCTTTAACCATATGGACTTCTGGTTAAATGTAGTCTTGCTTCATAGGGCTCAAATGATATTTCTGTACATTTCTTCCACTGTCCCTATGACAGACTTAGCTCACTGTAATCCAAGTGAGACTCTCTCACACACGCAGCACTATGGGATATAATGCCTCCAGATAAAGTACAAAACAAACAGCTTTAAATCAGCGGATTGTACTCTCCTCAAAACGAGAGCACCACTATGGCCAAAATATAACTTAAAAATTGAAGTCTTGAACAAGCACAGCGCTCCTTTGCGCTTTAAACTGAAAAATGACAAACTTTCCCATGGGCCTTCTGGCCGGCTCTCGGAGCGAGAGTGGTACTTTGCTAGTGGCCCAGCCGATCGTCGCAGTTCTCGGCCTGGTTGTGGGACCTTGGTCCGGGGCGGCCCGGGGTATGGTGGATGACTGGCATTATTTGTAGGGTGGATTGCAGCGGCAATGACTCGTGTCCCCTACGTTTCTATGTAGGTGGTCGGTAAGGAGCGTTACTTGCCACAATTTAGGTCATGAACGAGTGGCACAAGTAAAGAAGTTGCCGACTTTGGTCCACTTCGAGGTTCACGGCTTTGTAGGTGGGGGGGCCAGGAGCCGTGATGGCATCACTGCATGATTGTTGTATCTCGGAGGCTCTGCTGTGGTCACGGAGGGGTGTGATGGACAAAGTACACCACCCCCCCCCGCGGCCATTTTGGGAAGGTTGGTGCTACAGCGGTGGTGGAGTTTTCAGTGATGGCAGGCTGTTCCTCCGGTTCGGGTACCCCTTTTAGGCGGGATCCGGGTTGTGGGGTCCGCCACTAGGCCCGGTGCCTTTAATCATTGTACAGGAGCGGAATCCTCACCGGGCCCCTTCCTCTCTGACCCCATCACGTAAGGGTGCTGAGAGGGATATTTCCTGAAGGAAAATTGGGGGCAAGGAAACTAGTAGTTCGGTTGTTTGTTCCCTACATGCACCTAAGCCCTGATTCCCACGCAGCTTGTATATTGCCGCTCGTTTTTTAGGTCTCGGCCTAGAGACGCGCGAAGAGCGTTCTCGGCAGAGAACTATTGTAATCATGTCAGCTGCCAAAGCTGACAAAAGGAGACAAGAGCTGGGCACGCGCCCAGCAATCCTAATGGGAGAGGGAGCGACAAGTGCTGGGCAGGTGCGGATTCAGTCGCGCGCACGCTCACGGCGCCAGCGTCCCCGCCGCGCGCCGATCTCTGCTCTCTTCCTGGCTGGCATCGAGACGTTTAGCAAGGCAGTGAGGGCACTGAGAGGTAGATGCTTGTTCAGAATGTTTTGTCCTCTAATTGCATGGACTTGAGTGCAGAGTGGTGAGTGCAGAGTGGTGAGTGCAGAGTGGTGAGTGCAGAGTGGTGAGTGCAGAGCGGTGAGTGCAGAGTAGTGAGTGCAGAGTAGTGAGTGCAGAGTAGTGAGTGCAGAGTAGTGAGTGCAGAGTAGTGAGTAGTGAGTAGTGAGTGCAGAGTAGTGAGTGCAGAGTAGTGAGTGCAGAGTGGTGAGTGCAGAGTGTTGAGTAGTGAGTAGTGAGTGCAGAGTAGTGAGTGCAGAGTAGCGAGTGCAGAGTAGTGAGTGCAGAGTAGTGGGTGCAGAGTAGTGAGTGCAGAGTAGTGGGTGCGGAGTAGTGAGTGCAGAGTAGTGAGTGCAGAGTAGTGACTGTGCAGAGTGAGTGTGCAGAGTGCAGAGTGCGAGAGCAGAGTTGTGAGTGCACAGTGTGAGTGCAGAGTGTGAAGTGTGTGAGTGTGTAGGGTGAGCAGTGTGTGAGTGTGTAGGGTGAGCATTGTGTGAGCGTGTAGGGTGAGCAGTGTGTGAGCGTGCAGGGTGAACAGTGTGTGAGCGTGCAGGGTGAACAGTTTGTGAGTGTGCAGGGTGAACAATTCCAATCCAAACCACATAATTCCATTACACACCACATGCATACACTCCATAACACATGGCTGAAAGACATTGCCATTTACAATGCCATTAGCTCTAACTCAAATAAATCCGAGACCTATTGCATTTCCAATGCTTGTATATTGTGCTGTTCCGTCGGCGAAGTTTATATATATACCGGGGAAGAAAGCTCGGCCTGCTTTTACAGGGGTTTTGTTTTCTCCCATAACCTGCACACTTGTCACTTTTTCCTCCTGTGCGTCTTTGCCACCTCAGGTATTTTGTTTGCTCACATTTGCCTCCTTACTTCATGTAACGTAACGTCTGCTTTTGTGATCGGTTCACTTGTAATGTTCGACTCGGGTATCAGTTCTGTTCCTTCTGTGTAGCGCTCAGACGGCTTCGGGTAAGGTCCGCGCTATATAAAAATGCTTAAAGAAATGAATATCAGTTGGTATGTCCCAGGCTTCTTCGGGAGGGGCAGGGTACTCGGGAGTGGTTATGTGTTAAGGTTTAGGCCACTAGAGGGCATCGTGCTATGGTTCCTCGCAATTGGCAAGCCCGAACAAGGAGATATGTAATGATTGGCACCTTAATTCTGCCCCGCCCGCTATGAGGGAGTTGTGTGAGAAGGAGCGGGTCACACTACATCACATTTGTATGCCCTATCAAGTTAGCCAGCAGGAGGCTAGCCCTGCCATGGCCCACAGGAGCACAGCCATTGGCGGATATTGATTCTTCCACCCACTGGCTTCTAATTTTCGTGGGCAGAGGTCAGCTTTCCGCAACCCACGTTAATGGTGCAACTTCATTCGCTGGTGCAAGGCCGGTTACTTGCCGACTCTCCCCGCTCAAGAATTACTTAACATCACGAGGAAACTGAAGGAAGCGCTATGCCACGTAACCTTACATGCTAGACAACGAGGAGGCCTTAGGCAGCTGTTAGAAGTTAATTAACAGGCAGGATACTGGCGTCATAAAATACATTTCACTCAAGTTTTACTGGCTTTCGTAAATAGATGGGATTAGCGCGGTCAGCCTGTGAACCCAATTTTAGTAAGGTATGTGTTTTGTCCCGGTTTGGGCTTTAAATTCCTGGTCACCCTATGCTGAGGGCAGGGACAAGCAGCCAAGGAGGAGGGGTGATAAGAGACGCCTTTATCTTGTCGTTGATTCTCTCGGAACATTATTAGGTGGGCCACGTCGTAAATGGCAGCTGTATGCCCATTGGTTGCAGCGCAAGTACGAGGGATGCGCGCTCACGAGGTGCTTACCCCCGACATGCACTGTCATGGTGGGGGGAGACGCTTGGGGGCCCGACCGGCCTCGGATACGGGGCCCTCTTTCCGGTTGTTGCAAGTCGTCACGGTTGGTTTGCGTTTCGGCTCCTGGCTTTGCCCTGTGGGTCGCGTCGGCGCTACAAGTTGTCCCCTCCAGAAACCTTGGCCTATCGTGCAGTGAGGTTGTTCTCCATTTCTTTCACTGTTTTGTAGCATTGCGGGTAATGTAGCTTGTGTTGGCTGCACCTATGGGCGCATTTTTATGCCCGAGTCCTATTGTGCAAGGCGTACGAATAAGGGGTGCAGCAATGCTCGTGCATTTGTGTGGTCAGTGTACCAGCTCGGATGGCATATACCTTGAACGTAGTGGTTGCATGTTGGGCCTGTTGTTGTGGGTGCCCTTGATTAGTCCTCTTAATGTACAAGGCCCTTTGCAGGCGATGCCTGGGTGAGAGCCCGGGGACATGGAGGAGGCTGGAGCACCCGCTGTTGTAGGACAGGGACGCAGTCACATGTCTACAATAGCAATCAGCATAGCTCAGACAAGTTGCGCCGACATGGGGGAGGGATCGCTTTCTTGGGCGTGCTTCTCTAAAAGCCCCCCCACCATTGTTCCTCCTGGTTCACGCCGTTGGGCATGTTGCGGATCTCCTTGCGTTCCCTGGTCTTGCTGGTAAGTTGTGTTCCCCCTGCTTTGCGCGGCGGGGTGCTTTGAGCCTGGTGGCAGTATGGTTGACAGTGGTCGTATAATGGTGAGTCTGAGGCCCACGTCGACATTATAATCTAAAAGGGTTTTCGGTAGTGTGGAGGAACTCCACCATAGCTTCATAGATTACCCCTTCATAGTGTTCGGGGTAGGTAGCTGGCATTGGTAGATTGGATAAGCACCGCAGCATGCTGCCTTTCCCCAGCTTAGAACGTGCCCTGGGGTAATCCGCATTAGAACTCGTCAGGTCAAGGGTGTGCTATATACTAAGCTGGGGGAGACAGACTGCAGTGTGTGAGCAGCTGTAATTTAGGTGAGCGCCTGGGTGGTTTAATATGCGTTGCGCTCATGAGTTGAGAACGAGTGCAGAATACTTGGAAGTGATTCAGTGCGGGTGAGGCATCCAGGCTTGCAGCAAGCCGACATTGCATAATATTCTCAGTGTGTACATGCGACTGAGTGCCTGGATACATAGGGAAGATGATAACTCTGTATGTACGCAGGACTGAGTACCTGCAGATGAGGGGTGTGTGGTACACCAGGCCATCTGCCAGTGTTCTCTGCATGATACCGCCTATGTGTACATGTATCTAGGTGCCCCTGTGCACGAGAGGTGTGATGCATCAGGCAAGCAGCAAGCTAGAATATAGGATGTGGCTAATGTGTACATGTATTTGTGTACCATGACTATGAGATTTGTGTTATTCAAACTAGCGGTATGCGAACACTGCATGAGGGGATCATTATGTACATGCGACCTGGTATTCAGTCCTAAGACATGTGCGAGGCACCAGCCAAGCAAATGCTAATGCATAGGGTGGACAATAGGTACACATAACTGTTTGCTGGTGTACAGGGGATGTGCAGTACTTCAGGCCACCAGCGTACACACATTGTATGTTGTAGCTAAACTATATATGGGATTGAGTGCCCATCTTTGGGGACGTTTACTAGAGCAAGCTGTCCACTGCATGATCTATGTTACATGTGACTGAGTGCATGTTGTAGGGGATGTGCGACGCACCAAACTCTGCATGCTGTGGTATGTGGGCTATCAAATGAGCGGCCATGCAGAAGCGTTGCATGGTACAGACACTGTGAGGTGCCCAGCGTACATGGGAAGGAGCGCCTGTCACCCGCAGGAGAGGTGCCGAGCAATGGGTCTTGTATGCACAGCAGACTTAGGAATGACTGCTCGGTCCAGGATAGAAGTGTAGTTGTGCGCTCAGGGTACATGTATGTGTATGGACAACTGCTCATGCGCATTGGTAGGCCATTTGGAGCGTATTATTGGACTACATCTAACATTGCCTCTAAACATGTAAGTGCTGCGACTACAATAACAGAATGTACGTAGGCCACAACAGTGTGGATTCAGTGTGCCAAAGGTGTTTATTTCAAGTCACTTTTCATGTGTTTGGCTATTGATTTGGGCCGGTCTAATACAGTGTAGGGCAGGCACTCCCGAGACCTACACGTCTCAGTGTATTGTTTCTTTCGGCGCAACCATTCCAGGCCTGCGCATGCCGCCGCAACATGGCGTTTGTCTCCCTGTGGGTCCTCTTTGCCACGACCCGGGGGCACCCTTGCCGCCTCCATAAGCATGTACCGCCCAGATCGCGCTTGCCTAATCCGCCCTAGTGTGGAAAGGTGCAAACTCTTGCACAGTTTAGTCCAACCCAGCGTGCTTTTATTAGCCTAGGCTGAGCTGTGTTAGAGAGGGCCTTTAGACTTCCATTAGTGTGCTACAAGGGGCTTATACGATAAAATACGGTTGCGTCCATGGGCACAGGGATTAGGGTGCACAGCTTGGTCAGTAGATTAAGGGAGACACACCCAAGAGCTTGGTGTACCTTATCGTAAGAGGCATAGCAAGGGTGCCATGACCCATAAAGCAAACAGGGAATATGGGACTGTAGGTTTTGTTGTATAGACAGCCAGCTTTATGCAATAGGGTTTTATCTGCTGTTACCGGAATACTGTCATGGATTTTATTAAACTTAAACAATACAGAGTGTAACGGAATGGAAGCCACAATGTAGCAGGGCCATTGCACCTGCTGCATTGATAGGAATTGGTTTAATGATGACCAGAAGTGATGCTTGGTATTGGTAGTTCTTGAGGGTTTGACTTGTTTAACCTAAGAATCAAACTAAAGCTACTTGGTAAAAGTAAGTGTAGCTTGTGAAGGCTTGCGCTCCGGCTCTTTTGGCGTCCTCTTGTTAAATATTTTGATATTCAGATTATCAGCCAGCACGGCTGAAGTTTTGTAGTGCGCTGACAGAGCTGTGTTTGTGTGTATCCCAGTACCTGAATAGCATAAGGACGGTGCTGCTTTGGGAGAGGTGTCTCCGTGGCTGACAGAATGGAAGTGTTTTGGCAGAGTTATGCGCGCGTGTGGGGATGACCCGTCTAGGGCGCATGGGCAGAGCTCAGTTTGCGGGCGCCCCAACTGAGGTTCTGTCAGTGGGTAGCAATCAGTGTGGCATGGAATGAAGTGACGCGTGCACGTCACAAGAGAGTCCCCACCACAGGTAGAGGGAGTTTCTCCGTACATGGCAGACTCAATTCACTAGGTAACCACTGGAGCACCCTTCCATGGTATGGGAATCGCATTTTATACGTGTTCAGCACTGTCTATTTTTCGCACACTCCTAGGTGCAATAGTCCTTATCAGACTTGGCATGTGATTCCTGCCTTAGCTTCGCAACGCTTCTCTTCTGCATCGGGCGCTGGTGGGACGCTAGTATGTGCCACACCCAACTCCTTGGAGCATATATTGTGGGCTCGTACTGTACGACTAGCCTGACCTCTGTTGTGTGGGGGCATGTTGGAATTGGGGGTTGCCCAAGTCTCAAAGGGGGTAGCATGGCATCAAGCGGGTAGGCCAAACTTGGAGGACATGTGAAGCACTCACGCAGTACCTTCAGTCAACGCACCAGGCACACTACACAAGAGGCGGGACACCAATTTGAGTTGGAAAATTAAGCAGTTTAGTATCTCCAACCTGCAAGGCAAAAAGGAAAAATACACTGGTAATCACAACAAGGCGCCAACTGGCGCCAGAGCCAAGTACATCCTGGGGAATTATTTACATGGGACAAAAAGGGTTGAGTCCAAAGTCCATGCTGTAATAAAAATGGTTGGTTAAGTGAACATTAGACCTGGGGCCAATCTGGCGGGGCCAACTCAGGGTCTCATCCTACAGGGAAGGCTGTAATTGCAAAATTCTACATTAGCATAGAAATACCTCATGCCCGTTAACACCAACCCAACCCTGTTAGGGAAAGAAAACATTAGGGCATCACGGCATAACATGGGCAGGAACACCTGCAATAAATCAGCCTATCTGGCCCATCAATCTGGTACATAACAAGGGCCTGGAATAACATCAGGCCAACCCATTGACCAACCTAGGCGGAACATACATCGCCCAGCATAGGTATCAGGTAGGGGCCCTCCTCCTAGATCAGGAACACCTGTCAGGACTCAACTAGGCTCCCTTTACCATCAACTAAGGGGTATCAACATCAGGGTGTACACAGCAGTCAACCCTCCTTACTTCTGGACTCCCTTAGACATTTCCTTCCCCAGGGTTCCTTAATAACTGGGGACCTCAGGGCAACCCGTACAGCAGGGACCTATACTTGCACTAAGGGAGAATAAAACTCTCTACCCCAGAATATGCTATAAGGACAACCAGCTTGCTCCTGAGTTGTCTAGAAGGGCAGTTAGTTTCAGAAACGTCAGGGCAGTTCAGCAAATCTGGAGCCCAAGTCGCAGGTGCCCCCTGTCATTTGGGCACCTGATAAAGCAACTCAGTCCCCGGGGCGGGCACCGACAATGTACCCCGCTGCCCTCTCTGTCCCCCACACCGTTAAGCGTAGGCTCCACTCACCGGGCTCAGTAGGTCCTGCGGGCGTCCTTTGGGGTCTCCTCTGTAGGGGGGGGACCAGGCACCGACAATGTGCCTCGAGGCCCCCCTTTCCGCGGCGTCACCCGGGGCCCAGGGGTTCCAAGACGGCCTCTGGACGGCCACACTCGCCTCACCCGGGCCTCCTTCTCTCACAGGGGCCTGGGGCTTCAACACGGTGTCTGGGCACCCGTGGGGGGAAGCCTGCCTGGCTTTCCTCCCACGTCACACGGCTCCTGCAGCGCAATCGGGGCTCCCTCGTTTGCGTGGGAGCCCCACAGGCAGTCTGCCCCTTCAGCCGGCTTCGTTGGAGGGGGCGGGGCTGGCACCGACAATGTACCCCGGCCCCGCCTTTCTCACCAGCCCCTCACTCAGGGCCGCAGACCGGCGGGGTGGCCTCCCGCTCCGGTCGCTCCAATCCGGGGCTCCCTCCTCGGCACGGGGGCCCCACACCAACACTTCACCTGGGTCCCCTTGCCTCACGGGGACCTAGGGCTTGGCGACGCTCTCCTCGATCTGGCGGGCCGGCACCGACAGCGTGCCCCGGCCCCGCCTTCTCCACCGGCCCCTCGCGGGGGGCACAGACCAGCGGGGTAGCCTCCCGCGACGGTCGCTTCACTCGGGGTTCCCTCCTCGTCATGGGGACCCCGCAACGGAGCTTCACCCGGGTCCCCCTCCTACCTCACGGGGACCCGGGGCTTCGATTTCCCTTCTCCCGGCCTTCTCGGCCGATAACCAATCCCTGCGCGGCCTTCAAAGGTCACGGCCGCGCGGGCCAATCAGTGCGCGGCGGGGGCGGGCCGATGACGCGGCCGGGCCCCCGTCACGTGATGGGGGATCTGCCGGCCTCAGGGCCTAGCGCGGCCCTCTCTTCACCTCGGCGGCCCTCTCCTGGTACCGGGGGCCGCCGCAACGATCACCCCAGCAGGGGGGGTCTCCTCAAGGCGGCGCCGGGCCACGGCGGTGATTTTCGGCGCTGCCACACAGCGCGAGGACAGGACAAGGGGTAGGCTCCCTTTCTTGTATAAAGTCCCCTCACAGTCTCCTCAGCACCCGGGCTGCGACGGTGATCTCCAGCTGCGACAAGGGGTAGGCTCCCTTTTTAATTAATTATTTATATCGGCCAAAGCGCGCCTCCACAACAGCGCTATTCACAGGCTGCCAGTCTCCTCAGAAAATAGCGAAAACGGCGCTATTCACAGCGCACTGCTCCTCCCTCAGACTACGCAGGGGGGCAGGAATCTAGCACTTCCTCAGCGCTTCGCAGTTATAGCGCTTGTCAGATAGGCTTCACAGCTCTAGGGGGCCACAACAGTCCCAGGGCCCAGCGCTTTCACAGGGCCTCACAGCACCTCAGCCAGCAGCATTTCCTTTGGGGGCACGATCTTCCCCATGGTGCTTCAAAGGGGCAGACAGTCCCACAGCAGTTCCTCAGGGGCACATTCCTCACCTCCTGGGCGCTTCTTCACGCAGCGCTGACGTGGTACCTGGTCCAAAACGGCGTCAGTGACCTGGGTAGGGGCCCTCCTTTGTCAGGGGCCCATGGGGACAGCAGCGGGGGGGTTTATAGGGGTGCAGGGCCCAGCTCACAGGCCCATGTGGCGGTCGCACCTCACAGCAGGTCCCCCTCCCTTCCTTGTCCCAGCGCTGACTAAACCTCTGGTGACACTTTCCCCTATTTATACCCTCCTCCCAGGCAGTGCCAGGACCTTCTAGAATGTTGGCACATCTAGCCTAAACTGGTTCTAGGGGAGGGGGTGAGCACCCTGGGTGCCAGGCTTTCCCTCCAAAACTAGGGGTAGCTGGGTAATG
Source organism: Lissotriton vulgaris (assembly GCF_964263255.1). Classification (NCBI taxonomy): domain Eukaryota; kingdom Metazoa; phylum Chordata; class Amphibia; order Caudata; family Salamandridae; genus Lissotriton; species Lissotriton vulgaris. The sequence continues at coordinate 1,821,109,336 of NC_141687.1, forward strand.
TTATCTAGACAGCTGACCTATGTCAGTCCAGTGGCAAAACCCATGGCCATGGCATCCATTTTAAAAGCAATACATTTCAGTCAGGTGCAGTTTTAAAATGGGGGTGCAGTTTTAAAATGGGGGATTTTACAAGTGCTCACATTATGTCAGGTAATTACATTTTCACAAGATGTCTCACACCACTCATGGCCTATACAGGTTTAATCCCATGGGGGAGACAATCCAGGTAAGGGGGTCAAAAGCGAAAAATTTTGGGGGGAAAAAGGCCAAGTCCAACACGACTCCCCCCCAGCCAAAAGCCAGGGTAGACACATCAATGCCTTGATGGGCTTCCCTGCTTGGGGCGGAAAAAGGTGGACGCAGGCCTGCAACTACAGGAGCACCTGCAGTCTCTCCTCCACTCTGGAACCCAATGGTTCTCTTTCGCAACCCTCCCTTCACCAACAGAACCACCCCACTGGTGTTCCCTAGTGGGATGTCTCTTTTTCCTAGAGTGGGAGGCACTAGCCTCAGGCTGGTGATACTCTGGAACCACTCTCTTCTCTCCAAATTTCCACTGGTCCACCCACCTGGGGTCTACACCCTCAGAATGACCAGCCCTTAGGGGCGAGGCTCCCCTCCCCCTACTTCTCCTCCTAGGGTTCCTCCATCTCCTACGCCTGGGGACACCCTCACACAACTCTCTCCCCAACCTGGAGTCGAAACTCACAGGCTGAACCGGTGACAGGGGCGAGTCCTCCCTCTCCCTGCACCCCCTCCCAGAATTCTGCACCCTCCTACCCGGAGAAGTACCCCTGGGAGTCACTTCCGGGGGGACTCTGGTTTCAGATGTCCCTCCCACCAGGGCAGGCAACTCCTGTCCCTGGCCACCCAACCCGGGACCTGCGCCCTGTGGCTGAGCTGGTGACAGAGAAGAGACCTTCCTCCCTCTGCACCCCCTCCCAGAGTTCCGCACCCTCCCACTGGAAGTGGTACCCCTGGGAGTCAATTTGGTAGGGACCTGCTTTACAGGAACCCCACCCTCCAGGCCAGGCAACTCCTGAACCCGGAACCCCAGTCCAAGATCTAGACCCTGTGACTGGTCAGTCCCCCGAACCCCTGGAGCTCTGTTTAATGATGCTCCGGGTTCTCCTGACATAAGGGGATCCCTCCCTCGGGATGACACATCGGCGCAGCCTAGCCTCCCAAGCTGGGGCTCTCTTAAAGAACACTCCAGGCCTGGTGGCCGCAGCTGGGGTACCTTGGGACACCTCCCCGTCTCACTCCCTTCGGGATCACTCCCCTCAGCCCTCCCAGACGCTCTGGCACTTACCCAGAGGTCTGCCTCCCGTGCAAGTTCCCTGGGGTCTGAGAACCCGCACTGCAACAGATGGTGACGCAGTCTTGGGAAACAACTCCTCAGCATGTGCTCCCGGATAACGGCATGGCACAGCCCTTCCCAATCCTCCACTGCTCTCCTCACCACCCAATCCTCCAGTACAGTCCAACACTCCTCCTCGAACTCTCCCCAGGACTGATGGGACAGCTTTCCCCTGCCCCTCAACACTAACCCGTCCTCCTCCTCCGGGGAATCAGGCACAGTCTCCTGGGCTTCAGGAGTGGGACACCTTGCACTGGACCTACACTCGCTGCCACCACTGGATCCCACCCTCCTCGGTGAATCCAGACTCCTGAAACCACTCTCAGGGGTCAAACTACCCACCTGAGCTGATCTCTCCCTGGCGAAAGCCCTCTCCGCCTCCGCCATCCTCTCCAGCGCTAGGACCCTTTCAGTCTCTAGTCGCTGCTCTTCTACCCTCAGCTGCGCTAAGCCCTCGGCATGCCTGAGCTTTGCCAGCGCCAGCTGATACTCCCTCTCTTCTCGCCTATCTACCCACTCTTCTGGGGACAGGGAAAGGGATGGGGCAGTGCCCCCGGGACTGGACCCAGTGCGAGACTCCCTATCTTCGGTGTCCTCCACAGCTACTGGCATCTCCGCCCTCTCCAATTCTTCCTCCTCCTCGGAATAACTACCTCCCAGGGTTCTGGATGGGGAGCCCTCTCTCTGGTCTCTAACCCACTGACCCTTCAACACCTCGGGGGGGTAGTCAGACAAGTCCCCATCAATCTCTAAGGGCTCTCCCCTCTTGAGGGCCTCATAGAGAAACAGGTTCCTCCTAATGTTCCCTACTGGGGGTATCCCTCTCTCCAGGAGGAAGTCTATCACCTCCTGTTCGGTGTATTCCATCAGTTCCACTTCCTGGTAGATCAACCCCATTGTGGCGAGGTACACCCGGGACACACCCTCCCAGTGGAACAAGGGGACACAATTCTGCTACAACACTTTTCAGGAGGAGGCAATCAAAAAACACAATAATCCCCACAACAAGGCTCGGATTACCTCCAAGCTCTATTTGCAGTGTAACCTGTGGCCGCTGTGGTACTGCGCAAGCACAAGTCCTATCCCACCGCTCTGCCACCAAATGTTGGAATTGGGGGTTGCCCAAGTCTCAAAGGGGGTAGCATGGCATCAAGCGGGTAGGCCAAACTTGGAGGACATGTGAAGCACTCACGCAGTACCTTCAGTCAACGCACCAGGCACACTACACAAGAGGCGGGACACCAATTTGAGTTGGAAAATTAAGCAGTTTAGTATCTCCAACCTGCAAGGCAAAAAGGAAAAATACACTGGTAATCACAACAAGGCGCCAACTGGCGCCAGAGCCAAGTACATCCTGGGGAATTATTTACATGGGACAAAAAGGGTTGAGTCCAAAGTCCATGCTGTAATAAAAATGGTTGGTTAAGTGAACATTAGACCTGGGGCCAATCTGGCGGGGCCAACTCAGGGTCTCATCCTACAGGGAAGGCTGTAATTGCAAAATTCTACATTAGCATAGAAATACCTCATGCACGTTAACACCAACCCAACCCTGTTAGGGAAAGAAAACATTAGGGCATCACGGCATAACATGGGCAGGAACACCTGCAATAAATCAGCCTATCTGGCCCATCAATCTGGTACATAACAAGGGCCTGGAATAACATCAGGCCAACCCATTGACCAACCTAGGCGGAACATACATCGCCCAGCATAGGTATCAGGTAGGGGCCCTCCTCCTAGATCAGGAACACCTGTCAGGACTCAACTAGGCTCCCTTTACCATCAACTAAGGGGTATCAACATCAGGGTGTACACAGCAGTCAACCCTCCTTACTTCTGGACTCCCTTAGACATTTCCTTCCCCAGGGTTCCTTAATAACTGGGGACCTCAGGGCAACCCGTACAGCAGGGACCTATACTTGCACTAAGGGAGAATAAAACTCTCTACCCCAGAATATGCTATAAGGACAACCAGCTTGCTCCTGAGTTGTCTAGAAGGGCAGTTAGTTTCAGAAACGTCAGGGCAGTTCAGCAAATCTGGAGCCCAAGTCGCAGGTGCCCCCTGTCATTTGGGCACCTGATAAAGCAACTCAGTCCCCGGGGCGGGCACCGACAATGTACCCCGCTGCCCTCTCTGTCCCCCACACCGTTAAGCGTAGGCTCCACTCACCGGGCTCAGTAGGTCCTGCGGGGCGTCCTTTGGGGTCTCCTCTGTAGGGGGGGGACCAGGCACCGACAATGTGCCTCGAGGCCCCCCTTTCCGCGGCGTCACCCGGGGCCCAGGGGTTCCAAGACGGCCTCTGGACGGCCACACTCGCCTCACCCGGGCCTCCTTCTCTCACAGGGGCCTGGGGCTTCAACACGGTGTCTGGGCACCCGTGGGGGGAAGCCTGCCTGGCTTTCCTCCCACGTCACACGGCTCCTGCAGCGCAATCGGGGCTCCCTCGTTTGCGTGGGAGCCCCACAGGCAGTCTGCCCCTTCAGCCGGCTTCGTTGGAGGGGGCGGGGCTGGCACCGACAATGTACCCCGGCCCCGCCTTTCTCACCAGCCCCTCACTCAGGGCCGCAGACCGGCGGGGTGGCCTCCCGCTCCGGTCGCTCCAATCCGGGGCTCCCTCCTCGGCACGGGGGCCCCACACCAACACTTCACCTGGGTCCCCTTGCCTCACGGGGACCTAGGGCTTGGCGACGCTCTCCTCGATCTGGCGGGCCGGCACCGACAGCGTGCCCCGGCCCCGCCTTCTCCACCGGCCCCTCGCGGGGGGCACAGACCAGCGGGGTAGCCTCCCGCGACGGTCGCTTCACTCGGGGTTCCCTCCTCGTCATGGGGACCCCGCAACGGAGCTTCACCCGGGTCCCCCTCCTACCTCACGGGGACCCGGGGCTTCGATTTCCCTTCTCCCGGCCTTCTCGGCCGATAACCAATCCCTGCGCGGCCTTCAAAGGTCACGGCCGCGCGGGCCAATCAGTGCGCGGCGGGGGCGGGCCGATGACGCGGCCGGGCCCCCGTCACGTGATGGGGGATCTACCGGCCTCAGGGCCTAGCGCGGCCCTCTCTTCACCTCGGCGGCCCTCTCCTGGTACCGGGGGCCGCCGCAACGATCACCCCAGCAGGGGGGGTCTCCTCAAGGCGGCGCCGGGCCACGGCGGTGATTTTCGGCGCTGCCACACAGCGCGAGGACAGGACAAGGGGTAGGCTCCCTTTCTTGTATAAAGTCCCCTCACAGTCTCCTCAGCACCCGGGCTGCGACGGTGATCTCCAGCTGCGACAAGGGGTAGGCTCCCTTTTTAATTAATTATTTATATCGGCCAAAGCGCGCCTCCACAACAGCGCTATTCACAGGCTGCCAGTCTCCTCAGAAAATAGCGAAAACGGCGCTATTCACAGCGCACTGCTCCTCCCTCAGACTACGCAGGGGGGCAGGAATCTAGCACTTCCTCAGCGCTTCGCAGTTATAGCGCTTGTCAGATAGGCTTCACAGCTCTAGGGGGCCACAACAGTCCCAGGGCCCAGCGCTTTCACAGGGCCTCACAGCACCTCAGCCAGCAGCATTTCCTTTGGGGGCACGATCTTCCCCATGGTGCTTCAAAGGGGCAGACAGTCCCACAGCAGTTCCTCAGGGGCACATTCCTCACCTCCTGGGCGCTTCTTCACGCAGCGCTGACGTGGTACCTGGTCCAAAACGGCGTCAGTGACCTGGGTAGGGGCCCTCCTTTGTCAGGGGCCCATGGGGACAGCAGCGGGGGGGTTTATAGGGGTGCAGGGCCCAGCTCACAGGCCCATGTGGCGGTCGCACCTCACAGCAGGTCCCCCTCCCTTCCTTGTCCCAGCGCTGACTAAACCTCTGGTGACACTTTCCCCTATTTATACCCTCCTCCCAGGCAGTGCCAGGACCTTCTAGAATGTTGGCACATCTAGCCTAAACTGGTTCTAGGGGAGGGGGTGAGCACCCTGGGTGCCAGGCTTTCCCTCCAAAACTAGGGGTAGCTGGGTAATGTTATCTAGACAGCTGACCTATGTCAGTCCAGTGGCAAAACCCATGGCCATGGCATCCATTTTAAAAGCAATACATTTCAGTCAGGTGCAGTTTTAAAATGGGGGTGCAGTTTTAAAATGGGGGATTTTACAAGTGCTCACATTATGTCAGGTAATTACATTTTCACAAGATGTCTCACACCACTCATGGCCTATACAGGTTTAATCCCATGGGGGAGACAATCCAGGTAAGGGGGTCAAAAGCGAAAAATTTTGGGGGGAAAAAGGCCAAGTCCAACAGGGCAGTTTTAGCGCTGCCTGTTGCCCTTCAAATATAGCTGCACAGCGTATGAGCTCTGGAAACCACCGCGCATTATGAGGCAGTATAGGTACAAAGAGTCTAACGAGAAGAAGCAGCACCCAGTGCTCCAGGATACACGCACTGCATGTAAACATGTCCATCTCATTGTTATTAGAGAGTCGGAGAGGCCGGCAAACGGCAGCTAACGGCAGGGGCGTGCTCCCGCTGCCGGTTCCCCCAGGGGATCTAGCAGGCTTCCTGGGATAACTCTCATGTAATGCAACCTAGGGCGGACAGGCTCCCTAGAAATTTAGAGGATGTGTTCATGCTTAGCTGATAGTGTTGGGCACTATCCGGTTCGCAATGCAGTGGTAAGGCGGAAGGCTAGAAGTGCGAGGTGAACTGTGTGCAATCCGAGCCTAATTTTTTAGACTAAGGAGTAAGAAAGCTAGGTCATCCTACCGTTAAAGACCAGCAGCAGTAGGACAACTTGCCATTCTTGAATGTGCTGCAGAAGTAAGAATTTCTTTTCAGAAAGCCATGCTAATTTACCTGTCTGCTAACCATACTTATTTTAGTTAGCAGAGAGATGGTATTGTCTGTGTAGTGGATCGTTACTGATAATGGAGAGCTTACATTCAAGCCAGGGAGTAGCTGGGACAGCGGGCCCCTTTAGCTTACCCTTCATGTTTTATTGCAGTATTCTCATAAGTGCATTCCCTAAATTAGAACTTCCAACAGTATCCCCTCTGGTTATGGACGCTCACCATGCACTAATATCATGTAGACTTGAGGGATGAATACTGCTCTAAAGGCTGCGCCAATTGTGGATGCTATCGAGGGATGGTTGTGAGTAAGCAAGACCAAAGCTACAATAGTATAAAATATGCTATTCTTCAGTAGTGGGGACATTGCTAACTGAGAAAAAGTTACTTGCAGGACAATAGGATGCAGGTAGGAAGGAAGCTAGGTAGTGGGGGGCCCGGGCGGCGACCGTTGCCGCCGGCCGGGCTGTGGCAGAGTTACAGGGCGATCCGGAAGCAGAGAGGTGCAACACTGTACCTCAGCGGGCACATAGGGGTGCCAGAGCCTGAGACCTGGGGCCTCATGGGAGGTTCCGGGAACACGTGTCGGCGCCCCAGTAGTCCTTTGGGCGGTTGTGGGCCTGTGCAACCGGGGGTTTGCCTAGCTACGCCCCGCAAGGGGCGTGAGTATAATGTTTACCATAAGGGGCAGCACTAGGTGGTTCGCCACGGTGCTGCCTGGTTCATCAGGCGGGCAGGTGGCGAAGAATGCGGCCTGCCCTTGGATCGTCCATAAGATAACCCACTATGATTACATAACGTTGTATGTAATAAACCTGCAGCAGTTTTTCCCCAATCTAACACTGGTGTCTAGTGTGTTATTTGCGGGATGCATGCTATGTTATTGGGTGGTGGGTCCTGTTGCCATGATGTGTCTATGCGGCTGCCCGAGGCCACCCAGGAGCCATCAGGAGGGCGGCCCCCTAGACACAGAGGGCTTCCCCCCGCCTCTCTCTAGTACTCTCCCCTCCCCCGGGCAGGAGGTGCCCTGAGGGGAGCAAGGAGGAGCTGAGTGGTCACGTCCGGTGCGGCAGGCAGGGCGAGGGGTACTTAAGCCCCCCTCGCCATCTTCTCTGCCTCTTTGCTGCACCGGACGCGTCGTGGTAACCCCGTAGCGGGGACACACATTTTCCCTCCCGACCTCTCACCCTGTGTGTCAGCTTGAGGGGGACAGTTTGAACGTTTTAATGTTTTAATTTTCGTTGCAGGCGGAGTTACAGGGCGATACAGAAGCAGAGAGGTGCAGCACTGTGCTCAGAGGGAACATAGGGGTGCCAGAGCCTAAGACCTGGGGCCTCATGGGAGGTTCCGGGAACACGTGTCGGCGCCCCAGTAGTCCTTCGGGCGGTTGTGAGTATAATGTTTACCATAAGGGGTTCGCCACGGTGCTGCCTGGCTCATCAGGAGGGCAGGTGGCGAAGAATTCGGCCTGCCCTTGGATCGTCCGTAAGATAACCCATTATGATTACATAACGTTGTATGTAATAAACCTGCAGCAGTTTCTTCCCAATCTAACACTGGTGTCTAGTGTGTTATTTGCGGGATGCATGCTATGTTAAGGGGTGGGGGGTCCTGTTGCCATGATGTGTCTATGCGCGTAATCCTCCAGCACGTTCATGCGCTTAGTGCTCCAGTGCGGCAATGCGCTTCCCGGTACCACTCGATATCACTTCAAAAACGGGCTCCTCAATATCGTGCAAGACCAGCACAATCTGCTATGAAATTCAGGTGACAAGCACCTGATTGAGGAAGAGGAGGGGCATAAGTAGGCACCATGAGAGAGAGGAGGAGACTCACCTTCCCTCAACATTCTGGGAAGTGTAGTCCCACCATTCAAACCACATCCATTCCTCGCGTGTGCATTCAATTTAGAATGGAACGTGACAACAAGTTACTTACCTCCCGAAACCCTTTATCTGGTAGAGACTCTGTCAAGCTACATATTGCTTACCAACTCACCTATCCTTCTTGCTCTGTGAGCGGATTTCTACTGACCTGGCTGTTACCCTTTCAGAGCCCTAGTTTTCCACATCAATAGTCAGTGTTCTTCATAGCTCCGTGCTCCTGGCTTGGAAAGTCGCAAAATTATCATGACGTCCGCACGCTGGGGTGGCGCCTATATTGACACTCCACACACCATTTCTGGATCAAACGATGAAGACACGCGGAGCCGAACGACGCCACCTATGGGTGCACAGGGGTACTGTTCACAAAAAAACCTTTCTGGATCCAGTCTGCCCCTGGGAATAATTCTGAGTAAAGGAATCTGCGGCTATATAGAGTTTCTACCAGATAAGGAATTACCAAAGGTAAGTAACTTGTTCTTTAGTGAATTACTAATTTCACACCCTCCTCCTTACAGTCAGGCAGAACCAAACCAGACTAAGGAAGGGGTTGGTAGAGGGGGAAACACGTCAGCGGTGCAAGCTATTACTGGAGCTGTACCAAATGCCTATTATAAGTTCTGACCATAACAGCAATGCCTAGTACAAGTGAGACAGACCACACTACAGAGACAATGGTGATACAGCCACTTCCTTAGGAGATCAGTGTTGAGATCATTAAAAAGATAGAATTTGGAGAGATGCTTCAGGGTAATGTCGATCTATACAGAATACTGACATATGAGGATGAGATAAGATACTTAATCAAAGACGAAGCATGGTGCGCCAATAAAGCACAAGATAAATTAGAAAAATTGGCTGATGAATTAGATGTTGACAGAAGTCAAATGATGAATGTCAAACAACATTAAATAATTGACCAAACACATGGTGAAATCAAGGAGATGAGTCTTATTACATTGAGAGCTCATATTAAATATTTCATTGGGAAAACATGAGATTGGAGTGATTTCAATCAAATATCCAGAAAAAGGGAACCTAAATAACAAAAAGATAAAGTGAAAGTGGGGAAAAGTATTGCAAGTGCTTTAGAAGTGGAAACCATTTATAGTGGCTGAGTTTTCCTTAAGAGCCCTTGTAGGAGGGTGGATGTTTGCTTTTATGAATAACTTTACAAAGTTAAGAGAAGGCCAGGTGGTATGATGAGGTCCATAAATTGACATATCTTTCTCTAATGCTGTGGACAGATTTTCATTAATTTGCAATTGTTGTTCCAGGAGATTTGTGGCTGGAGTGTAAGGTAGCTGCAGGGTGGCTGATAAAAGAACCACCTAGACAGGGTGCTAACAATGCACCATCAATAGATTTGACTGAAAAATACAACTCAGTGATTGAGCATTTGAGGGAACAGATTCCAGTAAGGGATATACATTGAGAAAGTATTATGAGGACAACACAGAAGCGTAAAGAGTCAGTGCATTAGGAGAGGTTGATGCAGATATTCAAAAGGCATAGTCGAATCGAAAATCCATAGAAAGATGCTCTTGGGGGTTTCGGTTTTGCTTTTGTGAATGGGCTGAGAGCAGAGATTAGCAATCACATTTAACAAAGTGAATTGTGTTGGTCGACAAAGGGCATTGGTGAGATTTTTAAATTGGTTAAAAACAGAAGTGCTTATCTTGAAAAGAAACAGAAAACTGATGTTTGTTCAGGCAAAGCAATTTAAAAGAAGTCAAATGGGTTCAAATATGAATTTCGTTAGAAATGGAATGAATGGGATGAATCAAATGGCGAAAGATGATAAAGTAAATGGTATGGTTGGGTATGTGGAAATGTTGAAAAAGCCTACAGATTGTCATTTTTGTGGGCATATCGGGCATTAGATGAGGGATTGTAGACGGAATCCAGACAAAATCCAAACAATATACAGCAGCAGATGTACAGAAATACAGTAATGTCAAATGCAGAACATGAAGAATCAAAGTAGGGGTGGTGCCTCCCAGATCCATCGATCAAATGACACTTAAATGGAAGAAACCAAAATATTGTGCCCTCTGTTGTTTTCACTTTGACCTATTATTTTTTCAATCTTTCACCCAGGGAATACACTCTGATATATATCACGCCTGTGTGTATGCTTTTTAGACCTTTTTATAGAATAAATCACTGATCCTTTTTCTTGAAACATGGCATTTTTTCTTTGCTTGTTTTTATGAACAGTTTTTTTTAGGAAAAACATGCTTTACATTTACAGACATGGTAACAAGAGGCAAAGCGTATATACAGAACTAACATGACAGCATTTCTTGGATACATGTAGAGGATTTAATCTAGAAGAAACTATTTATATACAACAAAAAGTCACCATATCTTAAATACAGTTAAATCATCAGTTTGCAACAACACCTGTAAAGTTGCCTATCTGGTGTCCTGTAGTGTGGTATCTTTGGGACCTTTACCACTTACGTCCTCTAGTGAGTAGTACTAAAGGCTACTACTAGGCCCTGCTGTGTTTAGGGTCAGAGCATGAGTTAGTGCCAGGTTGGGATCCTGGATTCAATCTCTTGTAGTGTGTGAGAAGTTGGCCTGATATATGATGCTCACTAGTTCTAGTGATCACCTTGTATCAGTCCAAACAACCCTTATGGTGATTGGTTGTAAGTCAACCTTATAGACCAGCTATCCTAATGGTAGCATGGACAAAGCAGCCTTAGGCTAAACTCTTTTGGCATGTGAAGCCAGCTGTTTTACCACATATAACCCCTTGAATACCAAATGAAAGGACACCACACAGGTAGTTATGAAAATAAACAAGATATTTATTAACTAACAAACACCTCTGAACTCTTTATGAGATCAGAGGGCTAAGCACATGACAAGACTCTTAAGAAAAATACGATAAGTTGAACAAATTACAATGGTGCCCTAGGGGCACGACAAACCATATACTAAGTAAATTGTATAAGGAAATCGATAGAAGGAATGGAGCTGTCCAGAGGCTGTAGGATCGCTGGGACTACACTATCCTGACCTGAGGTAAGTAATAGGAGGCCCACGGGACGCAGGTGCAGAGTGTGAACTCACACGCGAGATGAGTAACAAAGTCAATGGACAGTACAAATTACGAAAAGGTAAGTATTAGACAGTTCCGACTAGCTAGGACTAAAACGACTGGAAATCTGGACACTAGGAGAGTCAATCTACCATTGAGCACCGAAATACTCTTGTTAACTCACCCACGGGCTGCAGGTGCATAGGTGTCAAAGTGTGTCGGGTTTCCGCGTTGAAGTCTATGGAGCCTGGAAGAAAAGATGCTGCAGGCGGCCAGATGGAAGATGTCCTGAGTGATCCAAGGGTGGATCAAGGAAGATGAAGACCTGAAAGCAGAGGGGACAACTAGCCAGTGACTGGAGTGGAACCAGGAAGGAACCAGATGCTGTCGTCGCGATCAGGTGAAGAGTGGACGCTTGACTGTGCAGCCACGTGAACCAGGTGGTGTCTTCGACGACCAGGTTGGAGGCACGAGCTGTCCCACGTAGGCTCTCTCTGTCGGCGGTGTTGGATCCGGAGTCAACAGGCCTTGGCAAAGGCAACCCACGCGGTGAGTGTAAAAGGCGACTGGTGCGGACCAGGAGGGCCCGGGGGGCTTCTCCTTTGCCGGGAAGCAGGGGCCAGTCTGGAGCAACCAGACCAGTGGTGTGGATTTCAAGGATCATCGTCTAGGAGGCCACTAGCCAGCCGGCAAGTGACCAGACAACACGTCGAGCAGCGATCAAGCAAAAGGGCCCCACGCAGATCTCGTGGATGCTGGAGGGCTGATCTTCTGTGCAGGAGCTGCTCGGGGCTGGGGCTTCTCAATCCCCAAAGCACTTTGTCGAGGATGCCTCTGAAGTCGTGCTGGAAGCGAAGTGCTGTTTCTCCAAGATGGCCGGTCCCACGTGTCTCGTCGCACCCACGAATCTCAGCTGTGCTGCAGATGTAGGTAGAGGTCGGAGAGGTATGGGAATCTGGATCTCGTCGGGCTCTGAAGTCTGGATCCACTCGGGAAGACGACAAAGTGAACCGCTAGGACGCTTGATGGTGCCTGAAGATGCAGGGTGGACACTCCTTGCCCACAAGGGAGATTTCTGCAGTCTTCTGTGGAGCAGAACGTCGAAGTCCAGAGTTTCTTCTTGTAGAGTTTCAAATCAGGATAATCTAATTTGGAATGGGACCAGCTCCTACCTTTATTCTCCTAAAGGGGGCTGTACTATGACTAGGTCCCTCCTATGGGTGGGACCAGGAAGGGGGGTGGTTACACCCCCTATCCTTTGTCGGGTTTCACGCCAGGGCTGGGGCTGGAGTGCCCCAGCAACTGGTTTGAACCGACGTATGCACAGGGCACCTTGTGTGCCCCAGGCATGTCTCATTCCTTTCAGTTTATTTTCTATGTATTTAGTAACTCAAATTAGTTATGGAAGGATGAATCAATAATCCTTGTTATGAACCAATCCAATACTATTTAACTTGAAATTCAATATAGATACTTCGTTTTATCAAAACACAACATACAAACAAAGACACAAGGTGTATTAGAAACATTGTTTTATCAAAAATTCATTGAGATAAGTGACTTCATATACAGATAAATAAACAAATAAAGTTTAGGACTGTGGGTACACACATAAGTAAATTACTACGTGACTCAACAGAACCTAAAAAACACCTATCCCACAACACATTGAATAAAACAAAGATAGGGATAAGATGTACTGTCGACGTTTCGGTTTCCTAAGAATCAATTGTAGAAACCATCCTCAGGACTGCTGTCAATTATGATCTGTATAGAGGTATTGTAATCTGTTTTCAATGAATGCACAGACGCGTCCAAAGTAACGTAAAAAGATGTCTTGATGCTGTTTGTGCCACTCAACAACACACCTGGGATACACCCTTGCAACTCTAATGTACATGATACTAACATACTACTACTGCGCCCCTGCCTTACTCCAACACCCGAATTACAACATACTACCCCTGCACCCAGCGTCACCCCCTAATGCTACTGCCTCACACAAGTAGTATAACTGGATACCTTTCCTCAGACACAAAGTTCCCCGCAGCTTTGAATACGCCCCAAATGTGCTGAGTACATCCACTGCTGCGCCCCTGCCTTACTCCAGCAGCCGAAATAAAACATACCACTGCACTAGGAATCACCTCTAGTGATACTGCACAACTCAGACTCATAAAGTTCCCCGCAGCTGTGAATACGCCCCATGTGTGCTGAGTACATCTACTACTGCGCTCTTGCCTTACTCCAGCACCCGAAATAAAATATACCACGGCATGCGGAATCAGCCCTAATGATACTGCACAACTCAGACTCATAAAGTTCCCCGCAGCTGTGAATACGCCCCATGTGTGCTGAGTACATCTACTACTGCGCTCCTGCCTAACTCCAGCACCCGAAATAAAGCATGCTACTGCCCAACGCAGACTCATAAAGTTCCCCGCAGCTTTGAATACGCCCCATATGTGCTGAGGTATAGCTCCTAGAAAACATAGTGTTAATACTCCGGCAAGTTGCTTCCCATCTTGGGCGGCCCCCCCTCCCTCAGCTGCCCCTGCAGCTCCATGCCGCCCCGGGCAGAGCGTCCAGGGCGGAGAGTGCGATCAGCAGGAGCCTCGCGATGGGAGGAGCGTGAGCCATGGCGGGGCTACAGCCTGCGGCTTCGACTACTCTCCGCTCTCACGGCCCTCGGGGCAGTCCAAGGTCCGGAGCTCCCGGCTTCACCTCGGGCTTAATAGGGACGCATGAAAGGGGGAGAAGAGACACACCCACAAACAAGCCACCGCCTGTCGCCTCCCTCTCTCTCTCCAAGGGCGTAAGATGGCATCCGGGACCTCCCATCTAGACACCGAGACCCTCTGCGTGCAAAACAAGCACCCGCGGAGACCCAAAACAGCGATACGACAAAGCAGGGACCACACCACAGGCACACACAAGCACAACAGCATCCACTGATAAAGCATTGCCACTCAAAGGCCCCAAAGAGAAAGACACCTTTAATCAGAGCAATCCCAAACAATGCAAGCACTCCAACAACCCTCTTAGTGAAAGACACTCCAACATCACCTACTTAGCGAGCACTGACCACCCAACTGGATAGAAGCGGCAGGAAAAACGGCACAATCAGGGGGACAGAGGCAAGAAAAACGGCACAATCAGGGGGCAGACGGCAAGAAAAACGGCACAATCAATTGGGCAGAGGCAATTTATACGGTAGAATCAGGGGCAGAAGGCAAGAAAAACGGCAGAATCAGGGGGGCAGAGAGCGAGCACTTACCGGAGGACTCGGCAGCACCACCACGGAGAAACGCGCCGCCATTTTGCGACTGGGGCGAGTTTTTTGGTGAGTGACGGATGACGTCACAGTGCCAAAGAAACGAAAAAACATGCCCCCCCAATCGAAAACGGACGGGGCTTAAACTGAGTGACGCCCCTTTGCTCCAATGGCTGGCCTCCGTTTAGGAAGCCAGCCAATGGAGAAGAGGGGCGGGTTTAAGCCCCCATACTCCAAACATTAAATTTCGGCTGCGTAAACACTGCTGTGCAGTGTATCGCTAGGCCGAAACCTAATAAAGGAATGAATTAGTTACCTGCATTCAAGGAGATTTTTGTTTTGGACATTACAGAGGACCAATATATATATTTGGAACAGTTCTTATATAACTTTATGGTGGGTTCCATTACCACATTTCTTTTGTATCAGACATGCAAACATTTTGAGACTGTCTATAACACTTATCCTTACCTTTTCTTCCTCTATCCAGGTTTCTATACTCTAAGACTTACCCCAGTCACCAGGACACACAGAAGAAGGGAATACATCAGGTATATATGTATTAGACTAGAGATTGGCGATATCCAAGGGTGTAAAGAGAGTTTATACTTACCTATTCTCCCTATTCTTTCCACAGAGATGCTATCTCAGACTGGGGTGAAATGTGGGCCATTTGTGTGCTTCCTCGTTTTCTTCCCTTCTTCTCTGGGTTACTGTTAGCACTTTGACTAAGTTGGGTACAACAGATGACCAGGTGAAGTCGAGGATCTGTTCATCATTTGCATGACGTTCCTGCGGAAACGTAAGTAAATCTGATATAGCCTTAATTGTTTCCCCAGATTCTCGTCTAACCTCTTGCTATCATACAGATTGCTCAAATATTTAAACCAATCACCTTCTCCCACTAAGTACTGCATTTCCCTTTACACATTTCCCTCCCGTACCAATTGCCAGAATAATTTTATCTTATTTGTGCCCATCTCTTCAATCATTGTTTTCCAGTTTTTGATCATATATTCCGATTTCTTTTCCTTCAACTTATTTTTATAGTTTTGCCAAGCGGTGATACTCAATTTTTACCTTATCCTGTCTTTTTCTAAGCAGGCTGTCCTATTTCCGTACCCTCAATTTTAGGCTCCTAGACTTATTATTAAACCAACCATTTCCCCCTCTTAACCCCCTTCTCATGACCGCCTTTCTTGGATGCAGAACCCGGCTTTAAGAGTACCCTTAAACAGTTTACCACCCGCTCATTCACCTGATAATACAGTGTTAAAACATTCTCTCTTTCCTCTGATTTACTGAGGAACATATAGTCAATCATCAGCTCATTAGCCAATTTCAAATTATCCCCGGTTATATGAGGGTATTCTATCTGCAAAGGAACCACTCTATCTCTTTCCATTCCTTGTTCTATCCTGAACAGTACATGTTAATTGAAGAAACTGAAGGAATTATATCAGTGATAGGGAAAATGATTGAGCAGAGAATTTGAGGTATCTTTGGCAGCCCATGTAATTCTCCTGTGATGAGAATTAAGAAACCGAGTGGCAAATGGAGAATTGTTCAAGACCTCTAAAAGTTTATTAAAATCCTGGTTCCATGTTGCCCTGTGGTACCGAATCCAATAGTAATACTGCTCCAAATTCCGGCAGAGGCAGAATGGTACAAAGTAATTGACATGTGCCATGCGTTATTTTTAATATCATTGCATGAGGATTTGCAGTTCCTCTTTACATTTCAATTTTTGAATAAAGTGCTCATGTGGTGTAGATTTCCACAAGGGTATACAGAGAGCTCTTCGATTTTCTCTCAAATTCATAAGAAGGATTTAGAAAGTTTGAAATTGCTGTGTAATTCAGTCCTGTTGGGGTACACAGATGATCTTTTGTTGGCATCCAAAACAAAAGAAGATTGCAAACATCTTACCATTGCATTGTTGAAAAATTAGTCGGAAAATGGGTATCTTTCCTTCCAACAAAAATGCAGTACTGTGAAAAGAGGATTGTTCAGATGTTTCTGTGGATTGTTGGTTACTGTCACCAGTGGATTCCAAATGTTTCCCACATGGTAAAGCCTTTAGTAAGGCTGACATACAATGATGTTCAAGATCTTGTACCATTTGATAATGAGCGTGCTGAATCATTTAAGAAACTGAAAGAGATTTAGTCTCATGTGCCTGACTACAATATGATTTTTTATTTGTTTTGCCTTGTAAAGATGGGTGTGCACTTTCAATACTTGCTCGGAAACAGTGAGGGCTCATGCATCAAATTACTTTTCTTTCAGGAGTGTTGGATCCAGTTGCTTTAAGTCTTCCAGGATGTCTAAAATTGGTTGCAGCAGTTTCTCTGGCAATAGAGCAAAGTGAAGAAATTGATGATGCAGGAGGAGGCGACTGTGTTGATCTGTCATCTCGTGGTCAGTTGACTGTTGAGGATGATCCCTAGATTGCGTTCATGACCTGTTGGTGTGGGAGTTGTTCCGAGTTCAACTGGCCACAAACTATGGTCCCAATTGGAGGTTTTGTTCCCATAGATAAATACTTCTGTCTTGTCAGAGTTCAGTGTAAGGCAGTTCTCCCTTATTCTGTAGCTACATTGGTCATGGCGCTGGAGAAGTTGGTTTTGGCATTGGTGGGGTCCTCAGTGAGCGAGAGGATTTAAGTGTCGTCCGCATAGTAGACTATGTTTAGGCAGTGGGATCTGATGATGTCTGCGAGGGGGGTCATGTAGATGTTGAATAAGGTTAGGCTGACTGATGATCCTTTGGGTATGCCACAAATGATGTCCTTTGTGTGGAGGAGAAGGGAGGTTACCCGATGCTCTCTGTGGGCCTGTAAGGAAGGAGGGGATCCACTTAATGGGGTCTTGCTGTATTCCTATGTTGTAAAGTCTGTTGATGAGGGTGTTGTGAGAGACGGTGTCAAATGCTGCGGATTGGTCGAGGAGAATTAGGGCCACAGTGGAGAAGAGTTCTGATGGTGTCTGTGGCAGCAATTAGCACGGTCTCAGTGCTGTGGTTTGCGTGGAATCCTGACTGTGAAAAGTCCAATAGCTGGTTTTGTTTTTGCTATTTTTTAGAACGCTGGGGTCAGCGGAGGGTTTCTTTAGGAGGGGTCCGACTTCTGCGTGTTTCCATCTGTCCAGGATTGTGTTGATGGAGGTGATAAGGATATTGCTGAGTTCCATGCTGACTGGGTTGGTTCCAGGGTTGCAGAGGCGGATGAGGCAGGGATTGGTGGGTGCCCCGGAGTGGATGCAGGACATGAAGGCTGTGGTGGACTGGGTGGTGAACGGCAACCAGGCAGTGATAGTTTGGCTGGTGTTCACTGGTGGATCAAGGTTGTTGAGGTTGAGGGGTCGAAGTTGTTGTAGATAGCAGCAATCTTGCTGTGGAAGTATTCTGAGAAGGTGTCGCAGAGTTCTTAGGAGGGGTGGATGGTGTTCTCTGTTGCCGTCGGGTTATAAAATTCATTACTTTTTTGAAGAGTTCCTTAAAGTGGTTGGCCGCTGTGTTGATCCGGGCGATGATGACTGCTTTCTCACCTTCATTGATGTGCTGATGATAGATGCAGAGGGCTGTTTTGTATGTGGCTCTGTCTGCGGGATTCTTTGTGGCGCGCCATCGCTTTTCTAGTTGGTAGCAGTTGCACTTGGTGGTCCTGAGCTCTGGGTGTACCATCTGGATTGTTTTGAGGTTTTGTTGGCTTTTGCAGGTTTCAGGCGGGCCACTCTGTCGGCGTAATCAGCAATCCAGGCAGAGAAGTTCTGGATGGCCTGGTCGAGGTTTTCTGAGGCTTCTGGTTGGGTGGTGGTGAGGGCTTGTGTCCATTAAACTTCAGTGCATTTGCTCCTACTGCTGTGGGATGCGGTGTGAGGCTTAGTGATGGTGTGATGGGCATCGGAGATGCTGAAATGCATGATGGCATGGTTAGTCCAGGTGAGTTCTGTGATGTGGCTGAATTTTATTCTGTCGCTGGAAGCAAAAATGGGGTCAAGTGTGTGTCCAGCCTTGCGTGTGGATTTGTAGACCAGTTGGGTTACCTGTTTGCATAGGGAGTGGACATTGAGCAGGATGCACTGGAGCAGTTCTGGGTTGTTCATGGTCTTCTGGGTGGGAGTGGCATGGGTCCTTCGTAGTTTGTGTTGTACGAAAAGCAGCAGTGTCTGCAGATGAATAGTCCTTTGGCTGAACGTGGTACAGAGCTGAAGCAGCTGTTGCTTCATGGTTCAGGCTTCATCTCCAGGAGTTCTTTGGCGGTGTAACAGAGGCTGGTGGGGGTTAGGGGTCCTGGCACTAGGCGAGGTCCTGGTACAGGAGGGCTTGCCTTTGGTGTACCCACTGCGTGCGGTTTCACTGTCTAGTTTGTCATATAAACAATCAAGGCAAAAAGACAGTACTGTTATCAATCACATAGGTAAATCAGATGGCCCATTTACGAGATTTCAAGCAGACTTGAGATGCCACTTTGCAATAGCCTTAAGTATATCTTGGTTGTGGTGTGTTTGTTCTCTAAATGGGTTGAAGCATTTCCCACTAGGAGAGCAGATAGCCTTACAGTTGACAAATTGTTGTTGAAGGAGTTAATACTACGATTTGCCCTCCTGACCTCTTTTGAGACTGATTGTGGCACTCGCTTCAATAATGAAGTCCTACAGATAATCTGTACAGCTATTGAGCTCAAGCAAAGATTCCACAATGCTCTCTTGTGGTAGAGAGGACCAAAGTCCTTACATGTTTCTAGCTCCCAGTGGAGCCTCCTACAACAGGATTCATGAGTGTAAAGTTACCACTAGTAACTTTTCAGGCATAGCTGATATATCCCTGCCACTGTGGCGAAGATCACACATGCTAAAGTATAATGGAAAATATTAAAGTTTTAATTAAACTAATATCATAAAATGCTACATCACATTAAGTCATTAAATTAAATATTTAATAAATGATTAATTTAAATACATTTAATTTATAAATATTTCTTAAAGAATAACATTTTTTTTAAATCCCACCCACAGTAACATTTGTACTTAGCATGTATTAAATGATGTTAAAAGTTGTGTTGAATTAATATAAATTATTTTTCATTTTCTAACAAACGTTTAAAAGTTTTATTTAATTTAAATTACGTTTATTACATGTCAAACAAAATTGAACATTTTATAATGGTGTATATAAACTTTATCATTAACAACATATATATATATGTATATATATATATATGCCGACTGCATCAATACGGAACTAAATCATGGGAGAATTCCGGGGAGGAGACTAGACGTCACTGGGAGATGGGATCAAATGACAGCGGTAGCACGGCTTCAACTTCGCATTGCCGGTAAGTGTTCTGGTTTCTTTTTCCTTGGCTCCCTGTTATATTTGTTTCCAACATCTACCTCAAAGGTCCTGGGATATCAGTTTTCGTAAGAGCACATGCCCCCACTGCCAAGTTTCTTGACACCATTCCAAAGCCATCATGTCCTCAGTCACTGAACGTGAGGAAGCCGCTATGGACATTTTTATACAGGGAACCAGAAAACCCATCAGGGATCACGAAAGAAGTTAGGGCACTACTAGCGCCTACAAGCAATTTAAAAATACTATATCAAAGCCTGGAAAAAGCCCACGAGAAAGAAATTCAAAGGGAACCTCCATGGAGCGACACCTGCAAGTTGATCGCATTCCAAGAGGCTTGCGAATATTTATAGTTCCGTCATGCGAAAACTCAGATCCAGCGCTACTAAAGTACTGGTCAGATCACACAACAGAGTCAGCTAAGGCTATGGTCAGAATCCTGATCAAATACGCCTGGAGTGATCAAATTAAACTGCTAGAAGAAATCAAAAAATTTGAGGAATTGATTAGCAAAGATAAAGATTCTAAACAGAGTGAAGAATTAAAAACATGATGAGTAGAATTAAGGAATATGAAAATGGGATATGTAAACGAAAAGAAACAAAGTTCCAGCGAGATGAACACGATTATCTCACAGGTAGTGTAATGACATTTGCGCGCAAATATGACTTTCCTAGAAAATGACTTTCACAACAACAAAGCAAAGGCGCAGCAAGCAATAAAGATATCTCAGAGTCTGAGGTGGAAATTTCAGAAGGTGAACAAATTACTGTAGAGGACGACCATTCCACACTGGGTCCACTTATTTTCAGGAGCACAAATTAATCAGAGAGAATCGCCAAAGACCAGCGCGATGTACTCATCCACCGGCCCTAAAGCCAAAAGGAAGCGAAAAACGAGGAGGGGCAGGAAAAACAGCCTAAGAGGCACCATCTCCCAGAGTAACCAGGAGCAAAGGCAAACAAGGCAGATGGTAGCTACGAAAACAGTCATCAACCTTTCAAACCGAGTACTCAGTGAAGCAGAAACACGAGTACTAAAATTAGGATTGACTTTCTGCCCCACCGCTGACTTCGACTTCGTGGAAACAAGAGAGTACTTGTTTAAATACACAAGAAAATTTAAATTACAAAAGTTACATCTATCACGTCCTCAAATAACTTCAAATGATGAGACTGGGCACACCAGTGATATGGATTTACTTACTGGCTCAGACCTAGATACTCTCTTGACCCTGCAGCTATTAGAGACTTCTGAATTAGACACTGTACCGACCAGATTTTCGGACCAGATGGAATCAGCCCCTAGGGGCCCCTCTAACCCAGCCGGAACGTAATCACCTCCCTCCTTAGAACGTATTTACAATGGGTATAGATATATGTATGTACATCTCGTACCTAAGGATGGGGAAAATAGCAATAAACATGCATTGGTTTTCTACAATATCCTATTCACACCTACTAGTCTCGCGGCCACTTAGGCCCAGACTGATCTACCCTGGGGCAGGTCTGATAATATACTCTCACACACTGATCTCTCTCAGTGCTCACTCGACACGCAATCCGGCGCACCTACACACATGGGCCTGCAGTCCCAGTGCTCTCATTTATACCCGGTCCACAATCCGGCAGACCTACACACCCCTCTATCTTAGGTGCTCTCACTTACACACGGTCCGCAATCCGGCAGACCTCCACACCGTGTCCCTCCGGTGTTCTCATTTACACACGGTCCGCAATCCGGCAGACCTCCACACCGTGTCCCTCCGGTGTTCTCATTAACGCCGTGTACCAACGACGATCACTTTCCTATGAACACTTAAGGATGAAGTCTTTTGTTATCTATTTGGGATAGAACTACGACAATAGAAATTGGTATGGCTTTCCAAATTACAATATGTACCTTCTGCTCCTGACATCAAATGTTCCCTCTCTCCCTACTTGCTCAGTCACTCCTTACCTGATCGGGATTCGCATCCGCTCATGCAAACAATGCCTGACTAGAAGACCAGGTTACCCTGATTGAACAAGAATACAAGGCACATGTCGGTTCACTAAGAACTGGGGTGTTTTATTACAATAAAAATAAACACAATACTACACAATGTATATGCTGCAAAGAAAAGTAAGAGTTAGAACGCGCGCTTAACAAGGAAAGGGCAGAGATCACCTGGTTAATATGAAGTCGGGGCTCGGCAGTCATCTAGGTTCCCTTCTCGTCTCTGTGTCTTGGCTCGTCTCGGAATCACACCTCAGCCGTCACGGGTACACGTCTGCACCGCTAGGCTCAATCTCCTCTGCTTCCCTCCAAGTCACTGGAACCTTGCTCGCTATTAGCTACCGTCTCTCTCTCTCTCTCTCTGTCTCTATGCGCCCCGCGCTATTTCTCCTTCAGTCTTTATCAGAGAGTCTCGGTTTCAGGATCTTTCTCGGACTTCAAAATGGCGACTGTCCGCCTTGGAAATAATTAATGGCATAGATGCTAACGGCTAGCTGCCGCCTACAGACTGACTGACTCATTGCCTAACACTTTCGCTAATATCAAAACCTGTCCCTTCATGGAAAGTTACGGCCAGTAACCTGCCGCCCACCAAATTCTTGTACCTCCCCGTATCAAGGGCACATTCCCAGCCGGCCGGCCTGGAGTTGTGTCTTCGGAGTGGAGAAAAATACAGTCTTTCGATAAGGGCCAGCCTGAACCGGTTCTCTCCAAGCGAACAACACCTCGAAACTAAAACATTACACTTGACCTAGAAAGCCTCTCAAGCTACCAAGCAGAGAGCAAGATGGAGTCTGTCCCGTTTAAGGCCTACAAGGCCCAAAATATGCATAACTCCACGGAAGATATACTAACACTCTTGCAAAAGGATGGATCATCACTAACACTTATATATCTATCCCCTAGCTTAAGTTTATAAGCCCTGATCTAAAGAAAAGGGTACGAAAATGCACTACTGTGCCTCATGGATAGGTCCTACTTATAGTCCTAATCCCTATACTACAAGGGTAATAGGCTGGAGTCATCTTCTATCATCCTCCCTCTAAAAGAGGGTCGAAAAAGTCGGCTATTACACTTCACCCTTGACTCCAGTCTATTAGCCATATCCTATATAGAACTAACATCAGTGGAAGAATAATAAGAAACAAAATTAACTGACCTACTCTTCCTACCAAATCTACAAAATTGTAATAGAGAAGGAATGCACTGAGTAAAGCAACAAATAGCTACTAAAATACAAATAAAAATAATGACACCCCCTAGAATCTGTCGTAAAGAATGTAAGTCAGGCAACCAATTAAAGAGCCAGTCGAACCAGCCCTGGTCGATATGTTTTCTAACTTCTGCAGTCAAATCGTGAAGTTTGTCAATATGGGCCTGAATCGATTTAGAGTGGTCAGAAAGGTTAAAACAACAAAGACCCTCAAAGTCAGAACGGTCATGGCCATGTTTTAACAGGAGATAATCAATCGCTGCGCAGTTTTGCAGAATAGCTCGACGTTCACCCTGGGCATCTAATAACAGGTCAGATAATACAGTAGAAGTTTGATTAATGGATTTAATCATCCAGCAGGCCATCTTGCCAATTGTTTTAGCATTGTAAACGGCTAGCGCCGGGACACCAATAATAGAAATAGCTAAACTAAGATACTCAGATTTAGAGTAAAGGTGTATGGAGGAATCCCAGTCTTCATGTAATGTCATAGAGTCTCGTACTACACGGGAATGGGAACCAGGGTGCGATGAAAACATTAACAAGCTTAATCTAGTAATAGCGCATGGACCTCCAGAAATATTAGCGGGAATATAGGGCCAGGAGGAATTCCCGCACGAGAACAGCCAACCAGATGGCAGCAACATTGCACGGTAATAACTAGGAGCAACCAATACACGTTTACATGTCATATTGTTTTTAACGGAAATACATGAACTTGGAAGTCTTTGTAAACACAATAATCGTTGATGAGCTGAAAAAGAAGTGGCAGCCTGCAACTTTAATTTTATACATTCAGATATCGCCTTGGGATCACATGTCAAAATGAAGCATAAATCACCCTGTGAAATATTGTAGGTGGTGATTAGGGAATGAATTGGGGGAATGGAGTCAGAAAGGACCGTACACAAAGGGCAAAATTCATGAGCCGCAAAATCGCCCAGAATAATATTGGGTCGGGCACTCGAAATATTGAAAATGTGCCGCAACGTTTCAGTGGAAGCAGGGACAGCAACCAAACAGGTCGCTAGGATATCAGTCACAGACCTCATGGGGGTGAGGCAAAAATGCGGAGAGTTAGTAACCCTTTTAGCAAGGGTAATCCAAAAGTTCGACGAAGAGTCCCACGCAGCGAAGGAACGCGGAACTCGGGTTCTCCAATCAACCGAAGTCGGCGGGTTCTCTCCTCTCCCGGCGTAGCAGACCAAAAGGAGTCCAACGCCGGCACATCCTGCAGCAGCAGTCCAGAGAATGATCTGAAAGAATACAAACACAGGCCTTAATCATTCTCGTAAGTAACATTTGTCAGCCGGGACAGCTTCCCAGCTATCTTTCCCTGGTCTCATTACCAAAATGGTATTGTCATGACCGGTCGCAATAACTTCAGCCTGTTCAGGGGGATATTTAGGCGATTGCACCCATATTTTCGCACCAGGGTTGTAGGTGGATCCGAAGCCTTTTTGGCCTCGTATTGTTAGTAAAGTCGGGGCAGTGCCTTTCTTAATCTCACCACTGAAAACAGGCATAATCAGCAACTGAGCAACACGGTCAGATTTTTTAATTGATAAATCAATCTCACTGCTATTAAGCAGGAGAACCTTAATCTCTCCCTGATAATTGCTGTCAATTACGCCTCCGAGAACTTGAATACCTTTCATGGCAAGGCCCGATCTAGGGGCAATCAGTCCAAAGCTACCGGCTGGTATACAGACACCAACGCCGGTTTCAACAATGATTCGGTCTCTACCTTTCAGAATTGCATCATTCATAGCATGCAGGTCCAAGCCTGCGGAACCTGGGGTCGCTCTGCATGGAGCCAAAGCTCCGGGGGTAATTTCCCAATACATAATAGTATTGGACATGGAATTGGGCTTTGCATCAACAGTTGGAGGAAACAAACGCATTAAAGGAGATTCAGCATGCAACAAAGGGCGATTATTTAAAATCAACAATGCTTGGAGCAAAAAATCTCTCCAGTTTTTATAATGCACATCAGTCAATTTACGTAATTGTTCTTTTAGCAAACCATTCATA
The DNA here is from genome assembly GCF_964263255.1 of Lissotriton vulgaris. NCBI lineage: Eukaryota > Metazoa > Chordata > Amphibia > Caudata > Salamandridae > Lissotriton > Lissotriton vulgaris. Next base: position 1,821,134,330 of record NC_141687.1, read on the forward strand.
CGCTCAATGAGGCCCGAGGCCTGCGGATAATAAGGAATATGAAAAATCCATTCAATGTTATTTTCCACACAGAATTCCTGCACCAATCTTCCACGAAAATGGGATGCGTTATCAGATTGAATTTGGAATGGAACACCATAACACAAAATAAGTAATTCCAGAGTCTTAATGGTATTTACTTGAGTAGCTTGTTTGCAAGGGAAAGCGACCAACAGGCCACTAAAAGTATCAACAGCTGTGCAAATATACTGACAATTTTTGCTCATAGGGAGCGGGCCAATATAATCAATCTGCCAAATTTGGGCGGGCATTTTTCCTCGATGTAAATGGCCTTTAACAATATGAGGCACTGTTTTTTTTCTAGAATGTTGACAGATAGGACAATGCAGAATGACATCTTTAATCAAATTTAAGGGAATATGAATTCCTCGATCGGAAGCCCACCTGCTAGTGGCTCTTTCTCCAAAATGTCCCGCTTTTTGGTGGGCCCATTTCGCCAATCCCGCCAAATCAGAATCTTGCATGTCCACCACTGCCTCAGAAATTTTAGACTTTTCATCTGCAATGTTATGAAAGAATTTGTCAAGGGAATCAATCGGTGTATGAGCATCCACATGAAAGATTGTAACAGTACTCTGTGGGAGTAATTCCCAAATTTCTTGCCATAATTCTTTTCCCCACAGTTCTTTTGAATGCAATTCCCAATTATGAGAATGCCAAGTTGGTAACCATACCGCCAGTCCATTAGCAGTGGACCAGGAATCAGTGAAAATATGACATGTGCCAGGTAGTTCCTGTTTCAAAACTCGGTAAACTGCATACAATTCAGCATATTGACTACTCTTTCCATCACCAGTGGTACTCAACAATTTTTGCGTGATCGGATTATAGGACACTGCTTTCCAATGAATTTCGCTGAACCATCTGTAAACCACACATGTTTTCTGTCCTCCGCGGACAAATCATCAAATGGCTTACCCCACCTGACAGGAGATTCCTGGACTACAGGCACAGAACAATCATTTCCAGTCTCATTCGATGGCGCCTGCGCCACTCGCTCATGCAACACAGCCACACCTTTCGGACCCACACGCGCTCTGTCCTGAATGTACCATTTCCATTTAATCACGCTCGCCTCCTGAGCATGTCCAATTCGATGGGATTTCGGCGAACTCAAAACCCACTGCATGATAGGAATTTCAGGTCTCAAAATCACAGTATGACCCAATGTCAATTGCTCGGTATCCACCAGAGCCCAATAACATGCAAGTAGTTGTTTTTCAAAAGGTGTATAACGCTCACCAGCCTCAGGTAACTTTTTGGTCCAAAAACCTAATGGCACTTTCTGTCTGCCTTGCTTTTGCCACAGACTCCAATTGGCATACAGACCAGCCACAGAAACATTCAAATCCACATCACCCTCGCTCACTGGTGTCACGATGTCCTGGTGCTCCAACGCTTCGCAGGGGCAGTACTGACGAATGTCCCGATCTCCCCTCCACCGGTACCCTCGCTTCAAGAGCAAGACCACCAGCAGCAGGGAAAGGGGAAGTGGACAGAGAAGAGAATACCTGTACTTCGACTGGCACCTCTATCTTCTAGTGACTGCTATATTTCTTGCCGTCTACTCTGAAGGTGCCTAATACACAGAAGGGAGAGAAGCAGAGAATATACCACAAACCTTTCTTCACTACGCAGACTGTTCTTAAAAGGGTAACAAAACTTGTCCTACCAGTTTCAGCCCAGGTATTTGCCTCTCTTCTATAATGTGTATGGTTTATCTGGCTGAGCTTCCTGCAGTGAAGACATATGCGTACATTAGAATCTCTACCCCAGATAATTCCTCCCACACTCTCTCACTCTCCCTCTGACTGAACCAGTACCTGTGAAGCCTTTTGCCAGACTTGGTCTCGGGGGTTCTATGAAGAGATGTTATTCTTGGAAGCTGTACAAGAAATAGTTCAACAGATTTTCCGTAGCACGCAAAAAGGATACAGGGAGGTACAAAGGGGAGGAAAGGAAAGGAAAAACGCAGGGGGAATGTCCGGGGGAAGATACGAATGCTGGACAATTTAGTTCTTGTACTTGAAGGCTTGATGTGAAGATATAACACCTTACTTGTAGAGTTCAGGAACCTCTTCTGCTGGATACTCAACTATGACGAGTCTTGTCGAGTCTTCTTGGAAGCAAGACTCTTCAGGAAATGATTTCTGGTTGGCAGTTGACACCGCTCTATGACAGCGGCCGAAAACTTCGTCAGGACTGTGGTACCTCTCGGAACTGTGAAAGCACACTGTGGGAATTTATACTACTAAAGTCTCTGTATTCCCAGTTACTATGACTCTCTGACTTCCTACTATAATTGCTGTAATTCTCCCGTCATGAATAGTTGACGCGGAGCAGCGACAAGGAAAAGCTTCTCGAACGGAATCTTCGTTGAAGTGCACAGTTTGAAGCGCGCAACTTCCAGAAGCCCACTAGAGGGCGCACTTCTCAATTACTCTAAACGGGACATTGAGCGGCCATCTTAGGGAGGGGAACTATGTACAGTCTTATCAGTTCTCTTGTTCAATGACTCAGATTACCTCCGGAATTTCTCAGCTTACCAGAGGAGCAAGGGAACCAAACATTAGCTCGTGTAGAGCGGGGCAATGACAGGGATTTAGATAACTGCCTTGAAGAAACTACAGTAGACACTCGATGAATCCTGACAGTACCCCCTCTCAAGGACCGATCCATCGGTCCTGGTTTGTGTGGAAATCTGGAGTGAAAACGTTTCAGCAGTTGTGGAGCATGGATATTACTAACAGGTTCCCAGGACCTTTCATCTGGGCCATACCCTTTCCAATCCACTAAGTATTTCAATTTCCCCTTAAGGTACTTGAAATCTAAAATATCCTTAACCTCATATTCTGTGTGTCCTTGAATGTTAAGTGGATCAGGAGGTTTCGTGAGTCGTATAGGTGATTGAATCTTTTTCAGCAAGGATACATGGAAAACAGGATGCACCCCAATCTTGGTCGGAAGTTTCAATTTAACAGTAACTGGTCCTAACACCTTCTCTATGGTATACGGGCCCACAAATCTGGGTTGAAATTTCCTGTTTCCCTTCAAATGTAAATTCTTAGTGGATAACCACACCTGATCTCCTTCTTGGTACTGTGGGGACTCTTGTCTATGTGAATCTGCAAACTTCTTATAGGACGCCTTAGCTTTCTCTAAATTCTTCTCAGCTGATTTGTGCAACGAACTCAAATCTAAAAGGGCTCTCTTGGCTGCTGGGACATCTAACTCCTCTAGTGTAATCATAAAGTTAGGATGTCTACCAAAGTTTAAATAAAACGGAGAGTATCCAGTAGACGCACTCTTCGCATTATTGCAAGCAAACTCTGCCATCCACAACTTTTCTGACCATTCCCCACCTTGATCCAATAGAAATAACCTCAAGTACTGTTCTAATTCTTGATTTATCCTTTCTGTCTGTCCATCGGATTCTGGGTGATAACTAGTAGACAATCTACCCTCAATCCCCATCCCCTTTAGGAAGGCCCTCCAGAAGTGAGAAATGAATTGGGGACCTCGATCTGAGACCACAATCTTAGGGACACCATGAATCTTTACTATATTCTCACCAAATACTCTAGCTAACTGGGCTGCGGTTGGAATTCCTGACAGAGGAACGAAATGACTCATCTTGGTGAAGGTATCCACCACTACCAAGATGGTATCAAATCCCTTGCTTAACGGTAGGTCTACTATGAGATCCAAAGAAATTGTATGCCATGGAGAAGTGGGAGTAGGCAAGGGCTGCAACAAACCTTGGGGAGCCTGTCTAGTGGGTTTACTTCGAGCGCAAGACTCGCAAGACTGAACATATTTCTTGATCTGATCGGACATCCCAGGCCACCAAAAATAACGCTGTACCAATTCTTGAGTCTTAGCAATTCCCTTGTGACCCGCTAGTGGATGATCATGGCAGCTCCGCAAGGCCTTTTCTTGGAGATCTGTGGTAGGGAGATATAAGGCTTCTTTTACATAAGGTAGCCGGTGTCGACACTGTCGTTCTTCCCCTTGTTGGACCCACTGCTGAATCTCTTCTGTGGTAAGACTCTTTCGGACCTCTTCTTTGAAATTATCTAAAGTGAGTGCACACACTATCTTTGTTTCTGGAATGATCGGTTTAGTTTCAACAGTATGTTCAGATTCTTCAGTTTGTAGTCAGGACAATGCGTCTGCTTTTCCGTTCTTGGGACCAGGTCGATAAGTAATCACAAAGTCAAAGTCTGCAAAGTAAAGAGACCAGCGCAACTGACGTGGAGTCATGGTCTTAGCCGTCTTTAGAAACTGCAAGTTTTTGTGATCAGAATAGACTGTGACTGTATGTCGTGCCCCCAACAGATAGTGTCTCCAATCCTCAAAAGCGTCCTTTACTGCTAATAACTCTTTCTCCGTGATGGTATAGTTGACTTCAGCAGAGTTCAGTTTTCTTGAGCGATACGCCACTGGATGCAGCTGCCCAGTCTTTGGGTGGCGTTGTGAAAGAACTCCCCCTATGGCCTGATCTGAAGCATCAGCTTCCACATAGAAGGGTTCAGCAGGATCCACGTGCAGAAGGATGGGGCGGAAATGAATTTTTTCTTCAGACTCAAAAAAGCGGAATTGGATTCATCAGTCCATTCAAATTTGACTCCTTTCTTCAAAAGAACAGTGATGGGAGTTATCAACTGAGAAAATCCTTGAATAAATCTCCGATAGAAATTGGCAAAGCCCAGAAATCTTTGAATTTCTTTCACGTTCTTGGGGGCAGGCCAATCTTCCACTGCTTTTACCTTTCCTGGATCCATGGTAACTCCCTGAGGTGAGATAACGAATCCCAAAAACTCCACTTGAGATACATGAAAAACACACTTTTCCAACTTAACAAAAAGTTGATTGGCTTGCAATCGCTCTAGAACCATTCGTACATGCTGAGTGTGTTCCTGAGTGTTCCGAGAGTAAATCAAAATATCATCCAGGTAGATGATAGCAATCTTATCGATTAAATCACTCATAATGTCGTTGATGAAATGTTGGAACACTGCAGGAGCATTACAAAGGCCAAATGGCATGACACAATATTCAAAAAGACCAAACTTGGTTCGAAAGGCGGTCTTCCATTCATGCCCTTCCTTCATACGAACCAAGTGATAAGCTCCGCGCAAGTCCAGTTTGGTGAAAATTTGAGCTTCCTTTATCTGATCCAAAAGAACAGAAATCAACGGCAACGGATACCTATTTTTAATGGTGACCTGATTTAATGCATGATAGTCTATACAAGTTCTTAGGCTACCTTCTTGCTTCTTCGGTATGAAGAACAGTGGTGAGGACACAGGAGACTGAGATGGCCGGATAAAACCATTAGCAAGGTATCGATCTAGGTATTCTTTTAAGTGTACATTTTCCGCTTCTGTCAGGGCATAAATACGACTACATGGGAGAACTGCTCCAGGTTCCAAATCTATGGTGCAATCATAAGCACGGTGGGGTGGCAACAATTCGGCTTCCTGCTCACTGAACACAGTCTCTAGATCTCGATACTCTGGAGGAATTACTTCAGTCATAACCGCTCCAATAGACTGCCCACCAAACGACAACAGCAGAGATGGCGTAGATTCTTTTCTTTTTCACGAGTTTTAGTACCATAACAGTGAGATAAGCAAAACTCTGAATGCAGACTGACAGTCCTGTTTTCCCAATCTATGGTCGGGTTATGAAGGGTTAACCAGGGCAGTCCCAGGATCAATTGAAATTGCAGGGCGTCGATTAAGTTGAATTGCAACACTTCCCGATGCCCATCCCCCTGAGTAATTTCCAATTCCTCTGTGTGACTAGTAATTGGTCCGGAAGTCAAGTTGGTACCATCTACTGCACGCACTGGCTCTGGGCGGTCTTTTGCGATTGCTTTGATTCCCATCTGTCTAGCGTAACGGATATCACAAAAATTTCCAGTGGCACCAGAATCGAGCATGATTGCCACTCCAAAAATTTGATGTTCACGGAATTGAATAGTCACATGGAGAATGACATGGGGAGTCATGGTCTGTAGTGTATTTAAAATTAAATGAGATTCTGGAGCCGTCTTGTCTTCTTTCACCACCAGAGCGACCCCGCCTACTGGTGGTTTGTCTCGTTTCCCTTAAACGGAGTCTTGGGACGCTTCATGCAATCCTTAACAAAATGGCCGGGTGCGCCACAATACAAGCACAACTTCTTTTGCCTCTGTTGTTCCTTTTCTTCATTACTCAAGGGACCTCGAACTGTCCCAATTTGCATGGGTTCCGACTCTGAATTCCCTCCAGGTCCTTTTTCACTCTTGGCTCTGTCAAAGCGCGGGAAATTTATCTTCCAATCTCTCTTCTTTTCACCTTTACGTTCCGAATTCCTAAAATCCAATTCCAGCACCAAATCCACCAAAGCTGACAATTCTGTGGGTCTATTAGGGATCTGAGCCAGAGTGTCCTTGATTTCATCCCTTAATCCACGATAGAATAAAGCAGCTCTTTTTTCCTCTGGCCAGCTAGTTTCCAGGATTAATTTGTTAAACTGCGTGAGGTACGTAATTAAGTCTTTAGATCCCTGACGCAGCTCCAACAACTCGTTATCGGTGGCCTGAGATATCCTTCTCCGATCAAAGATCCTAAGAAACTCAGCCTTAAATTTGGGGAAGTCACTAAGCAAAGGATCATCCTCACTAACCAACGGCATGGCCCAATTGGCAGCATCCCCACTCAAATATGACAGGATAAATGCTACTCGAGATTGAGCATCCGGAAAAAGAGTGGGGCGGCACAAGAAGTGGAGGGAACATTGAGTCAAAAAATATTGAGCCTTTTGAGGATCTCCAGAAAACCTTTCAGGAGTTGCCAACGGAATCAGCGGGGATACAGAATGAATTACTTGAGCTACAGATTTTGGATCCGCAGTAACACTACTAGTGACTGGGACAGCGGAACTCTGCACTGGATTTCCCATAGCTAACCCATCTACCTTTTGTGCTAACAGCTTTGTCTCTTGACGGGAAGCCACTAACTCTATTTTTAAACTTTGATTTTCATCCCGAACTGCTCCCAAATCTCTTTGTATACCCGCTAAGATTGCACCTAACTCCTTCAAATCCATTCCCTCAGCCATACTGCCCGGGCGAAGAAAAATACGTGGGCACTTCAATCTGTCACGATGTCCTGGTGCTCCAATGCTTCGCAGGGGCAGTACTGACGAATGTCCCGATCTCCCCTCCACCGGTACCCTCGCTTCAAGAGCAAGACCACCAGCAGCAGGGAAAGGGGAAGTGGACAGAGAAGAGAATACCTGTACTTCGACTGGCACCTCTATCTTCTAGTGACTGCTATATTTCTTGCCGTCTACTCTGAAGGTGCCTAATACACAGAAGGGAGAGAAGCAGAGAATATACCACAAACCTTTCTTCACTACGCAGACTGTTCTTAAAAGGGTAACAAAACTTGTCCTACCAGTTTCAGCCCAGGTATTTGCCTCTCTTCTATAATGTGTATGGTTTATCTGGCTGAGCTTCCTGCAGTGAAGACATATGCGTACATTAGAATCTCTACCCCAGATAATTCCTCCCACACTCTCTCACTCTCCCTCTGACTGAACCAGTACCTGTGAAGCCTTTTGCCAGACTTGGTCTCGGGGGTTCTATGAAGAGATGTTATTCTTGGAAGCTGTACAAGAAATAGTTCAACAGATTTTCCGGAGCACGCAAAAAGGATACAGGGAGGTACAAAGGGGAGGAAAGGAAAGGAAAAACGCAGGGGGAATGTCCGGGGGAAGATACGAATGCTGGACAATTTAGTTCTTGTACTTGAAGGCTTGATGTGAAGATATAACACCTTACTTGTAGAGTTCAGGAACCTCTTCTGCTGGATACTCAACTATGACGAGTCTTGTCGAGTCTTCTTGGAAGCAAGACTCTTCAGGAAATGATTTCTGGTTGGCAGTTGACACCGCTCTATGACAGCGGCCGAAAACTTCGTCAGGACTGTGGTACCTCTCGGAACTGTGAAAGCACACTGTGGGAATTTATACTACTAAAGTCTCTGTATTCCCAGTTACTATGACTCTCTGACTTCCTACTATAATTGCTGTAATTCTCCCGTCATGAATAGTTGACGCGGAGCAGCGACAAGGAAAAGCTTCTCGAACGGAATCTTCGTTGAAGTGCGCAGTTTGAAGCGCGCGACTTCCAGAAGCCCACTAGAGGGCGCACTTCTCAATTACTCTAAACAGGACATTGAGCGGCCATCTTAGGGAGGGGAACTATGTACAGTCTTATCAGTTCTCTTGTTCAATGACTCAGATTACCTCCGGAATTTCTCAGCTTACCAGAGGAGCAAGGGAACCAAACATTAGCTCGTGTAGAGCGGGGCAATGACAGGGATTTAGATAACTGTCTTGAAGAAACTACAGTAGACACTCGATGAATCCTGACAACAGGCCACAAATCCAAGGCATACTGAATTGCTTCATTCGCCAAATTAAAAGCATTGTGTTGTGGTTCACCCTATTCAAACGCATTCTTTTTACGGGTGACTCGGTATAATGGAGCTAAAATCTGACTCAAATGGGGAATATGTTGACGCCAAAAACCAAACAGGCCAATGAAACTTTGAGCCTCCTTTCTGTTCCTCGGAACAGCAAAATCCAAAATTTTTCGCCTCACCTGCGGGATCACTTCTCTGTGACCTTCATGCCAATTAATTCCTAAAAATCTAACATTCTGGGAAGGGCCCTGCAATTTATCGGCATTAATCTCCCAACCTTTTGCACGTAAACAGTCAAGAATCTGATTTAAATGGGATTGGACTTGGTCTTGCGTCTCACCTTGAATCAAAATGTCATCAATATAGTGACACACCTGAATATGGGGATGTACGGGCACTTCAGATAAATGTTCCGCCACCAGCCGGTGACAGATCGTAGGACTATGTACATAACCTTGAGGAAGACTCCTAAACGTCATTTGACGTCCATGCCAGGTAAAACTGAATTGTTCCTGACACTCGGGGGCAATTGGAATCGAAAAGAAAGCATTAGCAATATCAATGGACGCATACCATGTACCTGGATGCTTCTGAATTCTCTGAATCAAAGTAACCATGTCTGGCACTGCAACAGCTAAACGTGGAGTGTGTTTATTCAATTCTCGATAATCAACAGTCATGCGCCAAGAATTATCACTTTTGCGCACAGGCCACACGGGATTATTCCAAGCAGAAGTGATTGGAGTTATAACCCCTGCGTCAATCAAATCCTGAATTGTGGCACTAATTTCTTCATGACCACCTGGAATTCGATATTGTTTCTGAGAAACAACTTTCGTAGCTTGGGGAATTTTAATGGGGGGCATCCGCAAACGACCAACCCGTACGGGTCTGGACGAAATGTAATGCTTCGTTCCAAATTGATAGCAACCATCATCAAGATGCAAAGTCAAATTTTTTGATTTCCTTCCAATTGCAGCCAGAAAGTCAGTCGCGGTAGCCCTTATACTCTCCCGACTTGACTACTGCAATGGTCTCATGGCCGGAGTGAAAAAATCCACTCTCCGAAAACTGCAGAGCATCCAACATGCTGCAGCTCGACTGGTCCTACAACTCCCCAGAAGGTCATCAGCGTCTGCAGCACTAAATTCGCTACATTGGATGCCATTGCACAAAAGAATTCTCTTTAAACTATTACTCACAGTCTTCAAAACAATGCAAAATACAGGGCCCCGTTATTTTGTAAAGCGTTTCATGCGCTACAACCCCCCACGCTGCTTGAGATCTTCTGGGACGTATCTGGTCCAAGTCCCCAGATTCAAATACAAGACCAAGGGTGGGAAATCCTTCAATGTCCTGGCCGCAAAAGCCTGGAACAATCTACCTGTCAGTCTTAGATCCATGGATAATGAAAACAACTTCAGAAAACTTCTCAAGACTTGGGTCTATCAACAACTAGACTCTTCCGTCCTGGCAGCTATCTAGTCTTTTATTTTCCAAATACATTTTTCTGTTACTCCCCTGCAGCTTGCTCAGCGCCATGATGCTCCCCTGGGAGCGAACGTCAGCGCTTTACAAATGCACAAATAAAAAAAAAAAAAAATTCCCTTCAAAATGTCAATTCCAATTATGTATTCCAGGAGAGGCACAACTAACACAGAATATTCTTTACGGGGAATTCTGCCAATTTTCATTTCAAGCGCCGTTTGCACTGCGGGAGTATCTTTACCACCTAAACCAGTAATTGTAAAAAATTGTCCTTTGAATTTTTTCGATTTACCATGAATTAAAGTGGCCTCCGCTCCAGTATCCACCAATGCTCGGGCCCTTTGGATATTACGATGTTTCCAAAAAATTTCAATATCTACATAGGGTCTATTGTCTTTGTGAGCCCACCTGCGTACCGGAGCTTGACCTATTTCCTAGTCATTTTTACCGTGGTCAGCCAACCAAGACAAATCAGGATAAATGCTTTCAACTTTCTTTGGGATCAGAATGTCTTGCTCATATCCATCTCTATTACGAAATGGATTATTGTCATGTTCAAAGAATTGAGGATTACGGTCAGAAAGCTTGTGACGATCCTCCCGTCGTCTAACATCAGGGGAATAACTTCTCTCATCTCTGCGTCTATTAGAGACACGATCATCTCTTCCCCTGTCTCTCTCTCCCTCTCTCACCCTTATGCTCTCACGGCGGGGGGAAACATCACGTTCATAGCGCCGGTCATCACGGCGATCAGCATCCACACGGCGCCTCTCATCACCACTGTCATCGGACCCACGGTCACAATCATTCTTTCGTACACGACGGGCACCCTCCTTCCGATCTAAACCACGCTTACGAAACATGTCCCACAAGCGATTATTAGGTTCACCATCAATGTCCTCCTTTTTCATACCATCAGCCAAAAGTGCAAGAAACATATCACGTCTAGAGAATTTATAATCCCCAGCGGTACGACCTTCAGGTCGAGATTGCCTCTCAGGTTTAAACCATTCACCCAACTCACCAAGCTGACAAACAGATTCAAGCACCATAGACAAAGGATTGCCAGTTTGATTGATCAACAAAGTCATCATAACCTGTTTATAAGCAACAGGCGAAGAACGGATAATGCGATTACGCACAGAAGATGTTAAAAGGCCATCCAACAATCTGTCAGACGTACTGAGAAAAATGGCAGTTTTCATCACCTCCTCTTTCAAACGTTGCGACGCATCGCGCAAAGTGTACCATGGCTTGTCATTAACAGGCCAATCAGATTCAGTAGGGTATTTATGGTTACAGCCATCATTCGCAAGCTGGAGCAAACTAATTTGGCCAGCACCGTTATAATTTCGAAAATGATCTTGTACAGTAGAATCGGAACTCAAAGAACAAAAACGTAAGCAATCACCAGCATCAAGCATAATACCGGCAGCACCTAGTTCATAAAGGCGCACCATCCAAGTAAGCAAAGTTTCACCGGGTCGTTGTCGAAATCGTTGTAAAATGTCACTAACCTCCTGTTGAGTAAAATCTTCAATACTATCCAATTGAATACCATTTGGCATACCAGGAGCCTGTTGTAATTTGCGTTGAAACACAGGGTGAGCAGAAACCTCCGGAAGAACCTCCGAGGAAGCCCGGTCCTTAGATTTAGAAGAACAATCAGAGCGTAATACGTCATCAGAATTGGTAGAGTGCCCACGGTCGCCAGAAATGTCGTCTTTGTCACAAGAAGCAGATTTACAATCACGTCCGGAGCGAGAAGACTCGCGCTTGTCACCCTCCTCAGCTGAGGAGCCAGATTTGTTAGAGTCCCAGATATTACCATCCCACTCCCAGGGTTCCAATCTAGTCCGGCTTTAGCCACGACCAGACGCACTTTCCGTGTAGACACACGACCACGACGGTGTCTGTATTTATATTTCGCAATGCGCACTGCAGCCCTTTCGGCTATAGTTTGATAAGTCTCAAGTTTGTCGGCAAGCAACTTATTCTGACATCGCAAAAGAGTATGCGCATTCTGCACTTCAACAAACTTTTCTTCCATATCCACAAATCGCTTCTGCAATTTAACAAACTTCTCATGAAGCATTCTATAAGCAGTCAGCACAATCCAACCTCTGCGTCCTAAAATAGGAAGCTCATCACCCTTCACTACTGGCGCTTTTTGCAAGCAAGAAACCACATCAGCGGGCTCCGCCTGCTCCAAACAAGAAGTCCAATTCTCACTCAAACCAGTAGAATTGGCCCACTCACAGGCCAAAGCCTCATAAGGCGTTGATTCCCAGCCGGGAATATCTATAGGCAACTTGAAAGTAGATTTCGATTTTTTCGAAAACATTGTAACACACAAAAAATATATATATAATTATAAACAAAGGAAATACGTACGAGCCGAGCGCAAATCAACAAGATCAAAATAATACAGCGCACACAGGCTTCGTAAACAGTTCGTGACGCCAGATGTACCGACCACATTTTCGGACCAGATGGAATCAGCCCCTAGGGGCCCCTCTAACCCAGCCGGAACGTAATCACCTCCCTCCTTAGAACGTATTTACAATGGGTATAGATATATGTATGTACATCTCGTACCTAAGGATGGGGAAAATAGGAATAAACATGCATTGGTTTTCTACAATATCCTATTCACATCTACTAGTCTCGCGGCCACTTAGGCCCAGACTGATCTACCCTGGGGCAGGTCTGATAATATACTCTCACACACTGATCTCTCTCAATGCTCACTCGACACGCAATCCGGCGCGCCTACACACATGGGCCTGCAGTCCCAGTGCTCTCATTTATACCCGGTCCGCAATCCGGCAGACCTACACACCCCTCTATCTTAGGTGCTCTCACTTACACACGGTCCGCAATCCGGCAGACCTCCACACCGTGTCCCTCCGGTGTTCTCATTTACACACGGTCCGCAATCCGGCAGACCTCCACACCGTGTCCCTCCGGTGTTCTCATTAACGCCGTGTACCAACGACGATCACTTTCCTATGAACACTTAAGGATGAAGTCTTTTGTTATCTATTTGGGATAGAACTACGACAATAGAAATTGGTATGGCTTTCCAAATTACAATATGTACCTTCTGCTCCTGATATCAAATGTTCCCTCTCTCCCTACTTGCTCAGTCACTCCTTACCTGATCGGGATTCGCATCCGCTCATGCAAACAATGCCTGACTAGAAGACCAGGTTACCCTGATTGAACAAGAATACAAGGCACATGCCGGTTCACTAAGAACTGGGGTGTTTTATTACAATAAAAATAAACACAATACTACACAATGTATATGCTGCAAAGAAAAGTAAGAGTTAGAACGCGCGCTTAACAAGGAAAGGGCAGAGATCACCTGGTTAATATGAAGTCGGGGCTCGGCAGTCATCTAGGTTCCCTTCTCGTCTCTGTGTCTTGGCTCGTCTCGGAATCACACCTCAGCTGTCACGGGTACACGTCTGCACCGCTAGGCTCAATCTCCCCTGCTTCCCTCCAAGTCACTGGAACCTTGCTCGCTATTAGCTACCGTCTCTCTCTCTCTCTGTCTCTATGCGCCCGCGCTATTTCTCCTTCAGTCTTTCTCAGAGAGTCTCGGTTTCAGGATCTTTCTCGGACTTCAAAATGGCGACTGTCTGCCTTGGAAATAATTAATGGCATAGATGCTAACGGCTAGCTGCCGCCTACAGACTGACTGACTCATTGCCTAACACTTTCGCTAATATCAAAACCTGTCCCTTCATGGAAAGTTACGGCCAGTAACCTGCCGCCCACCAAATTCTTGTACCTCCCCGTACCAAGGGCACGTTCCCAGCCGGCCGGCCTGGAGTTGTGTCTTCGGAGTGGAGAAAAATACATTCTTTCGATAAGGGCCAGCCTGAACCGGTTCTCTCCAAGCGAACAACACCTCGAAACTAAAACATTACACTTGACCTAGAAAGCCTCTCAAGCTACCAGGCAGAGAGCAAGATGGAGTCTGTCCCGTTTAAGGCCTACAAGGCCCAAAATATGCATAACTCCACGGACGATATACTAACACTCTTGCAAAAGGATGGATCATCACTAACACTTATATATCTATCCCCTAGCTTAAGTTTATAAGCCCTGATCTAAAGAAAAGGGTACGAAAATGCACTACTGTGCCTCATGGATAGGTCCTACTTATAATCCTAATCCCTATACTACAAGGGTAATAGGCTGGAGTCATCTTCTATCATCCTCCCTCTAAAAGAGGGTCGAAAAAGTCGGCTATTACAGACACGGACACTTTTACGCAGCCAGTGGATGATGACTACTCACAAGTAGTGGGGATCGCACAGATTGGTGGAAGAAATAGTTTAAAGAGAAAATCACGGAAAATACAGCAAAAGGCATCTTTTAATGCTGTTGTTACTGATCTCAAGAAATTGAGAAATGAAGTCACTTAAAAATAATAAAGATTACAACGTTCCAATTGAGCAATGGCAGGCTATTCAATCATTAAAGAACGATGATTCTATTGTAATAAAGCCCTCAGATAAGGTTGATAGCATTGTTGTTTTTTCTAAAGAATACTACGTCACAGAAGCCCTTAACCAGCTGAAAGACACAGATTGTTACCGACCAACCACTAGAACTGTGTATACGAATTGTGTAAAAACTTTCCACCAACTATTGTTGATATGGAGGGGGGAGGGTTTGATTGACACAGATGAATATAATTTCCTACTCTGAGAAAATACAGTAGTTCCTAAGTTCTACAACCTCCAAAAAATTCACAAAAACGCCAGTAGACCACCAGGGCGTCCAATTGTAATATCTATTGGCAGACTATTGCAGAATTGCTCTACCTACATAAATTCCTTTCTGGCACCATGGGTGAGGGATCTTAGTTCCTACATCAAAGACACTTGTAATTTTTTAAGACCAATTGAGGGTGTCATTTGGGAGGAGGACACTTTCCTCATCATGTTAGACATCACCAGCCTCTACACCTGCATCAGACATATAGATGGGGTGGAGGCTGTTAGGTGGTTCCTAAAGAAACAACCGCTCAAATATACCAAACACAATGAGATGCTTCTGGCCATGCTTACTTTTTGCCTTGAGAATAATATATTTTTTTTCTCGGGGCAATTATATAAACAAAATCAGGGGACAGCGATGGGCACGTGCTTCGCCCCCAGATATGCAAATCTTTTTGTTGGCTGCTGGGTGAAGCACATGGCCTGACGGGACTCGCCAGAACTGTGGCTGGATCACATTGTATTATGGGCCCGCTACATAGATGATTTATTGATTGTGTGGAAGAGCACCCGTACAGCAGCTGAAGAATATGTTGCCTCCCTGAACAATAATAACTTCAATTTACAGTTTAGTGACCAAATTAGCAATAACAGTGTCTGTTATCTTGACGTGGAAGTCTATATAGACAATGCTAAGATTGCAACTCGCCTAAATAGAAAACCTAAGGCTGGTAATGCCCTGCTGCATGCCAACAGTTCTCACCCTAGGAGCCTGATTAGTAACATCCCGTACAGAGAATTTCTCTGTCTAAAACGAAACTGCACGGTCCCTGAAGAATATGAAAAGGCCATAGATGAGGCTCTCCAAAGATTCAAATATAGGGGGTACTCCTCTGGGGTACTAGAGCAGGCACCCCAAAAAGCAGAGAAAGTAGAGAGATTGCAACTGCTAATACCTAAAAAAATCTGTCAACTCATCCACTGTTACCCCATTGAGAATGATCACACACTACAATGTTAAATCTCCCTAAGTAGGGCACATTTTCAAAAGATTCTATTCTTAGAACAAATTCAATCCTAAACAAAGTAACTCCAGAATATCCGTTGATCACATACAGGCGTTGCAAATCAATAGGCTACCAACTAGTACACAGTCACTCCCAGCCATTGTTACTACCAGCAAACACGCTGAGAGGTTTCTTTCCATGCCTCAATTGTAAGGCATGTAAACAAAGCCATAAAGTATTGGGATATGAAACCTTGGAAAGTGGGGTAACTAGCGTAAAGGTTAGAAAGATCAATCACCTGCTTACCTGCAACTCAGAATACATTGTTTATGTATTAGAATGCCCCTGTCCGAAAAGGTATTTGGGCAGTACCATCCACACAGCATAGAAACGGATTATAGAACACATGCGAGCCATCACTAAAAAAGATCAGACATATTCGATGGATCGCCATTTTGAATTAATGCATAAACGTGCTCCTAAACTGCTGAAATTGTTTTGTATTGATCATGTGGTTCAGAGAGAAAGAGGTGGAGACAGAACAAGGGCATTGAGGGCCCTAGCATCTAAACATATAATAGACCTCCAAACCAGGGTTCCCGTAGGCCTCAACATCGATGAGGAACTGTGGTCTCACCTTTATTAATTGGAGATGTAATGATTTTATTCTTTCTGTACTCCCCCACTTGTGTCTGGACCGTTTATCCTTTCCCCTGTTATATACTGACTCTATGTAAAGAAATGATGTGATTTATTGTTAGTTCCCATTCCCCTAGAAATGTCAAAATTAATTGCTTTTAAGATTTCCTCACGTTCATGGCTCTGTTTTGGTTTTTGGTGATTTGCCCATTATGGGCGCAATATTGTATGGCTCCCAGTACTTTGAATGTTTTTTTTGCCCAATTGGGCTATAATTAAATCAGTATGTCATCACTTTTTATAGCTATTAAGCCATAAAATTAATAGTCATTTAGGCAGAACATAGGTATTCAACCTTGCCACAATCCGCCATGCTTTAAAGGCTGACCCAGTTGATGGGAGTAACATCTAGGAATTTTTCTAAGATTATATCTTTTTAGATCAATCCATCATGAAATGTGTATATAGATGTATATACAGATCTAATTTTTGACCACTTGTAAATAGGTGAATATAATGAAATATAACATTTGAGTACTGATGAATTTACATTGATTGCACTGACTTTGGAACAAGTCTTACGATGGCTGCCATGTATTCTGCATCATGCAGTAACTTCACGAGGCCATCTTCTGTCTTCATGTTTTCTTTTTTAACCTATCGAATCACGTTTATCACTTTAAATATGTGTCATACACTTGGGGCCACTGGCATCGAAAAAGACAGAATGCTGAAACGCGTTTGTCAGTGCGGGGGATCTGTGCACCGAATAAACAACTTGCAACAAGAACCTGTGAGTGCTCTCCTACTTATGCCGCGGAAGCTGCTGTGCATGATATATATATATATATATTGAAAAGGCTAAGACGTCTGGAATCCAGATATATAATTGACAGACAAAATCACCTAAAGGCCTCAATGCGGGGGAAGAATTGATATCTCACTCATAAACCCACTCCAGATTATTCTTAACATTGAGCAGCTATAGTGTCGGGAAACCATCCATGAGCAAATGTAAAAATTGTACCAATTGAACTTAAGAGCACTGTACGATCAGGGAAGGGATCCTTTACTAAACTCTGAGTTAATAGTAAGGTGAGAAAAGTGACTAATGTAACCCTATTGGTGTTTGAATTTATCTCTACCAAAGCCCATCTAGGGCTTGATTGACTTGGGGTGTAACAGTACAAATTGGATCCCACAATCCCCAATGTGAATGAGGTCGATAACAGTAATTATGTGCATATGAATTTGGAGTACATATGAAAGTGTAATATGTGTTTTAAAAATGATGAATTTCTTTCGAGGATATTTATGACATTTGGTTAATAATTGCCCATCCAGGGCTGTATTATGTGACCGAAATTGTTTGAATAGTGACAATAACCTTGATTGCTTATGAGTATTAGCTGGGGAATATTCATACTGCACATTGATTTTATTAATTCATTTTGTTATGGTTTAGCCGTTACAAGATGGCACTTATGGTTTGGACTATTAGTCTGTCATTTATGTTTTTGTAATTGCATTTATCAACTTCCGCCTGACACTGACGAAGGCAAAAGTTGAAACGCCTTTGTCCATTGTGCAATAAATCTAAGAAGATTTAATCTACTGTGTGTGCTGGTCTGGTCAATTTATTTTGACACTGGAGCGATATATATATATATATATATATATATATATATATATATATATATATATATATATATATATACACATATATACATAAATATACACACACAGATAGATATATGTGTCAAAATAATTGAATTTCTTCAACTTTAATTTCGGTTTTTTTTTGGGGTGCTATTTGAAGTCCTTGCCTCGATTGCACCATTTATAGGGTATGTGAATGTTATGTTTGCGAGTGTGCTGCTGGCCATGGCTTAATGGAAGTAATTCTCAACTTTTGAAGGAAGGCACCATTAGCACCTTGTTCAGCTGGTCTTGGCATAAAAGAGATACGTTTTCACATATGTGGACACTTCGGGCATAATGCTGGTGCTGACATACTGGGGATATTTCTCAGCATAAAAGAGGGCACTCATGGCAAAATGTTTGCTCTTTTCATCCTGGAGCAGTGGCAGAATCCTGACACTGCCCTATGCTAAGTAGTTCTTGACATAAGTGGGACATTCATGAAAAATATGCATAGCCAAGAATGTCACAGGTAATGCTTGACATATGGCAAGCACCCATTGAACAAATTCTGGCCCTATAATGCAGGAGGGAATGTCTGACTTATGGAGTGAACTCATAGCAAATTTGAAAACATTGGCAAATTCAGTAGGTCTGGCCTTGGAAAGCCTGTTTTCAGATTTGTAAACAAATGCAATAGACATCAAGGGCCAAATTCACAGGTAAATGTACATGTGTATAACTCTCCCCTTTTTTTTTATGCTCTTCTCCATGTGCGAGTGGAGAAATATAGCTAGGTGAAGGCGTACACATTTCCATCTCCTTACGGGCCTTCTAAAACAGAATTTACAATTCTTGTATGTGGTGATCTCCGTAGGAGAAAGTATAGCAGAATGTATTAAAATGTATTATATTTTAGAAAATAATTAATTTAAATATATAAATGTAAATTATATAAGATATATTATTAATTTGGACATAAAAAAGTACAGCACATTAACTCATCAAATAAATGTGTATTAAATAATTTAAATCTATTCACTTAATATACAAATGTATTTACCAAAAATGTAGGACTATTATACACTGTCACATTTTTTTTTATTTTCCTTAACATTTAGTAAAATTATTTAAAAGTTATACTATTTTTACAACAAAAAAAGTTATACATTTTATTGATTTAAAACATGACTTACTCCAAGGCTTAGATACATTACATTTTGATCCTGTTTTGGCACTTTTAGGGCTACAACAACTTTAGAAATGCCTTTTGAAATTGTCTTACTCTTTTGTGAGTGTGTTTGTATTAAGATGTCCTTCTCAACACTCTCCTTAAATTTCCCTAAACACACCCCATTTAATAGCAATATTACATTCTTACCCACCTCTCCCCTGATTTCGTCCTACTTTTACCTATAAATCGTATACCTGCATGTGCAGATAGGTCTGCACAGAAAAGAAAGGAGAGACGGTGGCTGCAAGTTTCTGAAATGCATTTTGAGCCATGTGAGTAGTACTGCAAAATGTACTATGTTAATTGGGCCTTTCATGTGTAAAAGTAACAAAAAGTAGAAATCTCAAAGTTTAAAGGTAGAGTACATATGATTTGACCAAGTTAATGGTTTTCCAGAAGCACAAGTTGTTCAAGGGCAGACTAGAGTTGGGGGGTACTTTTTTAGACAGGGTAGATGTATTTACTTATCTGGGAGTAACTCTATCCTCAACCCTTGCACAGAAATCCCAGGTTAATCTGTTGACCCTCAAACACAAACAAATTGCTAATGCCACTGTAAATCTATCACCTCGGATTGGTGACGGTACAACGCGTACCGTCACAACGCGTGCTGTTACAACGCGTCCCTTACAACGCAAGTCGTTACCACGACTTGCGTTGGGGGCGCGGATATCGAATAGTATAATTTACTATTCTAACACCAGTCCCCGTGGACACTAGGGAAGGTGTTGGAATAGTAAATTTACTATTTTTAATCTTCTAGCGCCCTCCAGCGCAAGTCGTGGTAACGACTTGCGTTGTTACGGACGCGTCGTAACAGCACCGCGTTGTAACATCCGCGTTGTAACGGATGTTTCCCATCACCTCTCTAGGTTGAATGTTCCGTATTGTGGGGTTTCGCTAATACATCTTCCCTCACAAGCTCTGAGATCAAGTTTCTGAGAAGTCTGGCCTGTCTTCCTGCTAGTACTCCACTGTTCTGGAGAAGGCTCTAGTCCCAACCTGAACTGGTCCAATACAGACTGGCATTAATGGAAGTTTTAAAGGTTGACACATTTAATAAAACCCCATGGCTTCGACAAAGAAAAGCTTTTGCCATCGATCAGCCTACAATCTCTATGGGATAATCCTTTATACGTTTCATCCCTGACAGCAGTGATGTTAAAAAACAGTACTGGCTTTAGGTTAGGCAATCAGAGGCTTTATTGGTTGTCAACTCATCCTTAACTGGAACATTCTTAGATTTTAAATCCAGTCATTTCTTGGAAGCATACTGGGACGCTATCGCTGTCCCTCTGGACAGGAAATTATATTTCCAACTTTGGAGTGGTACCCTTCCCTTAAATATGTTTACCAGCGAACGGGTCCCAAATGGTGATCTTTTGTGTCCGGCCTGCAAGACCTCTATAGAAACGATTGGCCATATGTTCTTGGTTTGTCCAAGATACACTGCTCCTTGTCAGAAATAGATTAAACCTCTCTGTAGGCTACTGGGGACGAGTTGCGGCCAGCATGACTCGCGGGTGGGGCGGAGCCGGAGGTTACGTGGGGGACGAGGGGGGGTTAATTTTCATTAAATAAAAAATAATAATAACTTACCGTAGCCGGCCCGATCTGATCCAGTGTCGTCTCTGCTTCTCTGCTCCTCGCAGAAAGCAGGCAGCCTCCCTCCCCTTTCTTAAGCCAATCACAATGTTGCAATAGCAGTGTTGTGACTGGTGGAGACGGTGCTCAGCCAGGCGCCTATGGAGAGGCCATCTTCTCCATGTAGGCTGCATGCATGGCAGAGTGCGCATGACTGGTTTGGTCTGCCCCAGGGCCGACCAAACAGTCAGGGCCCACAACATTGGGCTAGCTACTCCTCCCCTGTCCTGTTGCAGGCCTGCCCAGCCCAACCAAACCCTTCTGCTTTCTCACACTGCGGGAAGCAGTAACATAAAATGCTATTGATACAATTTTATGTTACTGCTTCTCGCACTGCGAGAAAGCAGTGGGGCGACGCTCCTTTGCCCACATGGAGGAGCCTCCCCTGATGGGGACCCGCAGTAGTTGGACCGCATTAAGGATACTTAGATCAGGCTCATATCCTACTTATGCATGTGTCATTGCAAAGTTTCTGGGATGGACATGGTCTATTAGAGCCAGGTCTGCATGAGTAATTCAAACTAACTAAACAACATGGGGCATATTATCAAGGAACATCATTAAAATTATCGCCGCTTTAGCGGCAGGAAACTGCAGCTAAAGCGGCGATAATGGGCTTGATAATATGCCCTTGTGAATTCCCATAGAAACCCATGATCTGGTGTTAACATGGGCTGCTATGGGAAGCTGCTGTGCATGATATATATATATATATATATTGAAAAGGCTAAGACGTCTGGAATCCAGATATATAATTGAACTCCAGACAAAATCACCTAAAGGCCTCAATGCGGGGGAAGAATTGATATCTCACCCATAAACCCACTCCAGATTATTCTTAACATTGATCAGCTATAGTGTCGGGAAACCATCCATGAGCAAATGTGAAAATTGTACCAATTGAACTTAAGATCACTGTACGATCAGGGAAGGGATCCTTTACTAAACTCCGAGTTTATAGTAAGGTGAGAAAAGTGACTAATGTAACCCTATTGGTGTTTGAATTTATCTCTACCAAAGCCCATCTAGGGCTTGATTGACTTGGGGTGTAACAGTACAAATTGGATCCCACAATCCCCAATGTGAATGAGGTCGATAATAGTAATTATGTGCATATGAATTTGGAGTGCATATGAAAATGTAATATGTGTTTTAAAAATGATGAATTTCTTTCGAGGATATTTATGACATTTGGTTAATAATTGCCCATCCAGGGCTGTATTATGTGACCGAAATTGTTTGAATAGTGACAATAACCTTGATTGCTTATGAGTATTAGCTGGGGAATATTCATACTGCACATTGATTTTATTAATTCTTTTTGTTATGGTTTAGCCGTTACAAGATGGCACTTATGGTTTGGACTATTAGTCTGTCATTTATGTTTTTGTAATTGCCTTTATCAACTTCCGCCTCACCGACGTCAGCTGACACTGACGAAGGCAAAAGTTCAAACGCCTTTGTCCATTGTGCAATAAATCTAAGAAGATTTAATCTACTGTGTGTGCTGGTCTGGTCAATTTATTTTGACACTGGAGCGAGATATATATATATATGCATATATATATATATGCAGATATATATATATATATATATATATATATATATATATATATATATATATATATATATTTTTTTTTTTTCCGGGCGAAACGCGTCTGTTGTGGGGGTAGGGGCTTGAATAAACTTTTTTCCAGAACCCAAGTTTATTGAGCATAGGAGTATCAAGAATGTGGTATCTCCACACACCAAGATCACCACAACAATATCAATGTAACAATGACATAGACAGTAAAGGATGAGGTAAATGCCAAATAAGCTCAGTTTTAGAAATGCCCCAGCTGCCCACTCTAACCCCCAACTACACCCCCCCGTACCTAACACTCCCCCCCAACCCCCCCCACCACACGTGTACAAAAAGGCAACAGAAAAGGAAATACAAAAAGAATAAGCAGGTATAGCGCAACCAGGGCTTTGCCGCTGCAGGCCAGAAGTGTCACTGTGCTCAAATGTCCTCCTCCTGCTCCACCGGGGGGTCCAAGGACAGGCCACGGTAGTCGGCCCACCGCTTCCAGATCTTGAAATGTTTGCGCGGGCAGCCCCGCGCCTCAAAAATCGGCTTTTCCAGGCCCATGAAATAATCTAGCCCAGCTTTCCATGCAGACAGGGGGGTGGCCCTCACAGACTTCCATGCCCGAGCCAGGTCTCGTTTGGCCACCACCAGTCCCAGGAGCAACAGGTGACGCTTATATATGTTGCCCCCAACCCCTTCCATAATATGCAGCAGGCCCAGCCGGTGGGTACGAGGAAGATCCCAACCCAGGACCTCAGCCAGGCAACTCCACACGCCCCTCCAGAATCCCGTCAGGCGACCACACGACCACACTGTATGCATCAGGGAGCCAGGCACCACCCCACAACGCAGGCATTCCGGGGATGCAATCAAGCCAGCCTTCCACAGACGCTCACGCGTATAATAAGCACGGTGCAGGTACTTGAATTGAATCAGGCGGAGCCGGACCGCAATGGCGGTGCCACGCGGGGATTCCAGCGCCTCCCTCCAGTCGTCCTCATCCAGGGCGCCCACGTCCACCTCCCACGCCTCCCGAAGGGAGCGGAGAGTGGAGGAGCAGTGAATAACAAGCGTCTGATAAATCCTAGAGACCTTCCTGTCTCCCAAGTCTCCCATAAACACTTTTGCCTCAATCGGGCTGAACTCCGGCAGGGAGTCGAGGCCGGCAATGCTCGGGGCGAGGGCATGCCGCAGCTGGAGGTAGCGGAAGAACTGGGACTGAGGCATCTGGAACTCCGCGCGGAGTTCCTCGAAGGACTTGAGGGTGGTGCCGGACATGACCTGGCCCAGTTGCGTAACTCCAATAGCCTCCCAGCCCTCAAACCCGGCCAGGGCCGCCAGTTCCGGAAGTAGGCCATTGTGCCATAGCGGCGTTTCAGCTGTTAATTTGCCCCACCAATGAATAAACTTTTTTGATATCGAAGACATGGTGTGCGGGTCATCTGTCTAGCCGCAACTGGAGTGGACTGTTCGGGAATATATATATATATATATATATATATACATATATATACACACACAGATAGATATATGTGTCAAAATAATTGAATTTCTTCAACTTTAATTTCGTTTTTTTATGGGGTGCTATTTGAAGTCCTTGCCTCGATTGCACCTTTTATAGAGGGTATGTGAATGTTATGTTTGCGAGTGTGCTGCTGGCCATGGCTTAATGGAAGTAATTCTCAACTTTTGAAGGAAGGCACCATTAGCACCTGGTTCGGCTGGTCTTGGCATAAAAGAGGTAAGTTTTCACATATGTGGACACTTCGGGCATAATGCTGGTGCTGGCATACTGGGGATATTTCTCAGCATAAAAGAGGGCACTCATGGCAAAATGTTTGCTCTTTGCATCCTGGAGCAGTGGCAGAATCCTGACACTGCCCTATGCTAAGTAGTTCTTGACATAAGTGGGACATTCATGAAAAATATGCATAGCCAAGAATGTCACAGGTAATGCTTGACATATGGCAAGCACCCATTGAACAAATTCTGGCCCTATAATGCAGGAGGGAATGTCTGACTTATGGAGTGAACTCATAGCAAATTTGAAAACATTGGCAAATTCAGTAGGTCTGGCCTTGGCAAGCCTGTTTTCAGATTTGTAAACAAATGCAATAGACATCAAGGGCCAAATTCACAGGTAAATGTACATGTGTATAACTCTCCACTTTTTATTTTTGCTCTTCTCCATGTGCGAGTGGAGAAATATAGCTAGGTGAAGGCGTACACATTTCCATCTCCTTACGGGCCTTCTAAAACAGAATTTACAATTCTTGTATGTGGTGATCTCCGTAGGAGAAAGTATAGCAGAATGTATTAAAATGTATTATAGGGGAGGAGCCAAGATGGCGACCGGAGCAGACCTGTAGGCACCCGGCTCCACCAGCCTTTCTCCGCCGCACCGATATCCTGGCATATATCCTGGTGAAATTTAATAACGGATTGAGTGCGGCGCGGCGCTGATTTCAGCGGTGTTTTCCCGGACTCTCGACCTGCCCGGCGGCCGGAGATAGCTGCGGTACTGCTTGCAGCCCTGGACCCCGCCTGCACAGTCGCTCTCTGCCGTGCCCCGGAGAACTGATGGCGGCCAGAATACTCGATCGGCGCTGAAGACCCGAGCACCGGTGGGGACCTCGTGAAGCACTGTCCGTGCTGCGCCGCTTGTGATGACTTGAAGCAGGCGGTGAGAAGTGAGCGCTTGCTGCGCTGCGGCACCCTTCCGAAACGGATCCTTTGTTTGGGGAAGATGCTATGCGGAGAGGGTCGCTCGGCCATGTTTGCTTGCCTACGGTTGCCTGACCCCTCGCCTCACTACCCTGCTCTGTTACGGGGCGCCTCTCCGCGATGTGTGCCTCATTGGCACTGTACTTGGTGCTATTGAAGCCCTGCATGGACGCTCGCCTGTGCCACACTTATCCTGGCGATTGCCCCGGAATTTCGCCATAATGGCTTTGTTTGGTGCTCCGTGTTGTGGGGGAGAGCGCCCGTCCCTGCCAGTGGCCTGTGCTGCCCCGCCTGAGATGGGGTCCGATTTTCAAGTACCTTCCTTGGGAAGTGAGAGGCAGGGGCTTCAGCCTACACTTTCTCTCGGTACCATCCTGACTGCCCTGCGCGACTTCCGTTCTGATATGCACCAAGGCTACCAAGTACTGGGAGGGAAGCTGGACGACATGGCGTCGGCGCTGCGGCAGGGATGCAACGTTCTGATCCCGCAAAGCCTCCATTCGTCTCCGCCTGCGTTCCATGGGGATACAGTGCTTCCTTCTGCCCGCTGGACAGATGTGCCCGCTTCCAATTCTATTGGCGCCCTAGACCGTCCGCTTGACAACTCTGTCTGGGATACTTTGTTTCCCCTTTCACCGGAGAGTGCTACATTGTTGGATTCCTCATCGCGAGTGCCTTGGGACCTATCCACGACATTGCTGACCCTATCGACGGCTCCTGGGTTATGTCCTCCGACTTTGTTATCGAAGAACTCATACATTCTGCAAGTCTCTGAGGAACTCCCTATTACAGTCGGTGGATTTTCTGGTGACTCTCGACGGCCATTTTGTGTTTCTACGACACTCTCATTCTTTCTGTGGCCATATTGTCTCTTTGTTTTGCAGTGGGCGGGCCTTTCTCGGGGAGCGTATTTGGGGATGTATCCACGATCGGGCCAGGGCTAGGCTGCTTTCTTTATTATCGGCTTCTTGGCTGGTTGAGCCGGGTTTGGGACTGTTTTTTGCGTCCAGTTTACTCTAACGCTGCAAATTGACATTTCACTCCTGTGTCTGCATTATTGCTTGCTGGTTAATTTGTGCTTGGGGTGGAAGATGTATCTGTGGCTGGAGGGACCGGGACTGCCTAGAATTGATCCTCCTCCTGTTCTATTTGTTTTTTGAGAGTCGATGATTAGGGTGTCCTTTTCTCCCTCTCTATATCTGGATGTTATACCTTTTTCTTTCTCTCCTTCCTTTCTTTTCTTTCTCGCTATATTTCGGGTTTATTGGGCGACAGACACACTGCTGGGGGGGGGGGGCAGGCCGTAGCCTCTGCATGCGTGTAGGGTGGGGGGTTAGAAGTTAGTTTCTAGTTATAGTTTCTATGGTGCCTTATTTTATTCCTATTGTTGATTTTCTCCTTTTTGGTCTGGGTCCATGTCTAGGTCACTAGGGGATAGGTGGCGGCGGGCAAGGTGTGGGGCGTTAGGATTGTTATTGTGATGGATGTACAACTTGCTGCCATGCTGCCTGGGTGGGACTTGACGGTTGGGTTGATTTCCTGCGTGGCGAATTGTAGCTGATGTCATGCTCCTCCCACATGGATTCTTCTTTTTTGCTTCTTCTTCTCTTATGATTCAGAAAAAGTACGATTTGATTTAATAGTCGCATAAAAAACTTTAAAATTAACCTTCACTGGTTCTGGGACACGGTATTACAGCAATTATTGTGTAACTCTTCAATGCTTGACTAGGATGATGGGGTATTACTGTGTCGCCGTATTGCTTGCATTGGTGCTCCATATGTTTTGTGGCCGGCCAGGTGGTTGTAGGCCCGTATTTGTTCTTCTTTGATGCACAATAAAGGTTTAAAAAAAAAAAAAAAAAAGTATTATATTTTAGAAAATAATATAAGATATATTATTAATTTGGACATAAAAAAGTACAGCACATTAACTCATCAAATAAATGTGTATTAAATAATTTAAATCTATTCACTTAATATACAAATGTATTTACCAAAAATGTAGGACTATTATACACTGTCACATTTTTTTATTTTCCTTAACATTTAGTAAAATTATTTAAAAGTTATACTATTTTTACAACAAAAAAAGTTATACATTTTATTGATTTAAAACATGACTTACTCCAAGGCTTAGATACATTACATTTTGATCCTGTTTGGCACTTTTAGGGCTACAACAACTTTAGAAATGCATTTTGAAATTGTCTTACTCTTTTGTGAGTGTGTTTGTATTAACATGCCCTTCTCAACACTCTCCTTAAATTTCCCTAAACACACCCCATTTAATAGCAATATTACATTCTTACCCACCTCTCCCCTGATTTCGTCCTACTTTTACCTATAAATCGTATACCTGCATGTGCAGATAGGTCTGCACAGAAAAGAAAGGAGAGACGGTGGCTGCAAGTTTCTGAAATGCATTTTGAGCCATGTGAGTAGTACTGCAAAATGTACTATGTTAATTGGGCCTTTCATGTGTAAAAGTAACAAAAAGTAGAAATCTCAAAGTTTAAAGGTAGAGTACATATGATTTGACCAAGTTAATGGTTTTCCAGAAGCACAAGTTGTTCAAGGGCAGACTAGATTTGGGAGGTACTTTTTTAGACAGGGTAGATGTATTTACTTATCTGGGAGTAACTCTATCCTCAACCCTTGCACAGAAATCCCAGGTTAATCTGTTGACCCTCAAACACAAACAAATTGCTAATGCCACTGTAAATCTATCACCTCTCTAGGTTGAATGTTGAATGTTCCGTATTGTGGGGTTTCGCTAATACATCTTCCCTCACAAGCTCTGAGATCAAGTTTCTGAGAAGTCTGGCCTGTCTTCCTGCTAGTACTCCACTGTTCTGGAGAAGGCTCTAGTCCCAACCTGAACTGGTCCAATACAGACTGGCATTAATGGAAGTTTTAAAGGTTGACACATTTAATAAAACCCCATGGCTTCGACAAAGAAAAGCTTTTGCCATCGATCAGCCTACAATCTCTATGGGATAATCCTTTATACGTTTCATCCCTGACAGCAGTGATGTTAAAAAACAGTACTGGCTTTAGGTTAGGCAATCAGAGGCTTTATTGGTTGTCAACTCATCCTTAACTGGAACATTCTTAGATTTTAAATCCAGTCATTTCTTGGAAGCATACTGGGACGCTATCGCTGTCCCTCTGGACAGGAAATTATATTTCCAACTTTGGAGTGGTACCCTTCCCTTAAATATGTTTACCAGCGAACGGGTCCCAAATGGTGATCTTTTGAGTCCGGCCTGCAAGACCTCTATAGAAACGATTGGCCATATGTTCTTGGTTTGTCCAAGATACACTGCTCCTTGTCAGAAATAGATTAAACCTCTCTGTAGGCTACTGGGGACGAGTTGCGGCCAGCATGACTCGCGGGTGGGGCGGAGCCGGAGGTTACGTGGGGGATGAGGGGGGGTTAATTTTCATTAAATAAAAAATAATAATAACTTACCGTAGCCGGCCCAATCTGATCCAGTGTCGTCTCTGCTTCTCTGCTCCTCGCAGAAAGCAGGCAGCCTCCCTCCCCTTTCTTAAGTCAATCACAATGTTGCAATGGCAGTGTTGTGACTGGTGGAGACGGTGCTCAGCCAGGCGCCTATGGAGAGGCCATCTTCTCCATGTAGGCTGCATGCATGGCAGAGTGCGCATGACTGGTTTGGTCTGCCCCAGGGCTGACCAAACAGTCAGGGCCCACAACATTGGGCTAGCTACTCCTCCCCTGTCCTGTTGCAGGCCTGCCCAGCCCAACCAAACCCTTCTGCTTTCTCACACTGCGAGAAGCAGTAACATAAAATGCTATTGATACAATTTTATGTTACTGCTTCTCGCACTGCGAGAAAGCAGTGGGGCGACGCTCCTTTGCCCACATGGAGGAGCCTCCCCTGATGGGGACCCGCAGTAGTTGGACCGCATTAAGGATACTTAGATCAGGCTCATATCCTACTTATGCATGTGCCATTGCAAAGTTTCTGGGATGGACATGGTCTATTAGAGCCAGGTCTGCATGAGTAATTCAAACTAACTAAACAACATTGGGCATATTATCAAGGAACATCATTAAAATTATCGCCGCTTTAGCGGCAGGAAACTGCCGCTAAAGCGGCGATAATGGGCTTGATAATATGCCCTTGTGAATTCCCATAGAAACCCATGATCTGGTTGTGACGCGGGGGACCCCGACGAGGGCCCCCCTGGTATGCCTAGTAATGTGTCTACTTTTTCTTCACAGAATACCGAGGCGTGGAATACCCCCGACATCGTCCGGAGACACCCTGCAGCGGTGCACCTACAGGACTACACCTTTAAGGGGGCGGAGACGGATTGGCGCCACGCCCGTCCCGACGACGTAAAACCCATTCCGGAGTCCAGCCAGGTGTGCGAGACACCCGGAGGTGGAGTTGGAGGTTGGTGGAGCGAGTGGAGAGACAGCGGAGCAGAGTGGACGGAGGAGGAGGAGGAAGATCAAGAGCGGAGGTCGGAGGAAGATCAAGAGCGGAGGTCGGAGGAAGATCAAGAGCGGAGGTCGGAGGAAGATCGGAGGTCGGAGGACAAGGAAAGCGGAGAGAGAGCAGGAAGGTGGAGCCGGACGGAATCGGAGACGAGTCAGAGTTACAGGTCGATTCCAAGGAGGAAGCCGGCGGCGGGACCAGACAGCAGACCTGAGGTGGATTACCGCGAGAAGCCAGGGGGCTCTGCGGGACGCGCATCGCCCAGCCACACTAACACGGAAGTGTGGCTCACCCAGGTACGGTCCGACAACATAGCGTGGGGAGGGGGTAGACGAGGGAAGCCCGCCTAAAAGCAAGCACCCCTGCACACCCTTGGTGGTTTCTCAAGGGTTCACGTCCCACAGTCAGACTTGGAACTTGCACGTGTGATTCCCCTCACTCCCTTACCCGTGAGACGTTTGTCCCAGCACTAGTACTGAGACGTACATTTTTCTTTCTTTCCTTTCTGGGATACCGGAGCCAAAAGACCAGCAGGACGGCCGGGAAAAGGCCTACGACGCCCAGAAGACCTTGGGACTGGCGAGGAACAGGAGGACGGGCCAGAACGGAGGTGGCGGACTCACCCCTACCCTTTTACAGAGTGCCTATTCGCAAACGACGCTTGTACAAAGCAATAAAACCTGCACTACCCAGTACCCCAGTGTGTGCGAATCTTTTTGAGAACCCCGCAATAGCGTCACAACCCCGGTCCGAAATCCCACACTGGTGTTAACATGGGCCCTATCGACGGCTCCTGGGTTATGTCCTCCGACTTTGTTATCGAAGAACTCATACATTCTGCAAGTCTCTGAGGAACTCCCTATTACAGTCGGTGGATTTTCTGGTGACTCTCGACGGCCATTTTGTGTTTCTACGACACTCTCATTCTTTCTGTGGCCATATTGTCTCTTTGTTTTGCAGTGGGCGGGCCTTTCTCGGGGAGCGTATTTGGGGATGTATCCACGATCGGGCCAGGGCTAGGCTGCTTTCTTTATTATCGGCTTCTTGGCTGGTTGAGCCGGGTTTGGGACTGTTTTTTGCGTCCAGTTTACTCTAACGCTGCAAATTGACATTTCACTCCTGTGTCTGCATTATTGCTTGCTGGTTAATTTGTGCTTGGGGTGGAAGATGTATCTGTGGCTGGAGGGACCGGGACTGCCTAGAATTGATCCTCCTCCTGTTCTATTTGTTTTTTGAGAGTCGATGATTAGGGTGTCCTTTTCTCCCTCTCTATATCTGGATGTTATACCTTTTTCTTTCTCTCCTTCCTTTCTTTTCTTTCTCGCTATATTTCGGGTTTATTGGGCGACAGACACACTGCTGGGGGGGGGGGGCAGGCCGTAGCCTCTGCATGCGTGTAGGGTGGGGGGTTAGAAGTTAGTTTCTAGTTATAGTTTCTATGGTGCCTTATTTTATTCCTATTGTTGATTTTCTCCTTTTTGGTCTGGGTCCATGTCTAGGTCACTAGGGGATAGGTGGCGGCGGGCAAGGTGTGGGGCGTTAGGATTGTTATTGTGATGGATGTACAACTTGCTGCCATGCTGCCTGGGTGGGACTTGACGGTTGGGTTGATTTCCTGCGTGGCGAATTGTAGCTGATGTCATGCTCCTCCCACATGGATTCTTCTTTTTTGCTTCTTCTTCTCTTATGATTCAGAAAAAGTACGATTTGATTTAATAGTCGCATAAAAAACTTTAAAATTAACCTTCACTGGTTCTGGGACACGGTATTACAGCAATTATTGTGTAACTCTTCAATGCTTGACTAGGATGATGGGGTATTACTGTGTCGCCGTATTGCTTGCATTGGTGCTCCATATGTTTTGTGGCCGGCCAGGTGGTTGTAGGCCCGTATTTGTTCTTCTTTGATGCACAATAAAGGTTTTCAAAAAAAAAAAAAAAAAAAAAAAAAGTATTATATTTTAGAAAATAATTAATGTAAATATATAAATGTAAATTATATAAGATATATTATTAATTTGGACATAAAAAAGTACAGCACATTAACTCATCAAATAAATGTGTATTAAATAATTTAAATCTATTCACTTAATATACAAATGTATTTACCAAAAATGTAGGACTATTATACACTGTCACATTTTTTTATTTTCCTTAACATTTAGTAAAATTATTTAAAAGTTATACTATTTTTACAACAAAAAAAGTTATACATTTTATTGATTTAAAACATGACTTACTCCAAGGCTTAGATACATTACATTTTGATCCTGTTTGGCACTTTTAGGGCTACAACAACTTTAGAAATGCATTTTGAAATTGTCTTACTCTTTTGTGAGTGTGTTTGTATTAACATG
Organism: Lissotriton vulgaris; assembly: GCF_964263255.1. Taxonomy (NCBI): domain Eukaryota; kingdom Metazoa; phylum Chordata; class Amphibia; order Caudata; family Salamandridae; genus Lissotriton; species Lissotriton vulgaris. Next base: position 1,821,166,383 of record NC_141687.1, read on the forward strand.
CCCCTCTCAACACTCTCCTTAAATTTCCCTAAACACACCCCATTTAATAGCAATATTACATTCTTACCCACCTCTCCCCTGATTTCGTCCTACTTTTACCTATAAATCGTATACCTGCATGTGCAGATAGGTCTGCACAGAAAAGAAAGGAGAGACGGTGGCTGCAAGTTTCTGAAATGCATTTTGAGCCATGTGAGTAGTACTGCAAAATGTACTATGTTAATTGGGCCTTTCATGTGTAAAAGTAACAAAAAGTAGAAATCTCAAAGTTTAAAGGTAGAGTACATATGATTTGACCAAGTTAATGGTTTTCCAGAAGCACAAGTTGTTCAAGGGCAGACTAGATTTGGGGGGTACTTTTTTAGACAGGGTAGATGTATTTACTTATCTGGGAGTAACTCTATCCTCAACCCTTGCACAGAAATCCCAGGTTAATCTGTTGACCCTCAAACACAAACAAATTGCTAATGCCACTGTAAATCTATCACCTCTCTAGGTTGAATGTTGAATGTTCAGTATTGTGGGGTTTCGCTAATACATCTTCCCTCACAAGCTCTGAGATCAAGTTTCTGAGAAGTCTGGCCTGTCTTCCTGCTAGTACTCCACTGTTCTGGAGAAGGCTCTAGTCCCAACCTGAACTGGTCCAATACAGACTGGCATTAATGGAAGTTTTAAAGGTTGACACATTTAATAAAACCCCATGGCTTCGACAAAGAAAAGCTTTTGCCATCGATCAGCCTACAATCTCTATGGGATAATCCTTTATACGTTTCATCCCTGACAGCAGTGATGTTAAAAAACAGTACTGGCTTTAGGTTAGGCAATCAGAGGCTTTATTGGTTGTCAACTCATCCTTAACTGGAACATTCTTAGATTTTAAATCCAGTCATTTCTTGGAAGCATACTGGGACGCTATCGCTGTCCCTCTGGACAGGAAATTATATTTCCAACTTTGGAGTGGTACCCTTCCCTTAAATATGTTTACCAGCGAACGGGTCCCAAATGGTGATCTTTTGTGTCCGGCCTGCAAGACCTCTATAGAAACGATTGGCCATATGTTCTTGGTTTGTCCAAGATACACTGCTCCTTGTCAGAAATAGATTAAACCTCTCTGTAGGCTACTGGGGACGAGTTGCGGCCAGCATGACTCGCGGGTGGGGCGGAGCCGGAGGTTACGTGGGGGATGAGGGGGGGTTAATTTTCATTAAATAAAAAATAATAATAACTTACCGTAGCCGGCCCAATCTGATCCAGTGTCGTCTCTGCTTCTCTGCTCCTCGCAGAAAGCAGGCAGCCTCCCTCCCCTTTCTTAAGCCAATCACAATGTTGCAATGGCAGTGTTGTGACTGGTGGAGACGGTGCTCAGCCAGGCGCCTATGGAGAGGCCATCTTCTCCATGTAGGCTGCATGCATGGCAGAGTGCGCATGACTGGTTTGGTCTGCCCCAGGGCTGACCAAACAGTCAGGGCCCACAACATTGGGCTAGCTACTCCTCCCCTGTCCTGTTGCAGGCCTGCCCAGCCCAACCAAACCCTTCTGCTTTCTCACACTGCGAGAAGAAGTAACATAAAATGCTATTGATACAATTTTATGTTACTGCTTCTCGCACTGCGAGAAAGCAGTGGGGCGACGCTCCTTTGCCCACATGGAGGAGCCTCCCCTGATGGGGACCCGCAGTAGTTGGACCGCATTAAGGATACTTAGATCAGGCTCATATCCTACTTATGCATGTGCCATTGCAAAGTTTCTGGGATGGACATGGTCTATTAGAGCCAGGTCTGCATGAGTAATTCAAACTAACTAAACAACATTGGGCATATTATCAAGGAACTTCATTAAAATTATCGCCGCTTTAGCGGCAGGAAACTGCCGCTAAAGCGGCGATAATGGGCTTGATAATATGCCCTTGTGAATTCCCATAGAAACCCATGATCTGGTGTTAACATGGGCTGCTATGGGAATTTAAAAGGGCATATTATCAAGCCCATTATCGCCGCTTTAGCGGCAGTTTCCTGACGCTAAAGCAGCGATAATTTTAATGCCGTTTCTTGATAATATGTCCCCATGTTTTTATCAAATACCACTGATTTCCTAAATTTTAGACGGTGAGGAACTGTATTTTAAACTAATGTTTTTAATCTGGTGTGTTTTGTCTCCAAATCTATGTATCATGTCTTATTCCCTTGTCTTTTTGTTAGGTTTTATTATCTATCCAATTTGCTTCGTATTTATCATGGGGACCATGATCCCAATTGTTTTAAAATGTTCATGCTAGTGCTTTCTCGTATGTTGCGAAGCTTTGCCTCTCATACCACTGTTTTTTTTAAAATCTCCGATGTCTGTACATTTTATGTTTTATTCTTTTATAACTAAACTGGTGAATAAAGCTCATTAAAATGAAAATGAGTACATAGGTTTGCAAAAAAAAAAAGTAAAACATGACCGGTCACAAAAATAATTAGAATAAAAAGATAAACAAGATCTAATATTAGCCCAGCAGCCATGGCACAGAGGTGGACTTCTTTTGTAACTGGACATGCACATATGAACAAACCAAATATCGTAACTCACAGTGACGCGAGACAATCGCTTAAGTGGCTGATCTATCGACCATGCTCTTTGCTGTGGGTATGAAGGCAAAATGTGAATTGTCATTCTACTAATCAATGGATAAAGATGGCTGACTGAAATTAAAATTATGTGTCTGTGTTGGGTTAGCAATTAAATTCAGTCTAGCCCTCTCAAATGGACCAGCATGTGGCCCATTTTTTTGTTTGTTCGTAGGCCTTGAGCGAACCCAAAAAAAATGACAAGCCTGCCCAAAATCTCTGGCAACACTGTTATGTATATACACATGAATTTATTTATTTTATGGATGTTTTAGAGAAAACATGAGGCTGGTGAGGCAGCTAAAGCTGTCTGAAAGTCAGTCCCAAAAACCATGGAGGTTCCTTGGGAGGCTTCCTTGACACAGCTTGAAAGTACTGGCATTTTTAGTACCCTGTCAAAGCCCATGGCTTTTTGGAAATTTTGGTAGAGGGTGCGCTTTAAAATGCTTTATTTACTAGGGTGACCAACTGGCATGGGTGCAAATTCAGGACAGTGAGTGTAAAAATTCAGGACAACGGGCCAAAATTCAGGAGACCAGGTCAAAGTTCAGGTCACAAATTCAGGACACCAGGTCAAAATTCAGGACAACCCCTTGTTGGGGGGAGGGGGGAATGTACGTTTTACAGACACAGAGGAAGTTGCGCAATAGTATAAATACATAAACTGAGCTAGCATCCTTCATGGGCCTGTTAAATTGTAAATTGTTAAATTTACACTTTGCTTCAGCCCACCACAGCATTCAGCAAGGAGCTATAGGTCAACCCACTTTATCATTGCACCCTTCAGTGTGAGCGATGGCACAAAGTCACAGCCACTGTTCAAATGAGTCTAAAAAATGTTCCTTTCTCTTAAACTACAAGGTGGAATAAAAGTGTACTTTTTAAATTCTATTGCTTCATTAATTTAAAATACGGGCCAGTTATATTGTATTCACCTTTTTTCAAAGTTCATGGGCTGTGTGTCTCCTAAAGCTTAGTCATTCCTATGCCTGCTGCCCCAGGCATAGATTGAGCCAATCTACCAAAAATGAGGGTAAAGGCTCCACCAACAACAAAGAAGAAGAAAAACAAGCATTGGCATGGCCAATAGGTCTCGCCTTTTTTTTTATCTTATAAGTGTTTAGACATGCAGCACCTTATCCTGGGTGCTGTGCAGCCAGGGATTGAAGAGCTATACAATTACTGCACACTCGGTGTGAAACAGAGTGAATAGTTTTTGTGCATGAAAATAGTGCAGGATGAGTGTGTGAAAGAAACAGCACAAAGGCTGCACCTTAAAGAATGCATCCTTCTTCTGTACAGCATGCTGGTACCACTACATTTTTCACCAGGAAAGGTATGCAAGTAAAAAAAAAAATGGTTAAAAGGGGAACTCGCAGCCAACCAATACTACATCCTTTATGCAATGCCGTAACACTGACTATAACAAAGTTGTAATGTCATATGAGAAGCTCAAATAAAATAAGGTGTGTAAGAAGCGATTGGGAGGCAAAGGTTTAAAAAGAAGTGAATATTTTGGCATACTATCTCCTTACTTACACGAAGAAGTGACAGCTACATACGGTGCCCGCTGAAACATGCCCCCAATCGAAGGGACTGCATCGAAGCATGGCGCTTGTTAAAAGAAATAATCCTTAGCATTAAAATTCCAATGATTAAAAAGCATCAACCAACGACGTTGTAAGTGCTGAAACAGGAAACTCCCACAATGACAGGCACCTAAAGCTAAAATCTCAAAGTCTCTGGGGCGACCCTGAAGTTAAGAATACATAAGAAGAATGTATGAAGTCTGTTTTGCCAGCCTGGCACAGGACGGTCTGTGCCAGGCTGGCACACAGTCCTGTTCCAGGCTGTACAACAAACTCAACATCTAACCACCGTTCAATTTGGCAAGACCCTTTTGAGTACAGGCGTCTTACAGAAGTGATGCGGGAATAACTCCATTCCGTAAGCGAGAGCAAGGAAAAAGAAAGCAGGGATTGGCAACAGGTATCGTATTGTCTGGAAAACTTTTTTTTTGTCATGGATATTGTAAAATGCTATTACTGGGAAAGTTGTTGGGTTCTCGTAGTACAAAATAAAAAAAATACACTGATGGCTGCAATCAAATTTTTGTTATCTAAAAACCCACATTGCCTCTTTACAAACCTAGGTTAAGATTCTGACCTGGAAATCTGATATAGAAATAAAATGTCCTTCCATGTTTTAGGAAACCCTTCTGAGGCTGTGCTGTGCAGTGTGCACTAATATACGTGACGTGATCTAGGTTTGTCTTACTTGTCCCCTAAGCAAACCCCTAACACGCATGACAGAAACGGCCACAAAATGCACGCTGTGAGGTTACTACATTTGTGTACCTTCGTGACAAACATGGCAGTGCCAAGTTAAGCAACGGCTGCAGTGGAATCCACGGCAGGGAAAATATAGAGCTCGGCTCTGGGGCATAAAATGTTGTCCCTGTCTAACAAAAAGAGTGAAAGGCAAAGAAAATAACAGAACTGTACCTTGGCTGAGCGCCTCCTATAAGTAACTCTATCTACAGAGGACATTGGCTGGAAGATGCACACCATTTCAGAACTACTCATCTGAATATGTCGAGCAAAGCAACTTCGTTTCTACACCCGTCCAGACTCGGGCAGCTGCTGCTGAGACAATATTTATATTTACAGGAACTTGTGAATTGCGACATCTCTCTAGAGCGCACACCACCACACAAGCCAGTCCAGCAGCTTATGAGCCGGAATCCCATCTAGAGGTCCATATAAAGCCTCCGCTTGCGCGACCCAAAATGCATTCAGTAGGCACATCCCGTTGGTTACTTAAGTTGGAATCAAGCAGCAAACCAGGATTCATTTTGCCCCTAAATCTAATTTCACTCCACAAACCTACAGATCAACCCATTAAACTAAAAAAATACACTTTCATGAATTTTGAATCCATGTTATCATATTTCCGGGATGTTTGCTGTATGGTTTACATAGCAACTATTTTCTGCCTGCTGCGCGTACACGGGCCCTAAGAGCCGAGCCAGACCCTTGGCTCGGCTCTGGCTCAACCACCTCTATCTAGGTCGATGTAGCTAACATTATGAAGTGACTGGGCGCATGCTGGATATTTGCCTTTCTTTTGATGGCGGCAGATTACCAGCTTGGGTTATTTCTAAACACCATACTCACCTGGGCCCATAAACATTCATACAATAAGCTGGCAATCCTCCACTGAAAATCAGGACTTACTCTAACTTGTATTATATTTTTACCTGTACACTGTTCTTACCAAAACTTTAAAACCTTAGTGCTTAATTTCCCTTAGGTCGATAGATCAGGTTGTTAGCATAATAGGCATAAAGTAACATTTACTCTTATTTCTTTGACTAACCACAGACTCTGGAAAATTTTAAACTTTTATCTATGCAATATTTTGTGAGTCAAATATCAACTTTCAAGGAGAAAAATAATGATCAGAACAAAAATCTTTAAAGACTCTCTAGACATTGGTACCTGGGAAGGGTGAGAAAGGAAAACTGTACAAGAACCTACCACAAAGATTTATATTTACCTAGAATGGTGTGAGGACCAACCCCTGGCTAAAGACTGGAAAGAAAGGGCTCCCGACTAATCAGGAGCCAGCAGTTCAGGACAGGTAACCTCTTCTAAGTGCAACGCCAGCATTACACCCCTCTCTGGTGCTACCCTCGTTCCCCTTCTAGATGGATCGATTTTTCTTCATCAGCAATCTCCCGATTCTTCTTTCAGAGTGCTCGACCAGCGCTCTGAGCTCTGTGGCATCCACGATCTTCTTCCGCAACGTTGGGTCAGTGACAGGTCTGTGACAAGTCGGACAATCTAACTGACTGAACCTACCTTAGTTTTACTATTCGCAGTGTATGTACCACCCCCCAATGTTTCAAAATGTGTGTATTCCCTTCATTCGATTGGTCAGTGGGATGGGGAGAAGTCATCACACCATACTAATGTGAAGTCATCTTCTTTGGTTTAATTGTTCTATGTTCCCGCCCTTAATTTTACTTTCCCATGCTTCAATCCTCCCAGCAACATTCACATTATTTCATGTACAATGAACATAATTTTATTCAAATCTTCTTTCCCTCTCCGGGTCAAGAGGTAAAGTTCTGAGGCGCATCTTCTGGTCAACTGTATTTTGGCAGCTATTCAATGTCATAGCTTGAAGTTCGACAGAGTCCAACGCACATGAGCGCAATCATCCAAGATGGAGATTTCAGTCACACGTCAGACCCAAATATGAACTATTAATAAATCAAAGAAGAATATGTTTAGAATACGAAAATAAATGAATGCACTGTATACCACTTATTCCTACTCTAATCTCATTATTTTATTTTTACTATTGCATTAGCAGATTAGTAAGACATACAAAGTTTAATTTAAGCATAGCCATATGCATTAGCATGCGAGATTTGAAGCAGCCATTTTAAAGACTACTGCGCAGCTGCAAAGAATTCCAACCAAAGGACGTCATGCTACGTAGATGCAATAGAAGCATGCGCAAAAGGGTTCCCGCGTTTTCAGCAGCCTTTTTAAGACACTCGGATTACTTGTTAGTAAAGCACATTCAAAAGCTTCTCCTAGATAAAGAAAATGTAGTGTGGTGCAATTATTAGTATTCACAAAACATGTTGGTTAACTTGTTACATGTTATTTCGAGAGGATTGAATCCGAGCAAGTTTCTTACGTACGAAACCTTGCTCCATCAATACCCTCTTTGGTGGCATTTTATGCCATCACTAATTTCTGAACCAGATGCCAACTTTAGCAGTTTCCCATTTCAATTTCTTTACTTTATTATTTCCCTTTTTTCTTTTTCTTTTGAAGACCTTTCATGGGGGATTGATTCCATACCACTTCTGAGACAGGGATCCCAAAATCCTCCGTTTTTAATAAGTGGTTATACCAGATCGATATTTCCTTTTTAACTGGTGAGTTGGATTGACACAACCTCTCAATTTCTGCGTTTCCTTTTATCTGACCCTGCTCTGCGGCAGACCAAGAAACTAATTGAAGATATTTAATTCTTGATAGACCAATCCCTACCTTCGTCCTCAGATATTCCCATGGATGTATCCCATCTTTGTCGATCAAGTCTGACCACGTAGTGATTCAAGCCCTCTTTATTGGCAACGCAAGGGTGTCTTTTAGATATTCTGGGGTTCCGGGCGAGTCCCAAATAGGAGCAAGATCTGAATAGTAACCAATCCCCCCGCCTTATCTTTACCCTATGCCACACCTCCAGGGCTGCCCTTAGAACCTTCAGACGTACCCGCTTAAAGAATCTCGGGGATCCAAATTTGTACAAGAAAGCTTCTCCTCCGCCGCCTCCCTCTGCTCTCACCATCTCGCCCAACACTCTGCCCCAGGTTGACCCATCTGGTTTAATGAGTAGCATCCGAACGCTCTTAAACTGGAATGCTGCTGCATATAGATTGATGTCGGGAAGCGCGAGCCCTCCCTTAAGCAGTCTACGTCTAAGCTTTTTCCAGGTCAAGAGAACCCCTTTTCCCCCCCATACAAAGCTTCCTATCTTGCTCTGCACCTTACTTATACACTTTTTAGGAAAAGGTAGAGAAATGGTTGAAAATAGATAGGTAAGCTTGGGAAGAATAATCATTTTTACAAGGTTGATTTTGCCATACATAGTTAATGGAAGATTCCCACATCTACTAAATAGACGGTCAATTTCTCTGATAACCCTATTTAGGTTTAACTGGGGGATTTTGTCCAAATCCTTCACAATATAAATTCCTAAATATCTGAACTCGGAGCTCACTTTACCTCTCCATTGATCCAAATTCCAGCACATGACCTCCGTTTTTGATCCATTGACCTCGTAACCTGACATAGATCCGAATTCTTCCAGCAGCTCCTCAATCTGAGGTATCGCTGTGGCAGGATTATTTGTATATAGGATCAAGTCATCGGCATATAAGGCCAATTTAGAACTATAGGTCCCGGACTGGAATGGAACGATTGATTCTTTTAACCTAATAGCTTGAGCTAAGGGCTCGATATATTGGTTAAATAATAGCGGGGAGATAGGGCACCCCTGTCTAGTTCCATGCTCTATGCTGAGGCTAGATGTTAATAAACCATTAAGGAGGATCCGCGCCGAGGCACCTCTGTAGCAATTTTGTAGGGTCTGAATGAATATGGGGCCAAACCCCATCTTCTCCAGAACTTCCCAGAGATATACCCGATTCAGAAAAGGTCTTTATTTTCAATGTTTTCAAATCCAATGAAAGCGCTGGGATGCCTGGCTTGTGTACTGGCTTCACCTTGGGGCTGCCCATTAGGGGGCATCTCACAGGGAAAGCCAGGAAGGGTTCCACAGCGGTATACAGCGCCAGGATGCCTGAAAGGTGATAGCGCGCTTTACAAGTATACATACATTTACATTTACATTACATGTACTGCTTAAATACCTGTAAAAGACGCTCATAATATGCATGTACAGATTAATCTTTTTCTTGAGTTGTTCTGTCTATTTTTATCCAATCGGTTACTTTTGGGGGATCTTTCCCTTTAAGTAAGTTATTACCTGATGATATTTTTTCATTACCTAATCTGACGGGGCTCCTGTATTTGGATCTCTGGGGTACTCATCTTTAGGCCAATGCACAGTGATTTTACATTCTGCCCATAAATCAGCAAGAACCACAATGTCAAACAAATCATCTAAATCTTTCAATAAAACTTTCGAAACTTTCACAAACCTTTCAACTTGCCTGTACCATTCTACTGGTTTTTCTCTAAGATTTGGGAAATCATTTGTAAATGATAAAATATCCTGTTGGGTTCATGGGACATGAAAATAACCTCCTCCTGGAACCTCTCTCATTGGACACAACTTTTTCAGCTTTCTTCATTAAATATTCAGATGTTGTTCGATTTGCCTGAGCTTCTTCCTTTTTCTTTGTCCATCTAGATTTCCATCTATTTAAGTCTCCCCATTTTTGTAACAATGTCAATAATTCTTTTATCTGACCTTTTTCTTCCTGACACATTCATGTTCTCTATATCTTTGTCAGAAAATTCTGCCCAAAAGGCTTTCTGTAATACTTCAGATTTACCTATGTCAATTCCCATTTGTGAAGCCAAATTCATTCATTTCTCATGAAATATTTTTGTATTTCGAGTGATGCTTCTACATATGAATATTAACTCTTCTTCACTGAAAGTATTTAATCTCTCTATTCCTACATTTCCTGCTATAATTTCTTCCAATTCTACTGTAGTGTAGTTCCTATATTCCCAATAGGCTCTGTGCATTGTAATAATATATCCTATAGATGTGTCATAGGACTGAGGTCGGTATGTCTCTATCGAATAATACACTTAATTGTGAGTACCAGCTAGCTCAGAGGTCACTAGAAACTTTCTCGAATACACAAGAAGGGATTCGTTTCTGACAACGGCATAAACATGACAACTTTGTATCCCTAGGACTGGAACAAATATCTTCAGAGTCGTGGAAACAATAGATAACTAGTTCACTCAGTCAATCGTGCATGCTTCGTTTCTACAGAGTTGCAGAGAAATAGTGAGATGGGCGTTTTCATAAAAGGTTTATTGATCAGTCTTCTTTCTCATGTAGGAGAGGTGAACTGCTACAATCGTTAGGCAAAATACAAAGTATAATGCGTACAGCGAGAATGGTATTTTAAAATGATACTATAATAGCATTGTCTAGTGCTATGACATAAAAATACATACATAAATAACACAGGCCAAAATACTCAACTGGTGCTTCTAAAATAAGTCTACCCCAATGTACCTAACCTAAGTCTAGTACGAGGGAAGAAGTAAGAGTTTGTCTTTTAGCATAGGTTTAGTTCTTGCCAAGAATTGACAAAGGTTTCTCACCTGGGTCCCTACACATTCATACAATAAGATGGCAATCCTCTGCTGAAGATCAGGACTTACTCTAATTTGTATTATATGTTTACCTGTACACCTTTCTTACCAAAACTTTAATACCTTAGTGCTTAATTTCCTGAGGTCGATAGATCAGGTTGTTGGCATTATAGGCATAAAGTAACATTTACTCTTATTTCTTTGAATAACCACAGACTCGGAAAATTAAAATTTTTTATCTGTGCAATATTTTGTGAGTCAAATAGCGATACATGTCAATCACCAACTTTTCAAAGAGAAAAATAATGATCAGATCAAAAATCTTTAAAGACTTATTAAATTCTCTAGACATTGGTGCCTGGGAAGGTTAAGAAAGGAAAACGGTACAAGGACATACCACACAGATGTATATTTACCTAGTATGGTGCGAGGACCAACCCCAGGCCAAGGGCTGGAAAGAAAAGGCTGCCGACTAATCAGGAGCCAGCAGTTCAGGACAGGTGCGGGACAGGACAGGTAACCTCTTCTAAGTGCAACGCCAGCGTTACACTCCTCTCTGGTACTACTCTCATTCCCCTTCTAGATGGATCGATTTTTCTTTATCAGCAATCCCCCAATTCTTCTTTCAGAGTGCTCGACCATCCCTCTGAGCTCTGTGGCATCCACAATCTTCTTCCGCAACGTTGGGTCAGCTACAGGTCTGTAACAAGTCGGACAATCTAACTGACTGAGCTTAGTTATACTATTCTCAGTGTATGTACCCCCCACCCCCCAATGTTTCAAAATTAGTGTAGTCCCTTCATTCGATTTGTCAGTGGGATGGGGAGGGGTCATCACACCATACTAATGTGAAGTCATCGTCTTTGGTCGATAGATCAGGTTGTTAGCATAATAGGCATAAAGTAACATTTACTCTTATTTCTTTGACTAACCACAGACTCTGGAAAATTTTAAACTTTTATCTATGCAATATTTTGTGAGTCAAATATCAACTTTCAAGGAGAAAAATAATGATCAGAACAAAAATCTTTAAAGACTCTCTAGACATTGGTACCTGGGAAGGGTGAGAAAGGAAAACTGTACAAGAACCTACCACAAAGATTTATATTTACCTAGAATGGTGTGAGGACCAACCCCTGGCTAAAGACTGGAAAGAAAGGGCTCCCGACTAATCAGGAGCCAGCAGTTCAGGACAGGTAACCTCTTCTAAGTGCAACGCCAGCATTACACCCCTCTCTGGTGCTACCCTCGTTCCCCTTCTAGATGGATCGATTTTTCTTCATCAGCAATCTCCCGATTCTTCTTTCAGAGTGCTCGACCAGCGCTCTGAGCTCTGTGGCATCCACGATCTTCTTCCGCAACGTTGGGTCAGTGACAGGTCTGTGACAAGTCGGACAATCTAACTGACTGAACCTACCTTAGTTTTACTATTCGCAGTGTATGTACCACCCCCCAATGTTTCAAAATGTGTGTATTCCCTTCATTCGATTGGTCAGTGGGATGGGGAGAAGTCATCACACCATACTAATGTGAAGTCATCTTCTTTGGTTTAATTGTTCTATGTTCCCGCCCTTAATTTTACTTTCCCATGCTTCAATCCTCCCAGCAACATTCACATTATTTCATGTACAATGAACATAATTTTATTCAAATCTTCTTTCCCTCTCCGGGTCAAGAGGTAAAGTTCTGAGGCGCATCTTCTGGTCAACTGTATTTTGGCAGCTATTCAATGTCATAGCTTGAAGTTCGACAGAGTCCAACGCACATGAGCGCAATCATCCAAGATGGAGATTTCAGTCACACGTCAGACCCAAATATGAACTATTAATAAATCAAAGAAGAATATGTTTAGAATACGAAAATAAATGAATGCACTGTATACCACTTATTCCTACTCTAATCTCATTATTTTATTTTTACTATTGCATTAGCAGATTAGTAAAACATACAAAGTTTAATTTAAGCATAGCCATATGCATTAGCATGCGAGATTTGAAGCGGCCATTTTAAAGACTACTGCGCAGCTGCAAAGAATTCCAACCAAAGGACGTCATGCTACGTAGATGCAATAGAAGCATGCGCAAAAGGGTTCCCGCGTTTTCAGTAGCCTTTTTAAGACACTCGGATTACTTGTTAGTAAAGCACATTCAAAAGCTTCTCCTAGATAAAGAAAATGTAGTGTGGTGCAATTATTAGTATTCACAAAACATGTTGGTTAACTTGTTACATGTTCTTTCGAGAGGATTGAATCCGAGCAAGTTTTTTTTTTTTTTTTTTTATCATCATCAAAAACTTTATTTCGGCTATTACAGCCATAAAAGCACAATAAAATTTACAGCACAATAGAAATTCCCAAAAAAGAAAGTACAAGATCATCATGAACACTGAAATATAAACCTGTAGACATAAGAAAGCCACTATAAAAGATAGGGAATACAAACTCGTCATTATGGGAAATATAAAGAATTAAAACATACGTTAAGAATATAATTTATGCTAAAATATATCAAAAGTAGTTAATCACATCTGTTATTTTTATAAAGCCCAGGATCAAGGTGCCAGCCAGCTGGGAGGTATTTCTATCTCTCACATAGAATTAACTCCCATAACCTGACTTACAGTCTTGGTTTTTACATACTCAATAATCAGGGCAAGTAACAGGAAAGAGCTAGATGTTGCTTGAAATCAGGTCAGATTTTTTTTTTTTTTTAAATTCTTTATTGTCAGGAATTTAGAAGAAATAGCAGTATGACATTTGTAATTGCCGTAATAGAACAGTAGCTAGTTCCCCGGGTGGGGATAGTATGCAATATAGAGTACAGTAACAGTTACCGTGTTCATGCAGGGCCTGATAGTCAAAAGTTAATAAACAGACATATGCCGCACCATGCCCAGCGTCCTCCCTTCCTCTAAATTCCTTCCCGCCCACACAGTTCCATGGCAGAAGGCTGAGTTGTCTCTTACAGCGCATGAGCGGGTACTCATAAGAAGAAAGAAAATTACTCATAAAACCAAACAACTGTCATCACTATATCAGAGTTTGCGTATGTTCTGCTATATCCTCTCACAGGTTAATAATTCAGCAATTCGTTTAGAGTGTCAGTGCGTGCATCACTCCCCCTGGTCCCTCCCTCGTTCACAGTATCCCTCTACAGCCACTAGTCTTCCTCCTCCTCCGAATCCGAGTCCTCATCCTCTGGTAAAGCTTCACATGGGTCACCTCTATAAGCGTTCCACTTCAGCCATACCCGGTTCCATTTACGAGGGCAGGCTCTCAACACATACACTGCCCTTTCCTTAATCATGAGAAGGTCCATATTTCTTACCCATCCCGTCACCGTAGGTAACTCCGGAGCACCCCACCTCTGTGCAATGTCTCGTTTGGCCACCGTCATTGCGAGGGTGACCCACAATTGTTCGTACCTGTTCAAGTCCGTAGGTTCCCAAATGTTCAGCAGGCACCTGCGAGGTTCCGGAAGGACAGACACATTCATGGCTTGAGAGACTGTGCGCATAATTTGGCGCCATAGTTCCCTTATGCGTGGACATTCCCAAAACGTGTGTAGGAGAGTCCCCTCCTCCCCGCATTCCCTAAGGCAGTATGGGTGCTGCGCCCTTTGTATTCTGTGTAGCAGTGTGCGAGTGTAGTAGGTGCGGTGTAGCACCTTGAGCTGTATCAGGCGGAACCTAGCTGATATGCCCACCTCCCTCGGGGAGGCCAATGCCTCATTCCACTCCGTTTCATCCATATCATCTAGCTCAGCTACCCATTTCTCCCTAAGCTTGAGTGTGGGATCAGGCGTGTTATTAATTAATTTCTTATACGTGAGCGAGGTCGCTTTTTGTTCCATGTATTCGGTGAGCAGTCTATCCTCAAGGGGTGAGGACTCTGGGAGTGCCGTGTCTGGTGGGATCGCGCGCAATAGTGCATGTCGAATCTGTACATAGCGGAATGTTTCAGTGGGCCCTAGTCCGTATTGTTGCTGGAGGTGCTGGAAGGGAACAACCGTGCCCTTGTCCCAGAGGTCTCCAACTACTGAGATTCCTATGTCATCCCATCTCGCAAAGCCTTTACAGGCCCTAAGTGTGCCCAGTGCCTTGGTGTCCCAAAGGGGCGTCAGCTTAGTGATTTTCCCTTTCCATCCCAGGCGGGTCTGCGCCATGTGCCAGAGTGTCGCAGTGTGGAATGTTGGGCCCAGCAGGGTCTTTACCTTCTGGCGATTGTACAGTACTGACAGCATGTCAGCCGTCCCCAGTTCCGACCAGTCTGCTTTGTATGCGGGATCGTTTCTGGAAACGTGAATCCAGTGATTAATTATTTTAAGCTGTGCCGCCCAGTAATATAATTGGAGATCAGGTAGTGCAACACCCCCCTCGTACCAGCTCTTCACTAGTTTCGCCTGTGCTATACGTGCCGGCCCGTTATTCCACAGCAGGCTGGAGACCAGCGCTGCCACTCGCCGGAAGTATTGCGGGCTAACCACATATGGGGAGTTCTCTAGTACATACAGAAACCTCGGGAGAGCCATCATTTTGTAGAGAGCCGCGCGCCCTAGGAGGGTCAGCGGCAGCGTAGCCCAATACTGGACATCTGCACGTAACCTCTGCAGAGGCGGTTGCAAATTTTCGACATAGAACTGTTTAGCATCTCTCGTCACATAAATACCTAGGTACTTGAAGGAAGAGGTGGTCACTGTAAGAGGGCAGGTCGCCGGCAACACCGGGGCCTGGCCGGCAAGCACATAGAGCACCGTCTTGGTCCAATTCAGGGTATACCCGGATGCTTTACCATGTTCATCGCAGATCTCCAGCAGGGCGGGCACCCCTGCAGTCGGGTCAGTCATGTATACCAACATGTCGTCGGCGTAGAGGGAGACCCTGTCCTCCCCCCCGTCGCCCCACGTGATCCCTCTAAACAACGGCGTCGCTCGTAGCAGGATTGCCAGTGGTTCTAGCACTATCGCAAACAACAGGGGCGATAGTGGGCATCCCTGCCTCGTTCCCCTTCCTAGTGGAAAGGTTGAGGATATATGCCCGTTCGCTACTACTTGCGCCATCGGCCGGGTGTATAGTAATCGCACCCACGCCATATATAGGGGCCCGAAGCCCATGCGGGTTAGTACAGCAAAGAGGTATTCCCACTCAACCAAATCAAATGCCATTTTAGCATCTAAGGAAAGTATCACTGTCTGTTCCTGAAGGAGATGCGCCCTTGCCAACACCCCGTGCACCCTTCGCAGATTAAGTGCCGTGCTCCTATGTGGCATAAAGCCCGATTGGTCAGGGTGTATCAGCGTAGTGAGATGTTTGGTGAGGCGGCTGGCCAGAAGTTTCGCCAGGACCTTCGCTTCTGTATTGAGCAGTGAGATGGGTCGGTATGAGGTACAATCGGTTGGTGGTTTGGACGGTTTTGGGATGGCCACAATGGTGGCTGTGCGTTGATCTAGTGGGAGCAGCGTCTTCTGTAGGCTGTCGTTAAACATGTCAAGGAGGGGCTTGGCCAGGACTGAGTCCATCGCCTTGTACCATTCCACAGGAATCCCGTTCGGGCCTAAGGCTTTGCCGGATTGTAGCGCCTGTATTGCCAATTGGACCTCTCCTACAGTCAGGTCTGCGTCTAGTTCCTGCTGTGCTTCCGGTGAGAGCACCGGGACATGGATGTTGCGAAGTGAATCTAAGGCCTCCCGTTCAGTGACCCGCCGTGTCGGTGTGTAGATGTTCTGGAAGTGGCAGGCTAGAGTCTGGACTATGTGCTCTGGGTGAGTTCGCAGCACGCCGCCCGTATCATAGAGTCCATGAATCCCTTTGTTGCTGCCACCCCGCTTGTCTAGCCACGCTAGCATCTTCCCTGCCTTGTCGCCCACGTCATAGATTCTGTGCGCTGTACTCGCGAGGTGTCCCTTTGTGATCACTGTAAGGTGCGCCTGATGTTGCTGCTGGCGAAGCTGTAGTGCATGGAGTGTCTCCGGAGTGGGGTCTGTCATATGTGCAGTGTTCGCCGTGTGTAAGGCAGCTTCCAAATTGGCCAGTGTAGCCCTGGATTCCCTCTTGTGCCCAGTAATGGCAGATATGGATGCCCCTCTGAGGACCGTCTTATACGCCTCCCACAGAATTGAAGGTGAGGCGACCGACCCAGTGTTCTCCTTGAAATAGTGTGTGGTGGTTGACTTGAGCTTCTTTTTGATACCAGGGACTTGCAGATAAGTGGGATAGATCGGGTATATCCTACCCCGCCTACACTCCTTAGTGGAAATGTGAAGGGAGACCGGGGAGTGATCAGAAATTCCCCGCGGCATAATGTCAACACTATCCACAGAGCTCATTCCAACCCCCAGAATGAAAAAGTAGTCGATTCGGGAGAGGGTGTTGTGTGGTGCGGAGAAATGTGTGTAATGCTGCGCTGTCGGGTTCAGGTGACGCCAGACATCCGTGAGGCCCATAGCAGATAAAAAGCCCGGGAGTGCTGCGGCTCCTCTCTGGCGAGCTCGCTGGGGAAAAGTATCTAGTAGAGGGTCCGCGATGGCATTGAAATCCCCCCCCATGATCACATCTCCCTCAGGGAGATCAATAAGGAATCGGCTAAGCGCCGGGAGGGCCGTAGCGTGCAGTGCGGGGGGGATGTAGACTGATACCACATTCAAGGCCCTTCCCTCCCATTGGCCTGAGAGTGCTGCAAACCTGCCCTGGTCATCCGTCTTGTGGCTAGTGACCAGGAAGGGGGAGTTGTTTCTGAGGAGGATCCCAGTGCCCCTGGAACCCGAGGTGAATTCGGAATGTACCGCCATGGTGTATCCACGCCTGTTCAGGGCTTTACAGGTGGTTCCCGCTAAATGTGATTCTTGCAGCAGTACCAGGTCTGACCGAGCACGCTTAACTGTTTGCAGCACCAAACCCCTTTTTATTTTGTCTCCCAACCCTCTGACATTCCAAGTAAGGAGCTTCAGTGGGGGCACTACAGTCGTCGCCTGGGTACCCATCGCTGGTGTAGCTTGATTATGCTGTGCCATGTGTATGAATGAACCGAGGTCTCCATTGTCAGGAGGAGAAGGGTGCCAGAGTGCGGAGGCGGTGCACGCCACCCATAGTGTGTGGTGTAATCATGCCCTGTGAGATCGCCATAGTGATGACCGTGTAACTTAACTTTAACTCGAACTTCAGAACTCCCAACCCACCACCCCCTCCCTGCTCCCCTGCACCACGGACGAATTCCCGCCCGCATCCCCAACTTGGCAGAGTGCTTGATTCCCCCCCCTATCTAGTCTTACTTGCTTGTGGGATTGGTGAGTCCCCTACAGGCACCGGCCAGAACCCGCCCTACTCGGTTCCATCGGCCCAAGGTCCCAAGTGTAGTGATCAATGCTTGATGCTTCCAGCGTAGTCATTCATCCCCTGTTAGGCTGCCCCGAATCAAAGGGATCTCTTTCAAGATCGGAGTCCAGTCCCCCGGCTGCGCCCTGTTCAGTGGCCGGGCTGGGCGCGCGGCGTTCCGGTGTTCTCTCCTTACGGTGATCTTGGCGGTCTTTGCGCGGGCGTTGAGGCTTGCCCGCCGGTCTCCAGCCGTCCAGCCATTCTTGCGCTACTTCAGGATTGTCGAAGAACCAGGTCCTCCCCTCGGCCACAATCCGCAGTTTAGCGGGGAACAGCATCGAGTAGGGTAGTTCCCTGTCTCTCAGAGTCTGTTTGACTGCATTGAAGGATTTTCGACGCCTGGCCACCTCGGCCGTGTAGTCCGGGAAGAACGCCAGCGTGGAGTTCAGGATCTTCACCGGCGGCGCCACCCTGGCCGCTTGCAAAATGGCGTCCCTGTCTCTATAGTTGAAGAGTCTGGCCAGCACCGGCCGCGGTGTGGCCCCTGGTTGGGGTGTACCCCCGGGGACTCGATGAGCCCTTTCAACGGAGAAGAAGGCTGATAGCCCTTTAGGCTGTAGTTTTGTCTTGATAAGGTCCTCTATATACAGGTCCATGGCCCCTTTCCCCTCCGATTCCGGAAGGCCTAGAATACGGACGTTGTTTCTTCTTGAGCGTCCTTCCTGGTCGTCCAGCTTTTCTTGAAGTTGTTTGGTGGTCTTTTCTAGTCGTTCCATTGCCACCTGCAGGTCCGAGGTGTCCTCAATAAGTGATTTCGTGACCACCTCTACTTGGGCCACCCTCTCCGATATTTTCTTGAAATCTGCTCGCAGCAGGGTCACCTCCGTGGAGATTGTGCCGACCGTCGCTTGGACGTCTGTGAGGGTTCTCATGATGGCCTCCAGTGTGACTTTTCCAGTCCCGTTGGTGTCAGAGGAAGCTCCGGCTGAGTGTCGACCAGGCCCTTGCGAATGACTGGTGTGGGCGTAAGCAAACTTGTCCAGCTTTGATTGCGTCGCAGACATGCTCCTCGTGTTCTTGCCCGCCATGATGGCTTGCTAGCGTTACCAGTGTCTATGCAGGCCTTCCCCCCGCTGTGTGTCGTTGATGCAGCCGGTTAAAGGTGCAGGGTTTAGACTCGTCTCAGCCCGTGGTGTGGCCGGTCTGTGGCCGCCTTTGGAAGCAGTAGAGAGATTCCCGCTGTGTTAATGGCGGCGCGCATAGGTCTCTGACTCCGTATTTTTTCACTCCTCCACGTGGAGCGCGCCGCTGCGCGTTAAGGTCGCAATGTGCCTCCGGGGGCTGGTGCCACTACGGTGTGGGCAGCCCCTCTGTCTAATGGCCGTCCGGGATGATGTTTAGTGGTGTGGGGGGGACCGCGCCGATTCAGGCGCCGTCCGCCTACTCGCGCCGCTTTCGTCGGGGTGCTCCCTCGATGGTGTGCGGGGCCCCCACTGACCTTGCTTCTACTGGAGTCTTGGGCGAAGGGCGCCCTCAGGTGCAACGTTGTGTGAGCGCCGAGGCGGAGCTCATTGCCAATCAAGGAGGTCCGGTCGCCGGCTAGTTCCGTCCCCTCCCGGCCGGGTGGGGTGCGCTTCCGGTCGGCTCGCCTCCGAACCCAGGGCCGGTGCTGTTGAGTCGCTGCAGGCCTCGCCTCCCCATCGACGGATGGGGCACTTCCCGGCGTCGGATTTTCGCTGGGAGCGGTTCGTTCTGTGCCGCTCGGTTCCCGGGGCCGATTTCACCCCTTCAGGCAGGTCGATACACGGATGGGTATTCGGATCAGTGTGCGGGCCGGAGTGCCTAGCGGAGCTCCCGGGTTAAGCTGCCGCCATGCTCGGCAGTTGGCCACGCCCCCCCGAATCCGAGCAAGTTTCTTACGTACGAAACCTTGCTCCATCAATGTGCCTCCGGGGGCTGGTGCCACTACGGTGTGGGCAGCCCCTCTGTCTAATGGCCGTCCGGGATGATGTTTAGTGGTGTGGGGGGGACCGCGCCGATTCAGGCGCCGTCCGCCTACTCGCGCCGCTTTCGTCGGGGTGCTCCCTCGATGGTGTGCGGGGCCCCCACTGACCTTGCTTCTACTGGAGTCTTGGGCGAAGGGCGCCCTCAGGTGCAACGTTGTGTGAGCGCCGAGGCGGAGCTCATTGCCAATCAAGGAGGTCCGGTCGCCGGCTAGTTCCGTCCCCTCCCGGCCGGGTGGGGTGCGCTTCCGGTCGGCTCGCCTCCGAACCCAGGGCCGGTGCTGTTGAGTCGCTGCAGGCCTCGCCTCCCCATCGACGGATGGGGCACTTCCCGGCGTCGGATTTTCGCTGGGAGCGGTTCGTTCTGTGCCGCTCGGTTCCCGGGGCCGATTTCACCCCTTCAGGCAGGTCGATACACGGATGGGTATTCGGATCAGTGTGCGGGCCGGAGTGCCTAGCGGAGCTCCCGGGTTAAGCTGCCGCCATGCTCGGCAGTTGGCCACGCCCCCCCGAATCCGAGCAAGTTTCTTACGTACGAAACCTTGCTCCATCAATACCCTCTTTGGTGGCATTTTATGCCATCACTAATTGCTGAACCAGATGCCAACTTTAGCAGTTTCCCATTTCAATTTCTTTACTTTATTATTTCCCTTTTTTCTTTTTCTTTTGAAGACCTTTCATGGGGGATTGATTCCATACCACTTCTGAGGCAGGGATCCCAAAATCCTCCGTTTTTAATAAGTGGTTATACCAGATCGATATTTCCTTTTTAACTGGTGAGTTGGATTGACACAACCTCTCAATTTCTGCGTTTCCTTTTATCTGACCCTGCTCTGCGGCAGACCAAGAAACTAATTGAAGATATTTAATTCTTGATAGACCAATCCCTACCTTCGTCCTCAGATATTCCCATGGATGTATCCCATCTTTGTCGATCAAGTCTGACCACGTAGTGATTCAAGCCCTCTTTATTGGCAACGCAAGGGTGTCTTTTAGACATTCTGGGGTTCCGGGCGAGTCCCAAATAGGAGCAAGATCTGAATAGTAACCAATCCCCCCGCCTTATCCTTACCCTATGCCGCACCTCCAGGGCTGCCCTTAGAACCTTCAGACGTACCCGCTTAAAGAATCTCGGGGATCCAAATTTGTACAAGAAAGCTTCTCCTCCGCCGCCTCCCTCTGCTCTCACCATCTCGCCCAACACTCTGCCCCAGGTTGACCCATCTGGTTTAATGAGTAGCATCCGAACGCTCTTAAACTGGAATGCTGCTGCATATAGATTGATGTCGGGAAGCGCGAGCCCTCCCTTAAGCAGTCTACGTCTAAGCTTTTTCCAGGTCAAGAGAACCCCTTTTCCCCCCCCATACAAAGCTTCCTATCTTGCTCTGCACCTTACTTATACACTTTTTAGGAAAAGGTAGAGAAATGGTTGAAAATAGATAGGTAAGCTTGGGAAGAATAATCATTTTTACAAGGTTGATTTTGCCATACATAGTTAATGGAAGATTCCCACATCTACTAAATAGACGGTCAATTTCTCTGATAACCCTATTTAGGTTTAACTGGGGGATTTTGTCCAAATCCTTCACAATATAAATTCCTAAATATCTGAACTCAGAGCTCACTTTACCTCTCCATTGATCCAAATTCCAGCACATGACCTCCGTTTTTGATCCATTGACCTCGTAACCTGACATAGATCCGAATTCTTCCAGCAGCTCCTCAATCTGAGGTATCGCTGTGGCAGGATTATTTGTATATAGGATCAAGTCATCGGCATATAAGGCCAATTTAGAACTATAGGTCCCGGACTGGAATGGAACGATTGATTCTTTTAACCTAATAGCTTGAGCTAAGGGCTCGATATATTGGTTAAATAATAGCGGGGAGATAGGGCACCCCTGTCTAGTTCCATGCTCTATGCTGAGGCTAGATGTTAATAAACCATTAAGGAGGATCCGCGCCGAGGCACCTCTGTAGCAATTTTGTAGGGTCTGAATGAATATGGGGCCAAACCCCATCTTCTCCAGAACTTCCCAGAGATATACCCGATTCAGAAAAGGTCCGAAAAGGTCTTTATTTTCAATGTTTTCAAATCCAATGAAAGCGCTGGGATGCCTGGCTTGTGTACTGGCTTCACCTTGGGGCTGCCCATTAGGGGGCATCTCACAGGGAAAGCCAGGAAGGGTTCCACAGCGGTATACAGCGCCAGGATGCCTGAAAGGTGATAGCGCGCTTTACAAGTATACATACATTTACATTTACATTACATGTACTGCTTAAATACCTGTAAAAGACGCTCATAATATGCATGTACAGATTAATCTTTTTCTTGAGTTGTTCTGTCTATTTTTATCCAATCGGTTACTTTTGGGGGATCTTTCCCTTTAAGTAAGTTATTACCTGATGATATTTTTTCATTACCTAATCTGACGGGGCTCCTGTATTTGGATCTCTGGGGTACTCATCTTTAGGCCAATGCACAGTGATTTTACATTCTGCCCATAAATCAGCAAGAACCCCAATGTCAAACAAACCATCTAAATCTTTCAATAAAACTTTCGAAACTTTCACAAACCTTTCAACTTGCCTGTACCATTCTACTGGTTTTTCTCTAAGATTTGGGAAATCATTTGTAAATGATAAAATATCCTGTTGGGTTCATGGGACATGAAAATAACCTCCTCCTGGAACCTCTCTCATTGGACACAACTTTTTCAGCTTTCTTCATTAAATATTCAGATGTTGTTCGATTTGCCTGAGCTTCTTCCTTTTTCTTTGTCCATCTAGATTTCCATCTATCTAAGTCTCCCCATTTTTGTAACAATGTCAATAATTCTTTTATCTGACCTTTTTCTTCCTGACACATTCATGTTCTCTATATCTTTGTCAGAAAATTCTGCCCAAAAGGCTTTCTGTAAGACTTCAGATTTACCTATGTCAATTCCCATTTGTGAAGCCAAATTCATTCATTTCTCATGAAATATTTTTGTATTTCGAGTGATGCTTCTACATATGAATATTAACTCTTCTTCACTGAAAGTATTTAATCTCTCTATTCCTACATTTCCTGCTATCATTTCTTCCAATTCTACTGTAGTGTAGTTCCTATATTCCCAATAGGCTCTGTGCATTGTAATAATATATCCTATAGATGTGTCATAGGACTGAGGTCGGTATGTCTCTATCGAATAATAAACTTAATTGTGAGTACCAGCTAGCTCAGAGGTCACTAGAAACTTTCTCGAATACACAAGAAGGGATTCGTTTCTGACAATGGCATAAACATGACAACTTTGTATCCCTAGGACTGGAACAAATATCTTCAGAGTCGTGGAAACAATAGATAACTAGTTCACTCAGTCAATCGTGCATGCTTCGTTTCTACAGAGTTGCAGAGAAATAGTGAGATGGGCGTTTTCATAAAAGGTTTATTGATCAGTCTTCTTTCTCATGTAGGAGAGGTGAACTGCTACAATCGTTAGGCAAAATACAAAGTATAATGCGTACAGCGAGAATGGTATTTTAAAATAATACTATAATAGCATTGTCTAGTGCTATGACATAAAAATACATACATAAATAACACAGGCCAAAATACTCAACTGGTGCTTCTAAAATAAGTCTACCCCAATGTACCTAACCTAAGTCTAGTACGAGGGAAGAAGTAAGAGTTTGTCTTTTAGCATAGGTTTAGTTCTTGCCAAGAATTGACAAAGGTTTCTCACCTGGGTCCCTACATATTCATACAATAAGATGGCAATCCTCTGCTGAAGATCAGGACTTACTCTAATTTGTATTATATGTTTACCTGTACACCTTTCTTACCAAAACTTTAATACCTTAGTGCTTAATTTCCTGAGGTCGATAGATCAGGTTGTTGGCATTATAGGCATAAAGTAACATTTACTCTTATTTCTTTGAATAACCACAGACTCGGAAAATTAAAAAATTTTATCTGTGCAATATTTTGTGAGTCAAATAGCGATACATGTCAATCACCAACTTTTCAAAGAGAAAAATAATGATCAGATCAAAAATCTTTAAAGACTTATTAAATTCTCTAGACATTGGTGCCTGGGAAGGTTAAGAAAGGAAAACGGTACAAGGACATACCACACAGATGTATATTTACCTAGTATGGTGCGAGGACCAACCCCAGGCCAAGGGCTGGAAAGAAAAGGCTGCCGACTAATCAGGAGCCAGCAGTTCAGGACAGGTGCGGGACAGGACAGGTAACCTCTTCTAAGTGCAACGCCAGCGTTACACTCCTCTCTGGTACTACTCTCATTCCCCTTCTAGATGGATCGATTTTTCTTTATCAGCAATCCCCCAATTCTTCTTTCAGAGTGCTCGACCATCCCTCTGAGCTCTGTGGCATCCACAATCTTCTTCCGCAACGTTGGGTCAGCTACAGGTCTGTAACAAGTCGGACAATCTAACTGACTGAGCTTAGTTATACTATTCTCAGTGTATGTACCCCCCACCCCCCAATGTTTCAAAATTAGTGTAGTCCCTTCATTCGATTTGTCAGTGGGATGGGGAGGGGTCATCACACCATACTAATGTGAAGTCATCGTCTTTGGTTTAATTGTTCTATCTTCCTGCCCTTAATTTTACGTTCCCATGCTTTAATCCTCCCAGCAACATTCACATTATTTTATGTACAATGTATATAATTTTATTTGAATCTTCTTTCCCTCTTCAGGTCAAGAGGTAAAGTTCTCAGGCGAGTCTTTTGGTCAACTGTATTTTGGCAGCTATTCAATGTCATAGCTTGAAGTTCGGCAGAGTCCCACGCACATGCGCGCAATCATCCAAGATGGAGATTTCAGTCACCCGTCAGGCCCAAATATGAACAATTAATACATCAAAGAAGAACATGTTTAGAACACGAAAATAAATGAATGCACTGTATACCACTTATTCATACTCTAATCCCATTATTTTATTTTAACTATTGCATTAGCAGATTAGTAAGACATACAAACTTTAATTTAAGCATAGCCATTTGTATTAGCATGTGAGATTTGAAGCGGCCATTTTAAACACTACTGCGCAGTTGCAAAGAATTCCCACCAAAAGCAAAGGATGTCATACTACGTAGATGCAGTAGACGCATGCGCAAAAGGGTTCCCCGCGTTTTCAGCAGCCATTTTAAGACACTCAGATTACTTGTTAGTAAAGCACATTCAAAAACTTCTCCTAGAAAAAGAAAATGTTGTGTGGTGCAATTATTAGTATTCACAAAACATGTTGTTTAACTTGCTACATGTTATTTCGAGAGGATTGAATCCGAGCAAAACTTGCTCCATCATTTTTCAATAACATCTTGCACTTGGCTCCGCTCCTCCTAAAGTACTTAGAATGCCCCTCCCTCCCAGAGCCCAATAATGAGTGCAGCTTCCCTCATGACCGAACTTTAATCAAGAAAACATGGCAAACTTATAAATGAGTAATTAAGCAGAGAAAGGATGATCTTAGAAGACAAGCATGGGAAGATCTTGAAAGAGCTAGTGCTCTCTGGGATTCTAAAAGTTTCTGGGAGGTTATCAATTACCCCCTTTTCACTAACAAGGTGAAGAGCATGGCGTCAACAATAGTAGGAGAAGCCTGGGAACTTCATTTAACAATTATTTTTTAACCCAAACTGCGTCTCTCCTGAAGAACAAAGGGATGGACTAGTAATTATTTTAGATACAGCATATCACCTTAGCTCCTCCCTGACTGTTAGTGAGGTTAAAGACGCTCTAACAAAGGGTATTTCCTCGAAAGAAGCAGGCACGCACGGAGTGCCCCTGGACTTATTTAAAAACAACCACGAACTATGGGCTCCATTATTGGTAAATGTTTTTAGAGCTGTAATAGTGGGACAGATCCCCTCATCATGGAAAGAGGTTGTAGTGTGCCGATCTACAAAAAAGGTAATAGAAATGATCCAGCATGCTACAGGCCCATATCCCTAATTGATGCCACGTGTAAAGTCTTGGGGAGGGTAATTCTAGCACGCTTGGAAACTTGGACTAATGACTCTGGACGCTATCCTGGATGGATGACCTAGCACCTCCGAGTGATATGTGACTGGATTGTATCCTCTTTATGAACACCTTACTTACCGAATATGCTCTGACTCTACTTCAGCGCTTCTCCTATTTAGGCTCACACGCGGCATACGTCACTTCTACAACAGCCCAATCAGCGCCCAGCCTCGCATACACGCGCGCTGCTACCCCCGCAGTTTCTTGTTGTATTCTTCCCCTTGTGGGACACAAGTTTGGATATGCCGCCCCCGGTGATGTATCCCCTGCATTGGGACCGTTTCCCGCCCCCTGTTACCACAGTTCTCCCCCCTGTCAGTACAGGAGACACACATTAACAGCACAGAATTGGGCAGACTGCAGGCTAAATGGCGCGGGACGTTCTGCGCCACGACCTACTCGGCATTTGCGCGCGGCGCTTTAATCTGGGTTAGGCCAGGCACCCCCTTCCGGGAACTTAAGCGGGTGGTGGACAGGGAGGGCAGATACGCTCTACTTGAGGGGCTTTTAGACGGTCAGGGGATCCTCCTGGGCAGCATCTATGCCACTAAATCTGAGCAAGACAAGTTCTGGGATCACCTTACGGGAGTCCTGGCCCAATTCACTGCTATTCCCTGGATCTTGGGAGGCGATTACAACTGCACGCTTGACCCTTCCCTGGACCGATCGCACCCTCCCCCTCCGCGCTCCCCAGCCCCCCGACAATCAGAGTTGTTCCGAGCTTGGGCCCCGCACTGGGCGCTCACCGATGCTTGGCGACACCTACACCCTCATGCCCGCCTTTATTCGTTCCACTCTATCCCTCACAACCTCCGGGTCCGCCTTGACAGGTTTCTATGCTCAGCGCAGATCCTCCCTACGGTCGTCTCTGCGGACTACCTGGGGCGGGTCATCTCAGATCATGACGCCCACATACTGCGACTCACCTAGCGCCCCCCACACCCACCAGCCCCTACCTGGCGACTACCTCTGGAATGTTTGACTGATCAGGTGTTCCGAGACTCGCACACACGCAGCATACGGGACTACTTCACACACAACACGAACACGGCCTCTTCGACACTGGTAGAGTGGGATGCGTTCAAGGTAGTGGCACGGGGGAATGCATTACACAAATCACAGGGGTCCGGCGCACGTTGGAACAGGCACTCACAACCACGGAACAGCGCCTAGCTACACTCACTAAACAAGTTAATCCCTCTGAGGAACACGCTGCGATCACGACTGAAGCAAAGTCAGCCTACCAAGCTGCCTGTGCAGATCTCAGGAAATATAATTTTAGGGCCTATGCCTCCAGAGTCCATAGAGACAGGGACAAAACGGGTGCGATGCTCGCATGAATGGCGCGACAGGACACCGAAATCAGACCGATCACAGACATCGTCACACCGGAGGGCGAGCTCGTGCGTTCCCAGGCGGAGATCCTTCTGGCGTTCCAACACTATTACACCGTGGTGTACGGCGCCCCAAACTCGCTTTCTCCGTCGTCTGTCGCCCATTTCCTTGACCCATTGCCACTACCCACGATCTCGGATGCCGACAAACTCGCGCTCGACGCCAAAATAGCGGCTACAGAAATTACTCAGGCGCTGCGGTCCCTATCTCGTAATAAAGCCCCGAGTCTCGACGGCTTCCCGCTTGAATACTATTCGACGTTTCCCCTCTAGTGATCCCACGCCTGGCACAGGTGTTCGCGACGGCCCTCGATCAGGGTGTATTACCCAGCTCCCCGCGGGAATCGGTAATCGTGACCTTTTTAAAACCACACCGGGACCCACATCCTATGGGCTCGTATCGCCCCATCACTTTACTGTCTACAGACTGTAAACTCCTCGGGAAGGTATTGGCAGACAGATACGCCCAGGTCATATGCCCGCTGGTCCACCTGGACCAGTGCGGCTTTGTCCCGGGGAGAAACACCTCACAGAACATCCGCCGTGTCTTCCATGTTCAGGACCGGGTAAGGGACAGATATCCTCGCTCCGCCTGCCTCATCCTGGACCTAGAGAAGGCTTTCGACACTCTCCAATGGCCATACCTCTTCTCGGTCCTCCACCGCCTCAATATCGGCCCAACACTTATGGCGTACACGCGGCTCCTCTATACCGACCTGTCCACACGGGTCCGGATTGGGAGACACATCTCGGCGACGTTAGAGGTCCGGCGAGGCACGAGTGCCCCCTCTCGCCTCTCCTCTTCGCCCTCGCAGTCGAACCACTAGCAATCAGGTTACGCCAAGGATGTTAGGACTGGGGCATCCCACTCGCGGAAGGCACTCACAGCGTCTCTATGTACGCGGATGACCTCCTCGTCTATGTCCGGGATATTACGGCCGACCTCACCCCCATATGGACGGCACTTACCGACTTCGCGGATGCCTCGGGCCTCCGAGTGAATTGGGATAAATCCACGGTGTATCCCTTTCACCCGAACCTGCCACCCTGTGATACCTGGCTGGGGACGCAAAAGATCTCATGGTCCACAGATGCCCCCCGATACCTAGGAGTCCGACTCTACCATTCTCCCGCTGACATCCTCGGGGGCAATCACTGTAGGGCGCTAGCGGGCCTTCGATCGACTGTTGCTTTCTGAACCAGACTCCCACTGGCCCCGATAGGGCGCATTGCCCTGGCTAAAATGGTAATGCTTCCCCGGCTCCTTTATTATTTTACCAACTTACCGGTGGTCCCACCCAGGTCCTTCTTCCAGGACCTTAATTCCCTCCTAGGTACCCTAATTTGGGGATCGGCCCAGCACAGGGTAGACTTGAAAACCCTTCAGCTTCCCACCACCCAGGGGGGCCTCGGAGCCCCATCCTTCGAATCCTACTTTCTGGCAGCCCAGCTCTGTCGTACTGGACAGCGAACCGGCACACACAAGAGGCCAATACCCCAACGGGTAGGATTACGACACCGGAGCTCACCCGTCTTCTTCTTCCGGGCACTAAACCGCGGCGCACATATCCTCTACAGGTCACAGTGGCGCGTCAATGTATGCTCCGGGTCCACCGGATGTCTCCCATGACAATCCCATATTCCCCGTTGCTCCCGTTGATCGGCTGGCCCAGGTCAGATTCATACTTCCCAGCCCCCATGCTCGCCGAATGGACACGGTGCTGTATTACGGACATGGAATCGCTCTTTGAGGAGGGTCGGATTAAATCTTTTGATCGGCTCGTCGCCGAATTCGATCTCCCCCCCGGTCAATTCCTCCGATATCGCCAGCTCCTCGAATGTTTCCGTCCTTACCACAACCTCCAGTCCGGCGAACCAGACACGCATCCAGTTATACACGCAATCCTTCACATGGGTGCAGGAAGCCATTTGGTCACCTGGTTGTATAAGGCGATACGAGAACTCTCGAATGCTCCCCTAGTGTCCTTTCGCACCACCTGGGACGAGGACATCGGGCGCCCATTACACGACTCGGAATGGATCAAGGCGCTTGAAGCCCCAAAACGTACGTCTAGGAACGCCCGTTTTAAAAACATCCAATATTACATATTACACAGGGCGTATCTGACGCCAGCGCGGCTGCAGAAATTTTACCCCACTACTCAATTCCTCTGCCCCAGATGCCACTCCCCAGATGCAGATTTCCGTCACATGTTCTGGAGCTGCCCAGACCTCCACCCCCGATGGCGGATGGTACACGACACACTGAAAGACCTCACGGGCCTCACAACCCTAGACACCTGGAAATCCAGCGCGTTGGGCATTTTGCACATTCCGAAACAGCTCCCGGCACATAAGCGCTTTGTATCCCTAGCGTTACTACTAGCGAAACGATGTATAGCTATGCACTGGCGATCACTAGAGGGCCCCCTTACTGCAGCATGGACAGGGGCAGTCTGTAAATGGGCAGCGGCGGAAGAAGACACCCTGCGTGAGGAGGAAGCTAAAGGCGCCCGTAAACACCCCATCTCTATGGAATGGGTCATGCTATTGCATTGTTTCCGACAGCTGACGCGCCACGATGACCCGGCCACGCCCACACCCACAACTACACCCACCCCGACAGACCCCCCCACCCCCGCGAGCCTGCAGCCCCTGGCCAACGACTAGTGCCGGACGTTGGCGACCCGCAGTCCCACACTTCTACCCTGCTCCCGGGGCGATTGGCCCGATGCCCAATCCAACATAACACTCCCGCCCTCTCGCAACCCAGCTCACTGTAAACACGAGTCTTTGACCCCTCTAATGCCCTACCTCCATCTCTTTTCGATATGCCCGTGCACGCGCCCAGTTGCCCCTTCCCTGAGTTCTGTCCCCCCAGTTACTTGGCAACACCGCTGTACAGCCTCTGCAGACCCACTCCAATGTTCCCCATGATGTTGATTCACATGCCGACGCTTTTTCCTTTCTCCTTGTATTTTTTTATCCTACGTTCTCTAGCATATGTGATTACCTACATGGTCTGTACTGCTATGATAACGAAATGCCAATAAAAACAAGTTTCAAAAAAGTACATGAAGGCGAGGAGGGGGTCAATCCACCTTGCCTTCATGGACTTATCCAGCGCATTTGATACAGTGAACAAGGGGAACTTATGGAATTTAATGGAAAAATGGGCTGCATGAAGCCCCTTTTAACCCTGTTGCGGCGGTTGCATGCCTCTACTACTGTTTCTATCCGTTATGGTCCGGGGGGTGAGAAGACCAGGTCAATTGTTTCAACTGAGGGGGTTCGTCAAGGGTGCATCTTGGCCCCTTTTGTATTTCTTTTATATACAAATGGTCTGGAGGCTTTTCTTTTGGAGCAACAACTACACTTTCCCTGCATAGGAGGTAAATCAGAACCCCTGCTGTCATATGCAGACAACACTGTCCTGATGGCCAATAGCCTTCAAAAAGCCTTAAATGCCTTTACTGACTTTATGTTGGCATTAGACTTGAAAGTACATTTTAGTAAATCTTTTATTATGGTGTGTGGTCCTAAACAAACGAAAACAAGGAAATTTGTGGTGAAGGATAAGATAATAGACAATGTGCCCAATTTTACTTATTTAGGGAATGTTTTTAATAACAAATTAAATCGGGAGTAACTGATAGTGGCCAGAGTCCAACACACTAGCAGAACAGTGTTCCGCTTTGCTTGTAAGCTAGGACATAAGCCAGTAGCGGAGATGATAACCCTATGCAAATCTAAATGTTTATCAGTAGCCACTTTCGGGGCAGGAGTATGGGGTCATCACTAAAGCAACCAGCTACAAATCCTGGAAAATAGATTTTTTTTAAAGATTATTAATGATTCCTGTTAGTTCCTCCAATATTTTTAGTCATCTAGAAGTGGGATTGGTCTTTGTAAGGGATAGAATAAATATTGCACTGTTGATCCCCTGGGGAAAAGTGTGGACATCAGAGGACTTCTCATTTTCAAGGACTGTTCTTAGAGACTGCATGTCCCTCGAAAAAGGCTCTTGCCATTCCCTGGCTCCGATATGTCAAAGAAAATCTTTATAAGATCGGGTTACGGCATTATTATGATAATCCGGACAGTATTCAACCGTCAGGCGATTCCGGCCTATCAGCACCAGAGGGGGCGGATAAGGAAGAGCGCCCGGAACAGCAGAGCGCGAAACCCGAAGAAGGGAGTCGAGAGCTGAACGCCGTTCAGGATTTGTTGCGAGGACGAGAAGCAGACGTGTTGCCAGGACGAGAAGCAGACGCACTGCCAGGATGAGAAGTAGACGCGTTGCCAGGACGAGAAGCCGACGAGTTGCCAGGACGAGAAGTAGACGAAGGGACCAGGAGTACGCCTGGAGGCCACCGTCACCACGAGCCGCCCTGCCGCACTTCTGGGAAAGTGTGGCTGGACAAGGTACGGGCCGTTTGAAGGGATTGTTTGTCTCACGGGGTGGGAACACATAAGGGAGGTCTGAGGGAGGACCCGGTACACCCACTGTGTGTCTTACTCCCGGTAATGCTGTTTCCCTTGGGACAAAAACGCAGTGAAAACATTGCTTACGTTTGGTGTCGGGCCCCGGTGACTCCTCACTCCCCCTTTCCCCCATCCTTATCTACGAAGCACTCGGATGTGTCAGTAATGGTCGGTTTGTCTTCTCCTTGTTTTTCATGACGCCGAGACGCGGAACCAAGTCAAGAAGTCCCGGACCAAGTGAAAAGAAACATGAGGACCTCGCTTCTTTCCCTTCGTTGTGTAGTTAAAGACTGACTGAACTAGCTGTTTACTTTGTTGATCGTGAAATAAATAACGATCCTCTAACTACGAACGACTATTGGCCATTATTACCCTCATATCAGTCCTCATACGACCCCCCTCCCTTACAAGTGGCGAGCCAGATAGGAGACGAGGGAGCGAGCCACCGTCCGATACAGGATGGAAGCCGTAATCCAACAGATGAAGGAGGGACAAGAGAAACTGGAATGGGCTGTCGGACAAACCGCCACGCAAGCAGAGGCGGACCGAACAACCTTTACTCAGGCAATGCAAAACCAGTCTGAAAGCCTTCTTCGGTTGGCCGAGGGGCAGACACAACTTCTGACTGTTCTGGGACAGGGCAGGCCAACCGCACCCCCTCCTGGTACCGTGGTCCCTCTACAAAAGTTTGCTCCGGGGGATGAACCCTTGGCCTTCTTCCTAAATTTTGAAAGAGCGGCTAGGGCGAGTGCATGGCCGGGAGACAGATGGCCGTTTTATTTTGCCCCCCTCTTGACTGGAGAAGCACAAGCAGCTTACCAAATGGTGAATCGTGATGGTACGTGTACATACGCTGTTGTCAAACAATACATCCTAGACCGCTTAGGGGTGGATGAGGAAATCCCACCGGTTGCGGTTTCGCCAAGAACGGGGAGCCCAGGGGGACCAGCCCAAGACATTGTTCTATAAAATAAAGGAAGCAGCTGACCTTTGGCTTAAGCCACACGAAGCCAACATGGACGCAGTTATGGAGAAGATTTACCTCAAGCAATTTCTAGAGGCCCTGCCTTATGGCACTCAGCGTTGGCTGAAACAACACGCAGGCCTTACACGCGAACACGCCATAGAAATGGCCACTTGTTATACTAGAGCACAGGGGCGTCCTTATGTTAAAGAACCTGAGAAACATCTTAAACACATACCTACTATGAAAACAGACAAAAAGCCAGTAAAGAGGTTACCAGAGGTTGTTCGTCCCCGTTTCCAGAGAGCGGATATGCCAGTGAATTCAGGACCCCAATGTTACGATTGTGGTGAATGGGGCCATATAGCTCGCTTTTGCAAAAGAAAGAAAGAAAAGGAAGATGAGTCCATGGACATGAGCTATGCCCCTCGCTCCATTCTTTTTGCACAGGAAACGGGGAGAACCTTTTATGTAAGTGTGACTATCAATGGCTTTCTTGTGAGAGCCCTACTTGATTCGGGCTGTAAACATTCCGTAGTAAAGCAGTAGTTAATAAAGGAGTCTGATCTAATCCCAGGCCACTCGGTTCACATCAGGTGTGTTCATGGGGATATTAGAGAATATCCCTTAGCTACCGTTACTCTCTATAGCGACTCAGGGAGGGGGACTGTGGTGAGGGTAGGAGTCTCATCCGAGCTCCCAAAACCAGCCATCCTAGGGACCAACAATCCCTCCTTCCATTCCCTTATGTTAGACATTTTAAAGCCTCTGGGGACAACGTATGATAACCTTCTTTTACCGGAACCATGGGCGAGAGATACCCATTTTCGCACCGCACAGTTAAACGATGCCAGCCTCACTAATGCATAGAACAAAGCCTGTGAAGATCAGGACCCCGTTACCCGGGTTTATCCCACGTTTATAGAGAAAAACGGTCTGCTCTATAGACTGGCTAAGGCTGATGCGACTCCCCAGTTGTTGGTGCCCACAAGCTTTAGAGAGCAAATACTGTTTTTTGCACATGCCCATCTTTTGGCAGGACATTCAGGGGCAGAAAAAACAGGACAGGCCATACTGCAGCATTTCTTTTGGCCTGGGGTATACGCCCAGACACAAAAATATTGTCAAGAATGCAGAATATGTCAAAAACGAAATCCCTACGTTCCTCCCCCAGTACCCTTGAACCCTTTACCTATTATAGGCACTCCGTTTGACCGCCTAGGCATGGACCTCATCGGTCCTTTGCCCAAGTCAGGTAGGGGACACCAATACGCCCTTGTATTGGTGGATTATGCAACCCGCTACCCAGAGGCGTTTCCCCTCCGGGTAGCCACCTCTTCGGCAATAGCCCAAAGATTAGTGGAAGTATTCTCCAGAATGGGATTCCCTAGGGAGATCGTTACCGATCAAGGGACCCCTTTTGTGTCCCGTCTTATGAAACAAGTGGGTGCCCAACTGAGAATAAAACACATAAAGACATCTGTCTACCATCCCCAGACAGATGGCTTGGTTGAGCGATATAACGGCTCCCTAAAGCTTACCCTAAAAAAAACTACTGTCTGGGGATGGTAAGAACTGGGACCAGCTACTACCGCTGGCCCTTTTTGTCTTACATAGCCAAACCCAGGCCAACCTAGGGACTTCCCCATTCGAGCTGCTTTTCGGTCGTAAACCTAGAACCCTGTTCGAGATCACTAAAGATAGCTGGGAAAGGGAAGGGGCCCAAGAAGCGGAAGCACTGTTGGACTATACTCGTCAGCTACAAACTCGTCTCCACAAACTAAGAACCCTAGCACACGACGATCTAGCCGTGGCCCAGGCCAAGCAAAAGTCCTTCTATGACCGAGGAAAAAAATGGAGGGAACTGAACGTAGGGGACTGGGCTCTAATCCTGCTACCCAGCTCCACACACAAGATGCGGAAAGAATGGCAGGGACCATTCAAGATCCTTAAAAGGATAGGGCGTACCACCTATTTGATACAGGAATCCGGACAGATGAAACAAATGTATCACATTAATCTATTGAAGAAATGGTTAGGTAAGCCCCCTCAATCGGTCTCCACGGTCGCCACTGCTACTCCATCTTCTCATACCGTATATGATACCCCCATTAATCAGAACCTCCCCCTGAGACAAAAAGACAAGGTTCTCTCTCTACTTCTTCGCCACAAGACTGTATTTTCTGACAACCAGGAAAAACTCACCAAGCCAAACACACCATTCCTACCCCCCCTGGTATTGTGCTGAAACAAAAACCATACCGGATCCCAGAAGCTAGACGTCCGGCCTTTCAGAATGAAGTAGAGAACATGTTACGCTCGGGTGTAATCGTCCCGTCGCGTAGCAACTGGTGTTCGCCCGTGGTTCTTGTGCCAAAACTGGATGGCAGCATCCGGTTTTGCATAGACTTCCGAGCAGTGAACCGGGTATCCAAACAGGATGCCTACCCGCTCCCCAGAGTGGATGAGCTGTTGGAACGCCTTGGTGAGGCCCGATATATCTCCACCATCGACCTCACCAAGGGGTATTGGCAAATACCTTTGGCCCCTTAAGATAGGGAAAAGACTGCCTTTTCCACGCCCTCTGGCCATTACCACTTCACCGTCCTCCCCTTTGGGCTGCATGGAGCGCCAGCAACTTTTCAAAGGGCTATGGATACCCTGCTGGCCCCTCACCTAAAGTACGCGTCAGCCTACCTCGACGACATTGTCGTCTTTAGCAAGACATGGGAAGACCATCTCTCTCACCTGGACAACGTTCTGTCCAGCCTATACAAAGCAAACCTCCACATCAATGCTAAGAAGTCCAGGGTTGCCTATGAGTCAGTCAATTATCTTGGTTATGTCCTGGGGAATGGTCTGATACAACCCCAGCCCAAGAAAGTGGAAGCAATACAAACTGTACCATACCCTACAACAAAACGGGAACTGAGAGCCTTTCTTGGGTTAGTTGGGTACTACCGTAGGTTTATCCCACAGTTCGCAGATCTTGCAGGACCCTTAACGAACCTCCTACGGAAGACCTATTCCTCTTCTAAATTGCCTGTCCCATCCCCGACAGAAACCGCTGCCTTTCGGGCCTTACAGGACGCTATCAGCAGACGTGTTGCCAGGACGAGAAGCAGACGCACTGCCAGGACGAGAAGTAGATGCGTTGCCAGGACGAGAAGCCGACGAGTTGCCAGGACGAGAAGTAGACGAAGGGACCAGGAGTACGTCTGGAGGCCACCGTCACCACGAGCCGCCCTGCCGCACTTCTGGGGAAGTGTGGCTGGACAAGGTACGGGGCCGTTTGAAGGGATTGTTTGTCTCACGGGGTGGGAACAGATAAGGGAGGTCTGAGGGAGGACCCGGTACACCCACTGTGTGTCTCACTCCCGGTAATGCTGTTTCCCTTGGGACAAAAACGCAGTGAAAACATTGCTTACGTTTGGTGTCGGGCCCCGGTGACTCCTCACTCCCCCTTTCCCCCCTCCTTATCTATGAAGCACTCGGATGTGTCAGTAATGGTCGGTTTGTCTTCTCCTTGTTTTTCATGACGCCGAGACGCGGAACCAAGTCAAGAAGTCCCGGATCAAGTGAAAAAAAACTTGAGGACCTCGCTTCTTTCCCTTCGTTGTGTAGTTTAAGACGGACTGAACTAGCTGTTTACTTTGTTGATAGTGAAATAAATAACAATCCTCTAACTACGAACGACTATTGGCCATTATTACCCTCATATCAGTCCTCATACGACCCCCTCCCTTACAATGATGCTGGAGGATGATATATGTGTTAAAATCTTAAAATGTTAAAGCTTGATCATGTATTTTGTGACAGTCTTTTTGTATAGGTTTTCTTTTAAGAACAATACTATGTATACATGTAAACTTTTATGATTCTTAAGAATC
This sequence comes from Lissotriton vulgaris, assembly GCF_964263255.1. Classification (NCBI taxonomy): domain Eukaryota; kingdom Metazoa; phylum Chordata; class Amphibia; order Caudata; family Salamandridae; genus Lissotriton; species Lissotriton vulgaris. The sequence continues at coordinate 1,821,202,963 of NC_141687.1, forward strand.
GAATATAGCTATTTTGACTGACTGACTGAGTGTGGCTTTTTACCAGTTTTGTCTGAGACGATAAAGCGCAAACAATAATTCCTGAGTACACAAATTAGTGGCGCATCTTCACTGACGGGTTCCGATATAAGGCAAGGCCCTCACGCACTTAGATCTGAAGTACGGACCAACTAGTTTCTCAATTTTGCAACTGAGTGATTGGCGACCCCTACTAAGGAGGGACTAAGGTAAACGTGAGGAAGACAGTGCATGTGCACCATGACCTCAAAGTGTACCCAAGAGACAAAGGGAGTGAGAATATCAGAGAAATGCGGTTTTAGGGCAGAGAAGAAAGGTCAAAATATGACAAATGCAAAGCTGGGGGATGAACTAAAAGCAGACATAAGGCACAGTGGATAAATGTAGAGCGGGAGACAGGTCAGGGATAGGAAGCCAACAGTAGATTACATTGGAAGATGGATTGCAGGGAGCAGTGGGGTCAAGGAGGAGATGGGCTCTATTATTTCGCCGCTTGATGGCCCCTGGCAGGAGTTAAGGGAACTGGGTAATAAGGCGGAAGAAAAGCGAGGGGTTAGTAAGAGATTTAGGTGGATGCACAGGGAGGGCCAGTGGCATTATGAAGATAATGACGTGCAAAGGCATTGAGAGGCCGTGGCGAGCACGAAACGTCACAGGCCCACTAAATGTAAAAATAATGCGCCGAATACATGATAAATAAACCCCAAAGTAAAGACACATGTAACAACCGTGCGCGGCCACGCTAATTGTAAACAAATGGCCCCTACGCGTCATTAGAAATAAAACAGATGGCCCCTGACCGTGCCGCTGCTCGAACAAGCACGAAAGTGAAAGCTCATTAGAAAACAGATGGCCCCTGCTTGCGCCGCTGCTCGCTCCTGCAAGATGGATGCCGCCACATGCACGAGTGTGTGGTTAAGAGCAGACCAATTTCTAAAGGTCATCTCCTAGAGCAACGCAGGCGTGCTCCCTAGGCGAGACCTAAAAATATCAGCTCAAGTAACCGTCAGGAAGCTGTACATGGCAGAGTGACACACACTAATTCAAACATCCTGGCAATTAGGTGGGTGATGGTGTCCCCAGCAAAGATGGGGAAAGCAGGTGACAAAAATACCCATCCCGCAGGATGAGAACTATGCATAAATGGGGAGTTGAGAATTAATGGGCAGAGTTCGGTTCCTGGAATAAGCTGGACTGACACTCCATAAAAAACAATTCTCAAACTAGAGACTGTACAGCCATCGCTGTCCTCCGGAGTGAACGCAAAATACTGTTTCTGTTGTTTGGCAGCCAGGAACATCCCCAGCATTTGTGGCAAAGGACTCTACAATGCAGATACAGACACACCACATGCTATAACTGCAGCATGGCCCATTGTCATTCTGTATGAGTGAATCGGGACAGAAAGAATGCCAATGGGGCTAATTGACAAGTCTGGGAGGAGCTGTGGAAGGCTCGTCATTTGAATGATGTGCGAGCTGGACCCAACAGTGACTGCTGTGAAACCCCTGAGGCTTCTCAGGGGGGTCATCGCAGCCAAGCTTCTCAAGGGGTCACCCTTACAAACGCCTGAATTACGGTCAAAAGGCGTTCGTGAAAAGAATTATAACAGAAAACGGACTAGACACTACAATTACGGACCATCCGTGAAATTTACGGACTGTTGGTCACAGGTTCCCCTATTATTTGCTCGCTTTTCTCAACATTTTCTCTGGGAAGAACACCTCCCCACCAGCCCTGGCAACCCCAACCAAACTCTCCTAAAAAACAGAATCGGGTTCACTCTCTTCACTCCCTGGAATTCTGGGCTAAGTACTGTTACTTCCTTCTCGTTCCATAGACTCTAGCCTCCACTGGAGAGCAGAATGTGTGGAGAACAGAAACGATAGTATCTGTGGCAATGAAATGTACAGTATTCGACAATCTTAACATGTTTGTACTTTAAATTGCATAAGTGGATAACCCCTCCTCCCATCAGGCCCACCCACAATTTTTGTAAATGTATATTCAAACTCGCGCCCGGCCAATAATTTGGTGAACTTGTTCCCCATGATAACCCCTTCACCTAATTTCCGAATCTTCTCCCAGGTAAATTGGGCACCTTCACAGCTCGTTCCTCACACTCACATTCCGTGACTCTCCCCTTCTGGTCGGAGTGCCTTGTTTTGCTTTGTATAGCCCCGCCCACTAACTCCGCCCAATGCATGACTTTCGCCATGCCTTCCTTCAATATTGTACCTTGTAATTCCGCCCACTGCACCACCTACTTAGGTATAGGGCAGTCTCTCGAGGCCCCGCCCTCTGTTGTGTTAACCATCACTGCTCTGACATTATGTTCTACCTCCAGCGATCACGCCCTCCAAGTTTAATAGCCTAAGCTAAATTCTCAGGCCCCGCCCCCTGTCCCTCAAACCCCGCCTCCTATGCGTGCCTGTGACGTCTCCCTCCTTTGGCGCCCCGGAGGTCCCGCCCCCCTAGTTTGCGCACATGCGTGTTGGTGTCCATCCGGGTCCCGGCGTGTGGTGTCGCTGTTCGGTAGGCGGGAAATGGCGCCCAAGCTGTAGCTGCTAAAGGAGGACTAGAGGAGCGACAGGGGCAGAGGGCGCCAAGAGCAGCGCCAGGTACGGGTTTTGACGAGGTAGCCTGGGAGAGGACGGGGCTTGGGTAGTCATTAAAAAGGGGAAGAGACTATAAGGAGAGACAGAGACCAGGTGAGGGCCCTGCTTAGGTACAGAAACCCATACATAGATGAGGGGGTACAGTACATAGCAAGAAATCTGTGGATGGCGACCAGTGGTTCGGCGTATATATTTACTAGACGAGGGGCCTTGGAAATGGGAACAAATAGATTCTTCAAAAGGGGCGGGGACAGGGAAGTAGCTCACCGACTCCCTGCACCTAGCGGTATAGGAAGATGTACTTAATGTCCAGGTGGGAGAATCTGAGGGGGTGGGTAACCTGACCAAGAAAGCGTAGTGGTAGTGTAGGCAGGTGGCTTGCCTGAACGCTGTATACGGAAGGAATTGTCTATCTGACTGCACATGGGAGACACATAGTGAGCCCTAGGTGAAGCTCTGTTGGGTTTATAGTTGCTGTGTGTTACGTTTTCACTCTTGCGTGTGTTTTGAACACAGTAGCCCATGTATATATTCTAATCTGCAAGTGCATGCTATTTGTTTTTGAAGTGTAGTTTTACATGGTGCTCAGTTGGTTAAACGTGACATTAATCTTCACTTTGAAAACATTTATTGCAGTTTTATGGACATGGAGTGAGTCAGAATGGTGGATTGCCTGCGAGCACATCGAATAATGTCTAGTTTGGTATTGTGGTTGACCGAACGTGTGCAAAGCACCTGTGTGTAGTTTAGCGTATGTAACACGCATTGTTGCAGTCTTGCTTACTCTCAGTCGTACGTATTGAGTTGAACGGCATGCAGTTGACTCTCCTCAGTTGTGAGATCCTATTATTTGTGTACTGCTCCAGAAATTAATTGAGCAGCTGCACTCTTACTAGTTAAAGCTGCAGCAATATGCTTTTGATAGTCGAACGTGACCTAGGTCTGTTTCTACATCACTCAAAAGTTCCAGTTGTCAGTGAAGTTTGTAATATTCTGGTTTCTGTGCGGTTGAAGCTCGACGAGATACTTGGATGTTATAACCTCGTTACACTACGGTGAAAGCTTGTATAGAATTATTGTGATTGGTTATTCGGTGAATGTCACCGCGATTTACTGTTAGGACAACTTTATAGAAGTGCACTGAGAAGTCTGATTTGTCCTTGCTGGTTAATTGTTTCATTCAACAGTATATTGTTCTTTGAGGGTAACTTCTGCAATTCATACACAAACCGTTATGTTTGGAGCGAATGTCACACCACTATTGTGTGTTGTCCTTCAAATCCTTTTGATTTCCACCCTCCTGTGAGTCTTGTTCTGTTTTATTTTATTTGAAAAGTTTTATATAGCGCTGGCTAGACCCGGAGGTATCGGAGCGCTTTAATGAGGATCAGCGAATTACAAGTTACAACATTTACAGTAGCAAGTATGACATAGGAGTAAAACAGTGATTTAACAATAACATGAGTTTGTTAGCGCACAACATATTGCTCACTTCCTTCAAGAGACAGCAAATATGAAGTCCAACCAGAATCCTTTTTTTAATCGTAGTCTTGTAGCATTCCTTTTTTTTCGTGTGGAGTTCCCCAGTGGCTTGGAATTATGCTCCCGATTTGTGTGATCCTCATTGTACCACCTTGCTTGTCTCATGTCACCGTCTGTTGTTGATTTTATGTTGTAGTATGCTCCTATCAGATTGGTTTATTCAAAACAAGAGTATTCCTGCTTGGGTCAGTATCACACAATCTTTTATACTTTTCTGGCATCTTTTCATTTATCGAATATACTTTTATTTGTGAGGGGCGTCTTACCCCCCCCCCCCCCCTACAACTTGCTATGACTTTGTCTTCGCAGAATGGAGACACAGATTTGAATTATTACTGCAATAACAGCCGTCTAGTCATAAGTTCAGTGGGACTCGAATATATGTGTAAATTGGTTACATGTAGTCTTCAATTTCAAAGATTTCTACTGCTGGCTGGTGTGTGATCCTCTCCACAGGGTTACACAAACATCCATAAAAGAAGTTTGGAAGCATATGTTTCAAAATGCACAGTTTTGTGTTTAGATTATTCAAACTTGCATGAGGAAATCAGTTTGATTTGTGAACTGTGGTCGCAGTTTTGATAACCCCAATTTGGAGCACACATTGTCAGTCCTATGGCTGAGGATCTAGAGAATTGTTAGAACTGACTGATAGGCTAAATTAAGCAGTGCAGCTACACAGTGCACACACATTGTCAAGTTACCATTGCTTTAGGTCTTTTTCTTTGGACTCCACTGTCTTCTGCTGTAAATCTTGAACAAAGCTTCAACATAAATTATTTGTCAGTACAATGATCATTGTTGCTGCTGTTTTTTTATTTCTCTGGGTCTTGAGTTTGACATGGTCCTACTTTAGACTGCAAGGATGGTAACAAGACAGTTTAATACGGTAAGGAAAGCATTGCAAAATAGTGGGTTGTCTTTGTGTTGGACAAGTTAATTTTGCTTGAGGAGTTAAGGTCTTCTTATTACTTTGCTGTGTTTCCAAATACTTTGGTTCTATATATGTGTGCTTTCCATTCTGTAATAATGAACATAAGTTCTGTGATTATAAGTGACATGCTTCTTGTGATTTTTTGTTGTTTTTTTTGTTTTAACAGTTGTCACACACCCGCTTCTTATGGAGATTTATTGGTTGTCACATACAATTTTGCAAAGTGGAATGGGTAAAGCAGTGTCATCTGTGACAGCAGTTAGTTGTGAGGCAGTCTGTGCCTTGCTCTGGTCTTGGTGGTTAAGGATTTGAACTATTTTATGTTCGGCCAAAGGTGGGAGGAGAATTCAATTTTCTACCAGTGGTTGTGCTATGTGCGGTTGTGTCAAAGTTGGTCTTCAGCATTCATCTGTTGCAGCATGGAGATGCACGGTTGACGCCCACCCTACCACATCGCCTTTGTCTATAGCTCAACTCATCAGTGTAGTTGTCACACCATTTGGATAAGGAAACACTACTATTCCCCCTCCCCATTAAGGGTTGTATATGGAGGAAGTTGTCGCTTGGTAAAAGATTGTTGTATTACTTGTCGCTGGGGACTTTACAAGTGTCTTGTTCATCATATTTTTTTCTTCACATTTTGTTCAGTTTTTCAAAGTAAAATGCAAAGTACAACATGGCAGCATATCTCCACATGTCAACAATTACAATAGCATTAATATGTGTGTGGGGCAGCACGTTCCAACAATTGAGAAATGTATCCGTAGGTAAGGGAAGCAAGACTTCACTCCTCCCCTCCACACATATATCATGGGTCTTGGTGGAGAGGCGTGAGCTGATGAGAACAAAGAGGTCGCACTCCCCTGACTTGTTCATGATTTGTTACTTAAAAAGTTTGCTTCTCTCGGTGGCCAAGAGGTTGACTACCAAAGTACAATCCCAATGATTAGCAGTTCATCCAAGTGGTAGCACTCGTGCTATAGTTCACGACAGACTTCCAATTTCTACCATATTTAGTAAATTGGCAGATGTCCCCATTACTTTTGTGAATATACCGTTTTGGGTAGCATTTGCACAGATATTTTCCATTTCTTGACTGGTAATTTAATGGGGGGGGTATCCCAATATTTTATTTTGCACAGATTGTGCAAATGTGACTTTGCATTTGGAAGGTCATTGTTCTCAATAGCTTACGCCATGAGAGTTTTGTGTTTATTGAATCTAGTGGAACTGCTGTATCGTACCACGAAGACTTAACATAAGTTGCACCCTCTGTAAGTGTGTGATGGTAATGATAGAAACATCAAATTTATTAAGATTTAGCACAATAAACCGCTGCTGTTTGAAAGGAGTTTCTAGCTCTAATGCGTAAATATGGAAGCGAACATGGTCTTTCAACCCTTCCCTAATGGAAATCTGAAGAACGTAAATCAAGATCTTGCAATCTTAATCAGATAGTGTACTTCAATTGTGATTGCCGAGCATGGATGTACTTGCAAGATCCATCAGAATAAATGTTCCCCCCTATTAGAGCAATTATAATTTTAACTGTTTTGTGTATAATATTCATTTAGCTGGGTTGAAACTATTGCTAGATTTAGTTTCTTATTACTAGTGGAAAGTCAGCTTAGTGGCTGTCTAGTTATAGATAGGCTCTGAACTACTTGTGTTGATGTACATACCTCTGTTAGAGGTAATGATGTTTTGTCTTGTCTTTTGTTACCCAAGGAATTACTTGGTTTATACAGAGGAGATAATTGTGTTGGTGACTTTTACTTTATAACAACTAGATAACACACACAATATTAGCAGTCTCTAAATATTAAGTCCTTGAGCTTCCCAGTTAAGCAGATGCAAATATTCGTTTTATCCAGAGCTAGGTCAGTTTGCTTTTCTCAAGATAGCTTCACACCAAGGATCCAGGAAGAGTGGCATATGGTTGGGTAGAAAGTTATTTTCACTTGTTGCAAGAGGTCACAAAACAGAATTGCAATCCGTTGTTGGAAGTACACTTAGACCTTTGCGTGATCGCCAGTCTAAACACGTTCGCTCTATAAAACATAATGACATGAAATACCCTATTGTTTTGCATACCCTTGATTGTGAGACGGGTGGTCAACCGCACAACTTAAGATTCCATGTGATTGATCATATGAGAATGGATGCTGGAGGGGTAACTGTGAACTTAAATTAAGACGTTGTGAAGCCACTTTGATTATGAGATTAAAATCTGTGGCGCAAGGACTGAATATAGATAATGAATTACAAAACTTTCTCGGTGATTAGAATTCTGGTATCTGTCTTTAGAGAGGATTAAGCGTGGTTCTCTATAAATTACTATAATTTCATTGTATTTCCTCTTCGGTTACTATGCATTTTTGCCTAAGATAGACTATATGTACTTATTGCTATGATTAAATAGTTATGTCTTCTGGTACTGAAATACTAGTATTGTACTAATGGGCGTTGTACTTAATGTTGAGCTGACCATCTGCTCTTTTTTTTTTTGTTCTTTTAAACTTTATTTTTAATTTTTACATGATATTACATTAGAACATCAGCATCAAAGCATACATCAAAATGTAACTCCCTTGAAAATGGAGTTGTAATGCTTGGGTCCACACGACGTCTTAAATCCCACAGAGGTGCTGGTTTACATTACAGTATCATGTAGGACTGCAGTTTAGATTATTTCGCCTTTGGACGTTCACTTGTAACAGCTAGACTCCCAGTCCCTCACTCCCTTGGTGCTCCTCCCCGCCTGTATCACTCCCTCACCCTCCACTCTCGGATGTATTTTCGTTCTGAAACTTCCTCTCCCGCTGATGGCCCTGCATTGCATAGTTCTCTCCATTCCACTAGGTCTGCCTGTAATCCTTCATCCTTGCGTGTGAGCTTCATGTGTGTTTCCTCAGCTAACGCCCACTTTCTGATCTCTCTGAGCCACACCATTATCTCTGGGCCTCTCACCCCCATCCACGTAATGGCCATCGTTTGTCTGGCCAAAACTAACATCAATTGCAGTAATTTATAGCGCAGGTTTCGTTTTTTGGGCCTGTATATATGGGCCAGTAGGCATTGCAATGGTTACTCCCTTAGGGGAAGACCTGTGACTGCATGTACTCTGTCAGCCACCCCTGTCCAAAACCGTCTCGCCACAGGGCATTCCCACGGCAGGTGGAGAAATCTTGCGACTTCCGCTGCGCTCCTAGGGCATTTACTATCCTTGTTGTGGGAGATAAGTCTCTGCTTCACCGGTGTAAAGTAAGTGCGGTGTAAAAAATTGTAATGTGTCAGTTTGAACCTAGCGTTACAGGAGACTGAGTTCGCTACTCGTTGCCCAAGCCCTCTCATCTAGTTGTGTGTTGAGGTCTCTCCCAGGCCGCCCTTGACTGTGGTGACGGTGCAGTAGAGTCCTGCTTCATGGCATTATAAAGAGGGGATATCATCCTGTGACCTATTCCGCATGTGAGCTGTACATCTAACGAATGTGTCGGTTGTGGGATGTCTGGGAACTTCCTGGAGTCCCCTTTATTGTAAATAGTGACCCATCCCAAGGGCAAAACCCTCGCTTGCCTGTTCATCTATTTATATCTATACTAATATCATAAAGAGAGCCCAAACCTTTGAGGCGGGTAATCTCAGGAACCACAGCGCCATTCACAACACCCAATACAGCGTTGGAAAGGGCAGTTGCAGCAGAAGGACATATGCTATGCAGTCGCCCACCATATACATTTAAAAGGTAAAAGAACCGTGCCAGCAAAGCAAAGAAAGGGACTATCCATCCCCCGGGAATATGTGATGATATTCCGCAAACCAACATCCCGCATACCATCACTCCGCAATTTTTATAACGCAGTACTATTACTCCGCAAAGACCTCATTTCTAAAACTTTTACAACGCGTATGACTTTATCACGCATGCCATTATAACGCAAATGCATGTGTGGTAAAGTCATATACATTGTAAAAGTACATTATTAAAACATCAAGTGTGCGCGTGTGTGTGTGTATGTATGTATGTATGTATGTATGTATGTATGTATGTATATATATATATATATATATATATATATATATATATATATATATATATATATATATATATTCACAGAAAAAACCATAGGTTATAGTGGATATATAGTTAGGAATTTGCATTTACAAAACCTTGAAAAAACCATTGGTTTTAGGCCATATATAGTTAGGGATTTGCATTTACAAAACCTTATTTTACTCGCATAAAACCATTGAAATTCCATATATAGTTATAAGCGCTAACTATATATCGCGCACCCGCAATCCACTGCTGATGATGTCACATATTACATCATTCATGACATGGTTAGTGACATCACTGATGACATCACTGATGACATCACTGATGACAACATCCAGTGACTGTATGTTTCTGTAAAGTTAAAATATGTCTTACATATTGAAGAATGAGTGGATGTATAAGTGTCTGGATGAAGGATTTAGTAGGTGCATGACTGACTGTATGAGTGAGTGATTAAATGTGTCTCACTGAGTGCATGGGTTAGTGACTAAACTGTCTGAATGTGTGCATTATTATGTCTGTTGTTCTGTAAACTGTTGCATGTGTTGATAAGTAGCTATATGAGTAACTATATGGATTATTGATTGGTTGCCCAAGTATTTGTATGGGAGACTGGGTGTGTGTGTGGGTGGCTGGGAGGTGTATGACTCTGTGCATAGATGTGTGAGCAGTTGATTCACTAGATCTATGGGTTCAAAACTGCATGTGGAAACAGCTGTATGGGCGGTTGACTGTGTGCATGAGTGTATTGGTGAGTGAATGGATATCTCAGTGCTACATGTCAAAGTAAGTACATATGTAAAACACAGTACATGTGAGAGTTGACATATATAAATAACTGTGCATAAGAGCCAGTGAATGTGTGAGTGGCTGTATGGATCATTGTGAACTTGTATCAGGGATTGTATAAGAGAGTAAATATGTGTTAGTATATGTTTGAATAAGTAAAGTTTGTATAACTGTATATTTGAGGAAATGGAGGTGTGATTGATTCTCTGCATGACTGACTAGGTGTGTGAGTAACTCCATGGATGAGTGACAGTCTGTGAGTGTCTGTTTACACTGATTGTATCTAAGGTTATATTAGTCTGAAGAGGTTCATCGTATTATCACATGAATGATATCATCAGTGATGTGATCAGTCATGTCAAATGAGATGTTTTCAGTGATGTCATCAGTGATGTCACTAACCATGTCATGAATGATGTAATATGTGACATCATCAGCAGTGGATTGCGGGTGCGCGATATATAGTTAGCGCTTATAACTATATATGGAATTTCAATGGTTTTATGCGAGTAAAATAAGGTTTTGTAAATGCAAATCCCTAACAATATATGGCCTAAAACCAATGGTTTTTTCATTGAATTTTCAAGGTTTTGTAAATGCAAATTCCTAACTATATATCCACTATAACCTATGTTTTTTTCTGGTAATTTCATTGGTTTTTTAATAGCAAATATGAAAAGCTTTAAAATGTCAAGTACGTGATAGATAAAAACATTTTCGTATTTATGCACGCTGATGTGCTTTGAACGCTGCACCCCCCCTCCCCTCTTTTGTCTTAGTAGTACTCTCTCTTTGCAGATACTGAAGGGTAGTTAACGCAGGCCTTTACCCCCGTTGTAATCCGTCGTGCCTGCTTGTCTCTCCATTTGATTGATTGTTGTCCAAGCATTTACTGTTTTAGAATTGGTTCTCTTTGGATCATTCTCTATTTACAAACAAGCACAAAGTCGCAATACTCTGTTTAGTCTTTGCAGATAGTGAAAAATCGTGTAAAAAAATAAAAGTAATCGAGCAAAATCAGTAGGCCACTAATTGGATCTCTTTTTGACCTCGCTAAAATAGAAATATTAGGAACAACCCTTCATGAGAAATACGAAAATAGTGAGATGAACTGAGCTCCACACCATGAGGGCTGCAAGACAGCTCGGCTCCATCACCCATCCCGCACAAAATAACGACAAACCCTATGCAAATATTAAAAATATAGACAACACACCAGCAAAGAAACAGGGTAAAACATTTTATTAAAAAACTATTTACATAACGTTGGTTTATAAGATGATGTCAGTAGTGGACCGATGTGTGAATAGGTCGAAAGCAGCACAAGGCTCCAAGATCCGGATGGCAAGCTCCTGGATGTTGGGTGCCATAGTTCAGAGTTCTGAGTTTGAGCCTTTTTCAATGCCTGTGCTTTGTTGAATCAAAATGGCGGCTTGACACAAAGCTGACTCAAGCGTTGCTACTGATGCTATGCAGACCAAAACTGGTTTTCAGTTTGTCCATTTTTCTAGATTTTTCAATCCAAGTTTGGTTGACTTTGTAGAACGATGGCTTCAAATTTTCAACATACGGTGTGGTGGCGCTGACTGGGAGGGGGCGCTTCGCTCCTGCCCCCTCCCCAAGTAAGATTTTCATACGTGAAAGTACGTTAATGGTTTTGGTCCCTGAGTTGCTTCGATGTCACTGCCATTCTCAAATGGCATAAGTTCTGGATGTTGGGTGCCATAGTTAAGAGTTCTGAGCAGCGCTTGTAACACTGTCTGAAGCTTATTTCCACCTACTGCAGCTTCACTATTCTCAAAGTAAGTGAGTGTCGTTTGTGGACCTGACTGCATTAGAAAACAATGTGATATGTTACCTTCCTAAACAGCTTGACGGAGGCCCCTGAGGGGCGGTGTGATGGCCATGGACTCGGAGAAGACGCTTGGCTCCGACACCCTCCCCAAGTCTTATAGCACTGGTGTAGCCTGAGATCGCCCCCGACATAGGCGGCCGGCTCCTGGGGTCCGGCGGAACTTTTTGCCTTTTGATGACTCTTCAAATCTGAACCTTGTCCCATCCAGCTGAGTTGCGCCCACTCTTGCGGCTACAGCGTCTTGCTCACCATCCAGCTGAATTGCGCCCACTCTTGCGGTGCAGCGATAGGCGGCTGCCACAGGACTCTCAAAATGGCGGCCGGCTCTTCGGTTTTGGGCCTGGTCCACTAAAATGGCCCTGGGACACCTTTGAACTCGGACGCTTCCCTGATAGGGCTTGGGTCCCATTCTCGAAAAGCGTTCCCTCAGCCGTGAAGATTCTACAAAAGTCTTGGGGGCCTCCGACTCCCGCAGGCTTCTGGTGGGGAGCGGCTGCCATGATTGCTCGTGGAATGGCCACGACGGAGCTACGAGATGGTAGTGGTCTCATGCTGACGCCAGCTTTAGTCTGAAACATCCAGAAACACTGTAGACTACCAATTCGATCAGTTCCGGTAGCGCCCCAACATGACCCGGAAGAGAAGAACTTGCCCTCCCCTCTTTGACTGATGGTTCTTGTTGCCTGTCCCCTCTGTTGTCATTTAACAGAACTTTTTGGACTGCTGAAAGGGGTTGTGTTCCGAACGCTGGTTGGTGGAGACATTTTGACTATATTCTTGACCTACGTTGTCGCGTAATGCGTTATATGACACGCCGCGTTACCGCACCCGGAAGTGATCCGAGGCGCGGCGCGCAGCGCGTAACGTAAGCATAACAGGTCATGTGACTTGTTAATAAAACTTTTCATTGGTTCATTTTACTTTTCAGCCGATTCCGTCCACAAACGCCAAAGTTATTAGACATAGGATTAATTCCCTATGGGATTTTTGAAAATTCTAACTATATATACCTATTGGCGATAGCCAATATAAAACATTTATTCTTTTAAATTGCATTATTTATATTCTTTCTATTTATTATTTTATTACCCTTTACACCCTAAAACTAATCCCACCCTGCACCCTTTAAATACCCCTGCACCCCATAATCATACCCACACTCCTTAAAATACCCCAACACCCTTAAACACTAACCCATGTTAACCCTATAAATATACCCTGTACCCCAAAACCCAAACATAACCCTAAAAATACCCCTGTAGCCCAAAACCCACACCTAGCCGTGAACCTTATAAATACCCCTGTACCTCAAAACCCAAACCTACTTGTGAACCCTAAAAATACCCCTTTACCCCTGTACCCCAAAACCCAAACCTAGCCATGAACCCTAAAAATACCCCTGTACCACAAAACCCAAACCTAGCCCTGAACCCTAAAAATACCCCAGTAACCCAAAACTATATCTGAACCCTTAAAATACCCAAACACATATACCGCAGTACCCCAAAACATATACCTTTATACCCATACCATATCCAAACATAAAAAAAACATGATTTTACCATTCATGCATTTACAACGAATTTCGTTGTAAATGTATGCGTGGTAAAAGCATATAAAATGTAATGCCATGCGTTATAATGGCATTGCCGAGTCATGGTACTTTCGTAATGAAAGTATGCAGAGTGATGGTATGCGGAAAGAAAGTTGCGGAATAATGGGTCTTTACCCTCCCCTGGTAAGTACATTGGTGGAACGGCGGCCCATATCTCCAGCAACATACTCATATTTTTTTCACCACCCATTTGAAAAATGCACAGGTCTCTCATTGGTGGCCAGCACCGACATACACTTTTAGACACACCTCCCGCCACAAGTTCTAGAATTGCGAACTTTAGAGCTGGGGAGCTACGTTCGAATCTCGGCATCAGCTCAGCATCCTGTGATTCCAGGCAAATTGCTTTGTCTCCCCGTGCCTACCACAAATGAATGTGTTCTTCTGTAATGTAAATTGTGCTCACGCCATATTGTCGAGTTCACGCTATATAATATTGCAAGGAAAAATAAAGTAGGGAAACTAGAGTTCACACACTACTGAATGCGCACTCTTAAGTGCATCAGCAGTGCACTGTGAATCGGAGCGTTTCTCAGGCCTGTAACAGATAAGAAATGCTATCAAAACGAAATCCTACAAAACAATATACTACTGGCCGGCAGCAATTCATACCCGGACAACGTCGGGACTGACTGCTAGTATGTTATAAAAGTCTCATTCGGGAATAGGTCTGAGAGGACCTCACAGCCACCATTCTTCCAGGCCTGATTGACATGTGTTCCCATCTGTCTGATGGGGGCAAGGATTCAGATCAGCAGCTCTCTGAAATAGCGCTCTGCGTTGCACCTTCTCCGCAAGCCGTTGCCAAATGCTCGCTGTGTGTCACACTAGATAGGGGAATTCTTCCTCCACCCTTCATCTGCTCTATTGGGAGGGCTACTTGGTCCGCGCTACCCGACAGCAGTCGCTTTTCCCAATTTTCCCCTTCCATCAGCCAATGCGCGGGGTGCTGTAGTTGGGTGGCTTAGTAGTATAAATCAAAGCATGGGGCTTCCAGGCCCCCCTTCTCATATCTACATGTCAAAATATTAAGGGCTGCTCTACTCCTTCCCCGCCCACAGTAGTGAAATCAGGATCGTGTTCAGTTGCTTGAATACTCAGGTCGGGATCAGGGTGAGCAAGTTTTGGAATATATAAAGGCACCAAGGGGGCAATTTTGTCTTTGAAATAGCTGGCCTGCCCATTAAGGACAATGGTAGGGTGTTCCAGAACTTCACTGATGAGCTGACCATCATTGTTTATACTAGTGTTTGAAATGTATGCGATTGACCGTGTTTGAGTGGAGCAATGGTACCAGAGTATATTGGTGCGATACTATACACATTGCATTTCATCAGGTGATTTCTTCGCCCTGGGTGGCCTTCACTCTTTTTGGATTAGTTTATCTTGCTTTTGGGCTTACAACTCTTTCTGTCAGTATTGTGTTGTAACGTACTTCTAAAGATGTAATGGTAGTGCCTTTTTAGTTAAAGTGCGTGGGCACATTGCTACCCATTCAGTAAAGAAGTTATATATAGTGGTCTCTGCTCATCGCTAAATCTGAATATGCATTCTAATAGAACTTGCAAAGACCGCAAGGGCTAATCTTCAATTTGTAACGTTTTAACTGGCATGCTTTAAGCCACATTTTATTGTTTGCTTCTCTTTTAATCATTCTTTTACTTCATAAAATTGTATATAATGTGATTTGTGCGACCTTTTAAAGATATGTTTTATATCTAAATAAAGGAATTATTATTATTATTAATATATAGTGGTTCTTTGACTATAGTGTTACTGTGCCGGTCACTGTAATTTGTAGAAACTAGGCCACTTTAAAATAGCTGCCGGAATTAAAAGAATAGTATTGAAAGGAGTCTGATGGTGACTTAGTCTCTCCCATGTATCTAGTTATCATTCAACACAATTTATTGATTCCTGGTAGGTATCAATTAGTGTTTATTGACGTGGATTTGTTTTGGGCATTGTAGTGAATGTGTTTTCCATAATTCAAATGACAACAGCAAGCACTTCACTGATTTTATTAATTGACAGAGGAAAGGGACTGATTTTAATAATTGACCGAGGAAAGGGTCACAGAGTTGTGGTGAAATCCACCCTTCTTGCGACTGTTTTTAAGTAAGGAGTTTAATAAAATCACACCTATTGGTGACACAACACATTAAGAAAAACTGTAATTGAACATTTCTGGTTAATTCTTATTCTATATAGATAGTTATCCTGTAGTCTGTTTACAATATTTTCGTATCATGTTTATTCTACTTATTCAAATTTTCCCTATAATGATAAGTGTTTACTCTAGAGCCCTCTTTCAAGACTCTTTCCATGAAGTCTGACAGACTAACCATGTCTTGTTCAGGCCTTATTCACAAACAGATACTACATAGCGTACAAACAATGTGTGAAATCTGGTTTCATGAAATATTTATCTATTGTACTTCATCAAGTAAAGTGTTCTGATTTGGTTTGATCCTATTATGTTTTGTGTGTTCATCACACTTAGGAATTAGATAAACAAATTGCTTTTCTTCTGATATATTTTGAAAACAAACAGGCATTCTGCAGCCTTTAATTTCGCACGCTGTCCCTAGCACTATTTTTAGACCGTTACATTTACAAAATTTATAAAATCCTCTAACTCTACAGATCGAGATAAGGAAACTCTACTCTCCTGGATGAAATAAGCAGTAACTTGTAAGAAGATGAAAGCTAAAATTTGACCCACCTTTGAATGCACAGCAAATATGACAAGATAAATACAACTTTAAAGACACCCTTATTTCATATTCACTTCCCGAATTAACAGAACACCTGTTCTTTGCCAGTTTGAGCTCTCTGGTCAGAACAATTCAGTATGCCCTAAAAAAGGCTTGCCCTGATTACATCTGAATTTCGAAGTAGATCTTCTCGAGCCTCCGGGCGGTTTATTGTACACCTATTGTTTTTGGATTTCCATGCGATCTGGTAAGCAGAGAAAGGTTGTGCTTCAAATTAGAATTGTTAAAAATACCTACTGGTAACATTGAAAGAACTACACAAGAACAATTGGGCCAGGGTTTTATTGAATCATAAAGGTAGCTTCCCCAGAAATATATAGATAGATATTCAATTGCACCAAGGCTGTGTTACGGCACACACATTCTACCTAGCAGACCTTCCTAAAATTGTATTACATTCCCACTCTTTCTCACTCAAGATGGGGATGCTTACATCGTCTATGTAGATGACCTTGTAATAATGGTCAGGACCCCTATATGTCTCAAGAAGAAGCAGGCAGATTTTGAGGAGTACTGCCAAAAAATAAATTATGAACCTAGATATAAACTAAAATTATGGCCTTTGGGAGAAAGCAACATGAATGAGCACATGTGGTAAATTGGCCAGCCAGGGTAGAGCCAACCTCTAACTAGAACTATTAGCAAATTGTTTTTAATAATGTCACTATCTTGATCTCTGCACATTTTTAAAAATCTCGTTATCAGGGTATAACACAGATCATACAGAATGAAAACATGTGTAGCAGTACCTAACAAAGTCAGTTACAGTAGTCTATATGATTTTAATAGGACAAGTGTCCTAATGATAGATACTTAGCTAAGCAGAATAGCAGTGGGGTCCTGTATTAAATAGACAGTAGGGCAGGTTCACATGGCTCACTCTACAGTGTTCCAGTCCGTTGTTGCGCTATGAAGGTAATGGGCTATGAGAGCGCAATCCTGAGAGGGCAGGTAAATGTTCATTAGTTGGTGACACTGTCAAATATTCGTTTTTTGGCATTCTGTAAGAAAGCGATGATGGACGCCAATATGGGTGAGAGGAATGTGGATAAGTTGGAGGTGTTACAGGCAGAGAGAATGGAGTCTTTATGGTGCCAGTATTTCTAGGTCATCTGGAGGAGCGGGTATATCCATGAGGGGGGATCCCATCAGCCCATTGAGCTGAAGGGGGTGGAGACAGTCATTCAAGGCAAGATTGTCTCATCTTTGGAGCTTATTATGAGAGGCATCCGCAGCGTGTCCCAATTGCTAGTGATAGTGTTTGCTGCGACCATAGGCCTCTTCTCAATTAAGGACTGTTCCCTCACTCTTCTCCCAGTGGAGAAAAACCCTAGTCGTGTGGTTTACCACAGGTGGCTGAGGTGATTGCAACTTACTCTCTCTGACAGATCTACCCAACATCCGGTATCCACTAATCTACCATACATCTGCCATGTCTTTCTCTTCCATGGTAGCTTCCTGTTGTATCTCTCTAACACATTCTAAGGTATTGTTAAACTTTGGTACTTCAGGGACCCATCTATCTGGTTTTGTAACCTACATTAAACTATATTCAGATCTAGCGGTTTGTTTGGCTGGCTTTTTTTCAGTGGAGTACACACAATCATGGTGTTCTTCCCTTGAATCAGTGGGGAGGGGTAGCACTGTGGCCGGGTTCAAAACATTGCAACGTTTCGGAATTATATTTGGAGCAAAAGGTGTTAACTCATTTTTTTGTTTGAATATATTTTATTGCATTTCTTTCATGAGAATACAGGGGAGTAATATAGTTTACCTGCGACAATAACACAGATTTCGTCGGCGTTAACATCAGGAGCTGCCTTGAGGCCGTTTTTTCCTGGTTTCAACAGAATCAGCTAAGATGCAATTTGGATAAGTCTGTGATTCTTTTCTTTGGCTGCCTCCCTGACGCCCACTGGAAATCTTGGTGGCCTACTGATATGTACACTCATTCGGCCACCTCTCTGGCAAAGAATGTGGGTGTAAAAATCGATAATGGGTTAACCCTCAAACCCCAGATTCCAAATGTAGTCGGCCAGTGCTTTGGCCTGTTACGAACCCTTCGGAAATTTCTTCCCTTTCTTTCCCATGGCCATAGGAGAATTACGGTTCAGGCGTTGATCGGCTCTAGGCTGGATTACGCCAATGTATTTTATCTGGGCCTTCCGGAATATCTTCTTACACGCCTCCAATATGTACAGAATTCGGCGGCAAGGGCCATTTTTGGCCTTAGCCGTAGTCCTCATACTTCGGCTCTTCTGAATTCGCTGCATTGGGTGCCGGTGCGCAAACGTATTCATTTCAAGACTCTTTTTAATATAGTTGAGGATCCCTTGCCCGAGATTTTGAGCTTGAGCTTTAGGATTGTAGCCCAGAGGACAAATGAGATCTGATATAGTTTGTAAAAAATAGTGATGGGGCTCCATGTGCTTATCCAGTGGAAAATGGGTGTACCGGCCGCCCATTGACCACAGTATATGCATGGCCTCCATTGGTCCGGTAATATATGAAAGCGTAGGTAGTATTTTGATAAGGTAAGTTTAATTATTACCCTTGTCCGTGACATGTTCCACTCCTTGCCCGTGGCAATTGGGCAGTAGCATGGGTATTGAGTGGATTCTGGAGAAGTGCAGCACAGACTTTTCCGAAATTGGTTTGAATACAAAATATTTATAATACATTTAAAACACCTCTTAAAACCTGGTGTTTACTTAATTAAAACCTGTTTGGGGCTATATGGCCGATGTGAGTGTAGAAAGCGGCTGATATATATTCACGAGGCCCATTTTGCCACTATTAACGAGGCGGGTCCTATTGGGAGGTCATCCCCCCTTTAAGTGGAGGACAACATGGGCCCACCTTTATCGGATTCATCGCCCTTTTAATTTTATTTCTAATCTAAACGGCGAAGACCTAATAATAACAAGGCAAATAATATAATTAAAGAAAGTTCTCTAAAATATATTTGGATCATATTCCTTCTGCCCACAGTGTCAGGATCCAGTAGCGATTGGAGCCCCAAGGAGCCCGCAAAAAATATTTTAAGAGTTAAAGATATTGTTTCCCTGAACCACCTGGGCCACATCGTGAGGTGGGTAGAATCTCTGGTTTTGCCGGTCTTACCTGTAAAGATGATAATACATAGGTTAGGTCAGGCATGTAAGAAGACATATGTATGGACAGGAATGTGTATGTATGCGGAATGAACGTATGAAGTTTGGAGGACCCTGAGGACAGTTATGTTTAACCAAATTTACATAGTGAGTGGAAACTGGCCCCACATGTCTTTGAATTTTTTCTGTATATACCATTTATAAATAACACGGGGTGTTTTCAGAATTTAGCGATACAATGTATGCTTGTTCATATAAAAGGAACAGTGGGGATATATTGCTCTCTTTCCAATGATGTTGGGTGGGGGAGGTAACACCATCTTTGATCAGGATATTAGGTTATGTAATTTAACATGGGTATATATTTAAAACGTATATTAACACATTTTTCTTCTGATTAGGGCTACCTGGTGTTTTGTTAATTGAAAGAGACCCTTGTATATAATTTGTCCTGAAGAAGGTTGCTTAGAATAATAAAAGGGCCATCGGAACGCATCGACGTACTATATGGTGTTGCATCCAAGAATCCGATTGGGTGGTGAATAGATGAAATGATCTGTGGACACCCATGAAATATTGTTATAATGAATTTGATGGGGAGTAACCAATTAATTATGTTTTTATGATTATACACTGTTGTTTGTTCTATTATATTTATGTTTCTTTTACATTGTCAATAGATTGGTTTTTTTAATTTAATTTTTTTTTAAATTTGCTTACAAATGTATTTTTAATCCCTGTGCTAACTATATTGAGTATATTAAAATGTGTTTACTTTTGTATATCAGCGGTTTCTGAGTATTGTTCTACACAATTGACTACGGGGGCCTTGGATGATTATCCTGTGTGTTGTTTATGGTGATATCAGTTCTGTCGTGGACGAATGCAATTGAGTGAATTGGGTTGGATGGCTAAGATCAATTAATATTATTGATCTCAGTTCAGTGATAAATTTGTCCCCAGGAGAAATTTGCTTTTTTTTCTACCTCTGGTACACCTTCTCTTGGGTGTGGGTTCGCGCCCATTCTCTTTTAGACCCGATAATCGGGGTTACCCAACGCAGGTGCATTGCATAAAGCATTCTTTAGTTGTTGAAAAGCATGCTCACAATCTGTACAACGGAGTAGGTTACTAATATTCTTAGATGTTAGAGCAAGCAAAGGTTTTGGAATTAATGAGAAGTTAGGTATCCACTGCCTGCCAAAGGAAGTCATACCTGTAAAGGCTTGAACATCAGATTGGATTTGGTGATTTATTTTCTGTACCAAAACAGTTCTTTAAGGGTTCGATCTTCTACCCCCCCTTTGACAGGATGGGACCTAAATAGGCAACCTTCTATTGACAATATTGCATTTTAGATAAGGACACTTAGTGTCCTAGGAGTGCTAAATGATGTAACACATTAACTGTTGTCTCCTTGCAACCTTCCTCTGTATCTGAGGCAATTAACAGATCATCCGTGTACAGAGCCTTTTGAGGAGGTAAAATGGTGTAATTGTTTCTGCAAAGCTCGACTATATATCAGGGGTGTGGAATGTATTAAAATATCTACTTGTCCATGGGGCAAGTTGCTTCATAAATCTACTTGTCCTTTAACAAAATCCACTTGTCCCTTTGGTTCCATGTGGTTCGGCAACAAATTATAGCAGCAATCTCATTATATAAGAGCTTATATAGCCTCTCTGATTATGCCAGTGCTCATACCATAGTGGTTCTTGAATGCTGGCAATCCCTTTATGTTGCCATGTTTCTGCAGATCTACATACTGGGACTGAAGGTAGTGGTAAGCAATGGTTCCAGGGTTGGAGTGCCCTCAAGTCTGTGCAAATATACTAACTTGCATGTTTTAAGGGGTTTCAACAACTTTTCTCTAATCTTTTCCTATACTGAGAAATGTTGGAAATTTACTCCTGACAATGGCAGACGTAAACCTTCTTCCAGAGTTGGGGAAAAAGTGTTTGATGGGAAAATGAGCATGAGCAAATCTACACATGCATATTTGGTCATGATAAACTGCAGTTCACAAATATTTTCCAGGAGTACATTTCTTGCCCTACTTCTATAAATTCTTGTAAATTCACGAAAGCCATATAGCTGCACTTAATGCAAGGACATATACCTAGGGTGTACTTTGAGACTTTTTTCAATAATAGGGCCCCATATTTGGTCTGGCGTTAACCATAACCTTTTAAGTTTATTAAAATTCTCTCTTCCTCTCTCTGTATCGGCTGGCTTCACTGTGAGTGACTGCATTAAGCTCGTTCACACGGAGTATATTGGCACACAAAGTAGTTTTGTTCAATGGTAGTAACTAATGTGGCAGTGTGTGCTCTTTTAGACCAATTTTTTTTGCTTTTGCCAATGTTTGTTATAATGGTGAGGGCCCGGCAGCTCTCACATCAAGAAGGCTTTACAAAAACCATGCCAAAACAAGTCACGAATTGGCAAAATTAAAAAGCTGACTCTAATTTCAGACCTACTGGCTTTGCCAATGCTTGTTTATTTTTTTCTCATAATCTTATTGAAACTGGTTACACTGATTTTCCAATATGAATATTTTTGCGAAATACTAGCATGCATCAACACATTTTACTAAAATGATGCTGCAAAGAAACAGTACCTGAAATTTCACAGTAGTTTAGCAAAATGTATTTTTTTCCTACTTTCGTTTTTTTAGGAACATTTTATATTGAAAGCAAAGAGTCATTAATCTTGCTCTCAAGCTTCTGCAAATATTTGCATCTAATCAGAGCATTCTGGGAGCATTATGCATAGCCTCATATTGCTAAACTTTGAAACCGTGAGTACACATTTTTATGCTGTCAGTATACATTTGTATACTGTCAGTAGTGCAGTCAGAACTTACATTTACTTAGAGCGCTCACCCTAATAATGAAGGCTTTCAATGAATGAACCAAAGATACAATTCTGAACAGCATTACCTTGGGCACACAAATAATAACCTGACTTCAGGCTGTGCCCTTCCATGGCCCTTAATGTGCTACTGCAAACTGGCAGCCAAAGGGTTTCTGGTGCTGGGTCTACTTGTCCCAAGGACAAAATGCACATTAAAACTTGTTGCCCTTGACCCCAAACAATATGTCCTGGGCGTCAGGCTATAGCAATTCCTCATCCCTGATATATACTAGGGCTTTCTGTATTCCCCTGAGGAGCTAGAGTAAATTGAAAGGACAGCCCTTTGAATGAAAGTGAGAAAAGGTATTGACTTCCTTTAGCAGTGGGCACAGTAAAAAATGCATTTAAGTCGAGCACAATAAAATATTTGGCTGAAGACTGAATCGTGGTAAAAGTAGAATTTGTCAGGAACAGCAGAATATTGGGGTACTACAACTTGGTTTATGGCTTGAAGATCCATCACTAATCTATATTTATCAGGGATTCCCTCAGTCTGGAAAATCTTTCTTTATTGCCATTAATTCATACCTACTCCACGGAGTATGGATATATTGGGGAATGGGGTTCTGAACAGGAATGCCAGCAGCAGGGAGTGCAGGAAGGGGGTGTATTTCCCTAATGGGATATTCCCCATTCATTTTTTGATATTTTCTTCTAACCTCAACACTCCAATGCAAACAATTTTCAACAGCCCGGGGGACAACTGGGGAAGGAATCACGTGCCCTTGCGCATCATGCCACAATTGTAACACCTCTTGTGGTGTATTTTTATTACACTATGTCCACCAGTCCTCTAACCTTTCAGCCATATATTGAATGTGTAAGTTATGCTCAAAAGCATCAAACCAATTTGCAGTAGGCATAGCCGTATTTATGGTGGCATTATTTGACATCAATCCATCAATGGGCAATCTGTTTTAGCTCTTCTGGGTCAAATCTAGTATTTGGTCTGTCCCTCCAATTCCCACTCCTATCTCAAATTAGTACTATGCTTGTAAATTAAAGGTGGGGTACCTGCTGTTGTGTTTTCAGCAGGTTGGGATGTAGAGGAGGTTTTTCCAGTCACTAGCCTTGGTAGAAAATGTACCGGAGGGTAGTCGGTACGTTTGGTGGAATGGAATAAGACTTATATTGCGCAAACTTAGCCCGGGTGGGCATCAAGGCGCATAGCTACACAGAAATATAGGCAGATAAATAAAAGGCAGATAAGGCAGGAGGTAGGTTTAGTAAGCCTGAGAAAAGTGCCAAGTCTTCAAGGGCTTCCGGAAAATCGACAGAGCGGGTTGGCTAGACAGTTCAGGAGTAAGACTATTCCATAGTTTCGGGGCAATGGTAGAGAAAGCTCGGCCACCCCATCTAGATTTTTTAAATCTGGGGACAGCCAGAAGATTTTTCGAAGAAGACCGAAGTGTTCTATTAGGGATGTAGGGGCTGATGAGTGTTTTTATACCTTCCGAACCAGCACCAAACAAAGCTTTATGAGTAAGACAGATGATCTTAAAGGAGATTCTGGCTTGTATAGGAAGCCAGTGAAGTCTCCTGACCAGATGTCATCGCTTCCCCCAAACCTGAGAACCTCTGTCTTCTCCCTATTCAGTTGAAGGTAGTTTCGCACCATCCAATTTGAAACCGCCTCCATACAAGTTCTAAATTTGGCGGCCGCTTCTGTGATGGGTAGGGTGGAAAATACGATAATCTGGGTGTCCTCTGCATATGACAGGTTTTGATATCCAAAAGATCGTACTACCTCGGCAAGTGGGGTTACGTAGATGTTGAATAAGATAGGGCTCAAAGAAGAGCCCTGCGGAACCCCACATTGCACGGTCTTAGAAGGGGACAGAAAACTGCCAAGCTTTACCCTTTGCTGTCTCTGGTGGAGAAAAGAGGACAGGAGGCTTAAAACACTTCCCCCTCACTCCTATTCCCCCTCACTCCTATTCCCCCTCACTCCTATTCCCCCTCACTCCTATTCCCCCTCACTCCTATTCCCCCTCACTCCTATTCCCCCTCACTCCTATTCCCCCTCACTCCTATTCCCCTTCACTCCTATTCCCCTTCACTCCTATTCCCCTTCACTCCTATTCCCCTTCACTCCTATTCCCCTTCACTCCTATTCCCCTTCACTCCTATTCCCCTTCACTCCTATTCCCCTTCACTCCTATTCCCCTTCACTCCTATTCCCCTTCACTCCTATTCCCCTTCACTCCTATTCCCCTTCACTCCTATTCCCCTTCACTCCTATTCCCCTTCACTCCTATTCCCCTTCAACCGTTCGACCAAGATTGTGGGGGACAGGGTGTCAAATGCTGCTGCAAGATCTAAAAGTACCAGCAGCGTAGTCTGTCCCCTATCAACCTCCAGGCGGATGGTATTTGCCACGACCGTAAGTGCTGACTCTGTGCTGTGCGCAGCCCGAAACCCATGTTGAGAAATATCGAGAAGACCATTTTCCTCTAGATATGTAGTCAGATGACAATTTAAATGGGTGCAGGTATCGCTTTTACTGTTTGTGACTGCCGTTGAACAGCAGGCGGATTAAGTATTGATCTGAGTGGGACAGGCAGTTGCTGACCCGGTAATGGGGTTAGAAAAATGTATACATTTTGTATGGGTACTAGAGGTGAATTTCCCTGCTGGCCCATCTGTAAGTTGTATATTTTGTGCCTGTGCAGCAGGTATAGGAACCTGTGGAAGGTATGGTGGGGGATTCTCCAATAGTCTTTGTTAATCATCCCTGTCCTCGTGTTTCTCTTATGTCGCATATGTCTTGTAAGTTGTCATTCTAAACTCTGTCCATACATTCAATACTTTCAGTTTGTTTTAATTGATCATGTGCTTTTGGATTTTTGCAACACTCTCTGTTCTCGAACCTTCTCTTTTTGTTCTTTAATTACTAACATTGTAGCATGTTTTTCCTATTT